>NC_072434.2:2512500-3762500 GCF_028878055.3 Symphalangus syndactylus | reverse complement strand
TTCTTTCTGTTCTGTGCATTCAACTAACAGAGTTGAACCTTACTTTTGATTGAGCCGTTCTGAAACACTCTTTCTGTAGAAACTGCAATTGGACATTCTGAGCGCTAAGAGGCCTATATTGGGAAAAAGAATGTCTACAAATAAAAACTACACAGAAGAATTGTGTGAAACTTCTTTCTGCTCTGTTTGTTCAACTAAAAGAGCTGAACCTTAGTTTTGATTGAGCCGTTCTGAAACACTCTTTCTGTAGAAAATGCAAGTGGAGATTCGGAGCGCTAAGAGGGTAATAGTGGAAAAAGGAATGTCTCCAAATATAAACTACACAGAATCATTCTGTGAAACTTCTTTCTGATCTGTGCATTCAGCTAACAGAGTTAAACCATCCTTTTGATTGAGCATATCTGAACACTCTTTCTGTAGAAAATGCAACTGGACATTTGGAGCGCTAAGAGAGTAGTAGTGGAAAAAGGAATATATTCAAATATAAACTACACAGAAGCATTCTGTGAAACTTCTTTCTGATCTGAGCATTCAGCTAACAGAGTTAAACCATACTTTTGATTGAGCAGTTTTGAAACACTCTGTCTGTAGAAAATGCAACTGGACATTCGTAGCGCTAAGTGGGTAATAGTGGAAAAAAGAATATGTTCAAATATAAACTACACAGAAGCATTGTATGAAACTTCTTTCTGTTCTGTGCATTCAACTAACAGAGTTGAACCTTACTTTTGATTGAGCCTTTCTGAAACTCTCTTTCTGTAGAAACTGCAATTGGACATTCTGAGCGCTAAGAGGCCTCTATTGGGAAAAATAATATCTTCAAATAAAAACTACACAGAAGCATTTTGTGAAACTTATTTCTGATATGTTCATTAAGCTAACAGAGTTAAACCATACTTTTGATTGCGCAGTTCTGAACACTCTTTCTGCAGAAAATGCAAGTGGACATTCGGAGCGCTAAGAGGATAATAGTGGAAAAAGGAATATATTCAAATATAAACTACACAGTAGCATTCTGTGAAACTTCTTTCTGTTCTGTGCATTCAACTAACAGAGTTGAACCTTACTTTTGATTGTGCCGTTCTGAAACACTCTTTCTGTAGAAACTGCAATTGGACATGCTAAGCGCTAAGAGGCCTACATTGGGAAAAAGAATATCTTCAAATAAAAACTACACAGATGCATTCTGTGAAACTTATTTCTGATCTGTAAATTCAGTTAACAGAGATAAAACATATTTTTGATTGAGCAGTTATGAAACACTCTTTTTGTAGAAAATGCAAGTGGAGATTCGGAGCGCTAAGAGGGTAATAGTGGAAAAAGGACTGTCTTCAAATATAAACTACACAGAATCATTCGGTGAAACTTCTTTCTGATCTGTGCATTCAGCTAACAGAGTTAAACCATACTTTTGATTGAGCAGATCTGAACACTCTTTCTGTAGAAAATGCAACTGGACATTTGGAGCGCTAAGAGCGTAGTAGTGGAAAAAGGAATATATTCAAATATAAACTACACAGAAGCATTCTGTGAAACTTCTTTCTGATCTGAGCATTCAGCTAACAGAGTTAAACCATACTTTTGATTGAGCAGTTTTGAAACACTCTGTCTGTAGAAAATGCAACTGGACATTCGTAGCGCTAAGTGGGTAATAGTGGAAAAAAGAATATGTTCAAATATAAACAACACAGAAGCATTGTATGAAACTTCTTTCTGTTCTGTGCATTCAACTAACAGAGTTGAACCTTACTTTTGATTGAGCCGTTCTGAAACACTCTTTCTGTAGAAACTGCACTTGGACATTCTGAGCGCTAAGAGGCCTCTATAGGGAAAAAGAATATCTTCAAATAAAAACTACACAGAAGCATTGTGTGAAACTTATTTCTGATATGTTCATTAAGCTAACAGAGTTAAACCATACTTTTGATTGCGCAGTTCTGAACACTCTTTCTGCAGAAAATGCAAGTGGACATTCGGAGAGCTAAGAGGGTAATAGTGGAAAAAGGAATATATTCAAATATAAACTACACAGTAGCATTCTGTGAAGCTCCTTTCTGTTCTGTGCATTCAACTAACAGAGTTGAACCTTACTTTTGATTGAGCCGTTCTGAAACACTCTTTCTGGAGAAACTGCAATTGGACATGCTAAGCGCTAAGAGGCCTACATTGGGAAAAAGAATATCTTCAAATAAAAACTACACAGATGCATTCTGTGAAACTTATTTCTGATCTGTAAATTCAGTTAACAGAGATAAAACATATTTTTGATTGAGCAGTTATGAAACACTCTTTTGGTAGAAAATGCAAGTGGAGATTCGGATCGCTAAGAGGGTAATAGTGGAAAAAGGAATGTCGTCAAATATAAACTACACAGAATCATTCGGTGAAACTTCTTTCTGATCTGTGCATTCAGCTAACAGAGTTAAACCATACTTTTGATTGAGCAGATCTGAACACTCTTTCTGTAGAAAATGCAACTGGACATTTGGAGCGCTAAGAGCGTAGTAGTGGAAAAAGTAATATATTCAAATATAAACTACACAGAAGCATTCTGTGAAACTTCTTTCTGATCTGAGCATTCAGCTAACAGAGTTAAACCATACTTTTGATTGAGCAGTTTTGAAACACTCTGTCTGTAGAAAATGCAACTGGACATTCCTAGCGCTAAGTGGGTAATAGTGGAAAAAAGAATATATTCAAATATAAACTACACAGAAGCATTGTATGAAACTTCTTTCTGTTCTGTGCATTCAACTAACAGAGTTGAACCTTACTTTTGATTGAGCCGTTCTGAAACACTCTTTCTGTAGAAACTGCAATTGGACATTCTGAGCGCTAAGAGGCCTATATTGGGAAAAAGAATGTCTACAAATAAAAACTACACAGAAGAATTGTGTGAAACTTCTTTCTGTTCTGTTTGTTCAACTAAAAGAGCTGAACCTTAGTTTTGATTGAGCCGTTCTGAAACACTCTTTCTGTAGAAAATGCAAGTGGAGATTCGGAGTGCTAAGAGGGTAATAGTGGAAAAAGGAATGTCTCCAAATATAAACTACACAGAATCATTCTGTGAAACTTCTTTCTGATCTGTGCATTCAGCTAACAGATTTAAACCATCCTTTTGATTGAGCATATCTGAACACTCTTTCTGTAGAAAATGCAACTGGACATTTGGAGCGCTAAGAGAGTAGTAGTGGAAAAAGGAATATATTCAAATATAAACTACACAGAAGCATTCTGTGAAACTTCTTTCTGATCTGAGCATTCAGCTAACAGAGTTAAACCATACTTTTGATTGAGCAGTTTTGAAACACTCTGTCTGTAGAAAATGCAACTGGACATTCGTAGCGCTAAGTGGGTAATAGTGGAAAAAAGAATGTGTTCAAATATAAACTACACAGAAGCATTGTATGAAACTTCTTTCTGTTCTGTGCATTCAACTAACAGAGTTGAACCTTACTTTTGATTGAGCCTTTCTCAAACTCTCTTTCTGTAGAAACTGCAATTGGACATTCTGAGCGCTAAGAGGCCTCTATTGGGAAAAATAATATCTTCAAATAAAAACTACACAGAAGCATTTTGTGAAACTTATTTCTGATATGTTCATTAAGCTAACAGAGTTAAAACATACTTTTGATTGCGCAGTGCTGAACACTCTTTCTGCAGAAAATGCAAGTGGACATTCGGAGCGCTAAGAGGGTAATAGTGGAAAAAGGAATATATTCAAATATAAACTACACAGTAGCATTCTGTGAAACTTCTTTCTGTTCTGTGCATTCAACTAACAGAGTTGAACCTTACTTTTGATTGTGCCGTTCTGAAACACTCTTTCTGTAGAAACTGCAATTGGACATGCTAAGCGCTAAGAGGCCTACATTGGGAAAAAGAATATCTTCAAATAAAAACTACACAGATGCATTCTGTGAAACTTATTTCTGATCTGTAAATCCAGTTAACAGAGATAAAACATATTTTTGATTGAGCAGTTATGAAACACTCTTTTTGTAGAAAATGCAAGTGGAGATTCGGAGCGCTAAGAGGGTAATAGTGGAAAAAGGACTGTCTTCAAATATAAACTACACAGAATCATTCGGTGAAACTTCTTTCTGATCTGTGCATTCAGCTAACAGAGTTAAACCATACTTTTGATTGAGCAGATCTGAACACTCTTTCTGTAGAAAATGCAACTGGACATTTGGAGCGCTAAGAGCGTAGTAGTGGAAAAAGGAATATATTCAAATATAAACTACACAGAAGCATTCTGTGAAACTTCTTTCTGATCTGAGCATTCAGCTAACAGAGTTAAACCATACTTTTGATTGAGCAGTTTTGAAACACTCTGTCTGTAGAAAATGCAACTGGACATTCGTAGCGCTAAGTGGGTAATAGTGGAAAAAAGAATATGTTCAAATATAAACTACACAGAAGCATTGTATGAAACTTCTTTCTGTTCTGTGCATTCAACTAACAGAGTTGAACCTTACTTTTGATTGAGCCGTTCTGAAACACTCTTTCTGTAGAAACTGCAATTGGACATTCTGAGCGCTAAGAGGCCTCTATAGGGAAAAAGAATATCTTCAAATAAAAACTACACAGAAGCATTGTGTGAAACTTATTTCTGATATGTTCATTAAGCTAACAGAGTTAAACCATACTTTTGATTGCGCAGTTCTGAACACTCTTTCTGCAGAAAATACAAGTGGACATTCGGAGAGCTAAGAGGGTAATAGTGGAAAAAGGAATATATTCGAATATAAACTACACAGTAGCATTCTGTGAAGCTTCTTTCTGTTCTGTGCATTCAACTAACAGAGTTGAACCTTACTTTTGATTGAGCCGTTCTGAAACACTCTTTCTGTAGAAACTGCAATTGGACATGCTAAGCGCTAAGAGGCCTACATTGGGAAAAAGAATATCTTCAAATAAAAACTACACAGATGCATTCTGTGAAACTTATTTCTGATCTGTAAATTCAGTTAACAGAGATAAAACATATTTTTGATTGAGCAGTTATGAAACACTCTTTTGGTAGAAAATGCAAGTGGAGATTCGGATCGCTAAGAGGGTAATAGTGGAAAAAGGAATGTCGTCAAATATAAACTACACAGAATCATTCGGTGAAACTTCTTTCTGATCTGTGCATTCAGCTAACAGAGTTAAACCATACTTTTGATTGAGCAGATCTGAACACTCTTTCTGTAGAAAATGCAACTGGACATTTGGAGCGCTAAGAGCGTAGTAGTGGAAAAAGTAATATATTCAAATATAAACTACACAGAAGCATTCTGTGAAACTTCTTTCTGATCTGAGCATTCAGCTAACAGAGTTAAACCATACTTTTGATTGAGCAGTTTTGAAACACTCTGTCTGTAGAAAATGCAAGTGGACATTCCTAGCGCTAAGTGGGTAATAGTGGAAAAAAGAATATATTCAAATATAAACTACACAGAAGCATTGTATGAAACTTCTTTCTGTTCTGTGCATTCAACTAACAGAGTTGAACCTTACTTTTGATTGAGCCGTTCTGAAACACTCTTTCTGTAGAAACTGCAATTGGACATTCTGAGCGCTAAGAGGCCTATATTGGGAAAAAGAATGTCTACAAATAAAAACTACACAGAAGAATTGTGTGAAACTTCTTTCTGTTCTGTTTGTTCAACTAAAAGAGCTGAACCTTAGTTTTGATTGAGCCGTTCTGAAACACTCTTTCTGTAGAAAATGCAAGTGGAGATTCGGAGCGCTAAGAGGGTAATAGTGGAAAAAGGAATGTCTCCAATTATAAACTACACAGAATCATTCTGTGAAACTTCTTTCTGATCTGTGCATTCAGCTAACAGAGTTAAACCATACTTTTGATTGAGCAGATCTGAACACTCTTTCTGTAGAAAATGCAACTGGACATTTGGAGCGCTAAGAGAGTAGTAGTGGAAAAAGGAATATATTCAAATATAAACTACACAGAAGCATTCTGTGAAACTTCTTTCTGATCTGAGCATTCAGCAAACAGAGTTAAACCATACTTTTGATTGAGCAGGTTTGAAACACTCTGTCTGTAGAAAATGCAACTGGACATTCGTAGCGCTAAGTGGTAATAGTGGAAAAAAGAATATGTTCAAATATAAACTACACAGAAGCATTGTATGAAACTTCTTTCTGTTCTGTGCATTCAACTAACAGAGTTGAACCTTATTGTTGATTGAGCCTTTTTGAAACACTCTTTCTGTAGAAACTGCAATTGGACATTCTGAGCGCTAAGAGGCCTATATTGGGAAAAATAATATCTTCAAATAAAAACTACACAGAAGCATTGTGTGAAACGTATTTCTGATATGTTCATTAAGCTAACAGAGTTAAACCATACTTTTGATTGCGCAGTTCTGAACACTCTTTCTGCAGAAAATGCAAGTGGACATTCGGAGCGCTAAGAGGGTAATAGTGGAAAAAGGAATATATTCAAATATAAACTACACAGTAGCATTCTGTGAAACTTCTTTCTGTTCTGTGCATTCAACTAACAGAGTTGAACATTACTTTTGATTGAGCCGTTCTGAAACACTCTTTCTCTAGAAACTGCAATTGGACATGCTAAGCGCTAAGAGGCCTATATTGGGAAAAAGAATATCTTCAAATAAAAACTACACAGATGCATTCTGTGAAACTTATTTCTGATCTGTAAATTCAGTTAACAGAGATAAAACATATTTTTGATTGAGCAGTTATGAAACACTATTTTTGTAGAAAATGCAAGTGGAGATTCGGAGCGCTAAGAGGGTAATAGTGGAAAAAGGAATGTCTTCAAATATAAACTACACAGAATCATTCGGTGAAACTTCTTTCTGATTTGTGCATTCAGCTAACAGAGTTAAACCATACTTTTGATTGAGCAGATCTGAACACTCTTTCTGTAGAAAATGCAACTGGACATTTGGAGCGCTAAGAGCGTAGTAGTGGAAAAAGGAATATATTCAAATATAAACTACACAGAAGCATTCTGTGAAACTTCTTTCTGATCTGAGCATTCAGCTAACAGATTTAAACCATACTTTTGATTGAGCAGATTTGAAACACTGTGTCTGTAGAAAATGCAACTGGACATTCGTAGCGCTAAGTGGGTAATAGTGGAAAAAAGAATATGTTCAAATATAAACTACACAGAAGCATTGTATGAAACTTCTTTCTGTTCTGTGCATTCAACTAACAGAGTTGAACCTTACTTTTGATTGAGCCGTTCTGAAACACTCTTTCTGTAGAAACTGCAATTGGACATTCTGAGCGCTAAGAGGCCTCTATTGGGAAAAAGAATATCTTCAAATAAAAACTACACAGAAGCATTGTGTGAAACTTATTTCTGATATGTTCATTCAGCTAACAGAGTTAAACCATACTTTTGATTGCGCAGTTCTGAACACTCTTTCTGCAGAAAATGCAAGTGGACATTCGGAGCGCTAAGAGGGTAATAGTTGAAAAAGGAATATATTCAAATATAAACTACACAGTAGCATTCTGTGAAGCTCCTTTCTGTTCTGTGCATTCAACTAACAGAGTTGAACCTTACTTTTGATTGAGCCGTTCTGAAACACTCTTTCTGTAGAAACTGCAATTGGACATGCTAAGCGCTAAGAGGCCTACATTGGGAAAAAGAATATCTTCAAATAAAAACTACACAGATGCATTCTGTGAAACTTATTTCTGATCTGTAAATTCAGTTAACAGAGATAAAACATATTTTTGATTGAGCAGTTATGAAACACTCTTTTTGTAGAAAATGCAAGTGGAGATTCGGAGCGCTAAGAGGGTAATAGTGGAAAAAGGAATGTCTTCAAATATAAACTACACAGAATCATTCGGTGAAACTTCTTTCTGATCTGTGCATTCAGCTAACAGAGTTAAACCATACTTTTGATTGAGCAGATCTGAACACTCTTTCTGTAGAAAATGCAACTGGACATTTGGAGCGCTAAGAGCGTAGTAGTGGAAAAAGTAATATATTCAAATATAAACTACACAGAAGCATTCTGTGAAACTTCTTTCTGATCTGAGCATTCAGATAACAGAGTTAAACCATACTTTTGATTGAGCAGTTTTGAAACACTCTGTCTGTAGAAAATGCAACTGGACATTCGTAGCGCTAAGTGGGTAATAGTGGAAAAAAGAATATGTTCAAATATAAACTACACAGAAGCATTGTATGAAACTTCTTTCTGTTCTGTGCATTCAACTAACAGAGTTGAACCTTACTTTTGATTGAGCCGTTCTGAAACACTCTTTCTGTAGAAACTGCAATTGGACATTCTGAGCGCTAAGAGGCCTCTATAGGGAAAAAGAATATCTTCAAATAAAAACTACACAGAAGCATTGTGTGAAACTTATTTCTGATATGTTCATTAAGCTAACAGAGTTAAACCATACTTTTGATTGCGCAGTTCTGAACACTCTTTCTGCAGAAAATGCAAGTGGACATTTGGAGAGCTAAGAGGGTAATAGTGGAAAAAGGAATATATTCGAATATAAACTACACAGTAGCATTCTGTGAAGCTTCTTTCTGTTCTGTGCATTCAACTAACAGAGTTGAACCTTACTTTTGATTGAGCCGTTCTGAAACACTCTTTCTGTAGAAACTGCAATTGGACATGCTAAGCGCTAAGAGGCCTACATTGGGAAAAAGAATATCTTCAAATAAAAACTACACAGATGCATTCTGTGAAACTTATTTCTGATCTGTAAATTCAGTTAACAGAGATAAAACATATTTTTGATTGAGCAGTTATGAAACACTCTTTTGGTAGAAAATGCAAGTGGAGATTCGGATCGCTAAGAGGGTAATAGTGGAAAAAGGAATGTCGTCAAATATAAACTACACAGAATCATTCGGTGAAACTTCTTTCTGATCTGTGCATTCAGCTAACAGAGTTAAACCATACTTTTGATTGAGCAGATCTGAACACTCTTTCTGTAGAAAATGCAACTGGACATTTGGAGCGCTAAGAGCGTAGTAGTGGAAAAAGTAATATATTCAAATATAAACTACACAGAAGCATTCTGTGAAACTTCTTTCTGATCTGAGCATTCAGCTAACAGAGTTAAACCATACTTTTGATTGAGCAGTTTTGAAACACTCTGTCTGTAGAAAATGCAACTGGACATTCCTAGCGCTAAGTGGGTAATAGTGGAAAAAAGAATATATTCAAATATAAACTACACAGAAGCATTGTATGAAACTTCTTTCTGTTCTGTGCATTCAACTAACAGAGTTGAACCTTACTTTTGATTGAGCCGTTCTGAAACACTCTTTCTGTAGAAACTGCAATTGGACATTCTGAGCGCTAAGAGGCCTATATTGGGAAAAAGAATGTCTACAAATAAAAACTACACAGAAGAATTGTGTGAAACTTCTTTCTGTTCTGTTTGTTCAACTAAAAGAGCTGAACCTTAGTTTTGATTGAGCCGTTCTGAAACACTCTTTCTGTAGAAAATGCAAGTGGAGATTCGGAGCGCTAAGAGGGTAATAGTGGAAAAAGGAATGTCTCCAATTATAAACTACACAGAATCATTCTGTGAAACTTCTTTCTGATCTGTGCTTTCAGCTAACAGAGTTAAACCATACTTTTGATTGAGCAGATCTGAACACTCTTTCTGTAGAAAATGCAACTGGACATTTGGAGCGCTAAGAGAGTAGTAGTGGAAAAAGGAATATATTCAAATATAAACTACACAGAAGCATTCTGTGAAACTTCTTTCTGATCTGAGCATTCAGCAAACAGAGTTAAACCATACTTTTGATTGAGCAGTTTTGAAACACTCTGTCTGTAGAAAATGCAACTGGACATTCGTAGCGCTAAGTGGTATTAGTGGAAAAAAGAATATGTTCAAATATAAACTACACAGAAGCATTGTATGAAACTTCTTTCTGTTCTGTGCATTCAACTAACAGAGTTGAACCTTATTGTTGATTGAGCCTTTTTGAAACACTCTTTCTGTAGAAACTGCAATTGGACATTCTGAGCGCTAAGAGGCCTATATTGGGAAAAATAATATCTTCAAATAAAAACTACACAGAAGCATTGTGTGAAACTTATTTCTGATATGTTCATTAAGCTAACAGAGTTAAACCATACTTTTGATTGCGCAGTTCTGAACACTCTTTCTGCAGAAAATGCAAGTGGACATTCGGAGCGCTAAGAGGGTAATAGTGGAAAAAGGAATATATTCAAATATAAACTACACAGTAGCATTCTGTGAAACTTCTTTCTGTTCTGTGCATTCAACTAACAGAGTTGAACCTTACTTTTGATTGAGCCGTTCTGAAACACTCTTTCTCTAGAAACTGCAATTGGACATGCTAAGCGCTAAGAGGCCTACATTGGGAAAAAGAATATCTTCAAATAAAAACTACACAGATGCATTCTGTGAAACTTATTTCTGATCTGTAAATTCAGTTAACAGAGATAAAACATATTTTTGATTGAGCAGTTATGAAACACTCTTTTTGTAGAAAATGCAAGTGGAGATTCGGAGCGCTAAGAGGGTAATAGTGGAAAAAGGAATGTCTTCAAATATAAACTACACAGAATCATTCGGTGAAACTTCTTTCTGATCTGTGCATTCAGCTAACAGAGTTAAACCATACTTTTGATTGAGCAGATCTGAACACTCTTTCTGTAGAAAATGCAACTGGACATTTGGAGCGCTAAGAGCGTAGTAGTGGAAAAAGTAATATATTCAAATATAAACTACACAGAAGCATTCTGTGAAACTTCTTTCTGATCTGAGCATTCAGCTAACAGAGTTAAACCATACTTTTGATTGAGCAGTTTTGAAACACTCTGTCTGTAGAAAATGCAACTGGACATTCCTAGCGCTAAGTGGGTAATAGTGGAAAAAAGAATATATTCAAATATAAACTACACAGAAGCATTGTATGAAACTTCTTTCTGTTCTGTGCATTCAACTAACAGAGTTGAACCTTACTTTTGATTGAGCCGTTCTGAAACACTCTTTCTGTAGAAACTGCAATTGGACATTCTGAGCGCTAAGAGGCCTATATTGGGAAAAAGAATGTCTACAAATAAAAACTACACAGAAGAATTGTGTGAAACTTCTTTCTGTTCTGTTTGTTCAACTAAAAGAGCTGAACCTTAGTTTTGATTGAGCCGTTCTGAAACACTCTTTCTGTAGAAAATGCAAGTGGAGATTCGGAGCGCTAAGAGGGTAATAGTGGAAAAAGGAATGTCTCCAATTATAAACTACACAGAATCATTCTGTGAAACTTCTTTCTGATCTGTGCTTTCAGCTAACAGAGTTAAACCATACTTTTGATTGAGCAGATCTGAACACTCTTTCTGTAGAAAATGCAACTGGACATTTGGAGCGCTAAGAGAGTAGTAGTGGAAAAAGGAATATATTCAAATATAAACTACACAGAAGCATTCTGTGAAACTTCTTTCTGATCTGAGCATTCAGCAAACAGAGTTAAACCATACTTTTGATTGAGCAGTTTTGAAACACTCTGTCTGTAGAAAATGCAACTGGACATTCGTAGCGCTAAGTGGTAATAGTGGAAAAAAGAATATGTTCAAATATAAACTACACAGAAGCATTGTATGAAACTTCTTTCTGTTCTGTGCATTCAACTAACAGAGTTGAACCTTATTGTTGATTGAGCCTTTTTGAAACACTCTTTCTGTAGAAACTGCAATTGGACATTCTGAGCGCTAAGAGGCCTATATTGGGAAAAATAATATCTTCAAATAAAAACTACACAGAAGCATTGTGTGAAACTTATTTCTGATATGTTCATTAAGCTAACAGAGTTAAACCATACTTTTGATTGCGCAGTTCTGAACACTCTTTCTGCAGAAAATGCAAGTGGACATTCGGAGCGCTAAGAGGGTAATAGTGGAAAAAGGAATATATTCAAATATAAACTACACAGTAGCATTCTGTGAAACTTCTTTCTGTTCTGTGCATTCAACTAACAGAGTTGAACCTTACTTTTGATTGAGCCGTTCTGAAACACTCTTTCTCTAGAAACTGCAATTGGACATGCTAAGCGCTAAGAGGCCTACATTGGGAAAAAGAATATCTTCAAATAAAAACTACACAGATGCATTCTGTGAAACTTATTTCTGATCTGTAAATTCAGTTAACAGAGATAAAACATATTTTTGATTGAGCAGTTATGAAACACTCTTTTTGTAGAAAATGCAAGTGGAGATTCGGAGCGCTAAGAGGGTAATAGTGGAAAAAGGAATGTCTTCAAATATAAACTACACAGAATCATTCGGTGAAACTTCTTTCTGATCTGTGCATTCAGCTAACAGAGTTAAACCATACTTTTGATTGAGCAGATCTGAACACTCTTTCTTTAGAAAATGCAACTGGACATTTGGAGCGCTAAGAGCGTAGTAGTGGAAAAAGTAATATATTCAAATATAAACTACACAGAAGCATTCTGTGAAACTTCTTTCTGATCTGAGCATTCAGATAACAGAGTTAAACCATACTTTTGATTGAGCAGTTTTGAAACACTCTGTCTGTAGAAAATGCAACTGGACATTCGTAGCGCTAAGTGGGTAATAGTGGAAAAAAGAATATGTTCAAATATAAACTACACAGAAGCATTGTATGAAACTTCTTTCTGTTCTGTGCATTCAACTAACAGAGTTGAACCTTACTTTTGATTGAGCCATTCTGAAACACTCTTTCTGTAGAAACTGCAATTGGACATTCTGAGCGCTAAGAGGCCTATATTGGGAAAAAGAATGTCTACAAATAAAAACTACACAGAAGAATTGTGTGAAACTTCTTTCTGTTCTGTTTGTTCAACTAAAAGAGCTGAACCTTAGTTTTGATTGAGCCGTTCTGAAACACTCTTTCTGTAGAAAATGCAAGTGGAGATTCGGAGAGCTAAGAGGGTAATAGTGGAAAAAGGAATGTCTTCAAATATAAACTACACAGAATCATTCGGTGAAACCTCTTTCTGATCTGTGCATTCAGCTAACAGAGTTAAACCATACTTTTGATTGAGCAGATCTGAAAACTCTTTCTGTAGAAAATGCAACTGGACATTTGGAGCGCTAAGAGCGTATTAGTGGAAAAAGGAATATATTCAAATATAAACTACACAGAAGCATTCTGTGAAACTTATTTCTGATCTGAGCATTCAGCTAACAGAGTTAAACCATACTTTTGATTGAGCAGTTTTGAAACACTCTGTCTGTAGAAAATGCAACTTGACATTCGTAGCGCTAAGTGGGTAATAGTGGAAAAAAGAATATGTTCAAATATAAACTACACAGAAGCATTGTATGAAACTTCTTTCTGTTCTGTGCATTCAACTAACAGAGTTGAACCTTACTTTTGATTGAGCCGTTCTGAAACACTCTTTCTGTAGAAACTGCAATTGGACATTCTGAGCGCTAAGAGGCCTATATTGGGAAAAAGAATGTCTACAAATAAAAACTACACCGAAGAATTGTGTGAAACTTCTTTCTGTTCTGTTTGTTCAACTAAAAGAGTTGAACCTTAGTTTTGATTGAGCCGTTCTGAAACACTCTTTCTGTAGAAAATGCAAGTGGAGATTCGGAGCGCTAAGAGGGTAATAGTGGAAAAAGGAATGTCTTCAAATATAAACTACACAGAATCATTCGGTGAAACTTCTTTCTGATCTGTGCATTCAGCTAACAGAGTTAAACCATACTTTTGATTGAGCAGATCTGAACACTCTTTCTGTAGAAAATGCAACTGGACATTTGTAGCACTAAGAGCGTAGTAGTGGAAAAAGTAATATATTCAAATATAAACTACACAGAAGCATTCTGTGAAACTTCTTTCTGATCTGAGCATTCAGCTAACAGAGTTAAACCATACTTTTGATTGAGCAGTTTTGAAACACTCTGTGTGTAGAAAATGCAACTGGACATTCGTAGCGCTAAGTGGGTAATGGTGGAAAAAAGAATATGTTCAAATATAAACTACACAGAAGCATTGTATGAAACTTCTATCTGTTCTGTGCATTCAACTAACAGAGTTGAACCTTACTTTTGATTGAGCCGTTCTGAAACACTCTTTCTGTAGAAACTGCAATTGGACATTCTGAGCGCTAAGAGTCCTCTATTGGGAAAAAGAATATCTTCAAATAAAAACTACACAGAAGCATTGTGTGAAACTTATTTCTGATATGTTCATTAAGCTAACAGAGTTAAACCATACTTTTGATTGCGCAGTTCTGAACACTCTTTCTGCAGAAAATGCAAGTGGACATTCGGAGCGCTAAGAGGGTAATAGTGGAAAAAGGAATATATTCAAATATAAACTACACAGTAGCATTCTGGGAAGCTTCTTTCTGTTCTGTGCATTCAACTAACAGAGTTGAACCTTACTTTTTATTGAGCCGTTCTGAAACACTCTTTCTGTAGAAACTGCAATTGGACATGCTAAGCGCTAAGAGGCCTACATTGGGAAAAATAATATCTTCAAATAAAAACTACACAGATGCATTCTGTGAAACTTATTTCTGATCTGTAAATTCAGTTAACAGAGATAAAACATATTTTTGATTGAGCAGTTATGAAACACTCTTTTTGTAGAAAATGCAAGTGGAGATTCGGAGCGCTAAGAGGGTAATAGTGGAAAAAGGAATGTCTTCAAATATAAACTACACAGAATAATTCGGTGAAACTTCTTTCTGATCTGTGCATTCAGCTAACAGAGTTAAACCATACTTTTGATTGAGCAGATCTGAACACTCTTTCTGTAGAAAATGCAACTGGACATTTGGAGCACTAAGAGCGTAGTAGTGGAAAAAGTAATATATTCAAATATAAACTACACAGAAGCATTCTGTGAAACTTCTTTCTGATCTGAGCATTCAGCTAACAGAGTTAAACCATACTTTTGATTGAGCAGTTTTGAAACACTCTGTCTGTAGAAAATGCAACTGGACATTCGTAGCGCTAAGTGGGTAATGGTGGAAAAAAGAATATGTTCAAATATAAACTACACAGAAGCATTGTATGAAACTTCTATCTGTTCTGTGCATTCAACTAACAGAGTTGAACCTTACTTTTGATTGAGCCGTTCTGAAACACTCTTTCTGTAGAAACTGCAATTGGACATTCTGAGCGCTAAGAGGCCTCTATTGGGAAAAAGAATATCTTCAAATAAAAACTACACAGAAGCATTGTGTGAAACTTATTTCTGATATGTTCATTAAGCTAACAGAGTTAAACCATACTTTTGATTGCGCAGTTCTGAACACTCTTTCTGCAGAAAATGCAAGTGGACAATCGGAGCGCTAAGAGGGTAATAGTGGAAAAAGGAATATATTCAAATATAAACTACACAGTAGCATTCTGGGAAGCTTCTTTCTGTTCTGTGCATTCAACTAACAGAGTTGAACCTTACTTTTGATTGAGCCGTTCTGAAACACTCTTTCTGTAGAAACTGCAATTGGACATACTAAGCGCTAAGAGGCCTACATTGGGAAAAAGAATATCTTCAAATAAAAACTACACAGATGCATTCTGTGAAACTTATTTCTGATCTGTAAATTCAGTTAACAGAGATAAAATATATTTTTGATTGAGCAGTTATGAAACACTCTTTTTGTAGAAAATGCAAGTGGAGATTCGGAGCGCTAAGAGGGTAATAGTGGAAAAAGGAATGTCTTCAAATATAAACTACACAGAATCATTCGGTGAAACTTCTTTCTGATCTGTACATTCAGCTAACAGAGTTAAACCATACTTTTGATTGAGCAGATCTGAACACTCTTTCTGTAGAAAATGCAACTGGACATTTGGAGCGCTAAGAGCGTAGTAGTGGAAAAAGGAATATATTCAAATATAAACTACACAGAAGCATTCTGTGAAACTTCTTTCTGATCTGAGCATTCAGCTAACAGAGTTAAACCATACTTTTGATTGAGCAGTTTTGAAACACTCTGTCTGTAGAAAATGCAACTGGACATTCGTAGCGCTAAGTGGGTAATAGTGGAAAAAAGAATATGTTCAAATATAAACTACACAGAAGCATTGTATGAAACTTCTTTCTGTTCTGTGCATTCAACTAACAGAGTTGAACCTTACTTTTGATTGAGCCATTCTGAAACACTCTTTCTGTAGAAACTGCAATTGGACATTCTGAGCGCTAAGAGGCCTATATTGGGAAAAAGAATGTCTACAAATAAAAACTACACAGAAGAATTGTGTGAAACTTCTTTCTGTTCTGTTTGTTCAACTAAAAGAGCTGAACCTTAGTTTTGATTGAGCCGTTCTGAAACACTCTTTCTGTAGAAAATGCAAGTGGAGATTCGGAGAGCTAAGAGGGTAATAGTGGAAAAAGGAATGTCTTCAAATATAAACTACACAGAATCATTCGGTGAAACCTCTTTCTGATCTGTGCATTCAGCTAACAGAGTTAAACCATACTTTTGATTGAGCAGATCTGAAAACTCTTTCTGTAGAAAATGCAACTGGACATTTGGAGCGCTAAGAGCGTATTAGTGGAAAAAGGAATATATTCAAATATAAACTACACAGAAGCATTCTGTGAAACTTATTTCTGATCTGAGCATTCAGCTAACAGAGTTAAACCATACTTTTGATTGAGCAGTTTTGAAACACTCTGTCTGTAGAAAATGCAACTTGACATTCGTAGCGCTAAGTGGGTAATAGTGGAAAAAAGAATATGTTCAAATATAAACTACACAGAAGCATTGTATGAAACTTCTTTCTGTTCTGTGCATTCAACTAACAGAGTTGAACCTTACTTTTGATTGAGCCGTTCTGAAACACTCTTTCTGTAGAAACTGCAATTGGACATTCTGAGCGCTAAGAGGCCTATATTGGGAAAAAGAATGTCTACAAATAAAAACTACACAGAAGAATTGTGTGAAACTTCTTTCTGTTCTGTTTGTTCAACTAAAAGAGTTGAACCTTAGTTTTGATTGAGCCGTTCTGAAACACTCTTTCTGTAGAAAATGCAAGTGGAGATTCGGAGCGCTAAGAGGGTAATAGTGGAAAAAGGAATGTCTCCAAATATAAACTACACAGAATCATTCTGTGAAACTTCTTTCTGATCTGAGCATTCAGCTAACAGAGTTAAACCATACTTTTGATTGAGCAGTTTTGAAACACTCTGTCTGTAGAAAATGCAACTAGACATTCGTAGCGCTAAGTGGGTAATAGTGGAAAAAATAATATGTTCAAATATAAACTACACAGAAGCATTGTATGAAACTTCTTTCTGTTCTGTGCATTCAACTAACAGAGTTGAACCTGACTTTTGATTGAGCCTTTCTGAAACACTCTTTCTGTAGAAACTGCAATTGGACATTCTGAGCGCTAAGAGGCCTATATTGGGAAAAATAATATCTTCAAATAAAAACTACACAGAAGCATTGTGTGAAACTTATTTCTGATATGTTCATTAAGCTAACAGAGTTAAACCATACTTTTGATTGCGCAGTTCTGAACACTCTTTCTGTAGAAAATACAAGTGGACATTCGGAGCGCTAAGAGGGTAATAGTGGAAAAAGGAATATATTCAAATATAAACTACACAGTAGCATTCTGTGAAAATTCTTTCTGTTCTGTGCATTCAACTAACAGATTTGAAACTTACTTTTGATTGAGCCGTTCTGAAACACTCTTTCTGTAGAAACTGCAATTGGACATGCTAAGCGCTAAGAGGCCTACATTGGGAAAAAGAATATCTTCAAATAAAAACTACACAGATGCATTCTGTGAAACTTATTTCTGATCTGTAAATTCAGTTAACAGAGATAAAACATATTTTTGATTGAGCAGTTATGAAACACTCTTTTTGTAGAAAATGCAAGTGGAGATTCGGAGCGCTAAGAGGGTAATAGTGGAAAAAGGAATGTCTTCAAATATAAACTACACAGAATCATTCGGTGAAACTTCTTTCTGATCTGTGCATTCAGCTAACAGAGTTAAACCATACTTTTGATTGAGCAGATCTGAACACTCTTTCTGTAGAAAATGCAACTGGACATTTGGAGCGCTAAGAGCATAGTAGTGGAAAAAGGAATATATTCAAATATAAACTACACAGAAGCATTCTGTGAAACTTCTTTCTGATTTGAGCATTCAGCTAACAGAGTTAAACCATACTTTTGATTGAGCAGTTTTGAAACACTCTCTCTGTAGAAAATGCAACTGGACATTCGTAGCGCTAAGTGGGTAATAGTGGAAAAATAATATGTTCAAATATAAACTACACAGAAGCATTGTATGAAACTTCTTTCTGTTCTGTGCATTCAACTAACAGAGTTGAACCTTACTTTTGATTGAGCCGTTCTGAAACACTCTTTCTGTAGAAACTGCAATTGGACATTCTGAGCGCTAAGAGGCCTATATTGGGAAAAAGAATGTCTACAAATAAAAACTACACAGAAGAATTGTGTGAAACTTCTTTCTGTTCTGTTTGTTCAACTAAAAGAGTTGAACCTTAGTTTTGATTGAGCCGTTCTGAAACACTCTTTCTGTAGAAAATGCAAGTGGAGATTCGGAGCGCTAAGAGGGTAATAGTGGAAAAAGGAATGTCTCCAAATATAAACTACACAGAATCATTCTGTGAAACTTCTTTCTGATCTGTGCATTCAGCTAACAGAATTAAACCATCCTTTTGATTGAGCAGATCTGAACACTCTTTCTGTAGATAATGCAACTGGACATTTGGAGCGCTAAGGGAGTAGTAGTGGAAAAAGGAATATATTCCAATATAAACTACACAGAAGCATTCTGTGAAACTTCTTTCTGATCTGAGCATTCAGCTAACAGAGTTAAACCATACTTTTGATTGAGCAGTTTTGAAACACTCTGTCTGTAGAAAATGCAACTGGACATTCGTAGCGCTAAGTGGGTAATGGTGGAAAAAAGAATATGTTCAAATATAAACTACACAGAAGCATTGTATGAAACTTCTATCTGTTCTGTGCATTCAACTAACAGAGTTGAACCTTACTTTTGATTGAGCCGTTCTGAAACACTCTTTCTGTATAAACTGTAATTGGACATTCTGAGCGCTAAGAGGACTCTATTAGGAAAAAGAATATCTTCAAATAAAAACTACACAGAAGCATTGTGTGAAACTTATTTCTGATATGTTCATTAAGCTAACAGAGTTAAACCATACTTTTGATTGCGCAGTTCTGAACACTCTTTCTGCAGAAAATGCAAGTGGACATTCGGAGCGCTAAGAGGGTAATAGTGGAAAAAGGAATATATTCAAATATAAACTACACAGTAGCATTGTGTGAAGCTTCTTTCTGTTCTGTGCATTCAACTAACAGAGTTGAACCTTACTTTTGATTGAGCCGTTCTGAAACACTCTTTCTGTAGAAACTGCAATTGGACATGCTAAGCACTAAGAGGCCTACATTGGGAAAAAGAATATCTTCAAATAAAAACTACACAGATGCATTCTGTGAAACTTATTTCTGATCTGTAAATTCAGTTAACAGAGATAAAACATATTTTTGATTGAGCAGATATGAAACACTCTTTTTGTAGAAAATGCAAGTGGAGATTCGGAGCGCTAAGAGGGTAATAGTGGAAAAAGGAATGTCTTCAAATATAAACTACACAGAATCATTCGGTGAAACTTCTTTCTGATCTGTGCATTCAGCTAACAGAGTTAAACCATACTTTTGATTGAGCAGATCTGAACACTCTTTCTGTAGAAAATGCAACTGGACATTTGGAGCACTAAGAGCGTAGTAGTGGAAAAAGTAATATATTCAAATATAAACTACACAGAAGCATTCTGTGAAACTTCTTTCTGATTTGAGCATTCAGCTAACAGAGTTAAACCATACTTTTGATTGAGCAGTTTTGAAACACTCTGTCTGTAGAAAATGCAACTGGACATTCGTAGCGCTAAGTGGGTAATGGTGGAAAAAAGAATATGTTCAAATATAAACTACACAGAAGCATTGTATGAAACTTCTATCTGTTCTGTGCATTCAACTAACAGAGTTGAACCTTACTTTTGATTGAGCCGTTCTGAAACACTCTTTCTGTAGAAACTGCAATTGGACATTCTGAGCGCTAAGAGGCCTCTATTGGGAAAAAGAATATCTTCAAATAAAAACTACACAGAAGCATTGTGTGAAACTTATTTCTGATATGTTCATTAAGCTAACAGAGTTAAACCATACTTTTGATTGCGCAGTTCTGAACACTCTTTCTGCAGAAAATGCAAGTGGACATTCGGAGCGCTAAGAGGGTAATAGTGGAAAAAGGAATATATTCAAATATAAACTACACAGTAGTATTCTGTGAAGCTTCTTTCTGTTCTGTGCATTCAACTAACAGAGTTGAACCTTACTTTTGATTGAGCCGTTCTGAAACACTCTTTCTGTAGAAACTGCAATTGAACATGCTAAGTGCTAAGAGGCCTACATTGGGAAAAAGAATATCTTCAAATAAAAACTACACAGATGCATTCTGTGAAACTTATTTCTGATCTGTAAATTCAGTTAACAGAGATAAAACATATTTTTGATTGAGCAGTTATGAAACACTCTTTTTGTAGAAAATGCAAGTGGAGATTCGGAGCGCTAAGAGGGTAATAGTGGAAAAAGGAATGTCTTCAAATATAAACTACACAGAATCATTCGGTGAGACTTCTTTCTGATCTGTGCATTCAGCTAACAGAGTTAAACCATACTTTTGATTGAGCAGATCTGAACACTCTTTCTGTAGAAAATGCAACTGGACATTTGGAGCACTAAGAGCGTAGTAGTGGAAAAAGTAATATATTCAAATATAAACTACACAGAAGCATTCTGTGAAACTTCTTTCTGATCTGAGCATTCAGCTAACAGAGTTAAACCATACTTTTGATTGAGCAGTTTTGAAACACTCTCTCTGTAGAAAATGCAACTGGACATTCGTAGCGCTAAGTGGGTAATAGTGGAAAAATAATATGTTCAAATATAAACTACACAGAAGCATTGTATGAAACTTCTTTCTGTTCTGTGCATTCAACTAACAGAGTTGAACCTTACTTTTGATTGAGCCGTTCTGAAACACTCTTTCTGTAGAAACTGCAATTGGACATTCTGAGCGCTAAGAGGCCTATATTGGGAAAAAGAATGTCTACAAATAAAAACTACACAGAAGAATTGTGTGAAACTTCTTTCTGTTCTGTTTGTTCAACTAAAAGAGTTGAACCTTAGTTTTGATTGAGCCGTTCTGAAACACTCTTTCTGTAGAAAATGCAAGTGGAGATTCGGAGCGCTAAGAGGGTAATAGTGGAAAAAGGAATGTCTCCAAATATAAACTACACAGAATCATTCTGTGAAACTTCTTTCTGATCTGTGCATTCAGCTAACAGAGTTAAAACATACTTTTGATTGAGCAGATCTGAACACTCTTTCTGTAGAAAATGCAACCGGACATTTGGAGCGCTAAGAGAGTAGTAGTGGAAAAAGTAATATATTCAAATATAAACTACACAGAAGCATTCTGTGAAACTTCTTTCTGATCTGAGCATTCAGCTAACAGAGTTAAACCATACTTTTGATTGAGCAGTTTTGAAACACTCTGTCTGTAGAAAATGCAACTGGACATTCGTAGCGCTAAGTGGGTAATAGTGGAAAAAATAATATGTTCAAATATAAACTACACAGAAGCATTGTATGAAACTTCTTTCTGTTCTGTGCATTCAACTAACAGAGTTGAACCTTACTTTTGATTGAGCCTTTCTGAAACACTCTTTCTGTAGAAACTGCAATTGGACATTCTGAGCGCTAAGAGGCCTATATTGGGAAAAATAATATCTTCAAATAAAAACTACACAGAAGCATTGTGTGAAACTTATTTCTGATATGTTCATTAAGCTAACAGAGTTAAACCATACTTTTGATTGCGCAGTTCTGAACACTCTTTCTGCAGAAAATGCAAGTGGACATTCGGAGCGCTAAGAGGGTAATAGTGGAAAAAGGAATATATTCAAATATAAACTACACAGTAGCATTGTGTGAAGCTTCTTTCTGTTCTGTGCATTCAACTAACAGAGTTGAACCTTACTTTTGATTGAGCCGTTCTGAAACACTCTTTCTGTAGAAACTGCAATTGGACATGCTAAGCACTAAGAGGCCTACATTGGGAAAAAGAATATCTTCAAATAAAAACTACACAGATGCATTCTGTGAAACTTATTTCTGATCTGTAAATTCAGTTAACAGAGATAAAACATATTTTTGATTGAGCAGTTATGAAACACTCTTTTTGTAGAAAATGCAAGTGGAGATTCGTAGCGCTAAGAGGGTAATAGTGGAAAAAGGAATGTCTTCAAATATAAACTACACAGAATCATTCGGTGAAACTTCTTTCTGATCTGTGCATTCAGCTAACAGAGTTAAACCATACTTTTGATTGAGCAGATCTGAACACTCTTTCTGTAGAAAATGCAACTGGACATTTGGAGCACTAAGAGCGTAGTAGTGGAAAAAGTAATATATTCAAATATAAACTACACAGAAGCATTCTGTGAAACTTCTTTCTGATCTGAGCATTCAGCTAACAGAGTTAAACCATACTTTTGATTGAGCAGTTTTGAAACAATCTGTCTGTAGAAAATGCAACTGGACATTCGTAGCGCTAAGTGGGTAATGGTGGAAAAAAGAATATGTTCAAATATAAACTACACAGAAGCATTGTATGAAACTTCTATCTGTTCTGTGCATTCAACTAACAGAGTTGAACCTTACTTTTGATTGAGCCGTTCTGAAACACTCTTTCTGTAGAAACTGCAATTGGACATTCTGAGCGCTAAGAGGCCTCTATTGGGAAAAAGAATATCTTCAAATAAAAACTACACAGAAGCATTGTGTGAAACTTATTTCTGATATGTTCATTAAGCTAACAGAGTTAAACCATACTTTTGATTGCGCAGTTCTGAACACTCTTTCTGCAGAAAATGCAAGTGGACATTCGGAGCGCTAAGAGGGTAATAGTGGAAAAAGGAATATATTCAAATATAAACTACACAGTAGTATTCTGTGAAGCTTCTTTCTGTTCTGTGCATTCAACTAACAGAGTTGAACCTTACTTTTGATTGAGCCGTTCTGAAACACTCTTTCTGTAGAAACTGCAATTGGACATGCTAAGTGCTAAGAGGCCTACATTGGGAAAAAGAATATCTTCAAATAAATACTACACAGATGCATTCTGTGAAACTTATTTCTGATCTGTAAATTCAGTTAACAGAGATAAAACATATTTTTGATTGAGCAGTTATGAAACACTCTTTTTGTAGAAAATGCAAGTGGATATTCGGAGCGCTAAGAGGGTAATAGTGGAAAAAGGAATGTCTTCAAATATAAACTACACAGAATCATTCGGTGAGACTTCTTTCTGATCTGTGCATTCAGCTAACAGAGTTAAACCATACTTTTGATTGAGCAGATCTGAACACTCTTTCTGTAGAAAATGCAACTGGACATTTGGAGCACTAAGAGCGTAGTAGTGGAAAAAGTAATATATTCAAATATAAACTACACAGAAGCATTCTGTGAAACTTCTTTCTGATCTGAGCATTCAGCTAACAGAGTTAAACCATACTTTTGATTGAGCAGTTTTGAAACACTCTCTCTGTAGAAAATGCAACTGGACATTCGTAGCGCTAAGTGGGTAATAGTGGAAAAATAATATGTTCAAATATAAACTACACAGAAGCATTGTATGAAACTTCTTTCTGTTCTGTGCATTCAACTAACAGAGTTGAACCTTACTTTTGATTGAGCCGTTCTGAAACACTCTTTCTGTAGAAACTGCAATCGGACATTCTGAGCGCTAAGAGGCCTATATTGGGAAAAAGAATGTCTACAAATAAAAACTACACAGAAGAATTGTGTGAAACTTCTTTCTGTTCTGTTTGTTCAACTAAAAGAGTTGAACCTTAGTTTTGATTGAGCCGTTCTGAAACACTCTTTCTGTAGAAAATGCAAGTGGAGATTCGGAGCGCTAAGAGGGTAATAGTGGAAAAAGGAATGTCTCCAAATATAAACTACACAGAATCATTCTGTGAAACTTCTTTCTGATCTGTGCATTCAGGTAACAGAGTTAAAACATACTTTTGATTGAGCAGATCTGAACACTCTTTCTGTAGAAAATGCAACCGGACATTTGGAGCGCTAAGAGAGTAGTAGTGGAAAAAGTAATATATTCAAATATAAACTACACAGAAGCATTCTGTGAAACTTCTTTCTGATCTGAGCATTCAGCTAACAGAGTTAAACCATACTTTTGATTGAGCAGTTTTGAAACACTCTGTCTGTAGAAAATGCAACTGGACATTCGTAGCGCTAAGTGGGTAATAGTGGAAAAAATAATATGTTCAAATATAAACTACACAGAAGCATTGTATGAAACTTCTTTCTGTTCTGTGCATTCAACTAACAGAGTTGAACCTTACTTTTGATTGAGCCTTTCTGAAACACTCTTTCTGTAGAAACTGCAATTGGACATTCTGAGCGCTAAGAGGCCTATATTGGGAAAAATAATATCTTCAAATAAAAACTACACAGAAGCATTGTGTGAAACTTATTTCTGATATGTTCATTAAGCTAACAGAGTTAAAAAATACTTTTGATTGCGCAGTTCTGAACACTCTTTCTGTAGAAAATGCAAGTGGACATTCGGAGCGCTAAGAGGGTAATAGTGGAAAAAGGAATATATTCGAATATAAACTACACAGTAGCATTCTGTGAAAATTCTTTCTCTTCTGTGCATTCAACTAACAGAGTTGAACCTTACTTTTGATTGAGCCGTTCTGAAACACTCTTTCTGTAGAAACTGCAATTGGACATGCTAAGCGCTAAGAGGCCTACATTGGGAAAAATAATATCTTCAAATAAAAACTACACAGATGCATTCTGTGAAACTTATTTCTGATCTGTAAATTCAGTTAACAGAGATAAAACATATTTTTGATTGAGCAGTTATGAAACACTCTTTTTGTAGAAAATGCAAGTGGAGATTCGGAGCGCTAAGAGGGTAATAGTGGAAAAAGGAATGTCTTCAAATATAAACTACACAGAATCATTCGGTGAAACTTCTTTCTGATCTGTGCATTCAGCTAACAGAGTTAAACCATACTTCTGATTGAGCAGATCTGAACACTCTTTCTGTAGAAAATGCAACTGGACATTTGGAGCGCTATGAGAGTAGTAGTGGAAAAAGGAATATATTCAAATATAAACTACACAGAAGCATGCTGTGAAACTTCTTTCTGATCTGAGCATTCAGCTAACAGAGTTAAACCATACTTTTGATTGAGCAGTTTTGAAACACTCTGTCTGTAGAAAATGCAACTGGACATTCGTAGCGCTAAGTGGGTAATGGTGGAAAAAAGAATATGTTCAAATATAAACTACACAGAAGCATTGTATGAAACTTCTTTCTGTTCTGTGCATTCAACTAACAGAGTTGAACCTTACTTTTGATTGAGCCTTTCTGAAACACTCTTTCTGTAGAAACTGCAATTGGACATTCTGAGCGCTAAGAGGCCTATATTGGGAAAAATAATATCTTCAAATAAAAACTACACAGAAGCATTGTGTGAAACTTATTTCTGATATGTTCATTAAGCTAACAGAGTTAAACCATACTTTTGATTGCGCAGTTCTGAACACTCTTTCTGTAGAAAATGCAAGTGGACATTCGGAGCGCTAAGAGTGTAATAGTGGAAAAAGGAATATATTCAAATATAAACTACACAGTAGCATTCTGTGAAAATTCTTTCTGTTCTGTGCATTCAACTAACAGAGTTGAACCTTACTTTTGATTGAGCCGTTCTGAAACACTCTTTCTGTAGAAACTGCAATTGGACATGCTAAGCGCTAAGAGGCCTACATTGGGAAAAAGAATATCTTCAAATAAAAACTACACAGATGCATTCTGTGAAACTTATTTCTGATCTGTAAATTCAGTTAACAGAGATAAAACATATTTTTGATTGAGCAGTTATGAAACACTCTTTTTGTAGAAAATGCAAGTGGAGATTCGGAGCGCTAAGTGGGTAATAGTGGAAAAAGGAATGTCTTCAAATATAAACTACACAGAATCATTCGGTGAAACTTCTTTCTGATCTGTGCATTCAGCTAACAGAGTTAAACCATACTTTTGATTGAGCAGATCTGAACACTCTTTCTGTAGAAAATGCAACTGGACATTTGGAGCGCTAAGAGCGTAGTAGTGGAAAAAGGAATATATTCAAATATAAACTACACAGAAGCATTCTGTGAAACTTCTTTCTGATCTGAGCATTCAGCTAACAGAGTTAAACCATACTTTTGATTGAGCAGTTTTGAAACACTCTGTCTGTAGAAAATGCAACTGGACATTCGTAGCGCTAAGTGGGTAATAGTGGAAAAAAGAATATGTTCAAATATAAACTACACAGAAGCATTGTATGAAACTTCTTTCTGTTCTGTGCATTCAACTAACAGAGTTGAACCTGACTTTTGATTGAGCCTTTCTGAAACACTCTTTCTGTAGAAACTGCAATTGGACTTTCTGAGCGCTAAGAGGCCTATATTGGGAAAAAAAATATCTTCAAATAAAAACTACACAGAAGCATTGTGTGAAACTTATTTCTGATATGTTCATTAAGCTAACAGAGTTAAACCATACTTTTGATTGCGCAGTTCTGAACACTCTTTCTGCAGAAAATGCAAGTGGACATTCGGAGCGCTAAGAGGGTAATAGTGGAAAAAGGAATATATTCAAATATAAACTACACAGTAGCATTCTGTGAAGCTTCTTTCTGTTCTGTGCATTCAACTAACAGAGTTGAACCTTACTTTTGATTGAGCCGTTCTGAAACACTCTTTCTGTAGAAACTGCAATTGGACATGCTAAGTGCTAAGAGGCCTACATTGGGAAAAAGAATATCTTCAAATAAAAACTACACAGATGCATTCTGTGAAACTTATTTCTGATCTGTAAATTCAGTTAACAGAGATAAAACATATTTTTGATTGAGCAGTTATGAAACACTCTTTTTGTAGAAAATGCAAGTGGAGATTCGGAGCGCTAAGAGGGTAATAGTGGAAAAAGGAATGTCTTCAAATATAAACTACACAGAATCATTCGGTGAGACTTCTTTCTGATCTGTGCATTCAGCTAACAGAGTTAAACCATACTTTTGATTGAGCAGATCTGAACACTCTTTCTGTAGAAAATGCAACTGGACATTTGGAGCACTAAGAGCGTAGTAGTGGAAAAAGTAATATATTCAAATATAAACTACACAGAAGCATTCTGTGAAACTTCTTTCTGATCTGAGCATTCAGCTAACAGAGTTAAACCATACTTTTGATTGAGCAGTTTTGAAACACTCTCTCTGTAGAAAATGCAACTGGACATTCGTAGCGCTAAGTGGGTAATAGTGGAAAAATAATATGTTCAAATATAAACTACACAGAAGCATTGTATGAAACTTCTTTCTGTTCTGTGCATTCAACTAACAGAGTTGAACCTTACTTTTGATTGAGCCGTTCTGAAACACTCTTTCTGTAGAAACTGCAATTGGACATTCTGAGCGCTAAGAGGCCTATATTGGGAAAAAGAATGTCTACAAATAAAAACTACACAGAAGAATTGTGTGAAACTTCTTTCTGTTCTGTTTGTTCAACTAAAAGAGTTGAACCTTAGTTTTGATTGAGCCGTTCTGAAACACTCTTTCTGTAGAAAATGCAAGTGGAGATTCGGAGCGCTAAGAGGGTAATAGTGGAAAAAGGAATGTCTCCAAATATAAACTACACAGAATCATTCTGTGAAACTTCTTTCTGATCTGTGCATTCAGCTAACAGAGTTAAAACATACTTTTGATTGAGCAGATCTGAACACTCTTTCTGTAGAAAATGCAACCGGACATTTGGAGCGCTAAGAGAGTAGTAGTGGAAAAAGTAATATATTCAAATATAAACTACACAGAAGCATTCTGTGAAACTTCTTTCTGATCTGAGCATTCAGCTAACAGAGTTAAACCATACTTTTGATTGAGCAGTTTTGAAACACTCTGTCTGTAGAAAATGCAACTGGACATTCGTAGCGCTAAGTGGGTAATGGTGGAAAAAAGAATATGTTCAAATATAAACTACACAGAAGCATTGTATGAAACTTCTTTCTGTTCTGTGCATTCAACTAACAGAGTTGAACCTTACTTTTGATTGAGCCTTTCTGAAACACTCTTTCTGTAGAAACTGCAATTGGACATTCTGAGCGCTAAGAGGCCTATATTGGGAAAAATAATATCTTCAAATAAAAACTACACAGAAGCATTGTGTGAAACTTATTTCTGATATGTTCATTAAGCTAACAGAGTTAAACCATACTTTTGATTGCGCAGTTCTGAACACTCTTTCTGTAGAAAATGCAAGTGGACATTCGGAGCGCTAAGAGTGTAATAGTGGAAAAAGGAATATATTCAAATATAAACTACACAGTAGCATTCTGTGAAAATTCTTTCTGTTCTGTGCATTCAACTAACAGAGTTGAACCTTACTTTTGATTGAGCCGTTCTGAAACACTCTTTCTGTAGAAACTGCAATTGGACATGCTAAGCGCTAAGAGGCCTACATTGGGAAAAAGAATATCTTCAAATAAAAACTACACAGATGCATTTTGTGAAACTTATTTCTGATCTGTAAATTCAGTTAACAGAGATAAAACATATTTTTGATTGAGCAGTTATGAAACACTCTTTTTGTAGAAAATGCAAGTGGAGATTCGGAGCGCTAAGTGGGTAATAGTGGAAAAAGGAATGTCTTCAAATATAAACTACACAGAATCATTCGGTGAAACTTCTTTCTGATCTGTGCATTCAGCTAACAGAGTTAAACCATACTTTTGATTGAGCAGATCTGAACACTCTTTCTGTAGAAAATGCAACTGGACATTTGGAGCGCTAAGAGCGTAGTAGTGGAAAAAGGAATATATTCAAATATAAACTACACAGAAGCATTCTGTGAAACTTCTTTCTGATCTGAGCATTCAGCTAACAGAGTTAAACCATACTTTTGATTGAGCAGTTTTGAAACACTCTGTCTGTAGAAAATGCAACTGGACATTCGTAGCGCTAAGTGGGTAATAGTGGAAAAAAGAATATGTTCAAATATAAACTACACAGAAGCATTGTATGAAACTTCTTTCTGTTCTGTGCATTCAACTAACAGAGTTGAACCTGACTTTTGATTGAGCCTTTCTGAAACACTCTTTCTGTAGAAACTGCAATTGGACTTTCTGAGCGCTAAGAGGCCTATATTGGGAAAAAAAATATCTTCAAATAAAAACTACACAGAAGCATTGTGTGAAACTTATTTCTGATATGTTCATTAAGCTAACAGAGTTAAACCATACTTTTGATTGCGCAGTTCTGAACACTCTTTCTGCAGAAAATGCAAGTGGACATTCGGAGCGCTAAGAGGGTAATAGTGGAAAAAGGAATATATTCAAATATAAACTACACAGTAGCATTCTGTGAAGCTTCTTTCTGTTCTGTGCATTCAACTAACAGAGTTGAACCTTACTTTTGATTGAGCCGTTCTGAAACACTCTTTCTGTAGAAACTGCAATTGGACATGCTAAGTGCTAAGAGGCCTACATTGGGAAAAAGAATATCTTCAAATAAAAACTGCACAGATGCATTCTGTGAAACTTATTTCTGATCTGTAAATTCAGTTAACAGAGATAAAACATATTTTTGATTGAGCAGTTATGAAACACTCTTTTTGTAGAAAATGCAAGTGGAGATTCGGAGCGCTAAGAGGGTAATAGTGGAAAAAGGAATGTCTTCAAATATAAACTACACAGAATCATTCGGTGAGACTTCTTTCTGATCTGTGCATTCAGCTAACAGAGTTAAACCATACTTTTGATTGAGCAGATCTGAACACTCTTTCTGTAGAAAATGCAACTGGACATTTGGAGCACTAAGAGCGTAGTAGTGGAAAAAGTAATATATTCAAATATAAACTACACAGAAGCATTCTGTGAAACTTCTTTCTGATCTGAGCATTCAGCTAACAGAGTTAAACCATACTTTTGATTGAGCAGTTTTGAAACACTCTCTCTGTAGAAAATGCAACTGGACATTCGTAGCGCTAAGTGGGTAATAGTGGAAAAATAATATGTTCAAATATAAACTACACAGAAGCATTGTATGAAACTTCTTTCTGTTCTGTGCATTCAACTAACAGAGTTGAACCTTACTTTTGATTGAGCCGTTCTGAAACACTCTTTCTGTAGAAACTGCAATTGGACATTCTGAGCGCTAAGAGGCCTATATTGGGAAAAAGAATGTCTACAAATAAAAACTACACAGAAGAATTGTGTGAAACTTCTTTCTGTTCTGTTTGTTCAACTAAAAGAGTTGAACCTTAGTTTTGATTGAGCCGTTCTGAAACACTCTTTCTGTAGAAAATGCAAGTGGAGATTCGGAGCGCTAAGAGGGTAATAGTGGAAAAAGGAATGTCTCCAAATATAAACTACACAGAATCATTCTGTGAAACTTCTTTCTGATCTGTGCATTCAGCTAACAGAGTTAAAACATACTTTTGATTGAGCAGATCTGAACACTCTTTCTGTAGAAAATGCAACCGGACATTTGGAGCGCTAAGAGAGTAGTAGTGGAAAAAGTAATATATTCAAATATAAACTACACAGAAGCATTCTGTGAAACTTCTTTCTGATCTGAGCATTCAGCTAACAGAGTTAAACCATACTTTTGATTGAGCAGTTTTGAAACACTCTGTCTGTAGAAAATGCAACTGGACATTCGTAGCGCTAAGTGGGTAATAGTGGAAAAAATAATATGTTCAAATATAAACTACACAGAAGCATTGTATGAAACTTCTTTCTGTTCTGTGCATTCAACTAACAGAGTTGAACCTTACTTTTGATTGAGCCTTTCTGAAACACTCTTTCTGTAGAAACTGCAATTGGACATTCTGAGCGCTAAGAGGCCTATATTGGGAAAAATAATATCTTCAAATAAAAACTACACAGAAGCATTGTGTGAAACTTATTTCTGATATGTTCATTAAGCTAACAGAGTTAAAAAATACTTTTGATTGCGCAGTTCTGAACACTCTTTCTGTAGAAAATGCAAGTGGACATTCGGAGCGCTAAGAGGGTAATAGTGGAAAAAGGAATATATTCGAATATAAACTACACAGTAGCATTCTGTGAAAATTCTTTCTCTTCTGTGCATTCAACTAACAGAGTTGAACCTTACTTTTGATTGAGCCGTTCTGAAACACTCTTTCTGTAGAAACTGCAATTGGACATGCTAAGCGCTAAGAGGCCTACATTGGGAAAAATAATATCTTCAAATAAAAACTACACAGATGCATTCTGTGAAACTTATTTCTGATCTGTAAATTCAGTTAACAGAGATAAAACATATTTTTGATTGAGCAGTTATGAAACACTCTTTTTGTAGAAAATGCAAGTGGAGATTCGGAGCGCTAAGAGGGTAATAGTGGAAAAAGGAATGTCTTCAAATATAAACTACACAGAATCATTCGGTGAAACTTCTTTCTGATCTGTGCATTCAGCTAACAGAGTTAAACCACACTTCTGATTGAGCAGATCTGAACACTCTTTCTGTAGAAAATGCAACTGGACATTTGGAGCGCTAAGAGAGTAGTAGTGGAAAAAGGAATATATTCAAATATAAACTACACAGAAGCATGCTGTGAAACTTCTTTCTGATCTGAGCATTCAGCTAACAGAGTTAAACCATACTTTTGATTGAGCAGTTTTGAAACACTCTGTCTGTAGAAAATGCAACTGGACATTCGTAGCGCTAAGTGGGTAATGGTGGAAAAAAGAATATGTTCAAATATAAACTACACAGAAGCATTGTATGAAACTTCTTTCTGTTCTGTGCATTCAACTAACAGAGTTGAACCTTACTTTTGATTGAGCCTTTCTGAAACACTCTTTCTGTAGAAACTGCAATTGGACATTCTGAGCGCTAAGAGGCCTATATTGGGAAAAATAATATCTTCAAATAAAAACTACACAGAAGCATTGTGTGAAACTTATTTCTGATATGTTCATTAAGCTAACAGATTTAAACCATACTTTTGATTGCGCAGTTCTGAACACTCTTTCTGTAGAAAATGCAAGTGGACATTCGGAGCGCTAAGAGGGTAATAGTGGAAAAAGGAATGTCTCCAAATATAAACTACACAGAATCATTCGGTGAAACTTCTTTCTGATCTGTGCATTCAGCTAACAGAGTTAAACCATACTTTTGATTGAGCAGATCTGAACACTCTTTCTGTAGAAAATGCAACTGGACATTCGTAGTGCTAAGTGGGTAATAGTGGAAAAAAGAATATGTTCAAATAAAAACTACACAGAAGCATTGTGTGAAACTTATTTCTGATATGTTCATTAAGCTAACAGAGTTAAACCATACTTTTGATTGCGCAGTTCTGAACACTCTTTCTGCAGAAAATGCAAGTGGACATTCGGAGCGCTAAGAGGGTAATAGTGGAAAAAGGAATATATTCAAATATAAACTACACAGTAGCATTCTGTGAAGCTTCTTTCTGTTCTGTGCATTCAACTAACAGAGTTGAACCTTACTTTTGATTGAGCCGTTCTGAAACACTCTTTCTGTAGAAACTGCAATTGGACATGCTAAGCGCTAAGAGGCCTACATTGGGAAAAAGAATATCTTCAAATAAAAACTACACAGATGCATTCTGTGAAACTTATTTCTGATCTGTAAATTCAGTTAACAGAGATAAAACATATTTTTGATTGAGCAGTTACGAAACACTCTTTTTGTAGAAAATGCAAGTGGAGATTCGGAGCGCTAAGAGGGTAATAGTGGAAAAAGGAATGTCTTCAAATATAAACTACACAGAATCATTCGGTGAAACTTCTTTCTGATCTGTGCATTCAGCTAACAGAGTTAAACCATACTTTTGATTGAGCAGATCTGAACACTCTTTCTGTAGAAAATGCAACTGGACATTTGGAGCGCTAAGAGCGTAGTAGTGGAAAAAGGAATATATTCAAATATAAACTACACAGAAGCATTCTGTGAAACTACTTTCGGATCTGAGCATTCAGCTAACAGAGTTAAACCATACTTTTGATTGAGCAGTTTTGAAACACTCTCTCTGTAGAAAATGCAACTGGACATTCGTAGCGCTAAGTGGGTAATAGTGGAAAAATAATATGTTCAAATATAAACTACACAGAAGCATTGTATGAAACTTCTTTCTGTTCTGTGCATTCAACTAACAGAGTTGAACCTTACTTTTGATTGAGCCGTTCTGAAACACTCTTTCTGTAGAAACTGCAATTGGACATTCTGAGCGCTAAGAGGCCTATATTGGGAAAAAGAATGTCTACAAATAAAAACTACACAGAAGAATTGTGTGAAACTTCTTTCTGTTCTGTTTGTTCAACTAAAAGAGTTGAACATTAGTTTTGATTGAGCCGTTCTGAAACACTCTTTCTGTAGAAAATGCAAGTGGAGATTCGGAGCGCTAAGAGGGTAATAGTGGAAAAAGGAATGTCTCCAAATATAAACTACACAGAATCATTCTGTGAAACTTCTTTCTGATCTGAGCATTCAGCTAACAGAGTTAAACCATACTTTTGATTGAGCAGTTTTGAAACACTCTGTCTGTAGAAAATGCAACTGGACATTCGTAGCGCTAAGTGGGTAATAGTGGAAAAAATAATATGTTCAAATATAAACTACCCAGAAGCATTGTATGAAACTTCTTTCTGTTCTGTGCATTCAACTAACAGAGTTGAACCTTACTTTTGATTGAGCCTTTCTGAAACACTCTTTCTGTAGAAACTGCAATTGGACATTCTGAGCGCTAAGAGGCCTATATTGGGAAAAATAATATCTTCAAATAAAAACTACACAGAAGCATTTTGTGAAACTTATTTCTGATATGTTCATTAAGCTAACAGAGTTAAACCATACTTTTGATTGCGCAGTTCTGAACACTCTTTCTGTAGAAAATACAAGTGGACATTCGGAGCGCTAAGAGGGTAATAGTGGAAAAAGGAATATATTCAAATATAAACTACACAGTAGCATTCTGTGAAAATTCTTTCTGTTCTGTGCATTCAACTAACAGAGTTGAACCTTACTTTTTATTGAGCCGTTCTGAAACACTCTTTCTGTAGAAACTGCAATTGGACATGCTAAGCGCTAAGAGGCCTACATTGGGAAAAAGAATATCTTCAAATAAAAACTACACAGATGCATTCTGTGAAACTTATTTCTGATCTGTAAATTCAGTTAACAGAGATAAAACATATTTTTGATTGAGCAGTTACGAAACACTCTTTTTGTAGAAAATGCAAGTGGAGATTCGGAGCGCTAAGAGGGTAATAGTGGAAAAAGGAATGTCTTCAAATATAAACTACACAGAATCATTCGGTGAAACTTCTTTCTGATCTGTGCATTCAGCTAACAGAGTTAAACCATACTTTTGATTGAGCAGATCTGAACACTCTTTCTGTAGAAAATGCAACTGGACATTTGGAGCGCTAAGAGCGTAGTAGTGGAAAAAGGAATATATTCAAATATAAACTACACAGAAGCATTCTGTGAAACTTCTTTCGGATCTGAGCATTCAGCTAACAGAGTTAAACCATACTTTTGATTGAGCAGTTTTGAAACACTCTCTCTGTAGAAAATGCAACTGGACATTCGTAGCGCTAAGTGGGTAATAGTGGAAAAATAATATGTTCAAATATAAACTACACAGAAGCATTGTATGAAACTTCTTTCTGTTCTGTGCATTCAACTAACAGAGTTGAACCTTACTTTTGATTGAGCCGTTCTGAAACACTCTTTCTGTAGAAACTGCAATTGGACATTCTGAGCGCTAAGAGGCCTATATTGGGAAAAAGAATGTCTACAAATAAAAACTACACAGAAGAATTGTGTGAAACTTCTTTCTGTTCTGTTTGTTCAACTAAAAGAGTTGAACCTTAGTTTTGATTGAGCCGTTCTGAAACACTCTTTCTGTAGAAAATGCAAGTGGAGATTCGGAGCGCTAAGAGGGTAATAGTGGAAAAAGGAATGTCTCCAAATATAAACTACACAGAATCATTCTGTGAAACTTCTTTCTGATCTGTGCATTCAGCTAACAGAGTTAAAACATACTTTTGATTGAGCAGATCTGAACACTCTTTCTGTAGAAAATGCAACTGGACATTTGGAGCGCTAAGAGAGTAGTAGTGGAAAAAGGAATATATTCAAATATAAACTACACAGAAGCATTCTGTGAAACTTCTTTCTGATCTGAGCATTCAGCTAACAGAGTTAAACCATACTTTTGATTGAGCAGTTTTGAAACACTCTGTCTGTAGAAAATGCAACTGGACATTCGTAGCGCTAAGTGGGTAATAGTGGAAAAAATAATATGTTCAAATATAAACTACACAGAAGCATTGTATGAAACTTCTTTCTGTTCTGTGCATTCAACTAACAGAGTTGAACCTTACTTTTGATTGAGCCTTTCTGAAACACTCTTTCTGTAGAAACTGAAATTGGACATTCTGAGCGCTAAGAGGCCTATATTGGGAAAAATAATATCTTCAAATAAAAACTACACAGAAGAATTGTGTGAAACTTATTTCTGATATGTTCATTAAGCTAACAGAGTTAAACCATACTTTTGATTGCGCAGTTCTGAACACTCTTTCTGTAGAAAATACAAGTGGACATTCGGAGCGCAAAGAGGGTAATAGTGGAAAAAGGAATATATTCAAATATAAACTACACAGTAGCATTCTGTGAAAATTCTTTCTGTTCTGTGCATTCAACTAACAGAGTTGAACCTTACTTTTGATTGAGCCGTTCTGAAACACTCTTTCTGTAGAAACTGCAATTGGACATGCTAAGCGCTAAGAGGCCTACATTGGGAAAAAGAATATCTTCAAATAAAAACTACACAGATGCATTCTGTGAAACTTATTTCTGATCTGTAAATTCAGTTAACAGAGATAAAACATATTTTTGATTGAGCAGTTACGAAACACTCTTTTTGTAGAAAATGCAAGTGGAGATTCGGAGCGCTAAGAGGGTAATAGTGGAAAAAGGAATGTCTTCAAATATAAACTACACAGAATCATTCGGTGAAACTTCTTTCTGATCTGTGCATTCAGCTAACAGAGTTAAACCATACTTTTGATTGAGCAGATCTGAACACTCTTTCTGTAGAAAATGCAACTGGACATTTGGAGCGCTAAGAGCGTAGTAGTGGAAAAAGGAATATATTCAAATATAAACTGCACAGAAGCATTCTGTGAAACTTCTTTCGGATCTGAGCATTCAGCTAACAGAGTTAAACCATACTTTTGATTGAGCAGTTTTGAAACACTCTCTCTGTAGAAAATGCAACTGGACATTCGTAGCGCTAAGTGGGTAATAGTGGAAAAATAATATGTTCAAATATAAACTACACAGAAGCATTGTATGAAACTTCTTTCTGTTCTGTGCATTCAACTAACAGAGTTGAACCTTACTTTTGATTGAGCCGTTCTGAAACACTCTTTCTGTAGGAACTGCAATTGGACATTCTGAGCGCTAAGAGGCCTATATTGGGAAAAAGAATGTCTACAAATAAGAACTACACAGAAGAATTGTGTGAAACTTCTTTCTGTTCTGTTTGTTCAACTAAAAGAGTTGAACCTTAGTTTTGATTGAGCCGTTCTGAAACACTCTTTCTGTAGAAAATGCAAGTGGAGATTCGGAGCGCTAAGAGGGTAATAGTGGAAAAAGGAATGTCTCCAAATATAAACTACACAGAATCATTCTGTGAAACTTCTTTCTGATCTGTGCATTCAGCTAACAGGGTTAAAACATACTTTTGATTGAGCAGATCTGAACACTCTTTCTGTAGAAAATGCAACTGGACATTTGGAGCGCTAAGAGAGTAGTAGTGGAAAAAGGAATATATTCAAATATAAACTACACAGAAGCATTCTGTGAAACTTCTTTCTGATCTGAGCATTCAGCTAACAGAGTTAAACCATACTTTTGATTGAGCAGTTTTGAAACACTCTGTCTGTAGAAAATGCAACTGGACATTCGTAGCGCTAAGTGGGTAATAGTGGAAAAAATAATATGTTCAAATATAAACTACACAGAAGCATTGTATGAAACATCTTTCTGTTCTGTGCATTCAACTAACAGAGTTGAACCTTACTTTTGATTGAGCCTTTCTGAAACACTCTTTCTGTAGAAACTGCAATTGGACATTCTGAGCGCTAAGAGGCCTACATTGGGAAAAAAACATCTTCAAATAATAACTAGACAGATGCATTCTGTGAAACTTATTTCTGATCTGTAAATTCAGTTAACAGAGATAAAACATATTTTTGATTGAGCAGTTATGAAACACTCTTTTTGTAGAAAATGCAAGTGGAGATTCGGAGCGCTAAGAGGGTAATAGTGGAAAAAGGAATGTCTTCAAATATAAACTACACAGAATCATTCGGTGAAACTTCTTTCTGATCTGTGCATTCAGCTAACAGAGTTAAACCATACTTTTGATTGAGCAGATCTGAACACTCTTTCTGTAGAAAATGCAACTGGACATTTGGAGCGCTAAGAGCGTAGTAGTGGAAAAAGGAATATATTCAAATATAAACTACACAGAAGCATTCTGTTAAACTTCTTTCTGATCTGAGCATTCAGCTAACAGAGTTAAACCATACTTTTGATTGAGCAGTTTTGAAACACTCTGTCTGTAGGAAATGCAACTGGACATTCGTAGCGCTAAGTGGGTAATAGTGGAAAAAAGAATATGTTCAAATATAAACTACACAGAAGCATTGTATGAAACTTCTTTCTGTTCTGTGCATTCAACTAACAGAGTTGAACCTTACTTTTGATTGAGCCGTTCTGAAACACTCTTTCTGTAGAAACTGCAATTGGACATTCTGAGCGCTAAGAGGCCTATATTGGGAAAAAGAATGTCTACAAATAAAAACTACACAGAAGAATTGTGTGAAACTTCTTTCTGTTCTGTTTGTTCAACTAAAAGAGTTGAACCTTAGTTTTGATTGAGCCGTTCTGAAACACTCTTTCTGTAGAAAATGCAAGTGGAGATTCGGAGCGCTAAGAGGGTAATAGTGGAAAAAGGAATGTCTCCAAATATAAACTACACAGAATCATTCTGTGAAACTTCTTTCTGATCTGAGCATTCAGCTAACAGAGTTAAACCATACTTTTGATTGAGCAGTTTTGAAACACTCTGTCTGTAGAAAATGCAACTGGACATTCGTAGCGCTAAGTGGGTAATAGTGGAAAAAATAATATGTTCAAATATAAACTACCCAGAAGCATTGTATGAAACTTCTTTCTGTTCTGTGCATTCAACTAACAGAGTTGAACCTTACTTTTGATTGAGCCTTTCTGAAACACTCTTTCTGTAGAAACTTCAATTGGACATTCTGAGCGCTAAGAGGCCTATATTGGGAAAAATAATATCTTCAAATAAAAACTACACAGAAGCATTGTGTGAAACTTATTTCTGATATGTTCATTAAGCTAACAGAGTTAAACCATACTTTTGATTGCGCAGTTCTGAACACTCTTTCTGTAGAAAATACAAGTGGACATTCGGAGCGCTAAGAGGGTAATAGTGGAAAAAGGAATATATTCAAATATAAACTACACAGTAGCATTCTGTGAAAATTCTTTCTGTTCTGTGCATTCAACTAACAGAGTTGAACCTTACTTTTTATTGAGCCGTTCTGAAACACTCTTTCTGTAGAAACTGCAATTGGACATGCTAAGCGCTAAGAGGCCTACATTGGGAAAAAGAATATCTTCAAATAAAAACTACACAGATGCATTCTGTGAAACTTATTTCTGATCTGTAAATTCAGTTAACAGAGATAAAACATATTTTTGATTGAGCAGTTACGAAACACTCTTTTTGTAGAAAATGCAAGTGGAGATTCGGAGCGCTAAGAGGGTAATAGTGGAAAAAGGAATGTCTTCAAATATAAACTACACAGAATCATTCGGTGAAACTTCTTTCTGATCTGTGCATTCAGCTAACAGAGTTAAACCATACTTTTGATTGAGCAGATCTGAACACTCTTTCTGTAGAAAATGCAACTGGACATTTGGAGCGCTAAGAGCGTAGTAGTGGAAAAAGGAATATATTCAAATATAAACTACACAGAAGCATTCTGTGAAACTTCTTTCGGATCTGAGCATTCAGCTAACAGAGTTAAACCATACTTTTGATTGAGCAGTTTTGAAACACTCTCTCTGTAGAAAATGCAACTGGACATTCGTAGCGCTAAGTGGGTAATAGTGGAAAAATAATATGTTCAAATATAAACTACACAGAAGCATTGTATGAAACTTCTTTCTGTTCTGTGCATTCAACTAACAGAGTTGAACCTTACTTTTGATTGAGCCGTTCTGAAACACTCTTTCTGTAGAAACTGCAATTGGACATTCTGAGCGCTAAGAGGCCTATATTGGGAAAAAGAATGTCTACAAATAAAAACTACACAGAAGAATTGTGTGAAACTTCTTTCTGTTCTGTTTGTTCAACTAAAAGAGTTGAACCTTAGTTTTGATTGAGCCGTTCTGAAACACTCTTTCTGTAGAAAATGCAAGTGGAGATTCGGAGCGCTAAGAGGGTAATAGTGGAAAAAGGAATGTCTCCAAATATAAACTACACAGAATCATTCTGTGAAACTTCTTTCTGATCTGTGCATTCAGCTAACAGAGTTAAAACATACTTTTGATTGAGCAGATCTGAACACTCTTTCTGTAGAAAATGCAACTGGACATTTGGAGCGCTAAGAGAGTAGTAGTGGAAAAAGGAATATATTCAAATATAAACTACACCGAAGCATTCTGTGAAACTTCTTTCTGATCTGAGCATTCAGCTAACAGAGTTAAACCATACTTTTGATTGAGCAGTTTTGAAACACTCTGTCTGTAGAAAATGCAACTGGACATTCGTAGCGCTAAGTGGGTAATAGTGGAAAAAATAATATGTTCAAATATAAACTACACAGAAGCATTGTATGAAACTTCTTTCTGTTCTGTGCATTCAACTAACAGAGTTGAACCTTACTTTTGATTGAGCCTTTCTGAAACACTCTTTCTGTAGAAACTGCAATTGGACATTCTGAGCGCTAAGAGGCCTATATTGGGAAAAATAATATCTTCAAATAAAAACTACACAGAAGAATTGTGTGAAACTTATTTCTGATATGTTCATTAAGCTAACAGAGTTAAACCATACTTTTGATTGCGCAGTTCTGAACACTCTTTCTGTAGAAAATACAAGTGGACATTCGGAGCGCTAAGAGGGTAATAGTGGAAAAAGGAATATATTCAAATATAAACTACACAGTAGCATTCTGTGAAAATTCTTTCTGTTCTGTGCATTCAACTAACAGAGTTGAACCTTACTTTTGATTGAGCCGTTCTGAAACACTCTTTCTGTAGAAACTGCAATTGGACATGCTAAGCGCTAAGAGGCCTACATTGGGAAAAAGAATATCTTCAAATAAAAACTACACAGATGCATTCTGTGAAACTTATTTCTGATCTGTAAATTCAGTTAACAGAGATAAAACATATTTTTGATTGAGCAGTTACGAAACACTCTTTTTGTAGAAAATGCAAGTGGAGATTCGGAGCGCTAAGAGGGTAATAGTGGAAAAAGGAATGTCTTCAAATATAAACTACACAGAATCATTCGGTGAAACTTCTTTCTGATCTGTGCATTCAGCTAACAGAGTTAAACCATACTTTTGATTGAGCAGATCTGAACACTCTTTCTGTAGAAAATGCAACTGGACATTTGGAGCGCTAAGAGCGTAGTAGTGGAAAAAGGAATATATTCAAATATAAACTACACAGAAGCATTCTGTGAAACTTCTTTCGGATCTGAGCATTCAGCTAACAGAGTTAAACCATACTTTTGATTGAGCAGTTTTGAAACACTCTCTCTGTAGAAAATGCAACTGGACATTCGTAGCGCTAAGTGGGTAATAGTGGAAAAATAATATGTTCAAATATAAACTACACAGAAGCATTGTATGAAACTTCTTTCTGTTCTGTGCATTCAACTAACAGAGTTGAACCTTACTTTTGATTGAACCGTTCTGAAACACTCTTTCTGTAGAAACTGCAATTGGACATTCTGAGCGCTAAGAGGCCTATATTGGGAAAAAGAATGTCTACAAATAAAAACTACACAGAAGAATTGTGTGAAACTTCTTTCTGTTCTGTTTGTTCAACTAAAAGAGTTGAACCTTAGTTTTGATTGAGCCGTTCTGAAACAATCTTTCTGTAGAAAATGCAAGTGGAGATTCGGAGCGCTAAGAGGGTAATAGTGGAAAAAGGAATGTCTCCAAATATAAACTACACAGAATCATTCTGTGAAACTTCTTTCTGATCTGTGCATTCAGCTAACAGAGTTAAAACATACTTTTGATTGAGCAGATCTGAACACTCTTTCTGTAGAAAATGCAACTGGACATTTGGAGCGCTAAGAGAGTAGTAGTGGAAAAAGGAATATATTCAAATATAAACTACACAGAAGCATTCTGTGAAACTTCTTTCTGATCTGAGCATTCAGCTAACAGAGTTAAACCATACTTTTGATTGAGCAGTTTTGAAACACTCTGTCTGTAGAAAATGCAACTGGACATTCGTAGCGCTAAGTGGGTAATAGTGGAAAAAATAATATGTTCAAATATAAACTACACAGAAGCATTGTATGAAACATCTTTCTGTTCTGTGCATTCAACTAACAGAGTTGAACCTTACTTTTGATTGAGCCTATCTGAAACACTCTTTCTGTAGAAACTGCAATTGGACATTCTGAGCGCTAAGAGGCCTATATTGGGAAAAATAATATCTTCAAATAAAAACTACACAGAAGCATTGTGTGAAACATATTTCTGATATGTTCATTAAGATAACAGAGTTAAAAAATACTTTTGATTGCGCAGTTCTGAACACTCTTTCTGTAGAAAATGCAAGTGGACATTCGGAGCGCTAAGAGGGTAATAGTGGAAAAAGGAATATATTCAAATATAAACTACACAGTAGCATTCTGTGAAAATTCTTTCTCTTCTGTGCATTCAACTAACAGAGTTGAACCTTACTTTTGATTGAGCCGTTCTGAAACACTCTTTCTGTAGAAACTGCAATTGGACATGCTAAGCGCTAAGAGGCCTACATTGGGAAAATAATATCTTCAAATAAAAACTACACAGATGCATTCTCTGAAACTTATTTCTGATCTGTAAATTCAGTTAACAGAGATAAAACATATTTTTGATTGAGCAGTTATGAAACACTCTTTTTGTAGAAAATGCAAGTGGAGATTCGGAGCGCTAAGAGGGTAATAGTGGAAAAAGGAATGTCTTCAAATATAAACTACACAGAATCATTCGGTGAAACTTCTTTCTGATCTGTGCATTCAGCTAACAGAGTTAAACCATACTTCTGATTGAGCAGATCTGAACACTCTTTCTGTAGAAAATGCAACTGGACATTTGGAGCGCTAAGAGCGTAGTAGTGGAAAAAGGAATATATTCAAATATAAACTACACAGAAGCATGCTGTGAAACTTCTTTCTGATCTGAGCATTCAGCTAACAGAGTTAAACCATACTTTTGATTGAGCAGTTTTGAAACACTCTGTCTGTAGAAAATGCAACTGGACATTCGTAGCGCTAAGTGGGTAATAGTGGAAAAAAGAATATGTTCAAATATAAACTACACAGAAGCATTGTATGAAACTTCTTTCTGTTCTGTGCATTCAACTAACAGAGTTGAACCTTACTTTTGATTGAGCCTTTCTGAAACACTCTTTCTGTAGAATCTGCAATTGGACATTCTGAGCGCTAAGAGGCCTATATTGGGAAAAATAATATCTTCAAATAAAAACTACACAGAAGCATTGTGTGAAACTTATTTCTGATATGTTCATTAAGCTAACAGAGTTAAACCATACTTTTGATTGCGCAGTTCTGAACACTCTTTCTGTAGAAAATGCAAGTGGACATTCGGAGCGCTAAGAGGGTAATAGTGGAAAAAGGAATATATTCAAATATAAACTACACAGTAGCATTCTGTGAAAATTCTTTCTGTTCTGTGCATTCAACTAACAGAGTTGAACCTTACTTTTGATTGAGCCGTTCTGAAACACTCTTTCTGTAGAAACTGCAATTGGACATGCTAAGCGCTAAGAGGCCTACATTGGGAAAAAGAATATCTTCAAATAATAACTACACAGATGCATTCTGTGAAACTTATTTCTGATCTGTAAATTCAGTTAACAGAGATAAAACATATTTTTGATTGAGCAGTTATGAAACACTCTTTTTGTAGAAAATGCAAGTGGAGATTCGGAGCGCTAAGAGGGTAATAGCGGAAAAAGTAATGTCTTCAAATATAAACTACACAGAATCATTCGGTGAAACTTCTTTCTGATCTGTGCATTCAGCTAACAGAGTTAAACCATACTTTTGATTGAGCAGATCTGAACACTCTTTCTGTAGAAAATGCAACTGGACATTTGGAGCGCTAAGAGCGTAGTAGTGGAAAAAGGAATATATTCAAATATAAACTACACAGAAGCATTCTGTGAAACTTCTTTCTGATCTGAGCATTCAGCTAACAGAGTTAAACCATACTTTTGATTGAGCAGTTTTGAAACACTCTGTCTGTAGAAAATGCAACTGGACATTCGTAGCGCTAAGTGGGTAATAGTGGAAAAAAGAATATGTTCAAATATAAACTACACAGAAGCATTGTATGAAACTTCTTTCTGTTCTGTGCATTCAACTAACAGAGTTGAACCTTACTTTTGATTGAGCCTTTCTGAAACACTCTTTCTGTAGAAACTGCAATTGGACATTCTGAGCGCTAAGAGGCCTATATTGGGAAAAAGAATGTCTACAAATAAAAACTACACAGAAGAATTGTGTGAAACTTCTTTCTGTTCTGTTTTTTCAACTAAAAGAGTTGAACCTTAGTTTTGATTGAGCCGTTCTGAAACACTCTTTCTGTAGAAAATGCAAGTGAAGATTTGGAGCGCTAAGAGGGTAATAGTGGAAAAAGGAATGTCTCCAAATATAAACTACACAGAATCATTCTGTGAAACTTCTTTCTGATCTGTGCATTCAGCTAACAGAGTTAAAACATACTTTTGATTGAGCAGATCTGAACACTCTTTCTGTAGAAAATGCAACTGGACATTTGGAGCGCTAAGAGAGTAGTAGTGGAAAAAGGAATATATTCAAATATAAACTACACAGAAGCATTCTGTGAAACTTCTTTCTGATCTGAGCATTCAGCTAACAGAGTTAAACCATACTTTTGATTGAGCAGTTTTGAAACACTCTGTCTGTAGAAAATGCAACTGGACATTCGTAGCGCTAAGTGGGTAATAGTGGAAAAAAGAATAGGTTCAAATATAAACTACACAAAAGCATTGTATGAAACTTCTTTCTGTTCTGTGCATTCAACTAACAGAGTTGAACCTTACTTTTGATTGAGCCTTTCTGAAACACTCTTTCTGTAGAATCTGCAATTGGACATTCTGAGCGCTAAGAGGCCTATATTGGGAAAAATAATATCTTCAAATAAAAACTACACAGAAGCATTGTGTGAAACTTATTTCTGATATGTTCATTAAGCTAACAGAGTTAAACCATACTTTTGATTGCGCAGTTCTGAACACTCTTTCTGTAGAAAATGCAAGTGGACATTCGGAGCGCTAAGAGGGTAATAGTGGAAAAAGGAATATATTCAAATATAAACTACACAGTAGCATTCTGTGAAAATTCTTTCTGTTCTGTGCATTCAACTAACAGAGTTGAACCTTACTTTTGATTGAGCCGTTCTGAAACACTCTTTCTGTAGAAACTGCAATTGGACATGCTAAGCGCTAAGAGGCCTACATTGGGAAAAAGAATATCTTCAAATAATAACTACACAGATGCATTCTGTGAAACTTATTTCTGATCTGTAAATTCAGTTAACAGAGATAAAACATATTTTTGATTGAGCAGTTATGAAACACTCTTTTTGTAGAAAATGCAAGTGGAGATTCGGAGCGCTAAGAGGGTAATAGCGGAAAAAGTAATGTCTTCAAATATAAACTACACAGAATCATTCGGTGAAACTTCTTTCTGATCTGTGCATTCAGCTAACAGAGTTAAACCATACTTTTGATTGAGCAGATCTGAACACTCTTTCTGTAGAAAATGCAACTGGACATTTGGAGCGCTAAGAGCGTAGTAGTGGAAAAAGGAATATATTCAAATATAAACTACACAGAAGCATTCTGTGAAACTTCTTTCTGATCTGATCATTCAGCTAACAGAGTTAAACCATACTTTTGATTGAGCAGTTTTGAAACACTCTGTCTGTAGAAAATGCAACTGGACATTCGTAGCGCTAAGTGGGTAATAGTGGAAAAAAGAATATGTTCAAATATAAACTACACAGAAGCATTGTATGAAACTTCTTTCTGTTCTGTGCATTCAACTAACAGAGTTGAACCTTACTTTTGATTGAGCCTTTCTGAAACACTCTTTCTGTAGAAACTGCAATTGGACATTCTGAGCGCTAAGAGGCCTATATTGGGAAAAAGAATGTCTACAAATAAAAACTACACAGAAGAATTGTGTGAAACTTCTTTCTGTTCTGTTTTTTCAACTAAAAGAGTTGAACCTTAGTTTTGATTGAGCCGTTCTGAAACACTCTTTCTGTAGAAAATGCAAGTGAAGATTTGGAGCGCTAAGAGGGTAATAGTGGAAAAAGGAATGTCTCCAAATATAAACTACACAGAATCATTCTGTGAAACTTCTTTCTGATCTGTGCATTCAGCTAACAGAGTTAAAACATACTTTTGATTGAGCAGATCTGAACACTCTTTCTGTAGAAAATGCAACTGGACATTTGGAGCGCTAAGAGAGTAGTAGTGGAAAAAGGAATATATTCAAATATAAACTACACAGAAGCATTCTGTGAAACTTCTTTCTGATCTGAGCATTCAGCTAACAGAGTTAAACCATACTTTTGATTGAGCAGTTTTGAAACACTCTGTCTGTAGAAAATGCAACTGGACATTCGTAGCGCTAAGTGGGTAATAGTGGAAAAAAGAATAGGTTCAAATATAAACTACACAAAAGCATTGTATGAAACTTCTTTCTGTTCTGTGCATTCAACTAACAGAGTTGAACCTTACTTTTGATTGAGCCTTTCTGAAACACTCTTTCTGTAGAAACTGCAATTGGACATTCTGAGCGCTAAGAGGCCTATATTGGGAAAAAAAATATCTTCAAATAAAAACTACACAGAAGCATTGTGTGAAACTTATTTCTGATATGTTCATTAACCTAACAGAGTTAAACCATACTTTTGATTGCGCAGTTCTGAACACTCTTTCTGCAGAAAATGCAAGTGGACATTCGGAGCGCTAAGATGGTAATAGTGGAAAAAGGAATATATTCAAATATAAACTACACAGTAGCATTCTGTGAAAATTCTTTCTGTTCTGTGCATTCAACTAACAGATTTGAACCTTACTTTTGATTGAGCCGTTCTGAAACACTCTTTCTGTAGAAACTGCAATTGGACATGCTAAGCTCTAAGAGGCCTACATTGGGAAAAAGAATATCTTCAAATAAAAACTACACAAATGCATTCTGTGAAACTTATTTCTGATCTGTAAATTCAGTTAACAGAGATAAAACATATTTTTGATTGAGCAGTTATGAAACACTCTTTTCGTAGAAAATGCAAGTGGAGATTCGGAGCGCTAGAGGGTAATAGTGGAAAAAGGAATGTCTTCAAATATAAACTACACAGAATCATTCGGTGAAACTTATTTCTGATCTGTGCATTCAGCTAACAGAGTTAAACCATACTTTTGATTGAGCAGATCTGAACACTCTTTCTGTAGGAAATGCAACTGGACATTTGGAGCGCTAAGAGCGTAGTAGTGGAAAAAGGAATATATTCAAATATAAACTACACAGAAGCATTCTGTGAAACTTCTTTCTGATCTGAGCATTCAGCTAACAGAGTTAAACCATACTTTTGATTGAGCAGTTTTGAAACACTCTGTCTGTAGAAAATGCAACAGGACATTCGTAGCGCTAAGGGGGTAATAGTAAAAAAAAGAATATGTTCAAATATAAACTACACAGAAGCATTGTATGAAACTTCTTTCTGTTCTGTGCATTCAACTAACAGAGTTGAACCTTACTTTTGATTGAGCCGTTCTGAAACACTCTTTCTGTAGAAACTGCAATTGGACATTCTGAGCTCTAAGAGGCCTATATTGGGAAAAAGAATGTCTACAAATAAAAACTACACAGAAGAATTGTGTGAAACTTCTTTCTGTTCTGTTTGTTCAACTAAAAGAGTTGAACCTTAGTTTTGATTGAGCCGTTCTGAAACACTCTTTCTGTAGAAAATGCAAGTGGAGATTCGGAGCGCTAAGAGGGTAATAGTGGAAAAAGGAATGTCTCCAAATATAAACTACACAGAATCATTCTGTGAAACTTCTTTCTGATCTGTGCATTCAGCTAACAGAGTTAAAACATACTTTTGATTGAGCAGATCTGAACACTCTTTCTGTAGAAAGTGCAACTGGACATTTGGAGCGCTAAGAGAGTAGTAGTGGAAAAAGGAATATATTCAAATATAAACTACACAGAAGCATTCTGTGAAACTTCTTTCTGATCTGAGCATTCAGCTAACAGAGTTAAACCATACTTTTGATTGAGCAGTTTTGAAACACTCTGTCTGTAGAAAATGCAACTGGACATTCGTAGCGCTAAGTGGGTAATAGTGGAAAAAATAATATGTTCAAATATAAACTACACAGAAGCATTGTATGAAACTTCTTTCTGTTCTGTGCATTCAACTAACAGAGTTGAACCTTACTTTTGATTGAGCCTTTCTGAAACACTCTTTCTGTAGAAACTGCAATTGGACATTCTGAGCGCTAAGAGGCCTATATTGGGAAAAATAATATCTTCAAATAAATACTACACAGAAGCATTGTGTGAAACTTATTTCTGATATGTTCATTAAGCTAACAGAGTTAAAAAATACTTTTGATTGCGCAGTTCTGAACACTCTTTCTGTAGAAAATGCAAGTGGACATTCGGAGCGCTAAGAGGGTAATAGTGGAAAAAGGAATATATTCAAATATAAACTACACAGTAGCATTCTGTGAAAATTCTTTCTCTTCTGTGCATTCAACTAACAGAGTTGAACCTTACTTTTGATTGAGCCGTTCTGAAACACTCTTTCTGTAGAAACTGCAATTGGACATGCTAAGCGCTAAGAGGCCTACATTGGGAAAATAATATCTTCAAATAAAAACTACACAGATGCATTCTCTGAAACTTATTTCTGATCTGTAAATTCAGTTAACAGAGATAAAACATATTTTTGATTGAGCAGTTATGAAACACTCTTTTTGTAGAAAATGCAAGTGGAGATTCGGAGCGCTAAGAGGGTAATAGTGGAAAAAGGAATGTCTTCAAATATAAACTACACAGAATCATTCGGTGAAACTTCTTTCTGATCTGTGCATTCAGCTAACAGAGTTAAACCATACTTCTGATTGAGCAGATCTGAACACTCTTTCTGTAGAAAATGCAACTGGACATTTGGAGCGCTAAGAGCGTAGTAGTGGAAAAAGGAATATATTCAAATATAAACTACACAGAAGCATGCTGTGAAACTTCTTTCTGATCTGAGCATTCAGCTAACAGAGTTAAACCATACTTTTGATTGAGCAGTTTTGAAACACTCTGTCTGTAGAAAATGCAACTGGACATTCGTAGCGCTAAGTGGGTAATAGTGGAAAAAATAATATGTTCAAATATAAACTACACAGAAGCATTGTATGAAACTTCTTTCTGTTCTGTGCATTCAACTAACAGAGTTGAACCTTACTTTTGATTGATCCTTTCTGAAACACTCTTTCTGTAGAATCTGCAATTGGACATTCTGAGCGCTAAGAGGCCTATATTGGGAAAAATAATATCTTCAAATAAAAACTACACAGAAGCATTGTGAGAAACTTATTTCTGATATGTTCATTAAGCTAACAGAGTTAAACCATACTTTTGATTGCGCAGTTCTGAACACTCTTTCTGTAGAAAATGCAAGTGGACATTCGGAGCGCTAAGAGGGTAATAGTGGAAAAAGGAATATATTCAAATATAAACTACACAGTAGCATTCTGTGAAAATTCTTTCTGTTCTGTGCATTCAACTAACAGAGTTGAACCTTACTTTTGATTGAGCCGTTCTGAAACACTCTTTCTGTAGAAACTGCAATTGGACATGCTAAGCGCTAAGAGGCCTACATTGGGAAAAAGAATATCTTCAAATAATAACTACACAGATGCATTCTGTGAAACTTATTTCTGATCTGTAAATTCAGTTAACAGAGATAAAACATATTTTTGATTGAGCAGTTATGAAACACTCTTTTTGTAGAAAATGCAAGTGGAGATTCGGAGCGCTAAGAGGGTAATAGCGGAAAAAGTAATGTCTTCAAATATAAACTACACAGAATCATTCGGTGAAACTTCTTTCTGATCTGTGCATTCAGCTAACAGAGTTAAACCATACTTTTGATTGAGCAGATCTGAACACTCTTTCTGTAGAAAATGCAACTGGACATTTGGAGCGCTAAGAGCGTAGTAGTGGAAAAAGGAATATATTCAAATATAAACTACACAGAAGCATTCTGTGAAACTTCTTTCTGATCTGAGCATTCAGCTAACAGAGTTAAACCATACTTTTGATTGAGCAGTTTTGAAACACTCTGTCTGTAGAAAATGCAACTGGACATTCGTAGCGCTAAGTGGGTAATAGTGGAAAAAAGAATATGTTCAAATATAAACTACACAGAAGCATTGTATGAAACTTCTTTCTGTTCTGTGCATTCAACTAACAGAGTTGAACCTTACTTTTGATTGAGCCTTTCTGAAACACTCTTTCTGTAGAAACTGCAATTGGACATTCTGAGCGCTAAGAGGCCTATATTGGGAAAAAAAATATCTTCAAATAAAAACTACACAGAAGCATTGTGTGAAACTTATTTCTGATATGTTCATTAACCTAACAGAGTTAAACCATACTTTTGATTGCGCAGTTCTGAACACTCTTTCTGCAGAAAATGCAAGTGGACATTCGGAGCGCTAAGATGGTAATAGTGGAAAAAGGAATATATTCAAATATAAACTACACAGTAGCATTCTGTGAAAATTCTTTCTGTTCTGTGCATTCAACTAACAGATTTGAACCTTACTTTTGATTGAGCCGTTCTGAAACACTCTTTCTGTAGAAACTGCAATTGGACATGCTAAGCTCTAAGAGGCCTACATTGGGAAAAAGAATATCTTCAAATAAAAACTACACAGATGCATTCTGTGAAACTTATTTCTGATCTGTAAATTCAGTTAACAGAGATAAAACATATTTTTGATTGAGCAGTTATGAAACACTCTTTTCGTAGAAAATGCAAGTGGAGATTCGGAGCGCTAGAGGGTAATAGTGGAAAAAGGAATGTCTTCAAATATAAACTACACAGAATCATTCGGTGAAACTTCTTTCTGATCTGTGCATTCAGCTAACAGAGTTAAACCATACTTTTGATTGAGCAGATCTGAACACTCTTTCTGTAGGAAATGCAACTGGACATTTGGAGCGCTAAGAGCGTAGTAGTGGAAAAAGGAATATATTCAAATATAAACTACACAGAAGCATTCTGTGAAACTTCTTTCTGATCTGAGCATTCAGCTAACAGAGTTAAACCATACTTTTGATTGAGCAGTTTTGAAACACTCTGTCTGTAGAAAATGCAACAGGACATTCGTAGCGCTAAGTGGGTAATAGTGGAAAAAATAATATGTTCAAATATAAACTACACAGAAGCATTGTATGAAACTTCTTTCTGTTCTGTGCATTCAACTAACAGAGTTGAACCTTACTTTTGATTGAGCCGTTCTGAAACACTCTTTCTGTAGAAACTGCAATTGGACATTCTGAGCTCTAAGAGGCCTATATTGGGAAAAAGAATGTCTACAAATAAAAACTACACAGAAGAATTGTGTGAAACTCGTTTCTGTTCTGTTTGTTCAACTAAAAGAGTTGAACCTTAGTTTTGATTGAGCCGTTCTGAAACACTCTTTCTGTAGAAAATGCAAGTGGAGATTCGGAGCTCTAAGAGGGTAATAGTGGAGAAAGGAATGTCTCCAAATATAAACTACACAGAATCATTTTGTGAAACTTCTTTCTGATCTGTGCATTCAGCTAACAGAGTTAAACCATACTTTTGATTGAGCAGATCTGAACACTCTTTCTGTAGAAAATGCAACTGGACTTTTGGAGCGCTAAGAGAGTAGTAGTGGAAAAAGGAATATATTCAAATATAAGCTACACAGAAGCATTCTGTGAAACTTCTTTCTGATCTGAGCATTCAGCTAACAGAGTTAAACCATACTTTTGATTGAGCAGTTTTGAAACACTCTGTCTGTAGAAAATGCAACTGGACATTCGTAGCGCTAAGTGGGTAATAGTGGAAAAAAGAATATGTTCAAATATAAACTACACAAAAGCATTGTATGAAACTTCTTTCTGTTCTGTGCATTCAACTAACAGAGTTGAACCTTACTTTTGATTGAGCCTTTCTGAAACACTCTTTCTGTAGAAACTGCAATTGGACATTCTCAGCGCTAAGAGGCCTATATTGGGAAAAACAAGATCTTCAAATAAAAACTACACAGAAGCATTGTGTGAAACTTATTTCTGATATGTTCATTAAGCTAACAGAGTTAAACCATACTTTTGATTGCGCAGTTCTGAACACTCTTTCTGCAGAAAATGCAAGTGGACATTCGGAGCGCTAAGATGGTAATAGTGGAAAAAGGAATATATTCAAATATAAACTACACAGTAGCATTCTGTGAAAATTCTTTCTGTTCTGTGCATTCAACTAACAGATTTGAACCTAACTTTTGATTGAGCCGTTTTGAAACACTCTTTCTGTAGAAACTGCAATTGGACATGCTAAGCGCTAAGAGGCCTACATTGGGAAAAAGAATATCTTCAAATAAAAACTACACAGATGCATTCTGTGAAACTTATTTCTGATCTGTAAATTCAGTTAACAGAGATAAAACATATTTTTGATTGAGCAGTTATGAAACACTCTTTTTGTAGAAAATACAAGTGGAGATTCGGAACGCTAGAGGGTAATAGTGGAAAAAGGAATGTCTTCAAATATAAACTACACAGAATCATTCGGTGAAACTTCTTTCTGATCTGTGCATTCAGCTAACAGAGTTAAACCATACTTTTGATTGAGCAGATCTGAACACTCTTTCTGTAGAAAATGCAACTGGACATTTGGAGCGCTAAGAGAGTAGTAGTGGAAAAAGGAATATATTCAAATATAAACTACACAGAAGCATTCTGTGAAACTTCTTTCTGATCTGAGCATTCAGCTAACAGAGTTAAACCATACTTTTGATTGAGCAGTTTTGAAACACTCTTTCTGCAGAAAATGCAAGTGGACATTCGGAGCGCTTAGAGGGTAATATTGGAAAAAGGAATATATTCAAATATAAACTACACAGTAGCATTCTGTGAAACTTCTTTCTGTTCTGTGCATTCAACTAACAGAGTTGAACCTTACTTTTGATTGAGCCGTTCTGAAACACTCTTTCTGTAGAAACTGCAATTGGACATGCTAAGCGCTAAGAGGCCTACATTGGGAAAAAGAATATCTTCAAATAAAAACTACACAGATGCATTCTGTGAAACTTATTTCTGATCTGTAAATTCAGTTAACAGAGATAAAACATATTTTTGATTGAGCAGTTATGGAACACTCTTTTTGTAGAAAATGCAAGTGGAGATTCGGAGCGCTAAGAGGGTAATAGTGGAAAAAGGAATGTCTTCAAATATAAACTACACAGAATCATTCGGTGAAACTTCTTTCTGATCTGTGCATTCAGCTCACAGAGTTAAAACATACTTTTGATTGAGCAGATCTGAACACTCTTTCTGTAGAAAATGCAACTGGACATTTGGAGCGCTAAGAGCGTAGTAGTGGAAAAAGGAATATATTCAAATATAAACTACACAGAAGCATTCTGTGAAACTTCTTTCTGATCTGAGCATTCAGCTAACAGAGTTAAACCATACTTTTGATTGAGCAGTTTTGAAACACTCTGTCTGTAGAAAATGCAACAGGACATTCGTAGCGCTAAGTGGGTAATAGTGGAAAAAAGAATATGTTCAAATATAAACTACACAGAAGCATTGTATGAAACTTCTTTCTGTTCTGTGCATTCAACTAACAGAGTTGAACCTTACTTTTGATTGAGCCGTTCTGAAACACTCTTTCTGTAGAAACTGCAATTGGACATTCTGAGCTCTAAGAGGCCTATATTGGGAAAAACAATGTCTACAAATAAAAACTACACAGAAGAATTGTGTGAAACTCCTTTCTGTTCTGTTTGTTCAACTAAAAGAGTTGAACCTTAGTTTTGATTGAGCCGTTCTGAAACACTCTTTCTGTAGAAAATGCAAGTGGAGATTCGGAGCTCTAAGAGGGTAATAGTGGAGAAAGGAATGTCTCCAAATATAAACAACACAGAATCATTTTGTGAAACTTCTTTCTGATCTGTGCATTCAGCTAACAGAGTTAAACCATACTTTTGATTGAGCAGATCTGAACACTCTTTCTGTAGAAAATGCAACTGGACTTTTGGAGCGCTAAGAGAGTAGTAGTGGAAAAAGGAATATATTCAAATATAAGCTACACAGAAGCATTCTGTGAAACTTCTTTCTGATCTGAGCATTCAGCTAACAGAGTTAAACCATACTTTTGATTGAGCAGTTTTGAAACACTCTGTCTGTAGAAAATGCAACTGGACATTCGTAGCGCTAAGTGGGTAATAGTGGAAAAAAGAATATGTTCAAATATAAACTACACAAAAGCATTGTATGAAACATCTTTCTGTTCTGTGCATTCAACTAACAGAGTTGAACCTTACTTTTGATTGAGCCTTTCTGAAACACTCTTTCTGTAGAAACTGCAATTGGACATTCTCAGCGCTAAGAGGCCTATATTGGGAAAAACAAGATCTTCAAATAAAAACTACACAGAAGCATTGTGTGAAACTTATTTCTGATATGTTCATTAAGCTAACAGAGTTAAACCATACTTTTGATTGCGCAGTTCTGAACACTCTTTCTGCAGAAAATGCAAGTGGACATTCGGAGCGCTAAGATGGTAATAGTGGAAAAAGGAATATATTCAAATATAAACTACACAGTAGCATTCTGTGAAAATTCTTTCTGTTCTGTGCATTCAACTAACAGATTTGAACCTAACTTTTGATTGAGCCGTTCTGAAACACTCTTTCTGTAGAAACTGCAATTGGACATGCTAAGCGCTAAGAGGCCTACATTGGGAAAAAGAATATCTTCAAATAAAAACTACACAGATGCATTCTGTGAAACTTATTTCTGATCTGTAAATTCAGTTAACAGAGATAAAACATATTTTTGATTGAGCAGTTATGAAACACTCTTTTTGTAGAAAATACAAGTGGAGATTCGGAACGCTAGAGGGTAATAGTGGAAAAAGGAATGTCTTCAAATATAAACTACACAGAATCATTCGGTGAAACTTCTTTCTGATCTGTGCATTCAGCTAACAGAGTTAAACCATACTTTTGATTGAGCAGATCTGAACACTCTTTCTGTAGAAAATGCAACTGGACATTTGGAGCGCTAAGAGAGTAGTAGTGGAAAAAGGAATATATTCAAATATAAACTACACAGAAGCATTCTGTGAAACTTCTTTCTGATCTGAGCATTCAGCTAACAGAGTTAAACCATACTTTTGATTGAGCAGTTTTGAAACACTCTTTCTGCAGAAAATGCAAGTGGACATTCGGAGCGCTTAGAGGGTAATATTGGAAAAAGGAATATATTCAAATATAAACTACACAGTAGCATTCTGTGAAACTTCTTTCTGTTCTGTGCATTCAACTAACAGAGTTGAACCTTACTTTTGATTGAGCCGTTCTGAAACACTCTTTCTGTAGAAACTGCAATTGGACATGCTAAGCGCTAAGAGGCCTACATTGGGAAAAAGAATATCTTCAAATAAAAACTACACAGATGCATTCTGTGAAACTTATTTCTGATCTGTAAATTCAGTTAACAGAGATAAAACATATTTTTGATTGAGCAGTTATGGAACACTCTTTTTGTAGAAAATGCAAGTGGAGATTCGGAGCGCTAAGAGGGTAATAGTGGAAAAAGGAATGTCTTCAAATATAAACTACACAGAATCATTCGGTGAAACTTCTTTCTGATCTGTGCATTCAGCTCACAGAGTTAAACCATACTTTTGATTGAGCAGATCTGAACACTCTTTCTGTAGAAAATGCAACTGGACATTTGGAGCGCTAAGAGCGTAGTAGTGGAAAAAGGAATATATTCAAATATAAACTACACAGAAGCATTCTGTGAAACTTCTTTCTGATCTGAGCATTCAGCTAACAGAGTTAAACCATACTTTTGATTGAGCAGTTTTGAAACACTCTGTCTGTAGAAAATGCAACTGGACATTCGTAGCGCTAAGTGGGTAATAGTGGAAAAAAGAATATGTTCAAATATAAACTACACAGAAGCATTGTATGAAACTTCTTTCTGTTCTGTGCATTCAACTAACAGAGTTGAACCTTACTTTTGATTGAGCCGTTCTGAAACACTCTTTCTGTAGAAACTGCAATTGGACATTCTGAGCGCTAAGAGGCCTATATTGGGAAAAAGAATGTCTACAAATAAAAACTACACAGAAGAATTGTGTGAAACTTCTTTCTGTTCTGTTTGTTCAACTAAAATAGTTGAACCTTTGTTTTGATTGAGCCGTTCTGAAACACTCTTTCTGTAGAAAATGCAAGTGGAGATTCGGAGCGCTAAGAGGGTAATAGTGGAAAAAGGAATGTCTCCAAATATAAACTACACAGAGTCATTCTGTGAAACATCTTTCTGATCTGTGCATTCAGCTAACAGAGTTAAACCATACTTTTGATTGAGCAGATCTGAACACTCTTTCTGTAGAAAATGCAACTGGACATTTGGAGCCCTAAGAGAGTAGTAGTGGAAAAAGGAATATATTCAAATATAAACTACACAGAAGCATTCTGTGAAACTTCTTTCTGATCTGAGCATTCAGCTAACAGAGTTAAACCATACTTTTGATTGAGCAGTTTTGAAACACTCTGTCTGTAGAAAATGCAACTGGACATTCGTAGCGCTAAGTGGGTAATAGTGGAAAAAAGAATATGCTCAAATATAAACTACACAGAAGCATTGTATGAAACTTCTTTCTGTTCTGTGCATTCAACTAACAGAGTTGAACCTTACTTTTGATTGAGCCTTTCTGAAACACTCTTTCTGTAGAAACTGCAATTGGACATTCTGAGCGCTAAGAGGCCTATATTGGGAAAAATAATATCTTCAAATAAAAACTACCCAGAAGCATTGTGTGAAACTTATTTCTGATATGTTCATTAAGCTAACAGAGTTAAACCATACTTTTGATTGCGCAGTTCTGAACACTCTTTCTGCAGAAAATGCAAGTGGACATTCGGAGCGCTAAGATGGTAATAGTGGAAAAAGGAATATATTCAAATATAAACTACACAGTAGCATTCTGTGAAAATACTTTCTGTTCTGTGCATTCAACTAACAGAGTTGAACCTTACTTTTGATTGAGCCGTTCTGAATACTCTTTCTGTAGAAACTGCAATTGGACATGCTAAGCGCTAAGAGGCCTACATTGGGAAAAAGAATATCTTCAAATAAAAACTACACAGATGCATTCTGTGAAACATATTTCTGATCTGTAAATTCAGTTAACAGAGATAAAACATATTTTTGATTGAGCAGTTATGAAACACTCTTTTTGTAGAAAATGCCAGTGGAGATTCGGAGCGCTAAGAGGTAATAGTGGAAAAAGGAATGTCTTCAAATATAAACTACACAGAATCAATCGGTGAAACTTCTTTCTGATGTGTGCATTCAGCTAACAGAGTTAAACCATACTTTTGATTGAGCAGATCTGAACACTCTTTCTGTAGAAAATGCAACTGGACATTTGGAGCGCTAAGAGCGTAGTAGTGGAAAAAGGAATATATTCAAATATAAACTACACAGAAGCATTCTGTGAAACTTCTTTCTGATCTGAGCATTCAGCTAACAGAGTTAAACCATACTTTTGATTGAGCAGTTTTGAAACACTCTGTCTGTAGAAAATGCAACTGGACATTCGTAGCGCTAAGTGGGTAATAGTGGAAAAAAGAATATGTGCAAATAGGAACTACACAGAAGCATTGTATGAAACTTCTTTCTGTTCTGTGCATTCAACTAACAGAGTTGAACCTTACTTTTGATTGAGCCGTTCTGAAACACTCTTTCTGTAGAAACTGCAATTGGACATTCTGAGCGCTAAGAGGCCTATATTGGGAAAAAGAATGTCTACAAATAAAAACTACACAGAAGGATTGTGTGAAACTTCTTTCTGTTCTGTTTGTTCAACTAAAAGAGTTGAACCTTAGTTTTGATTGAGCCGTTCTGAAACACTCTTTCTGTAGAAAATGCAAGTGGAGATTCGGAGCGCTAAGAGGGTAATAGCAGAGAAAGGAATGTCTCCAAATATAAACTACACAGAATCATTTTGTGAAACTTCTTTCTGATCTGTGCATTCAGCTAACAGAGTTAAACCATACTTTTGATTGAGCAGATCTGAACACTCTTTCTGTAGAAAATGCAACTGGACTTTTGGAGCGCTAAGAGAGTAGTAGTGGAAAAAGGAATATATTCAAATATAAACTACACAGAAGCATTCTGTGAAACTTCTTTCTGATCTGAGCATTCAGCTGACAGAGTTAAACCATACTTTTGATTGAGCAGTTTTGAAACACTCTGTCTGTAGAAAATGCAACTGGACATTCGTAGTGCTAAGTGGGTAATAGTGGAAAAAAGAATATGTTCAAATATAAACTACACAGAAGCATTGTATGAAACTTCTTTCTGTTCTGTGCATTCAACTAACAGAGTTGAACCTTACTTTTGATTGAGCCTTTCTGAAACACTCTTTCTGTAGAAACTGCAATTGGACATTCTGAGCGCTAAGAGGCCTATATTGGGAAAAATAATATCTTCAAATAAAAACTACACAGAAGCATTGTGTGAAACTTATTTCTGATATGTTCATTAAGCTAACAGAGTTAAACCATACTTTTGATTGCGCAGTTCTGAACACTCTTTCTGTAGAAAATGCAAGTGGACATTCGGAGCGCTAAGAGGGTAATAGTGGAAAAAGGAATATATTCAAATATAAACTACACAGTATCATTCTGTGAAAATTCTTTCTGTTCTGTGCATTCAACTAACAGATTTGAACCTTACTTTTGATTGAGCCGTTCTGAAACACTCTTTCTGTAGAAACTGCAATTGGACATGCTAAGCGCTAAGAGGCCTACATTGGGAAAAAAATATCTTCAAATAAAAACTACACAGATGCATTCCCTGAAACTTATTTCTGATCTGTAAATTCAGTTAACAGAGATAAAACATATTTTTGATTGAGCAGTTATGAAACACTCTTTTTGTAGAAAATGCAAGTGGAGATTCGGAGCGCTAAGTGGGTAATAGTGGAAAAAGGAATGTCTTCAAATATAAACTACACAGAATCATTCGGTGAAACTTCTTTCTGATCTGTGCATTCAGCCAACAGAGTTAAACCATACTTCTGATTGAGCAGATCTGAACACTCTTTCTGTAGAAAATGCAACTGGACATTTGGAGCGCTAAGAGAGTAGTAGTGGAAAAAGGAATATATTCATATATAAACTACACAGAAGCATTCTGTGAAACTTCTTTCTGATCTGAGCATTCAGCTAACAGAGTTAAACCATACTTTTGATTGAGCAGTTTTGAAACACTCTGTCTGTAGAAAATGCAACTGGACATTCATAGCGCTAAGTGGGTAATAGTGGAAAAAAGAATATGTTCAAATATAAACTACACAGAAGCATTGTATGAAACTTCTTTCTGTTCTGTGCATTCAACTAACAGAGTTGAACCTTACTTTTCATTGAGCCGTTCTGAAACACTCTTTCTGTAGAAACTGCAATTGGACATTCTGAGCACTAAGAGGCCTATATTGGGAAAAATAATATCTTCAAATAAAAACTACACAGAAGCATTGTGTGAAAATTATTTCTGATATGTTCATTAAGCTAACAGAGTTAAACCATACTTTTGATTGCGCAGTTCTGAACACTCTTTCTGTAGAAAATGCAAGTGGACATTCGGAGCGCTAAGAGGGTAATAGTGGAAAAAGGAATATATTCAAATATAAACTACACAGCAGCATTCTGTGAAAATTCTTTCTGTTCTGTGCATTCAACTAACAGAGTTGAACCTTACTTTTGAATGAGCCGTTCTGAAACACTCTTTCTGTAGAAACTGCAATTGGACATGCTAAGCGCTAAGAGGCCTACATTGGGAAAAAGAATATCTTCAAATAAAAACTACACAGATGCATTCTGTGAAACTTATTTCTGATCTGTAAATTCAGTTAACGGAGATAAAACCTATTTTTGATTGAGCAGTTATGAAACACTCTTTTTGTAGAAAATGCAAGTGGAGATTCGGAGCGCTAAGAGGGTAATAGTGGAAAAAGGAATGTCTTCAAATATAAACTACACAGAATCATTCGGTGAAACTTCTTTCTGATCTGTGCATTCAGCTAACAGAGTTAAACCATACTTTTGATTGAGCAGATCTGAACACTCTTTCTGTAGAAAATGCAACTGGACATTTGGAGCGCTAAGAGCGTAGTAGTGGAAAAAGGAATATATTCAAATATAAACTACACAGAAGCATTCTGTGAAACTTCTTTCTGATCTGAGCATTCAGCTAACAGAGTTAAACCATACTTTTGATTGAGCAGTTTTGAAACACTCTGTCTGTAGAAAATGCAACTGGACATTCGTAGCGCTAAGTGGGTAATAGTGGAAAAAAGAATATATTCAAATATAAACTACACAGAAGCATTGTATGAAATTTCTTTCTGTTCTGTGCATTCAACTAACAGAGTTGAACCTTACTTTTGATTGAGCCGTTCTGAAACACTCTTTCTGTAGAAACTGCAATTGGACATTCTGAGCGCTAAGAGGCCTATATTGGGAAAAAGAATGTCTACAAATAAAAACTACACAGAAGAATTGTGTGAAACTTCTTTCTGTTCTGTTTGTTCAACTAAAAGTGTTGAACCTTAGTTTTGATTGAGCCGTTCTGAAACACTCTTTCTGTAGAAAATGCAAGTGGAGATTCGGAGCGCTAAGAGGGTAATAGTGGAAAAAGGAATGTCTCCAAATATAAACTACACAGAATCATTCTGTGAAACTTCTTTCTGATCTGTGCATTCAGCTAACAGAGTTAAACCATACTTTTAATTGAACAGATCTGAACACTCTTTCTGTAGAAAATGCAACTGGACATTTGGAGCGCTAAGAGAGTAGTAGTGGAAAAAGGAATATATTCAAATATAAACTACACAGAAGCATTCTGTGAAACTTCTTTCTGATCTGAGCATTCAGCTAACAGAGTTAAACCATACATTTGATTGAGCAGTTTTGAAACACTCTGTCTGTAGAAAATGCAACTGGACATTCGTAGCGCTTACTGGGTAATATTGGAAAAAAGAATATGTTCAAATATAAACTACACAAAAGCATTGTATGAAACTTCTTTCTGTTCTGTGCATTCAACTAACAGAGTTGAACCTTACTTTTGATTGAGCCTTTCTGAAACACTCTTTCTGTAGAAACTGCAATTGGACATTCTGAGCGCTAAGAGGCCTATATTGGGGAAAACAATATCTTCAAATAAAAACTACACAGAAGCATTGTGGGAAACTTATTTCTGATATGTTCATTAAGCTAACAGAGTTAAACCATACTTTTGATTGCGCAGTTCTGAACACTCTTTCTGCAGAAAATGCAAGTGGACATTCGGAGCGCTAAGAGGGTAATAGTGGAAAAAGGAATATATACAAATATAAACTACACAGTAGCATTCTGTGAAACTTCTTTCTGTTCTGTGCATTCAACTAACAGAGTTGAACCTTACTTTTGATTGAGCCGTTCTGAAACACTCTTTCTGTAGAAACTGCAATTGGACATGCTAAGCGCTAAGAGGCCTTCATTGGGAAAAAGAATATCTTCAAATAAAAATTACACAGATGCATTCTGTGAAACTTATTTCTGATCTGTAAATTCAGTTAACAGAGATAAAACATATTTTTGATTGAGCAGTTATGAAACACTCTTTTTGTAGAAAATGCAAGTGGAGATTCGGAGCGCTAAGAGGGTAATAGTGGAAAAAGGAATGTCTTCAAATATAAACTACACAGAATCATTCGGTGAAACTTCTTTCTGATCTGTGCATTCAGCTAACAGAGTTAAACCATACTTTTGATTGAGCAGATCTGAACACTCTTTCTGTAGAAAATGCAACTGGACATTTGGAGCGCTAAGAGCGTAGTAGTGGAAAAAGGAATATATTCAAATATAAACTACACAGAAGCATTCTGTGAAACTTCTTTCTGATCTGAGCATTCAGCTAACAGAGTTAAACCATACTTTTGATTGAGCAGTTTTGAAACACTCTGTCTGTAGAAAATGCAACTGGACATTCGTAGCGCTAAGTGGGTAATAGTGGAAAAAAGAATATGTTCAAATATAAACTACACAGAAGCATTGTATGAAACTTCTTTCTGTTCTGTGCATTCAACTAACAGAGTTGAACCTTACTTTTGATTGAGCCGTTCTGAAACACACTTTCTGTAGAAACTGCAATTGGACATTTTGAGCGCTAAGAGGCCTATATTGGGAAAAAGAATGTCTACAAATAAAAACTACACAGAAGAATTGTGTGAAACTTCTTTTTGTTCTGTTTGTTCAACTAAAAGTGTTGAACCTTAGTTTTGATTGAGCCGTTCTGAAACACTCTTTCTGTAGAAAATGCAAGTGAAGATTCGGGGCGCTAAGAGGGTAATAGTGGAAAAAGGAATGTCTCCTAATATAAACTACACAGAATGATTCGGTGAAACTTCTTTCTGATCTGTGCATTCAGCTAACAGAGTTAAAACATACTTTTGATTGAGCAGATCTGAACACTCTTTCTGTAGAAAATGCAACTGGACATTTGGAGCGCTAAGAGAGTAGTAGTGGAAAAAGGAATATATTCAAATATAAACTACACAGAAGCATTCTGTGAAACTTCTTTCTGATCTGAGCATTCAGCTAACAGAGTTAAACCATACTTTTGATTGAGCAGTTTTGAAACACTCTGTCTGTAGAAAATGCAACTGGACATTCGTAGCGCTAAGTGGGTAATAGTGGAAAAAAGAATATGTTCAAATATAAACTACACAAAGCATTGTATGAAACTTCTTTCTGTTCTGTGCATTCAACTAACAGAGTTGAACCTTACTTTTGATTGAGCCTTTCTGAAACACTCTTTCTGTAGAAACTGCAATTGGACATTCTGAGCGCTAAGAGGCCTATATTGGGAAAAACAATATCTTCAAATAAAAACTACACAGAAGCATTGTGTGAAACTTATTTCTGATATGTTCATTAAGCTAACAGAGTTAAACCATACTTTTGATTGCGCAGTTCTGAACACTCTTTCTGCAGAAAATGCAAGTGGACATTCGGAGCGCTAAGAGGGTAATAGTGGAAAAAGGAATATATTCAAATATAAACTACACAGTAGCATTCTGTGAAAATTCTTTCTTTTCTGTGCATTCAACTAACAGAGTTGAACCTTACTTTTGATTGAGCCGTTCTGAAACACTCTTTCTGTAGAAACTGCAATTGGACATGCTAAGCGCTAAGAGGCCTACATTGGGAAAAAGAATCTCTTCAAATAAAAACTACACAGATGCATTCTGTGAAACGTATTTCTGATCTGTAAATTCAGTTAACAGAGATAAAACATATTTTTGATTGAGCAGTTATAAAACACTCTTTTTGTAGAAAATGCAAGTGGAGATTCCGAGCGCTAAGAGGGTAATAGTGGAAAAAGGAATGTCTTCAAATATATACTACACAGAATCATTCGGTGAAACTTCTTTCTGATCTGTGCATTCAGCTAACAGAGTTAAACCATACTTTTGATTGAGCAGATCTGAACACTCTTTCTGTAGAATATGCAACTGGACATTTGGAGCGCTAAGAGAGTAGTAGTGGAAAAAGGAATATATTCAAATATAAACTACACTGAAGCATTCTGTGAAACTTCTTTCTGATCTGAGCATTCAGCTAACAGAGTTAAACCATACTTTTGATTGAGCAGTTTTGAAACACTCTGTCTGTAGAAAATGCAACTGGACATTCGTAGCGCTAAGTGGGTAATAGTGGAAAAAAGAATATGTTCAAATATAAACTACACAGAAGCATTGTATGAAACTTCTTTCTGTTCTGTGCATTCAACTAACAGAGTTGAACCTTACTTTTGATTGAGCCGTTCTGAAACACTCTTTCTGTAGAAACTGCAATTGGACATTCTGAGCGCTAAGAGGCCTATATTGGGAAAAAGAATGTCTACAAATAAAAACTACACAGAAGAATTGTGTGAAACTTCTTTCTGTTCTGTTTGTTCAACTAAAAGATTTGAACCTTAGTTTTGATTGAGCCGATCTGAAACACTCTTTCTGTAGAAAATGCAAGTGGAGATTCGGAGCGCTAAGATGGTAATAGTGGAAAAAGGAATGTCTCCAAATATAAACTACACAGAATCATTCTGTGAAACTTCTTTCCGATCTGTGCATTCAGTTAACAGAGTTAAACCATACTTTTGATTGAGCAGATCTGAACAATCTTTCTGTAGAAAATGCAACTGGACATTTGGAGCGCTAAGAGAGTAGTAGTGGAAAAAGGAATATATTCAAATATAAACTACACAGAAGCATTCTGTGAAACTTCTTTCTGATTTGAGCATTCAGCTAACAGAGTTAAACCATACTTTTGATTGAGCAGTTTTGAAACACTCTGTCTGTAGAAAATGCAACTGGACATTCGTAGCGCTAAGTGGGTAATAGTGGAAAAAAGAATATGTTCAAATATAAACTACACAGAAGCATTGTATGAAACTTCTTTCTGTTCTGTGCATTCAACTAACAGAGTTGAACCTTACTTTTGATTGAGCCTTTCTGAAACACTCTTTCTGTAGAAACTGCAATTGGACATTCTGAGCGCTAAGAGGTCTCTATTGGGAAAAATAATATCTTCAAATAAAAAATTCACAGAAGCATTGTGTGAATCTTATTTCTGATATGTTCATTAAGCTAACAGAGTTAAACCATACTTTTGATTGCGCAGTTCTGAACCCTCTTTCTGTAGAAAATGCAAGTGGACATTCGGAGCGCTAAGAGGGTAATAGTGGAAAAAGGACTATATTCAAATATAAACTACACAGTAGCATTCTGTGAAAATACTTTCTGTTCTGTGCATTCAACTAACAGAGTTGAACCTTACTTTTGATTGAGCCGTTCTGAAACACTCTTTCTGTAGAAACTGCAATTGGACATGCAAAGCGCTAAGAGGCCTACTTTGGGAAAAAGAATATCTTCAAATGAAAACTACACAGATGCATTCTGTGAAACTTATTTCTGATCTGTAAATTCAGTTAACAGAGATAAAACATATTTTTGATTGAGCAGTTATGAAACACTCTTTTTGTAGAAAATACAAGTGGAGATTCGGAGCGCTAAGAGGGTAATAGTGGAAAAAGGAATGTCTTCAAATATAAACTACACAGAATCATTCGGTGAAACTTCTTTCTGATCTGTGCATTCAGCTAACAGAGTTAAACCATACTTTTGATTGAGCAGATGTGAACACTCTTTCTGTAGAAAATGCAACTGGACATTTGGAGCGCTAAGAGCGTAGTAGTGGAAAAAGGAATATATTCAAATATAAACTACACAGAAACATTGTATAAAACTTCTTTCTGTTCTGTGCATTCAACTAACAGAGTTGAACCTTACTTTTGATTGAGCCGTTCTGAAACACTCTTTCTGTAGAAACTGCAATTGGACATTCTGAGCGCTAAGAGGCCTATATTGGGAAAAAGAATGTCTACAAATAAAAACTACAAAGAAGAATTGTGTGAAACTTCTTTCTGTTCTGTTTGTTCAACTAAAAGAGTTGAACCTTAGTTTTTATTGAGCCGTTCTGAAACACTCTTTCTGTAGAAAATGCAAGTGGAGATTCGGAGCACTAAGAGGGTAATAGTGGAAAAAGGAATGTCTCCAAATATAAACTACACAGAATCATTCTGTGAAACTTCTTTCCGATCTGTGCATTCAGCTAACAGAGTTAAACCATACTTTTGATTGAGCAGATCTGAACACTCTTTCTGTAGAAAATGCAACTGGACATTTGGAGCGCTAAGAGAGTAGTAGTGGAAAAAGGAATATATTCAAATATAAACTACACCGAAGTATTCTGTGAAACTTCTTTCTGATTTGAGCATTCAGCTAACAGAGTTAAACCATACTTTTGATAGAGCAGTTTTGAAACACTCTGTCTGTAGAAAATGCAACTGGACATTCGTAGCGCTAAGTGGGTAATAGTGGAAAAAATAATATGTTCAAATATAAACTACACAGAAGCATTGTATGAAACTTCTTTCTGTTCTGTGCATTCAACTAACAGAGTTGAACCTTACTTTTGATTGAGCCTTTCTGAAACACTCTTTCTGTAGAAACTGCAATTGGACATTCTGAGCGCTAAGAGGCCTCTATTGGGAAAAATAATATCTTCAAATAAAAACTACACAGAAGCATTGTGTGAAACTTATTTCTGATATGTTCATTAAGCTAACAGAGTTAAACCATACTTTTGATTGCGCAGTTCTGAACACTCTTTCTGTAGAAAATGCAAGTGGACATTCGGAGCGCTAAGAGGGTAATAGTGGAAAAAGGAATATATTCAAATATAAACTACACAGTAGCATTCTGTGAAAATTCTTTCTGTTCTGTGAATTCAACTAACAGAGTTGAATCTTACTTTTGATTGAGCCGTTCTGAAACACTCTTTCTGTAGAAACTGCAATTGGACATGCTAAGCGCTAAGAGGCCTACATTGGGAAAAAGAATCTCTTCAAATAAAAACTACACAGATGCATTCTGTGAAACTTATCTCTGATCTGCAAATTCAGTTAACAGAGATAAAACATATTTTTGATTGAGCAGTTATGAAACACTCTTTTGGAGAAAATGCAAGTGGAGATTCGGAGCGCTAAGAGGGTAATAGTGGAAAAAGGAATGTCTTCAAATATAAACTACACAGAATCATTCGGTGAAACTTCTTTCTGATCTGTGCATTCAGCTAACAGAGTTAAACCATACTTTTGATTGAGCAGATCTGAACACTCTTTCTGTAGAAAATGCAACTGGACATTTGGAGCGCTAAGAGCGTAGTAGTAGAAAAAGGAATATATTCAAATATAAACTACACAGAAGCATTCTGTGAAACTTCTTTCTGATCTGAGCATTCAGCTAACAGAGTTAAACCATACTTTTGATTGAGCAGTTTTGAAACACTCTGTCTGTAGAAAATGCAACTGGACATTCGTAGCGCTAAGTGGGTAATAGTGGAAAAAAGAATATGTTCAAATATAAACTACACAGAAGCATTGTATGAAACTTCTTTCTGTTCTGTGCATTCAACTAACAGAGTTGAACCTTACTTTTGATTGAGCCGTTCTGAAACACACTTTCTGTAGAAACTGCAATTGGACATTTTGAGCGCTAAGAGGCCTATATTGGGAAAAAGAATGTCTACAAATAAAAACTACACAGAAGAATTGTGTGAAACTTCTTTCTGTTCTGTTTGTTCAACTAAAAGTGTTGAACCTTAGTTTTGATTGAGCCGTTCTGAAACACTCTTTCTGTAGAAAATGCAAGTGAAGATTCGGGGCGCTAAGAGGGTAATAGTGGAAAAAGGAATGTCTCCAAATATAAACTACACAGAATGATTCGGTGAAACTTCTTTCTGATCTGTGCATTCAGCTAACAGAGTTAAAACATACTTTTGATTGAGCAGATCTGAACACTCTTTCTGTAGAAAATGCAACTGGACATTTGGAGCGCTAAGAGAGTAGTAGTGGAAAAAGGAATATATTCAAATATAAACTACACAGAAGCATTCTGTGAAACTTCTTTCTGATCTGAGCATTCAGCTAACAGAGTTAAACTATACTTTTGATTGAGCAGTTTTGAAACACTCTGTCTGTAGAAAATGCAACTGGACATTCGTAGCGCTAAGTGGGTAATAGTGGAAAAAAGAATATGTTCAAATATAAACTACACAAAGCATTGTATGAAACTTCTTTCTGTTCTGTGCATTCAACTAACAGAGTTGAACCTTACTTTTGATTGAGCCTTTCTGAAACACTCTTTCTGTAGAAACTGCAATTGGACATTCTGAGCGCTAAGAGGCCTATATTGGGAAAAACAATATCTTCAAATAAAAACTACACAGAAGCATTGTGTGAAACTTATTTCTGATATGTTCATTAAGCTAACAGAGTTAAACCATACTTTTGATTGCGCAGTTCTGAACACTCTTTCTGCAGAAAATGCAAGTGGACATTCGGAGCGCTAAGAGGGTAATAGTGGAAAAAGGAATATATTCAAATATAAACTACACAGTAGCATTCTGTGAAAATTCTTTCTTTTCTGTGCATTCAACTAACAGAGTTGAACCTTACTTTTGATTGAGCCGTTCTGAAACACTCTTTCTGTAGAAACTGCAATTGGACATGCTAAGCGCTAAGAGGCCTACATTGGGAAAAAGAATCTCTTCAAATAAAAACTACACAGATGCATTCTGTGAAACGTATTTCTGATCTGTAAATTCAGTTAACAGAGATAAAACATATTTTTGATTGAGCAGTTATAAAACACTCTTTTTGTAGAAAATGCAAGTGGAGATTCCGAGCGCTAAGAGGGTAATAGTGGAAAAAGGAATGTCTTCAAATATATACTACACAGAATCATTCGGTGAAACTTCTTTCTGATCTGTGCATTCAGCTAACAGAGTTAAACCATACTTTTGATTGAGCAGATCTGAACACTCTTTCTGTAGAATATGCAACTGGACATTTGGAGCGCTAAGAGAGTAGTAGTGGAAAAAGGAATATATTCAAATATAAACTACACTGAAGCATTCTGTGAAACTTCTTTCTGATCTGAGCATTCAGCTAACAGAGTTAAACCATACTTTTGATTGAGCAGTTTTGAAACACTCTGTCTGTAGAAAATGCAACTGGACATTCGTAGCGCTAAGTGGGTAATAGTGGAAAAAAGAATATGTTCAAATATAAACTACACAGAAGCATTGTATGAAACTTCTTTCTGTTCTGTGCATTCAACTAACAGAGTTGAACCTTACTTTTGATTGAGCCGTTCTGAAACACTCTTTCTGTAGAAACTGCAATTGGACATTCTGAGCGCTAAGAGGCCTATATTGGGAAAAAGAATGTCTACAAATAAAAACTACACAGAAGAATTGTGTGAAACTTCTTTCTGTTCTGTTTGTTCAACTAAAAGATTTGAACCTTAGTTTTGATTGAGCCGATCTGAAACACTCTTTCTGTAGAAAATGCAAGTGGAGATTCGGAGCGCTAAGAGGGTAATAGTGGAAAAAGGAATGTCTCCAAATATAAACTACACAGAATCATTCTGTGAAACTTCTTTCCGATCTGTGCATTCAGCTAACAGAGTTAAACCATACTTTTGATTGAGCAGATCTGAACAATCTTTCTGTAGAAAATGCAACTGGACATTTGGAGCGCTAAGAGAGTAGTAGTGGAAAAAGGAATATATTCAAATATAAACTACACAGAAGCATTCTGTGAAACTTCTTTCTGATTTGAGCATTCAGCTAACAGAGTTAAACCATACTTTTGATTGAGCAGTTTTGAAACACTCTGTCTGTAGAAAATGCAACTGGACATTCGTAGCGCTAAGTGGGTAATAGTGGAAAAAAGAATATGTTCAAATATAAACTACACAGAAGCATTGTATGAAACTTCTTTCTGTTCTGTGCATTCAACTAACAGAGTTGAACCTTACTTTTGATTGAGCCTTTCTGAAACACTCTTTCTGTAGAAACTGCAATTGGAAATTCTGAGCGCTAAGAGGTCTCTATTGGGAAAAATAATATCTTCAAATAAAAAATTCACAGAAGCATTGTGTGAATCTTATTTCTGATATGTTCATTAAGCTAACAGAGTTAAACCATACTTTTGATTGCGCAGTTCTGAACCCTCTTTCTGTAGAAAATGCAAGTGGACATTCGGAGCGCTAAGAGGGTAATAGTGGAAAAAGGACTATATTCAAATATAAACTACACAGTAGCATTCTGTGAAAATACTTTCTGTTCTGTGCATTCAACTAACAGAGTTGAACCTTACTTTTGATTGAGCCGTTCTGAAACACTCTTTCTGTAGAAACTGCAATTGGACATGCAAAGCGCTAAGAGGCCTACTTTGGGAAAAAGAATATCTTCAAATGAAAACTACACAGATGCATTCTGTGAAACTTATTTCTGATCTGTAAATTCAGTTAACAGAGATAAAACATATTTTTGATTGAGCAGTTATGAAACACTCTTTTTGTAGAAAATACAAGTGGAGATTCGGAGCGCTAAGAGGGTAATAGTGGAAAAAGGAATGTCTTCAAATATAAACTACACAGAATCATTCGGTGAAACTTCTTTCTGATCTGTGCATTCAGCTAACAGAGTTAAACCATACTTTTGATTGAGCAGATGTGAACACTCTTTCTGTAGAAAATGCAACTGGACATTTGGAGCGCTAAGAGCGTAGTAGTGGAAAAAGGAATATATTCAAATATAAACTACACAGAAGCATTCTGTGAAACTTCTTTCTGATCTGAGCATTCAGCTAACAGAGTTAAACCATACTTTTGATTGAGCAGTTTTGAAACAATATGTCTGTAGAAAATGCAACTGGACATTCGTAGCGCTAAGTGGGTAATAGTGGAAAAAAGAATATGTTCAAATATAAACTACACAGAAGCATTGTATGAAACTTCTTTCTGTTCAGTGCATTCAACTAACAGAGTTGAACCTTACTTTTGATTGAGCCGTTCTGAAACACTCCTTCTGTAGAAACTGCAATTGGACATTCTGAGCGCTAAGAGGCCTATATTGGGAAAAAGAATGTCTACAAATAAAAACTACACAGAAGAATTGTGTGAAACTTCTTTCTGTTCTGTTTGTTCAACTAAAAGAGTTGAACCTTAGTTTTGATTGAGCCGTTCTGAAACACTCTTTCTGTAGAAAATGCAAGTGGAGATTCGGAGCGCTAAGAGGGTAATAGTGGAAAAAGGAATGTCTCCAAATATAAACTACACAGAAACATTCTGTGAAACTTCTTTCTGATCTGTGCATTCAGCTAACAGAGTTAAACCATACTTTTGATTGAACAGATCTGAACACTCTTTCTGTAGAAAATGCAACTGGACATTTGGAGCGCTAAGAGAGTAGTAGTGGAAAAAGGAATATATTCAAATATAAACTACACAGAAGCATTCTGTGAAACTTCTTTCTGATCTGAGCATTCAGCTAACAGAGTTAAACCATACTTTTGATTGAGCAGTTTTGAAACACTCTGTCTGTAGAAAATGCAACTGGACATTCGTAGCGCTAAGTGGGTAATAGTGGAAAAAAGAATATGTTCAAATATAAACTACACAGAAGCATTGTATGAAACTTCTTTCTGTTCTGTGCATTCAACTAACAGAGTTGAACCTTACTTTTGATTGAGCCTTTCTGAAACACTCTTTCTGTAGAAACTGCAATTGGAAATTCTGAGCGCTAAGAGGCCTATATTGGGAAAAATAATATCTTCAAATAAAAACTACACAGAAGCATTGTGTGAAACTTATTTCTGATATGTTCATTAAGCTAACAGAGTTAAACCATACTTTTGATTGCGCAGTGCTGAACCCTCTTTCTGTAGAAAATGCAAGTGGACATTCGGAGCGCTAAGAGGGTAAGAGTGGAAAAAGGACTATATTCAAATATAAACTACACAGTAGCATTCTGTGAAAATTCTTTCTGTTCTGTGCATTCAACTAACAGAGTTGAACCTTACTTTTGATTGAGCCGTTCTGAAACACTCTTTCTGTAGAAACTGCAATTGTACATGCTAAGCGCTAAGAGGCCTACATTGGGAAAAAGAATATCTTCAAGTAAAAACTACACAGATGCATTCTGTGAAACTTATTTCTGATCTGTAAATTCAGTTAACAGAGATAAAACATATTTTTGATTGAGCAGTTATGAAACACTCTTTTTGTAGAAAATGCAAGTGGAGATTCGGAGCGCTAAGAGGGTAATAGTGGAAAAAGGAATGTCTTCAAATATAAACTACACAGAATCATTCGGTGAAACTTCTTTCTGATCTGTGCATTCAGCTAACAGAGTTAAAACATACTTTTGATTGAGCAGATCTGAACACTCTTTCTGTAGAAAATGCAACTGGTCATTTGGAGCGCTAAGCGCGTAGTAGTGGAAAAAGGAATATATTCAAATATAAACTACACAGAAACATTGTATAAAACTTCTTTCTGTTCTGTGCATTCAACTAACAGAGTTGAACCTTACTTTTGATTGAGCCGTTCTGAAACACTCTTTCTGTAGAAACTGCAATTGGACATTCTGAGCGCTAAGAGGCCTATATTGGGAAAAAGAATGTCTACAAATAAAAACTACAAAGAAGAATTGTGTGAAACTTCTTTCTGTTCTGTTTGTTCAACTAAAAGAGTTGAACCTTAGTTTTTATTGAGCCGTTCTGAAACACTCTTTCTGTAGAAAATGCAAGTGGAGATTCGGAGCACTAAGAGGGTAATAGTGGAAAAAGGAATGTCTCCAAATATAAACTACACAGAATCATTCTGTGAAACTTCTTTCCGATCTGTGCATTCAGCTAACAGAGTTAAACCATACTTTTGATTGAGCAGATCTGAACACTCTTTCTGTAGAAAATGCAACTGGACATTTGGAGCGCTAAGAGAGTAGTAGTGGAAAAAGGAATATATTCAAATATAAACTACACCGAAGTATTCTGTGAAACTTCTTTCTGATTTGAGCATTCAGCTAACAGAGTTAAACCATACTTTTGATAGAGCAGTTTTGAAACACTCTGTCTGTAGAAAATGCAACTGGACATTCGTAGCGCTAAGTGGGTAATAGTGGAAAAAATAATATGTTCAAATATAAACTACACAGAAGCATTGTATGAAACTTCTTTCTGTTCTGTGCATTCAACTAACAGAGTTGAACCTTACTTTTGATTGAGCCTTTCTGAAACACTCTTTCTGTAGAAACTGCAATTGGACATTCTGAGCGCTAAGAGGCCTCTATTGGGAAAAATAATATCTTCAAATAAAAACTACACAGAAGCATTGTGTGAAACTTATTTCTGATATGTTCATTAAGCTAACAGAGTTAAACCATACTTTTGATTGCGCAGTTCTGAACACTCTTTCTGTAGAAAATGCAAGTGGACATTCGGAGCGCTAAGAGGGTAATAGTGGAAAAAGGAATATATTCAAATATAAACTACACAGTAGCATTCTGTGAAAATTCTTTCTGTTCTGTGAATTCAACTAACAGAGTTGAATCTTACTTTTGATTGAGCCGTTCTGAAACACTCTTTCTGTAGAAACTGCAATTGGACATGCTAAGCGCTAAGAGGCCTACATTGGGAAAAAGAATCTCTTCAAATAAAAACTACACAGATGCATTCTGTGAAACTTATCTCTGATCTGTAAATTCAGTTAACAGCGATAAAACATATTTTTGATTGAGCAGTTATGAAACACTCTTTTTGTAGAAAAGGCAAGTGTAGATTCGGAGCGCTAAGAGGGTAATAGTGGAAAAAGGAATGTCTCCAAATATAAACTACACAGAATCATTCGGTGAAACTTCTTTCTGATCTGTGAATTCAGCTAACAGAGTTAAACCATACTTTTGATTGAGGAGATCTTAACACTCTTTCTGTAGAAAATGCAACTGGACAATTGGAGCGCTAAGAGAGTAGTAGTGGAAAAAGGAATATATTCAAATATAAACTACACAGAAGCATTCTGTGAAACTTCTTTCTGATCTGAGCATTGAGCTAACAGAGTTAAACCATACTTTTGATTGAGCAGTTTTGAAACACTCTGTCTGTAGAAAATGCAACTGGACATTCGTAGGGCTAAGTGGGTAATAGTGGAAAAAAGAATATATTCAAATATAAACTGCACAGAAGCATTGTATGAAACTTCTTTCTGTTCTGTGCATTCAACTAACAGAGTTGAACCTTACTTTTGATTGAGCCTTTCTGAAACACTCTTTCTGTAGAAACTGCAATTGGACATTCAGACCGCTAAGAGGCCTCTATAGGGAAAAATAATATCTTCAAATAAAAACTACACAGAAGCATTGTGTGAAACTTATTTCTGATATGTTCATTAAGCTAACAGAGTTAAACCATACTTTTGATTGCGCAGTGCAGAACCCTCTTTCTGTAGAAAATGCAAGTGGACATTCGGAGCGCTAAGAGGGTAATAGTGGAAAAAGGACTATATTCAAATATAAACTACACAGTAGCATTCTGTGAAAATTCTTTCTTTTCTGTGCATTCAACTAACAGAGTTGAACCTTACTTTTGATTGAGCCGTTCTGAAACACTCTTTCTGTAGAAACTGCAATTGGACATGCTAAGCGCTAAGAGGCCTACATTGGGAAAAAGAATCTCTTCAAATAAAAACTACACAGATGCATTCTGTGAAACGTATTTCTGATCTGTAAATTCAGTTAACAGAGATAAAACATATTTTTGATTGAGCAGTTATAAAACACTCTTTTTGTAGAAAATGCAAGTGGAGATTCCGAGCGCTAAGAGGGTAATAGTGGAAAAAGGAATGTCTTCAAATATATACTACACAGAATCATTCGGTGAAACTTCTTTCTGATCTGTGCATTCAGCTAACAGAGTTAAACCATACTTTTGATTGAGCAGATCTGAACACTCTTTCTGTAGAATATGCAACTGGACATTTGGAGCGCTAAGAGAGTAGTAGTGGAAAAAGGAATATATTCAAATATAAACTACACTGAAGCATTCTGTGAAACTTCTTTCTGATCTGAGCATTCAGCTAACAGAGTTAAACCATACTTTTGATTGAGCAGTTTTGAAACACTCTGTCTGTAGAAAATGCAACTGGACATTCGTAGCGCTAAGTGGGTAATAGTGGAAAAAAGAATATGTTCAAATATAAACTACACAGAAGCATTGTATGAAACTTCTTTCTGTTCTGTGCATTCAACTAACAGAGTTGAACCTTACTTTTGATTGAGCCGTTCTGAAACACTCTTTCTGTAGAAACTGCAATTGGACATTCTGAGCGCTAAGAGGCCTATATTGGGAAAAAGAATGTCTACAAATAAAAACTACACAGAAGAATTGTGTGAAACTTCTTTCTGTTCTGTTTGTTCAACTAAAAGATTTGAACCTTAGTTTTGATTGAGCCGATCTGAAACACTCTTTCTGTAGAAAATGCAAGTGGAGATTCGGAGCGCTAAGAGGGTAATAGTGGAAAAAGGAATGTCTCCAAATATAAACTACACAGAATCATTCTGTGAAACTTCTTTCCGATCTGTGCATTCAGCTAACAGAGTTAAACCATACTTTTGATTGAGCAGATCTGAACAATCTTTCTGTAGAAAATGCAACTGGACATTTGGAGCGCTAAGAGAGTAGTAGTGGAAAAAGGAATATATTCAAATATAAACTACACAGAAGCATTCTGTGAAACTTCTTTCTGATTTGAGCATTCAGCTAACAGAGTTAAACCATACTTTTGATTGAGCAGTTTTGAAACACTCTGTCTGTAGAAAATGCAACTGGACATTCGTAGCGCTAAGTGGGTAATAGTGGAAAAAAGAATATGTTCAAATATAAACTACACAGAAGCATTGTATGAAACTTCTTTCTGTTCTGTGCATTCAACTAACAGAGTTGAACCTTACTTTTGATTGAGCCTTTCTGAAACACTCTTTCTGTAGAAACTGCAATTGGAAATTCTGAGCGCTAAGAGGTCTCTATTGGGAAAAATAATATCTTCAAATAAAAAATTCACAGAAGCATTGTGTGAATCTTATTTCTGATATGTTCATTAAGCTAACAGAGTTAAACCATACTTTTGATTGCGCAGTTCTGAACCCTCTTTCTGTAGAAAATGCAAGTGGACATTCGGAGCGCTAAGAGGGTAATAGTGGAAAAAGGACTATATTCAAATATAAACTACACAGTAGCATTCTGTGAAAATACTTTCTGTTCTGTGCATTCAACTAACAGAGTTGAACCTTACTTTTGATTGAGCCGTTCTGAAACACTCTTTCTGTAGAAACTGCAATTGGACATGCAAAGCGCTAAGAGGCCTACTTTGGGAAAAAGAATATCTTCAAATGAAAACTACACAGATGCATTCTGTGAAACTTATTTCTGATCTGTAAATTCAGTTAACAGAGATAAAACATATTTTTGATTGAGCAGTTATGAAACACTCTTTTTGTAGAAAATACAAGTGGAGATTCGGAGCGCTAAGAGGGTAATAGTGGAAAAAGGAATGTCTTCAAATATAAACTACACAGAATCATTCGGTGAAACTTCTTTCTGATCTGTGCATTCAGCTAACAGAGTTAAACCATACTTTTGATTGAGCAGATGTGAACACTCTTTCTGTAGAAAATGCAACTGGACATTTGGAGCGCTAAGAGCGTAGTAGTGGAAAAAGGAATATATTCAAATATAAACTACACAGAAGCATTCTGTGAAACTTCTTTCTGATCTGAGCATTCAGCTAACAGAGTTAAACCATACTTTTGATTGAGCAGTTTTGAAACAATATGTCTGTAGAAAATGCAACTGGACATTCGTAGCGCTAAGTGGGTAATAGTGGAAAAAAGAATATGTTCAAATATAAACTACACAGAAGCATTGTATGAAACTTCTTTCTGTTCAGTGCATTCAACTAACAGAGTTGAACCTTACTTTTGATTGAGCCGTTCTGAAACACTCCTTCTGTAGAAACTGCAATTGGACATTCTGAGCGCTAAGAGGCCTATATTGGGAAAAAGAATGTCTACAAATAAAAACTACACAGAAGAATTGTGTGAAACTTCTTTCTGTTCTGTTTGTTCAACTAAAAGAGTTGAACCTTAGTTTTGATTGAGCCGTTCTGAAACACTCTTTCTGTAGAAAATGCAAGTGGAGATTCGGAGCGCTAAGAGGGTAATAGTGGAAAAAGGAATGTCTCCAAATATAAACTACACAGAAACATTCTGTGAAACTTCTTTCTGATCTGTGCATTCAGCTAACAGAGTTAAACCATACTTTTGATTGAACAGATCTGAACACTCTTTCTGTAGAAAATGCAACTGGACATTTGGAGCGCTAAGAGAGTAGTAGTGGAAAAAGGAATATATTCAAATATAAACTACACAGAAGCATTCTGTGAAACTTCTTTCTGATCTGAGCATTCAGCTAACAGAGTTAAACCATACTTTTGATTGAGCAGTTTTGAAACACTCTGTCTGTAGAAAATGCAACTGGACATTCGTAGCGCTAAGTGGGTAATAGTGGAAAAAAGAATATGTTCAAATATAAACTACACAGAAGCATTGTATGAAACTTCTTTCTGTTCTGTGCATTCAACTAACAGAGTTGAACCTTACTTTTGATTGAGCCTTTCTGAAACACTCTTTCTGTAGAAACTGCAATTGGAAATTCTGAGCGCTAAGAGGCCTATATTGGGAAAAATAATATCTTCAAATAAAAACTACACAGAAGCATTGTGTGAAACTTATTTCTGATATGTTCATTAAGCTAACAGAGTTAAACCATACTTTTGATTGCGCAGTGCTGAACCCTCTTTCTGTAGAAAATGCAAGTGGACATTCGGAGCGCTAAGAGGGTAAGAGTGGAAAAAGGACTATATTCAAATATAAACTACACAGTAGCATTCTGTGAAAATTCTTTCTGTTCTGTGCATTCAACTAACAGAGTTGAACCTTACTTTTGATTGAGCCGTTCTGAAACACTCTTTCTGTAGAAACTGCAATTGTACATGCTAAGCGCTAAGAGGCCTACATTGGGAAAAAGAATATCTTCAAGTAAAAACTACACAGATGCATTCTGTGAAACTTATTTCTGATCTGTAAATTCAGTTAACAGAGATAAAACATATTTTTGATTGAGCAGTTATGAAACACTCTTTTTGTAGAAAATGCAAGTGGAGATTCGGAGCGCTAAGAGGGTAATAGTGGAAAAAGGAATGTCTTCAAATATAAACTACACAGAATCATTCGGTGAAACTTCTTTCTGATCTGTGCATTCAGCTAACAGAGTTAAAACATACTTTTGATTGAGCAGATCTGAACACTCTTTCTGTAGAAAATGCAACTGGTCATTTGGAGCGCTAAGCGCGTAGTAGTGGAAAAAGGAATATATTCAAATATAAACTACACAGAAACATTGTATAAAACTTCTTTCTGTTCTGTGCATTCAACTAACAGAGTTGAACCTTACTTTTGATTGAGCCGTTCTGAAACACTCTTTCTGTAGAAACTGCAATTGGACATTCTGAGCGCTAAGAGGCCTATATTGGGAAAAAGAATGTCTACAAATAAAAACTACAAAGAAGAATTGTGTGAAACTTCTTTCTGTTCTGTTTGTTCAACTAAAAGAGTTGAACCTTAGTTTTTATTGAGCCGTTCTGAAACACTCTTTCTGTAGAAAATGCAAGTGGAGATTCGGAGCACTAAGAGGGTAATAGTGGAAAAAGGAATGTCTCCAAATATAAACTACACAGAATCATTCTGTGAAACTTCTTTCCGATCTGTGCATTCAGCTAACAGAGTTAAACCATACTTTTGATTGAGCAGATCTGAACACTCTTTCTGTAGAAAATGCAACTGGACATTTGGAGCGCTAAGAGAGTAGTAGTGGAAAAAGGAATATATTCAAATATAAACTACACCGAAGTATTCTGTGAAACTTCTTTCTGATTTGAGCATTCAGCTAACAGAGTTAAACCATACTTTTGATAGAGCAGTTTTGAAACACTCTGTCTGTAGAAAATGCAACTGGACATTCGTAGCGCTAAGTGGGTAATAGTGGAAAAAATAATATGTTCAAATATAAACTACACAGAAGCATTGTATGAAACTTCTTTCTGTTCTGTGCATTCAACTAACAGAGTTGAACCTTACTTTTGATTGAGCCTTTCTGAAACACTCTTTCTGTAGAAACTGCAATTGGACATTCTGAGCGCTAAGAGGCCTCTATTGGGAAAAATAATATCTTCAAATAAAAACTACACAGAAGCATTGTGTGAAACTTATTTCTGATATGTTCATTAAGCTAACAGAGTTAAACCATACTTTTGATTGCGCAGTTCTGAACACTCTTTCTGTAGAAAATGCAAGTGGACATTCGGAGCGCTAAGAGGGTAATAGTGGAAAAAGGAATATATTCAAATATAAACTACACAGTAGCATTCTGTGAAAATTCTTTCTGTTCTGTGAATTCAACTAACAGAGTTGAATCTTACTTTTGATTGAGCCGTTCTGAAACACTCTTTCTGTAGAAACTGCAATTGGACATGCTAAGCGCTAAGAGGCCTACATTGGGAAAAAGAATCTCTTCAAATAAAAACTACACAGATGCATTCTGTGAAACTTATCTCTGATCTGTAAATTCAGTTAACAGCGATAAAACATATTTTTGATTGAGCAGTTATGAAACACTCTTTTTGTAGAAAAGGCAAGTGTAGATTCGGAGCGCTAAGAGGGTAATAGTGGAAAAAGGAATGTCTCCAAATATAAACTACACAGAATCATTCGGTGAAACTTCTTTCTGATCTGTGAATTCAGCTAACAGAGTTAAACCATACTTTTGATTGAGGAGATCTTAACACTCTTTCTGTAGAAAATGCAACTGGACAATTGGAGCGCTAAGAGAGTAGTAGTGGAAAAAGGAATATATTCAAATATAAACTACACAGAAGCATTCTGTGAAACTTCTTTCTGATCTGAGCATTGAGCTAACAGAGTTAAACCATACTTTTGATTGAGCAGTTTTGAAACACTCTGTCTGTAGAAAATGCAACTGGACATTCGTAGGGCTAAGTGGGTAATAGTGGAAAAAAGAATATATTCAAATATAAACTGCACAGAAGCATTGTATGAAACTTCTTTCTGTTCTGTGCATTCAACTAACAGAGTTGAACCTTACTTTTGATTGAGCCTTTCTGAAACACTCTTTCTGTAGAAACTGCAATTGGACATTCAGACCGCTAAGAGGCCTCTATAGGGAAAAATAATATCTTCAAATAAAAACTACACAGAAGCATTGTGTGAAACTTATTTCTGATATGTTCATTAAGCTAACAGAGTTAAACCATACTTTTGATTGCGCAGTGCAGAACCCTCTTTCTGTAGAAAATGCAAGTGGACATTCGGAGCGCTAAGAGGGTAAGAGTGGAAAAAGGACTATATTCAAATATAAACTACACAGTAGCATTCTGTGAAAATTCTTTCTCTTCTGTGCATTCAACTAACAGAGTTGAACCTTACTTTTGATTGAGCCGTTCTGAAACACTCTTTCTGTAGAAACTGCAATTGGACATGCTAAGCGCTAAGAGGCCTACATTGGGAAAAAGAATATCTTCAAATAAAAACTACACAGATGCATTGTGTGAAACTTATTTCTGATCTGTAAATTCAGTTAACAGAGATAAAACATAGTTTTGATTGACCAGTTATGAAACACTCTTTTTGTAGAAAATGCAAGTGGAGATTCGGAGCGCTAAGAGGGTAATAGTGGAAAAAGGAATGTCTTCAAATATAAACTACACAGAATCATTCGGTGAAAATTCTTTCTGATCTGTGCATTCAGCTAACAGAGTTAAACCATACTTTTGATTGAGCAGATCTGACCACTCTTTCTGTAGAAAATGCAACTGGACATTTGGAGCGCTAAGAGCGTAGTAGTGGAAAAAGGAATATATTCAAATATAAACTACACAGAAGCATTCTGTGAAACTTCTTTCTGATCTGAGCATTCAGCTAACAGAGTTAAACCATACATTTGATTTAGCAGTTTTGAAACACTCTGTCTGTAGAAAATGCAACTAGACATTCGTAGCGCTAAATGGGTAATAGTGGAAAAAAGAATATGTTCAAATATAAACTACACAGAAGCATTGTATGAAACTTCTTTCTGTTCTGTGCATTCAACTAACAGAGTTGAACCTTACTTTTGATTGAGCCGTTCTGAAACACTCTTTCTGTAGAAACTGCAATTGGATATTCTGAGCGCTAAGAGGCCTATATTGGGAAAATGAATGTCTACAAATAAAAACTACACAGAAGAATTGTATGAAACTTCTTTCTGTTCTGTTTGTTCAACTAAAAGAGTTGAACCTTAGTTTTGATTGAGCCGTTCTGAAACACTCTTTCTGTAGAAAATGCAAGTGGAGATTCGGAGCGCTAAGAGGGTAATAGTGGAAAAAGGAATGTCTCCAAATATAAACTACACAGAATCATTCTGTGAAACTTGTTTCTGATCTGTGCATTCAGCTAACAGAGTTAAACCATACTTTTGATTGAGCAGATCTGAACACTCTTTCTGTAGAAAATGCAACTGGACATTTGGAGCGCTAAGAGCGTAGTAGTGGAAAAAGGAATATATTCAAATATAAACTACATAGAAGCATTCTGTGAAACTTCTTTCTGATCTGAGCATTCAGCTAACAGAGTTAAACCATACTTTAGATTGAGCAGTTTTGAAACACTCTGTCTGTAGAAAATGCAACTGGACATTCGTAGCGCTAAGTGGGTAATAGTGGAAAAAAGTATATGTTCAAATATAAACTACAAAGAAGCATTGTATGAAACTTCTTTCTGTTCTGTGCATTCAACTAACAGAGTTGAACCTTACTTTTGATTGAGCCTTTCTGAAACACTCTTTCTGTAGAAACTGCAATTGGACATTCTGAGCGCTAAGAGGACTCTATTGGGAAAAATAATATCTTCAAATAAAAACTACACAGAAGCATTGTGTGAAACTTATTTCTGATATGTTCATTAAGCTAACAGAGTTAAACCATACTTTTGATTGCGCAGTTCTGAACACTCTTTCTGTAGAAAATGCAAGTGGACATTCGGAGCGCTAAGAGGGTAATAGTGGAAAAAGGAATATATTCAAATATAAACTACACAGTAGCATTCTGTGAAAATTCTTTCTGTTCTGTGCATTCAACTAACAGACTTGAACCTTACTTTTGATTGAGCCGTTCTGAAACACTCTTTCTGTAGAAACTGCAATTGGACATGCTAAGCGCTAAGAGGCCTACATTGGGAAAAAGAATATCTTCAAATAAAAACTACACAGATGCATTCTGTGAAACTTATCTCTGATCTGTAAATTCAGTTAACAGAGATAAAACATATTTTTGATTGAGCAGTTATGAAACACTCTTTTTGTAGAAAAGGCAAGTGGAGATTCCGAGCGCTAAGAGGATAATAGTGGAAAAAGGAATGTCTTCAAATATAAACTACACAGAATCATTCGGTGAAACTTCTTTCTGATCTGTGCATTCAGCTAACAGAGTTAAACCATACTTTTGATTGAGCAGATCTGAACACTCTTTCTGTAGAAAATGCAACTGGACATTTGGAGCGCTAAGAGCGTAGTAGTGGAAAAAGGAATATATACAAATATAAACTACACAGAAGCATTCTGTGAAACTTCTTTCTGATCTGAGCATTCAGCTAACAGAGTTAAACCATACTTTTGATTGAGCAGTTTTGAAACACTCTGTCTGTAGAAAATGCAACTGGACATTCGTAGCGCTAAGTGGGTAATAGTGGAAAAAAGAATATGTTCACATATAAACTACACAGAAGCATTGTATGAAACTTCTTTCTGTTCTGTGCATTCAACTAACAGAGTTCAACCTTACTTTTGATTGAGCCGTTCTGAAACACTCTTTCTGTAGAAACTGCAATTGGACATTCTGAGCGCTAAGAGGCCTATATTGGGAAAAAGAATGTCTACAAATAAAAACTACACAGAAGAATTGTGTGAAACTTTTTTCTGTTCTGTTTGTTCAACTAAAAGAGTTGAACCTTAGTTTTGATTGAGCCGTTCTGAAACACTCTTTCTGTAGAAAATGCAAGTGGAGATTCGGAGCGCTAAGAGGGTAATAGTGGAAAAAGGAATGTCTCCAAATATAAACTACACAGAATCATTCTGTGAAACTTCTTTCTGATCTGTGCATTCAGCTAACAGTGTTAAACCATACTTTTGATTGAGCAGATCTGAACACTCTTTCTGTAGAAAATGCAACTGTACATTTGGAGCGCTAAGAGAGTAGTAGTGGAAAAAGGAATATATTCAAATATAAACTACACAGAAGCATTCTGTGAAACTTCTTTCTGATCTGAGCATTGAGCTAACAGAGTTAAACCATACTTTTGATTGAGCAGTTTTGAAACACTCTGTCTGTAGAAAATGCAACTGGACATTCGTAGGGCTAAGTGGGTAATAGTGGAAAAAAGAATATATTCAAATATAAACTGCACAGAAGCATTGTATGAAACTTCTTTCTGTTCTGTGCATTCAACTAACAGAGTTGAACCTTACTTTTGATTGAGCCTTTCTGAAACACTCTTTCTGTAGAAACTGCAATTGGACATTCTGACCGCTAAGAGGCCTCTATAGGGAAAAATAATATCTTCAAATAAAAACTACACAGAATCATTGTGTGAAACTTATTTCTGATATGTTCATTAAGCTAACAGAGTTAAACCATACTTTTGATTGCGCAGTGCAGAACCCTCTTTCTGTAGAAAATGCAAGTGGACATTCGGAGCGCTAAGAGGGTAATAGTGGAAAAAGGAATGTCTCCAAATATAAACTACACAGAATCATTCTGTGAAACTTTTTTCTGATCTGTGCATTCAGCTAACAGAGTTAAACCATACTTTTGATTGAGCAGATCTGAACACTCTTTCTGTAGAAAATGCAACTGGACATTTGGAGCGCTAAGAGAGTAGTAGTGGAAAAAGGAATATATTCAAATATAAACTACACAGAAGCATTCTGTGAAACTTCTTTCTGATCTGAGCATTCAGCTAACAGAGTTAAACCATACTTTTGATTGAGCAGTTTTGAAACACTCTGTCTGTAGAAAATGCAACTGGACATTCGTAGGGCTAAGTGGGTAATAGTGGAAAAAAGAATATATTCAAATATAAACTGCACAGAAGCATTGTATGAAACTTCTTTCTGTTCTGTGCATTCAACTAACAGAGTTGAACCTTACTTTTGATTGAGCCTTTCTGAAACACTCTTTCTGTAGAAACTGCAATTGGACATTCTGACCGCTAAGAGGCCTCTATAGGGAAAAATAATATCTTCAAATAAAAACTACACAGAAGCATTGTGTGAAACTTATTTCTGATATGTTCATTAAGCTAACAGAGTTAAACCATACTTTTGATTGCGCAGTGCAGAACCCTCTTTCTGTAGAAAATGCAAGTGGACATTCGGAGCGCTAAGAGGGTAATAGTGGAAAAAGGAATATATTCAAATATAAACTACACAGTAGCATTCTGTGAAAATTCTTTCTGTTCTCTGCATTCAACTAACAGAGTTGAACATTACTTTTGATTGAGCCGTTCTGAAACACTCTTTCTGTAGAAACTGCAATTGGACATGCTAAGCGCTAAGAGGCCTACATTGGGAAAAAGAATCTCTTCAAATAAAAACTACACAGATGCATTCTGTGAAACTTATCTCTGATCTGTAAATTCAGTTAACAGAGATAAAACATATTTTTGATTGTGCAGTTATGAAACACTCTTTTTGTAGAAAAGGCAAGTCGAGATTCCGCACGCTAAGTGGGTAATAGTGGAAAAAGGAATGTCTTCAAATATAAACTACACAGAATCATTCGGTGAAATTTCTTTCTGATCTGTGCATTCAGCTAACAGAGTTAAACAATACTTTTGATTGAGCAGATCTGAACACTCTTTCTGTAGAAAATGCAACTGGACATTTGGAGCGCTAAGAGCGTAGTAGTGGAAAAAGGAATATATTCAAATATAAACTACACAGAAGCATTCTGTGAAACTTCTTTCTGATCTGAGCATTCAGCTAACAGAGTTAAACCATACTTTTGATTGAGCAGTTTTGAAACACTCTGTCTGTAGAAAATGCAACTGGACATTCGTAGCGCTAAGTGGGTAATAGTGGAAAAAAGAATATGTTCAAATATAAACTACACAGAAGCATTGTATGAAACTTCTTTCTGTTCTGTGCATTCAACTAACAGAGTTGAACCTTACTTTTGATTGAGCCGTTCTGAAACACTCTTTCTGTAGAAACTGCAATTGGACATTCTGAGCGCTAAGAGGCCTCTATTGGGAAAAATAATATCTTCAAATAAAAACTACACAGAAGCATTGTGTGAAACTTATTTCTGATATGTTCATTAAGCTAACAGAGTTAAACCATACTTTTGATTGCGCAGTTCTGAACACTCTTTCTGTAGAAAATGCAAGTGGACATTCGGAGCGCTAAGAGGGTAATAGTGGAAAAAGGAATATATTCAAATATAAACTACACAGTAGCATTCTGTGAAAATTCTTTCTGTTCTGTGAATTCAACTAACAGAGTTGAACCTTACTTTTGATTGAGCCGTTCTGAAACACTCTTTCTGTAGAAACTGCAATTGGACATGCTAAGCGCTAAGAGGCCTACATTGGGAAAAAGAATCTCTTCAAATAAAAACTACACAGATGCATTCTGTGAAACGTATCTCTGATCTGTAAATTCAGTTAACAGAGATAAAACATATTTTTGATTGAGCAGTTATGAAACACTCTTTTTGTAGAAAAGGCAAGTGGAGATTCCGAGCGCTAAGAGGATAATAGTGGAAAAAGGAATGTCTTCAAATATAAACTACACAGAATCATTCGGTGAAACTTCTTTCTGATCTGTGCATTCAGCTAACAGAGTTAAACCATACTTTTGATTGAGCAGATCTGAACACTCTTTCTGTAGAAAATGCAACTGGACATTTGGAGCGCTAAGAGCGTAGTAGTGGAAAAAGGAATATATTCAAATATAAACTACACAGAAGCATTCTATGAAACTTCTTTCTGATCTGAGCATTCAGCTAACAGAGTTAAACCATACTTTTGATTGAGCAGTTTTGAAACACTCTGTCTGTAGAAAATGCAACTGGACATTCGTAGCGCTAAGTGGGTAATAGTGGAAAAAAGAATATGTTCAAATATAAACTACACAGAAGCATTGTATGAAACTTCTTTCTGCTCTGTGCATTCAACTAACAGAGTTGAAACTTACTTTTGATTGAGTCTTTCTGAAACACTCTTTCTGTAGAAACTGCAATTGGACATTCTGAGCGCTAAGAGGCCTCTATTGGGAAAAATAATATCTTCAAATAAAAATTACACAGAAGCATTGTGTGAAACTTATTTGTGATATGTTCATTATGCTAACAGAGTTAAACCATACTTTTGATTGCGCAGTTCTGAACACTCTTTCTGTAGAAAATGCAAGTGGACATTCGGAGCGCTAAGAGGGTAATAGTGGAAAAAGGAATATATTCAAATATAAACTAAACAGTAGCATTCTGTGAAAATTCTTTCAGTTCTGTGCATTCAACTAACAGAATTGAACCTTACTTTTGATTGAGCCGTTCTGAAACACTCTTTCTGTAGAAACTGCAATTGGACATGCTAAGCGCTAAGAGGCCTACATTGGGAAAAAGAATATCTTCAAATAAAAACTACACAGATGCATTCTGTGAAACTTATTTCTGATCTGTAAATTCAGTTAACAGAGATAACACATATTTTTGATTGAGCAGTTATGAAACACACTTTTTGTAGAAAATGCAAGTGGAGATTCGGAGCGCTAAGAGGGTAATAGTGGAAAAAGGAATGTCTTCAAATATAAACTACACAGAATCATTCGGTGAAACTTCTTTCTGATCTGTGCATTCAGCTAACAGAGTTAAACCATACTTTTGATTGAGCAGATCTGAACACTCTTTCTGTAGAAAATGCAACTGGACATTTGGAGCGCTAAGAGCGTAGTAGTGGAAAAAGGAATATATTCAAATATAAACTACACAGAAGCATTCTGTGAAACTTCTTTCTGATCTGAGCATTGAGCTAACAGAGTTAAACCATACTTTTGATTGAGCAGTTTTGAAACACTCTGTCTGTAGAAAATGCAACTGGACATTCGTAGGACTAAGTGGGTAATAGTGGAAAAAAGAATATGTTCAAATATAAACTACACAGAAGCATTGTATGAAACTTCTTTCTGTTCTGTGCATTCAACTAACAGAGTTGAACCTTACTTTTGATTGAGCCTTTCTGAAACACTCTTTCTGTAGAAACTGCAATTGGACATTCTGAGCGCTAAGAGGCCTCTATAGGGAAAAATAATATCTTCAAATAAAAACTACACAGAAGCATTGTGTGAAACTTATTTCTGATATGTTCATTAAGCTAACAGAGTTAAACCATACTTTTGATTGCGCAGTGCTGAACCCTCTTTCTGTAGAAAATGCAAGTGGACATTCGGAGCGCTAAGAGTGTAATAGTGGAAAAAGGAATATATTCAAATATAAACTACACAGAAGCATTCTGTGAAACTTCCTTCTGATCTGAGCATTCAGCTAACAGAGTTAAACCATATTTTTGATTGAGCAGTTTTGAAACACTCTGTCTGTAGAAAATGCAACTGGACATTCGTAGCGCTAAGTGGGTAATAGTGGAAAAAAGAATATGTTCAAATATAAACTACACAGAAGCATTGTATGAAACATCTTTCTGTTCTGTGCATTCAACTAAAAGAGTTGAACCTTAGTTTTGATTGAGCCTTTCTGAAACACTCTTTCTGTAGAAACTGCAATTGGACATTCTGAGCGCTAAGAGGCCTCTATTGGGAAAAATAATATCTTCAAATAAAAACTACACGGAAGCATTTTGTGAAACTTATTTCTGATATGTTCATTAAGCTAACAGAGTTAAACCATACTTTTGATTGCGCAGTTCTGAACACTCTTTCTGTAGAAAATGCAAGTGGACATTCGGAGCGCTAAGAGGGTAAGAGTGGAAAAAGGAATATATTCAAATATAAACTACACAGTAGCATTCTGTGAAAATTCTTTCTGTTCTGTGCATTCAACTAACAGAGTTGAACCTTACTTTTGATTGAGCCGTTCTGAAACACTCTTTCTGTAGAAACTGCAATTGGACATGCTAAGCGCTAAGAGGCCTACATTGGGAAATAGAATATCTTCATATAAAAACTACACAGATGCATTGTGTGAAACTTATTTCTGATCTGTAAATTCAGTTAACAGAGATAAAACATATTTTTGATTGAGCAGTTATGAAACACTCTTTTTGTAGAAAATGCAAGTGTAGATTCGGAGCGCTAAGAGGGTAAGAGTGGAAAAAGGAATGTCTTGAAATATAAACTACACAGAATCATTCGGTGAAACTTCTTTCTGATCTGTGCATTCAGCTAACAGAGTTAAACCATACTTTTGATTGAGCAGATCTGACCACTCTTTCTGTAGAAAATGCAACTGGACATTTGGAGCGCTAAGAGCGTAGTAGTGGAAAAAGGAATATATTCAAATATAAACTACACAGAAGCATTCTGTGAAACTTCTATCTGATCTGAGCATTCAGCTAACAGAGTTAAACCATACATATGATTGAGCAGTTTTGAAACACTCTGTCTGTAGAAAATGCAACTAGACATTCGTAGCGCTAAATGGGTAATAGTGGAAAAAAGAATATGTTCAAATATAAACTACACAGAAGCATTGTATGTAACTTCTTTCTGTTCTGTGCATTCAACAAACAGAGTTGAACCTTACTTTTGATTGAGCCGTTCTGAAACACTCTTTCTGTAGAAACTGCAATTGGACATTCTGAGCGCTAAGAGGCCTATATTGGGAAAATGAATGTCTACAAATAAAAACTACACAGAAGAATTGTGTGAAACTTATTTCTGATATGTTCATTAAGCTAACAGAGTTAAACCATACTTTTGATTGCGCAGTGCTGAACCCTCTTTCTGTAGAAAATGCAAGTGGACATTCGGAGCGCTAAGAGGGTAATAGTGGAAAAAGGACTATATTCAACTATAAACTACACAGTAGCATTCTGTGAAAATTCTTTCTGTTCTGTGCATTCAACTAACAGAGTTGAACCTTACTTTTGATTGAGCCGTTCTGAAACACTCTTTCTGTAGAAACTGCAATTGGACATGCTAAGCGCTAAGAGGCCTACTTTGGGAAAAAGAATATCTTCAAATAAAAACTACACAGATGTATTCTGTGAAACTTATTTCTGATCTGTAAATTCAGTTAACAGAGATAAAACATATTTTTGATTGAGCAGTTATGAAACACTCTTTTTGTAGAAAATGCAAGTGGAGATTCGGAGCGCTAAGAGGGTAATAGTGGAAAAAGGAATGTCTTCAAATATAAACTACACAGAATCATTCGGTGAAACTTCTTTCTGATCTGTGCATTCAGCTAACAGAGTTAAACCATACTTTTGATTGAGCAGATCTGAACACTCTTTCTGTAGAAAATGCAACTGGACATTTGGAGCGCTAAGAGCGTAGTAGTGGAAAAAGGAATATATTCAAGTATAAACTACACAGAAGCATTCTGTGAAACTTCTTTCTGATCTGAGCATTCAGCTAACAGAGTTAAACCATACTTTTGATTGAGCAGTTTTGAAACACTCTGTCTGTAGAAAATGCAACTGGACATTCGTAGCGCTAAGTGGGTAATAGTGGAAAAAAGAATATGTTCAAATATAAACTACACAGAAGCATTGTATGAAACTTCTTTCTGTTCTGTGCATTCAACTAACAGAGTTCAACCTTACTTTTGATTGAGCCGTTCTGAAACACTCTTTCTGTAGAAACTGCAATTGGACATTCTGAGCGCTAAGAGGCCTATATTGGGAAAAAGAATGTCTACAAATAAAAACTACACAGAAGAATTGTGTGAAACTTCTTTCTCTTCTGTTTGTTCAACTAAAAGAGTTGAACCTTAGTTTTGATTGAGCCGTTCTGAAACACTCTTTCTGTAGAAAATGCAAGTGGAGATTCGGAGCGCTAAGAGGGTAATAGTGGAAAAAGGAATGTCTCCAAATATAAACTACACAGAATCATTCTGTGAAACTTCTTTCTGATCTGTGCATTCAGCTAACAGAGTTAAACCATACTTTTGATTGAGCAGATCTGAACACTCTTTCTGTAGAAAATGCAACTGGACATTTGGAGCGCTAAGAGAGTAGTAGTGGAAAAAGGAATATATTCAAATATAAACTACACAGAAGCATTCTGTGAAACTTCTTTCTGATCTGAGCATTCAGCTAACAGAGTTAAACCATACTTTTGATTGAGCAGTTTTGAAACACTCTGTCTGTAGAAAATGCAACTGGACATTCGTAGCGCTAAGTGGGTAATAATGGAAAAAAGAATATGTTCAAATATAAACTACACAGAAGCATTGTATGAAACTTCTTTCTGTTCTGTGCATTCAACTAACAGAGTTGAACCTTACTTTTGATTGAGCCTTTCTGAAACACTCTTTCTGTAGAAACTGCAATTGGACATTCTGAGCGCAAAGAAGCCTCTATTGGGAAAAATAATATCTTCAAATAAAAAATACACAGAAGCATTGTGTGAAACTTATTTCTGATATGTTCATTAAGCTAACAGAGTTAAACCATACTTTTGATTGCGCAGTGCTGAACCCTCTTTCTGTAGAAAATGCAAGTGGACATTCGGAGCGCTAAGAGGGTAATAGTGGAAAAAGGACTATATTCAAATATAAACTACACAGTAGCATTCTGTGAAAATTCTTTCTGTTCTGTGCATTCAACTAACAGAGTTGAACCTTACTTTTGATTGAGCCGTTCTGAAACACTCTTTCTGTAGAAACTGCAATTGGACATGCTAAGCGCTAAGAGGCCTACTTTGGGAAAAAGAATATCTTCAAATAAAAACTACACAGATGCATTCTGTGAAACTTATTTCTGATCTGTAAATTCAGTTAACAGAGAAAAAACATATTTTTGAGCAGTTATGAAACACTCTTTTTGTAGAAAATACAAGTGGAGATTCGGAGCGCTAAGAGGGTAATAGTGGAAAAAGGAATGTCTTCAAATATAAACTACACAGAATCATTCGGTGAAACTTCTTTCTGATCTGTGCATTCAGCTAACAGAGTTAAACCATACTTTTGATTGAGCAGATCTGAACACTCTTTCTGTAGAAAATGCAACTGGACATTTGGAGCGCTAAGAGCGTAGTAGTGGAAAAAGTAATATATTCAAGTATAAACTACACAGAAGCATTCTGTGAAACTTCTTTCTGATCTGAGCATTCAGCTAACAGAGTTAAACCATACTTTGGATTGAGCAGTTTTGAAACACTCTGTCTGTAGAAAATGCAACTGGACATTCGTAGCGCTAAGTGGGTAATAGTGGAAAAAAGAATATGTTCAAATATAAACTACACAGAAGCATTGTATGAAACTTCTTTCTGTTCTGTGCATTCAACTAACAGAGTTCAACCTTACTTTTGATTGAGCCGTTCTGAAACACTCTTTCTGTAGAAACTGCAATTGGACATTCTGAGTGCTAAGAGGCCTATATTGGGAAAAAGAATGTCTACAAATAAAAACTACACAGAAGAATTGTGTGAAACTTTTTCTGTTCTGTTTGTTCAACTAAAAGTGTTGAACCTTAGTTTTGATTGAGCCGTTCTGAAACACTCTTTCTGTAGAAAATGCAAGTGGAGATTCGGAGCGCTAAGAGTTAGTAGTGGAAAAAGGAATGTGTCCAAATATAAACTACACAGAATCATTCTGTGAAACTTCTTTCTGATCTGTGCATTCAGCTAACAGAGTTAAACCATACTTTTGATTGAGCAGATCTGAACACTCTTTCTGTAGAAAATGCAACTGGACATTTGGAGCGCTAAGAGAGTAGTAGTGGAAAAAGGAATATATTCAAATATAAACTACACAGAAGCATTCTGTGAAACTTCTTTCTGATCTGAGCATTCAGCTAACAGAGTTAAACCATACTTTTGATTGAGCAGTTTTGAAACACTCTGTCTGTAGAAAATGCAACTGGACATTCGTAGCGCTAAGTGGGTAATAGTGGAAAAAAGAATATGTTCAAATATAAACTACACAGAAGCATTGTATGAAACTTCTTTCTGTTCTGTGCATTCAACTAACAGAGTTGAACCTTACTTTTGAGTGAGCCTTTCTGAAACACTCTTTCTGTAGAAACTGCAATTGGACATTCTGAGCGCTAAGAGGCCTCTATTGGGAAAAATAATATCTTCAAATAAAAACTACACAGAACCATTGTGTGAAACTTATTTCTGATATGTTCATTAAGCTAACAGAGTTAAACCATACTTTTGATTGCGCAGTGCTGAACCCTCTTTCTGTAGAAAATGCAAGTGGACATTCGGAGCGCTAAGAGGGTAATAGTGGAAAAAGGACTATATTCAAATATAAACTACACAGTAGCATTCTGTGAAAATTCTTTCTCTTCTGTGCATTCAACTAACAGAGTTGAACCTTACTTTTGATTGAGCCGTTCTGAAACACTCTTTCTGTAGAAACTGCAATTGGACATGCTAAGCGCTAAGAGGCCTACTTTGGGAAAAAGAATATCTTCAAATAAAAACTACACAGATGCATTCTGTGAAACTTATTTCTGATCTGTAAATTCAGTTAACAGAGAAAAAACATATTTTTGATTGAGCAGTTATGAAACACTCTTTTTGTAGAAAATACAAGTGGAGATTCGGAGCGCTAAGAGGGTAATAGTGGAAAAAGGAATGTCTTCAAATATAAACTACACAGAATCATTCGGTGAAACTTCTTTCTGATCTGTGCATTCAGCTAACAGAGTTAAACCATACTTTTGATTGAGCAGATCTGAACACTCTTTCTGTAGAAAATGCAACTGGACATTTGGAGCGCTAAGAGCGTAGTAGTGGAAAAAGGAATATATTCAAGTATAAACTACACAGAAGCATTCTGTGAAACTTCTTTCTGATCTGAGCATTCAGCTAACAGAGTTAAACCATACTTTTGATTGAGCAGTTTTGAAACACTCTGTCTGTAGAAAATGCAACTGGACATTCGTAGCGCTAAGTGGGTAATAGTGGAAAAAAGAATATGTTCAAATATAAACTACACAGAAGCATTGTATGAAACTTCTTTCTGTTCTGTGCATTCAACTAACAGAGTTCAACCTTACTTTTGATTGAGCCGTTCTGAAACACTCTTTCTGTAGAAACTGCAATTGGACATTCTGAGCGCTAAGAGGCCTATATTGGGAAAAAGAATGTCTACAAATAAAAACTACACAGAAGAATTGTGTGAAACTTCTTTCTGTTCTCTTTGTTCAACTAAAAGAGTTGAACCTTAGTTTTGATTGAGCCGTTCTGAAACACTCTTTCTGTAGAAAATGCAAGTGGAGATTCGGAGCGCTAAGAGGGTAATAGTGGAAAAAGGAATGTCTCCAAATATAAACTACACAGAATCATTCTGTGAAACTTCTTTCTGATCTGTGCATTCAGCTAACAGAGTTAAACCATACTTTTGATTGAGCAGATCTGAACACTCTTTCCGTAGAAAATGCAACTGGACATTTGGAGCGCTAAGAGAGTAGTAGTGGAAAAAGGAATATATTCAAATATAAACTACACAGAAGCATTCTGTGAAACTTCTTTCTGATCTGAGCATTCAGCTAACAGAGTTAAACCATACTTTTGATTGAGCAGTTTTGAAACACTCTGTCTGTAGAAAATGCAACTGGACATTCGTAGCGCTAAGTGGGTAATAGTGGAAAAAAGAATATGTTCAAATATAAACTACACAGAAGCATTGTATGAAACTTCTTTCTGTTCTGTGCATTCAACTAACAGAGTTGAACCTTACTTTTGATTGAGCCTTTCTGAAACACTCTTTCTGTAGAAACTGCAATTGGACATTCTGAGCGCAAAGAAGCCTCTATTGGGAAAAATAATATCTTCAAATAAAAACTACACAGAAGCATTGTGTGAAACTTATTTCTGATATGTTCATTAAGCTAACAGAGTTAAACCATACTTTTGATTGCGCAGTGCTGAACCCTCTTTCTGTAGAAAATGCAAGTGGACATTCGGAGCGCTAAGAGGGTAATAGTGGAAAAAGGACTATATTCAAATATAAACTACACAGTAGCATTCTGTGAAAATTCTTTCTCTTCTGTGCATTCAACTAACAGAGTTGAACCTTACTTTTGATTGAGCCGTTCTGAAACACTCTTTCTGTAGAAACTGCAATTGGACATGCTAAGCGCTAAGAGGCCTACTTTGGGAAAAAGAATATCTTCAAATAAAAACTACACAGATGCATTCTGTGAAACTTATTTCTGATCTGTAAATTCAGTTAACAGAGAAAAAACATATTTTTGAGCAGTTATGAAACACTCTTTTTGTAGAAAATACAAGTGGAGATTCGGAGCGCTAAGAGGGTAATAGTGGAAAAAGGAATGTCTTCAAATATAAACTACACAGAATCATTCGGTGAAACTTCTTTCTGATCTGTGCATTCAGCTAACAGAGTTAAACCATACTTTTGATTGAGCAGATCTGAACACTCTTTCTGTAGAAAATGCAACTGGACATTTGGAGCGCTAAGAGCGTAGTAGTGGAAAAAGTAATATATTCAAGTATAAACTACACAGAAGCATTCTGTGAAACTTCTTTCTGATCTGAGCATTCAGCTAACAGAGTTAAAACATACTTTTGATTGAGCAGTTTTGAAACACTCTGTCTGTAGAAAATGCAACTGGACATTCGTAGCGCTAAGTGGGTAATAGTGGAAAAAAGAATATGTTCAAATATAAACTACACAGAAGCATTGTATGAAACTTCTTTCTGTTCTGTGCATTCAACTAACAGAGTTCAACCTTACTTTTGATTGAGCCGTTCTGAAACACTCTTTCTGTAGAAACTGCAATTGGACATTCTGAGCGCTAAGAGGCCTATATTGGGAAAAAGAATGTCTACAAATAAAAACTACACAGAAGAATTGTGTGAAACTTTTTCTGTTCTGTTTGTTCAACTAAAAGTGTTGAACCTTAGTTTTGATTGAGCCGTTCTGAAACACTCTTTCTGTAGAAAATGCAAGTGGAGATTCGGAGCGCTAAGAGTTTAATAGTGGAAAAAGGTATGTCTCCAAATATAAACTACACAGAATCATTCTGTGAAACTTCTTTCTGATCTGTGCATTCAGCTAACAGAGTTAAACCATACTTTTGATTGAGCAGATCTGAACACTCTTTCTGTAGAAAATGCAACTGGACATTTGGAGCGCTAAGAGAGTAGTAGTGGAAAAAGGAATATATTCAAATATAAACTACACAGAAGCATTCTGTGAAACTTCTTTCTGATCTGAGCATTCAGCTAACAGAGTTAAACCATACTTTTGATTGAGCAGTTTTGAAACACTCTGTCTGTAGAAAATGCAACTGGACATTCGTAGCGCTAAGTGGGTAATAGTGGAAAAAAGAATATGTTCAAATATAAACTACACAGAAGCATTGTATGAAACTTCTTTCTGTTCTGTGCATTCAACTAACATAGTTGAACCTGACTTTTGATTGAGCCTTTTTGAAACACTCTTTCTGTAGAAACTGCAATTGGACATTCTGAGCGCTAAGAGGCCTATATTGGGAAAAATAATATCTTCAAATAAAAACTACACAGAACCATTGTGTGAAACTTATTTCTGATATGTTCATTAAGCTAACAGAGTTAAACCATACTTTTGATTGCGCAGTGCTGAACCCTCTTTCTGTAGAAAATGCAAGTGGACATTCGGAGCGCTAAGAGGGTAATAGTGGAAAAAGGACTATATTCAAATATAAACTACACAGTAGCATTCTGTGAAAATTCTTTCTCTTCTGTGCATTCAACTAACAGATTTGAACCTTACTTTTGATTGAGCCGTTCTGAAACACTCTTTCTGTAGAAACTGCAATTGGACATGCTAAGCGCTAAGAGGCCTACTTTGGGAAAAAGAATATCTTCAAATAAAAACTACACAGATGCATTCTGTGAAACTTATTTCTGATCTGTAAATTCAGTTAACAGAGAAAAAACATATTTTTGATTGAGCAGTTATGAAACACTCTTTTTGTAGAAAATACAAGTGGAGATTCGGAGCGCTAAGAGGGTAATAGTGGAAAAAGGAATGTCTTCAAATATAAACTACACAGAATCATTCGGTGAAACTTCTTTCTGATCTGTGCATTCAGCTAACAGAGTTAAACCATACTTTTGATTGAGCAGATCTGAACACTCTTTCTGTAGAAAATGCAACTGGACATTTGGAGCGCTAAGAGCGTAGTAGTGGAAAAAGTAATATATTCAAGTATAAACTACACAGAAGCATTCTGTGAAACTTCTTTCTGATCTGAGCATTCAGCTAACAGAGTTAAACCATACTTTTGATTGAGCAGTTTTGAAACACTCTGTCTGTAGAAAATGCAACTGGACATTCGTAGCGCTAAGTGGGTAATAGTGGAAAAAAGAATATGTTCAAATATAAACTACACAGAAGCATTGTATGAAACTTCTTTCTGTTCTGTGCATTCAACTAACAGAGTTCAACCTTACTTTTGATTGAGCCGTTCTGAAACACTCTTTCTGTAGAAACTGCAATTGGACATTCTGAGCGCTAAGAGGCCTATATTGGGAAAAAGAATGTCTACAAATAAAAACTACACAGAAGAATTGTGTGAAACTTCTTTCTGTTCTCTTTGTTCAACTAAAAGAGTTGAACCTTAGTTTTGATTGAGCCGTTCTGAAACACTCTTTCTGTAGAAAATTCAAGTGGAGATTCGGAGCGCTAAGAGGGTAATAGTGGAAAAAGGAATGTCTGCAAATATAAACTACACAGAATCATTCTGTGAAACTTCTTTCTGATCTGTGCATTCAGCTAACAGAGTTAAACCATACTTTTGATTGAGCAGATCTGAACACTCTTTCCGTAGAAAATGCAACTGGACATTTGGAGCGCTAAGAGAGTAGTAGTGGAAAAAGGAATATATTCAAATATAAACTACACAGAAGCATTCTGTGAAACTTCTTTCTGATCTGAGCATTCAGCTAACAGAGTTAAACCATACTTTTGATTGAGCAGTTTTGAAACACTCTGTCTGTAGAAAATGCAACTGGACATTCGTAGCGCTAAGTGGGTAATAGTGGAAAAAAGAATATGTTCAAATATAAACTACACAGAAGCATTGTATGAAACTTCTTTCTGTTCTGTGCATTCAACAAACAGAGTTGAACCTTACTTTTGATTGAGCCTTTCTGAAACACTCTTTCTGTAGAAACTGCAATTGGACATTCTGAGCGCTAAGAGTCCTCTATTGGGAAAAATAATATCTTCAAATAAAAACTACACAGAAGCATTGTGTGAAACTTATTTCTGATATGTTCATTAAGCTAACAGAGTTAAACCATACTTTTGATTGCGCAGTGCTGAACCCTCTTTCTGTAGAAAATGCAAGTGGACATTCGGAGCGCTAAGAGGGTAATAGTGGAAAAAGGACTATATTCAAATATAAACTACACAGTAGCATTCTGTGAAAATTCTTTCTGTTCTGTGCATTCAACTAACAGAGTTGAACCTTACTTTTGATTGAGCCGTTCTGAAACACTCTTTCTGTAGAAACTGCAATTGGACATGCTAAGCGCTAAGAGGCCTACTTTGGGAAAAAGAATATCTTCAAATAAAAACTACACAGATGTATTCTGTGAAACTTATTTCTGATCTGTAAATTCAGTTAACAGAGATAAAACATATTTTTGATTGAGCAGTTATGAAACACTCTTTTTGTAGAAAATGCAAGTGGAGATTCGGAGCGCTAAGTGGGTAATAGTGGAAAAAGGAATGTCTTCAAATATAAACTACACAGAATCATTCGGTGAAACTTCTTTCTGATCTGTGCATTCAGCTAACAGAGTTAAACCATACTTTTGATTGAGCAGATCTGAACACTCTTTCTGTAGAAAATGCAACTGGACATTTGGAGCGCTAAGAGCGTAGTAGTGGAAAAAGGAATATATTCAAGTATAAACTACACAGAAGCATTCTGTGAAACTTCTTTCTGATCTGAGCATTCAGCTAACAGAGTTAAACCATACTTTTGATTGAGCAGTTTTGAAACACTCTGTCTGTAGAAAATGCAACTGGACATTCGTAGCGCTAAGTGGGTAATAGTGGAAAAAAGAATATGTTCAAATATAAACTACACAGAAGCATTGTATGAAACTTCTTTCTGTTCTGTGCATTCAACTAACAGAGTTCAACCTTACTTTTGATTGAGCCGTTCTGAAACAGTCTTTCTTTAGAATCTGCAATTGGACATTCTGAGCGCTAAGAGGCCTATATTGGGAAAAAGAATGTCTACAAATAAAAACTACACAGAAGAATTGTGTGAAACTTCTTTCTGTTCTCTTTGTTCAACTAAAAGAGTTGAACCTTAGTTTTGATTGAGCCGTTCTGAAACACTCTTTCTGTAGAAAATGCAAGTGGAGATTCGGAGCGCTAAGAGGGTAATAGTGGAAAAAGGAATGTCTCCAAATATAAACTACACAGAATCATTCTGTGAAACTTCTTTCTGATCTGTGCATTCAGCTAACAGAGTTAAACCATACTTTTGATTCAGCAGATCTGAACACTCTTTCCGTAGAAAATGCAACTGGACATTTGGAGCGCTAAGAGAGTAGTAGTGGAAAAAGGAATATATTCAAATATAAACTACACAGAAGCATTCTGTGAAACTTCTTTCTGATCTGAGCATTCAGCTAACAGAGTTAAACCATACTTTTGATTGAGCAGTTTTGAAACACTCTGTCTGCAGAAAATGCAACTGGACATTCGTAGCGCTAAGTGGGTAATAGTGGAAAAAAGAATATGTTCAAATATAAACTACACAGAAGCATTGTATGAAACTTCTTTCTGTTCTGTGCATTCAACTAACAGAGTTGAACCTTACTTTTGATTGAGCCTTTCTGAAACACTCTTTCTGTAGAAACTGCAATTGGACATTCTGAGCGCTAAGAGGCCTCTATTGGGAAAAATAATATCTTCAAATAAAAACTACACAGAAGCATTGTGTGAAACTTATTTCTGATATGTTCATTAAGCTAACAGAGTTAAACCATACTTTTGATTGCGCAGTGCTGAACCCTCTTTCTGTAGAAAATGCAAGTGGACATTCGGAGCGCTAAGAGGGTAATAGTGGAAAAAGGACTATATTCAAATATAAACTACACAGTAGCATTCTGTGAAAATTCTTTCTGTTCTGTGCATTCAACTAACAGAGTTGAACCTTACTTTTGATTGAGCCGTTCTGAAACACTCTTTCTGTAGAAACTGCAATTGGACATGCTAAGCGCTAAGAGGCCTACTTTGGGAAAAAGAATATCTTCAAATAAAAACTACACAGATGTATTCTGTGAAACTTATTTCTGATCTGTAAATTCAGTTAACAGAGATAAAACATATTTTTGATTGAGCAGTTATGAAACACTCTTTTTGTAGAAAATGCAAGTGGAGATTCGGAGCGCTAAGAGGGTAATAGTGGAAAAAGGAATGTCTTCAAATATAAACTACACAGAATCATTCGGTGAAACTTCTTTCTGATCTGTGCATTCAGCTAACAGAGTTAAACCATACTTTTGATTGAGCAGATCTGAACACTCTTTCTGTAGAAAATGCAACTGGACATTTGGAGCGCTAAGAGCGTAGTAGTGGAAAAAGGAATATATTCAAGTATAAACTACACAGAATCATTCTGTGAAACTTCTTTCTGATCTGAGCATTCAGCTAACAGAGTGAAACCATACTTTTGATTGAGCAGTTTTGAAACACTCTGTCTGTAGAAAATGCAACTGGACATTCGTAGCGCTAAGTGGGTAATAGTGGAAAAAAGAATATGTTCAAATATAAACTACACAGAAGCATTGTATGAAACTTCTTTCTGTTCTGTGCATTCAACTAACAGAGTTCAACCTTACTTTTGATTGAGCCGTTCTGAAACACTCTTTCTGTAGAAACTGCAATTGGACATTCTGAGCGCTAAGAGGCCTATATTGGGAAAAAGAATGTCTACAAATAAAAACTACACAGAAGAATTGTGTGAAACTTCTTTCTGTTCTGTTTGTTCAACTAAAAGAGTTGCACGTTAGTTTTGATTGAGCCGTTCTGAAACACTCTTTCTGTAGAAAATGCAAGTGGAGATTCGGAGCGCTAAGAGGGTAATAGTGGAAAAAGGAATGTCTTCAAATATAAACTACACAGAATCATTCTGTGAAACTTCTTTCTGATCTGTGCATTCAGCTAACAGAGTTAAACCATACTTTTGATTGAGCAGATCTGAACACTCTTTCTGTAGAAAATGCAACTGCACATTTGGAGCGCTAAGAGAGTAGTAGTGGAAAAAGGAATATATTCAAATATAAACTACACAGAAGCATTCTGTGAAACTTCTTTCTGATCTGAGCATTCAGCTAACAGAGTTAAACCATACTTTTGATTGAGCAGTTTTGAAACACTCTGACTGTAGAAAATGCAACTGGACATTCGTAGCGCTAAGTGGGTAATAGTGGAAAAAAGAATATGTTCAAATATAAACTACACAGAAGCATTGTATGAAACTTCTTTCTGTTCTGTGCATTCAACTAACAGAGTTGAACCTTACTTTTGAGTGAGCCTTTCTGAAACACTCTTTCTGTAGAAACTGCAATTGGACATTCTGAGCGCTAAGAGGCCTCTATTGGGAAAAATAATATCTTCAAATAAAAACTACACAGAAGCATTGTGTGAAACTTATTTCTGATATGTTCATTAAGCTAACAGAGTTAAACCATACTTTTGATTGCGCAGTGCTGAACCCTCTTTCTGTAGAAAATGCAAGAGGACATTTGGAGCGCTAAGAGGGTAATCGTGGAAAAAGGACTATATTCAAATATAAACTACACAGTAGCATTCTGTGAAAATACTTTCTGTTCTGTGCATTCAACTAACAGAGTTGAACCTTACTTTTGATTGAGCCGTTCTGAAACACTCTTTCTGTAGAAACTGCAATTGGACATGCTAAGCGCTAAGAGGCCTACTTTGGGAAAAAGAATATCTTCAAATAAAAACTACACAGAAGCATTGTGTGAAACTTATTTCTGATCTGTAAATTCAGTTAACAGAGATAAAACATATTTTTGATTGAGCAGTTATGAAACACTCTTTTTGTAGAAAATACAAGTGGAGATTCGGAGCGCTAAGAGGGTAATAGTGGAAAAAGGAATGTCTTCAAATATAAACTACACAGAATCATTCGGTGAAACTTCTTTCTGATCTGTGCATTCAGCTAACAGAGTTAAACCATACTTTTGATTGAGCAGATCTGAACACTCTTTCTGTAGAAAATGCAACTGGACATTTGGAGCGCTAAGAGCGTAGTAGTGGAAAAAGGAATATATTCAAGTATAAACTACACAGAAGCATTCTGTGAAACTTCTTTCTGATCTGAGCATTCAGCTAACAGAGTTAAACCATACTTTTGATTGAGCAGTTTTGAAACACTCTGTCTGTAGAAAATGCAACTTGACATTCGTAGCGCTAAGTGGGTAATAGTGGAAAAAAGAATATGTTCAAATATAAACTACACAGAAGCATTGTATGAAACTTCTTTCTGTTCTGTGCATTCAACTAACAGGGTTCAACCTTACTTTTGATTGAGCCGTTCTGAAACACTCTTTCTGTAGAAACTGCAATTGGACATTCTGAGCGCTAAGAGGCCTATATTGGGAAAAAGAATGTCTACAAATAAAAACTACACAGAAGAATTGTGTGAAACTTCTTTCTGTTCTCTTTGTTCAACTAAAAGAGTTGAACCTTAGTTTTGATTGAGCCGTTCTGAAACACTCTTTCTGTAGAAAATGCAAGTGGAGATTCGGAGCGCTAAGAGGGTAATAGTGGAAAAAGGAATGTCTCCAAATATAAACTACACAGAATCATTCTGTGAAACTTCTTTCTGATCTGTGCATTCAGCTAACAGAGTTAAACCATACTTTTGATTGAGCAGATCTGAACACTCTTTCCGTAGAAAATGCAACTGGACATTTGGAGCGCTAAGAGAGTAGCAGTGGAAAAAGGAATATATTCAAATATAAACTACACAGAAGCATTCTGTGAAACTTCTTTCTGATCTGAGCATTCAGCTAACAGAGTTAAACCATACTTTTGATTGAGCAGTTTTGAAACACTCTGTCTGTAGAAAATGCAACTGGACATTCGTAGCGCTAAGTGGGTAATAGTGGAAAAAAGAATATGTTGAAATATAAACTACACAGAAGCATTGTATGAAACTTCTTTCTGTTCTGTGCATTCAACTAACAGAGTTGAACCTTACTTTTGATTGAGCCTTTCTGAAACACTCTTTCTGTAGAAACTGCAATTGGACATTCTGAGCGCTAAGAGGCCTCTATTGGGAAAAATAATATCTTCAAATAAAAACTACACAGAAGCATTGTGTGAAACTTATTTCTGATATGTTCATTAAGCTAACAGAGTTAAACCATACTTTTGATTGCGCAGTGCTGAACCCTCTTTCTGTAGAAAATGCAAGTGGACATTCGGAGCGCTAAGAGGGTAATAGTGGAAAAAGGACTATATTCAAATATAAACTACACAGTAGCATTCTGTGAAAATTCTTTCTGTTCTGTGCATTCAACTAACAGAGTTGAACCTTACTTTTGATTGAGCCGTTCTGAAACACTCTTTCTGTAGAAACTGCAATTGGACATGCTAAGCGCTAAGAGGCCTACTTTGGGAAAAAGAATATCTTCAAATAAAAACTACACAGATGCATTCTGTGAAACTTATTTCTGATCTGTAAATTCAGTTAACAGAGATAAAACATATTTTTGATTGAGCAGTTATGAAACACTCTTTTTGTAGAAAATGCAAGTGGAGATTCGGAGCGCTAAGAGGGTAATAGTGGAAAAAGGAATGTCTTCAAATATAAACTACACAGAATCATTCGGTGAAACTTCTTTCTGATCTGTGCATTCAGCTAACAGAGTTAAACCATACTTTTGATTGAGCAGATCTGAACACTCTTTCTGTAGAAAATGCAACTGGACATTTGGAGCGCTAAGAGCGTAGTAGTGGAAAAAGGAATATATTCAAGTATAAACTACACAGAAGCATTCTGTGAAACTTCTTTCTGATCTGAGCATTCAGCTAACAGAGTTAAACCATACTTTTGATTGAGCAGTTTTGAAACACTCTGTCTGTAGAAAATGCAACTGGACATTCGTAGCGCTAAGTGGGTAATAGTGGAAAAAAGAATATGTTCAACTATAAATTACACAGAAGCATTGTATGAAACTTCTTTCTGTTCTGTGCATTCAACTAACAGAGTTCAACCTTACTTTTGATTGAGCCGTTCTGAAACACTCTTTCTGTAGAAACTGCAATTGGACATTCTGAGCGCTAAGAGGCCTATATTGGGAAAAAGAATGTCTACAAATAAAAACTACACAGAAGAATTGTGTGAAACTTCTTTCTTTTCTGTTTGTTCAACTAAAAGAGTTGCACCTTAGTTTTGATTGAGCCGTTCTGAAACACTCTTTCTGTAGAAAATGCAAGTGGAGATTCGGAGCGCTAAGAGGGTAATAGTGGAAAAAGGAATGTCTTCAAATATAAACTACACAGAATCATTCTGTGAAACTTCTTTCTGATCTGTGCATTCAGCTAACAGAGTTAAACCATACTTTTGATTGAGCAGATCTGAACACTCTTTCTGTAGAAAATGCAACTGCACATTTGTAGCCCTAAGAGAGTAGTAGTGGAAAAAGGAATATATTCAAATATAAACTACACAGAAGCATTCTGTGAAACTTCTTTCTGATCTGAGCATTCAGCTAACAGAGTTAAACCATACTTTTGATTGAGCAGTTTTGAAACACTCTGTCTGTAGAAAATGCAACTGGACATTCGTAGCGCTAAGTGGGTAATAGTGGAAAAAAGAATATGTTCAAATATAAACTACACAGAAGCATTGTATGAAACTTCTTTCTGTTCTGTGCATTCAACTAACAGAGTTGAACCTTACTTTTGATTGAGCCTTTCTGAAACACTCTTTCTGTAGAAACTGCAATTGGACATTCTGAGCGCTAAGAGGCCTCTATTGGGAAAAATAATATCTTCAAATAAAAACTACACAGAAGCATTGTGTGAAACTTATTTCTGATATGTTCATTAAGCTAACAGAGTTAAACCATACTTTTGATTGCGCAGTGCTGAACCCTCTTTCTGTAGAAAATGCAAGTGGACATTCGGAGCGCTAAGAGGGTAATAGTGGAAAAAGGACTATATTCAAATATAAACTACACAGTAGCATTCTGTGAAAATACTTTCTGTTCTGTGCATTCAACTAACAGAGTTGAACCTTACTTTTGATTGAGCCGTTCTGAAACACTCTTTCTGTAGAAACTGCAATTGGACATGCTAAGCGCTAAGAGGCCTACTTTGGGAAAAAGAATATCTTCAAATAAAAACTACACAGAAGCATTGTGTGAAACTTATTTCTGATCTGTAAATTCAGTTAACAGAGATAAAACATATTTTTGATTGAGCAGTTATGAAACACTCTTTTTGTAGAAAATACAAGTGGAGATTCGGAGCGCTAAGAGGGTAATAGTGGAAAAAGGAATGTCTTCAAATATAAACTACACAGAATCATTCGATGAAACTTCTTTCTGATCTGTGCATTCAGCTAACAGAGTTAAACCATACTTTTGATTGAGCAGATCTGAACACTCTTTCTGTAGAAAATGCAACTGGACATTTGGAGCGCTAAGAGCGTAGTAGTGGAAAAAGGAATATATTCAAGTATAAACTACACAGAAGCATTCTGTGAAACTTCTTTCTGATCTGAGCATTCAGCTAACAGAGTGAAACCATACTTTTGATTGAGCAGTTTTGAAACACTCTGTCTGTAGAAAATGCAACTGGACATTCGTAGCGCTAAGTGGGTAATAGTGGAAAAAAGAATATGTTCAAATATAAACTACACAGAAACATTGTATGAAACTTCTTTCTGTTCTGTGCATTCAACTAACAGAGTTCAACCTTACTTTTGATTGAGCCGTTCTGAAACACTCTTTCTGTAGAAACTGCAATTGGACATTCTGAGCGCTAAGAGGCCTATATTGGGAAAAAGAATGTCTACAAATAAAAACTACACAGAAGAATTGTGTGAAACTTCTTTCTGTTCTGTTTGTTCAACTAAAAGAGTTGAACTTTAGTTTTGATTGAGCCGTTCTGAAACACTCTTTCTGTAGAAAATGCAAGTGGAGATTCGGAGCGCTAAGAGGGTAATAGTGGAAAAAGGAATGTCTCCAAATATAAACTACACAGAATCATTCTGTGAAACTTCTTTCTGATCTGTGCATTCAGCTAACACAGTTAAACCATACTTTTGATTGAGCAGATCTGAACACTCTTTCCGTAGAAAATGCAACTGGACATTTGGAGCGCTAAGAGAGTAGTAGTGGAAAAAGGAATATATTCAAATATAAACTACACAGAAGCATTCTGTGAAACTTCTTTCTGATCTGAGCATTCAGCTAACAGAGTTAAACCATACTTTTGATTGAGCAGTTTTGAAACACTCTGTCTGTAGAAAATGCAACTGGACATTCGTAGCGCTAAGTGGGTAATAGTGGAAAAAAGAATATGTTCAAATATAAACTACACAGAAGCATTGTATGAAACTTCTTTCTGTTCTGTGCATTCAACTAACAGAGTTGAACCTTACTTTTGATTGAGCCTTTCTGAAACACTCTTTCTGTAGAAACTGCAATTGGACATTCTGAGCGCTAAGAGGCCTCTATTGGGAAAAATAATATCTTCAAATAAAAACTACACAGAAGCATTGTGTGAAACTTATTTCTGATATGTTCATTAAGCTAACAGAGTTAAAACATACATTTGATTGCGCAGTGCTGAAACCTCTTTCTGTAGAAAATGCAAGTGGACATTCGGAGCGCTAAGAGGGTAATAGTGGAAAAAGGACTATATTCAAATATAAACTACACAGTAGCATTCTGTGAAAATTCTTTCTGTTCTGTGCATTCAACTAACAGAGTTGAACCTTACTTTTGATTGAGCCGTTCTGAAACACTCTTTCTGTAGAAACTGCAATTGGACATGCTAAGCGCTAAGAGGCCTACTTTGGGAAAAAGAATATCTTCAAATAAAAACTACACAGATGCATTCTGTGAAACTTATTTCTGATCTGTAAATTCAGTTAACAGAGATAAAACATATTTTTGATTGAGCAGTTATGAAACACTCTTTTTGTAGAAAATGCAAGTGGAGATTCGGAGCGCAAAGAGGGTAATAGTGGAAAAAGTAATGTCTTCAAATATAAACTACACAGAATCATTCGGTGAAACTTCTTTCTGATCTGTGCATTCAGCTAACAGAGTTAAACCATACTTTTGATTGAGCAGATCTGAACACTCTTTCTGTAGAAAATGCAACTGGACATTTGGAGCGCTAAGAGCGTAGTAGTGGAAAAAGGAATATATTCAAGTATAAACTACACAGAAGCATTCTGTGAAACTTCTTTCTGATCTGAGCATTCAGCTAACAGAGTTAAACCATACTTTTGATTGAGCAGTTTTGAAACACTCTGTCTGTAGAAAATGCAACTGGACATTCGTAGCGCTAAGTGGGTAATAGTGGAAAAAAGAATATGTTCAAATATAAACTACACAGAAGCATTGTATGAAACTTCTTTCTGTTCTGTGCATTCAACTAACAGAGTTCAACCTTACTTTTGATTGAGCCGTTCTGAAACACTCTTTCTGTAGAAACTGCAATTGGACATTCTGAGCGCTAAGAGGCCTATATTGGGAAAAAGAATGTCTACAAATAAAAACTACACAGAAGAATTGTGTGAAACTTCTTTCTGTTCTGTTTGTTCAACTAAAAGAGTTGAACCTTTGTTTTGATTGAGCCGTTCTGAAACACTCTTTCTGTAGAAAATGCAAGTGGAGATTCGGAGCGCTAAGAGGGTAATAGTGGAAAAAGGAATGTCTCCAAATATAAACTACACAGAATCATTCTGTGAAACTTCTTTCTGATCTGTGCATTCAGCTAACAGAGTTAAAACATAATTTTGATTGAGCAGATCTGAACACTCTTTCTGTAGAAAATGCAACTGGACATTTGGAGCGCTAAGAGAGTAGTAGTGGAAAAAGGAATATATTCAAATATAAACTACACAGAAGCATTCTGTGAAACTTCTTTCTGATCTGAGCATTCAGCTAACAGAGTTAAACCATACTTTTGATTGAGCAGTTTTGAAACACTCTGTCTGTGGAAAATGCAACTGGACATTCGTAGCGCTAAGTGGGTAATAGTGGAAAAAAGAATATGTTCAAATATAAACTACACAGAAGCATTGTATGAAACTTCTTTCTGTTCTGTGCATTCAACTAACAGAGTTGAACCTTACTTTTGATTGAGCCTTTCTGAAACACTCTTTCTGTAGAAACTGCAATTGGACATTCTGAGCGCTAAGAGGCCTCTATTGGGAAAAATAATATCTTCAAATAAAAACTACACAGAAGCATTGTGTGAAACTTATTTCTGATATGTTCATTAAGCTAAAAGAGTTAAACCATACTTTTGATTGCGCAGTGCTGAACCCTCTTTCTGTAGAAAATGCAAGTGGACATTCGGAGCGCTAAGAGGGTAATAGTGGAAAAAGGACTATATTCAAATATAAACTACACAGTAGCATTCTGTGAAAATTCTTTCTGTTCTGTGCATTCAACTAACAGAGTTGAACCTTACTTTTGATTGAGCCGTTCTGAAACACTCTTTCTGTAGAAACTGCAATTGGACATGCTAAGCGCTAAGAGGCCTACTTTGGGAAAAAGAATATCTTCAAATAAAAACTACACAGAAGCATTGTGTGAAACTTATTTCTGATCTGTAAATTCGGTTAACAGAGATAAAACATATTTTTGATTGAGCAGTTATGAAACACTCTTTTTGTAGAAAATACCAGTGGAGATTCGGAGCGCTAAGAGGGTAATAGTGGAAAAAGGAATGTCTTCAAATATAAACTACACAGAATCATTCGGTGAAACTTCTTTCTGATCTGTGCATTCAGCTAACAGAATTAAACCATACTTTTGATTGAGCAGATCTGAACACTCTTTCTGTAGAAAATGCAACTGGACATTTGGAGCGCTAAGAGCGTTGTAGTGGAAAAAGGAATATATTCAAGTATAAACTACACAGAAGCATTCTGTGAAACATCTTTCTGATCTGAGCATTCAGCTAACAGAGTTAAACCATACTTTTGATTGAGCAGTTTTGAAACACTCTGTCTGTAGAAAATGCAACTGGACATTCGTAGCGCTAAGTGGGTAATAGTGGAAAAAAGAATATGTTCAAATATAAACTACACAGAAGCATTGTATGAAACTTCTTTCTGTTCTGTGCATTCAACTAACAGAGTTCAACCTTACTTTTGATTGAGCCGTTCTGAAACACTCTTTCTGTAGAAACTGCAATTGGACATTCTGAGCGCTAAGAGGCCTATATTGGGAAAAAGAATGTCTACAAATAAAAACTACACAGAAGAATTGTGTGAAACTTCTTTCTGTTCTGTTTGTTCAACTAAAAGAGTTGAACCTTAGTTTTGATTGAGCCGTTCTGAAACACTCTTTCTGTAGAAAATGCAAGTGGAGATTCGGAGCGCTAAGAGGGTAATAGTGGAAAAAGGAATGTCTCCAAATATAAACTACACAGAATCATTCTGTGAAACTTCTTTCTGATCTGTGCATTCAGCTAACAGAGTTAAACCATACTTTTGATTGAGCAGATCTGAACACTGTTTCTGTAGAAAATGCAACTGGACATTTGGAGCGCTAAGAGAGTAGTAGTGGAAAAAGGAATATATTCAAATATAAACTACACAGAAGCATTCTGTGAAACTTCTTTCTGATCTGAGCATTCACCTAACAGAGTTAAACCATACTTTTGATTGAGCAGTTTTGAAACACTCTGTCTGTAGAAAATGCAACTGGACATTCGTAGCGCTAAGTGGGTAATAGTGGAAAAAAGAATATGTTCAAATATAAACTACACAGAAGCATTGTATGAAACTTCTTTCTGTTCTGTGCATTCAACTAACAGAGTTGAACCTTACTTTTGATTGAGCCTTTCTGAAACACTCTTTCTGTAGAAACTGCAATTGGACATTCTGAGCGCTAAGAGGCCTCTATTGGGAAAAATAATATCTTCAAATAAAAACTACACAGAAGCATTGTGTGAAACTTATTTCTGATATATTCATTAAGCTAACAGAGTTAAACCATACTTTTGATTGCGCAGTGCTGAACCCTCTTTCTGTAGAAAATGCAAGTGGACATTCGGAGCGCTAAGAGGGTAATAGTGGAAAAAGGACTATATTCAAATATAAACTACACAGTAGCATTCTGTGAAAATTCTTTCTGTTCTGTGCATTCAACTAACAGAGTTGAACCTTACTTTTGATTGAGCCGTTCTGAAACACTCTTTCTGTAGAAACTGCAATTGGACATGCTAAGCGCTAAGAGGCCTACTTTGGGAAAAAGAATATCTTCAAATAAAAACTACACAGATGCATTCTGTGAAACTTATTTCTGATCTGTAAATTCAGTTAACAGAGATAAAACATATTTTTGATTGAGCAGTTATGAAACACTCTTTTTGTAGAAAATGCAAGTGGAGATTCGGAGCGCTAAGAGGGTAATAGTGGAAAAAGGAATGTCTTCAAATATAAACTACACAGAATCATTCGGTGAAACTTCTTTCTGATCTGTGCATTCAGCTAACAGAGTTAAACCATACTTTTGATTGAGCAGATCTGAACACTCTTTCTGTAGAAAATGCAACTGGACATTTGGAGCGCTAAGAGCGTAGTAGTGGAAAAAGGAATATATTCAAGTATAAACTACACAGAAGCATTCTGTGAAACTTCTTTCTGATCTGAGCATTCAGCTAACAGAGTTAAACCATACTTTTGATTGAGCAGTTTTGAAACACTCTGTCTGTAGAAAATGCAACTGGACATTCGTAGCGCTAAGTGGGTAATAGTGGAAAAAAGAATATGTTCAAATATAAACTACACAGAAGCATTGTATGAAACTTCTTTCTGTTCTGTGCATTCAACTAACAGAGTTCAACCTTACTTTTGATTGAGCCGTTCTGAAACACTCTTTCTGTAGAAACTGCAATTGGACATTCTGAGCGCTAAGAGGCCTATATTGGGAAAAAGAATGTCTACAAATAAAAACTACACAGAAGAATTGTGTGAAACTTCTTTCTGTTCTGTTTGTTCAACTAAAAGAGTTGAACCTTAGTTTTGATTGAGCCGTTCTGAAACACTCTTTCTGTAGAAAATGCAAGTGGAGATTCGGAGCGCTAAGAGGGTAATAGTGGAAAAAGGAATGTCTCCAAATATAAACTACACAGAATCATTCTGTGAAACTACTTTCTGATCTGTGCATTCAGCTAACAGAGTTAAAACATAATTTTGATTGAGCAGATCTGAACACTCTTTCTGTAGAAAATGCAACTGGACATTTGGAGCGCTAAGAGAGTAGTAGTGGAAAAAGGAATATATTCAAATATAAACTACACAGAAGCATTCTGTGAAACTTCTTTCTGATCTGAGCATTCAGCTAACAGAGTTAAACCATACTTTTGATTGAGCAGTTTTGAAACACTCTGTCTGTGGAAAATGCAACTGGACATTCGTAGCGCTAAGTGGGTAATAGTGGAAAAAAGAATATGTTCAAATATAAACTACACAGAAGCATTGTATGAAACTTCTTTCTGTTCTGTGCATTCAACTAACAGAGTTGAACCTTACTTTTGATTGAGCCTTTCTGAAACACTCTTTCTGTAGAAACTGCAATTGGACATTCTGAGCGCTAAGAGGCCTCTATTGGGAAAAATAATATCTTCAAATAAAAACTACACAGAAGCATTGTGTGAAACTTATTTCTGATATGTTCATTAAGCTAAAAGAGTTAAACCATACTTTTGATTGCGCAGTGCTGAACCCTCTTTCTGTAGAAAATGCAAGTGGACATTCGGAGCGCTAAGAGGGTAATAGTGGAAAAAGGACTATATTCAAATATAAACTACACAGTAGCATTCTGTGAAAATTCTTTCTGTTCTGTGCATTCAACTAACAGAGTTGAACCTTACTTTTGATTGAGCCGTTCTGAAACACTCTTTCTGTAGAAACTGCAATTGGACATGCTAAGCGCTAAGAGGCCTACTTTGGGAAAAAGAATATCTTCAAATAAAAACTACACAGAAGCATTGTGTGAAACTTATTTCTGATCTGTAAATTCGGTTAACAGAGATAAAACATATTTTTGATTGAGCAGTTATGAAACACTCTTTTTGTAGAAAATACCAGTGGAGATTCGGAGCGCTAAGAGGGTAATAGTGGAAAAAGGAATGTCTTCAAATATAAACTACACAGAATCATTCGGTGAAACTTCTTTCTGATCTGTGCATTCAGCTAACAGAATTAAACCATACTTTTGATTGAGCAGATCTGAACACTCTTTCTGTAGAAAATGCAACTGGACATTTGGAGCGCTAAGAGCGTAGTAGTGGAAAAAGGAATATATTCAAGTATAAACTACACAGAAGCATTCTGTGAAACTTCTTTCTGATCTGAGCATTCAGCTAACAGAGTTAAACCATACTTTTGATTGAGCAGTTTTGAAACACTCTGTCTGTAGAAAATGCAACTGGACATTCGTAGCGCTAAGTGGGTAATAGTGGAAAAAAGAATATGTTCAAATATAAACTACACAGAAGCATTGTATGAAACTTCTTTCTGTTCTGTGCATTCAACTAACAGAGTTCAACCTTACTTTTGATTGAGCCGTTCTGAAACACTCTTTCTGTAGAAACTGCAATTGGACATTCTGAGCGCTAAGAGGCCTATATTGGGAAAAAGAATGTCTACAAATAAAAACTACACAGAAGAATTGTGTGAAACTTCTTTCTGTTCTGTTTGTTCAACTAAAAGAGTTGAACCTTAGTTTTGATTGAGCCGTTCTGAAACACTCTTTCTGTAGAAAATGCAAGTGGAGATTCGGAGCGCTAAGAGGGTAATAGTGGAAAAAGGAATGTCTCCAAATATAAACTACACAGAATCATTCTGTGAAACTTCTTTCTGATCTGTGCATTCAGCTAACAGAGTTAAACCATACTTTTGATTGAGCAGATCTGAACACTGTTTCTGTAGAAAATGCAACTGGACATTTGGAGCGCTAAGAGAGTAGTAGTGGAAAAAGGAATATATTCAAATATAAACTACACAGAAGCATTCTGTGAAACTTCTTTCTGATCTGAGCATTCACCTAACAGAGTTAAACCATACTTTTGATTGAGCAGTTTTGAAACACTCTGTCTGTAGAAAATGCAACTGGACATTCGTAGCGCTAAGTGGGTAATAGTGGAAAAAAGAATATGTTCAAATATAAACTACACAGAAGCATTGTATGAAACTCCTTTCTGTTCTGTGCATTCAACTAACAGAGTTGAACCTTACTTTTGATTGAGCCTTTCTGAAACACTCTTTCTGTAGAAACTGCAATTGGACATTCTGAGCGCTAAGAGGCCTCTATTGGGAAAAATAATATCTTCAAATAAAAACTACACAGAAGCATTGTGTGAAACTTATTTCTGATATATTCATTAAGCTAACAGAGTTAAACCATACTTTTGATTGCGCAGTGCTGAACCCTCTTTCTGTAGAAAATGCAAGTGGACATTCGGAGCACTAAGAGGGTAATAGTGGAAAAAGGACTATATTCAAATATAAACTACACAGTAGCATTCTGTGAAAATTCTTTCTGTTCTGTGCATTCAACTAACAGAGTTGAACCTTACTTTTGATTGAGCCGTTCTGAAACACTCTTTCTGTAGAAACTGCAATTGGACATGCTAAGCACTAAGAGGCCTACTTTGGGAAAAAGAATATCTTCAAATAAAAACTACACAGATGCATTCTGTGAAACTTATTTCTGATCTGTAAATTCAGTTAACAGAGATAAAACATATTTTTGATTGAGCAGTTATGAAACACTCTTTTTGTAGAAAATGCAAGTGGAGATTCGGAGCGCTAAGAGGGTAATAGTGGAAAAAGGAATGTCTTCAAATATAAACTACACAGAATCATTCGGTGAAACTTCTTTCTGATCTGTGCATTCAGCTAACAGAGTTAAACCATACTTTTGATTGAGCAGATCTGAACACTCTTTCTGTAGAAAATGCAACTGGACATTTGGAGCGCTAAGAGCGTAGTAGTGGAAAAAGGAATATATTCAAGTATAAACTACACAGAAGCATTCTGTGAAACTTCTTTCTGATCTGAGCATTCAGCTAACAGAGTTAAACCATACTTTTGATTGAGCAGTTTTGAAACACTCTGTCTGTAGAAAATGCAACTGGACATTCGTAGCGCTAAGTGGGTAATAGTGGAAAAAAGAATATGTTCAAATATAAACTACACAGAAGCATTGTATGAAACTTCTTTCTGTTCTGTGCATTCAACTAACAGAGTTCAACCTTACTTTTGATTGAGCCGTTCTGAAACACTCTTTCTGTAGAAACTGCAATTGGACATTCTGAGCGCTAAGAGGCCTATATTGGGAAAAAGAATGTCTACAAATAAAAACTACACAGAAGAATTGTGTGAAACTTCTTTCTGTTCTGTTTGTTCAACTAAAAGAGTTGAACCTTAGTTTTGATTGAGCCGTTCTGAAACACTCTTTCTGTAGAAAATGCAAGTGGAGATTCGGAGCGCTAAGAGGGTAATAGTGGAAAAAGGAATGTCTCCAAATATAAACTACACAGAATCATTCTGTGAAACTTCTTTCTGATCTGTGCATTCAGCTAACAGAGTTAAACCATACTTTTGATTGAGCAGATCTGAACACTGTTTCTGTAGAAAATGCAACTGGACATTTGGAGCGCTAAGAGAGTAGTAGTGGAAAAAGAAATATATTCAAATATAAACTACACAGAAGCATTCTGTGAAACTTCTTTCTGATCTGAGCATTCACCTAACAGAGTTAAACCATACTTTTGATTGAGCAGTTTTGAAACACTCTGTCTGTAGAAAATGCAACTGGACATTCGTAGCGCTAAGTGGGTAATAGTGGAAAAAAGAATATGTTCAAATATAAACTACACAGAAGCATTGTATGAAACTTCTTTCTGTTCTGTGCATTCAACTAACAGAGTTGAACCTTACTTTTGATTGAGCCTTTCTGAAACACTCTTTCTGTAGAAACTGCAATTGGACATTCTGAGCGCTAAGAGGCCTCTATTGGGAAAAATAATATCTTCAAATAAAAACTACACAGAAGCATTGTGTGAAACTTATTTCTGATATATTCATTAAGCTAACAGAGTTAAACCATACTTTTGATTGCGCAGTGCTGAACCCTCTTTCTGTAGAAAATGCAAGTGGACATTCGGAGCGCTAAGAGGGTAATAGTGGAAAAAGGACTATATTCAAATATAAACTACACAGTAGCATTCTGTGAAAATTCTTTCTGTTCTGTGCATTCAACTAACAGAGTTGAACCTTACTTTTGATTGAGCCGTTCTGAAACACTCTTTCTGTAGAAACTGCAATTGGACATGCTAAGCGCTAAGAGGCCTACTTTGGGAAAAAGAATATCTTCAAATAAAAACTACACAGATGCATTCTGTGAAACTTATTTCTGATCTGTAAATTCAGTTAACAGAGATAAAACATATTTTTGATTGAGCAGTTATGAAACACTCTTTTTGTAGAAAATGCAAGTGGAGATTCGGAGCGCTAAGTGGGTAATAGTGGAAAAAGGAATGTCTTCAAATATAAACTACACAGAATCATTCGGTGAAACTTCTTTCTGATCTGTGCATTCAGCTAACAGAGTTAAACCATACTTTTGATTGAGCAGATCTGAACACTCTTTCTGTAGAAAATGCAACTGGACATTTGGAGCGCTAAGAGCGTAGTAGTGGAAAAAGGAATATATTCAAGTATAAACTACACAGAAGCATTCTGTGAAACTTCTTTCTGATCTGAGCATTCAGCTAACAGAGTTAAACCATACTTTTGATTGAGCAGTTTTGAAACACTCTGTCTGTAGAAAATGCAACTGGACATTCGTAGCGCTAAGTGGGTAATAGTGGAAAAAAGAATATGTTCAAATATAAACTACACAGAAGCATTTTATGAAACTTCTTTCTGTTCTGTGCATTCAACTAACAGAGTTCAACCTTACTTTTGATTGAGCCGTTCTGAAACACTCTTTCTGTAGAAACTGCAATTGGACATTCTGAGCGCTAAGAGGCCTATATTGGGAAAAAGAATGTCTACAAATAAAAACTACACAGAAGAATTGTGTGAAACTTCTTTCTGTTCTGTTTGTTCAACTAAAAGAGTTGAACCTTAGTTTTGATTGAGCCGTTCTGAAACACTCTTTCTGTAGAAAATGCAAGTGGAGATTCGGAGCGCTAAGAGGGTAATAGTGGAAAAAGGAATGTCTCCAAATATAAACTACACAGAATCATTCTGTGAAACTTCTTTCTGATCTGTGCATTCAGCTAACAGAGTTAAACCATACTTTTGATTGAGCAGATCTGAACACTGTTTCTGTAGAAAATGCAACTGGACATTTGGAGCGCTAAGAGAGTAGTAGTGGAAAAAGGAATATATTCAAATATAAACTACACAGAAGCATTCTGTGAAACTTATTTCTGATCTGAGCATTCACCTAACAGAGTTAAACCATACTTTTGATTGAGCAGTTTTGAAACACTCTGTCTGTAGAAAATGCAACTGGACATTCGTAGCGCTAAGTGGGTAATAGTGGAAAAAAGAATATGTTCAAATATAAACTACACAGAAGCATTGTATGAAACTTCTTTCTGTTCTGTGCATTCAACTAACAGAGTTGAACCTTACTTTTGATTGAGCCTTTCTGAAACACTCTTTCTGTAGAAACTGCAATTGGACATTCTGAGCGCTAAGAGGCCTCTATAGGGAAAAATAATATCTTCAAATAAAAACTACACAGAAGCATTGTGTGAAACATATTTCTGATATATTCATTAAGCTAACAGAGTTAAACCATACTTTTGATTGCGCAGTGCTGAACCCTCTTTCTGTAGAAAATGCAAGTGGACATTCGGAGCGCTAAGAGGGTAATAGTGGAAAAAGGACTATATTCAAATATAAACTACACAGTAGCATTCTGTGAAAATTCTTTCTGTTCTGTGCATTCAACTAACAGAGTTGAACCTTACTTTTGATTGAGCCGTTCTGAAACACTCTTTCTGTAGAAACTGCAATTGGACATGCTAAGCGCTAAGAGGCCTACTTTGGGAAAAAGAATATCTTCAAATAAAAACTACACAGATGCATTCTGTGAAACTTATTTCTGATCTGTAAATTCAGTTAACAGAGATAAAACATATTTTTGATTGAGCAGTTATGAAACACTCTTTTTGTAGAAAATGCAAGTGGAGATTCGGAGCGCTAAGTGGGTAATAGTGGAAAAAGGAATGTCTTCAAATATAAACTACACAGAATCATTCGGTGAAACTTCTTTCTGATCTGTGCATTCAGCTAACAGAGTTAAACCATACTTTTGATTGAGCAGATCTGAACACTCTTTCTGTAGAAAATGCAACTGGACATTTGGAGCGCTAAGAGCGTAGTAGTGGAAAAAGGAATATATTCAAGTATAAACTACACAGAAGCATTCTGTGAAACTTCTTTCTGATCTGAGCATTCAGCTAACAGAGTTAAACCATACTTTTGATTGAGCAGTTTTGAAACACTCTGTCTGTAGAAAATGCAACTGGACATTCGTAGCGCTAAGTGGGTAATAGTGGAAAAAAGAATATGTTCAAATATAAACTACACAGAAGCATTTTATGAAACTTCTTTCTGTTCTGTGCATTCAACTAACAGAGTTCAACCTTACTTTTGATTGAGCCGTTCTGAAACACTCTTTCTGTAGAAACTGCAATTGGACATTCTGAGCGCTAAGAGGCCTATATTGGGAAAAAGAATGTCTACAAATAAAAACTACACAGAAGAATTGTGTGAAACTTCTTTCTGTTCTGTTTGTTCAACTAAAAGAGTTGAACCTTAGTTTTGATTGAGCCGTTCTGAAACACTCTTTCTGTAGAAAATGCAAGTGGAGATTCGGAGCGCTAAGAGGGTAATAGTGGAAAAAGGAATGTCTCCAAATATAAACTACACAGAATCATTCTGTGAAACTTCTTTCTGATCTGTGCATTCAGCTAACAGAGTTAAAACATAATTTTGATTGAGCAGATCTGAACACTCTTTCTGTAGAAAATGCAACTGGACATTTGGAGCGCTAAGAGAGTAGTAGTGGAAAAAGGAATATATTCAAATATAAACTACACAGAAGCATTCTGTGAAACTTCTTTCTGATCTGAGCATTCAGCTACCAGAGTTAAACCATACTTTTGATTGAGCAGTTTTGAAACACTCTGTCTGTGGAAAATGCAACTGGACATTCGTAGCGCTAAGTGGGTAATAGTTGAAAAAAGAATATGTTCAAATATAAACTACACAGAAGCATTGTATGAAACTTCTTTCTGTTCTGTGCATTCAACTAACAGAGTTGAACCTTACTTTTGATTGAGCCTTTCTGAAACACTCTTTCTGTAGAAACTGCAATTGGACATTCTGAGCGCTAAGAGGCCTCTATTGGGAAAAATAATATCTTCAAATAAAAACTACACAGAAGCATTGTGTGAAACTTATTTCTGATATGTTCATTAAGCTAAAAGAGTTAAACCATACTTTTGATTGCGCAGTGCTGAACCCTCTTTCTGTAGAAAATGCAAGTGGACATTCGGAGCGCTAAGAGGGTAATAGTGGAAAAAGGACTATATTCAAATATAAACTACACAGTAGCATTCTGTGAAAATTCTTTCTGTTCTGTGCATTCAACTAACAGAGTTGAACCTTACTTTTGATTGAGCCGTTCTGAAACACTCTTTCTGTAGAAACTGCAATTGGACATGCTAAGCGCTAAGAGGCCTACTTTGGGAAAAAGAATATCTTCAAATAAAAACTACACAGAAGCATTGTGTGAAACTTATTTCTGATCTGTAAATTCGGTTAACAGAGATAAAACATATTTTTGATTGAGCAGTTATGAAACACTCTTTTTGTAGAAAATACCAGTGGAGATTCGGAGCGCTAAGAGGGTAATAGTGGAAAAAGGAATGTCTTCAAATATAAACTACACAGAATCATTCGGTGAAACTTCTTTCTGATCTGTGCATTCAGCTAACAGAATTAAACCATACTTTTGATTGAGCAGATCTGAACACTCTTTCTGTAGAAAATGCAACTGGACATTTGGAGCGCTAAGAGCGTAGTAGTGGAAAAAGGAATATATTCAAGTATAAACTACACAGAAGCATTCTGTGAAACTTCTTTCTGATCTGAGCATTCAGCTAACAGAGTTAAACCATACTTTTGATTGAGCAGTTTTGAAACACTCTGTCTGTAGAAAATGCAACTGGACATTCGTAGCGCTAAGTGGGTAATAGTGGAAAAAAGAATATGTTCAAATATAAACTACACAGAAGCATTGTATGAAACTTCTTTCTGTTCTGTGCATTCAACTAACAGAGTTCAACCTTACTTTTGATTGAGCCGTTCTGAAACACTCTTTCTGTAGAAACTGCAATTGGACATTCTGAGCGCTAAGAGGCCTATATTGGGAAAAAGAATGTCTACAAATAAAAACTACACAGAAGAATTGTGTGAAACTTCTTTCTGTTCTGTTTGTTCAACTAAAAGAGTTGAACCTTAGTTTTGATTGAGCCGTTCTGAAACACTCTTTCTGTAGAAAATGCAAGTGGAGATTCGGAGCGCTAAGAGGGTAATAGTGGAAAAAGGAATGTCTCCAAATATAAACTACACAGAATCATTCTGTGAAACTTCTTTCTGATCTGTGCATTCAGCTAACAGAGTTAAACCATACTTTTGATTGAGCAGATCTGAACACTCTTTCTGTAGAAAATGCAACTGGACATTTGGAGCGCTAAGAGAGTAGTAGTGGAAAAAGGAATATATTCAAATATAAACTACACAGAAGCATTCTGTGAAACTTCTTTCTGATCTGAGCATTCACCTAACAGAGTTAAACCATACTTTTGATTGAGCAGTTTTGAAACACTCTGTCTGTAGAAAATGCAACTGGACATTCGTAGCGCTAAGTGGGTAATAGTGGAAAAAAGAATATGTTCAAATATAAACTACACAGAAGCATTGTATGAAACTCCTTTCTGTTCTGTGCATTCAACTAACAGAGTTGAACCTTACTTTTGATTGAGCCTTTCTGAAACACTCTTTCTGTAGAAACTGCAATTGGACATTCTGAGCGCTAAGAGGCCTCTATTGGGAAAAATAATATCTTCAAATAAAAACTACACAGAAGCATTGTGTGAAACTTATTTCTGATATATTCATTAAGCTAACAGAGTTAAACCATACTTTTGATTGCGCAGTGCTGAACCCTCTTTCTGTAGAAAATGCAAGTGGACATTCGGAGCACTAAGAGGGTAATAGTGGAAAAAGGACTATATTCAAATATAAACTACACAGTAGCATTCTGTGAAAATTCTTTCTGTTCTGTGCATTCAACTAACAGAGTTGAACCTTACTTTTGATTGAGCCGTTCTGAAACACTCTTTCTGTAGAAACTGCAATTGGACATGCTAAGCACTAAGAGGCCTACTTTGGGAAAAAGAATATCTTCAAATAAAAACTACACAGATGCATTCTGTGAAACTTATTTCTGATCTGTAAATTCAGTTAACAGAGATAAAACATATTTTTGATTGAGCAGTTATGAAACACTCTTTTTGTAGAAAATGCAAGTGGAGATTCGGAGCGCTAAGAGGGTAATAGTGGAAAAAGGAATGTCTTCAAATATAAACTACACAGAATCATTCGGTGAAACTTCTTTCTGATCTGTGCATTCAGCTAACAGAGTTAAACCATACTTTTGATTGAGCAGATCTGAACACTCTTTCTGTAGAAAATGCAACTGGACATTTGGAGCGCTAAGAGCGTAGTAGTGGAAAAAGGAATATATTCAAGTATAAACTACACAGAAGCATTCTGTGAAACTTCTTTCTGATCTGAGCATTCAGCTAACAGAGTTAAACCATACTTTTGATTGAGCAGTTTTGAAACACTCTGTCTGTAGAAAATGCAACTGGACATTCGTAGCGCTAAGTGGGTAATAGTGGAAAAAAGAATATGTTCAAATATAAACTACACAGAAGCATTGTATGAAACTTCTTTCTGTTCTGTGCATTCAACTAACAGAGTTCAACCTTACTTTTGATTGAGCCGTTCTGAAACACTCTTTCTGTAGAAACTGCAATTGGACATTCTGAGCGCTAAGAGGCCTATATTGGGAAAAAGAATGTCTACAAATAAAAACTACACAGAAGAATTGTGTGAAACTTCTTTCTGTTCTGTTTGTTCAACTAAAAGAGTTGAACCTTAGTTTTGATTGAGCCGTTCTGAAACACTCTTTCTGTAGAAAATGCAAGTGGAGATTCGGAGCGCTAAGAGGGTAATAGTGGAAAAAGGAATGTCTCCAAATATAAACTACACAGAATCATTCTGTGAAACTTCTTTCTGATCTGTGCATTCAGCTAACAGAGTTAAACCATACTTTTGATTGAGCAGATCTGAACACTCTTTCTGTAGAAAATGCAACTGGACATTTGGAGCGCTAAGAGAGTAGTAGTGGAAAAAGGAATATATTCAAATATAAACTACACAGAAGCATTCTGTGAAACTTCTTTCTGATCTGAGCATTGAGCTAACAGAGTTAAACCATACATTTGATTGAGCAGTTTTGAAACACTCTGTCTGTAGAAAATGCAACTGGACATTCGTAGGGCTAAGTGGGTAATAGTGGAAAAAAGAATATGTTCAAATATAAACTACACAGAAGCATTGTATGAACCATCTTTCTGTTCTGTGCATTCAACTAACAGAGTTGAACCTTACATTTGATTGAGCCTTTCTGAAACACTCTTTCTGTAGAAACTGCAATTGGACATTCTGAGCGCTAAGAGGCCTCTATAGGGAAAAATAATATCTTCAAATAAAAACTACACAGAAGCGTTGTGTGAAACTTATTTCTGATATGTTCATTAAGCTAACAGAGTTAAACCATACTTTTGATTGCGCAGTGCTGAACCCTCTTTCTGTAGAAAATGCAAGTGGACATTCGGAGCGCTAAGAGGGTAATAGTGGAAAAAGGAATATATTCAAATATAAACTACACAGTAGCATTCTGTGAAAATTCTTTCTGTTCTGTGCATTCAACTAACAGAGTTGAACCTTACTTTTGATTGAGCCGTTCTGAAACACTCTTTCTGTAGAAACTGCAATTGGACATGCTAAGCGCTAAGAGGCCTACATTGGGAAAAAGAATCTCTTCAAATAAAAACTACACAGATGCATTCTGTGAAACTTATCTCTGATCTGTAAATTCAGTTAACAGAGGTAAAACATATTTTTGATTGAGCAGTTATGAAACACTCTTTTTGTAGAAAATGCAAGTGGAGATTCGGAGCGCCAAGAGGGTAATAGTGGAAAAAGGAATGTCTTCAAATATAAACTACACAGAATCATTCGGTGAAACTTCTTTCTGATCTGTGCATTCAGCTAACAGAGTTAAACCATACTTTTGATTGAGCAGATCTGAACACTCTTTCTGTAGAAAATGCAACTGGACATTTGGAGCGCTAAGAGCGTAGTAGTGGAAAAAGGAATATATTCAAGTATAAACTACACAGAAGCATTCTGTGAAACTTCTTTCTGATCTGAGCATTCAGCTAACAGAGTTAAACCATACTTTTGATTGAGCAGTTTTGAAACACTCTGTCTGTAGAAAATGCAACTGGACATTCGTAGCGCTAAGTGGGTAATAGTGGAAAAAAGAATATGTTCAAATATAAACTACACAGAAGCATTGTATGAAACTTCTTTCTGTTCTGTGAATTCAACTAACAGAGTTGAACCTTACTTTTGATTGAGCCGTTCTGAAACACTCTTTCTGTAGAAACTGCAATTGGACATTCTGAGCGCTAAGAGGCCTATATTGGGAAAAAGAATGTCTACAAATAAAAACTACACAGAAGAATTGTGTGAAACTTCTTTCTGTTCTGTTTGTTCAACTAAAAGAGTTGAACTTTAGTTTTGATTGAGCCGTTCTGAAACACTCTTTCTGTAGAAAATGCAAGTGGAGATTCGGAGCGCTAAGAGGGTAATAGTGGAAAAAGGAATGTCTCCAAATATAAATTACACAGAATCATTCTGTGAAACTTCTTTCTGATCTGTGCATTCAGGTAACAGAGTTAAACCATACTTTTGATTGAGCAGATCTGAACACTCTTTCTGTAGAAAATGCAACTGGACATTTGGAGCGCTAAGAGAGTAGTAGTGGAAAAAGGAATATATTCAAATATAAACTACACAGAAGCATTCTGTGAAACTTCTTTCTGATCTGAGCATTCAGCTAACAGAGTTAAACCATACTTTTGATTGAGCAGTTTTGAAACACTCTGTCTGTAGAAAATGCAACTGGACATTCGTAGGGCTAAGTGGGTAATAGTGGAAAAAAGAATATGTTCAAATATAAACTACACAGAAGCATTGTATGAACCTTCTTTCTGTTCTGTGCATTCAACTAACAGAGTTGAACCTTACATTTGATGGAGCCTTTCTGAAACACTCTTTCTGTAGAAACTGCAATTGGACATTCTGAGCGCTAAGAGGCCTCTATAGGGAAAAATAATATCTTCAAATAAAAACTACACAGAAGCGTTGTGTGAAACTTATTTCTGATATGTTCATTAAGCTAACAGAGTTAAACCATACTTTTGATTGCGCAGTGCTGAACCCTCTTTCTGTAGAAAATACAAGTGGACATTCGGAGCGCTAAGAGGGTAATAGTGGAAAAATGAATATATTCAAATATAAACTACACAGTAGCATTCTGTGAAAATTCTTTCTGTTCTGTGCATTCAATTAACAGAGTTGAACCTTACTTTTGATTGAGCCGTTCTGAAACACTCTTTCTGTAGAAACTGCAATTGGACATGCTAAGCGCTAAGAGGCCTACATTGGGAAAAAGAATCTCTTCAAATAAAAACTACACAGATGCATTCTGTGAAACTTATCTCTGATCTGTAAATTCAGTTAACAGAGATAAAACATATTTTTGATTGAGCAGTTATGAAACACTCTTTTTGTAGAAAATACCAGTGGAGATTCGGAGCGCTAAGAGGGTAATAGTGGAAAAAGGAATGTCTTCAAATATAAACTACACAGAATCATTCGGTGAAACTTCTTTCTGATCTGTGCATTCAGCTAACAGAATTAAACCATACTTTTGATTGAGCAGATCTGAACACTCTTTCTGTAGAAAATGCAACTGGACATTTGGAGCGCTAAGAGCGTAGTAGTGGAAAAAGGAATATATTCAAGTATAAACTACACAGAAGCATTCTGTGAAACTTCTTTCTGATCTGAGCATTCAGCTAACAGAGTTAAACCATACTTTTGATTGAGCAGTTTTGAAACCCTCTGTCTGTAGAAAATGCAACTGGACATTCGTAGCGCTAAGTGGGTAATAGTGGAAAAAAGAATATGTTCAAATATAAACTACACAGAAGCATTGTATGAAACTTCTTTCTGTTCTGTGCATTCAACTAACAGAGTTCAACCTTACTTTTGATTGAGCCGTTCTGAAACACTCTTTCTGTAGAAACTGCAATTGGACATTCTGAGCGCTAAGAGGCCTATATTGGGAAAAAGAATGTCTACAAATAAAAACTACACAGAAGAATTGTGTGAAACTTCTTTCTGTTCTGTTTGTTCAACTAAAAGATTTGAACCTTAGTTTTGATTGAGCCGTTCTGAAACACTCTTTCTGTAGAAAATGCAAGTGGAGATTCGGAGCGCTAAGAGGGTAATAGTGGAAAAAGGAATGTCTCCAAATATAAACTACACAGAATCATTCTGTGAAACTTCTTTCTGATCTGTGCATTCAGCTAACAGAGTTAAACCATACTTTTGATTGAGCAGATCTGAACACTGTTTCTGTAGAAAATGCAACTGGACATTTGGAGCGCTAAGAGAGTAGTAGTGGAAAAAGGAATATATTCAAATATAAACTACACAGAAGCATTCTGTGAAACTTCTTTCTGATCTGAGCATTCACCTAACAGAGTTAAACCATACTTTTGATTGAGCAGTTTTGAAACACTCTGTCTGTAGAAAATGCAACTGGACATTCGTAGCGCTAAGTGGGTAATAGTGGAAAAAAGAATATGTTCAAATATAAACTACACAGAAGCATTGTATGAAACTCCTTTCTGTTCTGTGCATTCAACTAACAGAGTTGAACCTTACTTTTGATTGAGCCTTTCTGAAACACTCTTTCTGTAGAAACTGCAATTGGACATTCTGAGCGCTAAGAGGCCTCTATTGGGAAAAATAATATCTTCAAATAAAAACTACACAGAAGCATTGTGTGAAACTTATTTCTGATATATTCATTAAGCTAACAGAGTTAAACCATACTTTTGATTGCGCAGTGCTGAACCCTCTTTCTGTAGAAAATGCAAGTGGACATTCGGAGCACTAAGAGGGTAATAGTGGAAAAAGGACTATATTCAAATATAAACTACACAGTAGCATTCTGTGAAAATTCTTTCTGTTCTGTGCATTCAACTAACAGAGTTGAATCTTACTTTTGATTGAGCCGTTCTGAAACACTCTTTCTGTAGAAACTGCAATTGGACATGCTAAGCACTAAGAGGCCTACTTTGGGAAAAAGAATATCTTCAAATAAAAACTACACAGATGCATTCTGTGAAACTTATTTCTGATCTGTAAATTCAGTTAACAGAGATAAAACATATTTTTGATTGAGCAGTTATGAAACACTCTTTTTGTAGAAAAGGCAAGTGGTGATTCGGAGCGCTAAGAGGGTAATAGTGGAAAAAGGAATGTCTTCAAATATAAACTACACAGAATCATTCGGTGAAACTTCTTTCTGATCTGTGCATTCAGCTAACAGAGTTAAACCATACTTTTGATTGAGCAGATCTGAACACTCTTTCTGTAGAAAATGCAACTGGACATTTGGAGCGCTAAGAGCGTAGTAGTGGAAAAAGGAATATATTCAAGTATAAACTACACAGAAGCATTCTGTGAAACTTCTTTCTGATCTGAGCATTCAGCTAACGGAGTTAAACCATACTTTTGATTGAGCAGTTTTGAAACACTCTGTCTGTAGAAAATGCAACTGGACATTCGTAGCGCTAAGTGGGTAATAGTGGAAAAAAGAATATGTTCAAATATAAACTACACAGAAGCATTGTATGAAACTTCTTTCTGTTCTGTGCATTCAACTAACAGAGTTCAACTTTACTTTTGATTGAGCCGTTCTGAAACACTCTTTCTGTAGAAACTGCAATTGGACATTCTGAGCGCTAAGAGGCCTATATTGGGAAAAAGAATGTCTACAAATAAAAACTACACAGAAGAATTGTGTGAAACTTCTTTCTGTTCTGTTTGTTCAACTAAAAGAGTTGAACCTTAGTTTTGATTGAGCCGTTCTGAAACACTCTTTCTGTAGAAAATGCAAGTGGAGATTCGGAGCGCTAAGAGGGTAATAGTGGAAAAAGGAATGTCTCCAAATATAAACTACACAGAATCATTCTGTGAAACTTCTTTCTGATCTGTGCATTCAGCTAACAGAGTTAAACCATACTTTTGATTGAGCAGATCTGAACACTCTTTCTGTAGAAAATGCAACTGGACATTTGGAGCGCTAAGAGAGTAGTAGTGGAAAAAGGAATATATTCAAATATAAACTACACAGAAGCATTCTGTGAAACTTCTTTCTGATCTGAGCATTGAGCTAACAGAGTTAAACCATACATTCGATTGAGCAGTTTTGAAACACTCTGTCTGTAGAAAATGCAACTGGACATTCGTAGGGCTAAGTGGGTAATAGTGGAAAAAAGAATATGTTCAAATATAAACTACACAGAAGCATTGTATGAACCATCTTTCTGTTCTGTGCATTCAACTAACAGAGTTGAACCTTACATTTGATTGAGCATTTCTGAAACACTCTTTCTGTAGAAACTGCAATTGGACATTCTGAGCGCTAAGAGGCCTCTATAGGGAAAAATCATATCTTCAAATAAAAACTACACAGAAGCGTTGTGTGAAACTTATTTCTGATATGTTCATTAAGCTAACAGAGTTAAACCATACTTTTGATTGCGCAGTGCTGAACCCTCTTTCTGTAGAAAATGCAAGTGGACATTCGGAGCGCTAAGAGGGTAATAGTGGAAAAAGGAATATATTCAAATATAAACTACACAGTAGCATTCTGTGAAAATTCTTTCTGTTCTGTGCATTCAACTAACAGAGTTGAACCTTACTTTTGATTGAGCCGTTCTGAAACACTCTTTCTGTAGAAACTGCAATTGGACATGCTAAGCGCTAAGAGGCCTACAATGGGAAAAAGAATCTCTTCAAATAAAAACTACACAGATGCATTCTGTGAAACTTATCTCTGATCTGTAAATTCAGTTAACAGAGGTAAAACATATTTTTGATTGAGCAGTTATGAAACACTCTTTTTGTAGAAAATGCAAGTGGAGATTCGGAGCGCCAAGAGGGTAATAGTGGAAAAAGGAATGTCTTCAAATATAAACTACACAGAATCATTCGGTGAAACTTCTTTCTGATCTGTGCATTCAGCTAACAGTGTTAAACCATACTTTTGATTGAGCAGATCTGAACACTCTTTCTGTAGAAAATGCAACTGGACATTTGGAGCGCTAAGAGCGTAGTAGTGGAAAAAGGAATATATTCAAGTATAAACTACACAGAAGCATTCTGTGAAACTTCTTTCTGATCTGAGCATTCAGCTAACAGAGTTAAACCATACTTTTGATTGAGCAGTTTTGAAACACTCTGTCTGTAGAAAATGCAACTGGACATTCGTAGCGCTAAGTGGGTAATAGTGGAAAAAAGAATATGTTCAAATATAAACTACACAGAAGCATTGTATGAAACTTCTTTCTGTTCTGTGAATTCAACTAACAGAGTTGAACCTTACTTTTGATTGAGCCGTTCTGAAACACTCTTTCTGTAGAAACTGCAATTGGACATTCTGAGCGCTAAGAGGCCTATATTGGGAAAAAGAATGTCTACAAATAAAAACTACACAGAAGAATTGTGTGAAACTTCTTTCTGTTCTGTTTGTTCAACTAAAAGGGTTGAACTTTAGTTTTGATTGAGCCGTTCTGAAACACTCTTTCTGTAGAAAATGCAAGTGGAGATTCGGAGCGCTAAGAGGGTAATAGTGGAAAAAGGAATGTCTCCAAATATAAATTACACAGAATCATTCTGTGAAACTTCTTTCTGATCTGTGCATTCAGCTAACAGAGTTAAACCATACTTTTGATTGAGCAGATCTGAACACTCTTTCTGTAGAAAATGCAACTGGACATTTGGAGCGCTAAGAGAGTAGTAGTGGAAAAAGGAATATATTCAAATATAAACTACACAGAAGCATTCTGTGAAACTTCTTTCTGATCTGAGCATTCAGCTAACAGAGTTAAACCATACTTTTGATTGAGCAGTTTTGAAACACTCTGTCTGTAGAAAATGCAACTGGACATTCGTAGGGCTAAGTGGGTAATAGTGGAAAAAAGAATATGTTCAAATATAAACTACACAGAAGCATTGTATGAACCTTCTTTCTGTTCTGTGCATTCAACTAACAGAGTTGAACCTTACATTTGATGGAGCCTTTCTGAAACACTCTTTCTGTAGAAACTGCAATTGGACATTCTGAGCGCTAAGAGGCCTCTATAGGGAAAAATAATATCTTCAAATAAAAACTACACAGAAGCGTTGTGTGAAACTTATTTCTGATATGTTCATTAAGCTAACAGAGTTAAACCATACTTTTGATTGCGCAGTGCTGAACCCTCTTTCTGTAGAAAATACAAGTGGACATTCGGAGCGCTAAGAGGGTAATAGTGGAAAAAGGAATATATTCAAATATAAACTACACAGTAGCATTCTGTGAAAATTCTTTCTGTTCTGTGCATTCAACTAACAGAGTTGAACCTTACTTTTGATTGAGCCGTTCTGAAACACTCTTTCTGTAGAAACTGCAATTGGACATGCTAAGCGCTAAGAGGCCTACATTGGGAAAAAGAATCTCTTCAAATAAAAACTACACAGATGCATTCTGTGAAACTTATCTCTGATCTGTAAATTCAGTTAACAGAGATAAAACATATTTTTGATTGAGCAGTTATGAAACACTCTTTTTGTAGAAAAGGCAAGTGGAGATTCCGAGCGCTAAGAGGGTAATAGTGGAAAAAGGAATGTCTTCAAATATAAACTACACAGAATCATTCGGTGAAACTTCTTTCTGATCTGTGCATTCAGCTAACAGAGTTAAACCATACTTTTGATTGAGCAGATCTGAACACTCTTTCTGTAGAAAATGCAACTGGACATTTGGAGCGCTAAGAGCGTAGTAGTGGAAAAAGGAATATATTCAAGTATAAACTACACAGAAGCATTCTGTGAAACTTCTTTCTGATCTGAGCATTCAGCTAACAGAGTTAAACCATACTTTTGATTGAGCAGTTTTGAAACACTCTGTCTGTAGAAAATGCAACTGGACATTCGTAGCGCTAAGTGGGTAATAGTGGAAAAAAGAATATGTTCAAATATAAACTACACAGAAGCATTGTATGAAACTTCTTTCTGTTCTGTGCATTCAACTAACAGAGTTCAACCTTACTTTTGATTGAGCCGTTCTGAAACACTCTTTCTGTAGAAACTGCAATTGGACATTCTGAGCTCTAAGAGGCCTATATTGGGAAAAAGAATGTCTACAAATAAAAACTACACAGAAGAATTGTGTGAAACTTCTTTCTGTTCTGTTTGTTCAACTAAAAGAGTTGAACCTTAGTTTTGATTGAGCCGTTCTGAAACACTCTTTCTGTAGAAAATGCAAGTGGAGATTCGGAGCGCTAAGAGGGTAATAGTGGAAAAAGGAATGTCTCCAAATATAAACTACACAGAATCATTCTGTGAAACTTCTTTCTGATCTGTGCATTCAGCTAACACAGTTAAACCATACTTTTGATTGAGCAGATCTGAACACTCTTTCTGTAGAAAATGCAACTGGACATTTGGAGCGCTAAGAGAGTAGTAGTGGAAAAAGGAATATATTCAAATATAAACTACACAGAAGCATTCTGTGAAACTTCTTTCTGATCTGAGCATTCAGCTAACAGAGTTAAACCATACTTTTGATTGAGCAGTTTTGAAACACTCTGTCTGTAGAAAATGCAACTGGACATTCGTAGCGCTAAGTGGGTAATAGTGGAAAAAAGAATATGTTCAAATATAAACTACACAGAAGCATTGTATGAAACTTCTTTCTGTTCTGTGCATTCAACTAACAGAGTTGAACCTTACTTTTGATTGAGCCTTTCTGAAACACTCTTTCTGTAGAAACTGCAATTGGACATTCTGAGCGCTAAGAGGCCTCTATTGGGAAAAATAATATCTTCAAATAAAAACTACACAGAAGCATTGTGTGAAACTTATTTCTGATATGTTCATTAAGCTAACAGAGTTAAACCATACTTTTGATTGCGCAATGCTGAACCCTCTTTCTGTAGAAAATGCAAGTGGACATTCTGAGCGCTAAGAGGGTAATAGTGGAAAAAGGACTATATTCAAATATAAACTACACAGTAGCATTCTGTGAAAATTCTTTCTGTTCTGTGCATTCAACTAACAGAGTTGAACCTTACTTTTGATTGAGCCGTTCTGAAACACTCTTTCTGTAGAAACTGCAATTGGATATGCTAAGGGCTAAGAGGCCTACTTTGGGAAAAAGAATATCTTCAAATAAAAACTACACAGATGCATTCTGTGAAACTTATTTCTGATCTGTAAATTCAGTTAACAGAGATAAAACATATTTTTGATTGAGCAGTTATGAAACACTCTTTTTGTAGAAAATACAAGTGGAGATTCGGAGCGCTAAGAGGGTAATAGTGGAAAAAGGAATGTCTTCAAACATAAACTACACAGAATCATTCGGTGAAACTTCTTTCTGATCTGTGCATTCAGCTAACAGAGTTAAACCATACTTTTGATTGAGCAGATCTGAACACTCTTTCTGTAGAAAATGCAACTGGACATTTGGAGCGCTAAGAGCGTAGTAGTGGAAAAAGGAATATATTCAAGTATAAACTACACAGAAGCATTCTGTGAAACTTCTTTCTGATCTGAGCATTCAGCTAACAGAGTTAAACCATACTTTTGATTGAGCAGTTTTGAAACACTCTGTCTGTAGAAAATGCAACTGGACATTTGTAGCGCTAAGTGGGTAATAGTGGAAAAAAGAATATGTTCAAATATAAACTACACAGAAGCATTGTATGAAACTTCTTTCTGTTCTGTGCATTCAACTAACAGAGTTGAACCTTACTTTTGATTGAGCCGTTCTGAAACACTCTTTCTGTAGAAACTGCAATTGGACATTCTGAGCGCTAAGAGGCCTATATTGGGAAAAAGAATGTCTACAAATAAAAACTACACAGAAGAATTGTGTGAAACTTCTTTCTGTTCTGTTTGTTCAACTAAAAGAGTTGAACCTTAGTTTTGATTGAGCCGTTCTGAAACACTCTTTCTGTAGAAAATGCAAGTGGAGATTCGGAGCGCTAAGAGGGTAATAGTGGAAAAAGGAATGTCTCCAAATATAAACTACACAGAATCATTCTGTGAAACTTCTTTCTGATCTGTGCATTCAGCTAACAGAGTTAAACCATACTTTTGATTGAGCAGATCTGAACACTCTTTCTGTAGAAAATGCAACTGGACATTTGGAGCGCTAAGAGAGTAGTAGTGGAAAAAGGAATATATTCAAATATAAACTACACAGAAGCATTCTGTGAAACTTCTTTCTGATCTGAGCATTCAGCTAACAGAGTTAAACCATACATTTGATTGAGCAGTTTTGAAACACTCTGTCTGTAGAAAATGCAACTGGACATTCGTAGTGCTAAGTGGGTAATAGTGGAAAAAAGAATATGTTCAAATATAAACTACACAGAAGCATTGTATGAAACTTCTTTCTGTTCTGTGCATTCAACTAACAGAGTTGAACCTTACTTTTGATTGAGCCTTTCTGAAACACTCTTTCTGTAGAAACTGCAATTGGACATTCTGAGCGCTAAGAGGTCTATATTGGGTAAAATAATATCTTCAAATAAAAACTACACAGAAGCATTGTGTGAAACTTATTTCTGATATGTTCATTAAGCTAACAGAGTTAAACCATACTTTTGATTGCGCAGTTCTGAACACTCTTTCTGTAGAAAATGCAAGTGGACATTCGGAGCGCTAAGAGTGTAATAGTGGAAAAAGGAATATATTCAAATATAAACTACACAGTAGCATTCTGTGAAAATTCTTTCTGTTCTGTGCATTCAACTAACAGAGTTGAACCTTACTTTTGATTGAGCCGTTCTGAAACACTCTTTCTGTAGAAACTGCAATTGGACATGCTAAGCGCTAAGAGGCCTACATTGGGAAAAAGAATATCTTCAAATAAAAACTACACAGATGCATTCTGTGAAACTTATTTCTGATCTGTAAATTCAGTTAACAGAGATAAAACATATTTTTGATTGAGCAGTTATGAAACACTCTTTTTGTAGAAAATGCAAGTGGAGATTCGGAGCGCTAAGAGGGTAATAGTGGAAAAAGGAATGTCTTCAAATATAAACTACACAGAATCATTCGGTGAAACTTCTTTCTGATCTGTGCATTCAGCTAACAGAGTTAAACCATACTTTTGATTGAGCAGATCTGAACACTCTTTCTGTAGAAAATGCAACTGGACATTTGGAGCGCTAAGAGCGTATTAGTGGAAAAAGTAATATATTCAAATATAAACTACACAGAAGCATTCTGTTAAACTTCTTTCTGATCTGAGCATTCAGCTAACAGAGTTAAACCATACTTTTGATTGAGCAGTTTTGAAACACTCTGTCTGTAGAAAATGCAACTGGACATTCGTAGCGCCAAGTGGGTAATAGTGGAAAAAAGAATATGTTCAAATATAAACTACACAGAAGCATTGTATGAAACTTCTTTCTGTTCTGTGCATTCAACTAACAGCGTTGAACCTTACTTTCGATTGAGCCGTTCTGAAACACTCTTTCTGTAGAGACTGCAATTGGACATTCTGAGCGCTAAGAGGCCTATATTGGGAAAAAGAATGTCTACAAATAAAAACTACACAGAAGAATTGTGTGAAACTTCTTTCTGTTCTGTTTGTTCAACTAAAAGAGTTGAACCATAGTTTTGATTGAGCCGTTCTCAAACACTCTTTCTGTAGAAAATGCAAGTGGAGATTCGCAGCGCTAAGAGGGTAATAGTGGAAAAAGGAATATATTCAAATATAAACTACACAGTAGCATTCTGTGAAAATTCTTTCTGTTCTGTGCATTCAACTAACAGAGTTGAACCTTACTTTTGATTGAGCCGTTCTGAAACACTCTTTCTGTAGAAACTGCAATTGGACATGCTAAGCGCTAAGAGGCCTACATTGGGAAAAAGAATATCTTCAAATAAAAACTACACAGATGCATTCTGTGAAACTTATTTCTGATCTGTAAATTCAGTTAACAGAGATAAAACATATTTTTGATTGAGCAGTTATGAAACACTCTTTTTGTAGAAAATGCAAGTGGAGATTCGGAGCGCTAAGAGGGTAATAGTGGAAAAAGAAATGTCTTCAAATATAAACTACACAGAATCATTCGGTGAAACTTCTTTCTGATCTGTGCATTCAGCTAACAGAGTTAAACCATACTTTTGATTGAGCAGATCTGAACACTCTTTCTGTAGAAAATGCAACTGGACATTTGGAGCGCTAAGTGGGTAATAGTGGAAAAAAGAATATGTTCAAATATAAACTACACAGAAGCATTGTATGAAACTTCTTTCTGTTCTGTGCATTCAACTCACAGAGTTGAACCTTAATTTTGATTGAGCCTTTCTGAAACATTCTTTCTGTTGAAACTGCAATTGGACATTCTGAGCGCTAAGAGGCCTCTATTGGGAAAAATAATGTCTTCAAATAAAAACTACACAGATGCATTCTGTGAAACTTATTTCTGATCTGTAAATTCAGTTAACAGAGATAAAACATATTTTTGATTGAGCAGTTATGAAACACTCTTTTTGTAGAAAATGCAAGTGGAGATTCGGAGCGCTAAGAGGGTAATAGTGGAAAAAGGAATGTCTTCAAATATAAACTACACAGAATCATTCGGTGAAACTTCTTTCTGATCTGTGCATTCAGCTAACAGAGTTAAACCATACTTTTGATTGAGCAGATCTGAACACTCTTTCTGTAGAAAATGCAACTGGACATTTGGAGCGCTAAGAGTGTAGTAGTGGAAAAAGGAATATATTCAAATATAAACTACACAGAAGCATTCTGTGAAACTTCTTTCTGATCTGAGCATTCAGCTAACAGAGTTAAACCATACTTTTGATTGAGCAGTTTTGAAACACTCTGTCTGTAGAAAATGCAACTGGACATTCATAGCGCTAAGTGGGTAATAGTGGAAAAAAGAATATGTTCAAATATAAACTACACAGAAGCATTGTATGAAACTTCTTTCTGTTATGTGCATTCAACTAACAGAGTTGAACCTTACTTTTGATTGAGCCGTTCTGAAACACTCTTTCTGTAGAAACTGCAATTGGACATTCTGAGCGTTAAGAGGCCTATATTGGGAAAAAGAATGTCTACAAATAAAAACTACACAGAAAAATTGTGTGAAACTTCTTTCTGTTCTGTTTGTTCAACTAAAAGAGTTGAACTTTAGTTTTGATTGAGCCGTTCTGAAACACTCTTTCTGTAGAAAATGCAAGTGGAGATTCAGAGCGCTAAGAGGGTAATAGTGGAAAAAGGAATGTCTCCAAATATAAACTACACAGAATCATTCTGTGAAACTTCTTTCTGATCTGTGCATTCAGCTAACAGAGTTAAACCATACTTTTGATTGAGCAGATCTGAACACTCTTTCTGTAGAAAATGCAACTGGACATTTGGAGCGCTAAGAGAGTAGTAGTGGAAAAAGGAATATATTCAAATATAAACTACACAGAAGCATTCTGTGAAACTTCTTTCTGATCTGAGCATTCAGCTAACAGAGTTAAACCATACTTTTGATTGAGCAGTTTTGAAACACTCTGTCTGTAGAAAATGCAACTGGACATTCGTAGCGCCACGTGGGTAATAGTGGAAAAAAGAATATGTTCAAATATAAACTACACAGAAGCATTGTTTGAAATTTCTTTCTGTTCTGTGCATTCAACTAACAGAGTTGAAACTTAGTTTTGATTGAGCCTTTCTGAAACACTCTTTCTGTAGAAACTGCAATTGGACATTCTGAGCGCTAAGAGGCCTATATTGGGAAAAATAATATCTTCAAATAAAAACTACACAGAAGCATTGTGTGAAACTTATTTCTGATATGTTCATTAAGCTAACAGAGTTAAACCATACTTTTGATTGCGCAGTTCTGAACACTCTTTCTGTAGAAAATGCAAGTGGACATTCGGAGCGCTAAGAGGGTAATAGTGGAAAAAGGAATATATTCAAATATAAACTACACAGTAGCATTCTGTGAAAATTCTTTCTGTTCTGTGCATTCAACTAACAGAGTTGAACCTTACTTTTGATTGAGCCGTTCTGAAACACTCTTTCTGTAGAAACTGCAATTGGACATGCTAAGCGCTAAGAGGCCTACATTGGGAAAAAGAATATCTTCAAATAAAAACTACACAGATGCATTCTGTGAAACTTATTTCTGATCTGTAAATTCAGTTAACAGAGATAAAACATATTTTTGATTGAGCAGTTATGAAACACTCTTTTTGTAGAAAATGCAAGTGGAGATTCGGAGCGCTAAGAGGGTAATAGTGGAAAAAGAAATGTCTTCAAATATAAACTACACAGAATCATTCGGTGAAACTTCTTTCTGATCTGTGCATTCAGCTAACAGAGTTAAACCATACTTTTGATTTAGCAGATCTGAACACTCTTTCTGTAGAAAATGCAACTGGACATTTGGAGCGCTAAGTGGGTAATAGTGGAAAAAAGAATATGTTCAAATATAAACTGCACAGAAGCATTGTATGAAACTTCTTTCTGTTCTGTGCATTCAACTAACAGAGTTGAACCTTAATTTTGATTGAGCCTTTCTGAAACATTCTTTCTGTTGAAACTGCAATTGGACATTCTGAGCGCTAAGAGGCCTCTATTGGGAAAAATAATATCTTCAAATAAAAACTACACAGATGCATTCTGTGAAACTTATTTCTGATCTGTAAATTCAGTTAACAGAGATAAAACATATTTTTGATTGAGCAGTTATGAAACACTCTTTTTGTAGAAAATGCAAGTGGATATTCGGAGCGCTAAGAGGGTAATAGTGGAAAAAGGAATGTCTTCAAATATAAACTACACAGAATCATTCGGTGAAACTTCTTTCTGATCTGTGCATTCAGCTAACAGAGTTAAACCATACTTTTGATTGAGCAGATCTGAACACTCTTTCTGTAGAAAATGCAACTGGACATTTGGAGCGCTAAGAGTGTAGTAGTGGAAAAAGGAATATATTCAAATATAAACTACACAGAAGCATTCTGTGAAACTTCTTTCTGATCTGAGCATTCAGCTAACAGAGTTAAACCATACTTTTGATTGAGCAGTTTTGAAACACTCTGTCTGTAGAAAATGCAACTGGACATTCGTAGCGCTAAGTGGGTAATAGTGGAAAAAAGAATATGTTCAAATATAAACTACACAGAAGCATTGTATGAAACTTCTTTCTGTTATGTGCATTCAACTAACAGAGTTGAACCTTACTTTTGATTGAGCCGTTCTGAAACACTCTTTCTGTAGAAACTGCAATTGGACATTCTGAGCGTTAAGAGGCCTATATTGGGAAAAAGAATGTCTACAAATAAAAACTACACAGAAGAATTGTGTGAAACTTCTTTCTGTTCTGTTTGTTCAACTAAAAGAGTTGAACTTTAGTTTTGATTGAGCCGTTCTGAAACACTCTTTCTGTAGAAAATGCAAGTGGAGATTCAGAGCGCTAAGAGGGTAATAGTGGAAAAAGGAATGTCTCCAAATATAAACTACACAGAATCATTCTGTGAAACTTCTTTCTGATCTGTGCATTCAGCTAACAGAGTTAAACCATACTTTTGATTGAGCAGATCTGAACACTCTTTCTGTAGAAAATGCAACTGGACATTTGGAGCGCTAAGAGAGTAGTAGTGGAAAAAGGAATATATTCAAATATAAACTACACAGAAGCATTCTGTGAAACTTCTTTCTGATCTGAGCATTCAGCTAACAGAGTTAAACCATACTTTTGATTGAGCAGTTTTGAAACACTCTGTCTGTAGAAAATGCAACTGGACATTCGTAGCGCCACGTGGGTAATAGTGGAAAAAAGAAAATGTTCAAATATAAACTACACAGAAGCATTGTTTGAAATTTCTTTCTGTTCTGTGCATTCAACTAACAGAGTTGAAACTTAGTTTTGATTGAGCCTTTCTGAAACACTCTTTCTGTAGAAACTGCAATTGGACATTCTGAGCGCTAAGAGGCCTATATTGGGAAAAATAATATCTTCAAATAAAAACTACACAGAAGCATTGTGTGAAACTTATTTCTGATATGTTCATTAAGCTAACAGAGTTAAACCATACTTTTGATTGCGCAGTTCTGAACACTCTTTCTGTAGAAAATACAAGTGGACATTCGTAGCGCTAAGAGGTTAATAGTGGAGAAAGGAATATATTCAAATATAAACTACACAGTAGCATTCTGTGAAAATTCTTTCTGTTCTGTGCATTCAACTAACAGAGTTGAACCTTACTTTTGATTGAGCCATTCTGAAACACTCTTTCTGTAGAAACTGCAATTGGACATGCTAAGCGCTAAGAGGCCTACATTGGGAAAAAGAATATCTTCAAATAAAAACTACACAGATGCATTCTGTGAAACTTATTTCTGATCTGTAAATTCAGTTAACAGAGATAAAACATATTTTTGATTGAGCAGTTATGAAACACTCTTTTTGTAGAAAATGCAAGTGGAGATTCGGAGCGCTAAGAGGGTAATAGTGGAAAAAGGAATGTCTTCAAATATAAACTACACAGAATCATTCGGTGAAACTTCTTTCTGATCTGTGCATTCAGCTAACAGAGTTAAACCATACTTTTGATTGAGCAGATCTGAACACTCTTTCTGTAGAAAATGCAACTGGACATTTGGAGCGCTAAGAGCGTAGTGGTGGAAAAAGGAATATATTCAAATATAAACTACACAGAAGCATTCTGTGAAACTTCTTTCTGATCTGAGCATTCAGCTAACAGAGTTCAACCATACTTTTGATTGAGCAGTTTTGAAACACTCTGTCTGTAGAAAATGCAACTGGACATTCGTAGCGCCAAGTGGGTAATAGTGGAAAAAAGAATATGTTCAAATATAAACTACACAGAAGCATTGTATGAAACTTCTTTCTGTTCTGTGCATTCAACTAACAGAGTTGAACCTTACTTTTGATTGAGCCTTTCTGAAACACTCTTTCTGTAGAAACTGCAATTGGACATTCTGAGCACTAAGATTCCTCTATTGGGAAAAATAATATCTTCAAATAAAAACTACACAGAAGCATTGTGTGAAACTTATTTCTGATATGTTCATTAAGCTAACAGAGTTAAACCACACTTTTGATTGTGCAGTTCTGAACACTCTTTCTGTAGAAAATGCAAGTGGACATTCGTAGCGCTAAGAGGGTAATAGTGGAGAAAGGAATATATTCAAATATAAACTACACAGTAGCATTCTGTGAAAATTCTTTCTGTTCTGTGCATTCAACTAACAGAGTTGAACCTTACTTTTGATTGAGCCGTTCTGAAACACTCTTTCTGTAGAAACTGCAATTGGACATGCTAAGCGCTAAGAGGCCTACATTGGGAAAAAGAATATCTTCAAATAAAAAGTACACAGATGCATTCTGTGAAACTTATTTCTGATCTGTAAATTCAGTTAACAGAGATAAAACATATTTTTGATTGAGCAGTTATGAAACACTCTTTTTGTAGAAAATGCAAGTGGAGATTCGGAGCGCTAAGAGGGTAATAGTGGAAAAAGGAATGTCTTCAAATATAAACTACACAGAATCATTCGGTGAAACTTCTTTCTGATCTGTGCATTCAGCTAACAGAATTAAATCATACTTTTGATTGAGCAGATCTGAACACTCTTTCTGTAGAAAATGCAACTGGACATTTGGAGCGCTAAGAGCGTAGTAGTGGAAAAAGGAATATATTCAAATATAAACTACACAGAAGCATTCTGTGAAACTTTTTCTGATCTGAGCATTCAGCTAACAGAGTTAAACCATACTTTTGATTGAGCAGTTTTGAGACACTCTGTCTGTAGAAAATGCAACTGGACATTCGTAGCGCTAAGTGGGTAATAGTGGAAAAAAGAATATGTTCAAATATAAACTACACAAAAGCATTGTATGAAACTTCTTTCTGTTCTGTGCATTCAACTAACAGAGTTGAACCTTACTTTTGATTGAGCCTTTCTGAAACACTCTTTCTGTAGAAACTGCAATTGGACATTCTGAGCGCTAAGAGGCCTATATTGGGAAAAACAATATCTTCAAATAAAAACTACACAGAAGCATTGTGTGAAACTTATTTCTGATATGTTCATTAAGCTAACAGAGTTAAACCATACTTTTGATTGCGCAGTTCTGAACACTCTTTCTGCAGAAAATGCAAGTGGACATTCGGAGCGCTAACAGGGTAATAGTGGAAAAAGGAATATATTCAAATATAAACTACACAGTAGCATTCTGTGAAACTTCTTTCTCTTCTGTGCATTCAACTAACAGAGTTGAACCTTACTTTTGATTGAGCCGTTCTGAAACACTCTTTCTGTAGAAACTGCAATTGGACATGCTAAGCGCTAAGAGGCCTACATTGGGAAAAAGAATATCTTCAAATAAAAATTACACAGATGCATTCTGTGAAACTTATTTCTGATCTGTAAATTCAGTTAACAGAGATAAAACATATTTTTGATTGAGCAGTTATGAAACACTCTTTTTGTAGAAAATGCAAGTGGAGATTCGGAGCGCTAAGAGGGTAATAGTGGAAAATGGAATGTCTTCAAATATAAACTACACAGAATCATTCGGTGAAACTTCTTTCTGATCTGTGCATTCAGCTAACAGAGTTAAACCATACTTTTGATTGAGCAGATCTGAACACACTTTCTGTAGAAAATGCAACTGGACATTTGGAGCGCTAAGAGCGTATTAGTGGAAAAAGGAATATATTCAAATATAAACTACACAGAAGCATTCTGTGAAACTTCTTTCTGATCTGAGCATTCAGCTAACAGAGTTAAACCATACTTTTGATTGAGCAGTTTTGAAACACTCTGTCTGTAGAAAATGCAACTGGACATTCGTAGCGCTAAGTGGGTAATAGTGGAAAAAGGAATATGTTCAAATATAAACTACACAGAAGCATTGTATGAAACTTCTTTCTGTTCTGTGCATTCAACTAACAGAGATGAACCTTACTTTTGATTGAGCCGTTCTGAAACACTCTTTCTGTAGAAACTGCAATTGGACATTCTGAGCGCTAAGAGGCCTATATTGGGAAAAAGAATGTTTACAAATAAAAACTACACAGAAGAATTGTGTGAAACTTCTTTCTGTTCTGTTTGTTCAACTAAAAGTGTTGAACCTTAGTTTTGATTGAGCCGTTCTGAAACACTCTTTCTGTAGAAAATGCAAGTGGAGATTCGGAGCGCTAAGAGGGTAATAGTGGAAAAAAGAATGTCTCCAAATATAAACTACACAGAATCATTCTGTGAAACTTCTTTCTGATCTGTGCATTCAGCTAACAGAGTTAAACCATACTTTTGATTGAGCAGATCTGAACACTCTTTCTGTAGAAAATGCAACTGGACTTTTGGAGCGCTAAGAGAGTAGTAGTGGAAAAAGGAATATATTCAAATATAAACTACACAGAAGCATTCTGTGAAACTTCTTTCTGATCTGAGCATTCAGCTAACAGATTTAAACCATACTTTTGATTGAGCAGTTTTGAAACACTCTGTCTGTAGAAAATGCAACTGGACATTCGTAGCGCCAAGTGGGTAATAGTGGAAAAAAGAATATGTTCAAATATAAACTACACAGAAGCATTGTTTGAAATTTCTCTCTGTTCTGTGCATTCAACTAACAGAGTTGAACCTTAGTTTTGATTGAGCCTTTCTGAAACACTCTTTCTGTAGAAACTGCAATTGGACATTCTGAGCGCTAAGAGGCCTATATTGGGAAAAATAATATCTTCAAATAAAAACTACACAGAAGCATTGTGTGAAACTTATTTCTGATATGTTCATTAAGCTAACAGAGTTAAACCATACTTTTGATTACGCAGTTCTGAACACTCTTTCTGTAGAAAATGCAAGTGGACATTCGTAGCGCTAAGAGGTTAATAGTGGAGAAAGGAATATATTCAAATATAAACTACACAGTAGCATTCTGTGAAAATTCTTTCTGTTCTGTGCATTCAACTAACAGAGTTGAACCTTACTTTTGATTGAGCCATTCTGAAACACTCTTTCTGTAGAAACTGCAATTGGACATGCTAAACGCTAAGAGGCCTACATTGGGAAAAAGAATATCTTCAAATAAAAACTACACAGATGCATTCTGTGAAACTTATTTCTGATCTGTAAATTCAGTTAACAGAGATAAAACATATTTTTGATTGAGCAGTTATGAAACACTCTTTTTGTAGAAAATGCAAGTGGAGATTCGGAGCGCTAATTGGGTAATAGTGGAAAAAGGAATGTCTTCAAATATAAACTACACAGAATCATTCGGTGAAACTTCTTTCTGATCTGTGCATTCAGCTAACAGAGTTAAACCATACTTTTGATTGAGCAGATGTGAACACTCTTTCTGTAGAAAATGCAACTGGACATTTGGAGCGCTAAGAGCGTAGTAGTGGAAAAAGGAATATATTCAAATATAAACTACACAGAAGCATTCTGTGAAACTTCTTTCTGATCTGAGCATTCAGCTAACAGAGTTCAACCATACTTTTGATTGAGCAGTTTTGAAACACTCTGTCTGTAGAAAATGCAACTGGACATTCGTAGCGCCAAGTGGGTAATAGTGGAAAAAAGAATATGTTCAAATATAAACTACACAGAAGCATTGTATGAAACTTCTTTCTGTTCTGTACATTCAATTAACAGAGTTGAACCTTACTTTTGATTGAGCCTTTCTGAAACACTCTTTCTGTAGAAACTGCAATTGGACATTCTGAGCGCTAAGAGGCCTATATTGGGAAAAATAATATCTTCAAATAAAAACTACACAGAAGCATTGTGTGAAACTTATTTCTGATATGTTCATTAAGCTAACAGAGTTAAACCATACTTTTGATTGCGCAGTTCTGAACACTCTTTCTGTAGAAAATGCAAGTGGACATTCGGAGCGCTAAGAGGGTAATAGTGGAAAAAGGAATATATTCAAATATAAACTACACAGTAGCATTCTGTGAAAATTCTTTCTGTTCTGTGCATTCAACTAACAGAATTGAACCTTACTTTTGAATGAGCCGTTCTGAAACACTCTTTCTGTAGAAACTGCAATTGGACATGCTAAGCGCTAAGAGGCCTACATTGGGAAAAAGAATATCTTCAAATAAAAACTACACAGATGCATTCTGTGAAACTTATTTCTGATCTGTAAATTCAGTTAACAGAGATAAAACATATTTTTGATTGAGCAGTTATGAAACACTCTTTTTGTAGAAAATGCAAGTGGAGATTCGGAGCGCTAAGAGGGTAATAGTGGAAAAAGGAATGTCTTCAAATATAAACTACACAGAATCATTCGGTGAAACTTCTTTCTGATCTGTGCATTCAGCTAACAGAGTTAAACCATACTTTTGATTGAGCAGATCTGAACACTCTTTCTGTAGAAAATACAACTGGACATTCGTAGCGCTAAGTGGGTAATAGTGGAAAAAAGAATATGTTCAAATATAAACTACACAGAAGCATTGTATGAAACTTCTTTCTGTTCTGCGCATTCAACTAACAGAGTTGAACCTTACTTTTGATTGAGCCGTTCTGAAACACTCTTTCTGTAGAAACTGCAATTGGACATTCTGAGCGCTAAGAGGCCTATATTGGGAAAAAGAATGTCTACAAATAAAAACTACACAGAAGAATTGTGTGAAACTTCTTTCTGTTCTGTTTGTTCAACTAAAAGAGTTGAACCTTAGTTTTGATTGAGCCGTTCTGAAACACTCTTTCTGTAGAAAATGCAAGTGGAGATTCGGAGCGCTAAGAGGGTAATAGTGGAAAAAGGAATGTCTCCAAATATAAACTACACAGAATCATTCTGTGAAACTACTTTCCGATCTGTGCATTCAGCTAACAGAGTTAAAACATACTTTTGATTGAGCAGATCTGAACACTCTTTCTGTAGAAAATGCAACTGGACATTTGGAGCGCTAAGAGAGATGTAGTGGAAAAAGGAATATATTCAAATATAAACTACACAGAAGCATTCTGTGAAACTTCTTTCTGATTTGAGCATTCAGCTAACAGAGTTAAACCATACTTTTGATTGAGCAGTTTTGAAACACTCTGTCTGTAGAAAATGCAACTGGACATTCTTAGCGCTAAGTGGGTAATAGTGGAAAAAAGAATATGTTCAAATATAAACTACACAGAAGCATTGTATGAAACTTCTTTCTGTTCTGTGCATTCAACTAACAGAGTTGAACCTTACTTTTGATTGAGCCTTTCTGAAACACTCTTTCTGTAGAAACTGCAATTGGAAATTCTGAGTGCTAAGAGGCCTCTATTGGGAAAAATAATATCTTCAAATAAAAACTACACAGAAGCATTGTGTGAATCTTATTTCTGATATGTTCATTAAGCTAACAGAGTTAAACCATACTTTTGATTGCGCAGTTCTGAACCCTCTTTCTGTAGAAAATGCAAGTGGACATTCGGAGCGCTAAGAGGGTAATATTGGAAAAAGGACTATATTCAAATATAAACTACACAGTAGCATTCTGTGAAAATTCTTTCTGTTCTGTGCATTCAACTAACAGAGTTGAACCTTACTTTTGATTGAGCCGTTCTGAAACACTCTTTCTGTAGAAACTGCAATTGGACATGCTAAGCGCTAAGAGGCCTACTTTGGGAAAAAGAATATCTTCAAATAAAAACTACACAGATGCATTCTGTGAAACTTATTTCTGATCTGTAAATTCAGTTAACAGAGATAAAACATATTTTTGATTGAGCAGTTATGAAACACTCTTTTTGTAGAAAATACAAGTGGAGATTCGGAGCGCTAAGAGGGTAATAGTGGAAAAAGGAATGTCTTCAAATATAAACTACACAGAATCATTCGGTGAAACTTCTTTCTGATCTGTGCATTCAGCTAACAGAGTTAAACCATACTTTTGATTGAGCAGATCTGAACACTCTTTCTGTAGAAAATGCAACTGGACATTTGGAGCGCTAAGAGCGTAGTAGTGGAAAAAGGAATATATTCAAATATAAACTACACAGAAGCATTCTGTGAAACTTCTTTCTGATCTGAGCATTCAGCTAACAGAGTTAAACCATACTTTTGATTGAGCAGTTTTGAAACACTCTGTCTGTAGAAAATGCAACTGGACATTCGTAGCGCTAAGTGGGTAATAGTTGAAAAAAGAATATGTTCAAATATAAACTACACAGAAGCATTGTATGAAACTTCTTTCTGTTCTGTGCATTCAACTAACAGAGTTGAACCTGACTTTTGATTGAGCCGTTCTGAAACACTCTTTGTGTAGAAACTGCAATTGGACATTCTGAGCGCTAGGAGGCCTATATTGGGAAAAAGAATGTCTACAAATAAAAACTACACAGAAAAATTGTGTGAAAATTCTTTCTGTTCTGTTTGTTCAACTAAAAGAGTTGAACCTTAGTTTTGATTGAGCCATTCTGAAACACTCTTTCTGTAGAAAATGCAAGTGGAGATTCGGAGCGCTAAGAGGGTAATAGTGGAAAAAGGAATGTCTTCAAATATAAACTACACAGAAACATTCTGTGAAACTTCTTTCTGATCTGTGCATTCAGCTAACAGAGTTAAACCATACTTTTGATTGAGCAGATCTGAACACTCTTTCTGTAGAAAATGCAACTGGACATTTGGAGCGCTAAGAGAGTAGTAGTGGAAAAAGGAATATATTCAAATATAAACTACACAGAAGCATTCTGTGAAACTTCTTTCTGATCTGAGCATTCAGCTAACAGAGTTAAACCATACTTTTGATTGAGCAGTTTTGAAACACTCTGTCTGTAGGAAATGCAACTGGACATTCGTAGCGCTAAGTGGGTAATAGTGGAAAAAAGAATATGTTCAAATATAAACTACACAGAAGCATTGTATGAAACTTCTTTCTGTTCTGTGCATTCAACTAACAGAGTTGAACCTTACTTTTGATTGAGCCTTTCTGAAACACTCTTTCTGTAGAAACTGCAATTGGAAATTCTGAGCGCTAAGAGGCCTCTATTGGGAAAAATAATATCTTCAAATAAAAACTACACAGAAGCATTGTGTGAAACTTATTTCTGATATGTTCAGTAAGCTAACAGAGTTAAACCATACTTTTGATTGCGCAGTGCTGAACCCTCTTTCTGTAGAAAATGCAAGTGGACATTCGGAGCGCTAAGAGGGTAAGAGTGGAAAAAGGACTATATTCAAATATAAACTACACAGTAGCATTCTGTGAAAATTCTTTCTGTTCTGTGCATTCAACTAACAGAGTTGAACCTTACATTTGATTGAGCCGTTCTGAAACACTCTTTCTGTAGAAACTGCAATTGTACATGCTAAGCGCTAAGAGGCCTACATTGGGAAAAAGAATATCTTCAAATAAAAACTACACAGATGCATTCTGTGAAACTTATTTCTGATCTGTATATTCAGTTAACAGAGATAAAACATATTTTTGATTGAGCAGTTATGAAACACTCTTTTTGTAGAAAATGCAAGTGGAGATTCGGAGCGCTAAGAGGGTAATAGTGGAAAAAGGAATGTCTTCAAATATAAACTACACAGAATCATTCGGTGAAACTTCTTTCTGATCTGTGGATTCAGCTAACAGAGTTAAACCACACTTTTGATTGAGCAGATCTGAACACTCTTTCTGTAGAAAATGCAACTGGAAATTTGGAGCGCTAAGCGCGTAGTAGTGGAAAAAGGAATATATTCAAATATAAACTACACAGAAGCATTCTGTGAAACTTCTTTCTGATCTGAGCATTCAGCTAACAGAGTTATACCATACTTTTGATTGAGCAGTTTTGAAACACTCTGTCTGTAGAAAATGCAACTGGACATTCGTAGCGCTAATTGGGTAATAGTGGAAAAAAGAATATGTTCAAATATAAACTACACAGAAGCATTGTATAAAACTTCTTTCTGTTCTGTGCATTCAACTAACAGAGTTGAACCTTACTTTTGATTGAGCCGTTCTGAAACACTCTTTCTGTAGAAACTGCTATTGGACATTCTGAGCACTAAGAGGCCTATATTGGGAAAAAGAATGTCTACAAATAAAAACTACACAGAAGAATTGTGTGAAACTTCTTTCTGTTCTGTTTGTTCAACTAAAAGAGTTGAACCTTAGTTTTGATTGAGCCGTTCTGAAACACTCTTTCTGTAGAAAATGCAAGTGGAGATTCGGAGCGCTAAGAGGGTAATAGTGGAAAAAGGAATGTCTCCAAATATAAACTACACAGAATCATTCTGTGAAACATATTTCCGATCTGTGCATTCAGCTAACAGAGTTAAACCATACTTTTGATTGAGCAGATCTGAACACTCTTTCTGTAGAAAATGCAAGTGGACATTCGGAGCGCTAAGAGGGTAATAGTGGAAAAAGGAATATATTCAAATATAAACTACACAGAAGCATTCTGTGAAACTTTTTTCTGATCTGAGCATTCAGCTAACAGAGTTAAACCATACTTTTGATTGAGCAGTTTTGAAACACTCTGTCTGTAGAAAATGCAACTGGACATTCGTAGCGCTAAGTGGGTAATAGTGGAAAAAAGAATATGTTCAAATATAAACTACACAGAAGCATTGTATGAAACTTCTTTCTGTTCTGTGCATTCAACTAACAGAGTTGAACCTTACTTTTGATTGAGCCTTTCTGAAACACTCTTTCTGTAGAAACTGCAATTGGACATTCTGAGCGCTAAGAGGCCTCTATTGGGAAAAATAATATCTTCAAATAAAAACTACACAGAAGCATTGTGTGAAACTTATTTCTGATATGTTCATTAAGCTAACAGAGTTAAACCATACTTTTGATTGCGCAGTTCTGAACACTCTTTCTGTAGAAAATGCAAGTGGACATTCGGAGCGCTAAGAGGGTAATAGTGGAAAAAGGAATGTCTCCAAATATAAACTACACAGAAACATTCTGTGAAACTTCTTTCTGATCTGTGCATTCAGCTAACAGAGTTAAACCATACTTTTGATTGAGCAGATCTGAACACTCTTTCTGTAGAAAATGCAACTGGACATTTGGAGCGCTAAGAGAGTAGTAGTGGAAAAAGGAATATATTCAAATATAAACTACACAGAAGCATTCTGTGAAACTTCTTTCTGATCTGAGCATTCAGCTAACAGAGTTAAACCATACTTTTGATTGAGCAGTTTTGAAACACTCTGTCTGTAGAAAATGCAACTGGACATTCGTAGCGCTAAGTGGGTAATAGTGGAAAAAAGAATATGTTCAAATATAAACTACACAGAAGCATTGTATGAAACTTCTTTCTGTTCTGTGCATTCAACTAACAGAGTTGAACCTTACTTTTGATTGAGCCTTTCTGAAACACTCTTTCTGTAGAAACTGCAATTGGAAATTCTGAGCGCTAAGAGGCCTCTATTGGGAAAAATAATATCTTCAAATAAAAACTACACAGAAGCATTGTGTGAAACTTATTTCTGATATGTTCAGTAAGCTAACAGAGTTACACCATACTTTTGATTGCGCAGTGCTGAACCCTCTTTCTGTAGAAAATGCAAGTGGACATTCGGAGCGCTAAGAGGGTAAGAGTGGAAAAAGGACTATATTCAAATATAAACTACACAGTAGCATTCTGTGAAAATTCTTTCTGTTCTGTGCATTCAACTAACAGAGTTGAACCTTACATTTGATTGAGCCGTTCTGAAACACTCTTTCTGTAGAAACTGCAATTGGACATGCTAAGCGCTAAGAGGCCTACATTGGGAAAAAGAATATCTTCAAATAAAAACTACACAGATGCATTCTGTGAAACTTATTTCTGATCTGTATATTCAGTTAACAGAGATAAAACATATTTTTGATTGAGCAGTTATGAAACACTCTTTTTGTAGAAAATGCAAGTGGAGATTCGGAGCGCTAAGAGGGTAATAGTGGAAAAAGGAATGTCTTCAAATATAAACTACACAGAATCATTCGGTGAAACTTCTTTCTGATCTGTGGATTCAGCTAACAGAGTTAAACCACACTTTTGATTGAGCAGATCTGAACACTCTTTCTGTAGAAAATGCAACTGGAAATTTGGAGCGCTAAGCGCGTAGTAGTGGAAAAAGGAATATATTCAAATATAAACTACACAGAAGCATTCTGTGAAACTTCTTTCTGATCTGAGCATTCAGCTAACAGAGTTATACCATACTTTTGATTGAGCAGTTTTGAAACACTCTGTCTGTAGAAAATGCAACTGGACATTCGTAGCGCTAATTGGGTAATAGTGGAAAAAAGAATATGTTCAAATATAAACTACACAGAAGCATTGTATAAAACTTCTTTCTGTTCTGTGCATTCAACTAACAGAGTTGAACCTTACTTTTGATTGAGCCGTTCTGAAACACTCTTTCTGTAGAAACTGCAATTGGACATTCTGAGCGCTAAGAGGCCTATATTGGGAAAAAGAATGTCTACAAATAAAAACTACACAGAAGAATTGTGTGAAACTTCTTTCTGTTCTGTTTGTTCAACTAAAAGAGTTGAACCTTAGTTTTGATTGAGCCGTTCTGAAACACTCTTTCTGTAGAAAATGCAAGTGGAGATTCGGAGCGCTAAGAGGGTAATAGTGGAAAAAGGAATGTCTCCAAATATAAACTACACAGAATCATTCTGTGAAACTTATTTCCGATCTGTGCATTCAGCTAACAGAGTTAAACCATACTTTTGATTGAGCAGATCTGAACACTCTTTCTGTAGAAAATGCAAGTGGACATTCGGAGCGCTAAGAGGGTAATAGTGGAAAAAGGAATATATTCAAATATAAACTACACAGTAGCATTCTGTGAAAATTCTTTCTGTTCTGTGCATTCAACTAACAGAGTTGAACCTTACTTTTGATTGAGCCGTTCTGAAACACTCTTTCTGTAGAAACTGCAATTGGACATGCTAAGCGCTAAGAGGCCTACATTGGGAAAAAGAATATCTTCAAATAAAAACTACACAGATGCATTCTGTGAAACTTATTTCTGATCTGTAAATTCAGTTAACAGAGATAAAACATATTTTTGATTGAGCAGTTATGAAACACTCTTTTTGTAGAAAATGCAAGTGGAGATTCGGAGCGCTAAGAGGGTAATAGTGGAAAAAGGAGTGTCTTCAAATATAAACTACACAGAATCATTCGGTGAAACTTCTTTCTGATCTGTGCATTCAGCTAACAGAGTTAAACCATACTTTTGATTGAGCAGATCTGAACACTCTTTCTGTAGAAAATGCAACTGGACATTTGGAGCGCTAAGAGCGTAGTAGTGGAAAAAGGAATATATTCAAATATAAACTACACAGAAGCATTCTGTGAAACTTCTTTCTGATCTGAGCATTCAGCTAACAGAGTTAAACCATACATTTGATTGAGCAGTTTTGAAACACTCTGTCTGTAGAAAATGCAACTGGACATTCGTAGCGCTAAATGGGTAATAGTGGAAAAAAGAATATGTTCAAATATAAACTACACAGAAGCATTGTATGAAACTTCTTTCTGTTCTGTGCATTCAACTAACAGAGTTCAACCTTACTTTTGATTGAGCCGTTCTGAAACACTCTTTCTGTAGAAACTGCAATTGGACATTCTGAGCGCTAAGAGGCCTATATTGGGAAAAAGAATGTCTACAAATAAAAACTACACAGAAGAATTGCGTGAAACTCCTTTCTGTTCTCTTTGTTCAACTAAAAGAGTTGAACCTTAGTTTTGATTGAGCCGTTCTGAAACACTCTTTCTGTAGAAAATGCAAGTGGAGATTCGGAGCGCTAAGAGGGTAATAGTGGAAAAAGGAATGTCTCCAAATATAAACTACACAGAATCATTCTGTGAAACTTCTTTCTGATCTGTGCATTCAGCTAACAGAGTTAAACCATACTTTTGATTGAGCAGATCTGAACACTCTTTCTGTAGAAAATGCAACTGGACATTTGGAGCGCTAATAGAGTAGTAGTGGAAAAAGGAATATATTCAAATATAAACTACACAGAAGCATTCTGTGAAACTTCTTTCTTATCTGAGCATTCAGCTATCAGAGTTAAACCATACTTTTGATTGAGCAGTTTTGAAACACTCTGTCTGTAGAAAATGCAACTGGACATTCGTAGCGCTAAGTGGGTAATAGTGGAAAAAAGAATATGTTCAAATATAAACTACACAGAAGCATTGTATGAAACTTCTTTCTGTTCTGTGCATTCAACTAACAGAGTTGAACCTTACTTTTGATTGAGCCTTTCTGAAACACTCTTTCTGTAGAAACTGCAATTGGACATTCTGAGCGCTAAGAGGCCTCTATTGGGAAAAAGAATATCTTCAAATAAAAACTACACAGAAGCATTGTGTGAAACTTATTTCTGATATGTTCATTAAGCTAACAGAGTTAAACCATACTTTTGATTGTGCAGTGCTGAACCCTCTTTCTGTAGAAAATGCAAGTGGACATTCGGAGCGCTAAGAGGGTAATAGTGGAAAAAGGACTATATTCAAATATAAACTACACAGTAGCATTCTGTGAAAATTCTTTCTCTTCTGTGCATTCAACTAACAGAGTTGAACCTTACTTTTGATTGAGCCGTTCTGAAACACTCTTTCTGTAGAAACTGCAATTGGACATGCTAAGCGGTAAGAGGCCTACTTTGGGAAAAAGAATATCTTCAAATAAAAACTACACAGATGCATTCTGTGAAACTTATTTCTGATCTGTAAATTCAGTTAACAGAGATAAAACATATTTTTGATTGAGCAGTTATGAAACACTCTTTTTGTAGAAAATACAAGTGGAAATTCGGAGCGCTAAGAAGGTAATAGTGGAAAAAGGAATGTCTTCAAATATAAACTACACAGAATCATTCGGTGAAACTTCTTTCTGATCTGTGCATTCAGCTAACAGAGTTAAACCATACTTTTGATTGAGCAGATCTGAACACTCTTTCTGTAGAAAATGCAACTGGACATTTGGAGCGCTAAGAGCGTAGTAGTGGAAAAAGGAATATATTCAAATATAAACTACACAGAAGCATTCTGTGAAACTTCTTTCTGATCTGAGCATTCAGCTAACAGAGTTAAACCATACTTTTGATTGAGCAGTTTTGAAACACTCTGTCTGTAGAAAATGCAACTGAACATTCGTAGCGCTAAGTGGGTAATAGTGGAAAAAAGAATATGTTCAAATATAAACTACACAGAAGCATTGTATGAAACATCTTTCTGTTCTGTGCATTCAACTAACAGACTTCAACCTTACTTTTGATTGAGCCGTTCTTAAACACTCTTTCTGTAGAAACTGCAATTGGACATTCTGAGCGCTAAGAGGCCTATATTGGGAAAAAGAATGTCTACAAATAAAAACAACACAGAAAAATTGTGTGAAACTTCTTTCTGTTCTGTTTGTTCAACTAAAAGAGTTGAACCTTAGTTTTGATTGAGCCGTTCTGAAACACTCTTTCTGTAGAAAATGCAAGTGGAGATTCGGAGCGCTAAGAGGGTAATAGTGGAAAAAGGAATGTCTCCAAATATAAACTACACAGAATCATTCTGTGAAACTTCTTTCTGATCTGTGCATTCAGCTAACAGAGTTAAACCATACTTTTGATTGAGCAGATCTGAACACTCTTTCTGTAGAAAATGCAACTGGACATTTGGAGCGCTAAGAGAGTAGCAGTGGAAAAAGGAATATATTCAAATATAAACTACACAGAAGCATTCTGTGAAACTTCTTTCTGATCTGAGCATTCAGCTAACAGAGTTAAACCATACTTTTGATTGAGCAGATTTGAAACACTCTGTCTGTAGAAAATGCAACTGGACATTCGTAGCGCTAAGTTGGTAATAGTGGAAAAAAGAATATGTTCAAATATAAACTACACAGAAGCATTGTATGAAACTTCTTTCTGTTCTGTGCATTCAACTAACAGAGTTGAACCTTAATTTGATTGAGCCTTTCTGAAACACTCTTTCTGTAGAAACTGCAATTGGACATTCTGAGCGCTAAGAGGCCTCTATTGGGAAAAATAATATCTTCAAATAAAAACTACACAGAAGCATTGTGTGAAACTTATTTCGATATGTTCATTAAGCTAACAGAGTTAAACCATACTTTTGATTGCGCAGTGCTGAACCCTCTTTCTGTAGAAAATGCAAGTGGACATTCGGAGCGCTAAGAGGGTAATAGTGGAAAAAGGACTATATTCAAATATAAACTACACAGTAGCATTCTGTGAAAATTCTTTCTGATCTGTGCATTCAACTATAAGATTTGAACCTTACTTTTGATTGAGCCGTTCTGAAACACTCTTTCTGTAGAAACTGCAATTGGACATGCTAAGCGCTAAGAGGCCTACTTTGGGAAAAAGAATATCTTCAAATAAAAACTACACAGATGCATTCTGTGAAAATTATTTCTGATCTGTAAATTCAGTTAACAGAGATAAAACATATTTTTGATTGAGCAGTTATGAAACACTCTTTTTGTAGAAAATACAAGTGGAGATTCGGAGCGCTAAGAGGGTAACAGTGGAAAAAGGAATGTCTTCAAATATAAACTACACAGAATCATTCGGTGAAACTTCTTTCTGATGTGTGCATTCAGCTAACAGTGTTAAACCATACTTTTGATTGAGCAGATCTGAACACTCTTTCTGTAGAAAATGCAACTGGACATTTGGAGCGCTAAGAGCGTAGTAGTGGAAAAAGGAATATATTCAAATATAAACTACACAGAAGCATTCTGTGAAACTTCTTTCTGATCTGAGCATTCAGCTAACAGAGTTAAACCATACTTTTGATTGAGCAGTTTTGAAACACTCTGTCTGTAGAAAATGCAACTGGACATTCGTAGCGCTAAGTGGGTAATAGTGGAAAAAAGAATATGTTCAAATATAAACTACACAGAAGCATTGTATGAAACTTCTTTCTGTTCTGTGCATTCAAATAACAGAGTTGAACCTTACTTTTGATTGAGCCGTTCTGAAACACTCTTTCTGTAGAAACTGCAATTGGACATTCTGAGCGCTAAGAGGCCTATATTGGGAAAAAGAATGTCTACAAATAAAAACTACACAGAAGAATTGTGTGAAACTTCTTTCTGTACTGTTTGTTCAACTAAAAGAGTTGAACCTTAGTTTTGATTGAGCCGTTCTGAAACACTCTTTTTGTAGAAAATGCAAGTGGAGATTCGGAGCGCTAAGAGGGTAATAGTGGACAAGGGAATGTCTCCAAATATAAACTACACAGAATCATTCTGTGAAACTTCTTTCTGATCTGTGCATTCAGCTAACAGAGTTAAACCATACTTTTGATTGAGCAGATCTGAACACTCTTTCTGTAGAAAATGCAACTGGACATTTGGAGCGCTAAGAGAGTAGTAGTGGAAAAAGGAATATATTCAAATATAAACTACACAGAAGCATTCTGTGAAACTTCTTTCTGATCTGAGCATTCAGCTAACAGAGTTAAACCATACTTTTGATTGAGCAGTTTTGAAACACTCTGTCTGTAGAAAATGCAACTGGACATTCATAGCGCTAAGTGGGTAATAGTGGAAAAAAGAATATGTTCAAATATAAACTACACAGAAGCATTGTATGAAACTTCTTTCTGTACTGTGCATTCAACTAACAGAGTTGAACCTTACTTTTGATTGAGCCTTTCTGAAACACTCTTTCTGTAGAAACTGCAATTGGACATTCTGAGCGCTAAGAGGCCTCTATTGGGAAAAATAATATCTTCAAATAAAAACTACACAGAAGCATTGTGTGAAACTTATTTCGATATGTTCATTAAGCTAACAGAGTTAAACCATACTTTTGATTGCGCAGTGCTGAACCCTCTTTCTGTAGAAAATGCAAGTGGACATTCGGAGCGCTAAGAGGGTAATAGTGGAAAAAGGACTATATTCAAATATAAACTACACAGTAGCATTCTGTGAAAATTCTTTCTGTTCTGTGCATTCAACTAACAGAGTTGAACCTTACTTTTGATTGAGCCGTTCTGAAACACTCTTTCTGTAGAAACTGCAATTGGACATGCTAAGCGCTAAGAGTCCTACTTTGGGAAAAAGAATATCTTCAAATAAAAACTACACAGATGCATTCTGTGAAACTTATTTCTGATCTGTAAATTCAGTTAACAGAGATAAAACATATTTTTGATTGAGCAGTTATGAAACACTCTTTTTGTAGAAAATACAAGTGGAGATTCGGAGCGCTAAGAGGGTAATAGTGGAAAAAGGAATGTCTTCAAATATAAACTACACAGAATCATTCGGTGAAACTTCTTTCTGATCTGTGCATTCAGCTAACAGAGTTAAACCATACTTTTGATTGAGCAGATCTGAACACTCTTTCTGTAGAAAATGCAACTGGACATTTGGAGCGCTAAGAGCGTAGTAGTGGAAAAAGGAATATATTCAAATATAAACTACACAGAAGCATTCTGTGAAACTTCTTTCTGATCTGAGCATTCAGCTAACAGAGTTAAACCATACTTTTGATTGAGCAGTTTTGAAACACTCTGTCTGTAGAAAATGCAACTGGACATTCGTAGCGCTAAGTGGGTAATAGTGGAAAAAAGAATATGTTCAAATATAAACTACACAGAAGCATTGTATGAAACTTCTTTCTGTTCTGTGCATTCAAATAACAGAGTTGAACCTTACTTTTGATTGAGCCGTTCTGAAACACTCTTTCTGTAGAAACTGCAATTGGACATTCTGAGCGCTAAGAGGCCTATATTGGGAAAAAGAATGTCTACAAATAAAAACTACACAGAAGAATTGTGTGAAACTTCTTTCTGTTCTGTTTGTTCAACTAAAAGAGTTGAACCTTAGTTTTCATTGAGCCGTTCTGAAACACTCTTTCTGTAGAAAATGCAAGTGGAGATTCGGAGCGCTAAGAGGGTAATAGTGGAAAAAGGAATGTCTCCAAATATAAACTACACAGAATCATTCTGTGAAACTTCTTTCCGATCTGTGCATTCAGCTAACAGAGTTAAACCATACTTTTGATTGAGCAGATCTGAACACTCTTTCTGTAGAAAATGCAACTGGACATTTGGAGCGCTAAGAGAGTAGTAGTGGAAAAAGGAATATATTCAAATATAAACTACACAGAAGCATTCTGTGAAACTTCTTTCTGATCTGAGCATTCAGCTAAAAGAGTTAAACCATAATTTTGATTGAGCAGTTTTGAAACACTCTGTCTGTAGAAAATGCAACTGGACATTCGTAGCGCTAAGTGGGTAATAGTGGAAAAAAGAATATGTTCAAATATAAACTACACAGAAGCATTGTATGAAACTTCTTTCTGTTCTGTGCATTCAACTAACAGAGTTGAATCTTACTTTTGATTGAGCCTTTCTGAAACACTCTTTCTGTAGAAACTGCAATTGGAAATTCTGAGCTCTAAGAGGCCTCTATTGGGAAAAATAATATCTTCACATAAAAACTACACAGAAGCATTGTGTGATACTTATTTCTGATATGTTCATTAAGCTAAAAGAGTTAAACCATACTTTTGATTGCGCAGTGCTGAACCCTCTTTCTGTAGAAAATGCAAGTGGACATTCGGAGCGCTAAGAGGGTAATAGTGGAAAAAGGACTATATTCAAATATAAACTACACAGTAGCATTCTGTGAAAATACTTTCTGTTCTGTGCATTCAACTAACAGAGTTGAACCTTACTTTTGATTGAGACGTTCTGAAACACTCTTTCTGTAGAAACTGCAATTAGACATGCTAAGCGCTAAGAGGCCTACTTTGGGAAAAAGAATATCTTCAAACAAAAACTACACAGATGCATTCTGTGAAACTTATTTCTGATCTGTAAATTCAGTTAACAGAGATAAAACATATTTTTGATTGAGCAGTTATGAAACACTCTTTTTGTAGAAAATACAAGTGGAGATTCGGAGCGCTAAGAGGGTAATAGTGGAAAAAGGAATGTCTTCAAATATAAACTACACAGAAACATTCGGTGAAACTTCTTTCTGATCTGTGCATTCAGCTAACAGAGTTAAACCATACTTTTGATTGAGCAGATCTGAACACTCTTTCTGTAGAAAATGCAACTGGACATTTGGAGCGCTAAGAGCGTAGTAGTGGAAAAAGGAATATATTCAAATATAAACTACACAGAAGCATTCTGTGAAACTTCCTTCCGATCTGAGCATTCAGCTAACAGAGTTAAACCATACTTTTGATTGAGCAGTTTTGAAACACTCTGTCTGTAGAAAATGCAACTGGACATTCGTAGCGCTAAGTGGGTAATAGTGGAAAAAAGAATATGTTCAAATATAAACTACACAGAAGCATTGTATGAAACTTCTTTCTGTTCTGTGCATTCAACTAACAGAGTTGAACCTTACTTTTGATTGAGCCGTTCTGAAACACTCTTTCTGTAGAAACTGCAATTGGACATTCTGAGCGCTAAGAGGCCTATATTGGGAAAAAGAATGTCTACAAATAAAAACTACACAGCAGAATTGTGTGAAACTTCTTTCTATTCTGTTTGTTCAACTAAAATAGTTGAACCTTAGTTTTGATTGAGCCGTTCTGAAACACTCTTTCTGTAGAAAATGGAAGTGGAGATTCGGAGCGCTAAGAGGGTAATAGTGGAAAAAGGAATGTCTCCAAATATAAACTACACAGAATCATTCTGTGAAACTTCTTTCTGATCTGTGCATTCAGCTAACAGAGTTAAACCATACTTTTGATTGAGCAGATCTGAACACTCTTTCTGTAGAAAATGCAACTGGACATTTGGAGCGCTAAGAGAGTAGTAGTGGAAAAAGGAATATATTCAAATATAAACTACACAGAAGCATTCTGTGAAACTTCTTTCTGATCTGAGCATTCAGCTAACAGAGTTAAACCGTACTTTTGATTGAGCAGTTTTGAAACACTCTGTCTGTAGAAAATGCAAATGGACATTCGTAGCGCTAAGTGGGTAATAGTGGAAAAAAGAATATGTTCAAATATAAACTACACAGAAGCATTGTATGAAACTTCTTTCTGTTCTGTGCATTCAACTAACAGAGTTGAACCTTACATTTGATTGAGCCTTTCTGAAACACTCTTTCTGTAGAAACTGCAATTGGACATTCTGAGCGCTAAGAGGTCTCTATAGGGAAAAATAATATCTTCAAATAAAAACTACACAGAAGCATTGTGTGAAACTTATTTCTGATATGTTCATCAAGCTAACAGAGTTAAACCATACTTTTGATTGCGCAGTTCTGAACACTCTTTCTGTAGAAAATGCAAGTGGACATTCGGAGCGCTAAGAGGGTAATAGTGGAAAAAGGAATATATTCAAATATAAACTACACAGTAGCACTCTGTGAAAATTCTTTCTGTTCTGTGCATTCAACTAACAGAGTTGAACCTTACTTTTGATTGAGCCGTTCTGAAACACTCTTTCTGTAGAAACTGCAATTGGACATGCTAAGCGCTAAGAGGCCTACATTGGGAAAAAGAATATCTTCAAATAAAAACTACACAGATGCATTCTGTGAAACTTATTTCTGATCTGTAAATTCAGTTAACAGAGATAAAACATATTTTTGATTGAGCAGTTATGAAACACGCTTTTTGTAGAAAATGCAAGTGGAGATTCGGAGCGCTAAGAGGGTAATAGTGGAAAAAGGAATGTCTTCAAATATAAACTACACAGAATCATTCGGTGAAACTTCTTTCTGATCTGTGCATTCAGCTAACAGAGTTAAAACATACTTTTGATTGAGCAGATCTGAACACTCTTTCTGTAGAAAATGCAACTGGACATTTGGAGCGCTAAGAGCGTAGTAGTGGAAAAAGGAATATATTCAAATATAAACTACACAGAAGCATTCTGTGAAACTTCTTTCTGATCTGAGCATTCAGCTAACAGAGTTAAACCATACTTTTGATTGAGCAGTTTTGAAACACTCTCTCTGTAGAAAATGCAACTGGACATTCGTAGCGCTAAGTGGGTAATAGTGGAAAAAAGAATATGTTCAAATATAAACTACACAGAAGCATTGTATGAAACTTCTTTCTGTTCTGTGCATTCAACTAACAGAGTTGAACCTTACTTTTGATTGAGCCGTTCTGAAACACTCTTTCTGTAGAAAATGCAATTGGACATTCTGAGCGCAAAGAGGCCTATATTGGGAAAAAGAATTTCTACAAATAAAAACTACACAGAAGAATTGTGTGAAACTACTTTCTGTTCTGTTTGTTCAACTAAAAGAGTTGAACCTTAGTTTTGATTGAGCCGTTCTGAAACACTCTTTCTGTAGAAAATGCAAGTGGAGATTCGGAGCGCTAAGAGGGTAATAGTGGAAAAAGGAATGTCTCCAAATATAAACTACACAGAATCATTCTGTGAAACTTCTTTCTGATCTGTGCATTCAGCTAACAGAGTTAAACCATACTTTTGATTGAGCAGATCTGAACACTCTTTCTGTAGAAAATGCAACTGGACATTTGGAGCGCTAAGAGAGTACTAGTGGAAAAAGGAATATATTCAAATATAAACTACACAGAAGCATTCTGTGAAACTTCTTTCTGATCTGAGCATTCAGCTAACAGAGTTAAACCATACTTTTGATTGAGCAGTTTTGAAACACTCTGTCTGTAGAAAATGCAACTGGACATTCGTAGCGCTAAGTGGGTAATAGTGGAAAAAAGAATATGTTCAAATATAAACTACACAGAAGCATTGTATGAAACTTCTTTCTGTTCTGTGCATTCAACTAACAGAGTTGAACCTTACATTTGATTGAGCCTTTCTGAAACACTCTTTCTGTAGAAACTGCAATTGGACATTCTGAGCGCTAAGAGGCCTCTATTGGGAAAAATAATATCTTCAAATAAAAACTACACAGAAGCATTGTGTGAAATTTATTTCTGATAGGTTCATTAAGCTAACAGAGTTAAACCATACTTTTGATTGCGCAGTGCTGAACCCTCTTTCTGTAGAAAATGCAAGTGGACATTCGTAGCGCTAAGTGGGTAATAGTGGAAAAAAGAATATGTTCAAATATAAACTACACAGAAGCATTGTATGAAACTTCTTTCTGTTCTGTGCATTCAAATAACAGAGTTGAACCTTACTTTTGATTGAGCCGTTCTGAAACACTCTTTCTGTAGAAACTGCAATTGGACATTCTGAGCGCTAAGAGGCCTATATTGGGAAAAAGAATGTCTACAAATAAAAACTACACAGAAGAATTGTGTGAAACTTCTTTCTGTTCTGTTTGTTCAACTAAAAGAGTTGAACCTTAGTTTTGATTGAGCCGTTCTGAAACACTCTTTCTGTAGAAAATGCAAGTGGAGATTCGGAGCGCTAAGAGGGTAATAGTGGAAAAAGGAATGTCTCCAAATATAAACTACACAGAATCATTCTGTGAAACTTCTTTCCGATCTGTGCATTCAGCTAACAGAGTTAAACCATACTTTTGATTGAGCAGATCTGAACACTCTTTCTGCAGAAAATGCAACTGGACATTTGGAGCGCTAAGAGAGTAGTAGTGGAAAAAGGAATATATTCAAATATAAACTACACAGAAGCATTCTGTGAAACTTCTTTCTGATCTGAGCATTCAGCTAAAAGAGTTAAACCATAATTTTGATTGAGCAGTTTTGAAACACTCTGTCTGTAGAAAATGCAACTGGACATTCGTAGCGCTAAGTGGGTAATAGTGGAAAAAAGAATATGTTCAAATATAAACTACACAGAAGCATTGTATGAAACTTCTTTCTGTTCTGTGCATTCAACTAACAGAGTTGAATCTTACTTTTGATTGAGCCTTTCTGAAACACTCTTTCTGTAGAAACTGCAATTGGAAATTCTGAGCTCTAAGAGGCCTCTATTGGGAAAAATAATATCTTCACATAAAAACTACACAGAAGCATTGTGTGATACTTATTTCTGATATGTTCATTAAGCTAAAAGAGTTAAACCATACTTTTGATTGCGCAGTGCTGAACCCTTTTTCTGTAGAAAATGCAAGTGGACATTCGGAGCGCTAAGAGGGTAATAGTGGAAAAAGGACTATATTCAAATATAAACTACACAGTAGCATTCTGTGAAAATACTTTCTGTTCTGTGCATTCAACTAACAGAGTTGAACCTTACTTTTGATTGAGACGTTCTGAAACACTCTTTCTGTAGAAACTGCAATTAGACATGCTAAGCGCTAAGAGGCCTACTTTGGGAAAAAGAATATCTTCAAATAAAAACTACACAGATGCATTCTGTGAAACATATTTCTGATCTGTAAATTCAGTTAACAGAGATAAAACATATTTTTGATTGAGCAGTTATGAAACACTCTTTTTGTAGAAAATACAAGTGGAGATTCGGAGCGCTAAGAGGGTAATAGTGGAAAAAGGAATGTCTTCAAATATAAACTACACAGAAACATTCGGTGAAACTTCTTTCTGATCTGTGCATTCAGCTAACAGAGTTAAACCATACTTTTGATTGAGCAGATCTGAACACTCTTTCTGTAGAAAATGCAACTGGACATTTGGAGCGCTAAGAGCGTAGTAGTGGAGAAAGGAATATATTCAAATATAAACTACACAGAAGCATTCTGTGAAACTTCCTTCCGATCTGAGCATTCAGCTAACAGAGTTAAACCATACTTTTGATTGAGCAGTTTTGAAACACTCTGTCTGTAGAAAATGCAACTGGACATTCGTAGCGCTAAGTGGGTAATAGTGGAAAAAAGAATATGTTCAAATATAAACTACACAGAAGCATTGTATGAAACTTCTTTCTGTTCTGTGCATTCAACTAACAGAGTTGAACCTTACTTTTGATTGAGCCGTTCTGAAACACTCTTTCTGTAGAAACTGCAATTGGACATTCTGAGCGCTAAGAGGCCTATATTGGGAAAAAGAATGTCTACAAATAAAAACTACACAGCAGAATTGTGTGAAACTTCTTTCTATTCTGTTTGTTCAACTAAAATAGTTGAACCTTAGTTTTGATTGAGCCGTTCTGAAACACTCTTTCTGTAGAAAATGGAAGTGGAGATTCGGAGCGCTAAGAGGGTAATAGTGGAAAAAGGAATGTCTCCAAATATAAACTACACAGAATCATTCTGTGAAACTTCTTTCTGATCTGTGCATTCAGCTAACAGAGTTAAACCATACTTTTGATTGAGCAGATCTGAACACTCTTTCTGTAGAAAATGCAACTGGACATTTGGAGCGCTAAGAGAGTAGTAGTGGAAAAAGGAATATATTCAAATATAAACTACACAGAAGCATTCTGTGAAACTTCTTTCTGATCTGAGCATTCAGCTAACAGAGTTAAACCGTACTTTTGATTGAGCAGTTTTGAAACACTCTGTCTGTAGAAAATGCAAATGGACATTCGTAGCGCTAAGTGGGTAATAGTGGAAAAAAGAATATGTTCAAATATAAACTACACAGAAGCATTGTATGAAACTTCTTTCTGTTCTGTGCATTCAACTAACAGAGTTGAACCTTACATTTGATTGAGCCTTTCTGAAACACTCTTTCTGTAGAAACTGCAATTGGACATTCTGAGCGCTAAGAGGTCTCTATAGGGAAAAATAATATCTTCAAATAAAAACTACACAGAAGCGTTGTGTGAAACTTATTTCTGATATGTTCATTAAGCTAACAGAGTTAAACCATACTTTTGATTGCGCAGTGCTGAACCCTCTTTCTGTAGAAAATGCAAGTGGACATTCGGAGCGCTAAGAGGGTAATAGTGGAAAAAGGAATATATTCAAATATAAACTACACAGTAGCATTCTGTGAAAATACTTTCTGTTCTGTGCATTCAACTAACAGAGTTGAACCTTACTTTTGATTGAGCCGTTCTGAAACACTCTTTCTGTAGAAACTGCAATTGGACATGCTAAGCGCTAAGAGGCCTACATTGGGAAAAAGAATATCTTCAAATAAAAACTACACAGATGCATTCTGTGAAACTTATCTCTGATCTGTAAATTCAGTTAACAGAGATAAAACATATTTTTGATTGAGCAGTTTGAAACACTCTTTTTGTAGAAAAGGCAAGTGGAGATTCGGAGCGCTAAGAGGGTAATAGTGGAAAAAGGAATGTCTTCAAATATAAACTACACAGAATCATTCGGTGAAAATTCTTTCTGATCTGTGCATTCAGCTAACAGAGTTAAACCATACTTTTGATTGAGCAGATCTGAACACTCTTTCTGTAGAAAATGCAACTGGACATTTGGAGCGCTAAGAGCGTAGTAGTGGAAAAAGGAATATATTCAAATATAAACTACACAGAAGCATTCTGTGAAACTTCTTTCTGATCTGAGCATTCAGCTAACAGAGTTAAACCATACTTTTGATTGAGCAGTTTTGAAACACTCTGTCTGTAGAAAATGCAATTGGACATTCGTAGCGCTAAGTGGGTAATAGTGGAAAAAAGAATATGTTCAAATATAAACTACACAGAAGCATTGTATGAAACTTCTTTCTGTTCTGTGCATTCAACTAACAGATTTGAACCTTACTTTTGATTGAGCCTTTCTGAAACACTCTTTCTGTAGAAACTGCAATTGGACATTCTGAGCGCTAAGAGGCCTCTATTGGGAAAAATAATATCTTCAAATAAAAACTACACAGAAGCATTGTGTGAAACTTATTTCTGATATGTTCATCAAGCTAACAGAGTTAAACCATACTTTTGATTGCGCAGTTCTGAACACTCTTTCTGTAGAAAATGCAAGTGGACATTCGGAGCGCTAAGAGGGTAATAGTGGAAAAAGGAATATATTCAAATATAAACTACACAGTAGCACTCTGTGAAAATTCTTTCTGTTCTGTGCATTCAACTAACAGAGTTGAACCTTACTTTTGATTGAGCCGTTCTGAAACACTCTTTCTGTAGAAACTGCAATTGGACATGCTAAGCGCTAAGAGGCCTACATTGGGAAAAAGAATATCTTCAAATAAAAACTACACAGATGCATTCTGTGAAACTTATTTCTGATCTGTAAATTCAGTTAACAGAGATAAAACATATTTTTGATTGAGCAGTTATGAAACACGCTTTTTGTAGAAAATGCAAGTGGAGATTCGGAGCGCTAAGAGGGTAATAGTGGAAAAAGGAATGTCTTCAAATATAAACTACACAGAATCATTCGGTGAAACTTCTTTCTGATCTGTGCATTCAGCTAACAGAGTTAAAACATACTTTTGATTGAGCAGATCTGAACACTCTTTCTGTAGAAAATGCAACTGGACATTTGGAGCGCTAAGAGCGTAGTAGTGGAAAAAGGAATATATTCAAATATAAACTACACAGAAGCATTCTGTGAAACTTCTTTCTGATCTGAGCATTCAGCTAACACAGTTAAACCATACTTTTGATTGAGCAGTTTTGAAACACTCTGTCTGTAGAAAATGCAACTGGACATTCGTAGCGCTAAGTGGGTAATAGTGGAAAAAAGAATATGTTCAAATATAAACTACACAGAAGCATTGTATGAAACTTCTTTCTGTTCTGTGCATTCAACTAACAGAGTTGAACCTTACTTTTGATTGAGCCGTTCTGAAACACTCTTTCTGTAGAAAATGCAATTGGACATTCTGAGCGCAAAGAGGCCTATATTGGGAAAAAGAATTTCTACAAATAAAAACTACACAGAAGAATTGTGTGAAACTACTTTCTGTTCTGTTTGTTCAACTAAAAGAGTTGAACCTTAGTTTTGATTGAGCCGTTCTGAAACACTCTTTCTGTAGAAAATGCAAGTGGAGATTCGGAGCGCTAAGAGGGTAATAGTGGAAAAAGGAATGTCTCCAAATATAAACTACACAGAATCATTCTGTGAAACTTCTTTCTGATCTGTGCATTCAGCTAACAGAGTTAAACCATACTTTTTATTGAGCAGATCTGAACACTCTTTCTGTAGAAAATGCAACTGGACATTTGGAGCGCTAAGAGAGTACTAGTGGAAAAAGGAATATATTCAAATATAAACTACACAGAAGCATTCTGTGAAACTTCTTTCTGATCTGAGCATTCAGCTAACAGAGTTAAACCATACTTTTGATTGAGCAGTTTTGAAACACTCTGTCTGTAGAAAATGCAACTGGACATTCGTAGCGCTAAGTGGGTAATAGTGGAAAAAAGAATATGTTCAAATATAAACTACACAGAAGCATTGTATGAAACTTCTTTCTGTTCTGTGCATTCAACTAACAGAGTTGAACCTTACATTTGATTGAGCCTTTCTGAAACACTCTTTCTGTAGAAACTGCAATTGGACATTCTGAGCGCTAAGAGGCCTCTATTGGGAAAAATAATATCTTCAAATAAAAACTACACAGAAGCATTGTGTGAAATTTATTTCTGATAGGTTCATTAAGCTAACAGAGTTAAACCATACTTTTGATTGCGCAGTGCTGAACCCTCTTTCTGTAGAAAATGCAAGTGGACATTCGGAGCGCTAAGAGGGTAATAGTGGAAAAAGGACTATATTCAAATATAAACTACACAGTAGCATTCTGTGAAAATCCTTTCTGTTCTGTGCATTCAACTAACAGAGTTGAACCTTACTTTTGATTGAGCCGTTCTGAAACACTCTTTCTGTAGAAACTGCAATTGGACATGCTAAGCGCTAAGAGGCCTACTTTGGGAAAAAGAATATCTTCAAATAAAAACTACACAGATGCATTCTGTGAAACTTATTTCTGATCTGTAAATTCAGTTAACAGAGATAAAACATATTTTTGATTGAGCAGTTATGAAACACTCTTTTTGTAGAAAATACAAGTGGAGATTCGGAGCGCTAAGAGGGTAATAGTGGAAAAAGGAATGTCTACAAATTTAAACTACACAGAATCATTCGGTGAAACTTCTTTCTGATCTGTGCATTCAGCTAACAGAGTTAAACCATACTTTTGATTGAGCAGATCTGAACACTCTCTCTGTAGAAAATGCAACTGGACATTTGGAGCGCTAAGAGCGTAGTAGTGGAAAAAAAAATATATTCAAATATAAACTACACAGAAGCATTCTGTGAAACTTCTTTCTGATCTTAGCATTCAGCTAACAGAGTTAAACCATAATTTTGATTGAGCAGTTTTCAAACACTCTGTCTGTAGAAAATGCAATTGGACATTCGTAGCGCTAAGTGTGTAATAGTGGAAAAAAGAATATGTTCAAATATAAACTACACAGAAGCATTGTATGAAACATCTTTCTGTTCTGTGCATTCAACTAACAGAGTTGAACCTTACTTTTGATTGAGCCGTTCTGAAACACTCTTTCTGTAGAAACTGCAATTGGACATTCTGAGCGCTAAGAGGCCTATATTGGGAAAAAGAATGTCTACAAATAAAAACTACACAGCAGAATTGTGTGAAACTTCTTTCTATTCTGTTTGTTCAACTAAAATAGTTGAACCTTAGTTTTGATTGAGCCGTTCTGAAACACTCTTTCTGTAGAAAATGGAAGTGGAGATTCGGAGCGCTAAGAGGGTAATAGTGGAAAAAGGAATGTCTCCAAATATAAACTACACAGAATCATTCTGTGAAACTTGTTTCTGATCTGTGCATTCAGCTAACAGAGTTAAACCATACTTTTGATTGAGCAGATCTGAACACTCTTTCTGTAGAAAATGCAACTGGACATTTGGAGCGCTAAGAGAGTAGTAGTGGAAAAAGGAATATATTCAAATATAAACTACACAGAAGCATTCTGTGAAACTTCTTTCTGATCTGAGCATTCAGCTAACAGAGTTAAACCGTACTTTTGATTGAGCAGTTTTGAAACACTCTGTCTGTAGAAAATGCAAATGGACATTCGTAGCGCTAAGTGGGTAATAGTGGAAAAAAGAATATGTTCAAATATAAACTACACAGAAGCATTGTATGAAACTTCTTTCTGTTCTGTGCATTCAACTAACAGAGTTGAACCTTACATTTGATTGAGCCTTTCTGAAACACTCTTTCTGTAGAAACTGCAATTGGACATTCTGAGCGCTAAGAGGTCTCTATAGGGAAAAATAATATCTTCAAATAAAAACTACACAGAAGCGTTGTGTGAAACTTATTTCTGATATGTTCATCAAGCTAACAGAGTTAAACCATACTTTTGATTGCGCAGTTCTGAACACTCTTTCTGTAGAAAATGCAAGTGGACATTCGGAGCGCTAAGAGGGTAATAGTGGAAAAAGGAATATATTCAAATATAAACTACACAGTAGCACTCTGTGAAAATTCTTTCTGTTCTGTGCATTCAACTAACAGAGTTGAACCTTACTTTTGATTGAGCCGTTCTGAAACACTCTTTCTGTAGAAACTGCAATTGGACATGCTAAGCGCTAAGAGGCCTACATTGGGAAAAATAATATCTTCAAATAAAAACTACACAGATGCATTCTGTGAAACTTATTTCTGATCTGTAAATTCAGTTAACAGAGATAAAACATATTTTTGATTGAGCAGTTATGAAACACTCTTTTTGTAGAAAATGCAAGTGGAGATTCGGAGCGCTAAGAGGGTAATAGTGGAAAAAGGAATGTCTTCAAATATAAACTACACAGAATCATTCGGTGAAACTTCTTTCTGATCTGTGCATTCAGCTAACAGAGTTAAACCATACTTTTGATTGAGCAGATCTGAACACTCTTTCTGTAGAAAATGCAACTGGACATTTGGAGCGCTAAGAGCGTAGTAGTGGAAAAAGGAATATATTCAAATATAAACTACACAGAAGCATTCTGTGAAACTTCTTTCTGATCTGAGCATTCAGCTAACACAGTTAAACCATACTTTTGATTGAGCAGTTTTGAAACACTCTGTCTGTAGAAAATGCAACTGGACATTCGTAGCGCTAAGTGGGTAATAGTGGAAAAAAGAATATGTTCAAATATAAACTACACAGAAGCATTGTATGAAACTTCTTTCTGTTCTGTGCATTCAACTAACAGAGTTGAACCTTACTTTTGATTGAGCCGTTCTGAAACACTCTTTCTGTAGAAAATGCAATTGGACATTCTGAGCGCTAAGAGGCCTATATTGGGAAAAAGAATGTCTACAAATAAAAACTACACAGAAGAATTGTGTGAAACTTCTTTCTGTTCTGTTTGTTCAACTAAAAGAGTTGAACCTTAGTTTTGATTGAGCCGTTCTGAAACACTCTTTCTGTAGAAAATGCAAGTGGAGATTCGGAGCGCTAAGAGGGTAATAGTGGAAAAAGGAATGTCTCCAAATATAAACTACACAGAATCATTCTGTGAAACTTCTTTCTGATCTGTGCATTCAGCTAACAGAGTTAAACCATACTTTTGATTGAGCAGATCTGAACACTCTTTCTGTAGAAAATGCAACTGGACATTTGGAGCGCTAAGAGAGTAGTAGTGGAAAAAGGAATATATTCAAATATAAACTACACAGAAGCATTCTGTGAAACTTCTTTCTGATCTGAGCATTCAGCTAACAGAGTTAAACCGTACTTTTGATTGAGCAGTTTTGAAACACTCTGTCTGTAGAAAATGCAACTGGACATTCGTAGCGCTAAGTGGGTAATAGTGGAAAAAAGAATATGTTCAAATATAAACTACACAGAAGCATTGTATGAAACTTCTTTCTGTTCTGTGCATTCAACTAACAGAGTTGAACATTACTTTTGATTGAGCCTTTCTGAAACACTCTTTCTGTAGAAACTGCAATTGGACATTCTGAGCGCTAAGAGGCCTCTATAGGGAAAAATAATATCTTCAAATAAAAACTACACAGAAGCATTGTGTGAAACTTATTTCTGATATGTTCATTAAGCTAACAGAGTTAAACCATACTTTTGATTGCGCAGTGCTGAAACCTCTTTCTGTACAAAATGCAAGTGGACATTCGGAGCGCTAAGACGGTAATAGTGGAAAAAGGAATATATTCAAATATAAACTACACAGTAGCATTCTGTGAAAATTCTTTCTGTTCTGTGCATTCAACTAACAGAGTTGAACCTTACTTTTGATTGAGCCGTTCTGAAACACTCTTTCTGTAGAAACTGCAATTGGACATGCTAAGCGCTAAGAGGCCTACATTGGGAAAAAGAATATCTTCAAATAAAAACTACACAGATGCATTCTGTGAAACTTATTCCTGATATGTAAATTCAGTTAACAGAGATAAAACATATTTTTGATTGAGCAGTTATGAAACACTCTTTTTGTAGAAAATGCAAGTGGAGATTCGGAGCGCTAAGTGGGTAATAGTGGAAAAAGGAATGTCTTCAAATATAAACTACACAGAATCATTCGGTGAAACTTCTTTCTGATCTGTGCATTCAGCTAACAGAGTTAAACCATACTTTTGATTGAGCAGATCTGAACACTCTTTCTGTAGAAAATGCAACTGGACATTTGGAGAGCTAAGAGCGTAGTAGTGGAAAAAGGAATATATTCAAATATAAACTACACAGAAGCATTCTGTGAAACTTCTTTCTGATCTGAGCATTCAGCTAACAGAGTTAAACCATACTTTTGATTGAGCAGTTTTGAAACACTCTGTCTGTAGAAAATGCAACTGGACATTCGTAGCGCTAAGTGGGTAATAGTGGAAAAAAGAATATGTTCAAATATAAACTACACAGAAGCATTGTATGAAACTACTTTCTGTTCTGTGCATTCAACTAACAGAGTTGAACCTTACTTTTGATTTAGCCGTTCTGAAACACTCTTTCTGTAGAAACTGCAATTGGACATTCTGAGCGCTAAGAGGCCTATATTGGGAAAAAGAATGTCTACAAATAAAAACTACACAGAAGAATTGTGTGAAACTTCTTTCTGTTCTGTTTGTTCAACTAAAAGAGTTGAACCTTAGTTTTGATTGAGCCGTTCTGAAACACTCTTTCTGTAGAAAATGCAAGTGGAGATTCGGAGCGCTAAGAGGGTAATAGTGGAAAAAGGAATGTCTCCAAATATAAACTACACAGAATCATTCTGTGAAACTTCTTTCTGATCTGTGCATTCAGCTAACAGAGTTAAACCATACTTTTGATTGAGCAGATCTGAACACTCTTTCTGTAGAAAATGCAACTGGACATTTGGAGCGCTAAGAGAGTAGTAGTGGAAAAAGGAATATATTCAAATATAAACTACACAGAAGCATTCTGTGAAACTTCTTTCTGATCTGAGCATTCAGCTAACAGAGTTAAACCGTACTTTTGATTGAGCAGTTTTGAAACACTCTGTCTGTAGTAAATGCAACTGGACATTCGTAGCGCTAAGTGGGTAATAGTGGAAAAAAGAATATGTTCAAATATAAGCTACACAGAAGCATTGTATGAAACTTCTTTCTGTTCTGTGCATTCAACTTACAGAGTTGAACATTACTTTTGATTGAGCCTTTCTGAAACACTCTTTCTGTAGAAACTGCAATTGGACATTCTGAGCGCTAAGAGGCCTCTATAGGGAAAAATAATATCTTCAAATAAAAACTACACAGAAGCATTGTGTGAAACTTATTTCTGATATGTTCATCAAGCTAACAGAGTTAAACCATACTTTTGATTGCGCAGTGCTGAACCCTCTTTCTGTAGAAAATGCAAGTGGACATTCGGAGCGCTAAGAGGGTAATAGTGGAAAAAGGACTATATTCAAATATAAACTACACAGTAGCAGTCTGTGAAAATTCTTTCTGTTCTGTGCATTCAACTAACAGAGTTGACCCTTACTTTTGATTGAGCCGTTCTGAAACACTCTTTCTGTAGAAACTGCAATTGGACATGCTAAGCGCTAAGAGGCCTACTTTGGGAAAAAGAATATCTTCAAATAAAAACTACACAGATGCATTCTGTGAAATATATTTCTGATCTGTAGATTCAGTTAACAGAGATAAAACATATTTTTGATTGTGCAGTTATGAAACACTCTCTTTGTAGAAAATACAAGTTGAGATTCGGAGCGCTAAGGGGGTAATAGTGGAAAAAGGAATGTCTTCAAATATAAACAACACAGAATCATTCGGTGAAACTTCTTTCTGATCTGTGCATTCAGCTAACAGAGTTAAACCATACTTTTGATTGAGCAGATCTGAACACGCTTTCTGTAGAAAATGCAACTGTACATTTGGAGCGCTAAGAGCGTAGTAGTGGAAAAAGGAATATATTCAAATATAAACTACACAGAAGCATTCTGTGAAACTTCTTTCTGATCTGAGCATTCAGCTAACACAGTTAAACCATACTTTTGATTGAGCAGTTTTGAAACACTCTGTCTGTAGAAAATGCAACTGGACATTCGTAGCGCTAAGTGGGTAATAGTGGAAAAAAGAATATGTTCAAATATAAACTACACAGAAGCATTGTATGAAACTTCTTTCTGTTCTGTGCATTCAACTAACAGAGTTGAACCTTCCTTTTGATTGAGCCTTTCTGAAACACTCTTTCTGTAGAAACTGCAATTGGACATTCTGAGCGCTAAGAGGCCTATATTGGGAAAAAGAATGTCTACAAATAAAAACTACACAGAAGAATTGTGTGAAACTACTTTCTGTTCTGTTTGTTCAACTAAAAGAGTTGAAACTTAGTTTTGATTGAGCCGTTCTGAAACACTCTTTCTGTAGAAAATGCAAGTGGAGATTCGGAGCGCTAAGAGGGTAATAGTGGAAAAAGGAATGACTCCAAATATAAACTACACAGAATCATTCTGTGAAACTTCTTTCTGATCTGTGCATTCAGCTAACAGAGTTAAACCATACTTTTGATTGAGCAGATCTGAACACTCTTTCTGTAGAAAATGCAACTGGACATTTGGAGCGCTAAGAGAGTAGTAGTGGAAAAAGGAATATATTCAAATATAAACTACACAGAAGCATTTTGTGAAACTTCTTTCTGATCTGAGCATTCAGCTAACAGAGTTAAACCATACTTTTGATTGAGCAGTTTTGAAACACTCTGTCTGTAGAAAATGCAACTGGACATTCGTAGCGCTAAGTGGGTAATAGTGGAAAAAAGAATATGTTCAAATATAAACTACACAGAAGCATTGTATGAAACTTCTTTCTGTTCTGTGCATTCAACTAACAGAGTTGAACCTTACTTTTGATTGAGCCTTTCTGAAACACTCTTTCTGTAGAAACTGCAATTGGACATTCTGAGCGCTAAGAGGCCTCTATTGGGAAAAATAATATCTTCAAATAAAAACTACACAGAAGCATTGTGTGAAATTTATTTCTGATATGTTCATTAAGCTAACAGAGTTAAACCATACTTTTGATTGCGCAGTGCTGAACCCTCTTTCTGTAGAAAATGCAAGTGGACATTCGGAGCGCTAAGAGGGTAATAGTGGAAAAAGGACTATATTCAAATATAAACTACACAGTAGCATTCTGTGAAAATTCTTTCTGTTCTGTGCATTCAACTAACAGAGTTGAACCTTACTTTTGATTGAGCCGTTCTGAAACACTCTTTCTGTAGAAACTGCAATTGGACATGCTAAGCGCTAAGAGGCCTACTTTGGGAAAAAGAATATCTTCAAATAAAAACTACACAGATGCATTCTGTGAAACTTATTTCTGATCTGTAAATTCAGTTAACAGAGATAAAACATATTTTTGATTGAGCAGTTATGAAACACTCTTTTTGTAGAAAATACAAGTGGAGATTCGGAGCGCTAAGAGGGTAATAGTGGAAAAAGGAATGTCTACAAATATAAACTACACAGAATCATTCGGTGAAACTTCTTTCTGATCTGTGCATTCAGCTAACAGAGTTAAACCATACTTTTGATTGAGCAGATCTGAACACTCTTTCTGTAGAAAATGCAACTGGACATTTGGAGCGCTAAGAGCGTAGTAGTGGAAAAAGGAATATATTCAAATATAAACTACACAGAAGCATTCTGTGAAACTTCTTTCTGATCTGAACATTCAGCTAACAGAGTTAAACCATAATTTTGATTGAGCAGTTTTGAAACACTCTGTCTGTAGAAAATGCAACTGGACATTCGTAGCGCTAAGTGGGTAATAGTGGAAAAAAGAATATGTTCAAATATAAACTACACAGAAGCATTGTATGAAACTTCTTTCTGTTCTGTGCATTCAACTAACAGAGTTGAACCTTACTTTTGATTGAGCCGTTCTGAAACACTCTTTCTGTAGAAACTGCAATTGGACATTCTGAGCGCTAAGAGGCCTATATTGGGAAAAAGAATGTCTACAAATAAAAACTACACAGAAGAATTGTGTGAAACTTCTTTCTGTTCTGTTTGTTCAACTAAAAGAGTTGAACCTTAGTTTTGATTGAGCCGTTCTGAAACACTCTTTCTGTAGAAAATGCAAGTGGAGATTCGGAGCGCTAAGAGGGTAATAGTGGAAAAAGGAATGTCTCCAAATATAGACTACACAGAATCATTCTGTGAAACTTCTTTCTGATCTGTGCATTCAGCTAACAGAGTTAAACCATACTTTTGATTGAGCAGATCTGAACACTCTTTCTGTAGAAAATGCAACTGGACATTTGGAGCGCTAAGAGAGTAGTAGTGGAAAAAGGAATATATTCAAATATAAACTACACAGAAGCATTCTGTGAAACTTCTTTCTGATCTGAGCATTCAGCTAACAGAGTTAAACCGTACTTTTGATTGAGCAGTTTTGAAACACTCTGTCTGTAGAAAATGCAACTGGACATTCGTAGCGCTAAGTGGGTAATAGTGGAAAAAAGAATATGTTCAAATATAAACTACACAGAAGCATTGTATGAAACTTCTTTCTGTTCTGTGCATTCAACTAACAGAGTTGAACCTTACTTTTGATTGAGCCTTTCTGAAACACTCTTTCTGTAGAAACTGCAATTGGACATTCTGAGCGCTAAGAGGCCTCTATAGGGAAAAATAATATCTTCAAATAAAAACTACACAGAAGCATTGTGTGAAACTTATTTCTGATATGTTCATTAAGCTAACAGAGTTAACCATACTTTTGATTGCGCAGTGCTGAACCCTCTTTCTGTAGAAAATGCAAGTGGACATTCGGAGCGCTAAGAGGGAAATAGTGGAAAAAGGAATATATTCAAATATAAACTACACAGTAGCATTCTGTGAAAATTCTTTCTGTTCTGTGCATTCAACTAACAGAGTTGAACCTTACTTTTGATTGAGCCGTTCTGAAACACTCTTTCTGTAGAAACTGCAATTGGACATGCTAAGCGCTAAGAGGCCTACATTGGGAAAAAGAATATCTTCAAATAAAAACTACACAGATGCATTCTGTGAAACTTATTTCTGATATGTAAATTCAGTTAACAGAGATAAAACATATTTTTGATTGAGCAGTTATGAAACACTCTTTTTGTAGAAAATGCAAGTGGAGATTCGGAGCGCTAAGAAGGTAATAGTGGAAAAAGGAATGTCTTCAAATATAAACTACACAGAATCATTCGGTGAAACTTCTTTCTGATCTGTGCATTCAGCTAACAGAGTTAAACCATACTTTTGATTTAGCAGATCTGAACACTCTTTCTGTAGAAAATGCAACTGCACATTTGGAGCGCTAAGAGCGTAGTAGTGGAAAAAGGAATATATTCAAATATAAACTACACAGAAGCATTCTGTGAAACTTCTTTCTGATCTGAGCATTCAGCTAACAGAGTTAAACCATACTTTTGATTGAGCAGTTTTGAAACACTCTGTCTGTAGAAAATGCAACTGGACATTCGTAGCGCTAAGTGGGTAATAGTGGAAAAAAGAATATGTTCAAATATAAACTACACAGAAGCATTGTATGAAACTTCTTTCTGTTCTGTGCATTCAACTAACAGAGTTGAACCTTACTTTTGATTGAGCCGTTCTGAAACACTCTTTCTGTAGAAACTGCAATTGGACATTCTGAGCGCTAAGAGGCCTATATTGGGAAAAAGAATGTCTACAAATAAAAACTACACAGAAGAATTGTGTGAAACTTCTTTCTGTTCTGTTTGTTCAACTAAAAGAGTTGAACCTTAGTTTTGATTGAGCCGTTCTGAAACACTCTTTCTGTAGAAAATGCAAGTGGAGATTCGGAGCGCTAAGAGGGTAATAGTGGAAAAAGGAATGTCTCCAAATATAAACTACACAGAATCATTCTGTGAAACTTCTTTCTGATCTGTGCATTCAGCTAACAGAGTTAAACCATACTTTTGATTGAGCAGATCTGAACACTCTTTCTGTAGAAAATGCAACCGGACATTTGGAGCGCTAAGAGAGTAGTAGTGGAAAAAGGAATATATTCAAATAAAAACTACACAGAAGCATTCTGTGAAACTTCTTTCAGATCTGAGCATTCAGCTAACAGAGTTAAACCGTACTTTTGATTGAGCAGTTTTGAAACACTCTGTCTGTAGAAAATGCAACTGGACATTCGTAGCGCTAAGTGGGTAATAGTGGAAAAAAGAATATGTTCAAATATAAACTACACAGAAGCATTGTATGAAACTTCTTTCTGTTCTGTGCATTCAACTAACAGAGTTGAACATTACTTTTGATTGAGCCTTTCTGAAACACTCTTTCTGTAGAAACTGCAATTGGACATTCTGAGCGCTAATAGGCCTCTATTGGGAAAAATAATATCTTCAAATAAAAACTACACAGAAGCATTGTGTGAAACTTATTTCTGACATGTTCATTAAGCTAACAGAGTTAAACCATACTTTTGATTGCGCAGTTCTGAACACTCTTTCTGTAGAAAATGCAAGTGGACATTCGGAGCGCTAAGAGGGTAATAGTGGAAAAAGGAATATATTCAAATATAAACTACACAGTAGCATTCTGTGAAAATTCTTTCTGTTCTGTGCATTCAACTAACAGAGTTGAACCTTACTTTTGATTGAGCGGTTCTGAAACACTCTTTCTGTAGAAACTGCAATTGGACATGCTAAGCGTTAAGAGGCCTACATTGGGAAAAAGAATATCTTCAAATAAAAACTACACAGATGCATTCTGTGAAACTTATTTCTGATCTGTAAATTCAGTTAACAGAGATAAAACATATTTTTGATTGAGCAGTTATGAAATACTCTTTTTGTAGAAAATGCAAGTGGAGATTCGGAGCGCTAAGAGGGTAATAGTGGAAAAAGGAATGTCTTCAAATATAAACTACACAGAATCATTCGGTGAAACTTCTTTCTGATCTGTGCATTCAGCTAACAGAGTTAAACCATACTTTTGATTGAGCAGATCTGAACACTCTTTCTGTAGAAAATGCAACTGGACATTTGGAGCGCTAAGAGCATAGTAGTGGAAAAAGGAATATATTCAAATATAAACTACACAGAAGCATTCTGTGAAATTTCTTTCTGATCTGAGCATTCAGCTAACAGAGTTAAACCATACTTTTGATTGCGCAGTTTTGAAACACTCTGTCTGTAGAAAATGCAACTGGACATTCGTAGCGCTAAGTGGGTAATAGTGGAAAAAAGAATATGTTCAAATATAAACTACACAGAAGCATTGTGTGAAACTTCTTTCTGTTCTGTGCATTCAACTAACAGAGTTGAACCTTACTTTTGATTGAGCCGTTCTGAAACACTCTTTCTGTAGAAACTGCAATTGGACATTCTGAGCGCTAAGAGGCCTCTATTGGGAAAAATAATATCTTCAAATAAAAACTACACAGAAGCATTGTGTGAAACATATTTCTGATATGTTCATTAAGCTAACAGAGTTAAACCATACTTTTGATTGCGCAGTTCTGAACACTCTTTCTGTAGAAAATGCAAGTGGACATTCGGAGCCCTAAGAGGGTAATATTGGAAAAAGGAATATATTCAAATATAAACAACACAGTAGCATTCTGTGAAAATTCTTTCTGTTCTGTGCATTCAACTAACAGAGTTGAACCTTACTTTTGATTGAGCCGTTCTGAAACACTCTTTCTGTAGAAACTGCAATTGGACATGCTAAGCGCTAAGAGGCCTACATTGGGAAAAAGAATATCTTCAAATAAAAACTACACAGATGCACTCTGTGAAACTTATTTCTGATCTGTAAATTCAGTTAACAGAGATAAAACATATTTTTGATTGAGCAGTTATGAAACACTCTTTTTGTAGAAAATGCAAGTGGAGATTGGGAGCGCTAAGAGGGTAATAGTGGAAAAAGGAATGTCTTCAAATATAAACTACACAGAATCATTCGGTGAAACTTCTTTCTGATCTGTGCATTCAGCTAACAGAGTTAAACCATACTTTTGATTGAGCAGATCTGAACACACTTTCTGTTGAAAATGCAACTGGACATTTGGAGCGCTAAGAGTGTAGTAGTGGAAAAAGGAATATATTCAAATATAAACTACACAGAAGCATTCTGTGAAACTTCTTTCTGATCTGAGCATTCAGCTAACAGAGTTAAACCATACTTTTGATTGAGCAGTTTTGAAACACTCTGTCTGTAGAAAATGCAACTGGACATTCGTAGCGCTAAGTGGGTAATAGTGGAAAAAAGAATATGTTCAAATATAAACTACACAGAAGCATTGTATGAAACTTCTTTCTGTTCTGTGCATTCAACTAACAGAGTTGAACCTTACTTTTGATTGAGCCGTTCTGAAACACTCTTTCTGTAGAAACTGCAATTGGACATTCTGAGCGCTAAGAGGCCTATATTGGGAAAAAGAATGTCTACAAATAAAAACTACACAGAAGAATTGTGTGAAAGTTCTTTCTCTTCTGTTTGTTCAACTAAAAGAGTTGAACCTAAGTTTTGATTGAGCCGTTCTGAAACACTCTTTCTGTAGAAAATGCAAGTGGAGATTCGGAGCGCTAAGAGGGTAATAGTGGAAAAAGGAATGTGTCCAAATATAAACTACACAGAATTATTCTGTGAAACTTCTTTCTGATCTGTGCATTCAGCTAACAGAGTTAAACCATACTTTTGATTGAGCAGATCTGAACACTCTTTCTGTAGAAAATGCAACCGGACATTTGGAGCGCTAAGAGAGTAGTAGTGGAAAAAGGAATATATTCAAATATAAACTACACAGAAGCATTCTGTGAAACTTCTTTCTGATCTGAGCATTCAGCTAACAGAGTTAAACCATACTTTTGATTGAGCAGTTTTGAAACACTCTGTCTGTAGAAAATGCAACTGGACGTTCGTAGCGCTAAGTGGGTAATAGTGGAAAAAAGAATATGTTCAAATATAAACTACACAGAAGCATTGTATGAAACTTCTTTCTGTTCTGTGCATTCAAATAACAGAGTTGAACCTTACTTTTGATTGAGCCTTTCTGAAACACTCTTTCTGTAGAAACTGCAATTGGACATTCTGAGCGCTAAGAGGCCTCTATTGGGAAAAATAATATCTTCAAATAAAAACTACACAGAAGCATTGTGTGAAATTTATTTCTGATATGTTCATTAAGCTAACAGAGTTAAACCATACTTTTGATTGCGCAGTGCTGAACCCTCTTTCTGTAGAAAATGCAAGTGGACATTCGGAGCGCTAAGAGGGTAATAGTGGAAAAAGGACTATATTCAAATATAAACTACACAGTAGCATTCTGTGAAAATTCTTTCTGTTCTGTGCATTCAACTAACAGAGTTGAACCTTACTTTTGATTGAGCCGTTCTGAAACACTCTTTCTGTAGAAACTGCAATTGGACATGCTAAGCGCTAAGAGGCCTACTTTGGGAAAAAGAATATCTTCAAATAAAAACTACACAGATGCATTCTGTGAAACTTATTTCTGATCTGTAAATTCAGTTAACAGAGATAAAACATATTTTTGATTGAGCAGTTATGAAACACTCTTTTTGTAGAAAATACAAGTGGAGATTCGGAGCGCTAAGAGGGTAATAGTGGAAAAAGGAATGTCTACAAATGTAAACTACACAGAATCATTCGGTGAAACTTCTTTCTGATCTGTGCATTCAGCTAACAGAGTTAAACCATACTTTTGATTGAGCAGATCTGAACACTCTTTCTGTAGAAAATGCAACTGGACATTTGGAGCGCTAAGAGCGTAGTAGTGGAAAAAGGAATATATTCAAATATAAACTACACAGAAGCATTCTGTGAAACTTCTTTCTGATCTGAACATTCAGCTAACAGAGTTAAACCATAATTTTGATTGAGCAGTTTTGAAACACTCTGTCTGTAGAAAATGCAACTGGACATTCGTAGCGCTAAGTGGGTAATAGTGGAAAAAAGAATATGTTCAAATATAAACTACACAGAAGCATTGTATGAAACTTCTTTCTGTTCTGTGCATTCAACTAACAGAGTTGAACCTTACTTTTGATTGAGCCGTTCTGAAACACTCTTTCTGTAGAAACTGCAATTGGACATTCTGAGCGCTAAGAAGCCTATATTGGGAAAAAGAATGTCTACAAATAAAAACTACACAGAAGAATTGTGTGAAACTTCTTTCTGTTCTGTTTGTTCAACTAAAAGAGTTGAACCTTAGTTTTGATTGAGCCGTTCTGAAACACTCTTTCTGTAGAAAATGCAAGTGGAGATTCGGAGCGCTAAGAGGGTAATAGTGGAAAAAGGAATGTCTCCAAATATAGACTACACAGAATCATTCTGTGAAACTTCTTTCTGATCTGTGCATTCAGCTAACAGAGTTAAACCATACTTTTGATTGAGCAGATCTGAACACTCTTTCTGTAGAAAATGCAACTGGACATTTGGAGCGCTAAGAGCGTAGTAGTGGAAAAAGGAATATATTCAAATATAAACTACACAGAAGCATTCTGTGAAACTTCTTTCTGATCTGAGCATTCAGCTAACAGAGTTAAACCGTACTTTTGATTGAGCAGTTTTGAAACACTCTGTCTGTAGAAAATGCAACTGGACATTCGTAGCGCTAAGTGGGTAATAGTGGAAAAAAGAATATGTTCAAATATAAACTACACAGAAGCATTGTATGAAACTTCTTTCTGTTCTGTGCATTCAACTAACAGAGTTGAACCTTACTTTTGATTGAGCCTTTCTGAAACACTCTTTCTGTAGAAACTGCAATTGGACATTCTGAGCGCTAAGAGGCCTCTATAGGGAAAAATAATATCTTCAAATAAAAACTACACAGAAGCATTGTGTGAAACTTATTTCTGATATGTTCATTAAGCTAACAGAGTTAACCATACTTTTGATTGCGCAGTGCTGAACCCTCTTTCTGTAGAAAATGCAAGTGGACATTCGGAGCGCTAAGAGGGAAATAGTGGAAAAAGGAATATATTCAAATATAAACTACACAGTAGCATTCTGTGAAAATTCTTTCTGTTCTGTGCATTCAACTAACAGAGTTGAACCTTACTTTTGATTGAGCCGTTCTGAAACACTCTTTCTGTAGAAACTGCAATTGGACATGCTAAGCGCTAAGAGGCCTACATTGGGACAAAGAATATCTTCAAATAAAAACTACACAGATGCATTCTGTGAAACTTATTTCTGATCTGTAAATTCAGTTAACAGAGATAAAACATATTTTTGATTGAGCAGTTATGAAATACTCTTTTTGTAGAAAATGCAAGTGGAGATTCGGAGCGCTAAGAGGGTAATAGTGGAAAAAGGAATGTCTTCAAATATAAACTACACAGAATCATTCGGTGAAACTTCTTTCTGATCTGTGCATTCAGCTAACAGAGTTAAACCATACTTTTGATTGAGCAGATCTGAACACTCTTTCTGTAGAAAATGCAACTGGACATTTGGAGCGCTAAGAGCATAGTAGTGGAAAAAGGAATATATTCAAATATAAACTACACAGAAGCATTCTGTGAAATTTCTTTCTGATCTGAGCATTCAGCTAACAGAGTTAAACCATACTTTTGATTGCGCAGTTTTGAAACACTCTGTCTGTAGAAAATGCAACTGGACATTCGTAGCGCTAAGTGGGTAATAGTGGAAAAAAGAATATGTTCAAATATAAACTACACAGAAGCATTGTATGAAACTTCTTTCTGTTCTGTGCATTCAACTAACAGAGTTGAACCTTACTTTTGATTGAGCCGTTCTGAAACACTCTTTCTGTAGAAACTGCAATTGGACATTCTGAGCGCTAAGAGGCCTCTATTGGGAAAAATAATATCTTCAAATAAAAACTACACAGAAGCATTGTGTGAAACATATTTCTGATATGTTCATTAAGCTAACATAGTTAAACCATACTTTTGATTGCGCAGTTCTGAACACTCTTTCTGTAGAAAATGCAAGTGGACATTCGGAGCCCTAAGAGGGTAATAGTGGAAAAAGGAATATATTCAAATATAAACTACACAGTAGCATTCTGTGAAAATTCTTTCTGTTCTGTGCATTCAACTAACAGAGTTGAACCTTACTTTTGATTGAGCCGTTCTGAAACACTCTTTCTGTAGAAACTGCAATTGGACATGCTAAGCGCTAAGAGGCCTACATTGGGAAAAAGAATATCTTCAAATAAAAACTACACAGATGCACTCTGTGAAACTTATTTCTGATCTGTAAATTCAGTTAACAGAGATAAAACATATTTTTGATTGAGCAGTTATGAAACACTCTTTTTGTAGAAAATGCAAGTGGAGATTGGGAGCGCTAAGAGGGTAATAGTGGAAAAAGGAATGTCTTCAAATATAAACTACACAGAATCATTCGGTGAAACTTCTTTCTGATCTGTGCATTCAGCTAACAGAGTTAAACCATACTTTTGATTGAGCAGATCTGAACACACTTTCTGTTGAAAATGCAACTGGACATTTGGAGCGCTAAGAGTGTAGTAGTGGAAAAAGGAATATATTCAAATATAAACTACACAGAAGCATTCTGTGAAACTTCTTTCTGATCTGAGCATTCAGCTAACAGAGTTAAACCATACTTTTGATTGAGCAGTTTTGAAACACTCTGTCTGTAGAAAATGCAACTGGACATTCGTAGCGCTAAGTGGGTAATAGTGGAAAAAAGAATATGTTCAAATATAAACTACACAGAAGCATTGTATGAAACTTCTTTCTGTTCTGTGCATTCAACTAACAGAGTTGAACCTTACTTTTGATTGAGCCGTTCTGAAACACTCTTTCTGTAGAAACTGCAATTGGACATTCTGAGCGCTAAGAGGCCTATATTGGGAAAAAGAATGTCTACAAATAAAAACTACACAGAAGAATTGTGTGAAAGTTCTTTCTCTTCTGTTTGTTCAACTAAAAGAGTTGAACCTTAGTTTTGATTGAGCCGTTCTGAAACACTCTTTCTGTAGAAAATGCAAGTGGAGATTCGGAGCGCTAAGAGGGTAATAGTGGAAAAAGGAATGTGTCCAAATATAAACTACACAGAATCATTCTGTGAAACTTCTTTCTGATCTGTGCATTCAGCTAACAGAGTTAAACCATACTTTTGATTGAGCAGATCTGAACACTCTTTCTGTAGAAAATGCAACCGGACATTTGGAGCGCTAAGAGAGTAGTAGTGGAAAAAGGAATATATTCAAATATAAACTACACAGAAGCATTCTGTGAAACTTCTTTCTGATCTGAGCATTCAGCTAACAGAGTTAAACCATACTTTTGATTGAGCAGTTTTGAAACACTCTGTCTGTAGAAAATGCAACTGGACATTCGTAGCGCTAAGTGGGTAATAGTGGAAAAAAGAATATGTTCAAATATAAACTACACAGAAGCATTGTATGAAACTTCTTTCTGTTCTGTGCATTCAACTAACAGAGTTGAACCTTACTTTTGATTGAGCCTTTCTGAAACACTCTTTCTGTAGAAACTGCAATTGGACATTCTGAGCGCTAAGAGGCCTCTATTGGGAAAAATAATATCTTCAAATAAAAACTACACAGAAGCATTGTGTGAAATTTATTTCTGATATGTTCATTAAGCTAACAGAGTTAAACCATACTTTTGATTGCGCAGTGCTGAACCCTCTTTCTGTAGAAAATGCAAGTGGACATTCGGAGCGCTAAGAGGGTAATAGTGGAAAAAGGACTATATTCAAATATAAACTACACAGTAGCATTCTGTGAAAATTCTTTCTGTTCTGTGCATTCAACTAACAGAGTTGAACCTTACTTTTGATTGAGCCGTTCTGAAACACTCTTTCTGTAGAAACTGCAATTGGACATGCTAAGCGCTAAGAGGCCTACTTTGGGAAAAAGAATATCTTCAAATAAAAACTACACAGATGCATTCTGTGAAACTTATTTCTGATCTGTAAATTCAGTTAACAGAGATAAAACATATTTTTGATTGAGCAGTTATGAAACACTCTTTTTGTAGAAAATACAAGTGGAGATTCGGAGCGCTAAGAGGGTAATAGTGGAAAAAGGAATGTCTACAAATATAAACTACACAGAATCATTCGGTGAAACTTCTTTCTGATCTGTGCATTCAGCTAACAGAGTTAAACCATACTTTTGATTGAGCAGATCTGAACACTCTTTCTGTAGAAAATGCAACTGGACATTTGGAGCGCTAAGAGCGTAGTAGTGGAAAAAGGAATATATTCAAATATAAACTACACAGAAGCATTCTGTGAAACTTCTTTCTGATCTGAACATTCAGCTAACAGAGTTAAACCATAATTTTGATTGAGCAGTTTTGAAACACTCTGTCTGTAGAAAATGCAACTGGACATTCGTAGCGCTAAGTGGGTAATAGTGGAAAAAAGAATATGTTCAAATATAAACTACACAGAAGCATTGTATGAAACTTCTTTCTGTTCTGTGCATTCAACTAACAGAGTTGAACCTTACTTTTGATTGAGCCGTTCTGAAACACTCTTTCTGTAGAAACTGCAATTGGACATTCTGAGCGCTAAGAGGCCTATATTGGGAAAAAGAATGTCTACAAATAAAAACTACACAGAAGAATTGTGTGAAACTTCTTTCTGTTCTGTTTGTTCAACTAAAAGAGTTGAACCTTAGTTTTGATTGAGCCGTTCTGAAGCACTCTTTCTGTAGAAAATGCAAGTGGAGATTCGGAGCGCTAAGAGGGTAATAGTGGAAAAAGGAATGTCTCCAAATATAGACTACACAGAATCATTCTGTGAAACTTCTTTCTGATCTGTGCATTCAGCTAACAGAGTTAAACCATACTTTTGATTGAGCAGATCTGAACACTCTTTCTGTAGAAAATGCAACTGGACATTTGGAGCGCTAAGAGAGTAGTAGTGGAAAAAGGAATATATTCAAATATAAACTACACAGAAGCATTCTGTGAAACTTCTTTCTGATCTGAGCATTCAGCTAACAGAGTTAAACCGTACTTTTGATTGAGCAGTTTTGAAACACTCTGTCTGTAGAAAATGCAACTGGACATTCGTAGCGCTAAGTGGGTAATAGTGGAAAAAAGAATATGTTCAAATATAAACTACACAGAAGCATTGTATGAAACTTCTTTCTGTTCTGTGCATTCAACTAACAGAGTTGAACCTTACTTTTGATTGAGCCTTTCTGAAACACTCTTTCTGTAGAAACTGCAATTGGACATTCTGAGCGCTAAGAGGCCTCTATAGGGAAAAATAATATCTTCAAATAAAAACTACACAGAAGCATTGTGTGAAACTTATTTCTGATATGTTCATTAAGCTAACAGAGTTAACCATACTTTTGATTGCGCAGTGCTGAACCCTCTTTCTGTAGAAAATGCAAGTGGACATTCGGAGCGCTAAGAGGGAAATAGTGGAAAAAGGAATATATTCAAATATAAACTACACAGTAGCATTCTGTGAAAATTCTTTCTGTTCTGTGCATTCAACTAACAGAGTTGAACCTTACTTTTGATTGAGCCGTTCTGAAACACTCTTTCTGTAGAAACTGCAATTGGACATGCTAAGCGCTAAGAGGCCTACATTGGGAAAAAGAATATCTTCAAATAAAAACTACACAGATGCATTCTGTGAAACTTATTTCTGATATGTAAATTCAGTTAACAGAGATAAAACATATTTTTGATTGAGCAGTTATGAAACACTCTTTTTGTAGAAAATGCAAGTGGAGATTCGGAGCGCTAAGAAGGTAATAGTGGAAAAAGGAATGTCTTCAAATATAAACTACACAGAATCATTCGGTGAAACTTCTTTCTGATCTGTGCATTCAGCTAACAGAGTTAAACCATACTTTTGATTTAGCAGATCTGAACACTCTTTCTGTAGAAAATGCAACTGGACATTTGGAGCGCTAAGAGCGTAGTAGTGGAAAAAGGAATATATTCAAATATAAACTACACAGAAGCATTCTGTGAAACTTCTTTCTGATCTGAGCATTCAGCTAACAGAGTTAAACCATACTTTTGATTGAGCAGTTTTGAAACACTCTGTCTGTAGAAAATGCAACTGGACATTCGTAGCGCTAAGTGGGTAAAAGTGGAAAAAAGAATATATTCAAATATAAACTACACAGAAGCATTGTATGAAACTTCTTTCTGTTCTGTGCATTCAACTAACAGAGTTGAACCTTACTTTTGATTGAGCCGTTCTGAAACACTCTTTCTGTAGAAACTGCAATTGGACATTCTGAGCGCTAAGAGGCCTATATTGGGAAAAAGAATGTCTACAAATAAAAACTACACAGAAGAATTGTGTGAAACTTCTTTCTGTTCTGTTTGTTCAACTAAAAGAGTTGAACCTTAGTTTTGATTGAGCCGTTCTGAAACACTCTTTCTGTAGAAAATGCAAGTGGAGATTCGGAGCGCTAAGAGGGTAATAGTGGAAAAAGGAATGTCTCCAAATATAAACTACACAGAATCATTCTGTGAAACTTCTTTCTGATCTGTGCATTCAGCTAACAGAGTTAAACCATACTTTTGATTGAGCAGATCTGAACACTCTTTCTGTAGAAAATGCAACCGGACATTTGGAGCGCTAAGAGAGTAGTAGTGGAAAAAGGAATATATTCAAATAAAAACTACACAGAAGCATTCTGTGAAACTTCTTTCAGATCTGAGCATTCAGCTAACAGAGTTAAACCGTACTTTTGATTGAGCAGTTTTGAAATACTCTGTCTGTAGAAAATGCAACTGGACATTCGTAGCGCTAAGTGGGTAATAGTGGAAAAAAGAATATGTTCAAATATAAACTACACAGAAGCATTGTATGAAACTTCTTTCTGTTCTGTGCATTCAACTAACAGAGTTGAACATTACTTTTGATTGAGCCTTTCTGAAACACTCTTTCTGTAGAAACTGCAATTGGACATTCTGAGCGCTAATAGGCCTCTATTGGGAAAAATAATATCTTCAAATAAAAACTACACAGAAGCATTGTGTGAAACTTATTTCTGATATGTTCATTAAGCTAACAGAGTTAAACCATACTTTTGATTGCGCAGTTCTGAACACTCTTTCTGTAGAAAATGCAAGTGGACATTCGGAGCGCTAAGAGGGTAATAGTGGAAAAAGGAATATATTCAAATATAAACTACACAGTAGCATTCTGTGAAAATTCTTTCTGTTCTGTGCATTCAACTAACAGAGTTGAACCTTACTTTTGATTGAGCGGTTCTGAAACACTCTTTCTGTAGAAACTGCAATTGGACATGCTAAGCGTTAAGAGGCCTACATTGGGAAAAAGAATATCTTCAAATAAAAACTACACAGATGCATTCTGTGAAACTTATTTCTGATCTGTAAATTCAGTTAACAGAGATAAAACCTATTTTTGATTGAGCAGTTATGAAACACTCTTTTTGTAGAAAATGCAAGTGGAGATTCGGAGCGCTAAGAGGGTAATAGTGGAAAAAGTTATGTCTTCAAATATAAACTACACAGAATCATTCGGTGAAACTTCTTTCTGATCTGTGCATTCAGCTAACAGAGTTAAACCATACTTTTGATTGAGCAGATCTGAACACTCTTTCTGTTGAAAATGCAACTGGACATTTGGAGCGCTAAGAGCGTAGTAGTGGAAAAAGGAATATATTCAAATATAAACTACACAGAAGCATTCTGTGAAACTTCTTTCTGATCTGAGCATACAGCTAACAGAGTTAAACCATACTTTTGATTGAGCAGTTTTGAAACACTCTGTCTGTAGAAAATGCAACTGGACATTCGTAGCGCTAAGTGGGTAATAGTGGAAAAGAGAATATGTTCAAATATAAACTACACAGAAGCATTGTATGAAACTTCTTTCTGTTCTGTGCATTCAACTAACAGAGTTGAACCTTACTTTTGATTGAGCCGTTCTGAAACACTCTTTCTGTAGAAACTGCAATTGGACATTCTGAGCGCTAAGAGGCCTATATTGGGAAAAAGAATGTCTACAAATAAAAACTACACAGAATAATTGTGTGAAACTTCTTTCTGTTCTGTTTGTTCAACTAAAAGAGTTGAACCTTAATTTTGATTGAGCCGTTCTGAAACACTCTTTCTGTAGAAAATGCAAGTGGAGATTCGGAGCGCTATGAGGGTAATAGTGGAAAAAGGAATGTCTCCATATATAAACTACACAGAATCATTCTGTGAAACTTCTTTCTGATCTGTGCATTCAGCTAACAGAGTTAAACCATACTTTCGATTGAGCAGATCTGAACACTCTTTCTTTAGAAAATGCAACTGGACATTTGGAGCGCTAAGAGAGTAGTAGTGGAAAAAGGAATATATTCAAATATAAACTACACAGAATCATTCTGTGAAACTTCTTTCTGATCTGAGCATTCAGCTAACAGAGTTAAACCATACTTTTGATTGAGGAGTTTTGAAACACTCTGTCTGTAGAAAATGCAACTGGACATTCGTAGCGCTAAGTGGGTAATAGAGGAAAAAAGAATATGTTCAAATATAAACTACACAGAAGCATTGTATGAAACTTCTTTCTGTTCTGTGCATTCAACTAACAGAGTTGAACCTTACTTTTGACTGAGCCTTTCTGAAACACTCTTTCTGTAGAATGTGCAGTTGGACATTCTGAGCGCTAAGAGGCCTATATTGGGAAAAATAATATCTTCAAATAAAAACTACACAGAAGCATTGTGTGAAACTTATTTCTGATATGTTCATTAAGCTAACAGAGTTAAACCATACTTTTGATTGCGCAGTTCTGAACACTCTTTCTGTAGAAAATGCAAGTGGACATTCGGAGCGCTAAGAGGGTAATAGTGGAAAAAGGAATATATTCAAATATAAACTACACAGTAGCATTCTGTGAAAATTCTTTCTGTTCTGTGCATTCATCTAACAGAGTTGAACCTTACTTTTGATTGAGCCGTTCTGAAACACTCTTTCTGTAGAAACTGCAATTGGACATGCTAAGCGCTAAGAGGCCTACATTGGGAAAAAGAATATCTTCAAATAAAAACTACACAGATGCATTCTGTGAAACTTATTTCTGATCTGTAAATTCAGTTAACAGAGATAAAACATATTTTTGATTGAGCAGTTATGAAACACTCTTTTTGTAGAAAATGCAAGTGGAGATTCGGAGCGCTAAGAGGGTAATAGTGGAAAAAGGAATGTCTTCAAATATAAACTACACAGAATCATTCGGTGAAACTTCTTTCTGATCTGTGCATTCAGCTAACAGAGTTAAACCATATTTTGATTGAGCAGATCTGAACACTCTTTCTGTTGAAAATGCAACTGGACATTTGGAGCGCTAAGAGCGTAGTAGTGGAAAAAGGAATATATTCAAATGTAAACTACACAGAAGCATTCTGTGAAACTTCTTTCTGATCTGAGCATTCAGCTAACAGAGTTAAACCATACTTTTGATTGAGCAGTTTTGAAACAATCTGTCTGTAGAAAATGCAACTGGACATTCGTAGCGCTAAGTGGGTAATAGTGGAAAAAAGAATATGTTCAAATATAAACTACACAGAAGCATTGTATGAAACTTCTTTCTGTTCTGTGCATTCAACTAACAGAGTTGAACCTTACTTTTGATTGAGCCGTTCTGAAACACTCTTTCTGTAGAAACTGCAATTAGACATTCTGAGTGCTAAGAGGCCTATATTGGGAAAAAGAATGTCTACAAATAAAAACTACACAGAAGAATTGTGTGAAACTACTTTCTGTTCTGATTGTTCAACTAAAAGAGTTGAACCTTAGTTTTGATTGAGCCGTTCTGAAACAGTCTTTCTGTAGAAAATTCAAGTGGAGATTCGGAGCGCTAAGAAGGTAATAGTGGAAAAAGGAATGTCTCCAAATATAAACTACACAGAATCATTCTGTGAAACTTCTTTCTGATCTGTGCATTCAGCTAACAGAGTTAAACCATACTTTTGATTGAGCAGATCTGAACACTGTTTCTGTAGAAAATGCAACTGGACATTTGGAGCGCTAAGAGAGTAGCAGTGGAAAAAGGAATATATTCAAATATAAACTACACAGAAGCATACTGTGAAATTTCTTTCTGATCTGAGCATTCAGCTAACAGAGTTAAACCATACTTTTGATTGAGCAGTTTTGAAATACTCTGTCTGTAGAAAATGCAACTGGACATTCGTAGCGCTAAGTGGGTAATAGGGGAAAAAAGAATATGTTCAAATATAAACTACACAGAAGCATTGTATGAAACTTCTTTCTGTTCTGTGCATTCAACTAACAGAGTTGAACCTTACTTTTGACTGAGCCTTTCTGAAACACTCTTTCTGTAGAAACTGCAATTGGACATTCTGAGCGCTAAGAGGCCTATATTGGGAAAAATGATATCTTCAAATAAAAACTACACAGAAGCATTGTGTGAAACTTATTTCTGATATGTTCATTAAGCTAACAGAGTTTAACCATACTTTTGATTGCGCAGTTCTGAACACTCTTTCTGTAGAAAATGCAAGTGGACATTCGGAGCGCTAAGAGGGTAATAGTGGAAAAAGGAATATATTCAAATATAAACTACACAGTAGCATTCTGTGAAAATTCTTTCTGTTCCGTGCATTCAACTAACAGAGTTGAACCTTACTTTTGATTGAGCCGTTCTGAAACACACTTTCTGTAGAAACTGCAATTGGACATGCTAAGCGCTAAGAGGCCTACATTGGGAAAAAGAATATCTTCAAATAAAAACTACACAGATGCATTCTGTGAAACTTATTTCTGATCTGTAAATTCAGTTAACAGAGATAAAACATATTTTTGATTGAGCAGTTATGAAACACTCTTTTTGTAGAATATGCAAGTGGAGATTCGGAGTGCTAAGAGGGTAATAGTGGAAAAAGGAATGTCTTCAAATATAAACTACACAGAATCATTCGGTGAAACTTCTTTCTGATCTGTGCATTCAGCTAACAGAGTTAAACCATACTTTTGATTGAGCAGATCTGAACACTCTTTCTGTTGAAAATGCAACTGGACATTTGGAGCGCTAAGAGCGAAGTAGTGGAAAAAGGAATATATTCAAATATAAACTACACAGAAGCATTCTGTGAAACTTCTTTCTGATCTGAGCATTCAGTTAACAGAGTTAAACCATACTTTTGATTGAGCAGATTTGAAACACTCTGTCTGTAGAAAATGCAACTGGACATTCGTAGCCCTAAGTGGGTAATAGTGGAAATATGTATATGTTCAAATATAAACTACACAGAAGCATTGTATGAAAATTTTTCTGTTCTGTGCATTCAACTAAAAGAGTTGAACCTTACTTTTGATTGAGCCGTTCTGAAACACTCTTTCTGTAGAAACTGCAATTGGACATTCTGAGCGCTAAGAGGCCTATATTGGGAAAAAGAATGTCTACAAATAAAAACTACACAGAAGAATTGTGTGAAACTTCTTTCTGTTCTGTTTGTTCAACTAAAAGAGTTGAACCTTAGTTTTGATTGAGCCGTTCTGAAACACTCTTTCTGTAGAAAATGCAAGTGGAGATTCGGAGCGCTAAGAGGGTAATAGTGGAAAAAGGAATGTCTCCAAATATAAACTACACAGAATCATTCTGTGAAACTTCTTTCTGATCTGAGCATTCAGCTAACAGAGTTAAATCATACTTTTGATTGAGCAGATCTGAACACTCTTTCTGTAGAAAATGCAACTGGACATTTGGAGCGCTAAGAGAGTAGTAGTGGAAAAAGGAATATATTCAAATATAAACTACACAGAAGCATTCTGTGAAACTTCTTTCTGATCTGAGCATTCAGCTAACAGAGTTAAACCATAGTTTTGATTGAGCAGTTTTGAAACACTCTGTCTGTAGAAAATGCAACTGGACATTCGTAGCGCTAAGTGGGTAATAGTGGAAAAAAGAATATGTTCAAATATAAACTACACAGAAGCATTGTATGAAACTTCTTTCTGTTCTGTGCATTCAACTAACAGAGTTGAAACTTACTTTTGATTGAGCCTTTCTGAAACACTCTTTCTGTAGAAACTGCAATTGGACATTCTGAGCGCTAAGAGGCCTATACTGGGAAAAATAATATCTTCAAATAAAAACTACACAGAAGCATTGTGTGAAACTTATTTCTGATATGTTCATTAAGCTAACAGAGTTAAACCATACTTTTGATTGCGCAGTTCTGAACACTCTTTCTGTAGAAAATGCAAGTGGACATTCGGAGCGCTAAGAGGGTAATAGTGGAAAAAGGAATATATTCAAATATAAACTACACAGTAGCATTCTGTGAAAATTCTTTCTGTTCTGTGCATTCAACTAACAGAGTTGAACCTTACTTTTGATTGAGCCGTTCTGAAACACTCTTTCTGTAGAAACTGCAATTGGACATGCTAAGCGCTAAGAGGCCTATGTTGGGAAAAAGAATATCTTCAAATAAAAACTACACAGATGCATTCTGTGAAACTTATTTCTGATCTGTAAATTCAGTTAAGAGAGATAAAACATATTTTTGATTGAGCAGTTATGAAACACTCTTTTTGTAGAAAATGCAAGTGGAGATTCGGAGCGCTAAGAGGGTAATAGTGGAAAAAGGAATGTCTTCAAATATAAACTACACAGAATCATTCGGTGAAACTTCTTTCTGATCTGTGCATTCAGCTAACAGAGTTAAACCATACTTTTGATTGAGCAGATCTGAACACTCTTTCTGTTGAAAATGCAACTGGACATTTGGAGCGCTAAGAGCGTAGTAGTGGAAAAAGGAATATATTCAAATATAAACTACACAGAAGCATTCTGTGAAACTTCTTTCTGATCTGAGCATTCAGCTAACAGAGTTAAACCATACTTTTGATTGAGCAGTTTTGAAACACTCTGTCTGTAGAAAATGCAACTGGACATTCGTAGCGCTAAGTGGGTAATAGTGGAAAAAAGAATATGTTCAAATATAAACTACACAGAAGCATTGTATGAAACTTCTTTCTGTTCTGTGCATTCAACTAACAGAGTTGAACCTTACTTTTGATTGAGCCTTTCTGAAACACTCTTTCTGTAGAAACTGCAATTGGACATTCTGAGCGCTAAGAGGCCTATATTGGGAAAAATAATAACTTCAAATAAAAACTACACAGAAGCATTGTGTGGAACTTATTTCTGATATGTTCATTAAGCTAACAGAGTTAAACCATACTTTTGATTGCGCAGTTCTGAACACTCTTTCTGTAGAAAATGCAAGTGGACATTCGGAGCGCTAAGAGGGTAATAGTGGAAAAAGGAATATATTCAAATATAAACTACACAGTAGCATTCTGTGAAAATTCTTTCTGTTCTGTGCATTCAACTAACAGAGTTGAACCTTACTTTTGATTGAGCCGTTCTGAAACACTCTTTCTGTAGAAACTGCAATTGGACATGCTAAGCGCTAAGAGGCCTACATTGGGAAAAAGAATATCTTCAAATAAAAACTACACAGATGCATTCTGTGAAACTTATTTCTGATCTGTAAATTCAGTTAACAGAGATAAAACATATTTTTGATTGAGCAGTTATGAAACACTCTTTTTGTAGAAAATGCAAGTGGAGATTCGGAGCGCTAAGAGGGTAATAGTAGAAAAAGGAATGTCTTCAAATATAAACTACACAGAATCATTCGGTGAAACTTCTTTCTGATCTGTGCATTCAGCTAACAGAGTTAAACCATACTTTTGATTGAGCAGATCTGAACACTCTTTCTGTTGAAAATGCAACTGGACATTTGGAGCGCTAAGAGCGTAGTAGTGGAAAAAGGAATATATTCAAATATAAACTACACAGAAGCATTCTGTGAAATTTCTTTCTGATCTGAGCATTCAGCTAACAGAGTTAAACCATACTTTTGATTGAGCAGTTTTGAAACACTCTGTCTGTAGAAAATGCAACTGGACATTCATAGCGCTAAGTGGGTAATAGTGGAAAAAAGTATATGTTCAAATATAAACTACACAGAAGCATTGTATGAAACTTTTTCTGTTCTGTGCATTCAACTAACAGAGTTGAACCTTACTTTTGATTGAGCCGTTCTGAAACACTCTTTCTGTAGAAACTGCAATTGGACATTCTGAGCGCTAAGAGGCCTATATTGGGAAAAAGAATGTCTACAAATAAAAACTACACAGAAGAATTGTGTGAAACTTCTTTCTGTTCTGTTTGTTCAACTAAAAGAGTTGAACCTTAGTTTTGACTGAGCCGTTCTGAAAAACTCTTTCTGTAGAAAATGCAAGTGGAGATTCGGAGCGCTAAGAGGGTAATAGTGGAAAAAGGAATGTCTCCAAATATAAACTACACAGAATCATTCTGTGAAACTTCTTTCTGATCTGAGCATTCAGCTAACAGAGTTAAACCATACTTTTGATTGAGCAGTTTTGAAACACTCTGTCTGTAGAAAATGCAACTGGACATTCGTAGCGCTAAGCGGGTAATAGTGGAAAAAAGAATATGTTCAAATATAAACTACACAGAAGCATTGTATGAAACTTCTTTCTGTTCTGTGCATTCAACTAACAGAGTTGAACCTTACTTTTGATTGAGCCTTTCTGAAACACTCTTTCTGTAGAAACTGCAATTGGACATTCTGAGCGCTAAGAGGCCTATACTGGGAAAAATAATATCTTCAAATAAAAACTACACAGAAGCATTGTGTGAAACTTATTTCTGATATGTTCATTAAGCTAACAGAGTTAAAACATACTTTTGATTGCGCAGTTCTGAACACTCTTTCTGTAGAAAATGCAAGTGGACATTCGGAGCGCTAAGAGGGTAATAGTGGAAAAAGGAATATATTCAAATATAAACTACACAGTAGCATTCTGTGAAAATTCTTTCTGTTCTGTGCATTCAACTAACAGAGTTGAACCTTACTTTTGATTGAGCCGTTCTGAAACACTCTTTCTGTAGAAACTGCAATTGGACATGCTAAGCGCTAAGAGGCCTACATTGGGAAAAAGAATATCTTCAAATAAAAACTACACAGATGCATTCTGTGAAACTTATTTCTGATCTGTAAATTCAGTTAACAGAGATAAAACATATTTTTGATTGAGCAGTTATGAAACACTATTTTTGTAGAAAATGCAAGTGGAGATTCGGAGCGCTAAGAGGGTAATAGTGGAAAAAGGAATGTCTTCAAATATAAACTACACAGAATCATTCGGTGAAACTTCTTTCTGATCTGAGCATTCAGCTAACAGAGTTGAACCTTACTTTTGATTGAGCCGTTCTGAAACACTCTTTCTGTAGAAACTACAATTCGACATTCTGAGCGCTAAGAGGCCTATATTGGGAAAAAGAATGTCTACAAATAAAAACTACACAGAAGAATTGTGTGAAACTACTTTCTGTTCTGATTGTTCAACTAAAATAGTTCAACCTTAGTTTTGATTGAGCCGTTCTGAAACAGTCTTTCTGTAGAAAATGCAAGTGGAGATTCGGAGCGCTAAGAAGGTAATAGTGGAAAAAGGAATGTCTCCAAATATAAACTACACAGAATCATTCTGTGAAACTTCTTTCTGATCTGTGCATTCAGCTAACAGAGTTAAACCATACTTTTGATTGAGCAGATCTGAACTCTCTTTCTGTAGAAAATGCAACTGGACATTTGGAACGCTAGGAGAGTAGTAGTGGAAAAAGGAATATATTCAAATATAAACTACACAGAAGCATTCTGTGAAACTTCTTTCTGATCTGAGCATTCAGCTAACAGAGTTAAACCATACTTTTGATTGAGCAGTTTTGAAACACTCTGTCTGTAGAAAATGCAACTGGACATTCGTAGCGCTAAGTGGGTAATAGGGGAAAAAAGAATATGTTCAAATATAAACTACACAGAAGCATTGTATGAAACTACTTTCTGTTCTGTGCATTCAACTAACAGAGTTGAACCTTACTTTTGACTGAGCCTTTCTGAAACACTCTTTCTGTAGAAACTGCAATTGGACATTCTGAGCGCTAAGAGGCCTATATTGGGAAAAATAATATCTTCAAATAAAAACTACACAGAAGCATTGTGTGAAACTTATTTCTGATATGTTCATTAAGCTAACAGAGTTAAACCATACTTTTGATTGCGCAGTTCTGAACACTCTTTCTGTAGAAAATGCAAGTGGACATTCGGAGCGCTAAGAGGGTAATAGTGGAAAAAGGAATATATTCAAATATAAACTACACAGTAGCATTCTGTGAAAATTCTTTCTGTTCTGTGCATTCAACTAACAGAGTTGAACCTTACTTTTGATTGAGCCGTTCTGAAACACTCTTTCTGTAGAAACTGCAATTGGACATGCTAAGCGCTAAGAGGCCTACATTGGGAAAAAGAATATCTTCAAATAAAAACTACACAGATGCATTCTGTGAAACTTATTTCTGATCTGTAAATTCAGTTAACAGAGATAAAACATATTTTTGATTGAGCAGTTATGAAACACTCTTTTTGTAGAAAATGCAAGTGGAGATTCGGAGCGCTAAGAGGGTAATAGTAGAAAAAGGAATGTCTTCAAATATAAACTACACAGAATTATTCGGTGAAACTTCTTTCTGATCTGTGCATTCAGCTAACAGAGTTAAACCATACTTTTGATTGAGCAGATCTGAACACTCTTTCTGTTGAAAATGCAACTGGACATTTGGAGCGCTAAGAGCGAAGTAGTGGAAAAAGGAATATATTCAAATATAAACTACACAGAAGCATTCTGTGAAACTTCTTTCTGATCTGAGCATTCAGTTAACAGAGTTAAACCATACTTTTGATTGAGCAGTTTTGAAATACTCTGTCTGTAGAAAATGCAACTGGACTTTCGTAGCGCTAAGTGGGTAATAGAGGAAAAAAGTATATGTTCAAATATAAACTACACAGAAGCATTGTATGAAAATTTTCTGTTCTGTGCATTCAACTAACAGAGTTGAACCTTACTTTTGATTGAGCCGTTCTGAAACACTCTTTCTGTAGAAACTGCAATTGGACATTCTGAGCGCTAAGAGGCCTATATTGGGAAAAAGAATGTCTACCAATAAAAACTACACAGAAGAATTGTGTGAAACTACTTTCTGTTCTGTTTGTTCAACTAAAAGAGTTGAACCTTAGTTTTGATTGAGCCGTTCTGAAACACTCTTTCTGTAGAAAATGCAAGTGGAGATACGGAGCGCTAAGAGGGTAATAGTGGAAAAAGGAATGTCTCCAAATATAAACTACACAGAATCATTCTGTGAAACTTCTTTCTGATCTGAGCATTCAGCTAACAGAGTTAAACCATACTTTTGATTGAGCAGTTTTGAAACACTCTGTCTGTAGAAAATGCAACTGGACATTCGTAGCGCTAAGCGGGTAATAGTGGAAAAAAGAATATGTTCAAATATAAACTACACAGAAGCATTGTATGAAACTTCTTTCTGTTCTGTGCATTCAACTAACAGAGTTGAACCTTACTTTTGATTGAGCCTTTCTGAAACACTCTTTCTGTAGAAACTGCAATTGGACATTCTGAGCGCTATGAGGCCTATACTGGGAAAAATAATATCTTCAAATAAAAACTACACAGAAGCATTGTGTGAAACTTATTTCTGATATGTTCATTAAGCTAACAGAGTTAAAACATACTTTTGATTGCGCAGTTCTGAACACTCTTTCTGTAGAAAATGCAAGTGGACATTCGGAGCGCTAAGAGGGTAATAGTGGAAAAAGGAATATATTCAAATATAAACTACACAGTAGCATTCTGTGAAAATTCTTTCTGTTCTGTGCATTCAACTAACAGAGTTGAACCTTACTTTTGATTGAGCCGTTCTGAAACACTCTTTCTGTAGAAACTGCAATTGGACATGCTAAGCGCTAAGAGGCCTACATTGGGAAAAAGAATATCTTCAAATAAAAACTACACAGATGCATTCTGTGAAACTTATTTCTGATCTGTAAATTCAGTTAACAGAGATAAAATATATTTTTGATTGAGCAGTTATGAAACACTATTTTTGTAGAAAATGCAAGTGGAGATTCGGAGCGCTAAGAGGGTAATAGTGGAAAAAGGAATGTCTTCAAATATAAACTACACAGAATCATTCGGTGAAACTACTTTCTGATCTGAGCATTCAGCTAACAGAGTTGAACCTTACTTTTGATTGAGCCGTTCTGAAACACTCTTTCTGTAGAAACTACAATTCGACATTCTGAGCGCTAAGAGGCCTATATTGGGAAAAAGAATGTCTACAAATAAAAACTACACAGAAGAATTGTGTGAAACTACTTTCTGTTCTGATTGTTCAACTAAAATAGTTCAACCTTAGTTTTGATTGAGCCGTTCTGAAACAGTCTTTCTGTAGAAAATGCAAGTGGAGATTCGGAGCGCTAAGAAGGTAATAGTGGAAAAAGGAATGTCTCCAAATATAAACTACACAGAATCATTCTGTGAAACTTCTTTCTGATCTGTGCATTCAGCTAACAGAGTTAAACCATACTTTTGATTAAGCAGATCTGAACTCTCTTTCTGTAGAAAATGCAACTGGACATTTGGAGCGCTAGGAGAGTAGTAGTGGAAAAAGGAATATATTCAAATATAAACTACACAGAAGCATTCTGTGAAACTTCTTTCTGATCTGAGCATTCAGCTAACAGAGTTAAACCATACTTTTGATTGAGCAGTTTTGAAACACTCTGTCTGTAGAAAATGCAACTGGACATTCGTAGCGCTAAGTGGGTAATAGGGGAAAAAAGAATATGTTCAAATATAAACTACACAGAAGCATTGTATGAAACTACTTTCTGTTCTGTGCATTCAACTAACAGAGTTGAACCTTACTTTTGACTGAGCCTTTCTGAAACACTCTTTCTGTAGAAACTGCAATTGGACATTCTGAGCGCTAAGAGGCCTATATTGGGAAAAATAATATCTTCAAATAAAAACTACACAGAAGCATTGTGTGAAACTTATTTCTGATATGTTCATTAAGCTAACAGAGTTAAACCATACTTTTGATTGCGCAGTTCTGAACACTCTTTCTGTAGAAAATTCAAGTGGACATTCGGAGCGCTAAGAGGGTAATAGTGGAAAAAGGAATATATTCAAATATAAACTACACAGTAGCATTCTGTGAAAATTCTTTCTGTTCTGTGCATTCAACTAACAGAGTTGAACCTTACTTTTGATTGAGCCGTTCTGAAACACTCTTTCTGTAGAAACTGCAATTGGACATGCTAAGCGCTAAGAGGCCTACATTGGGAAAAAGAATATCTTCAAATAAAAACTACACAGATGCATTCTGTGAAACTTATTTCTGATCTGTAAATTCAGTTAACAGAGATAAAACATATTTTTGATTGAGCAGTTATGAAACACTCTTTTTGTAGAAAATGCAAGTGGAGATTCGGAGCGCTAAGAGGGTAATAGTAGAAAAAGGAATGTCTTCAAATATAAACTACACAGAATTATTCGGTGAAACTTCTTTCTGATCTGTGCATTCAGCTAACAGAGTTAAACCATACTTTTGATTGAGCAGATCTGAACACTCTTTCTGTTGAAAATGCAACTGGACATTTGGAGCGCTAAGAGCGAAGTAGTGGAAAAAGGAATATATTCAAATATAAACTACACAGAAGCATTCTGTGAAACTTCTTTCTGATCTGAGCATTCAGTTAACAGAGTTAAACCATACTTTTGATTGAGCAGTTTTGAAATACTCTGTCTGTAGAAAATGCAACTGGACTTTCGTAGCGCTAAGTGGGTAATAGTGGAAAAAAGTATATGTTCAAATATAAACTACACAGAAGCATTGTATGAAAATTTTCTGTTCTGTGCATTCAACTAACAGAGTTGAACCTTACTTTTGATTGAGCCGTTCTGAAACACTCTTTCTGTAGAAACTGCAATTGGACATTCTGAGCGCTAAGAGGCCTATATTGGGAAAAAGAATGTCTACAAATAAAAACTACACAGAAGAATTGTGTGAAACTTCTTTCTGTTCTGTTTGTTCAACTAAAAGAGTTGAACCTTAGTTTTGATTGAGCCGTTCTGAAACACTCTTTCTGTAGAAAATGCAAGTGGAGATTCGGAGCGCTAAGAGGGTAATAGTGGAAAAAGGAATGTCTCCAAATATAAACTACACAGAATCATTCTGTGAAACTTCTTTCTGATCTGAGCATTCAGCTAACAGAGTTAAATCATACTTTTGATTGAGCAGATCTGAACACTCTTTCTGTAGAAAATGCAACTGGACATTTGGAGCGCTAAGAGAGTAGTAGTGGAAAAAGGAATATATTCAAATATAAACTACACAGAAACATTCTGTGAAACTTTTTTCTGATCTGAGCATTCAGCTAACAGAGTTAAACCATAGTTTTGATTGAGCAGTTTTGAAACACTCTGTCTGTAGAAAATGCAACTGGACATTCGTAGCGCTAAGTGGGTAATAGTGGAAAAAAGAATATGTTCAAATATAAACTACACAGAAGCATTGTATGAAACTTCTTTCTGTTCTGTGCATTCAACTAACAGAGTTGAACCTTACTTTTGATTGAGCCTTTCTGAAGCACTCTTTCTGAAGAAACTGCAATTGGACATTCTGAGCGCTAAGAGTCCTATACTGGGAAAAATAATATCTTCAAATAAAAACTACACAGAAGCATTGTGTGAAACTTATTTCTGATATGTTCATTAAGCTAACAGAGTTCAACCATACTTTTGATTGCGCAGTTCTGCACACTCTTTCTGTAGAAAATTCAAGTGGACATTCGGAGCGCTAAGAGGGTAATAGTGGAAAAAGGAATATATTCAAATATAAACTACACAGTAGCATTCTGTGAAAATTCTTTCTGTTCTGTGCATTCAACTAACAGAGTTGAACCTTACTTTTGATTGAGCCGTTCTGAAACACTCTTTCTGTAGAAACTGCAATTGGACATGCTAAGCGCTAAGAGGCCTATATTGGGAAAAAGAATATCTTCAAATAAAAACTACACAGATGCATTCTGTGAAACTTATTTCTGATCTGTAAATTCAGTTAAGAGAGATAAAACATATTTTTGATTGAGCAGTTATGAAACACTCTTTTTGTAGAAAATGCAAGTGGAGATTCGGAGCGCTAAGAGGGTAATAGTGGAAAAAGGAATGTCTTCAAATATAAACTACACAGAATCATTCGGTGAAACTTCTTTCTGATCTGTGCATTCAGCTAACAGAGTTAAACCATACTTTTGATTGAGCAGATCTGAACACTCTTTCTGTTGAAAATGCAACTGGACATTTGGAGCGCTAAGAGCGTAGTAGTGGAAAAAGGAATATATTCAAATATAAACTACACAGAAGCATTCTGTGAAACTTCTTTCTGATCTGAGCATTCAGCTAACAGAGTTAAACCATACTTTTGATTGAGCAGTTTTGAAACACTCTGTCTGTAGAAAATGCAACTGGACATTCGTAGCGCTAAGTGGGTAATAGTGGAAAAAAGAATATGTTCAAATATAAACTACACAGAAGCATTGTATGAAACTTCTTTCTGTTCTGTGCATTCAACTAACAGAGTTGAACCTTACTTTTGATTGAGCCTTTCTGAAACACTCTTTCTGTAGAAACTGCAATTGGACATTCTGAGCGCTAAGAGGCCTATATTGGGAAAAATAATATCTTCAAATAAAAACTACACAGAAGCATTGTGTGAAACTTATTTCTGATATGTTCATTAAGCTAACAGAGTTAAACCATACTTTTGATTGCGCAGTTCTGAACACTCTTTCTGTAGAAAATGCAAGTGGACATTCGGAGCGCTAAGAGGGTAATAGTGGAAAAAGGAATATATTCAAATATAAACTACACAGTAGCATTCTGTGAAAATTCTTTCTGTTCTGTGCATTCAACTAACAGAGTTGAACCTTACTTTTGATTGAGCCGTTCTGAAACACTCTTTCTGTAGAAACTGCAATTGGACATGCTAAGCGCTAAGAGGCCTACATTGGGAAAAAGAATATCTTCAAATAAAAACTACACAGATGCATTCTGTGAAACTTATCTCTGATCTGTAAATTCAGTTAACAGAGATAAAACATATTTTTGATTGAGCAGTTATGAAACACTCTTTTTGTAGAAAATGCAAGTGGAGATTCGGAGCGCTAAGAGGGTAATAGTAGAAAAAGGAATGTCTTCAAATATAAACTACACAGAATCATTCGGTGAAACTTCTTTCTGATCTGTGCATTCAGCTAACAGAGTTAAACCATACTTTTGATTGAGCAGATCTGAACACTCTTTCTGTTGAAAATGCAACTGGACATTTGGAGCGCTAAGAGCGTAGTAGTGGAAAAAGGAATATATTCAAATATAAACTACACAGAAGCATTCTGTGAAACTTCTTTCTGATCTGAGCATTCAGCTAACAGAGTTAAACCATACTTTTGATTGAGCAGTTTTGAAACACTCTGTCTGTAGAAAATGCAACTGGACATTCATAGCGCTAAGTGGGTAATAGTGGAAAAAATTATATGTTCAAATATAAACTACACAGAAGCATTGTATGAAACTTTTTCTGTTCTGTGCATTCAACTAACAGAGTTGAACCTTACTTTTGATTGAGCCGTTCTGAAACACTCTTTCTGTAGAAACTGCAATTGGACATTCTGAGCGCTAAGAGGCCTATATTGGGAAAAAGAATGTCTACAAATAAAAACTACACAGAAGAATTGTGTGAAACTTCTTTCTGTTCTGTTTGTTCAACTAAAAGAGTTGAACCTTAGTTTTGACTGAGCCGTTCTGAAAAACTCTTTCTGTAGAAAATGCAAGTGGAGATTCGGAGCGCTAAGAGGGTAATAGTGGAAAAAGGAATGTCTCCAAATATAAACTACACAGAATCATTCTGTGAAACTTCTTTCTGATCTGAGCATTCAGCTAACAGAGTTAAACCATACTTTTGATTGAGCAGTTTTGAAACACTCTGTCTGTAGAAAATGCAACTGGACATTCGTAGCGCTAAGTGGGTAATAGTGGAAAAAAGAATATGTTCAAATATAAACTACACAGAAGCATTGTATGAAACTTCTTTCTGTTCTGTGCATTCAACTAACAGAGTTGAACATTACTTTTGATTGAGCCGTTCTGAAACACTCTTTCTGTAGAAACTGCAATTGGACATTCTGAGCGCTAAGAAGCCTATATTGGGAAAACGAATGTCTACAAATAAAAACTACACAGAAGAATTGTGTGAAACTTCTTTCTGTTCTGTTTGTTCAACTAAAAGAGTTGAACCTTAGTTTTGATTGAGCCGTTCTGAAACACTCTTTCTGTAGAAAATGCAATGGAGATTCGGAGCGCTAAGAGGGTAATAGTGCAAAAAGGAATATATTCAAATATAAACTACACAGTAGCATTCTGTGAAAATTCTTTCTGTTCTGTGCATTCAGCTAACAGAGTTGAACCTTACTTTTGATTGAGCCGTTCTGAAACACTCTTTCTGTAGAAACTGCAATTGGACATGCTAAGCGCTAAGAGGCCTACATTGGGAAAAAGAATATCTTCAAATAAAAACTACACAGATGCATTCTGTGAAACTTATTTCTGATCTGTAAATTCAGTTAACAGAGATAAAACATATTTTTGATTGAGCAGTTATGAAACACGCTTTTTGTAGAAAATGCAAGTGGAGATTCGGAGCGCTAAGAGGGTAATAGTGGAAAAAGGAATGTCTTCAAATATAAACTACACAGAATCATTCGGTGAAACTTCTTTCTGATCTGTGCATTCAGCTAACAGAGTTAAACCATACTTTTGATTGAGCAGATCTGAACACTCTTTCTGTAGAAAATGCAACTGGACATTTGGAGCGCTAAGAGCGTAGTAGTGGAAAAAGGAATATATTCAAATATAAACTACACAGAAGCATTCTGTGAAACTTCTTTCTGATCTGAGCATTCAGCTAACAGAGTTAAACCATACTTTTGATTGAGCAGTTTTGAAACACTCTGTCTGTAGAAAATGCAACTGGACATTCGTAGCGCTAGGTGGGTAATAGTGGAAAAAAGAATATGTTCAAATATAAACTACACAGAAGCATTGTATGAAACTTCTTTCTGTTCTGTGCATTCAACTAACAGAGTTGAACCTTACTTTTGATTGAGCCTTTCTGAAACACTCTTTCTGTAGAAACTGCAATTGGACATTCTGAGCGCTAAGAGGCCTATAATGGGAAAAATAATATCTTCAAATAAAAACTACACAGAAGCATTGTGTGAAACTTATTTCTGATATGTTCATTAAGCTAACAGAGTTAAACCATACTTTTGATTGCGCAGTTCTGAACACTCTTTCTGTAGAAAATGCAAGTGGACATTCGGAGCGCTAAGAGGGTAATAGTGGAAAAAGGAATATATTCAAATATAAACTACACAGTAGCATTCTGTGAAAATTCTTTCTGTTCTGTGCATTCAACTAACAGAGTTGAACCTTACTTTTGATTGAGCCGTTCTGAAACACTCTTTCTGTAGAAACTGCAATTGGACATGCTAAGCGCTAAGAGGCCTACATTGGGAAAAAGAATATCTTCAAATAAAAACTACACAGATGCATTCTGTGAAACTTATTTCTGATCTGTAAATTCAGTTAACAGAGATAAAACATATTTTTGATTGAGCAGTTATGAAACACTCTTTTTGTAGAAAATGCAAGTGGAGATTCGGAGCGCTAAGAGGGTAATAGTGGAAAAAGGAATGTCTTCAAATATAAACTACACAGAATCATTCGATGAAACTTCTTTCTGATCTGTGCATTCAGCTAACAGATTTAAACCATACTTTTGATTGAGCAGATCTGAACACTCTTTCTGTAGAAAATGCAACTGGACATTTGGAGCGCTAAGAGCGTAGTAGTGGAAAAAGGAATATATTCAAATATAAACTACACAGAAGCATTCTGTGAAACTTCTTTCTGATCTGAGCATTCAGCTAACAGAGTTAAACCATACTTTTGATTGAGCAGTTTTGAAACACTCTGTCTGTAGAAAATGCAACTGGACATTCGTAGCGCTAAGTGGGTAATAGTGGAAAAAAGAATATGTTCAAATATAAACTACACAGAAGCATTGTATGAAACTTCTTTCTGTTCTGTGCATTCAACTAACAGAGTTGAACATTACTTTTGATTGAGCCGTTCTGAAACACTCTTTCTGTAGAAACTGCAATTGGACATTCTGAGCGCTAAGAAGCCTATATTGGGAAAACGAATGTCTACAAATAAAAACTACACAGAAGAATTGTGTGAAACTTCTTTCTGTTCTGTTTGTTCAACTAAAAGAGTTGAACCTTAGTTTTGATTGAGCCGTTCTGAAACACTCTTTCTGTAGAAAATGCAATGGAGATTCGGAGCGCTAAGAGGGTAATAGTGCAAAAAGGAATATATTCAAATATAAACTACACAGTAGCATTCTGTGAAAATTCTTTCTGTTCTGTGCATTCAGCTAACAGAGTTGAACCTTACTTTTGATTGAGCCGTTCTGAAACACTCTTTCTGTAGAAACTGCAATTGGACATGCTAAGCGCTAAGAGGCCTACATTGGGAAAAAGAATATCTTCAAATAAAAACTACACAGATGCATTCTGTGAAACTTATTTCTGATCTGTAAATTCAGTTAACAGAGATAAAACATATTTTTGATTGAGCAGTTATGAAACACGCTTTTTGTAGAAAATGCAAGTGGAGATTCGGAGCGCTAAGAGGGTAATAGTGGAAAAAGGAATGTCTTCAAATATAAACTACACAGAATCATTCGGTGAAACTTCTTTCTGATCTGTGCATTCAGCTAACAGAGTTAAACCATACTTTTGATTGAGCAGATCTGAACACTCTTTCTGTAGAAAATGCAACTGGACATTTGGAGCGCTAAGAGCGTAGTAGTGGAAAAAGGAATATATTCAAATATAAACTACACAGAAGCATTCTGTGAAACTTCTTTCTGATCTGAGCATTCAGCTAACAGAGTTAAACCATACTTTTGATTGAGCAGTTTTGAAACACTCTGTCTGTAGAAAATGCAACTGGACATTCGTAGCGCTAGGTGGGTAATAGTGGAAAAAAGAATATGTTCAAATATAAACTACACAGAAGCATTGTATGAAACTTCTTTCTGTTCTGTGCATTCAACTAACAGAGTTGAAACTTACTTTTGATTGAGCCTTTCTGAAACACTCTTTCTGTAGAAACTGCAATTGGACATTCTGAGCGCTAAGAGGCCTATAATGGGAAAAATAATATCTTCAAATAAAAACTACACAGAAGCATTGTGTGAAACTTATTTCTGATATGTTCATTAAGCTAACAGAGTTAAACCATACTTTTGATTGCGCAGTTCTGAACACTCTTTCTGTAGAAAATGCAAGTGGACATTCGGAGCGCTAAGAGGGTAATAGTGGAAAAAGGAATATATTCAAATATAAACTACACAGTAGCATTCTGTGAAAATTCTTTCTGTTCTGTGCATTCAACTAACAGAGTTGAACCTTACTTTTGATTGAGCCGTTCTGAAACACTCTTTCTGTAGAAACTGCAATTGGACATGCTAAGCGCTAAGAGGCCTACATTGGGAAAAAGAATATCTTCAAATAAAAACTACACAGATGCATTCTGTGAAACTTATTTCTGATCTGTAAATTCAGTTAACAGAGATAAAACATATTTTTGATTGAGCAGTTATGAAACACTCTTTTTGTAGAAAATGCAAGTGGAGATTCGGAGCGCTAAGAGGGTAATAGTGGAAAAAGGAATGTCTTCAAATATAAACTACACAGAATCATTCGGTGAAACTTCTTTCTGATCTGTGCATTCAGCTAACAGAGTTAAACCATACTTTTGATTGAGCAGATCTGAACACTCTTTCTGTAGAAAATGCAACTGGACATTTGGAGCGCTAAGAGCGTAGTAGTGGAAAAAGGAATATATTCAAATATAAACTACACAGAAGCATTCTGTGAAACTTCTTTCTGATCTGAGCATTCAGCTAACAGAGTTAAACCATACTTTTGATTGAGCAGTTTTGAAACACTCTGTCTGTAGAAAATGCAACTGGACATTCGTAGCGCTAAGTGGGTAATAGTGGAAAAAAGAATATGTTCAAATATAAACTACACAGAAGCATTGTATGAAACTTCTTTCTGTTCTGTGCATTCAACTAACAGAGTTGAACATTACTTTTGATTGAGCCGTTCTGAAACACTCTTTCTGTAGAAACTGCAATTGGACATTCTGAGCGCTAAGAAGCCTATATTGGGAAAACGAATGTCTACAAATAAAAACTACACAGAAGAATTGTGTGAAACTTCTTTCTGTTCTGTTTGTTCAACTAAAAGAGTTGAACCTTAGTTTTGATTGAGCCGTTCTGAAACACTCTTTCTGTAGAAAATGCAATGGAGATTCGGAGCGCTAAGAGGGTAATAGTGCAAAAAGGAATATATTCAAATATAAACTACACAGTAGCATTCTGTGAATATTCTTTCTGTTCTGTGCATTCAGCTAACAGAGTTGAACCTTACTTTTGATTGAGCCGTTCTGAAACACTCTTTCTGTAGAAACTGCAATTGGACATGCTAAGCGCTAAGAGGCCTACATTGGGAAAAAGAATATCTTCAAATAAAAACTACACAGATGCATTCTGTGAAACTTATTTCTGATCTGTAAATTCAGTTAACAGAGATAAAACATATTTTTGATTGAGCAGTTATGAAACACGCTTTTTGTAGAAAATGCAAGTGGAGATTCGGAGCGCTAAGAGGGTAATAGTGGAAAAAGGAATGTCTTCAAATATAAACTACACAGAATCATTCGGTGAAACTTCTTTCTGATCTGTGCATTCAGCTAACAGAGTTAAACCATACTTTTGATTGAGCAGATCTGAACACTCTTTCTGTAGAAAATGCAACTGGACATTTGGAGCGCTAAGAGCGTAGTAGTGGAAAAAGGAATATATTCAAATATAAACTACACAGAAGCATTCTGTGAAACTTCTTTCTGATCTGAGCATTCAGCTAACAGAGTTAAACCATACTTTTGATTGAGCAGTTTTGAAACACTCTGTCTGTAGAAAATGCAACTGGACATTCGTAGCGCTAGGTGGGTAATAGTGGAAAAAAGAATATGTTCAAATATAAACTACACAGAAGCATTGTATGAAACTTCTTTCTGTTCTGTGCATTCAACTAACAGAGTTGAAACTTACTTTTGATTGAGCCTTTCTGAAACACTCTTTCTGTAGAAACTGCAATTGGACATTCTGAGCGCTAAGAGGCCTATAATGGGAAAAATAATATCTTCAAATAAAAACTACACAGAAGCATTGTGTGAAACTTATTTCTGATATGTTCATTAAGCTAACAGAGTTAAACCATACTTTTGATTGCGCAGTTCTGAACACTCTTTCTGTAGAAAATGCAAGTGGACATTCGGAGCGCTAAGAGGGTAATAGTGGAAAAAGGAATATATTCAAATATAAACTACACAGTATCATTCTGTGAAAATTCTTTCTGTTCTGTGCATTCAACTAACAGAGTTGAACCTTACTTTTGATTGAGCCGTTCTGAAACACTCTTTCTGTAGAAACTGCAATTGGACATGCTAAGCGCTAAGAGGCCTACATTGGGAAAAAGAATATCTTCAAATAAAAACTACACAGATGCATTCTGTGAAACTTATTTCTGATCTGTAAATTCAGTTAACAGAGATAAAACATATTTTTGATTGAGCAGTTATGAAACACTCTTTTTGTAGAAAATGCAAGTGGAGATTCGGAGCGCTAAGAGGGTAATAGTGGAAAAAGGAATGTCTTCAAATATAAACTACACAGAAACATTTGGTGAAACTTCTTTCTGATCTGTGCATTCAGCTAACAGAGTTAAACCATACTTTTGATTGAGCAGATCTGAACACTCTTTCTGTAGAAAATGCAACTGGACATTTGGAGCGCTAAGAGCGTAGTAGTGGAAAAAGGAATATATTCAAATATAAACTACACAGAAGCATTCTGTGAAACTTCTTTCTGATCTGAGCATTCAGCTAACAGAGTTAAACCATACTTTTGATTGAGCAGTTTTGAAACACTCTGTCTGTAGAAAATGCAACTGGACATTCGTAGCGCTAAGTGGGTAATAGTGGAAAAAAGAATATGTTCAAATATAAACTACACAGAAGCATTGTATGAAACTTCTTTCTGTTCTGTGCATTCAACTAACAGAGTTGAACCTTACTTTTGATTGAGCCGTTCTGAAACACTCTTTCTGTAGAAACTGCAATTGGACATTCTGAGCGCTAAGAGGCCTATAATGGGAAAAATAATATCTTCAAATAAAAACTACACAGAAGCATTGTGTGAAACTTATTTCTGATATGTTCATTAAGCTAACAGAGTTAAACCATACTTTTGATTGCGCAGTTCTGAACACTCTTTCTGTAGAAAATGCAAGTGGACATTCGGAGCGCTAAGAGGGTAATAGTGGAAAAAGGAATATATTCAAATATAAACTACACAGTAGCATTCTGTGAAAATTCTTTCTGTTCTGTGCATTCAACTAACAGAGTTGAACCTTACTTTTGATTGAGCCGTTCTGAAACACTCTTTCTGTAGAAACTGCAATTGGACATGCTAAGCGCTAAGAGGCCTACATTGGGAAAAAGAATATCTTCAAATAAAAACTACACAGATGCATTCTGTGAAACTTATTTCTGATCTGTAAATTCAGTTAACAGAGATAAAACATATTTTTGATTGAGCAGTTATGAAACACTCTTTTTGTAGAAAATGCAAGTGGAGATTCGGAGCGCTAAGAGGGTAATAGTGGAAAAAGGAATGTCTTCAAATATAAACTACACAGAATCATTCGGTGAAACTTCTTTCTGATCTGTGCATTCAGCTAACAGAGTTAAACCATACTTTTGATTGAGCAGATCTGAACACTCTTTCTGTAGAAAATGCAACTGGACATTTGGAGCGCTAAGAGCGTAGTAGTGGAAAAAGGAATATATTCAAATATAAACTACACAGAAGCATTCTGTGAAACTTCTTTCTGATCTGAGCATTCAGCTAACAGAGTTAAACCATACTTTTGATTGAGCAGTTTTGAAACACTCTGTCTGTAGAAAATGCAACTGGACATTCGTAGCGCTAAGTGGGTAATAGTGGAAAAAAGAATATGTTCAAATATAAACTACACAGAAGCATTGTATGAAACTTCTTTCTGTTCTGTGCATTCAACTAACAGAGTTGAACCTTACTTTTGATTGAGCCGTTCTGAAACACTCTTTCTGTAGAAACTGCAATTGGACATTCTGAGCGCTAAGAAGCCTATATTGGGAAAAAGAATGTCTACAAATAAAAACTACACAGAAGAATTGTGTGAAACTTCTTTCTGTTCTGTTTGTTCAACTAAAAGATTTGAACCTTAGTTTTGATTGAGCCGTTCTGAAACACTCTTTCTGTAGAAAATGCAATGGAGATTCGGAGCGCTAAGAGGGTAATAGTGCAAAAAGGAATATATTCAAATATAAACTACACAGTAGCATTCTGTGAAAATTCTTTCTGTTCTGTGCATTCAGCTAACAGAGTTGAACCTTACTTTTGATTGAGCCGTTCTGAAACACTCTTTCTGTAGAAACTGCAATTGGACATGCTAAGCGCTAAGAGGCCTACATTGGGAAAAAGAATATCTTCAAATAAAAACTACACAGATGCATTCTGTGAAACTTATTTCTGATCTGTAAATTCAGTTAACAGAGATAAAACATATTTTTGATTGAGCAGTTATGAAACACGCTTTTTGTAGAAAATGCAAGTGGATATTCGGAGCGCTAAGAGGGTAATAGTGGAAAAAGGAATGTCTTCAAATATAAACTACACAGAATCATTCGGTGAAACTTCTTTCTGATCTGTGCATTCAGCTAACAGAGTTAAACCATACTTTTGATTGAGCAGATCTGAACACTCTTTCTGTAGAAAATGCAACTGGACATTTGGAGCGCTAAGAGCGTAGTAGTGGAAAAAGGAATATATTCAAATATAAACTACACAGAAGCATTCTGTGAAACTTCTTTCTGATCTGAGCATTCAGCTAACAGAGTTAAACCATACTTTTGATTGAGCAGTTTTGAAACACTCTGTCTGTAGAAAATGCAACTGGACATTCGTAGCGCTAAGTGGGTAATAGTGGAAAAAAGAATATGTTCAAATATAAACTACACAGAAGCATTGTATGAAACTTCTTTCTGTTCTGTGCATGCAACTAACAGAGTTGAACCTTACTTTTGATTGAGCCGTTCTGAAACACTCTTTCTGTAGAAACTGCAATTGGACATTCTGAGCACTAAGAGGCCTATGTTGGGAAAAAGAATGTCTACAAATAAAAACTACACAGAAGAATTGTGTGAAACTTCTTTCTGTTCTGTTTGTTCAACTAAAAGAGTTGAACCTTAGTTTTGATTGAGCCGTTCTGAAACACACTTTCTGTATAAAATGCAAGTGGAGTTTCGGAGCGCTATGAGGGTAATAGTGGAAAAAGGAATGTCTCCAAATATAAACTACACAGAATCATTCTGTGAAACTTCTTTCTGATCTGTGCATTCAGCTAACAGAGTTAAACCATACTTTTGATTGAGCAGATCTGAACATTCTTTCTGTAGAAAATGCAACTGGACATTTGGAGCGCTAAGGGCGTAGTAGTGGAAAAAGGAATATATTCAAATATAAACTACACAGAAGCATTCTGTGAAACTTCTTTCTGATCTGAGCATTCAGCTAACAGAGTTAAACCATACTTTTGATTGAGCAGTTTTGAAACACTCTGTCTGTAGAAAATGCAACTGGACGTTCGTAGCGCTAAGTGGGTAATAGTGGAAAAAAGAATATGTTCAAATATAAACTACACAGAAGCATTGTATGAAACTTCTTTCTGTTCTGTGCATTCAACTAACAGAGTTGAACCTTACTTTTGATTGAGCCTTTCTGAAACACTCTTTCTGTAGAAACTGCAATTGGACATTCTGAGCGCTAAGAAGCCTATATTGGGAAAACGAATGTCTACAAATAAAAACTACACAGAAGAATTGTGTGAAACTTCTTTCTGTTCTGTTTGTTCAACTAAAAGAGTTGAACCTTAGTTTTGATTGAGCCGTTCTGAAACACTCTTTCTGTAGAAAATGCAATGGAGATTCGGAGCGCTAAGAGGGTAATAGTGCAAAAAGGAATATATTCAAATATAAACTACACAGTAGCATTCTGTGAAAATTCTTTCTGTTCTGTGCATTCAGCTAACAGAGTTGAACCTTACTTTTTATTGAGCCGTTCTGAAACACTCTTTCTGTAGAAACTGCAATTGGACATGCTAAGCGCTAAGAGGCCTACATTGGGAAAAAGAATATCTTCAAATAAAAACTACACAGATGCATTCTGTGAAACTTATTTCTGATCTGTAAATTCAGTTAACAGAGATAAAACATATTTTTGATTGAGCAGTTATGAAACACGCTTTTTGTAGAAAATGCAAGTGGAGATTCGGAGCGCTAAGAGGGTAATAGTGGAAAAAGGAATGTCTTCAAATATAAACTACACAGAATCATTCGGTGAAACTTCTTTCTGATCTGTGCATTCAGCTAACAGAGTTAAACCATACTTTTGATTGAGCAGATCTGAACACTCTTTCTGTAGAAAATGCAACTGGACATTTGGAGCGCTAAGAGCGTAGTAGTGGAAAAAGGAATATATTCAAATATAAACTACACAGAAGCATTCTGTGAAACTTCTTTCTGATCTGAGCATTCAGCTAACAGAGTTAAACCATACTTTTGATTGAGCAGTTTTGAAACACTCTGTCTGTAGAAAATGCAACTGGACATTCGTAGCGCTAGGTGGGTAATAGTGGAAAAAAGAATATGTTCAAATATAAACTACACAGAAGCATTGTATGAAACTTCTTTCTGTTCTGTGCATTCAACTAACAGAGTTGAAACTTACTTTTGATTGAGCCTTTTTGAAACACTCTTTCTGTAGAAACTGCAATTGGACATTCTGAGCGCTAAGAGGCCTATAATGGGAAAAATAATATCTTCAAATAAAAACTACACAGAAGCATTGTGTGAAACTTATTTCTGATATGTTCATTAAGCTAACAGAGTTAAACCATACTTTTGATTGCGCAGTTCTGAACACTCTTTCTGTAGAAAATGCAAGTGGACATTCGGAGCGCTAAGAGGGTAATAGTGGAAAAAGGAATATATTCAAATATAAACTACACAGTATCATTCTGTGAAAATTCTTTCTGTTCTGTGCATTCAACTAACAGAGTTGAACCTTACTTTTGATTGAGCCGTTCTGAAACACTCTTTCTGTAGAAACTGCAATTGGACATGCTAAGCGCTAAGAGGCCTACATTGGAAAAAAGAATATCTTCAAATAAAAACTACACAGATGCATTCTGTGAAACTTATTTCTGATCTGTAAATTCAGTTAACAGAGATAAAACATATTTTTGATTGAGCAGTTATGAAACACTCTTTTTGTAGAAAATGCAAGTGGAGATTCGGAGCGCTAAGAGGGTAATAGTGGAAAAAGGAATGTCTTCAAATATAAACTACACAGAATCATTTGGTGAAACTTCTTTCTGATCTGTGCATTCAGCTAACAGAGTTAAACCATACTTTTGATTGAGCAGATCTGAACACTCTTTCTGTAGAAAATGCAACTGGACATTTGGAGCGCTAAGAGCGTAGTAGTGGAAAAAGGAATATATTCAAATATAAACTACACAGAAGCATTCTGTGAAACTTCTTTCTGATCTGAGCATTCAGCTAACAGAGTTAAACCATACTTTTGATTGAGCAGTTTTGAAACACTCTGTCTGTAGAAAATGCAACTGGACATTCGTAGCGCTAAGTGGGTAATAGTGGAAAAAAGAATATGTTCAAATATAAACTACACAGAAGCATTGTATGAAACTTCTTTCTGTTCTGTGCATTCAACTAACAGAGTTGAACCTTACTTTTGATTGAGCCGTTCTGAAACACTCTTTCTGTAGAAACTGCAATTGGACATTCTGAGCGCTAAGAGGCCTATAATGGGAAAAATAATATCTTCAAATAAAAACTACACAGAAGCATTGTGTGAAACTTATTTCTGATATGTTCATTAAGCTAACAGAGTTAAACCATACTTTTGATTGCGCAGTTCTGAACACTCTTTCTGTAGAAAATGCAAGTGGACATTCGGAGCGCTAAGAGGGTAATAGTGGAAAAAGGAATATATTCAAATATAAACTACACAATAGCATTCTGTGAAAATTCTTTCTGTTCTGTGCATTCAACTAACAGAGTTGAACCTTACTTTTGATTGAGCCGTTCTGAAACACTCTTTCTGTAGAAACTGCAATTGGACATGCTAAGCGCTAAGAGGCCTACATTGGGAAAAAGAATATCTTCAAATAAAAACTACACAGATGCATTCTGTGAAACTTATTTCTGATCTGTAAATTCAGTTAACAGAGATAAAACATATTTTTGATTGAGCAGTTATGAAACACTCTTTTTGTAGAAAATGCAAGTGGAGATTCGGAGCGCTAAGAGGGTAATAGTGGAAAAAGGAATGTCTTCAAATATAAACTACACAGAATCATTCGGTGAAACTTCTTTCTGATCTGTGCATTCAGCTAACAGAGTTAAACCATACTTTTGATTGAGCAGATCTGAACACTCTTTCTGTAGAAAATGCAACTGGACATTTGGAGCGCTAAGAGCGTAGTAGTGGAAAAAGGAATATATTCAAATATAAACTACACAGAAGCATTCTGTGAAACTTCTTTCTGATCTGAGCATTCAGCTAACAGAGTTAAACCATACTTTTGATTGAGCAGTTTTGAAACACTCTGTCTGTAGAAAATGCAACTGGACATTCGTAGCGCTAAGTGGGTAATAGTGGAAAAAAGAATATGTTTAAATATAAACTACACAGAAGCATTGTATGAAACTTCTTTCTGTTCTGTGCATTCAACTAACAGAGTTGAACCTTACTTTTGATTGAGCCGTTCTGAAACACTCTTTCTGTAGAAACTGCAATTGGACATTCTGAGCGCTAAGAAGCCTATATTGGGAAAAAGAATGTCTACAAATAAAAACTACACAGAAGAATTGTGTGAAACTTCTTTCTGTTCTGTTTGTTCAACTAAAAGAGTTGAACCTTAGTTTTGATTGAGCCGTTCTGAAACACTCTTTCTGTAGAAAATGCAATGGAGATTCGGAGCGCTAAGAGGGTAATAGTGCAAAAAGGAATATATTCAAATATAAACTACACAGTAGCATTCTGTGATAATTCTTTTTGTTCTGTGCATTCAGCTAACAGAGTTGAACCTTACTTTTGATTGAGCCGTTCTGAAACACTCTTTCTGTAGAAACTGCAATTGGACATGCTAAGCGCTAAGAGGCCTACATTGGGAAAAAGAATATCTTCAAATAAAAACTACACAGATGCATTCTGTGAAACTTATTTCTGATCTGTAAATTCAGTTAACAGAGATAAAACATATTTTTGATTGAGCAGTTATGAAACACTCTTTTTGTAGAAAATGCAAGTGGAGATTCGGAGCGCTAAGAGGGTAATAGTGGAAAAAGGAATGTCTTCAAATATAAACTACACAGAATCATTTGGTGAAACTTCTTTCTGATCTGTGCATTCAGCTAACAGAGTTAAACCATACTTCTGATTGAGCAGATCTGAACACTCTTTCTGTAGAAAATGCAACTGGACATTTGGAGCGCTAAGAGCGTAGTAGTGGAAAAAGGAATATATTCAAATATAAACTACACAGAAGCATTCTGTGAAACTTCTTTCTGATCTGAGCATTCAGCTAACAGAGTTAAACCATACTTTTGATTGAGCAGTTTTGAAACACTCTTTCTGTAGAAAATGCAACTGGACATTTGTAGCGCTAAGTGGGTAATAGTGGAAAAAAGAATATGTTCAAATATAAACTACACAGAAGCATTGTATGAAACTTCTTTCTGTTCTGTGCATTCAACTAACAGAGTTGAACCTTACTTTTGATTGAGCCGTTCTGAAACACTCTTTCTGTAGAAACTGCAATTGGACATTCTGAGCGCTAAGAGGCCTATAATGGGAAAAATAATATCTTCAAATAAAAACTACACAGAAGCATTGTGTGAAACTTATTTCTGATATGTTCATTAAGCTAACAGAGTTAAACCATACTTTGGATTGCGCAGTTCTGAACACTCTTTCTGTAGAAAATGCAAGTGGACATTCGGAGCGCTAAGAGGGTAATAGTGGAAAAAGGAATATATTCAAATATAAACTACACAGTAGCATTCTGTGAAAATTCTTTCTGTTCTGTGCATTCAACTAACAGAGTTGAACCTTACTTTTGATTGAGCCGTTCTGAAACACTCTTTCTGTAGAAACTGCAATTGGACATGCTAAGCGCTAAGAGGCCTACATTGGGAAAAAGAATATCTTCAAATAAAAACTACACAGATGCATTCTGTGAAACTTATTTCTGATCTGTAAATTCAGTTAACAGAGATAAAACATATTTTTGATTGAGCAGTTATGAAACACTCTTTTTGTAGAAAATGCAAGTGGAGATTCGGAGCGCTAAGAGGGTAATAGTGGAAAAAGGAATGTCTTCAAATATAAACTACACAGAATCATTCGGTGAAACTTCTTTCTGATCTGTGCATTCAGCTAACAGAGTTAAACCATACTTCTGATTGAGCAGATCTGAACACTCTTTCTGTAGAAAATGCAACTGGACATTTGGAGCGCTAAGAGCGTAGTAGTGGAAAAAGGAATATATTCAAATATAAACTACACAGAAGCATTCTGTGAAACTTCTTTCTGATCTGAGCATTCAGCTAACAGAGTTAAACCATACTTTTGATTGAGCAGTTTTGAAACACTCTTTCTGTAGAAAATGCAACTGGACATTTGTAGCGCTAAGTGGGTAATAGTGGAAAAAAGAATATGTTCAAATATAAACTACACAGAAGCATTGTATGAAACTTCTTTCTGTTCTGTGCATTCAACTAACAGAGTTGAACCTTACTTTTGATTGAGCCGTTCTGAAACACTCTTTCTGTAGAAACTGCAATTGGACATTCTGAGCGCTAAGAGGCCTATAATGGGAAAAATAATATCTTCAAATAAAAACTACACAGAAGCATTGTGTGAAACTTATTTCTGATATGTTCATTAAGCTAACAGAGTTAAACCATACTTTGGATTGCGCAGTTCTGAACACTCTTTCTGTAGAAAATGCAAGTGGACATTCGGAGCGCTAAGAGGGTAATAGTGGAAAAAGGAATATATTCAAATATAAACTACACAGTAGCATTCTGTGAAAATTCTTTCTGTTCTGTGCATTCAACTAACAGAGTTGAACCTTACTTTTGATTGAGCCGTTCTGAAACACTCTTTCTGTAGAAACTGCAATTGGACATGCTAAGCGCTAAGAGGCCTACATTGGGAAAAAGAATATCTTCAAATAAAAACTACACAGATGCATTCTGTGAAACTTATTTCTGATCTGTAAATTCAGTTAACAGAGATAAAACATATTTTTGATTGAGCAGTTATGAAACACTCTTTTTGTAGAAAATGCAAGTGGAGATTCGGAGCGCTAAGAGGGTAATAGTGGAAAAAGGAATGTCTTCAAATATAAACTACACAGAATCATTCGGTGAAACTTCTTTCTGATCTGTGCATTCAGCTAACAGAGTTAAACCATACTTTTGATTGAGCAGATCTGAACACTCTTTCTGTAGAAAATGCAACTGGACATTTGGAGCGCTAAGAGCGTAGTAGTGGAAAAAGGAATATATTCAAATATAAACTACACAGAAGCATTCTGTGAAACTTCTTTCTGATCTGAGCATTCAGCTAACAGAGTTAAACCATACTTTTGATTGAGCAGTTTTGAAACACTCTGTCTGTAGAAAATGCAACTGGACATTCGTAGCGCTAAGTGGGTAATAGTGGAAAAAAGAATATGTTCAAATGTAAACTACACAGAAGCATTGTATGAAACTTCTTTCTGTTCTGTGCATTCAACTAACAGAGTTGAACCTTACTTTTGATTGAGCCGTTCTGAAACACTCTTTCTGTAGAAACTGCAATTGGACATTCTGAGCGCTAAGAAGCCTATATTGGGAAAAAGAATGTCTACAAATAAAAACTACACAGAAGAATTGTGTGAAACTTCTTTCTGTTCTGTTTGTTCAACTAAAAGAGTTGAACCTTAGTTTTGATTGAGCCGTTCTGAAACACTCTTTCTGTAGAAAATGCAATGGAGATTCGGAGCGGTAAGAGGGTAATAGTGCAAAAAGGAATATATTCAAATATAAACTACACAGTAGCATTCTGTGAAAATTCTTTCTGTTCTGTGCATTCAGCTAACAGAGTTGAACCTTACTTTTGATTGAGCCGTTCTGAAACACTCTTTCTGTAGAAACTGCAATTGGACATGCTAAGCGCTAAGAGGCCTACATTGGGAAAAAGAATATCTTCAAATAAAAACTACACAGATGCATTCTGTGAAACTTATTTCTGATCTGTAAATTCAGTTAACAGAGATAAAAAATATTTTTGATTGAGCAGTTATGAAACACGCTTTTTGTAGAAAATGCAAGTGGAGATTCGGAGCGCTAAGAGGGTAATAGTGGAAAAAGGAATGTCTTCAAATATAAACTACACAGAATCATTCGGTGAAACTTCTTTCTGATCTGTGCATTCAGCTAACAGAGTTAAACCATACTTTTGATTGAGCAGATCTGAACACTCTTTCTGTAGAAAATGCAACTGGACATTTGGAGCGCTAAGAGCGTAGTAGTGGAAAAAGGAATATATTCAAATATAAACTACACAGAAGCATTCTGTGAAACTTCTTTCTGATCTGAGCATTCAGCTAACAGATTTAAACCATACTTTTGATTGAGCAGTTTTGAAACACTCTGTCTGTAGAAAATGCAACTGGACATTCGTAGCGCTAAGTGGGTAATAGTGGAAAAAAGAATATGTTCAAATATAAACTACACAGAAACATTGTATGAAACTTCTTTCTGTTCTGTGCATTCAACTAACAGAGTTGAACCTTACTTTTGATTGAGCCTTTCTGAAACACTCTTTCTGTAGAAACTGCAATTGGACATTCTGAGCGCTAAGAGGCCTATAATGGGAAAAATAATATCTTCAAATAAAAACTACACAGAAGCATTGTGTGAAACTTATTTCTGATATGTTCATTAAGCTAACAGAGTTAAACCATACTTTTGATTGCGCAGTTCTGAACACTCTTTCTGTAGAAAATGCAAGTGGACATTCGGAGCGCTAAGAGGGTAATAGTGGAAAAAGGAATATATTCAAATATAAACTACACAGTAGCATTCTGTGAAAATTCTTTCTGTTCTGTGCATTCAACTAACAGAGTTGAACCTTGATTTGATTGAGCCGTTCTGAAACACTCTTTCTGTAGAAACTGCAATTGGACATGCTAAGCGCTAAGAGGCCTACATTGGGAAAAAGGATATCTTCAAATAAAAACTACACAGATGCATTCTGTGAAACTTATTTCTGATCTGTAAATTCAGTTAACAGAGATAAAACATATTTTTGATTGAGCAGTTATGAAACACTCTTTTTGTAGAAAATGCAAGTGGAGATTCGGAGCGTTAAGAGGGTAATAGTGGAAAAATGAATGTCTTCAAATATAAACTACACAGAATCATTCGGTGAAACTTCTTTCTGATCTGTGCATTCAGCTAACAGAGTTAAACCATACTTTTGATTGAGCAGATCTGAACACTCTTTCTGTAGAAAATGCAACTGGACATTTGGAGCGCTAAGAGCGTAGTAGTGGAAAAAGGAATATATTCAAATATAAACTACACAGAAGCATTCTGTGAAACTTCTTTCTGATCTGAGCATTCAGCTAACAGTTAAACCATACTTTTGATTGAGCAGTTTTGAAACACTCTGTCTGTAGAAAATGCAACTGGACATTCGTAGCGCTAAGTGGGTAATAGTGGAAAAAAGAATATGTTCAAATATAAACTACAAAGAAGCATTGTATGAAACTTCTTTCTGTTCTGTGCATTCAACTAACAGAGTTGAACCTTATTTTTGATTGAGCCGTTCTGAAACACTCTTTCTGTAGAAACTGCAATTGGACATTCTGAGCGCTAAGAGGCCTATATTGGGAAAAAGAATGTCTACAAATAAAAACTACACAGAAGAATTGTGTGAAACTTCTTTCTGTTCTGTCTGTTCAACTAAAAGAATTGAACCTTAGTTTTCATTGAGCCGTTCTGAAACACTATTTCTGTACAAAATGCAATGGAGATTCGGAGCGCTAAGAGGGTAATAGTGGAAAAAGGAATATATTCAAATATAAACTACACAGTAGCATTCTGTGAAAATTCTTTCTGTTCTGTGCATTCAGCTAACAGTGTTGAACCTTACTTTTGATTGAGCCGTTCTGAAACACTCTTTCTGTAGAAACTGCAATTGGACATGCTAAGCGCTAAGAGGCCTACATTGGGAAAAAGAATATCTTCAAATAAAAACTACACAGATGCACTCTGTGAAACTTATTTCTGATCTGTAAATTCAGTTAACAGATATAAAACATATTTTTGATTGAGCAGTTATGAAACACGCTTTTTGTAGAAAATGCAAGTGGAGATTCGGAGCGCTAAGAGGGTAATAGTGGAAAAAGGAATGTCTTCAAATATAAACTGCACAGAATCATTCGGTGAAACTTCTTTCTGATCTGCGCATTCAGCTAACAGAGTTAAACCATACTTTTGATTGAGCAGATCTGAACACTCTTTCTGTAGAAAATGCAACTGGACATTTGGAGCGCTAAGAGCGTAGTAGTGGAAAAAGGAATATATTCAAATATAAACTACACAGAAGCATTCTGTGAAACTTCTTTCTGATCTGAGCATTCAGCTAACAGAGTTAAACCATACTTTTGATTGAGCAGTTTTGAAACACTCTGTCTGTAGAAAATGCAACTGGACATTCGTAGCGCTAAGTGGGTAATAGTGGAAAAAAGAATATGTTCAAATATAAACTACACAGAAGCATTGTATGAAACTTCTTTCTGTTCTGTGCATTCAACTAACAGAGTTGAACCTTACTTTTGATTGAGCCTTTCTGAAACACTCTTTCTGTAGAAACTGCAATTGGACATTCTGAGCGCTAAGAGGCCTATATTGGGAAAAATAATATCTTCAAATAAAAACTAAACAGAAGCATTTTGTGAAACTTATTTCTGATATGTTCATTAAGCTAACAGAGTTAAACCATACTTTTGATTGCGCAGTTCTGAACACTCTTTCTGTAGAAAATGCAAGTGGACATTCGAAGCGCTAAGAGGGTAATAGTGGAAAAAGGAATATATTCAAATATAAACTACACAGAAGCATTCTGTGAAAATTCTTTCTGTTCTGTGCATTCAACTAACAGAGTTGAACCTTACTTTTGATTGAGCCGTTCTGAAACACTCTTTCTGTAGAAACTGCAATTGGACACGCTAAGCGCTAAGAGGCCTACATTGGGAAAAAGAATATCTTCAAATAAAAACTACACAGATGCATTCTGTGAAAATTATTTCTGATCTGTAAATTCAGTTAAGAGAGATAAAACATATTTTTGATTGAGCAGTTATGAAACACTCTTTTGTAGAAAATGCAAGTGGAGATTCGGAGCGCTAAGAGGGTAATAGTGGAAAAAGGAATGTCTTCAAATATAAACTACACAGAATCATTCAGTGAAACTTCTTTCTGATCTGTGCATTCAGCTAACAGAGTTAAACCATACTTTTGATTGAGCAGATCTGAACACTCTTTCTGTTGAAAATGCAACTGGACATTTGGAGCGCTAAGAGTGTAGTAGTGGAAAAAGGAATATATTCAAATATAAACTACACAGAAGCATTCTGTGAAACTTCTTTCTGATCTGAGCATTCAGCTAACAGAGTTAAACCATACTTTTGATTGAGCAGTTTTGAAACACTCTGTCTGTAGTAAATGCAACTGGACATTCGTAGCGCTAAGTGGGTAATAGTGGAAAAAAGAATATGTTCAAATATAAACTACACAGAAGCATTGTATGAAACTTCTTTCTGTTCTGTGCATTGAACTAACAGAGTTGAACCTTACTTTTGATTGAGCCGTTCTGAAACACTCTTTCTGTAGAAACTGCAATTGGACATTCTGAGTGCTAAGAGGCCTATATTGGGAAAAAGAATGTCTACAAATAAAAACTACACAGAAGAATTGTGTGAAACTTCTTTCTGTTCTGTTTGTTCAACTAAAAGAGTTGAACCTTAGTTTTGATTGAGCCGTTCTGAAACACTCTTTCTGTAGAAAATGCAATGGAGATTCGGAGCGCTAAGAGGGTAATAGTGGAAAAAGGAATATATTCAAATATAAACTACACAGTAGCATTCCGTGAAAATTCTTTCTGTTCTGTGCATTCAACTAACAGAGTTGAACCTTACTTTTGATTGAGCCGTTCTGAAACACTCTTTCTGTAGAAACTGCAATTGGACATGCTAAGCGCTAAGAGGCCTACATTGGAAAAAGAATATCTTCAAATAAAAACTACACAGATGCATTCTGTGAAACTTATTTCTGATCTGTAAATTCAGTTAACAGAGATAAAACATATTTTTGATTGAGCAGTTATGAAACACGCTTTTTGTAGAAAATGCAAGTGGAGATTCGGAGCGCTAAGAGGGTAATAGTGGAAAAAGTAATGTCTTCAAATATAAACTACACAGAATCATTCGGTGAAACTTCTTTCTGATCTGTGCATTCAGCTAACAGAGTTAAACCATACTTTTGATTGAGCAGATCTGAACACTCTTTCTGTAGAAAATGCAACTGGACATTTGGAGCGCTAAGAGCGTAGTAGTGGAAAAAGGAATATATTCAAATATAAACTACACAGAAGCATTCTGTGAAACTTCTTTCTGATCTGAGCATTCAGCTAACAGAGTTAAACCATACTTTTGATTGAGCAGTTTTGAAACACTCTGTCTGTAGAAAATGCAACTGGACATTCGTAGCGCTAGGTGGGTAATAGTGGAAAAAAGAATATGTTCAAATATAAACTACAGAGAAGCATTGCATGAAACTTCTTTCTGTTCTGTGCATTCAACTAACAGAGTTGAAACTTACTTTTGATTGAGCCTTTCTGAAACACTCTTTCTGTAGAAACTGCAATTGGACATTCTGAGCGCTAAGAGGCCTATAATGGGAAAAATAATATCTTCAAATAAAAACTACACAGAAGCATTGTGTGAAACTTATTTCTGATATGTTCATTAAGCTAACAGAGTTAAACCATACTTTTGATTGCGCAGTTCTGAACACTCTTTCTGTAGAAAATGCAAGTGGACATTCGGAACGCTAAGAGGGTAATAGTGGAAAAAGGAATATATTCAAATATAAACTACACAGTATCATTCTGTGAAAATTCTTTCTGTTCTGTGCATTCAACTAACAGAGTTGAACCTTACTTTTGATTGAGCCGTTCTGAAACACTCTTTCTGTAGAAACTGCAATTGGACATGCTAAGCGCTAAGAGGCCTACATTGGGAAAAAGAATATCTTCAAATAAAAACTACACAGATGCATTCTGTGAAACTTATTTCTGATCTGTAAATTCAGTTAACAGAGATAAAACATATTTTTGATTGAGCAGTTATGAAACACTCTTTTTGTAGAAAATGCAAGTGGAGATTCGGAGCGCTAAGAGGGTAATAGTGGAAAAAGGAATGTCTTCAAATATAAACTACACAGAATCATTTGGTGAAACATCTTTCTGATCTGTGCATTCAGCTAACAGAGTTAAACCATACTTTTGATTGAGCAGATCTGAACACTCTTTCTGTAGAAAATGCAACTGGACATTTGGAGCGCTAAGAGCGTAGTAGTGGAAAAAGGAATATATTCAAATATAAACTACACAGAAGCATTCTGTGAAACTTCTTTCTGATCTGAGCATTCAGCTAACAGAGTTAAACCATACTTTTGATTGAGCAGTTTTGAAACACTCTGTCTGTAGAAAATGCAACTGGACATTCGTAGCGCTAAGTGGGTAATAGTGGAAAAAAGAATATGTTCAAATATAAACTACACAGAAGCATTGTATGAAACTTCTTTCTGTTCTGTGCATTCAACTAACAGAGTTGAACCTTACTTTTGATTGAGCCGTTCTGAAACACTCTTTCTGTAGAAACTGCAATTGGACATTCTGAGCGCTAAGAGGCCTATATTGGGAAAAAGAATGTCTACAAATAAAAACTACACAGAAGAATTGTGTGAAACTTCTTTCTGTTCTGTTTGTTCAACTAAAAGAGTTGAACCTTAGTTTTGATTGAGCCGTTCTGAAACACTCTTTCTGTAGAAAATGCAATAGAGATTCGGAGCGCTAAGAGGGTAATAGTGGAAAAAGGAATATATTCATATATAAACTACACAGTAGCATTCTGTGAAAATTCTTTCTGTTCTGTGCATTCAGCTAACAGAGTTGAACCTTACTTTTGATTGAGCCGTTCTGAAACACTCTTTCTGTAGAAACTGCAATTGGACATGCTAAGCGCTAAGAGGCCTACATTGGTAAAAAGAATATCTTCAAATAAAAACTACACAGATGCATTCTGTGAAACTTATTTCTGATCTGTAAATTCAGTTAACAGAGATAAAACATATTTTTGATTGAGCAGTTATGAAACACGCTTTTTGTAGAAAATGCAAGTGGAGATTCGGAGCGCTAAGAGGGTAATAGTGGAAAAAGGAATGTCTTCAAATATAAACTACACAGAATCATTCGGTGAAACTTCTTTCTGATCTGTGCATTCAGCTAACAGAGTTAAACCATATTTTGATTGAGCAGATCTGAATACTCTTTCTGTAGAAAATGCAACTGGACATTTGGAGCGCTAAGAGCGTAGTAGTGGAAAAAGGAATATATTCAAATATAAACTACACAGAAGCATTCTGTGAAACTTCTTTCTGATCTGAGCATTCAGCTAACAGAGTTAAACCATACTTTTGATTGAGCAGTTTTGAAACACTCTGTCTGTAGAAAATGCAACTGGACATTCGTAGCGCTAGGTGGGTAATAGTGGAAAAAAGAATATGTTCAAATATAAACTACCCAGAAGCATTGTATGAAACTTCTTTCTGTTCTGTGCATTCAACTAACAGAGTTGAAACTTACTTTTGATTGAGCCTTTCTGAAACACTCTTTCTGTAGAAACTGCAATTGGACATTCTGAGCGCTAAGAGGCCTATAATGGGAAAAAAAATATCTTCAAATAAAAACTACACAGAAGCATTGTGTGAAACTTATTTCTGATATGTTCATTAAGCTAACAGAGTTAAACCATACTTTTGATTGCGCAGTTCTGAACACTCTTTCTGTAGAAAATGCAAGTGGACATTCGGAACGCTAAGAGGGTAATAGTGGAAAAAGGAATATATTCAAATATAAACTACACAGTATCATTCTGTGAAAATTCTTTCTGTTCTGTGCATTCAACTAACAGAGTTGAACCTTACTTTTGATTGAGCCGTTCTGAAACACTCTTTCTGTAGAAACTGCAATTGGACATGCTAAGCGCTAAGAGGCCTACATTGGGAAAAAGAATATCTTCAAATAAAAACTACACAGATGCATTCTGTGAAACTTATTTCTGATCTGTAAATTCAGTTAACAGAGATAAAACATATTTTTGATTGAGCAGTTATGAAACACTCTTTTTGTAGAAAATGCAAGTGGAGATTCGGAGCGCTAAGAGGGTAATAGTGGAAAAAGGAATGTCTTCAAATATAAACTACACAGAATCATTTGGTGAAACTTCTTTCTGATCTGTGCATTCAGCTAACAGAGTTAAACCATACTTTTGATTGAGCAGATCTGAACACTCTTTCTGTAGAAAATGCAACTGGACATTTGGAGCGCTAAGAGCGTAGTAGTGGAAAAAGGAATATATTCAAATATAAACTACACAGAAGCATTCTGTGAAACTTCTTTCTGATCTGAGCATTCAGCTAACAGAGTTAAACCATACTTTTGATTGAGCAGTTTTGAAACACTCTGTCTGTAGAAAATGCAACTGGACATTCGTAGCGCTAAGTGGGTAATAGTGGAAAAAAGAATATGTTCAAATATAAACTACACAGAAGCATTGTATGAAACTTCTTTCTGTTCTGTGCATTCAACTAACAGAGTTGAACCTTACTTTTGATTGAGCCGTTCTGAAACACTCTTTCTGTAGAAACTGCAATTGGACATTCTGAGCGCTAAGAGGCCTATATTGGGAAAAAGAATGTCTACAAATAAAAACTACACAGAAGAATTGTGTGAAACTTCTTTCTGTTCTGTTTGTTCAACAAAAAGAGTTGAACCTTAGTTTTGATTGAGCCGTTCTGAAACACTCTTTCTGTAGAAAATGCAATAGAGATTCGGAGCGCTAAGAGGGTAATAGTGGAAAAAGGAATATATTCATATATAAACTACACAGTAGCATTCTGTGAAAATTCTTTCTGTTCTGTGCATTCAGCTAACAGAGTTGAACCTTACTTTTGATTGAGCCGTTCTGAAACACTCTTTCTGTAGAAACTGCAATTGGACATGCTAAGCGCTAAGAGGCCTACATTGGGAAAAAGAATATCTTCAAATAAAAACTACACAGATGCATTCTGTGAAACTTATTTCTGATCTGTAAATTCAGTTAACAGAGATAAAACATATTTTTGATTGAGCAGTTATGAAACACGCTTTTTGTAGAAAATGCAAGTGGAGATTCGGAGCGCTAAGAGGGTAATAGTGGAAAAAGGAATGTCTTCAAATATAAACTACACAGAATCATTCGGTGAAACTTCTTTCTGATCTGTGCATTCAGCTAACAGAGTTAAACCATACTTTTGATTGAGCAGATCTGAACACTCTTTCTGTAGAAAATGCAACTGGACATTTGGAGCGCTAAGAGCGTAGTAGTGGAAAAAGGAATATATTCAAATATAAACTACACAGAAGCATTCTGTGAAACTTCTTTCTGATCTGAGCATTCAGCTAACAGAGTTAAACCATACTTTTGATTGAGCAGTTTTGAAACACTCTGTCTGTAGAAAATGCAACTGGACATTCGTAGCGCTAAGTGGGTAATAGTGGAAAAAAGAATATGTTCAAATATAAACTACACAGAAGCATTGTATGAAACTTCTTTCTGTTCTGTGCATTCAACTAACAGAGTTGAACCTTACTTTTGATTGAGCCTTTCTGAAACACTCTTTCTGTAGAAACTGCAATTGGACATTCTGAGCGCTAAGAGGCCTATAATGGGAAAAATAATATCTTCAAATAAAAACTACACAGAAGCATTGTGTGAAACTTATTTCTGATATGTTCATTAAGCTAACAGAGTTAAACCATACTTTTGATTGCGCAGTTCTGAACACTCTTTCTGTAGAAAATGCAAGTGGACATTCGGAGCGCTAAGAGGGTAATAGTGGAAAAAGGAATATATTCAAATATAAACTACACAGTAGCATTCTGTGAAAATTCTTTCTGTTCTGTGCATTCAACTAACAGAGTTGAACCTTGATTTGATTGAGCCGTTCTGAAACACTCTTTCTGTAGAAACTGCAATTGGACATGCTAAGCGCTAAGAGGCCTACATTGGGAAAAAGGATATCTTCAAATAAAAACTACACAGATGCATTCTGTGAAACTTATTTCTGATCTGTAAATTCAGTTAACAGAGATAAAACATATTTTTGATTGAGCAGTTATGAAACACTCTTTTTGTAGAAAATGCAAGTGGAGATTCGGAGCGTTAAGAGGGTAATAGTGGAAAAAGGAATGTCTTCAAATATAAACTACACAGAATCATTCGGTGAAACTTCTTTCTGATCTGTGCATTCAGCTAACAGAGTTAAACCATACTTTTGATTGAGCAGATCTGAACACTCTTTCTGTAGAAAATGCAACTGGACATTTGGAGCGCTAAGAGCGTAGTAGTGGAAAAAGGAATATATTCAAATATAAACTACACAGAAGCATTCTGTGAAACTTCTTTCTGATCTGAGCATTCAGCTAACAGTTAAACCATACTTTTGATTGAGCAGTTTTGAAACACTCTGTCTGTAGAAAATGCAACTGGACATTCGTAGCGCTAAGTGGGTAATAGTGGAAAAAAGAATATGTTCAAATATAAACTACAAAGAAGCATTGTATGAAACTTCTTTCTGTTCTGTGCATTCAACTAACAGAGTTGAACCTTATTTTTGATTGAGCCGTTCTGAAACACTCTTTCTGTAGAAACTGCAATTGGACATTCTGAGCGCTAAGAGGCCTATATTGGGAAAAAGAATGTCTACAAATAAAAACTACACAGAAGAATTGTGTGAAACTTCTTTCTGTTCTGTTTGTTCAACTAAAAGAGTTGAACCTTAGTTTTCATTGAGCCGTTCTGAAACACTATTTCTGTACAAAATGCAATGGAGATTCGGAGCGCTAAGAGGGTAATAGTGGAAAAAGGAATATATTCAAATATAAACTACACAGTAGCATTCTGTGAAAATTCTTTCTGTTCTGTGCATTCAGCTAACAGTGTTGAACCTTACTTTTGATTGAGCCGTTCTGAAACACTCTTTCTGTAGAAACTGCAATTGGACATGCTAAGCGCTAAGAGGCCTACATTGGGAAAAAGAATATCTTCAAATAAAAACTACACAGATGCACTCTGTGAAACTTATTTCTGATCTGTAAATTCAGTTAACAGAGATAAAACATATTTTTGATTGAGCAGTTATGAAACACGCTTTTTGTAGAAAATGCAAGTGGAGATTCGGAGCGCTAAGAGGGTAATAGTGGAAAAAGGAATGTCTTCAAATATAAACTACACAGAATCATTCGGTGAAACTTCTTTCTGATCTGTGCATTCAGCTAACAGAGTTAAACCATACTTTTGATTGAGCAGATCTGAACACTCTTTCTGTAGAAAATGCAACTGGACATTTGGAGCGCTAAGAGCGTAGTAGTGGAAAAAGGAATATATTCAAATATAAACTACACAGAAGCATTCTGTGAAACTTCTTTCTGATCTGAGCATTCAGCTAACAGAGTTAAACCATACTTTTGATTGAGCAGTTTTGAAACACTCTGTCTGTAGAAAATGCAACTGGACATTCGTAGCGCTAAGTGGGTAATAGTGGAAAAAAGAATATGTTCAAATATAAACTACACAGAAGCATTGTATGAAACTTCTTTCTGTTCTGTGCATTCAACTAACAGAGTTGAACCTTACTTTTGATTGAGCCGTTCTGAAACACTCTTTCTGTAGAAACTGCAATTGGACATTCTGAGCGCTAAGAGGCCTATATTGGGAAAAAGAATGTCTACAAATAAAAACTACACAGAAGAATTGTGTGAAACTTCTTTCTGTTCTGTTTGTTCAACTAAAAGAGTTGAACCTTAGTTTTGATTGAGCCGTTCTGAAACACTCTTTCTGTAGAAAATGCAATAGAGATTCGGAGCGCTAAGAGGGTAATAGTGGAAAAAGGAATATATTCATATATAAACTACACAGTAGCATTCTGTGAAAATTCTTTCTGTTCTGTGCATTCAGCTAACAGAGTTGAACCTTACTTTTGATTGAGCCGTTCTGAAACACTCTTTCTGTAGAAACTGCAATTGGACATGCTAAGCGCTAAGAGGCCTACATTGGTAAAAAGAATATCTTCAAATAAAAACTACACAGATGCATTCTGTGAAACTTATTTCTGATCTGTAAATTCAGTTAACAGAGATAAAACATATTTTTGATTGAGCAGTTATGAAACACGCTTTTTGTAGAAAATGCAAGTGGAGATTCGGAGCGCTAAGAGGGTAATAGTGGAAAAAGGAATGTCTTCAAATATAAACTACACAGAATCATTCGGTGAAACTTCTTTCTGATCTGTGCATTCAGCTAACAGAGTTAAACCATATTTTGATTGAGCAGATCTGAACACTCTTTCTGTAGAAAATGCAACTGGACATTTGGAGCGCTAAGAGCGTAGTAGTGGAAAAAGGAATATATTCAAATATAAACTACACAGAAGCATTCTGTGAAACTTCTTTCTGATCTGAGCATTCAGCTAACAGAGTTAAACCATACTTTTGATTGAGCAGTTTTGAAACACTCTGTCTGTAGAAAATGCAACTGGACATTCGTAGCGCTAGGTGGGTAATAGTGGAAAAAAGAATATGTTCAAATATAAACTACCCAGAAGCATTGTATGAAACTTCTTTCTGTTCTGTGCATTCAACTAACAGAGTTGAAACTTACTTTTGATTGAGCCTTTCTGAAACACTCTTTCTGTAGAAACTGCAATTGGACATTCTGAGCGCTAAGAGGCCTATAATGGGAAAAAAAATATCTTCAAATAAAAACTACACAGAAGCATTGTGTGAAACTTATTTCTGATATGTTCATTAAGCTAACAGAGTTAAACCATACTTTTGATTGCGCAGTTCTGAACACTCTTTCTGTAGAAAATGCAAGTGGACATTCGGAACGCTAAGAGGGTAATAGTGGAAAAAGGAATATATTCAAATATAAACTACACAGTATCATTCTGTGAAAATTCTTTCTGTTCTGTGCATTCAACTAACAGAGTTGAACCTTACTTTTGATTGAGCCGTTCTGAAACACTCTTTCTGTAGAAACTGCAATTGGACATGCTAAGCGCTAAGAGGCCTACATTGGGAAAAAGAATATCTTCAAATAAAAACTACACAGATGCATTCTGTGAAACTTATTTCTGATCTGTAAATTCAGTTAACAGAGATAAAACATATTTTTGATTGAGCAGTTATGAAACACTCTTTTTGTAGAAAATGCAAGTGGAGATTCGGAGCGCTAAGAGGGTAATAGTGGAAAAAGGAATGTCTTCAAATATAAACTACACAGAATCATTTGGTGAAACTTCTTTCTGATCTGTGCATTCAGCTAACAGAGTTAAACCATACTTTTGATTGAGCAGATCTGAACACTCTTTCTGTAGAAAATGCAACTGGACATTTGGAGCGCTAAGAGCGTAGTAGTGGAAAAAGGAATATATTCAAATATAAACTACACAGAAGCATTCTGTGAAACTTCTTTCTGATCTGAGCATTCAGCTAACAGAGTTAAACCATACTTTTGATTGAGCAGTTTTGAAACACTCTGTCTGTAGAAAATGCAACTGGACATTCGTAGCGCTAAGTGGGTAATAGTGGAAAAAAGAATATGTTCAAATATAAACTACACAGAAGCATTGTATGAAACTTCTTTCTGTTCTGTGCATTCAACTAACAGAGTTGAACCTTACTTTTGATTGAGCCGTTCTGAAACACTCTTTCTGTAGAAACTGCAATTGGACATTCTGAGCGCTAAGAGGCCTATATTGGGAAAAAGAATGTCTACAAATAAAAACTACACAGAAGAATTGTGTGAAACTTCTTTCTGTTCTGTTTGTTCAACAAAAAGAGTTGAACCTTAGTTTTGATTGAGCCGTTCTGAAACACTCTTTCTGTAGAAAATGCAATAGAGATTCGGAGCGCTAAGAGGGTAATAGTGGAAAAAGGAATATATTCATATATAAACTACACAGTAGCATTCTGTGAAAATTCTTTCTGTTCTGTGCATTCAGCTAACAGAGTTGAACCTTACTTTTGATTGAGCCGTTCTGAAACACTCTTTCTGTAGAAACTGCAATTGGACATGCTAAGCGCTAAGAGGCCTACATTGGGAAAAAGAATATCTTCAAATAAAAACTACACAGATGCATTCTGTGAAACTTATTTCTGATCTGTAAATTCAGTTAACAGAGATAAAACATATTTTTGATTGAGCAGTTATGAAACACGCTTTTTGTAGAAAATGCAAGTGGAGATTCGGAGCGCTAAGAGGGTAATAGTGGAAAAAGGAATGTCTTCAAATATAAACTACACAGAATCATTCGGTGAAACTTCTTTCTGATCTGTGCATTCAGCTAACAGAGTTAAACCATACTTTTGATTGAGCAGATCTGAACACTCTTTCTGTAGAAAATGCAACTGGACATTTGGAGCGCTAAGAGCGTAGTAGTGGAAAAAGGAATATATTCAAATATAAACTACACAGAAGCATTCTGTGAAACTTCTTTCTGATCTGAGCATTCAGCTAACAGAGTTAAACCATACTTTTGATTGAGCAGTTTTGAAACACTCTGTCTGTAGAAAATGCAACTGGACATTCGTAGCGCTAAGTGGGTAATAGTGGAAAAAAGAATATGTTCAAATATAAACTACACAGAAGCATTGTATGAAACTTCTTTCTGTTCTGTGCATTCAACTAACAGAGTTGAACCTTACTTTTGATTGAGCCTTTCTGAAACACTCTTTCTGTAGAAACTGCAATTGGACATTCTGAGCGCTAAGAGGCCTATAATGGGAAAAATAATATCTTCAAATAAAAACTACACAGAAGCATTGTGTGAAACTTATTTCTGATATGTTCATTAAGCTAACAGAGTTAAACCATACTTTTGATTGCGCAGTTCTGAACACTCTTTCTGTAGAAAATGCAAGTGGACATTCGGAGCGCTAAGAGGGTAATAGTGGAAAAAGGAATATATTCAAATATAAACTACACAGTAGCATTCTGTGAAAATTCTTTCTGTTCTGTGCATTCAACTAACAGAGTTGAACCTTGATTTGATTGAGCCGTTCTGAAACACTCTTTCTGTAGAAACTGCAATTGGACATGCTAAGCGCTAAGAGGCCTACATTGGGAAAAAGGATATCTTCAAATAAAAACTACACAGATGCATTCTGTGAAACTTATTTCTGATCTGTAAATTCAGTTAACAGAGATAAAACATATTTTTGATTGAGCAGTTATGAAACACTCTTTTTGTAGAAAATGCAAGTGGAGATTCGGAGCGTTAAGAGGGTAATAGTGGAAAAAGGAATGTCTTCAAATATAAACTACACAGAATCATTCGGTGAAACTTCTTTCTGATCTGTGCATTCAGCTAACAGAGTTAAACCATACTTTTGATTGAGCAGATCTGAACACTCTTTCTGTAGAAAATGCAACTGGACATTTGGAGCGCTAAGAGCGTAGTAGTGGAAAAAGGAATATATTCAAATATAAACTACACAGAAGCATTCTGTGAAACTTCTTTCTGATCTGAGCATTCAGCTAACAGTTAAACCATACTTTTGATTGAGCAGTTTTGAAACACTCTGTCTGTAGAAAATGCAACTGGACATTCGTAGCGCTAAGTGGGTAATAGTGGAAAAAAGAATATGTTCAAATATAAACTACAAAGAAGCATTGTATGAAACTTCTTTCTGTTCTGTGCATTCAACTAACAGAGTTGAACCTTATTTTTGATTGAGCCGTTCTGAAACACTCTTTCTGTAGAAACTGCAATTGGACATTCTGAGCGCTAAGAGGCCTATATTGGGAAAAAGAATGTCTACAAATAAAAACTACACAGAAGAATTGTGTGAAACTTCTTTCTGTTCTGTTTGTTCAACTAAAAGAGTTGAACCTTAGTTTTCATTGAGCCGTTCTGAAACACTATTTCTGTACAAAATGCAATGGAGATTCGGAGCGCTAAGAGGGTAATAGTGGAAAAAGGAATATATTCAAATATAAACTACACAGTAGCATTCTGTGAAAATTCTTTCTGTTCTGTGCATTCAGCTAACAGTGTTGAACCTTACTTTTGATTGAGCCGTTCTGAAACACTCTTTCTGTAGAAACTGCAATTGGACATGCTAAGCGCTAAGAGGCCTACATTGGGAAAAAGAATATCTTCAAATAAAAACTACACAGATGCACTCTGTGAAACTTATTTCTGATCTGTAAATTCAGTTAACAGAGATAAAACATATTTTTGATCGAGCAGTTATGAAACACGCTTTTTGTAGAAAATGCAAGTGGAGATTCGGAGCGCTAAGAGGGTAATAGTGGAAAAAGGAATGTCTTCAAATATAAACTACACAGAATCATTCGGTGAAACTTCTTTCTGATCTGTGCATTCAGCTAACAGAGTTAAACCATACTTTTGATTGAGCAGATCTGAACACTCTTTCTGTAGAAAATGCAACTGGACATTTGGAGCGCTAAGAGCGTAGTAGTGGAAAAAGGAATATATTCAAATATAAACTACACAGAAGCATTCTGTGAAACTTCTTTCTGATCTGAGCATTCAGCTAACAGTTAAACCATACTTTTGATTGAGCAGTTTTGAAACACTCTGTCTGTAGAAAATGCAACTGGACATTCGTAGCGCTAAGTGGGTAATAGTGGAAAAAAGAATATGTTCAAATATAAACTACAAAGAAGCATTGTATGAAACTTCTTTCTGTTCTGTGCATTCAACTAACAGAGTTGAACCTTATTTTTGATTGAGCCGTTCTGAAACACTCTTTCTGTAGAAACTGCAATTGGACATTCTGAGCGCTAAGAGGCCTATATTGGGAAAAAGAATGTCTACAAATAAAAACTACACAGAAGAATTGTGTGAAACTTCTTTCTGTTCTGTTTGTTCAACTAAAAGAGTTGAACCTTAGTTTTCATTGAGCCGTTCTGAAACACTATTTCTGTACAAAATGCAATGGAGATTCGGAGCGCTAAGAGGGTAATAGTGGAAAAAGGAATATATTCAAATATAAACTACACAGTAGCATTCTGTGAAAATTCTTTCTGTTCTGTGCATTCAGCTAACAGTGTTGAACCTTACTTTTGATTGAGCCGTTCTGAAACACTCTTTCTGTAGAAACTGCAATTGGACATGCTAAGCGCTAAGAGGCCTACATTGGGAAAAAGAATATCTTCAAATAAAAACTACACAGATGCACTCTGTGAAACTAATTTCTGATCTGTAAATTCAGTTAACAGAGATAAAACATATTTTTGATTGAGCAGTTATGAAACACGCTTTTTGTAGAAAATGCAAGTGGAGATTCGGAGCGCTAAGAGGGTAATAGTGGAAAAAGGAATGTCTTCAAATATAAACTACACAGAATCATTCGGTGAAACTTCTTTCTGATCTGTGCATTCAGCTAACAGAGTTAAACCATACTTTTGATTGAGCAGATCTGAACACTCTTTCTGTAGAAAATGCAACTGGACATTTGGAGCGCTAAGAGCGTAGTAGTGGAAAAAGGAATATATTCAAATATAAACTACACAGAAGCATTCTGTGAAACTTCTTTCTGATCTGAGCATTCAGCTAACAGAGTTAAACCATACTTTTGATTGAGCAGTTTTGAAACACTCTGTCTGTAGAAAATGCAACTGGGCATTCGTAGCGCTAAGTGGGTAATAGTGGAAAAAAGAATATGTTCAAATATAAACTACACAGAAGCATTGTATGAAACTTCTTTCTGTTCTGTGCATTCAACTAACAGAGTTGAACCTTACTTTTGATTGAGCCTTTCTGAAACACTCTTTCTGTAGAAACTGCAATTGGACATTCTGAGCGCTAAGAGGCCTATATTGGGAAAAATAATATCTTCAAATAAAAACTAAACAGAAGCATTTTGTGAAACTTATTTCTGATATGTTCATTAAGCTAACAGAGTTAAACCATACTTTTGATTGCGCAGTTCTGAACACTCTTTCTGTAGAAAATGCAAGTGGACATTCGGAGCGCTAAGAGGGCAATAGTGGAAAAAGGAATATATTCAAATATAAACTACACAGTAGCATTCTGTGAAAATTCTTTCTTTTCTGTGCATTCAACTAACAGAGTTGAACCTTACTTTTGATTGAGCCGTTCTGAAACACTCTTTCTGTAGAAACTGCAATTGGACACGCTAAGCGCTAAGAGGCCTACATTGGGAAAAAGAATATCTTCAAATAAAAACTACACAGATGCATTCTGTGAAAATTATTTCTGATCTGTAAATTCAGTTAAGAGAGATAAAACATATTTTTGATTGAGCAGTTATGAAACACTCTTTTGTAGAAAATGCAAGTGGAGATTCGGAGCGCTAAGAGGGTAATAGTGGAAAAAGGAATGTCTTCAAATATAAACTACACAGAATCATTCAGTGAAACTTCTTTCTGATCTGTGCATTCAGCTAACAGAGTTAAACCATACTTTTGATTGAGCAGATCTGAACACTCTTTCTGTTGAAAATGCAACTGGACATTTGGAGCGCTAAGAGTGTAGTAGTGGAAAAAGGAATATATTCAAATATAAACTACACAGAAGCATTCTGTGAAACTTCTTTCTGATCTGAGCATTCAGCTAACAGAGTTAAACCATACTTTTGATTGAGCAGTTTTGAAACACTCTGTCTGTAGTAAATGCAACTGGACATTCGTAGCGCTAAGTGGGTAATAGTGGAAAAAAGAATATGTTCAAATATAAACTACACAGAAACATTGTATGAAACTTCTTTCTGTTCTGTGCATTGAACTAACAGAGTTGAACCTTACTTTTGATTGAGCCGTTCTGAAACACTCTTTCTGTAGAAACTGCAATTGGACATTCTGAGTGCTAAGAGGCCTATATTGGGAAAAAGAATGTCTACAAATAAAAACTACACAGAAGAATTGTGTGAAACTTCTTTCTGTTCTGTTTGTTCAACTAAAAGAGTTGAACCTTAGTTTTGATTGAGCCGTTCTGAAACACTCTTTCTGTAGAAAATGCAATGGAGATTCGGAGCGCTAAGAGGGTAATAGTGGAAAAAGGAATATATTCAAATATAAACTACACAGTAGCATTCCGTGAAAATTCTTTCTGTTCTGTGCATTCAACTAACAGAGTTGAACCTTACTTTTGATTGAGCCGTTCTGAAACACTCTTTCTGTAGAAACTGCAATTGGACATGCTAAGCGCTAAGAGGCCTACATTGGGAAAAAGAATATCTTCAAATAAAAACTACACAGATGCATTCTGTGAAACTTATTTCTGATCTGTAAATTCAGTTAACAGAGATAAAACATATTTTTGATTGAGCAGTTATGAAACACGCTTTTTGTAGAAAATGCAAGTGGAGATTCGGAGCGCTAAGAGGGTAATAGTGGAAAAAGGAATGTCTTCAAATATAAACTACACAGAATCATTCGGTGAAACTTCTTTCTGATCTGTGCATTCAGCTAACAGAGTTAAACCATACTTTTGATTGAGCAGATCTGAACACTCTTTCTGTAGAAAATGCAACTGGACATTTTGAGCGCTAAGAGCGTAGTAGTGGAAAACGGAATATATTCAAATATAAACTACACAGAAGCATTCTGTGAAACTTCTTTCTGATCTGAGCATTCAGCTAACAGAGTTAAACCATACTTTTGATTGAGCAGTTTTGAAACACTCTGTCTGTAGAAAATGCAACTGGAAATTCGTAGCGCTAGGTGGGTAATAGTGGAAAAAAAAATATGTTCAAATATAAACTACACAGAAGCATTGTATGAAACTTCTTTCTGTTCTGTGCATTCAACTAACAGAGTTGAAACTTACTTTTGATTGAGCCTTTCTGAAACACTCTTTCTGTAGAAACTGCAATTGGACATTCTGAGCGCTAAGAGGCCTATAATGGGAAAAATAATATCTTCAAATAAAAACTACACAGAAGCATTGTGTGAAACTTATTTCTGATATGTTCATTAAGCTAACAGAGTTAAACCATACTTTTGATTGCGCAGTTCTGAACACTCTTTCTGTAGAAAATGCAAGTGTACATTCGGAACGCTAAGAGGGTAATAGTGGAAAAAGGAATATATTCAAATATAAACTACACAGTATCATTCTGTGAAAATTCTTTCTGTTCTGTGCATTCAACTAACAGAGTTGAACCTTACTTTTGATTGAGCCGTTCTGAAACACTCTTTCTGTAGAAACTGCAATTGGACATGCTAAGCGCTAAGAGGCCTACATTGGGAAAAAGAATATCTTCAAATAAAAACTACACAGATGCATTCTGTGAAACTTATTTCTGATCTGTAAATTCAGTTAACAGAGATAAAACATATTTTTGATTGAGCAGTTATGAAACACTCTTTTTGTAGAAAATGCAAGTGGAGATTCGGAGCGCTAAGAGGGTAATAGTGGAAAAAGGAATGTCTTCAAATATAAACTACACAGAATCATTTGGTGAAACTTCTTTCTGATCTGTGCATTCAGCTAACAGAGTTAAACCATACTTTTGATTGAGCAGATCTGAACACTCTTTCTGTAGAAAATGCAACTGGACATTTGGAGCGCTAAGAGCGTAGTAGTGGAAAAAGGAATATATTCAAATATAAACTACACAGAAGCATTCTGTGAAACTTCTTTCTGATCTGAGCATTCAGCTAACAGTTAAACCATACTTTTGATTGAGCAGTTTTGAAACACTCTGTCTGTAGAAAATGCAACTGCACATTCGTAGCGCTAAGTGGGTAATAGTGGAAAAAAGAATATGTTCAAATATAAACTACACAGAAGCATTGTATGAAACTTCTTTCTGTTCTGTGCATTCAACTAACAGAGTTGAACCTTACTTTTGATTGAGCCGTTCTGAAACACTCTTTCTGTAGAAACTGCAATTGGACATTCTGAGCGCTAAGAGGACTATATTGGGAAAAAGAATGTCTACAAATAAAAACTACAGAGAAGAATTGTGTGAAACTTCTTTCTGTTCTGTTTGTTCAACTAAAAGAGTTGAACCTTAGTTTTGATTGAGCCGTTCTGAAACACTCTTTCTGTAGAAAATGCAATAGAGATTCGGAGCGCTAAGAGGGTAATAGTGGAAAAAGGAATATATTCAAATATAAACTACACAGTAGCATTCTGTGAAAATTCTTTCTGTTCTGTGCATTCAGCTAACAGAGTTGAACCTTACTTTTGATTGAGCCGTTCTGAAACACTCTTTCTGTAGAAACTGCAATTGGACATGCTAAGCGCTAAGAGGCCTACATTGGGAAAAAGAATATCTTCAAATAAAAACTACACAGATGCATTCTGTGAAACTTATTTCTGATCTGTAAATTCAGTTAACAGAGATAAAACATATTTTTGATTGAGCAGTTATGAAACACGCTTTTTGTAGAAAATGCAAGTGGAGATTCGGAGCGCTAAGAGGGTAATAGTGGAAAAAGGAATGTCTTCAAATATAAACTACACAGAATCATTCGGTGAAACTTCTTTCTGATCTGTGCATTCAGCTAACAGAGTTAAACCATACTTTTGATTGAGCAGATCTGAACACTCTTTCTGTAGAAAATGCAACTGGACATTTGGAGCGCTAAGAGCGTAGTAGTGGAAAAAGGAATATATTCAAATATAAACTACACAGAAGCATTCTGTGAAAGTTCTTTCTGATCTGAGCATTCAGCTAACAGAGTTAAACCATACTTTTGATTGAGCAGTTTTGAAACACTCTGTCTGTAGAAAATGCAACTGGACATTCGTAGCGCTAAGTGGGTAATAGTGGAAAAAAGAATATGTTCAAATATAAACTACACAGAAGCATTGTATGAAACTTCTTTCTGTTCTGTGCATTCAACTAACAGAGTTGAACCTTACTTTTGATTGAGCCTTTCTGAAACACTCTTTCTGTAGAAACTGCAATTGGACATTCTGAGCGCTAAGAGGCCTATAATGGGAAAAATAACATCTTCAAATAAAAACTACACAGAAGCATTGTGTGAAACTTATTTCTGATATGTTCATTAAGCTAACAGAGTTAAACCATACTTTTGATTGCGCAGTTCTGAACACTCTTTCTGTAGAAAATGCAAGTGGACATTCGGAGCGCTAAGAGGGTAATAGTGGAAAAAGGAATATATTCAAATATAAACTACACAGTAGCATTCTGTGAAAATTCTTTCTGTTCTGTGCATTCAACTAACAGAGTTGAACCTTGCTTTTGATTGAGCCGTTCTGAAACACTCTTTCTGTAGAAAGTGCAATTGGACACACTAAGCGCTAAGAGGCCTACATTGGGAAAAAGGATATCTTCAAATAAAAACTACACAGATGCATTCTGTGAAACTTATTTCTGATCTGTAAATTCAGTTAACAGAGATAAAACATATTTTTGATTGAGCAGTTATGAAACACTCTTTTTGTAGAAAATGCAAGTGGAGATTCGGAGCACTAAGAGGGTAATAGTGGAAAAAGGAATGTCTTCAAATATAAACTACACAGAATCATTCGGTGAAACTTCTTTCTGATCTGTGCATTCAGCTAACAGAGTTAAACCATACTTTTGATTGAGCAGATCTGAACACTCTTTCTGTAGAAAATGCAACTGGACATTTGGAGCGCTAAGAGCGTAGTAGTGGAAAAAGGAATATATTCAAATATAAACTACACAGAAGCATTCTGTGAAACTTCTTTCTGATCTGAGCATTCAGCTAACAGTTAAACCATACTTTTGATTGAGCAGTTTTGAAACACTCTGTCTGTAGAAAATGCAACTGGACATTCGTAGCGCTAAGTGGGTAATAGTGGAAAAAAGAATATGTTCAAATATAAACTACAAAGAAGCATTGTATGAAACTTCTTTCTGTTCTGTGCATTCAACTAACAGAGTTGAACCTTACTTTTGATTGAGCCGTTCTGAAACACTCTTTCTGTAGAAACTGCAATTGGACATGCTAAGCGCTAAGAGGCCTACATTGGGAAAAAGAATATCTTCAAATAAAAACTACACAGATGCATTCTGTGAAACTTATTTCTGATCTGTAAATTCAGTTAACAGAGATAAAACATATTTTTGATTGAGCAGTTATGAAACACTCTTTTTGTAGAAAATGCAATGGAGATTCGGAGCGCTAAGAGGGTAATAGTGGAAAAAGGAATATATTCAAATATAAACTACACAGTAGCATTCCGTGAAAATTCTTTCTGTTCTGTGCATTCAACTAACAGAGTTGAACCTTACTTTTGATTGAGCCGTTCTGAAACACTCTTTCTGTAGAAACTGCAATTGGACATGCTAAGCGCTAAGAGGCCTACATTGGGAAAAAGAATATCTTCAAATAAAAACTACACAGAAGCATTGTGTGAAACTTATTTCTGATATGTTCATTAAGCTAACAGAGTTAAACCATACTTTTGATTGCGCAGTTCTGAACACTCTTTCTGTAGAAAATGCAAGTGGACATTCGGAGCGCTAAGAGGGTAATAGTGGAAAAAGGAATATATTCAAATATAAACTACACAGTAGCATTCTGTGAAAATTCTTTCTGTTCTGTGCATTCAACTAACAGAGTTGAACCTTGCTTTTGATTGAGCCGTTCTGAAACACTCTTTCTGTAGAAAGTGCAATTGGACATGCTAAGCGCTAAGAGGCCTACATTGGGAAAAAGGATATCTTCAAATAAAAACTACACAGATGCATTCTGTGAAACTTATTTCTGATCTGTAAATTCAGTTAACAGAGATAAAACATATTTTTGATTGAGCAGTTATGAAACACTCTTTTTGTAGAAAATGCAAGTGGAGATTCGGAGCGCTAAGTGGGTAATAGTGGAAAAAGGAATGTCTTCAAATATAAACTACACAGAATCATTCGGTGAAACTTCTTTCTGATCTGTGCATTCAGCTAACAGAGTTAAACCATACTTTTGATTGAGCAGATCTGAACACTCTTTCTGTAGAAAATGCAACTGGACATTTGGAGCGGTAAGAGCGTAGTAGTGGAATAAGGAATATATTCAAATATAAACTACACAGAAGCATTCTGTGAAACTTCTTTCTGATCTGAGCATTCAGCTAACAGAGTTAAACCATACTTTTGATTGAGCAGTTTTGAAACACTCTGTCTGTAGAAAATGCAACTGGACATTCGTAGCGCTAAGTGGGTAATAGTGGAAAAAAGAATATGTTCAAATATAAACTACACAGAAGCATTGTATGAAACTTCTTTCTGTTCTGTGCATTCAACTAACAGAGTTGAACCTTACTTTTGATTGAGCCTTTCTGAAACACTCTTTCTGTAGAAACTGCAATTGGACATTCTGAGCGCTAAGAGGCCTATATTGGGAAAAAGAATGTCTACAAATAAAAACTACACAGAAGAATTGTGTGAAACTTCTTTCTGTTCTGTTTGTTCAACTAAAAGAGTTGAACCTTAGTTTTGATTGAGCCGTTCTGAAACACACTTTCTGTAGAAAATGCAAGTGGAGATTCGGAGCGCTAAGAGGGTAATAGTGGAAAAAGGAATGTCTCCAAATATAAACTACAAAGAATCATTCTGTGAAACTTCTTTCTGATCTGTGCATTCAGCTAACAGAGTTAAACCATACTTTTGATTGAGCAGATCTGAACACTCTTTCTGTAGAAAATGCAACTGGACATTTGGAGCACTAAGAGAGTAGTAGTGGAAAAAGGAATATATTCAAATATAAACTACACAGAATCATTCTGTGAAACTTCTTTCTGATCTGTGCATTCAGCTAACAGAGTTAAACCATACTTTTGATTGAGCAGTTTTGAAACACTCTGTCTGTAGAAAATGCAACTGGACATTCGTAGCGCTAAGTGGGTAATAGTGGAAAAAAGAATATGTTCAAATATAAACTACACAGAAGCATTGTATGAAACTTCTTTCTGTTCTCTGCATTCAACTAACAGAGTTGAACCTTACTTTTGATTGAGCCTTTCTGAAACACTCTTTCTGTAGAAACTGCAATTGGACATTCTGAGCGCTAAGAGGCCTATATTGGGAAAAATAATATCTTCAAATAAAAACTACACAGAAGCATTGTGTGAAACTTATTTCTGATATGTTCATTAAGCTAACAGAGTTAAACCATACTTTTCATTGCGCAGTTCTGAACTCTCTTTCTGTAGAAAATGCAAGTGGACATTCGGAGCGCTAAGAGGGTAATAGTGGAAAAAGGAATATATTCAAATATAAACTACACAGTAGCATTCTGTGAAAATACTTTCTGTTCTGTGCATTCAACTAACAGAGTTGAACCTTACTTTTGATTGAGCCGTTCTGAAACACTCTTTCTGTAGAAACTGCAATTGGACATGCTAAGCGCTAAGAGGCCTACATTTTGAAAAAGAATATCTTCAAATAAAAACTAAACAGATGCATTCTGTGAAACTTATTTCTGATCTGTAAATTCAGTTAACAGAGATAAAACATATTTTTGATTGAGCAGTTATGAAACACTCTTTTTGTAGAAAATGCAAGTGGAGATTCGGAGCGCTAAGTGGGTAATAGTGGGAAAAGGAATGTCTTCAAATATAAACTACACAGAATCATTCGGTGAAACTTCTTTCTGATCTGTGCATTCAGCTAACAGAGTTAAACCATACTTTTGATTGAGCAGATCTGAACACTCTTTCTGTAGAAAATGCAACTGGACATTTGGAGCGGTAAGAGCGTAGTAGTGGAAAAAGGAATATATTCAAATATAAACTACACAGAAGCATTCTGTGAAACTTCTTTCTGATCTGAGCATTCAGCTAACAGAGTTAAACCATACTTTTGATTGAGCAGTTTTGAAACCCTCTGTCTGTAGAAAATGCAACTGGACATTCGTAGCGCTAAGTGGGTAATAGTGGAAAAAAGAATATCTTCAAATATAAACTACACAGAAGCATTGTATGAAACTACTTTCTGTTCTCTGCATTCAACTAACAGAGTTGAACCTTACTTTTGATTGAGCCTTTCTGAAACACTCTTTCTGTAGAAACTGCAATTGGACATTCTGAGCGCTAAGAGGCCTCTATTGGGAAAAATAATATCTTCAAATAAAAACTACACAGAAGCATTGTGTGAAACTTATTTCTGATATGTTCATTAAGCTAACAGAGTTAAACCATACTTTTGATTGCGCAGTTCTGAACTCTCTTTCTGTAGAAAATGCAAGTGGACATTCGGAGCGCTAAGAGGGTAATAGTGGAAAAAGGAATATATTCAAATATAAACTACACATTAGCATTCTGTGAAAATACTTTCTGTTCTGTGCATTCAACTAACAGAGTTGAACCTTACTTTTGATTGAGCCGTTCTGAAACACTCTTTCTGTAGAAACTGCAATTGGACATGCTAAGCGCTAAGAGGCCTACATTTTGAAAAAGAATATCTTCAAATAAAAACTACACAGATGCATTCTGTGAAACTTATTTCTGATCTGTAAATTCAGTTAACAGAGATAAAACATATTTTTGATTGAGCAGTTATGAAACACTCTTTTTGTAGAAAATGCAAGTGGAGATTCGGAGCGCTAAGGGGGTAATAGTGGAAAAAGGAATGTCTTCAAATATAAACTACACAGAATCATTCGGTGAAACTTCTTTCTGATCTGTGCATTCAGCTAACACAGTTAAACCATACTTTTGATTGAGCAGATCTGAACACTCTTTCTGTAGAAAATGCAACTGGACATTTGGAGCGGTAAGAGCGTAGTAGTGGAAAAAGGAATATATTCAAATATAAACTACACAGAAGCATTCTGTGAAACTTCTTTCTGATCTGAGCATTCAGCTAACAGAGTTAAACCATACTTTTGATTGAGCAGTTTTGAAACACTCTGTCTGTAGAAAATGCAACTGGACATTCGTAGCGCTAAGTGGGTAATAGTGGAAAAAAGAATATGTTCAAATATAAACTACACAGAAGCATTGTATGAAACTTCTTTCTGTTCTGTGCATTCAACTAACAGAGTTGAACCTTACTTTTGATTGAGCCTTTCTGAAACACTCTTTCTGTAGAAACTGCAATTGGACATTCTGAGCGCTAAGAGGCCTATATTGGGAAAAAGAATGTCTACAAATAAAAACTACACAGAAGAATTGTGTGAAACTTCTTTCTGTTCTGTTTGTTCAACTAAAAGAGTTGAACCTTAGTTTTGATTCAGCCGTTCTGAAACACACTTTCTGTAGAAAATGCAAGTGGAGATTCGGAGCGCTAAGAGGGTAATAGTGGAAAAAGGAATGTCTCCAAATATAAACTACAAAGAATCATTCTGTGAAACTTCTTTCTGATCTGTGCATTCAGCTAACAGAGTTAAACCATACTTTTGATTGAGCAGATCTGAACACTCTTTCTGTAGAAAATGCAACTGGACATTTGGAGCACTAAGAGAGTAGTAGTGGAAAAAGGAATATATTCAAATATAAACTACACAGAATCATTCTGTGAAACTTCTTTCTGATCTGTGCATTCAGCTAACAGAGTTAAACCATACTTTTGATTGAGCAGTTTTGAAACACTCTGTCTGTAGAAAATGCAACTGGACATTCGTAGCGCTAAGTGGGTAATAGTGGAAAAAAGAATATGTTCAAATATAAACTACACAGAAGCATTGTATGAAACTTCTTTCTGTTCTCTGCATTCAACTAACAGAGTTGAACCTTACTTTTGATTGAGCCTTTCTGAAACACTCTTTCTGTAGAAACTGCAATTGGACATTCTGAGCGCTAAGAGGCCTATATTGGGAAAAATAATATCTTCAAATAAAAACTACACAGAAGCATTGTGTGAAACTTATTTCTGATATGTTCATTAAGCTAACAGAGTTAAACCATACTTTTGATTGCGCAGTTCTGAACTCTCTTTCTGTAGAAAATGCAAGTGGACATTCGGAGCGCTAAGAGGGTAATAGTGGAAAAAGGAATATATTCAATTATAAACTACACAGTAGCATTCTGTGAAAATTCTTTCTGTTCTGTGCATTCAACTAACAGAGTTGAACCTTACTTTTGATTGAGCCATTCTGAAACACTCTTTCTGTAGAAACTGCAATTGGACATGCTAAGCGCTAAGAGGCCTACATTTTGAAAAAGAATATCTTCAAATAAAAACTACACAGATGCATTCTGTGAAACTTATTTCTGATCTGTAAATTCAGTTAACAGAGATAAAACATATTTTTGATTGAGCAGTTATGAAACACTCTTTTTGTAGAAAATGCAAGTGGAGATTCGGAGCGCTAGGTGGGTAATAGTGGAAAAAGGAATGTCTTCAAATATAAACTACACAGAATCATTCGTTGAAACTTCTTTCTGATCTGTGCATTCAGCTAACAGAGTTAAACCATACTTTTGATTGAGCAGATCTGAACACTCTTTCTGTAGAAAATGCAACTGGACATTTGGAGCGCTAAGAGCGTAGTAGTAAAAAAAGGAATATATTCAAATATAAACTACACAGAAGCATTCTGTGAAACTTCTTTCTGATCTGAGCATTCAGCTAACAGAGTTAAACCATACTTTTGATTGAGCAGTTTTGAAACACTCTGTCTGTAGAAAATGCAACTGGACATTCGTAGCGCTAAGTGGGTAATAGTGGAAAAAAGAATATGTTCAAATATAAACTACACAGAAGCATTGTATGAAACTTCTTTCTGTTCTGTGCATTCAACTAACAGAGTTGAACCTTACTTTTGATTGAGCCGTTCTGAAACACTCTTTCTGTAGAAACTGCAATTGGACATTCTGAGCGCTAAGAGGCCTATATTGGGAAAAAGAATGTCTACAAATAAAAACTACACAGAAAATTGTGTGAAACAACTTTCTGTTCTGTTTGTTCAACTAAAAGAGTTGAACCTTAGTTTTGATTGAGCCGTTCTGAAACACTCTTTCTGTAGAAAATGCAAGTGGACATTCGGAGCGCTAAGAGGGTAATAGTGGAAAAAGGAATATATTCAAATATAAACTACACAGTAGCATTCTGTGAAAATTCTTTCTGTTCTGTGCATTCAACTAACAGAGTTGAACCTTACTTTTGATTGAGCCGTTCTGAAACACTCTTTCTGTAGAAACTGCAATTGGACATGCTAAGCGCTAAGAGGCCTACATTGGGAAAAAGAATATCTTCAAATAAAAACTACACAGATGCATTCTGTGAAACTTATTTCTGATCTGTAAATTCAGTTAACAGACAAAAAACATATTTTTGATTGAGCAGTTATGAAACACTCTTTTTGTAGAAAATGCAAGTGGAGATTCGGAGCGCTAAGAGGGTAATAGTGGAAAAAGGAATGTCTTCAAATATAAACTACACAGAATCATTCGGTGTAACTTCTTTCTGATCTGTGCATTCTGCTAACAGAGTTAAACCATACTTTTGATTGAGCAGATCTGAACACTCTTTCTGTAGAAAATGCAACTGGACATTTGGAGCGCTAAGAGAGTAGTAGTGGAAAAAGGAATATATTCAAATATAAACTACACAGAATCATTCTGTGAAACTTCTTTCTGATCTGAGCATTCAGCTAACAGAGTTAAACCATACTTTTGATTGAGCAGTTTTGAAACACTCTGTCTGTAGAAAATGCAACTGGACATTCGGAGCGCTAAGTGGGTAATAGTGGAAAAAAGAATATGTTCAAATATAAACTACACAGAAGCATTGTATGAAACTTCTTTCTGTTCTCTGCATTCAACTAACAGAGTTGAACCTTACTTTTGATTGAGCCTTTCTGAAACACTCTTTCTGTAGAAACTGCAATTGGACATTCTGAGCGCTAAGAGGCCTATTTTGGGAAAAATAATATCTTCAAATAAAAACTACACAGAAGCATTGTGTGAAACTTATTTCTGATATGTTCATTAAGCTAACAGAGTTAAACCATACTTTTGATTGCGCAGTTCTGAACTCTCTTTCTGTAGAAAATGCAAGTGGACATTCGGAGCGCTAAGAGGGTAATAGTGGAAAAAGGAATATATTCAAATATAAACTACACAGTAGCATTCTGTGAAAATTCTTTCTGTTCTGTGCATTCAACTAACAGAGTTGAACCTTACTTTTGATTGAGCCGTTCTGAAACACTCTTTCTGTAGAAACTGCAATTGGACATGCTAGGCGCTAAGAGGCCTACATTGGGAAAAAGAATATCTTCAAATAAAAACTACACAGATGCACTCTGTGAAACTTATTTCTGATCTGTAAATTCAGTTAACAGAGATAAAACATATTTTTGATTGAGCAGTTATGAAACACGCTTTTTGTAGAAAATGCAAGTGGAGATTCGGAGCGCTAAGAGGGTAATAGTGGAAAAAGGAATGTCTCCAAATATAAACTACAAAGAATCATTCTGTGAAACTTCTTTCTGATCTGTGCATTCAGCTAACAGAGTTAAACCATACTTTTGATTGAGCAGATCTGAACACTCTTTCTGTAGAAAATGCAACTGGACATTTGGAGCACTAAGAGAGTAGTAGTGGAAAAAGGAATATATTCAAATATAAACTACACAGAATCATTCTGTGAAACTTCTTTCTGATCTGTGCATTCAGCTAACAGAGTTAAACCATACTTTTGATTGAGCAGTTTTGAAACACTCTGTCTGTAGAAAATGCAACTGGACATTCGTAGCGCTAAGTGGGTAATAGTGGAAAAAAGAATATGTTCAAATATAAACTACACAGAAGCATTGTATGAAACTTCTTTCTGTTCTCTGCATTCAACTAACAGAGTTGAACCTTACTTTTGATTGAGCCTTTCTGAAACACTCTTTCTGTAGAAACTGCAATTGGACATTCTGAGCGCTAAGAGGCCTATATTGGGAAAAATAATATCTTCAAATAAAAACTACACAGAAGCATTGTGTGAAACTTATTTCTGATATGTTCATTAAGCTAACAGAGTTAAACCATACTTTTCATTGCGCAGTTCTGAACTCTCTTTCTGTAGAAAATGCAAGTGGACATTCGGAGCGCTAAGAGGGTAATAGTGGAAAAAGGAATATATTCAAATATAAACTACACAGTAGCATTCTGTGAAAATACTTTCTGTTCTGTGCATTCAACTAACAGAGTTGAACCTTACTTTTGATTGAGCCGTTCTGAAACACTCTTTCTGTAGAAACTGCAATTGGACATGCTAAGCGCTAAGAGGCCTACATTTTGAAAAAGAATATCTTCAAATAAAAACTAAACAGATGCATTCTGTGAAACTTATTTCTGATCTGTAAATTCAGTTAACAGAGATAAAACATATTTTTGATTGAGCAGTTATGAAACACTCTTTTTGTAGAAAATGCAAGTGGAGATTCGGAGCGCTAAGTGGGTAATAGTGGGAAAAGGAATGTCTTCAAATATAAACTACACAGAATCATTCGGTGAAACTTCTTTCTGATCTGTGCATTCAGCTAACAGAGTTAAACCATACTTTTGATTGAGCAGATCTGAACACTCTTTCTGTAGAAAATGCAACTGGACATTTGGAGCGGTAAGAGCGTAGTAGTGGAAAAAGGAATATATTCAAATATAAACTACACAGAAGCATTCTGTGAAACTTCTTTCTGATCTGAGCATTCAGCTAACAGAGTTAAACCATACTTTTGATTGAGCAGTTTTGAAACCCTCTGTCTGTAGAAAATGCAACTGGACATTCGTAGCGCTAAGTGGGTAATAGTGGAAAAAAGAATATCTTCAAATATAAACTACACAGAAGCATTGTATGAAACTACTTTCTGTTCTCTGCATTCAACTAACAGAGTTGAACCTTACTTTTGATTGAGCCTTTCTGAAACACTCTTTCTGTAGAAACTGCAATTGGACATTCTGAGCGCTAAGAGGCCTCTATTGGGAAAAATAATATCTTCAAATAAAAACTACACAGAAGCATTGTGTGAAACTTATTTCTGATATGTTCATTAAGCTAACAGAGTTAAACCATACTTTTGATTGCGCAGTTCTGAACTCTCTTTCTGTAGAAAATGCAAGTGGACATTCGGAGCGCTAAGAGGGTAATAGTGGAAAAAGGAATATATTCAAATATAAACTACACATTAGCATTCTGTGAAAATACTTTCTGTTCTGTGCATTCAACTAACAGAGTTGAACCTTACTTTTGATTGAGCCGTTCTGAAACACTCTTTCTGTAGAAACTGCAATTGGACATGCTAAGCGCTAAGAGGCCTACATTTTGAAAAAGAATATCTTCAAATAAAAACTACACAGATGCATTCTGTGAAACTTATTTCTGATCTGTAAATTCAGTTAACAGAGATAAAACATATTTTTGATTGAGCAGTTATGAAACACTCTTTTTGTAGAAAATGCAAGTGGAGATTCGGAGCGCTAAGGGGGTAATAGTGGAAAAAGGAATGTCTTCAAATATAAACTACACAGAATCATTCGGTGAAACTTCTTTCTGATCTGTGCATTCAGCTAACACAGTTAAACCATACTTTTGATTGAGCAGATCTGAACACTCTTTCTGTAGAAAATGCAACTGGACATTTGGAGCGGTAAGAGCGTAGTAGTGGAAAAAGGAATATATTCAAATATAAACTACACAGAAGCATTCTGTGAAACTTCTTTCTGATCTGAGCATTCAGCTAACAGAGTTAAACCATACTTTTGATTGAGCAGTTTTGAAACACTCTGTCTGTAGAAAATGCAACTGGACATTCGTAGCGCTAAGTGGGTAATAGTGGAAAAAAGAATATGTTCAAATATAAACTACACAGAAGCATTGTATGAAACTTCTTTCTGTTCTGTGCATTCAACTAACAGAGTTGAACCTTACTTTTGATTGAGCCTTTCTGAAACACTCTTTCTGTAGAAACTGCAATTGGACATTCTGAGCGCTAAGAGGCCTATATTGGGAAAAAGAATGTCTACAAATAAAAACTACACAGAAGAATTGTGTGAAACTTCTTTCTGTTCTGTTTGTTCAACTAAAAGAGTTGAACCTTAGTTTTGATTCAGCCGTTCTGAAACACACTTTCTGTAGAAAATGCAAGTGGAGATTCGGAGCGCTAAGAGGGTAATAGTGGAAAAAGGAATGTCTCCAAATATAAACTACAAAGAATCATTCTGTGAAACTTCTTTCTGATCTGTGCATTCAGCTAACAGAGTTAAACCATACTTTTGATTGAGCAGATCTGAACACTCTTTCTGTAGAAAATGCAACTGGACATTTGGAGCACTAAGAGAGTAGTAGTGGAAAAAGGAATATATTCAAATATAAACTACACAGAATCATTCTGTGAAACTTCTTTCTGATCTGTGCATTCAGCTAACAGAGTTAAACCATACTTTTGATTGAGCAGTTTTGAAACACTCTGTCTGTAGAAAATGCAACTGGACATTCGTAGCGCTAAGTGGGTAATAGTGGAAAAAAGAATATGTTCAAATATAAACTACACAGAAGCATTGTATGAAACTTCTTTCTGTTCTCTGCATTCAACTAACAGAGTTGAACCTTACTTTTGATTGAGCCTTTCTGAAACACTCTTTCTGTAGAAACTGCAATTGGACATTCTGAGCGCTAAGAGGCCTATATTGGGAAAAATAATATCTTCAAATAAAAACTACACAGAAGCATTGTGTGAAACTTATTTCTGATATGTTCATTAAGCTAACAGAGTTAAACCATACTTTTGATTGCGCAGTTCTGAACTCTCTTTCTGTAGAAAATGCAAGTGGACATTCGGAGCGCTAAGAGGGTAATAGTGGAAAAAGGAATATATTCAATTATAAACTACACAGTAGCATTCTGTGAAAATTCTTTCTGTTCTGTGCATTCAACTAACAGAGTTGAACCTTACTTTTGATTGAGCCATTCTGAAACACTCTTTCTGTAGAAACTGCAATTGGACATGCTAAGCGCTAAGAGGCCTACATTTTGAAAAAGAATATCTTCAAATAAAAACTACACAGATGCATTCTGTGAAACTTATTTCTGATCTGTAAATTCAGTTAACAGAGATAAAACATATTTTTGATTGAGCAGTTATGAAACACTCTTTTTGTAGAAAATGCAAGTGGAGATTCGGAGCGCTAGGTGGGTAATAGTGGAAAAAGGAATGTCTTCAAATATAAACTACACAGAATCATTCGTTGAAACTTCTTTCTGATCTGTGCATTCAGCTAACAGAGTTAAACCATACTTTTGATTGAGCAGATCTGAACACTCTTTCTGTAGAAAATGCAACTGGACATTTGGAGCGCTAAGAGCGTAGTAGTAAAAAAAGGAATATATTCAAATATAAACTACACAGAAGCATTCTGTGAAACTTCTTTCTGATCTGAGCATTCAGCTAACAGAGTTAAACCATACTTTTGATTGAGCAGTTTTGAAACACTCTGTCTGTAGAAAATGCAACTGGACATTCGTAGCGCTAAGTGGGTAATAGTGGAAAAAAGAATATGTTCAAATATAAACTACACAGAAGCATTGTATGAAACTTCTTTCTGTTCTGTGCATTCAACTAACAGAGTTGAACCTTACTTTTGATTGAGCCGTTCTGAAACACTCTTTCTGTAGAAACTGCAATTGGACATTCTGAGCGCTAAGAGGCCTATATTGGGAAAAAGAATGTCTACAAATAAAAACTACACAGAAAATTGTGTGAAACAACTTTCTGTTCTGTTTGTTCAACTAAAAGAGTTGAACCTTAGTTTTGATTGAGCCGTTCTGAAACACTCTTTCTGTAGAAAATGCAAGTGGACATTCGGAGCGCTAAGAGGGTAATAGTGGAAAAAGGAATATATTCAAATATAAACTACACAGTAGCATTCTGTGAAAATTCTTTCTGTTCTGTGCATTCAACTAACAGAGTTGAACCTTACTTTTGATTGAGCCGTTCTGAAACACTCTTTCTGTAGAAACTGCAATTGGACATGCTAAGCGCTAAGAGGCCTACATTGGGAAAAAGAATATCTTCAAATAAAAACTACACAGATGCATTCTGTGAAACTTATTTCTGATCTGTAAATTCAGTTAACAGACAAAAAACATATTTTTGATTGAGCAGTTATGAAACACTCTTTTTGTAGAAAATGCAAGTGGAGATTCGGAGCGCTAAGAGGGTAATAGTGGAAAAAGGAATGTCTTCAAATATAAACTACACAGAATCATTCGGTGTAACTTCTTTCTGATCTGTGCATTCTGCTAACAGAGTTAAACCATACTTTTGATTGAGCAGATCTGAACACTCTTTCTGTAGAAAATGCAACTGGACATTTGGAGCGCTAAGAGAGTAGTAGTGGAAAAAGGAATATATTCAAATATAAACTACACAGAAGCATTCTGTGAAACTTCTTTCTGATCTGAGCATTCAGCTAACAGAGTTAAACCATACTTTTGATTGAGCAGTTTTGAAACACTCTGTCTGTAGAAAATGCAACTGGACATTCGGAGCGCTAAGTGGGTAATAGTGGAAAAAAGAATATGTTCAAATATAAACTACACAGAAGCATTGTATGAAACTTCTTTCTGTTCTGTGCATTCAACTAACAGAGTTGAACCTTACTTTTGATTGAGCCTTTCTGAAACACTCTTTCTGTAGAAACTGCAATTGGACATTCTGAGCGCTAAGAGGCCTATTTTGGGAAAAATAATATCTTCAAATAAAAACTACACAGAAGCATTGTGTGAAACTTATTTCTGATATGTTCATTAAGCTAACAGAGTTAAACCATACTTTTGATTGCGCAGTTCTGAACTCTCTTTCTGTAGAAAATGCAAGTGGACATTCGGAGCGCTAAGAGGGTAATAGTGGAAAAAGGAATATATTCAAATATAAACTACACAGTAGCATTCTGTGAAAATTCTTTCTGTTCTGTGCATTCAACTAACAGAGTTGAACCTTACTTTTGATTGAGCCGTTCTGAAACACTCTTTCTGTAGAAACTGCAATTGGACATGCTAGGCGCTAAGAGGCCTACATTGGGAAAAAGAATATCTTCAAATAAAAACTACACAGATGCATTCTGTGAAACTTATTTCTGATCTGTAAATTCAGTTAACAGACATAAAACATATTTTTGATTGAGCAGTTATGAAACACTCTTTTTGTAGAAAATGCAAGTGGAGATTCGGAGCGCTAAGAGGGTAATAGTGGAAAAAGGAATGTCTTCAAATATAAACTAGACAGAATCATTCGGTGAAACTTCTTTCTGATCTGTGCATTCAGCTAACAGAGTTAAACCATACTTTGATTGAGCAGATCTGAACACTCTTTCTGTAGAAAATGCAACTGGACATTTGGAGCGCTAAGAGCGTAGTAGTGGAAAAAGGAATATATTCAAATATAAACTACACAGAAGCATTCTGTGAAACTTCTTTCTGATCTGAGCATTCAGCTAACAGAGTTAAACCATACTTTTGATTGAGCAGTTTTGAAACACTCTGTCTGTAGAAAATGCAACTGGACATTCGTAGCGCTAAGTGGGTAATAGTGGAAAAAACAATATGTTCAAATATAAACTACACAGAAGCATTGTATGAAACTTCTTTCTGTTCTGTGCATTCAACTAACAGAGTTGAACCTTACTTTTGATTGAGCCGTTCTGAAACACTCTTTCTGTAGAAACTGCAATTGGACATTCTGAGCGCTAAGAGGCCTATATTGGGAAAAAGAATGTCTACAAATAAAAACTACATGGAAGAATTGTGTGAAACTTCTTTCTGTTCTGTTTGTTCAACTAAAAGAGTTGAACCTTAGTTTTGATTGAGCCGTTCTGAAACACTCTTTCTGTAGAAAATGCAAGTGGAGATTCGGAGCGCTAAGAGGGTAATAGTGGAAAAAGGAATGTCTCCAAATATAAACTACACAGAATCATTCTGTGAAACTTCTTTCTGATCTGTGCATTCAGCTAACAGAGTTAAACCATACTTTTGATTGAGCAGATCTGAACTCTCTTTCTGTAGAAAATGCAACTGGACATTTGGAGCGCTAAGAGAGTAGTAGTGGAAAAAGGAATATATTCAAATATAAACTACACAGAAGCATTCTGTGAAACTTCTTTCTGATCTGAGCATTCAGCTAACAGATTTAAACCATACTTTTGATTGAGCAGTTTTGAAACACTCTGTCTGTAGAAAATGCAACTGGACATTCGTAGCGCTAAGTGGGTAATAGTGGAAAAAAGACTATGTTCAAATATAAACTACACGGAAGCATTGTATGAAACTTCTTTCTGTTCTGTGCATTCAACTAACAGAGTTGAACCTTACTTTTGATTGAGCCTTTCTGAAACACTCTTTCTGTAGAAACTGCAATTGGACATTCTGAGCGCTAAGAGGCCTCTATTGGGAAAAATAATATCTTCAAATAAAAACTACACAGAAGCATTGTGTGAAACTTATTTCTGATATGTTCATTAAGCTCACAGAGTTAAACCATACTTTTGATTGAGCAGATCTGAACTCTCTTTCTGTAGAAAATGCAACTGGACATTTGGAGCGCTAAGAGAGTAGTAGTGGAAAAAGGAATATATTCAAATATAAACTACACAGAAGCATTCTGTGAAACTTCTTTCTGATCTGAGCATTCAGCTAACAGATTTAAACCATACTTTTGATAGAGCAGTTTTGAAACACTCTGTCTGTAGAAAATGCAACTGGACATTCGTAGCGCTAAGTGGGTAATAGTGGAAAAAAGACTATGTTCAAATATAAACTACACAGAAGCATTGTATGAAACTTCTTTCTGTTCTGTGCATTCAACTAACAGAGTTGAACCTTACTTTTGATTGAGCCTTTCTGAAACACTCTTTCTGTAGAAACTGCAATTGGACATTCTGAGCGCTAAGAGGCCTCTATTGGGAAAAATAATATCTTCAAATAAAAACTACACAGAAGCATTGTGTGAAACTTATTTCTGATATGTTCATTAAGCTCACAGAGTTAAACCATACTTTTGATTGCGCAGTTCTGAACACTCTTTCTGTAGAAAATGCAAGTGGACATTCGGAGCGCTAAGAGGGTAATAGTGGAAAAATTAATATATTCAAATATAAACTACACAGTAGCATTCTGTGAAAATTCTTTCTGTTCTGTGCATTCAACTAACAGAGTTGAACCTTACTTTTGATTGAGCCGTTCTGAAACACTCTTTCTGTAGAAACTGCAATTGGACATGCAAAGCCCTAAGAGGCCTACATTGGGAAAAAGAATATCTTCAAATAAAAACTACACAGATGCATTCTGTGAAACTTATTTCTGATCTGTAAATTCAGTTAACAGAGATAAAACTTATTTTTGTTTGAGCAGTTATGAAACACTCTTTTTGTAGAAAATGCAAGTGGAGATTCGGAGCGCTAAGAGGGTAATAGTGGAAAAAGGAATGTCTTCAAATATAAACTACACAGAATCATTCGGTGAAACTTCTTTCTGATCTGTGCATTCAGCTAACAGAGTTAAACCATACTTTTGATTGAGCAGATCTGAACACTCTTTCTGTAGAAAATGCAACTGGACATTTGGAGCGCTAAGAGCGTAGTAGTGGAAAAAGGAATATATTCAAATATAAACTACACAGAAGCATTCTGTGAAACTTCTTTCTGATCTGAGAATTCAGCTAACAGAGTTAAACCATACTTTTGATTGAGCAGTTTTGAAACATTCTGTCTGTAGAAAATGCAACTGGACATTCGTAGCGCTAACTGGGTAATAGTGGAAAAAAGAATATGTTCAAATATAAACTACACAGAAGCATTGTATGAAACTTCTTTCTGTTCTGTGCATTCAACTAACAGAGTTGAACCTTACTTTTGATTGAGCCGTTCTGAAACACTCTTTCTGTAGAAACTGCAATTGGACATTCTGAGCGCTAAGAGGCCTATATTGGGAAAAAGAATGTCTACAAATAAAAACTACACAGAAGAATTGTGTGAAACTTCTTTCTGTTCTGTTTGTTCAACTAAAAGAGTTGAACCTTAGTTTTGATTGAGCCGTTCTGAAACACACTTTCTGTAGAAAATGCAAGTGGAGATTCGGAGCGCTAAGAGGGTAATAGTGGAAAAAGGAATGTCTCCAAATATAAACTACACAAAAGTGTCAATCTACTAATTTATCTTCTAATAACTTTCCACCCAGGAGCATTCGTCCCTCTCATTAGACAGTTGTTCTATGCTTCTTTTTTTCGCATTCTAATTGCCTCACCTGAACCAAAAAAAGAATGTGGATCTAGGATAAATACCTTTTGAAAAGTCATTTATTTCATTGTATTATTTTTTCATATATCTGCATTATTTCATAGAATACCTGATTGGTCTTATGCTAAGTTTTTTATGTAACATTACCTCTGCAAGATGTTAATAATTATCCTTCCAAAAATGTTTGAAAAATCTTGGGTAAAACATATTACGTAAGTTCCTGTTTTATAGTTTTCCAAGAGTTTTACTATCCTTGGCCAATGACAAAATTCAAAGCAGAGATACAGTACACAACTTTTGTAAAACTTACCTATTTTTCTTATAAGACTGTGGCTTTGTTTTGTTTTGTTTTGAACTTCTTTTCTGTGATGTGACATGAGACTGTGTGTTGAGTTAGGGGTGGGGACATACATTAACAGAGGTTTAGGAACTGCTTTGCTAAAGCAAGTTTGAGGAGAAAATGGGGAGACTAATACAAGATTTTCCTTTAAGCAGTGGGAGTTGAAGGGGTAGGTGGTTTTTGGAGAAAGAAGAGACCCATTCATGGCACAGGCTTCTTTATGTTTCTGCTCTGTGTGATACTTAATGAGGATACAGACATTCACTTCCTCTATTTCCCACCCCTGGCCGGGGGTAACCCAAAGGTACCTGATAAAGACACAGCCTTATAGCTGTATCAAGTATCCCTGAGTGTGTTAGGACTGGAGAGGCCTAAGGAATAAAATACATACATGCATTAAATGGAACAAATACAGAGAAGAAGAAAACTCAGACATGGTACATTAATTGTGTACCTTTCCTTACAACCCAGCACATCACAGGGTACATGACCTGCTTCCTTTTGACCTGCTTCCTTTATGTTCACTGCATGAACAGGGAAGGGGGTTGGGGTACACGTGGGAGATAATTGTGTTTACTATGTACCTGGTATTAATACATCTATAGAGACAATTGGAATGACTATACTGGAGAAACAGCAAGAGAAGAACTGAAAAGGCTAAAACAAATACTTGGTTCTCTAAAAAATACTCCAAAGGATTTCTCATGTCTGACAAATTACATTTTAGTCTAATAGTAATAAGTGACCAAAACTAAGGTGATTTGATAAATATCATAAGGTATTTTACTGTGAAATTGATATCTATACGTATTGCTTATAAAGCTCAGTAATCTGTTCTTGAATTGAGAAATTACTGAGACAACATCAAAAGCTGTCATTTTTGTTTCTATGTTGTCGTTGTTATTGTTTGTGAGGTCAGAGCTTCTAAACTTTATGACTGTTTGAAAGGGGCCTATATAGACCTTGCCTGAATATTAAGTCATGTGAAATGATAAAAAGCTTTCTGATTTATTGGGTTAGACAAAGAAAAAATTGAGAAATTGAGCATCATTAAAATTAAAGACTTTTGTTATTAAAACTGTGCTTAGAATGAAAACAAAAGCCACAGGTTGGGAGAAAATTTTTTCAAAACATATTCAAAACATTTTCAAAACATATCAGATAAATTACTGGTATTTAAAGTATACAGAGAACTCGAAAATAAGAAAGAAAACAACTCATTTAAAAAATAGTCCAAAGGTCTAAATACAGCTGTCAAATGGGGATTTTGAAGTTACTAGTCATGTATCATTAGGGAACTGCAAGTCACAGCAACCGTGAGATATTATTACATGACTATTAAAATGACCAATATCCAAAAGTCTGATGATACCAAAAGCTGGCAAATGTGAGGAGAAACAGGAACTTTTATTCATTGCTTGTGAGAATGCAGAATAGTACAGCTACTTTGGCAGTCAGTTTGGCAGTTTCTTATAAAACTAAACATACTCCTACCACACAACCCAGCAATTACATTCCCGGTATTTACTTAAAGGATTTGAAAACTTACATGCACACAAAAGCCTTCTTCCCATGAATGTTACAGGAGCCTTATTCATGATCACTAAAATCGAAATGTCCTTCAGGAAGTGAATGGAAAAATAAACTGTGGTATATCCAGGCAATGGAATAGTATTCTGTCAAGCTACAGAAGACACACAGGAACCTTTAAATGCATATTGCCAAGTGAAAGAAGCCAGTCTGAAAAGTCTACATACCGTATGATTCAACTACATGACCTTCTGGAGAAAGCAAAACTATGGAGACAGTAAAGAGATCAGTGGCTATTAGGGATTTGGAGGAGATTTGTGCAGTCTAAACATGTCATGTGCCAACAATGACGTAAAGATATGTGAGATAAAGTATGACGAATTCTATTGACAAACACACGCAATGGCTTCCATTTAACTGAGAAGAAACCATATACCTAGCACAAGTCTTTTTCTGTGCATTAACTTTTTGTAATACAACTATATGAAGTTATAGCCTATTTTATATATGAATAAAAGCATTTCCAAAGGTTAAGAAAGGGCACAGTGAGAGTGAGAAGCACAGTCTGGGTAGGCAGGTCAATCTAGTTTTCTATCTGTGCTTTAAACTGCTATAACCATCAACTCAATCTACTAATTTATCTTCTACATAAATTAGTAGAGGAAACGATGAACGGATGGAGCAAGGAAGAATTTTAGGAGAGTGAATCCATTATTCTGTATGACACTGTAATGAGGATTATTTGTCATTACACATTTGACAAAAACCTATAGAATTCATAAGACAAGGAGTAAACTCTAATACAAACTACATACTTTAGTCAATAGTAATGTACCAATATTGACTCATCAACTATAACAAATGTACCACACTATTGCAAGATGTTAAAAATCGGGGAAATTGGGGTAGAGGCTGAGGATGACGTGTGAATGCTTATTCACTTCTTTCTACAAACCTAAAATTGCTTTTAAAGAGTCAATAAAAATTAAAACAAGGCAGGGTTTTCATGCAATGGAAAAAAACACACAACTTTAGTAAGTGACTCATAATTATGCTTATGCCACTTTGCTAGATTACACTTCATTAATAAATATAGTTTCATTCTTTATGTTATAAAGCAGAATAAAGTCAGATATCTAGAGAAATTGATTTTAATGATTAGAGTAAAAGCATTTTCACCTCCAACGTCAGAATGAGTTCTTCAGAATCAGTCCATTTTATAGTTAAATCAATCATTGATTTTAAAAAAATATTGAGAAAAACTTTAACTTCACTTTTTCCATCAAACTCAATGTCATGACAGCATTGTCATTTCAATCTAGGATTAAAACCTATTTCTGGACCCAGTGGACTTACTGTGATAGATTCTGAAAATGTCAGACGTTAAAGTCCAGTCTTTGATCTGCTGTCCTCTGCAGTTATCAAAAGGTCAGTTTATCCTGCTTCTTTTCTCTCTTTTTCATATATCTTGCACTTCAGCTTAATATTAGTATTAAGCTAAATTTCTTATTTTATTTTGATTGATAAAGGAAAACAGATTGTTTCAATACAGTTACTGAGAATAAGCAGCAAAACGTACTTATAAAGTACACAAGAGAGCTATAAGATAAAAATTTGTTCAAAAAAAGATTTGGAAATTTTTATTGCATGAATGTTCAAATGGAAAGGAAAACTTTCTGGATTCTTTTTCCACCACACAGGAGTAGCAGCACTAAAGTAGTGAATAATGTCCGTTCAATTGGTAGTTTTCATGTATTTCTGATATCAGAAATGGACTGTTAGTAACTAGTTTTAAAAGCAGAGCATTTTTGTGCATGGCATTCCCCTGAATTCCAAAGCCCAAACTTAACTTAGGCTAATTTCTCTCTGCTGGGAGCCCCATTAATTTCTCATAGATAACATTTCATATATATGCGGCATTCTGATGATGTAAAGGAATTCACACCTTATGGGCCTACAAGCCAAATTTAATCAATGGCTTGCTTCATATGGCTGAGAGCTAAAAATTGTTTTGGCATTTTGGAAGTGTTTAAAGAAGGAGAAGGAAGGGGAGAAGAAGAATGAGTAGATGAAGGAGAGACAGAGACTACATATGGCCAGCAAAGCCTATAATATTTACTGTCTAGTTCTTTACACAAAGAACTTTTCCAATCTTGAACAAAACACACACATTTTCGTTATGCCAAAAAAGGACTACAATAAGTCTTCACTTAACATCATTGACAGGTGCTTGAAAACTGGTCATAGGTATATATATTTATGGTCACGTGATGTTTTGATACACGCATACGGAGGGATAAATTGGGGATGGTTAATTGGTACAAAAATACAGTCAGCGAAACCCATTTTACCATAGGTTGACATCAAAAGAGTTCAGCTTCTATGGCTTTTGGTAACTAAAACGTCAACAAACTTGTAAATAAAGATCAAAACACTTCTAATATTAAATGCTGAAATAAATTTCAGCTATTCATACGTTTAAGATTAATAAAAGCTAGTAAAATCATTATTTACCTACTTATTTCAGTTTAGGGTTGCAGTTGACCGCAGCCTATCCTGTCAGCTCAGGACGCAATGTGGGAACCAGCCCTGGACAGGGCGCCGTCGCATTGCAGGTGCACTCACACATACCCACAGTTACTCAGACTGGGACCACATAGACACGTCAATCAACCTCACATGCACAGCCTTGGGAAGTGAGAGGAAACTGGAGCATCCAGAGAATATCAATGCAGACATGGGGAGAATACATAAGCTCTACACAGACAGTGAACCCCAATTGGAATCAATTTGTTTTTTCTCATCAACATCATAATGAAATGACATTGAATGAAACGTCGTTATTCAAAGACCTGTTGTACTCAGTTCTAAACATTTCAGAATTAAGAGATCTACACACATCCTCTTCTATATAATGGAGTGGGTCTCTTAAAATTTCCTGGCAACATACTCTTAGCCTGCCTAGGAAACACTTTAGAATACAACTGCATTATAATAAATTTTCATATTCTATTCATATCTTCATATTTCTCCCTCTACTTATTAAGGTATAGTCTTGTATATGTAATCCTTCAGTTCCTGAACAAGGTGAACATATGATCTCATGATGTGTGTTTTAATTTCTTAACTTTGTTGAGATTTGGGAATGTGAGGATGATGGAAAGGAAAGAAAGGAATTCAGCAGCTATAAAAGAAATCTGACCTTTAATTTTTTTATTGAATTTGTTTCTTGTTTTATTTTTCCTTCCTTTGCACAAATGAGAACTTCTAGTTTTACAAAGGGTACCATCAACTTTAGGACAAAAATTTGTATTTGTGGCATAACACAAGTTGGAGACACAATGATTTAGAGATTGCATATCAATTTTATCAAATAAATGTGATAAAGTAGGTGATATGCACACACACACACATTTGTAGTGACAAAACCATTGACACAGATACCCAGATGGCACTTAATGTACTTTCAGCCTTAAATTCTTTCTCAAGGACAAGCCATTTGTTTGCAAATGATTTAGCATTCAAAAATGATTAAACACGGGAAAAAATGCATTGCACATAAAGTTCAGATTACAAGTGAATTAAAGTCACACTAATATAACTATAATTTATAATGAATTCAAATGGCTTTCAGAAGGGTCATCTGTGGAAGGTGAAGAGCAATCTGAATTTATTTTTCTGGTAACTGGTCACAGCAATGTTTTCTAGACTAGTGAGTGAGTGCTCATACAGCACCATGTGTGTTCAACAACACATAAAGTTGGATGACAAAATCTACTTTAGTGAGAAGGTAGCTATTTCCAGGGGCACCAATAGTAATGTCAGTTTTGAGTCTTGGGTTTGCTTTTGTTTGTTTACAAGGCGATGAAATGTTTAAGGAAAAAATAAATTCTACCAATCCATGTTGAGTGAACATTTCAATCCTTGTAAAGACCAAAGTCAGCTGCCACCATGCCATGCAAACCTTATAGTACATGACATGTTAAATCGGTAACCTCGAAAGGGACTTCTGAGAAGCTATGAGTAAAAGGCACATACAAAATGCCTCTGAGATGAATTCACAAATGAAATGGAAAAGGATAACTGTGTACATCCAAGAAGAATAGTAATTAACAGAAAACAAGAACACTTCTAAATTGAAAGAATCCCTAAAGTAAAAGAAGACCAAAGAAAAAGAAATAAAGATGAGAAGTGAAATGAGGCGGAAATGGTGAGCGACAAGGAGATACACTGAGAAAAAAAGTAGCTAAAGTTAGTGTGTTATTATTTCAGCAAAATTAAGTATATCAATACTGAGAAATATGACTTGAAATAGATTCAGTACCTCAAGCAGAAACATAAACAAATAACATCTGGGTTTTTCTTTTGATAACCAGTATTTTAAATACAAAAATCTAAAAATTTTGTCTTTGTGTAAGAGTTACACATTTATCATACCAATCAATAACAAAAAGGCGCTATAAATACTGTATGGAAATAAATGTCCTAACAGATGTTAACCAGACATCAGTCTTCACCGGTAAGGATTAGATTTGAAGGTGTTTGCAGATAATTAAAACTTGTTTTTATAACATAACTTAGCAGCTAAGTAGTATAATGAAAATGGGATATTCAAATTATAAGATATAAAATATTAAAGATAGAAGAACATGTTTATTTTTTCAATATAAATATTGTTACAGCTCAGAGAAACAGTATGAAATCTCAGGGCTCATGAAAGGCCACATTCTAGAGATAGTGATTGACAGGTATGGTAATTCCCCTACAGCGTGGTGCCTGTTGTCATGGAGTAGCATGTCTCCTACAGGGTACTACCAGCAGGTTCATGTAGGAAGAGCCAATAGTCCATGTGAGAAACCCCGGAAGGCTAAAGATAGAAGGAAATATTTGTGCCACGTTGAAGAGCAAGTTCACCAGGTGAATTGGCATGTGGCTAGGGTACAACTTCCCATACATATATAAATAATGAAACACACAAAAAATTATCAGAAAAGTATTTTATTATTATTAGAGTCACGATTAGCACTCTCCTCATCAGGAGAGTTTTAGGTTTTTTTCTAGCCCTACTCTATACTTTTTAAACACAGTCTCCAAGTTTCAAAATAAAAGTTTCTTATTTTTAATTCAAATCTCAATTACAATAAAACAAAAACCGAAAATGTAGAAGTTCCTTATTTTGACCATCTATATATCATACACAACAAAAAGACTGATAAAATTCCACTAAACACAACAGCTAGATCCGTATTCCCGTTACTGCTTAAGCCCATTCCAATAAGGATTTTATACCAAATCTGCCCTTGCCAAGGCTACCTGGGGCCTTCATTTTATTATTTGCAATGGACAATTTTAACTTCACATCCATGTTGGCTTCCTTACATCCTAGATGCACATACAGCCAGATTTTTTTCCATCAGATGTGATTTGATCCTCCAAATTCGGAATGCCTTGATGACCTCCTCTTTATCTAAAGATCACTTTAAAAAGCCTGAAGTATTTGGCTCTTCCCTAAATCTTTGGCCAGATGTAATGTCATCCTCCCATTGGCTTTCTTTGTCCAAACTACATTAGCCTTATCTCAGATCTTCAAACAAGTTATATTTCCTGCCTAAGATCTTTCTATGAGTGAGTGAAAGGTGTGACGAAGATAGTTCCTCTTTGCCCCCAAAGGTTTCATTGATCACGCTGATAATGAATTTACTGTTATTTTAATCTCTTACTGTTATACTCAGGCTTAAATTCTCTACCCTACACACTTCAGTTGACATAATTTTAATTTCCACTGTGATGCTTCTCTCTCTTCTGTCAACACTCTCTCCTCACAGGGTTTCATCCAGATCAGGAGTCAGTAACATTTTTGACAAAGAGCCAGATAGTAAATATTGCAGGCTTTGTGTTGCCAAGAGGCAAATTTATGGAACTATCCCTGCTGAAAAATTTCCCTGTATTTTACATTTTAGACTTATAAATGCCACACGTACTTATAACTCATGAGCCATACAAAAATAGGTGGCAGACCAGATCTGGCTCATGGGCTATAATAGTTTTCCAACCCCTCACCTAGATTCATGACTTTAGGCATGCTCTATAGGCTACGATGATCTAACTCACATCTCTAGCCAAGTCAACTTGTCAGTGCCTACTTGATGTCTCCACTTGGATTCTAACTAGCGTCTTAATTTAAGATTAAAAAATGTAAAATCAATCACACATACGCACCTACCCACACCTCTGTCACTTGCAAACTGCCTCATGTCATCAAGACTTTGCCATATCACTAAAAGTGACCATAATCCCCCATGTCCCTAAATCCAAATACCTTGATATAATTCTTGCTCAGTAAATTCAATCATCTTCAAATCAACTTCCAATCTCAACTGATTTTCTCCAACTTTATTGCTACACTCATAATCCCAACTACCATCATCCTTCAACTGGACAGGTGCAATAGTCAGCTAAATGAACCCCCTTCCTTCACTAGTGTACCCTTCCACAATAGTACACCCTCCTAAGAGCTAACCTCATCGTATCACACATCCATCATACACTTTTCAATGTAGTTAGTTTATATTCACATTTTGATATAAGATCTAGATTTGGTCCCTGAGAACACTCATGTAATCTCTCTCCATGCTCTTCCTTCATGGACATTCCAGCCAAACCGGCCTTCTTTTCTTTGTAAGAAACTATCAAGCTCTCTTTTTAAATTACAGAATCTTTATATCTGCCCTTCTTTCTGCTCAGAGCACCCCAGATCTTCAAAGTACCTTCCTCTTTGTCTTCACTCAACTCTCAAATGAAATATTACCTCCTCAGAGAGAAAAATGCTCTGAAATACCTACAGCCAGATCAGTGCCTTCCTCCTTGACAGTTTTACTCAGCCATGTTATCACATGTAATCTTCTTCGTAGTAGTGTACTTTATAGCCCTTCACACCATTGCTTTTTTTAGGTATTTGTATGTCTTCCTCCTCTTTCCCTCCTCACTACAGTATAGCCAATTGTGTCTTTGCCTTCTTCACTGCTATATCCCCTAGTGCCTGGTAGGCTTTCTATAAACAGCCATTTATTGACTTATTGACTACATGTATATGCTAATCCTTTTTACTAATTGTTGTTACACTATAAATTTCTCTTCTCCCTCTCTTCGCTTCCCTCTTCTCATGTCCCTTGATGCTTCCTACTCAATATTAACATGGACATCATTTTGTGTCTTCAGCATTTCTCTTTTCATTATATTATGATAGGTTAATTTTCCTAAGAAAACACTATTTTGACAAAAGCAAAGCATTAAAGTAAAGCAGCATAGGATCAATTTTTTCCTATTGAAAAGGAAACACCATCTTTCCGAGAAGACAATTCCACCAGGAAACAAAAAAAACACACACATTTCCGGTAAGTCCTAGTTCCCAAGACTTGAAGCCAGTATGTTTTTCCACTTTCAAGTATCCTTGACTGTAGAGATAAAAGGTATCCACTTAGAGATATTAACTCATTACCACTGCCTAAATTTGGTTTCCAGAAACACAACTTAATATGACATCAATGGATGTGATAATCATTTGAAAGTAGCTTTATCAAAATCATCCAACAGAACAAGTTACTTTCCTAATTAGCATCCTCGGTTAAATACCTAAATCTGATGAATAATAAGTTATGCATTATGCTAAATTGCATTGGCTCACTATCTTAGAATGCTTTCAAACTAATTAAAAATGAGATATTCAGTGATGAGAAACATAAAAAGATAAAAACCTATTTCAATCAGTTTAAATTAGAATTTAACATTTCTTCAATACGCTCTTTTGTAGTCAATTGCAAGAGTAATAAAGCAAAATTATTGAGTCTATAATAGTGACCGTTCAAAATTCATAGTGAATTATTAAAAAGAAAACTAAGGTCCCTGCCAACTTTCCACCTCACTTCAAAGCATAGCCAAGGTCATTACAACAGCAAGTAAAAGACTCCACACAATTCCCACTTCTTCGCCTCTATACTGTTACTTCTGGAATCTTCTACTGCTCCAAATTGTGTGTTTGCTCCAGACTCAGCAGTTCTCACCACCTTGTTCTTCCAATTGCCATCTTCTCTGTGCGGCCTTTCTTGACTACCCAGTTAAAAATTATCCTATCAAAATTATCTGATCCCCATCCAGGATTACTTTTCACCATCTAACTTACGATACTTTGCATATTTATGTGGCTCATTGTCTGTTATCTGTCTCCCTAAGTTAGAATGCGAGCTTCATGATGGCAGAGTTTTGGTCAATTTCCTTCACTCAATAATTCCTGACCCAAAGTAAACACTTCATAAGTATTTTTTGAATATACTAATATATAGTCCGAATTATCAAGGAACTTATAAATAAATAAAGACACAACCCAGCATATAGTGCAGCTTGAGAAATGTTGATAGTGTGGTACAGGAGGAGGTATGTAAACTATGAGAAGCAACAGTTAAATAAGAAGCAATCCAGAAAGACACACAGTGTGGGTGACATCTGAGTTAAAGGACAGAAGGTAAGAAGATAACCAGATGGAGAAAAGAGAGGAAGATCTTACAAACAAGCATCAGAAGTTACCATAAGAAAAGCAAGTACAAAATCATCAGAAGAAAAACAATTGCATCCCAGTTATTACCACAAACATAATTAACTATGAAAACCCAGAACAGTTCATGCTTTGATAATGCTAAAGTTGATACGTAGATTAAGATGTGATATAACAATCTGCAAATCTTAGTTTTCAGAAAACCTTTTTAGGCAAGATATGATGATTTAAGGAAGAAAAGTTGCTGATGGATGAGGCATGTTGTCCCTTAAAGACAAACACTATGAAGACTGCGTACAGCCTTTATAATGGAAAGGTGCCACGTTTTTTCTTTTTTAAGTCCTTGGAATCTCAGTTGGCAACTTTGAAATTCATGTGTAATTCATGAGTTTTTTAAAAGAAATGTAATAAGTAACACAAGTGATTCTAGAGCTTGTCTTTAGGCTGAGGTAGATATTGGCATTATAAATTGAAGTGCTAGAAAGGAACAATAAGAATTAAGAATAAGCAGTAATTTCTGCCAAGATCTGTGGCACCCAGTCTCACACATAAGGCTTTTCGGAATCTCTTGGTTTCCAAGGTTCAGGCTCTCATACTTTAGTTTGTACATAAAGGACTTAAGTTATTCTTAAAGCACAGTTTTAGCACTTCACACCAGGAGATGGTTATGAGACTGATCACAGGATAAAGTGAAATAGGATGTGTGCCTACTTGTAGAAGGAACCTCGTTCCTTTTGCCATTCTATTCCTACTTTTCTGGCAGGAAAGTCCTAGAAAAAATTTCATATACAGATTAATTTTAAACAATTTACATTATATTTTACTATTAATAGCTTCTAGAATATCTTAGCTTAGGCTGGCCCTGGTGGCTCACACTTGAAATCCCAGAATTTTGGGAGGCTGAAGTGGGCGGATCAACTGAAGTCAGGAGTTTGAGACTAGCCTAGCCAACATGGTCAAACCTAGTCTCTACTAAAAATCCAAAAATTAGCCGGGTGTGGTGATGCGTACCTGTAATCCCAGCTACACAGGAGGCTGAGGCAGGAGAACCATTGAGCCTGGGAGGTGGAGGCCGCAGTGAGCCAAGATTGTGTCACTGCACTCCAGCCTGGGCAACAGAGCAAGACTCTGTCTCACAGAAACAAAAAACAAACAAACAAAAAAAGAGTATCTTAGCTTATATATTTCTCACATCTGATCCTACCACTTTACTTCTTTTTTCCTGTTTATACCAATTATTTCTATTCCTCTTTACATATAGGCAGAAAGATAAGACTAAAATGTGTCATAGACAATGACATCTAGTAAATTGACGTATTCTTCATGTTTAATTCCACAACAGATTTCAAATACAACCAAAATCTCCAAATAAAATCTTAATTCTAAATTGAGTGCTTGTACAGTCTTCAAATATGTTCAAATAGAACATCAAAGCTCAATAAAAATAGTTATATCACTTGGGATGGTGTTTAAAATATTTTTTCCTAAATAAATTCAGCTTCAGAGGATGAGAAAACCTTCGTTAGGAGATGTTTTAAAGAACAAATTAAGTTAAATGTGAAGGAAATCATACTTTATTTTGTTGAATAGTAAGATTTTTTTGTTGCTATTGTGAATTAATGCCATCCAAATATTGAGTGATGTAATTCAATTTAGTAAAAGAAAAAAGTCTAAATTATCAACTTCTTTCCTTATAAAAATGAAATATGCTATAACTTGCATTTTTTCCATGGCAATGACCCTGATGATCAGAGAGGTTAAAACCTAAAAACATTTAAAATCATCTAATCTAAATTATAAAAAAGAAATCCCTTTCTTCAGAAAAAATAATTTTTTAAGGAAGCACTCATAAACAAATCTCTACTAGTAGATATACAGCATACACATCTCTTACTATCTCCCATGCAGACTGCATAAAAAGGCGTGCTGGCTACTTTTAAGAAAACAACATTCAGATGTCTGGAAAGTATCTGAAATGCATGATTAATCTACACAGATAATTTTCTCAAGAAACCAAATTTTGAAGACAAGTAATTCAAAAGTCTATTGTCTATAAAGTAAATCCGCTGGTATACTTAAACTGCTGTAATCCTTTCTCTGTTTACCTTATAGTGTGCACCTCTCAAGCTATGGGAATGCATGTCTTCTCTAAGAAGAGCTGACTTCTTTTGTAGGAAAAAGCTGTTGGAAATGACTGTTAGGATTTCAAATGTTTGGGAGTGTGTATTCATGTGGGTTTTACGTGTTGAATATTTGCATTTGTAATTTTAAGATGCTTAAATCAAAAACTAAAATGACCTATGCAACATAATTCTGCCATAGGATAAATTAAATTCAATTAAATGTTCCCATACAAATTATTATCTACCACAATGTAAAAATATTTATATATCACAAAGATGTAAGAAACACTGACTTCTATTATACAGCAGAGTTCAATTTCACTACTACTTAGCTTGATGATATTTTAAGGTCATGTCTCTTGGAATACACATTCAATATTCATTGCCAAACGTCTGAGCTCACCTCTCTTGAAGCAATATTCAATTATCAAAGGAAAATAATTTACCAAGCAACCTCACAAAACACAAACTCTAGGTAGCATCAAGGTTTTTCAAAGTGATTATTCCTTACTGGTCGAGATCCTAAGATATTAAAACTCATAGATCACATGATCTGAGATTTTCTAATTGAAAAGCTGTAGCTGTAAACCTTTCATTCAAAGTCGGATACTACTTTCAGCTGTCAAAAGAATTATGCAATCACTTAAACTTCTGGAATGAAAGAGAAAATGAAGGGAACAATAAAAGTAACTGAAATGCACTGAGAAATGAACATAAGGAACCAAATGGAGGCAAAGACAGAGAGAGAGAGAGAGAGGGCTGTTTATCTAACCTTCCCTTCTTGAGTGGGTTTTCTCTGATATCTCTAGAGAACAATTGGATGTGTAACAATGAAATACAAAACACAAGATACTGTCTTCGTATAATTACTTGTAATGATTCCAAGATGGCATAATTTGAGAACTTGCTAAATAGGACAACAAAGTGATCTGCTTTTCCAAAATTTTGCCCCTTAGCTTATATATTATTTCATGGTGAAGATCAATAAAACTGAAAATTGGAATTGCCAGATATTATCAGATTTTATTTTTTGAATGCTTAACAGCTGACCCAAAATCTGGTCATAAAAATGGAAGTTAAATTAAATTGTCCTCAAAATTTAAGTTTGCTACATTTGTAAGAACCACTTGCTTCTTCAAAATCTCAAACTTTCTCATATCTAGCAGCAAATTGAAATTAGGAATTTAAGCTTGTAAATTCATCATGGAAACCAAATTGATTAAAATTTTCTGTGTATTCATGATAATGTTTAAAATTTTTGCTACATTTAAACCCTAAGTTAGTTACAAAAACCCTAAAATTATGCTTGTTTAAAAACTTGGGCTAACTTGCTTTTGAAAACATACTGACATATTCGTTCCATTCTTCTTATAATTATTTTTTTGTCACTCCCAAGCAGCACACCATTGTATATATCCCCAAAACGGCACTTCTTTGTTAAAGCCATTAGGACAGAAATATTTTTGAGCCAGATGCAATGGCTCATGCCTGTAATGTCAGTACTTTGGGAGGCCTAGGTTAGAGGACTGCTTGAGGATAGGAGTTTGTGACCTGCCTGGGCAACATAGCAAGACCCAGTCTTTACAAATGAAATGAAAATAAAATATAAAATAAACTGGCTGGACAAAGTAGTGCACACCTGTGGTCATAGCTACCAGGAGGCTGAGATGAGAGGACCATATGAACCCAGGAGTTTGGGGCTGAGAATGAGCTATGACTGCACCACTGCACTTCAGCCAGAACTATGGGTTGGTGAGTTAGAAATAAGTTCTCAGTTCTGAATATAATAACTGCTCCTGGCACTCCCCAGAATGAGCTGGGTTTTCTTTTGCCTCTCTATAGTCCCTCTTCCTCAGGAAATACCCCCATGGTTCTGCCCGCTGTGCTATTAATTACACCAATGCTTATTATATGTCAGTTCAGTTTTATCTAGATTCTCCCAAAGTCAGTGCTGAACTTAGTTGTTTGAAAATGTATATATTGTAATAGTTACCAAAAAGACCAAATACAGCTAGATATTTATGCTATTTGTTTTATTTCCATCGTAGGTATATTTCCTTTTAAAATTCATATATATCTTTCTCTAAGGATTGTCTCCGTTTTCAGATGTTAAGCACTTTCTCATGCACACACCACCTAAGCAGCAAAGACAGAGTCCACGTCAGGGAATGTCACATTCAGGATAAGTACCTATTATTCTGTAACTCAGAAGTAGGAAAATGGATGTCCTCAAGCAGATGCTTTTCTTGACAGATACAAAAATTTGACAAGGATCACTGACTGACTTCCAACCCACCATTCATCACTTTTATCTTATTTTGACCCTAAGGGTCCCAGAGGGATAATGGCACTACATTCCTATTTAGAATTCAGATTTCAGATTGCATTTCTTATATCATTGTTTATAAGTAGTGGTTGCACACAGTCGCGATAATACTATGACATTAATCTACATTCCTCGTTAAATCGATTTTTGTCTTCCGTTTTTGAGCTTAGCTACAATTTCTCACACGGTTTCTCTAGGAAGATTCCTCAATGACTGAAACATTTAGAACATGGTCGATTCATAAATACGACACTGGGATTCCCCAATGACTGAAACATTTTGAACATGGTCCATTCATAAATACGACACTGGGATTCCCCAATGACTGAAACATTTAGAACATGGTCCACTCATAAATACGACACTGGGATTCCCCAATGACTGAAACATTTAGAACATGGTCCATTCATAAATACGACACTGGGATTCCCCAATGACTGAAACTTTTAGAACATGGTCCATTCATAAATATGACATTGGGATTCCCCAATGACTGAAACATTTAGAACATGGTCCATTCATAAATATGACATTGGGATTCCCCAATGATTGAAAAATTTAGAACATGGTCTATTCATAAATATGAAGAGCTTGTGTAGAAAGTATAATTTACTTATCCTATTATGCTTAAGAAATTATGTGAAATAATGTGAAAATAATCTTAAAACATTTGCATGCATATTTGCTGCAAGAGTCATCTTTCATTGATACTTAATCATAATCATGGACATGGTGGGTCCCAATAACCAATATTTAATGCAAGACTGTAAATTTAATAGAGAGAAAACCTTATTTATAAATTTTCATGTGTTCTTTTCTTGACAATAAGGAGCTGTGAGATTTGTATTTTAAAAGATACTTAGTAATAAAAACTTTAATTTTTAAAACTTTTATTTTTAAATTCTGCTTAATTGCATAAAAGTTAAAAGGTAATATTTAATATTTACTGAGGCTTATTGAGCTAAATGATGATATGCAGCTTGGGTTATACTTGCAATTATAAGATTTGCTCATTATACCTAAGCAATCTCCTTCACTCAATCTAGCTACCACTAAGGAAGCAAAATTCCCTGAATCATAGTATCAAAGCATTCCATTATGTTTTCTATTAAGTTGTTTTGTTCTTTGAATCATTGTCTATTTTAATTTATCCTTTTAGAAAGAAAACAAATTACTTAACTTGCATTTCCCACTAGAAGCTTCACTACAGCTAGACTTGGAATTGATTTCAGGCCATTTTTTAATAAATGATGGTCCCTAGTGAAAGATAGAATACTTGAGCCATCAATATTGAGTAAATAAAAGGGTTTGGGTAAATAAGAGAGAAGATACCTATTTTTCTCAAATATTTTAAATATCTAATAACCTATTCCTCATCTAAAACAAGCCACAATTACTGGAAATGATGGTCAGAGGAAGGTATTAGCAACCCTGTGTAATACTACATGTCATGTTGGATCACTATTACAGAGAAACAGTTGTCATGCTGCATTTTAGTAATTCTACACATCACCAGAGAAATAGACAACTCTTATAGCCAAAGAAATCCAACGTAGCTACTGTCTACATATTCTTGTTTTAGACCTTTGGTGAAAAAAACTACTATGTGTATTGAATATATTTTACATTAGTTTTATCACAAAAGAAAAATGAGAATTCTATTAGATGCAAATACAAATTCTGAATGACAGGAAAGAAAAATTAAAATCAAAGCTGATCTTAATTAACAAAATGTATTATCTGCTTACATGTATATACAACTGTTCATATACAAAGGCACAGATGCATTTGTGGTTTTGAAAAAATATCTATTTCATTTCAAATCTTCATTGAACAATATTACATATGGCAAGAAAGCTGATCTTTTTGAAGGATCTTTTAAAAAGTGTTAAACTTTATTAGATACTCCAAACTAGCAAAGCTCAACTTCATCACAATTATATAATAACACTGCACACTTTCAATTTTATCTGGAGAAATATATCTATCCCTTGAAATAACTCTGTAAACTTCCTGCTCACAGATTTCATTTCAAGCCTTGAAAATGCAGAAAATCAATGCTGAATATACTTGCCCCGAAAGGAAAAGAAAATTTCAGGGGTGTCAGGATGTTTTATCACATAAAGTACAGAATTGCAATTTGTATCTGAGCAGGCAACACACCTCCAAAAATAATACAATACTTATCACAAAATACATTCACAGATACTAGATTTGGCACAAACCACTCCATACAGCTATTGATGAAATCAGTATTGAAAGCCTTATTCCAAAATCTATGGCCCTTTTCTACTCTCCAACTGACATTTCAGGATGCCACAACCTTGCAGCTCCACTCTCTCATTAATTTCCCCTAAATACCCTTGGCAGAAGAACGAGAAACGTCACATTTTTCATTTAATTTCTAAAGAACATCACATCCTTTAAGAATAGGTTCTTGAAATTTTAAAATGTTAAACATAAAAACCCTAAAGAGACAAACATCCAAAAACATAAAAACCCTAAACAGAGAAACGTCCAAAAACTTTTCTTCAAAATCACAACAACTTTATATGCTACGTGTTCCTGTAAAATACCACATACACAAACTCACAGGCACACCCACCCACCCAAAACCCACACACTCGAATTTATATGGCCTCGTAATACCTCACATATATATACATGTCACCAAATGCAACAGAGACACACGCATATATATGGCCTCATAATACCTCACATATATATACATATCATCAATTACAACAGAGAAAAGCCAATTTCAGAAACATGGCTTCAATTTTGATGCATTTACTCACACTTAATTCTATTTCAATTTAACTGCAGAGATATTACAATACCCTGTAACAAAAACCTGACGGAAGATTGTAACAAATTGCTTAAACATCAAACCAAACACTAAACATAATTTCATCACAAAGTGAAATTCGCATCCAACTCGCAAAGAATTAGAAAATCCTTGCACTTACCTTGGCTTTGTCCATTCCCCAGATGACCCCAAAACACCACCGTCATCATCAACAGCCCCGGAGCCCACGTCCACATCCTTCTAGTGACACGCTCGTGTCTTCTGGCCATTGCATCTTAAACTCTGCATATTCAGTGGGGTGGATGTGAAAGTACAATAAATTACATTCTTAGAGAAATACACTACGACTCAAATCCCATATCTAATATGCACTGTGCATTTCTGAATTATCCTGCCTACAAGGAGGTACATTTGAAAATCATGCTTCCCTTTAGGGTTGTCATATTGATGATTAATACGAAAGCTCATTCATTTTTAATCTTTAAGCATTCATCTGAATTCCATTTTTAATATCATTTTCCAAAACAGGCCACTTAACCTATGAATGTTAAAAAGTACTCCCGATATACATATTGGAGTTCAGTCAAGCAAAAGCATGGTGTATGGACACTACTTAAGTATAACTTGATATTTAGGCAAATTGATGAATTTAACATACCATGTAATCTCTACATATATACAAAAGGACTTTTCAACACATTTATGTAAGTTTTGCATAAATACCCTTGAAAATATTCTCAAGTTTTAAGTGGTATTCTAATTATGTCAGTAATTTTAACTGAATAAAGAGATGCATCATGTGCAAAAACTAATCTTGTTTACTTAAAATTGAGAGTAAAATTAATTATAGAAGGTACAAAACACTTGTAATTTTGATTTCAGATATATGACCCACAGGAACCTTCATATATACAAATATTATACACATATATGACAATGTATATTTGAGTGTTCATTTTGAAACTGCTTTTCATACTGATACATGAAAATACTTAAATGTCCACCAAAGCAAGGTTATTTATTCATACATTTGAATGATATACAGTAGCTCAAAAGAATAAACTTGAGTTGCATGTACTAATATGGATAAGTGTCCAAAATGAATAGTGAAGCAAAACTAGCAAATTTAATAATGATAAGTTCAAAATTACACCTTTCATATGTAAACATGTGCAATAGTTAAAACTATAAATTTTATGTTGCATAAATATATAATACAGTATAATAACGCATAAGAATGAGAAACACCTTCAAGACTAAAGTTAGGAAATTACAAGACTACAATTTAAATGGTTAGTAGGTGGAATTTTAAATCAGAGGTTACTCCTAAATCCCAATTTTTCCACAGTTGACAAAATAACGGAGTTAAGAAAAATAAACTTAATGATTTCCAGAATGAATGCTTTATTCAAAATGCTACGTAATTACAATTCTAATAAACTTGCAAGGGAATCCAGTCACCCAGAAATTTTTTATGCCTTTCTCCTACATCACGAAAGGGGAAGATTTAATTACCAACTTTGCATTACTTAACGTCAGACTCATAGTATCAGAGCTAAAGAGAAATTTAAGAAACACCTAACTCAACCTCTCCATTTTAAATGACCAAATGAGTTGAGAAGGTTACAATGACATTTCTAAGTTCATATGTAAAAACAGAATTTTGATGACAATGACAGTTTAAGTACTAATAAACACTCCTGGAAAAGTTACTGTAATCCAGGTTATTTTACTGTGCTAAATGCCTTACATTCTTTACCCAATTCAGTTTTCACAGAAATCCTATGAACAAAGCACTTCCAAAATTTACCACTTCACAGCTAAGAAAACAAGGCTTAGAGAAATGCTACACGATCCCCTAGTCATGAGGTTAGTAGGTACCACTGTGGAGACTGAGGCAAAACAGGACGATTTCAAAGCCTATGCTCTGAACAAGTAAACACTAAGCAGGAATTTAGTTCTAGATCTCCCAGTTGTAGTCCAATAATCAGCCAAAAAATGGTGCTGAGAAGAGGGGAAAGAAAGATGTCTTGTATGTGGAGCCTCATGTATTTGATCCCAAATACATCTTCATATTGAAAATCATTAGAGCACAAGGCAAAAGAATTATTAGTTTGTTTCTAAAATCATCAACCTTTCCCAAGTTGAACATACAAATATATTTTATCATATATATACTATATGTGTGTATAGCGTGTGTTTATCTAAGTATTCCTGTGGTTTATATATCTGGATGTGGAATTACAAGTGTTTTGTGGTTTATTATTTATTTATTATTATACTTTGAATTTTGGGGTACATGTGCACAATGTGCAGGTTTGTTACATATGTATCCATGTGCCATGTTGATGTGCTGCACCCATTAACTCGTCATATAGCATTAGGTGTATCTCCTAATGCTGTCCCTGCCCCCTCCCCCCACCCCACCACAGTCCCCAGAGTGTGATGTTCCCCTTCCTGTGTCCACGTGTTCTCATTGTCTCCCTCTGTTGCTCTGGCTGGAGTCAGTGGTGTGATCATAGCTCACTTCAGACTCCAAGTCCTAGGCTCAAGCGATACTTTTGCCTCGGCCTCTCAAGTAGCTCGGACTACAGGCACGCACCACCATCCCCGGCTAATTTTTTTACAGAGATGGGTCCCACCGTGTTGCTTGACTGGTCTCAGCCTCCTTAAGTCAAGGGATCCTCCCACCTGGACTTCCGAAAGCACTGAGATTACAGGTGTCAGCCACCGTGCGTTTTTTGATTTCTTCAATTAATTTTACTTATACACTTGATTACACAAGATTAATTTTGTGTACATAATGAATCTCTTTTGAGGTTTAAGTTACTGATTAATTAGAGTACCACTTAACAAGCGTGTCATCCCAGCACTTTGGGAGGCTGAAGTGGGCGGCTCACCTGAGGTCAGGCATGAGCCACCGTGCCCGGCTTACACACATTCTTTTCACTCCTGCTTGCAGATCTCTGTTCCCTTCTAATTCCAGTGGAACCACTTTCACTTAGTATCAAAATATCCAGATCCACTCATCAAAGTGTAAATAATCCTCCAGCAAATTACCTTTGCAAATCTATTTTTATGTAATATTTCCTTAACTTCTTCTTACCTACATCCAGTAGTCATTTTACAAGGCAGAATTTTTTCTATTTTATATAGAACTGAGGCAGTATTTGAAAAAAATCTCAAAACACTCTTCAGGAAGGACTGGCATCTAAAACACCAGTTCCAATATATATTTCAGTAACATTTTAAAGGACAGATGCTTTTCAAAATGTTATTATAATTTAAAAAAATGTAACCTTCCTCTCTGAGTTCATGTTTATGGAAAACTAATATTTCATAAATGCCAAGTTACTATGATGTATTATCTAAATGCTGCCCCTGCCATTCTATAAATACAAAAATCATAACCTTCTAACTAACTTTGGTATTAGTCAACAACTGTGCTGATGAAAAGTAAAATCAATTCATTTAAAATAATTTTCCATGAACAAAATCAAGTAACTTGTAAGTAGTATGGTAGATGAACCAAAAAATAAAGTAACATTAACCAGAAAGACATGCCATGGACTTCTCTAATCTTTTTTTGGAACACCCTTTTCATGCATATGAAAATAAAAATTAAATATAAAATACCTACTTTATGTATGTACTTTTACTTGTGTCTATTGTTCTTTAAAGATTAAAATAACTCCTAAAGCCTGGATAGCTGAGCCCATTGTGCTCTTCTGCCCATAAAATAGATCGGATGTGCAGTGAAAGAGGTAAAACTTAGGCTTTCAGGTTAGTTATGACGATGGAAACACAATTCTATTCAATAGTGTTCATCTTGGTCTTTCAAATGTTTAAGGTCACAAGGCAAAAGAGAACAGACTTTAAGAATGTTCGTGTATTACTTCTCGTCTTACCCAATAGCTACATTAGTTCAATTAGGCCAGTGTTTTGGAGTAAACAGCACTGTGAAATGTGTCGTGGAGTCCGGAGGCTCCACCACCTACCTCCATGTAGTTGTTCTGTCCGATGGAGCCTAGAGTAATACCTTAGGAGATGCATTACATCTACAGGTACCAACCAGGAAGGGTAGTCTTGAATTAAATGGCTTTAGAACACGTTATAAGAGCAAATCGAAGCTTCTAGGTATTAGAACCACTTCAATCACAGAGCGTCTCTGAGTTCTATCTGTGGCCAGCATCAAGTATCTGTCTGCCCTCCCCGAATGCTTTCTCTCATCATGTGGATCTTCTAGATGGTCTTATTCTTCCCCAGCCAGCCAACTTGATCAACAAGCCTAGGTATATTAGATATGTATAAAGTTGGTTCTTAAATAAAGTCCATTTCTGTATCTAGGTAAGTAATGTCTTCAGACTTACAATTTCATTGATATCTAGAAAGAGTGACTCTAGTTAGCTTCTAGTGTCAGTTTTTCTAGCAGCTTCTTTAAAAACAAAAATCCTCTCTGGAACAAAGCTTCCTTGCAAGTATTGCTGTTGGCAATAGTCCTCTTTACTGAAATGCTTATCCGGTGAAACTTGCGCTGTGCCAGTGAGCCTGCAGGTTGATGGTCCTTTTGTTCAACTTCTCCATTATAAAGCAACCTCTCTGATCACCCTTTTAAAACTAAAGACCAAAGAATCAAATGAGATCAGGAAGTGACCAGAGCTCACAGGTCATCAACTCCTCTTCTTAGCATATTATAGCACACAGTCTAAGCCCGAAAAACACAGCAGAACCCATTACAGCTCTCGAGTTCCAGTTATTAACATTGATTTTTTCCAATGGGAAATTTTCATTAGAAGCTATCACAGGACTCACATTCAGTAATAACTTAGATTAGGATACATACTGGAGCCTTTGTCCTTAGAGTAGGTGCCACTGAGTCACTATTAAAAGGAGTCTTTTTGATCTTAGTAAATTCTCACAGGGCTTATCTCAGTCTAAACTGTAACTGGCCTTTACTAGTGATGTCATGTGTAGTTCAAATTAATATTGTAATGTATATAAATTGTATATATAGGTATAATACATGCATGTATTTACAATTATTTATTTTATTTTATTTTTTAATAAGATAAAAGTTAGAGGTTAAAATATGACTCTAGGCCATTGTGCTTTAGAATGAAGAGCACAGACATGGGTTGGAAATGTAAATTTTGGCCCAATTTAATTTCTGTGACAAATTCATTAATGTCTTCAAGGTTCAGGCTCTATGTATGAGACAAATGAAAACAGCTCTAAGATTCCTGAAAACCCTAAAATATTAAAATTCCACTCTGCCATTAGTTCAGATAAATCATTTGCCAATTTGCCCCACAAGAACCAGGCATCTTTAAATGGTAACACAACATGCACTTCTCTCTCCCAAAGTGTGGTGCATAAACGTTCTGCTTCTCAATAACACAGGATGCCTGCTAAAATGTGCTGTCAGGGGGATTAGTAAGGAAATGTTGTATCAAAACTTCTGCAGATGTGGCCCTGAAATACACATTGTAATAAATCCTCCAGGCCTCTCAAGTTAGGAATAACTGGTTTATAAAATTGTACTTACTTAAAAATTATAGATAAACAGATTTCACCGTAACCCATTCTTTCTGTTCTGAATGAAATAAGGCTCTATATTCAGACTGAATTTTCAGTGAAAAACAACTTAAAATAGTGACAAATCATCTATAAGTTTAAATGAATATAACTAGGAGACCTGAAAACTCAGGTTTAGCAGTCATCTTCCAACAGTTTGAGAGCCCACAGGAGCCACAGAGCCCTCATGTCTCTCCAGAGAAGCAGGGTGATTCTTCCCCCTAAACACCATGCAATTCTTGAAGTGAGTGAAAGCATCCCTGCTCACACTGATACCCTCTCAAGTGAACTCAAAGTTAAGCCATCTCCAGCCAGACCAGATATCCTGGCCCATATCTCATTCATTAATATATGTTGAGAAGCCTTTGTTTCTTGGAAACTACATGAAGTGAATAGGCTGTGGACTCCACTGGACATAGTGGTCTATATTTAACCAATTCCCTTCACACATATGTATCAGATGCTCTCTTAGTTACGGAGCTGCAGTGGTGAATAAGAAAGCCACAGTCCTGTACTCCCAGGGTTTCAATTCTGAAGACGAAGACAGGCACAGAAACCCAACTGAGCAAAGAGAAGAGATTATTACAAAATGTGTTCACATGCAAAGTGAAGCAAGGGACTGAATATACAACAAGGGTTTTGGGGCGAACATTAGATACAATCTTAATTCAGATTATATAAGATTCATACATATAATTTTTATATATAGATATATTAATTTGGGCCGGGCGTGGTGGCTTATGCCTGTAATCCCAGCATTTTGGGAGGCCAAGGCGGATGGATCACTTCAGTCCAGGAGTTTCAGACCAGTCTGATCAACATGGCAAAACCCCATCTCTACTAAAAATAAAAAAGTTAGCCGGGTGTAGTGGTGTGCGCTTGTAGTCCCAGCTACTCAGGAGGCTGAGAAAGGAAAACTGCTTGAACCCAGGAGGCAGAGGTTTCAGTGAGCCAAGATTGTGCCACTGCACTCCAGCCTGGGTGACACAGCAAGACCCTGTCTCAAAAGAAAAAGAAAAAAAGAAATATTAATTTGGATTATACAGATTCTAACCACTTCTTTCAAGTGAGAATATTTAAGGTAAGACCTGAGAATAAAAAGAGTTAGCTTTTCATACACTACAGAAAGATTCGTCTTTTAGGAAAAACCCCCAGTGTTCATGGACCCTAATATATGAGCAAGATCTTGGCATGTAGAAGAAACCTGTGAATTGGATGAAATGAAAAACTGAAAAGTAGGAATCTGGATGAAGTACAGAAGGGAGAAAGACTAATGTGAGACGTGGCTGAAAGAGAAGGATATGTGAAACAGTACAGGTCTTCATTAGTAATGATGAGGAACATAAATGTTAGTCCAAGTACACCAGAAAAGTGGGAGAGTTGGAAACTGAAAGACATGTTAAGAGATCACTTTGGTTTCTCTGTAGCTAACAGGGTGTAGGAGATTAAGAATTAAAGTAGGTTGACTAAGGATGACCTAAGAAAATAAGCATAGGTAAGAAAATATGTGGCTCTGGCTAGGCTGGGGACATTGGAAATCAAAAGAGGTGGAGGAAATTACAGATGTATTTGGAACCAAAATATTTTTTAAATGAATGTTGAATTGGATATTGTCAGAATATTGAGGAAGGGCCAAAAATGACTTATAAGCGTCTAGCATGGCTGGCAGTGCCACTTACTGACATGTGGGAAACCAGGACATGTTACCTCTGAATTATTCGAGTGCTATTGTCATGTAAATCATCAACTCCCAGAATAAAGGTCTGGGCCAAACTCTAAGACTGGAAATTATGAGCTGTTTAGTAGTGTTTAGAGCTTAGAGAGAGTATGTGTGTGGAGAGAAAAGAAGAGCAATTAGGACAGAACCCTTAGAAACATCAATATTTAAAATTTGGGAAGAGAAACAGAAACAAATAAATTGTGGGAAAATGAAGCTCAGGGTAGTTGCAAGGGAATGCTAAAAATGAACTATGGCATTTGAGGAGGAAAACGTGGAAACTGAAAGCAAGAGAGTACGGATGGATCGTGAGGGAGCAGCAGCAGCTGTGTCCTAAGAAGAGTCTCAGTGAAAATGAAGGGTTGTAGGAATGAGGACATCTGGGCCAACGAGCTGGCAAGGAGTGATGTCCAGGAGGCAGAATATTTGCATCTAGATCCTGGTGGTATATACCCTTATAGAAAATGTTTCAGATTTGATGACAATAAAGTGGAGGAAAGAAAAAAAGTAATGGAAATAAAGATGTCAAAAAACGGGGAACCGAGGTTTGTACTGGTCCTTTCACGTGAAAGCTGAGCCACTAAAATGATGGCTGAACTTGCCTGAAGATGATATTGAGCAAAAGATCTACAGCCTTAAATAAATGGCAAGAGGCCAGGTGCAGTGGATCATGCCTGTAATCCCAGAACTTTGGGGGGCTGAGGCAGGCATATCACCTGAGGTCAGGAGTTCGAGACCAGCCTGGCCAACATGGCAAAACCCCGTCTCTACCAAAAATACAAAAATTAGCTGGGTGTGGTGGTATGCACCTGTAATCCCAGTTACTCAGGAACCTGAGGCAGGAGAATCACTTGAAACCGGGAGGAGGAGGTTGCAGTGAGCCGAGATCACACCATTACACTCCAGCATGGGTGACAGAGCAAGACTCCATCTCAAAAAAAAAAAAAAAATAAGACCAGAGTGCCCAGGAGGGAGGTCTGTTGATGATGGTAATACCAAAGGGGCATGGCCGATATTTCCAAGGGGTTTGAGTTTCAAAGGAACAGTCTAATTTGCAAGGAGCAGAGAAATTAACAGTCTAGAAGTTGTAACGGGAACCAAGAACAACCACCTCGGCTTCCAGCCATAGGTATGTGGAGGGTGAGAAAAAGACCTGTCTCAATTTATGAAAGCTAGAGGAAAAACTGCACTTTAGTATCAACCAACTTTTGTTTTAAGATAATTACAAACCAATATGGAACTTAGCAAGAGTCAATTTTGACAGTTTCCTGCAGCTTAGTAAATTCTGCACAAAATTAAGATTTAACACAAAAGTAGAGAAAAATTTTAATGGCATAGCACATTTCTTCACAATTCCTTAAACCAAATAATTCCCTGTTCTTCTAACTCTCACCTTACACTATCAACTAGGCTTCTTATTCAATGAACGGTTTAAGTCTACTAAGACACACACACACACACACACACACGTCTTATCCAGCTGCAGATCTCATTTTTGAAGGTACACTGAAAGTACATAGATCATTCTATAATCATCAACTATGAAGATTGTGAGCAACTGGAACAAGTATTCTTGGAAAAGAAGTTTCCTGTGTATAAGAAAAAAAAGAGTCCAACTCTGGGAACTGACTTGGCTGAGTCATCATTATATGCCACTGGCAAGAAATCAAGAAGTAACTCAGGACTGATAAACTTTGTTAAAGGAAATGGAAACAGCCTATCTGTGAGGCTTAATTCTTGATAATCTGGCCAAGATATAGCATCTGGATAAGAGTTCACTGACTCAACTAAATTTTGTGAAGGTGAAGTACTTGTTAAAATGAAAGATCTATTTAGAGAGAAATAAGTAGACATAATGTCTGCACTATGGATAGGTGTATACCTGTTTTTTGCAAAAACAGTTTGTATCTTTGAAATGCTGGTTTGCCCTGGACAGAGCTAACTTAAATAGAGACCTGGCGCGGTGGTTCATGCCTGTAATCCCAGCACTTTGGGAGGCCGAGGAGGGTGGATCATGAGGTCAGGAGATCGAGACCATCCTGGCTAACACGGTGAAACCCCGTCTGTACTAAAAATGCAAAAAATTAGCCGGGCATGGTGGCGGGCACCTGTAGTCCCAGCTACTCTGGAGGCTGAGGCAGGAGAATGGTGTGAACCCGGGAGGCGGAGCTTGCAGTGAGCCGAGATCGTGCCACTGCACTCCAGCCGGGTGACAGAGAGAAACTCCGTCCCCAAAATATATATATATAGTTTTTATATATATATATGTATATATACCCAAAGGATTATAAGTCATGCTGCTATAAAGACACATGCACACGTATGTTTATTGTGGCACTATTCACAATAGCAAAGACTTGGAACCAACCCAAACGTCCAACGATGATAGACTGGATTAAGAAAATGTGGCTGGATACATATGTAACAAACCTGCACATTGTGCATATGTACCCTAAAACCTAAAGTATAATAAAAAAAAAAGAAAATGTGGCACATATACACCATGGAATACTATGCAGCCATAAAAAAGGATGAGTTCATGTCCTTTGTAGACACATGGATGAAGCTGGAAACCATAATTCTCAGCAAACTATCACAAGGACAAAAAAAACCAAACGCTGCATGTTCTCACTCATAGGTGTGAATTGAACAATGAGAACACATGGACCCAGAAAGGGGAACATCACACTCCGGGGCCTGTCATGGGGTGGGGTGAGGGGGAGGGACAGCATTTGGAGATATACCTAATGTAAATGATGAGTTACTGGGTGCAGCACACCAACATGGCACATGTATACATATGTAACAAACCTGCACGTTGTGCACATGTGTCCTAGAACTTAAAGTATATATATATATATATATATATATATATATATATAAATATAAAGAGAAAACCATTAAAGAAAGGCTATAATACACAGGAACACACAGACATACATACACCTGTGTGTCTATATCTTCAGTTATCACACTTTTTCTATACAGACTCCACACGAGACAAACATGTTACATTTTATGAGAAACTATAAGTGGAAAGAGGAGAATTTGTGAAATCAATATAGAATGTTCCTTGTTTAGCATAATTCTAACTGTTTCTCATTAGAGGTCTGAGTATCAATCTGTATTATATGTGGCCATGCTGGCATTTGGGAAATTCCACAAGAAACTTTTTAAATATGAATTTGGAAAAGGGAAAAGGATTTTTAAAGTGTCTTTTTTTGTTCTGCATTCTATGTGGAACATCTATTTTGTGCTAACTGCTCGTGTTAGCTTGTGATTGCCTGTGACTATGTGGAAGATATACTTTACGTGACTATGTGAGCAATAGTCTTAAAGTTAAGAAATCTAAAATTTGGTTGGTTTAGTTGCTAATTAGGTAAATTACCTTGTAATGGTTACTTAACCTCTCAAAGATTAATTATCTTCAGTGGTACATTGAAGGTTCCATTCATATTGATTTTAGTAGACTTATCCTACTAAAAAGTAAATTTAACAGAAATTATTCTAGACCTCATTATTTCAGGAGACCCCACCCCAGCTTTTATTCCTAACTTCAAGAAATGCAGAGAAATTTAAAAATTCGATGTTCTCCCAATTCAACAGAATATAACTGAACTAAATCGATTTATGTATAATTCACTATTTCAACCTTTAACGCTATATCCGAGCGGTTTGTTTTCACCATAAAGTTATAGCTGTTTAGGCCAATAATTAAAGAGGACCTTGATAGAGAATGACAAGAGAGGATGATCACCCTATTGTCTATCTTCCAGCTGTTTTCAATGCCCTGAAGTTTTATTCACACCCAAATATTAGAATCTTATCTGAGAGAGCGTACTCAAATGATGAATCATGCTAATTTCTCAAGAAAAGTGTTACAGAATAATAAATGCCTTTCTGGTCAAAGCACTGATGCTCTGGAAATAATCTTTATCCAAATGAGGTACAGGAATTGTTAGGACTATTAAAAGTTTGTATATGATATCTGCCAGGTTCGACTGAGCTTCACTTAAAATCTACCATATTAGGGCCAAGTGTAATGACTCAAATTAGTGAACTTAAAAATTGTTTTAAAATGTTTCCTGGAGACATTTCAAATATTGCTCTCTGATTTATCACTGTTACTTTTGCTGAATTCAATTTGATGCCAAGATTTATTCAGATTAATCAAATGCCATAAACTCTGATACCTAATGTTCCTTAACACCTTAAGAACTTTTAAACAGATCAAATGTTGAAGATACGCTTTTAGTGAAATTGTACCTAAGCACATGAATTCTATTGAATATAGCTTTTTAGAAGACTAACAAAGAAAGAAGACTTAGGAAATTCGGAAACATTTTTTAAACCTTCTAGAGGGAATTAAACTACTGAAAAATAATTTCAATTGGTGAATCTAATGGCATTAATCAGAAGATAAGAAAAAAGTAACCATAAAACTTTATGGGGGTAATATTTGCTATGAGGATCAGGAAAAACAACTAATGGATATTAGGCTTAATATCTGGGTGATGAAATAAACTGTACAACCAATCCCATGGCATAAGCTTACCTCTGTAACAAACCTACACTTGTACCCCTGAACTTAAAAGTTAAAATTTAAATAAATAACGTTGTGCTATTAATTTCAACCAGAGCCTTTCCAAGGTGCAGGGAACTTTTGAGAATTTTATTTCTTGCAAAAGGAAACTTGATTCCTTGCTTAGGGCCTTCCTAGGAAAACCTCTATTCTTTGGAGAAGCATCATACTCCTACAAGATTTAAGGACCATCATATTTGTCAGACTTTTTTTCTGTTTTACTGTGAGCAGTTTACAGAACATAAAGAAAAATCAAATCCGAAGGTGCACTACACGTGTTTTATCAAAAGGAACATTTTTGTGTACTTTTAAGAAAATACGACAAATTGAGTTTTCTGACCTATTACCAAGTTAGACATCTTGAGTGAATTGAATCTGTTGTAATCCTGTTTGGTTTTCATCCCATGGCTCTGGAAAACTGACATTTATCTCCAATTTTTCAACTCTGCTTCTTTCCAGTACCTCATCTATACGACTATGATAGTACTTTTCATCTGCTTCTACCACTACACTATGGCTGCATTACTTTTAACACAGTGTCCCACATGTTACCCATTTCTACCTTATATAAAGAGTAGAAATTGAATTGTAATTGAGTATCCAGTTGCCTCATATTCAGGTCTTCAACTGAAATAACTCCAGCTATCTCAAAACTTCAACCCTCTCTGGAAGTATTGGACCAAATTATCCCAGATTATAGCACTCTCAGGCTAAAATTACTAATGCTTCTATAGTTTCAGAGACTGTATCAGGTTATTCAACACAACATTCCATGCACCATTCCAGCCTCATATAATCAGAGGACACTTAGACGACTTTAATAGCCTTCAAAAGACACCCTCCTCTTTTACTTATATATATATTTATTTATCTATTTATTTAATGGAGACAAGGTCTCACTCTGTCACCCAGACTGGAGCGCAGTGGCATAATCACGGTCCACCGCAGCCTGCACCTGCCGGGCTCCGATCCTTCCACCGCAGCCTCCTGAGTGGCTGGGACCACAGGCGCCGCCACCACGTCTGCCTGGTTTTTGTATTTTTGTGGAGATGGGGTTTCACATGTTGCCCAGGCTGATCTGAGACTCCTGGGCTCAAGAGATCCACCTGCCCCGGCCTCCCAAAGTGCTGGGATTACATGAACGAGCCATTGTGCCCAGCCGGTCCCGCCCGGTTTTTAACCTTCGTACTGTTTATATAATCATCCTTCACAAAATAGAACACTTCATTACTCGATGGTTCTCATTATTCTAATATGAAGAACTATATTAAGAAAATAAATTCCTGGCCGGGCGCGGTGGCTCACACTTGTAATCCCAGCACTTTGGGAGGCCGAGGCGGGCGGATCACGAGGTCAGGAGATCGAGACCACGGTGAAACCCCGTCTCTACTAAAAATACAGAAAATTAGCCGGCGTGGTGGCGGCGCCTGTAGTCCCAGCTACTCGGGAGGCTGAGGCAGGAGAATGGCGGGAACCCGGGAGGCAGAGCATGCAGTGAGCCGAGATCGCGCCACTGCACTCCAGCCTGGGCGACAGAGCCAGACTCCAGCTCAGACAAAAAAATAAATCAATAAATTTCCAATATTTCCTAGCATATCCAATTTAATTCTATACATCACATAAAAATAAAAGCCATCTTACTGTGTTAGTTTCTTACTGCTGTTACAGTAAATTAACATAAACTCAGAGGCTTAAAACAACACATTTTTTTTCTTTATACTTCTGGGGGTCAGAAGTCCAAAATGGGTCTTAGTGTGCTAAAATCAAGGTATCATCAAGTGTATATTTTGTCTAGAGATTCCAGGAGAGAATTCACCAGGTTTGAGGGGTCACATGTATCCCTGAGCTCTTGGCCTCTGCACATCTTGGACACAGCACATCACTTCAGCCTCGGCTCCAGTTTACCCAAGCTCTTCTGCTCACTCTGGTCTCTCCGCCTTCCTGTCTGAAGGTTCTTTGTGACTACAGTGGGCCCACCTAGATAATTCAGGATAATCGCTCCAGTTTAAGGTGAGGTGATTAGCAATCTTAATTCCACCTCTAACCATAATGCTTCCATGCTGCCTAACAACACATTCAAAAGGTCATCCTGCTAAGGGTCATTATTCTACCTACACACTAAGTGACTGAGAAAAAGTAAAGTTATCTATCATGCCTTACCTATGGCGAGGAAATAATAACTTATAATGATTTATCTACGAAAACCTGTTTTTAAAAGCTTTGGTCCTAGTCTATTGATTAAAGTTTTGGTATATTCCAGATAAATTTCATGTCCTTGATGCTAACACATTGTGCACAGTAGATGGCCTTTTTAAAATAGTACTGCATAAAGGAATATTTAAGGTTGTCTGGACAATAGAAAAGGAACTTTAGTTGCTATGCCACAAAAGGCCGGATTTCTGCACATTACACCTCCTACCAGTGCACACATGTGCCAAACTCCTTCCTGAAAGCCTGGTTTATGTTTCCTATGTGCTTAGCAATAGTTTTACTCTCACGACTGTTTATATTAAGTCCTATTTTTTAAAGCATATCCTCATTTGTTTGTTTTCCTGAGCCTCTGAACTGGATTTCATCTGGTATGTATTGCACAGGTTTGCACACTTGATTGTACGCTACCTAAAAGCATCCTCTTGTGTTCTGGACACGGTTATTTTTCTCCATGGTAAGGTGATAAGTGACTTCTCTGAGGACTTGCCACCTTAGAATGCAGTGGTGACATCACCTGCTCAGGCTCTGTCTGCAATGTGGAATTTAGTATTTTCCAACTTCTGGTCTAACTTGAACTTCATAATTAAGCAGAGCCGCCTTTTGAGGGAACAGTAGGGTGTCTGCCCCTAAACGTCTGTGTAAATGCAGAGACACATTTGGGAACATAACTGACTTTTACGTACAGAAGCCAGATGCATTTCATGACCATGCATGCTTAGGGAAGCAAGTTCATCTCATCTATCACAATAAGCATCTGTGCCACTAAATTCCACTGCAGGATACTTTTCACACTTAGACAACAAAACATTTAAGGAAATAAAAGCTCTTTCCAATAAAAATGTGCATCAAATACTGTGTGTATGTTTAAAAAAAAACCTTCCTCTATAAGATAAGGCCACAGGAACTACTAAAAAAGCATTCTTGAAATACATTTTCTGATAGGAATCTAGGCCCTTGCCTTATATAAGATTTAAGGAAAGTGATGTGTGTGTCTTTATACTTGAAAGGCTGTTTTCAACAGCAAAGGGTATGCTTTGAGGTATCAATATAGTTTTGAGAATGCAAAAGTTTAAAAGAAATGGAATGCATATTCTCCAGGTATGAATATGCAATTGTCATTATTTTCCTACCATCTACTAGATTAGAAACAGAAGAAAAATTATGGAAATGTCTGTTTTCCCTCAATAGGAGTACCTATTTATTAAAGTTAATTAATTACTATTCTTTAAACATTTTCAAAATAGACTCATAAGTGACAACTTTCAGAGAAAACAAGGGTTTTTGGATGTAAATATTTACTTATAACATGGATAAAATAATTTTGTTAAATATTAACTCCATATTCATAATGTTCTCTATTGTTTTTGCATTTTGTTTAACAATAGAGAATCTAAGACATTTAGTGTTCATGAGTTTCATACAGTTTCCTGTCAATGTACTTTGTCTTTTTTTTATTGGACTACTAATCATTTATTTATGATTTGTTGGAACTACTCATATTTTAAATATGTCAAGTGAACTGCAAGCACTTGTTGCTGATTTGATATTTGCTTTTTACACATATTCATTGTATCCTCTGAAAAAGAAAAGTTTTATATTTTAACAAATTCCAATCCATAAATTTTTTTTTAAATTTTCTGTTATTGGTTAGGGCTATGTTTGGATATTTAATTTTAACCGTAATGTTGCAAGTGATATTTGTCTATGGTATTTTTTCTTTATATTTTGGAAAAGTGTATTTGACATCCACTATGGAATTAATATTTATTAATGACATATTATACCTTTGTGCAACTATAAAATACATATAGCCAATTATCTGAACACCATTTTATGAACTGTTTATCACTTATCCACTGATTTGAAACACTATCTTTATCATATATTGGATTTTAGGTTTATCGAGATTATGTAACATGAAATTATTTAATTATGAAATTATGTGAATTCAAGCATGACAGTCAGCTCTTCTTCCCCACCACTACCCTGTAAAAGGATGGATGGAATAATTGCTTCCCTATGGCTTAAGTGTATGAGAGGTATACAACATGGTCTTGATGAAGTGGGAACTACACAGAAACTGTTTTTGGTCCTGAAATGTACTCCAGCTTTACCAATTTGTTCTACACATATACCATTGAGGGTAGAAGCTGAATTTTGCTAATGATTATATTTACACTACTTAACATTGTGCCAGATACTGAGTAGATGCTTAGAAACATGTTTAATGACTTGTTTTATTGATAGAGACCTGATTATCTGCTGTAGTGGTGCTATCTCATTCAGAATCATTTTGACCAGCCTTTCTCCATCATGAATAAAACACTTATTTACACACTTGTGTACATGCACATGTGCATAGAAACACACACACCCTTTGCAGAGACAAACTGCATCGAAAGCATGTACAAACATTATAGTATTTTTGTTGATTCTGACCTGATTCTGATTCTATTGTATACATTTTCATTCTGATCACAATAACAATAAAAATAGAAAACTATAAGTTGTGAAGCTGGAAGATGCAGAACATGAAAGATCGAATTACCAATTTTTTTTTCTATTTTCTTTAGTTGGCTGCTGATAAAATCAGAAAAGAAATGGACACAAAAATGAAAGTATGCAATGTGTGTGCGTGTGTGTGTGTGTGTATCACATGCACTCGTTTCCATGATGTACATATGGAATTTCATAACCAGCCAAACTAAGCTTCATAAGTGAATGAGAAATAAAATCCTTTACAGACAAGCAGATGCTGACAGATTTAGTCACCATCAGACCTGCCTTCCAAGAGCTCCTAAAGGAAGCACTAAACATGGAAAGGAAAAACCAGTACCAGCCTCTGCAAAAACACACCAAAATATATAAACCAATGAAACTAGGAAGAAACTGCTTCAACTAATGTGCAGAATAACCAGCTAACATCATGATGACAGGACCAAATTCACACATAACAATATTAACGGTAAATATAAATGAGCTAAATGCCCCAATTAAAAGACATACACTGGCAAATTGGATAAAGAGTCAATACCCACAGGTGTGCTGTATTCAGGAGACACATCTCACTTGCAAGGTCACACATAGGCTCAAAATAAAGGGATGGAGGAATATTTACCAAGCAAATGGAAAGAAAGAAAAAAAAAGCAGGAGTTGCAATCCTAGTCTCTAATAAAACAGACTTTAAACCAACAAGGATAAAAAAGGACAAAGAAGGGCATTACATAGTAGTAAAGGGATCAATGCAACAAGAAGAGCTAAGTATCCTAAATATATATATATGCCAAATACAGGAGCACCAGGATTCATAAAACGAGTTCCTAGAGACCTACAAGGAGACTTAGACTCCCACACAATAATAGTGGGAAACTTTAACAACCCACTATCAATATTAGACAGATCAACAAGAAAGGAAATTAACAAGGATATTCAGACTTGAACTCAGCTCTGGTCCAAGTGGACCTAATAGATACCTACAGAACTCTCCACCCCAAATCAACAGAATATACATTCTTCTCAGCACCACATAGCACTTATTCTAAAATCAACCACATAATTGGAAGTAAAACACTCCTCAGCAAATGCAAAAGAATGAAAATCATAACAAACAATCTCTCACACCACAGTGTAATCAAATTAGAACTCAGAATTAAGAAGCTCACTCAAAACTGCACAACTACATGGAAACTGAACAACCTGCTTATGAATGACTACTGGGTAAATAGCAAAATTAAGGCAGAAATAAATAAGTTCTTTGAAACCAATGAGAACAAAGACACAACATATCAGAATTTCTGGGATACAGTTAAAACAGTGTTTAGAGGGAAATTTACAGCATTAAATGTCCACATTAGAAAGTGGGAAAGATCTAAAATAGACACCCTAACATCACAATCAAAAGAAGCAATGGAAAACACATTAAAAACCTAGTATAAAACAAGAAATAACTAAGATCACAGCAGAACCGAATGGGAGAGAAACACAAAAAAACCTTCAAAAAAAAATCAATGAATCTAGGAGTGGGTTTTTTGAAAAGATTAACAAAATAGATAGACCGGTAGCCAGACTAACAAGGAAGAAAAGAGAGAAAGATCAAATAGACACATTAAAAAACGATAAAGGGGATATCACCACTGATCCCACAGAAATACAAACTATTATTAGAGAATACTGTAAACACCTCTACACAAATAAACTAGAAAATCTAGAAGAAATGGATAAAGTCCTGGACACATACACCCTCCCAAGACTAAAGCAGGAAGAAGTCAAATCCCTGAATAGACCAATAACAAGTTCTGAAATTGACTCAGTAATTACTAGCCTACCAACCAAAAAAAGCCCAGGACCAGATGTCTTCACAGCCGAGTTCTACCAGAGGTACAAAGAGGAGCTGGTACCATTCCTTCTGAAACTATTCTGAACAATAGAAAAAGAAAGACTCCTCCTTAAATCATTTTATGAGGCCAGCATCACTCTGATTCCAAAACCTGGCGGAGACCCAATAGAAAAAGAAAATTTCAGGCCAATATCACTGATGAACATCGATGCGAAAATCCTGAATAAAATACTGGCAAGAGAATCCAGCAGCACATCAAAAACTTATCCACCACGATCAAGTTGGCTTCATGCCTGGCATGAAAGGCTGGTTCAACATATGCAAATCAATAAACATAATCCATCACATAAACAGAACCAATGACAAAAACCACATGATTATCTCAATAGATGCAGAAAAGGCCTTCAATAAAATTCAACACCCCTCATACTAAAAACTCTCAATAAACTAGGTATTGATGGAACATATCTCACAAAAATAAGAGCTATTTATGACAAATGCATAGCTAATATCATGCTAAATGGCCGAAAGCTGGAAGCATTACCTTTGAAAACTGGCCCAAGAGTAGGATGCCCTCTCTCCCCACTCTTATCAACATAGTATTGGAAGTTCTGGCCAGGGCAATCGAGTAAGAGAAAGAAATAAAAGCATGCAAATAGGAAGAGAGGAAATCAAATTGTCTCTGTCTGCAGATGACATGATTGTATATTTACAAAACGCCACCACCTCAGCCCAAAAATTCCTTAACCTGATAAGCAACTTTGGCAAAGTCTCAGGATATAAAATTAATGTGCAAAAATCACAATCATTCTTATATACCAATAACAGACAAGCAGAGAGCCAAATCATTAGTAAACTCCCATTCACAATTGCTATAAAGAAAACAAAATACCTAGGAATACAACCTACAAGGGATGTGAAGGACCTCTTCAAAGAAAACTACAAACCAGAGCTCAAGGAAATGACAGGACACAAACATATAGAGAAACACTCCATCCTCATGGATAGGAAGACTCAATATCATGAAAATGGCCATATTGCCCAAAGTAATTTATAGATTCAATGCTATTCCCATCAAGCTACCATTGACTTTCTTCACAGAACTAGAAAAAAACTATGTTAAATTTCATATGGAAGCAAAAAAGAGCCTGTGGAGCCAAGGCTAACCTAAGCAAAAAGAACAAAGCTGGAGGCATGACGCTGCCTGACTTCAAACTATATTACAAAGCTAAAGTAACCAAAACAGCATGGTGCTAATACCAAAACAGATATATAGACCAATGAAACAGAATAGAGGCCTCAGAAATAACACCACACATCTACAACAATCTGATCTTCAACAAACCTGACAAAAGCAAGCAATGGGGAAAGGATTCCCTATGTAATTAATGGCGCTGGGAAAACTGGGTAGCCATATGCAGAAAAGAGAAACTAGACCCCTTCATTATACCTTATAAAAGAATTAACTCAAGGTGGATTAAAAACATAAATGTAAAACCTAAAACTATAAAAACCCTAGAAGAAAACCTAGGCAATATGATTCAGGACATAGGTGTGGGCAAAGACTTCATGACTAAATCACCAACAGCACTTGAAACAACAGCCAAAATTGACAGATGGAATCTAATCAAACTAAAGAGCTTCTGCTCAGTAAAATAAACTATCACAAGAGTGAACAGGCAACCTACAAAATATGAGAAAATTTTTGCAATCTATCCATCTGACAAAGGTCTAATATCCAGAATCTAGAAGGAACTTAAACAAATTTACAAGAAAAAAAAAACAAACAACCCCATCAAAAAGTGGGCAAAGGATATGAACAGACACTCCTCAAAAGAAGATATGTATATGGCCAATAAACATATGAAAAAAGCTCATTATCACTGTTCATTAGAGAAATGCAAATCAAAACCACAATGACATACCATCCCACACCAGTTAGAATGGTGATCATTAAAAATTCTGGAAACAGCAGATGCTGGAGAAGATGCAGAGAAATAGGAACACTTTTACACTGTTGGTGGGCTTGTAAAATAGTTCAACCATTGTGGAATACAATGTGGTGATTCCTCAAGGATATAAAACCAGAAATACCATTTGACCCAGCAATCCCATTACTGGGTATATACCAAAGGATTATACATCATTCTACTCTAAAGACACATGTACATATATGTTTATCATGGGACTATTTACAATAGCAAAGACTTGGAACCAACATAATGCCCATCAATGATAGACTGGATGAAGAAAATGTGGCACATATTCACCATGGAATACTACACAGCCATAAAAAAGGATGAGTTCACGTCCTTTGCGGGGATATGGATGAAGCTGGAAACCATCATCCTCAGCAAACTAACACAGGAACGGAAAACCAAACACTGCATGTTCTCACTCATAAGTGGGTGCTGAACAATGAGAACATGTTGACACAGGGAGAGGAACATCACACACTGGGGTCTGTAGGTGGGTGTGGGGAAAGGGGAGGGAGAGCATTAGGACAAATAGCTAATGCATGTGGAGCTTAAAACCTAGATGACGGGTTGATGGGTGCAGCAAATTACCATGGCACAAGTATACCTATGTAACAAACCTGCATGTTCAGCACATGTATCCCAGAACTTAAAGTAAAATTTTAAAAAATGAAAGTATGCAATATGTGTATGTGTGTGTATACATACATATAAAACAAGCACTCATTTTCATTTTGTACATATATGCACATTATGAGTGTGAATATATGTTAAATAATATCCTATCAGTTTTGTATTTGTAACACATATATGTACATGCATATACAACAAATAGAGGTGTTTTGCATAATAATTTCATTTATATTCATTTCATCAGCTAAGAACTAAAAAGAATTTAAATCAAAATCAATTATTCATTTACAGGTGTTTTTAACCATCATCTCCCCCTTTATCTTCAGTTTTATGCCTCCTTGTATTGCCATTTTGTGACTTTTTTGCCATAAATTATACATATTTGGAACAGTCACTTTAAGAAATTCAATCTTTGGATAAGATCTCTAAGATTGATTTAGTATGAATACGTGTGTGGGCACACACTTGACAAAGAAAGGTCAGTTATAAATATATGTGTACACTTATCAAAATAATTCACATAAAATCTCTGAATAAAATTATCTGTATGCTTTTTCTGTCAATAAAAGCAATATAGTATAATTCTTGGTAGTAAACCTGTTTGTTTTCATTCTGTTGCCTACCATGTGAGCTGCCATGTTGGTATAAAACATCGATCATTTGATATTTTACTACAGCAAATAATAGTGATCCCCACGAAATAATAAATAAATCAGTGAGTTTCACGGAAATAAGTTTTTGGATGGATCAGATAATTTGAAGTTGTTAGTTTATTCTCCAGCAAGGTGAAAGAAAAAAGCTGTTAGTTTGTTCTCTATCAGGTGATCGAAGATGAAAACTAAAGTTCTCAAGGCCAGTGCATAATAATGGTGCCGTATTCTGTGCATCAATCACCATTACCAAATACCTATATTGCCAAATATTTCATGTACCGCTTTAGTGGTGATTAATCAATGTGCCATGGCACTGAAACTGAAACGAGACTTTGTAGTACAAGTGATATTCAAAGAGTTTTGAAAATTTATCAGCTCTATAGATATAGATGAAAATTTATCATCATCTATCTAGAAATCCTGTTTTTATAAATGTTACCTAGCCAAATATTGGTTTTATTTACTTAATATTTAGAAAACATGAGTTTAGTAAAAATTGTTCAGATTTTCTTAATGTAGTGTGTGAAATTACTATGTAATTATACAAGAAATATGCTACACAGCTGAATACACAAAGAGGTCAGCAGAGGGAGCAAAAGGTGCCTTTCCCCTATAATCCACAGCAACATCACCCGCTCTTCTCTCTACATCATCGATGTATGTTATCTAAAGTCCTGTGCAAATGCCACCTCAACACGAGTCCTCTAGCCTTGCCTTCTTATCAGAAGCAGCTCGAAAGCCCCGATAATTCTAGAACCACTGAAAAATACACACTTGTTGCAAGGATTGAAAAGCCTCATATTGCAAATTCAGAATTCACAGTACTGAAAAAATTCATAATTTTTTAAAGTTACAATACTGTGAACTATACAAAATGAATTATGCTGGGATCCGATGACTCTCTTCATTCCAGCCTATCTTATATTTTCTCATTCATTTCTCCACATAGTCACAACAACAGACTCACTATTACATTTCATTAATGGCTATTTTATAATAAATGATCTCAATAGCATTTCTGAAACCTCTGCTGTTCTGGTTTTACAGAACTCTTGAATTTTTGAATGAGTTAGTTTTTGATTGAAAAAGACCTGACTCTTATGCTTAGAAAAGCCATCATTTCTTTCTGTAAGCTTTCCGTCTTCTATAAGCTTTACATGTTCCATAAGCAAACATTCGCTGGTTTTGTGATCAAACTAGAGAGGCAAATTCAGTTAATAATAACAACGTCATTTATCATCCTCAAATCTAGTGTTATGGATAATACGATCTCCACAAGGAGACGGTTGCACGAGCGACAAGAGAAAGACAATCAACAGTCTTTTACTCATACCAAGATATGTCCACACACACTTGTTTCAACAGTCAAAGTAACGCCATATGTCCCCAGTGATGTGGGTGGGCAAAAGGAACAGTTGGCCTGCTAATGAGGGCCATATGTACACGCAGCCTATCGTACCATCCTTCTTACTTATGGTTGCTGAAAACTCAGTGGAAGAGCTTGCTCTGAGGAATGGCATGGCTGGAGGAGGAGAGGCTTCCTTAAGAGCAGGAAAGGACCATTTGTTGTACAACTACTGTATCTCTGAAACTGGGAGCTAAAGATATGCATGTACGTTACTCATTCTTATTAAGAGTTACTTACGCATCCGTAGAGTTCTTTACTCCAGTTTCACCTTCTTTCACTAAATTCTTTTGCATTTATGTGCAAAGGGATTTTGGGCCCTTTTCAAAAATTACTTTTCCTAATCAATCTTGTTAATTTGGTGTTCATTTACATCGGCTTCTCTTTATTTTTAGCTTGATTTCCAGAAAAATTATACTTTCTTTGACATTGTTAAATGTTACAATATTAAAAGAAATGAAAAAGACTTAAAAACTTAGAATATTTGAATGAGGGTTTCTGGAAGGCAGAGAGAACAATAAGGCAAAAGTACTTACTGCACTACTGTTCCAAAGTAAAAGAAAAACAAAGATTTTAAAAATGATTATAGCAGCTTTGTATCTCAACCAGGGTTTCCTTTGAAATTTCTACAACTGCAAACACTATTCAGCAATTTGCACTGATTATAAAATTTATTGTTTTAAGGTCAATTGTGATACTATGATCAGATAATATAATTTACTTTACTCTTAATGGCTTCATTTTGACAACTGAGGGAGCTTTCAGGAAGGACAACGCTTCCTGCACAACAACCAGTAAAGCAGGTCACATCCATTTTCAATCTAATTTTAAGAAAAATGAAGGACAAACTACTTGTGAGGCAGCAAGAATTCATTTGCATTAAATTAATTTGAACAGGGCATTTCAAGTTCTCTCTGGCAACAATGGAATAAAGGGGAAAATGAATCTATCTTATGCAATGATCCTCTTCTAGGTTACAGAAAGATTTGAAAGGCTGACATGACCATTGCTAAATTTCTTCTAGAAGTCTATGATTAGTGTCATAGATATAACTCATGAGATAAAATATTCACAAAGAATGTCTGTGAACTGCATCAATTGTGATGGAACTACTGTCTAACATCCCTTTGAAAAGTTATATTCTGCAAAGGTTAAAAAACACCAACCTTTCGATGCTTTCTTATATGGATGAGCTTTTGTCAACAAGAACTAAGCTTCACAATTAAGCACTATGGAAGATAATGTTCTAGGTTAATTTAAACCTAACTAATCCAGGACTTGGCCTTGATAAATAATGGGTTTAATTAATATTTTTGACCCTAGCAGTGCAAATACTTTTACTTATATTTTACTAAAGCTAGTTTTGACAAATCTAAGGGTATTTAATTTATCAGTATCTGTTGTCAGATGAAAACTTCCCCATCAATACCTTCTAATGGTTCAAAAATAAACTGTTACCCCCACAGATACATTGTTTTTCCATGCGTAAGCAAGTACATTAATTTCAGGGTCTCAAGGCATAAAAGTGATATTACCACTTGTGATAGGCTGCATAATAGTCCCAAAAGATGTTCTTCACCTAATCTCCCGGCCCTGGGAATGTGCTGCCTTACACAGCCAAAGGACTTGTAGATACGATTCATTTAAGGATCTGGAGACAAGGTGATTATCCCAGATCATCCACGTGAGTCCAAAGTAATCACAGGAGTCCTTAGATGAAGTGGAGAGAAGGACTCAAAGTTAAAGGAGGAGACAGCGCGGAGACAGAAACAGAAATAAAAGCAACGCACCTTGAAAATGGAGGAATGGGGAAAAGACAATGAAGACAGGTGCCACCAGAAGCAGAAAATGCAAGAGAATGGATTCTCCCCTCAGCACCTCCAGAAGGAACCCACACTGCAGACACATTGACTTAGCCATATTAAAGTGATTTTGGACTTCTGACCTTTGAAACTGCAAGACAATAAATATGTGTTAAGTTATGTAAATGTGTCGTAATTTGTTATAGCAGCAGTAATACAACTAATACACCACTACAATAAGCAAAGGAAATAAAGTGCAATAGTGACAAACTTAAGGGTTTCCAGGAAAGAGAAACGAAGTGGTAAACTCAATCACAGGATTATATTAGTAACTGTAGTATATGTTACTTGCTTACCCTTTCAATCACATTATTGCTGTAATTATCATTATCATCCAATCAATATGATTACACCAGTATGTATAACTTAGACATGAAAATTTTTTTCTATTTCACTCTTCCCATAATTCCATGCAGCTACCCCTAAGCAACTATGTATCTGATGAAGCTAATATTTTCAGGGAAAATCTTCCATGTTAAGCAGAAAATTTACATCTAAAATTAAATTCTTTTAAGCCAGTCTGGGGACAATACCTAGAAAATTCAAACATTACTTCTCAAGAATACCACTAGCAGTGAATTTGTGACGCTATCTTCCACCAACTGAATCAAAATTAATTTTAAATATTTTCAAAGCAATATTTTAAAAAATCGTGTACACATTTTTTCCTCTTGGTAAAAATAAACCACTTCTCAACCATCCATTATATTTATGTTAGTTACATGAAGTCCATACATGAATTATCATACCACAAATAGAAAACTATTTAAATAGAAAAATCTCACTTGGTGCTGACAGAATGACAGCATAAAACTGTTAAGCATGAGGAGAAAGTTGTTTGCAGTGTAAATATTTCCCTTTTCCTATCAAAGTGTGTCCTGTGATCTAGCGCTCTTCTCTCCACATGCTTAAGTACAGCAAAAGTTATAAAAACACTCATTCTAGTTTTCTATACTTTAATGGTTGTAGAACATCAGAAGAGAATTGGGAGATGGGAATGTTTTGTGCTTGACATTGCATTTGAGGGGAAAATAAAAACTTGGACATAATATGTGGGATGTCTCCACAGTAATACATGGGAGGGCAAGAAAAAAATGCTATCAAATTTCTACCATGCGCTGAGCCCCTTATATCAACAAATATCCAGCCTTTCTAATGTACTAACAACCACTCTTCATAGCAAGTATTCTATTCCCAGCTTGTAGGTAAGAAACAAAGCTTCAGAAAGGGATCTTCACCAATTTCACACAGTCAATAAAAGGCAGAACTAGGGCAAATATCAATAATAAAAATAGCAATCTAATCCTAATTGGACCTGGCACTGTTCTAAGAAGAAAATCATTAACAAAGGATTTTGAGTTACCACACTCTTAGTCTCCCCGTTTTACAAAAGAAGCAACTGGGGTAAAGTGAAGCTATGCCGTTTCTTTTGAAGCTCATATACCTAACAAGATACCACTTTAATCATGGGTCTCTGATAGATCGTGTACCTCATTTCTAGCGTTTGCTGAGATTTTTCTTATTAACCCTAAGCAAGTATTTGATCCCTGGTAAGTATGCTGTAATTTTTTCACCGCTCATTCTTATCACGGTTCTTCAAGAAAAGTACAGTTCAACACATTTGTCCTATTTGGTTACAAATTTTGAAATTCAAAATATGTATCACACTAAGCTGTTAGCTCCATTTGGAATTTTAAAAAACTAAATTTTTCACTCAGTTAAAAAAAATTGCATTGTTTACTCCCATATCTACAATATAGCTTATAAGTGTATATTTGTATTGAAAACATAATTTTCTACAACTTTTATAATATTTAAATATTATTTAAGGTTTTAATAATATTTAAATATTTAAATAATACATTTAAAAACATAGTTCAACAAGTCCGAATAATCCATCACTTACTTATGACAGAATATTTGTTCAGTATCTTCTGTTTGTTCACTCTTGTGTAATATATCCTATTTTAAGAATCAAAAACTTCTCTTAATGTCAACACTACAGCCTCTTCACAATTCCTACTTATTCCTAATTACCCTTCAGGAGCAAATAAAATGAATTTATCCCAAATTTCTTTGCTTTGAAACAACTTCAGTGAAAATGGTGGTTGTCAACCATATCTACCATTCATATATCCCATTGTTTTCTGCATTAAATTTCATCTAATACTCCTTATGCCATCAGTGTCACTACAAAGGGGGACAGGGGATGAATCTCATCATGAACAAAGGTATATACACTAGATCTTAGGATGTTCAATCATTTCCTTACTCTATTATGTCCCATCTGAACTACTCATATTAAAATGAGCAACTATATGAACATGGTACTTTTAAGAAAGGATGTTCAAAAATTAATTCATATCTTGTACAAATTGGTATCCAAGAAATCATGACCTAATAGGCATCACATATGTGAATGAAAAAATTCACTTTCAGCAATGAATGTTGATGACACTCCTTTAGCAAGAGTTGTACCGAGCTACCCACAACTCCTCAGCACTCACTATTCTCATACATGCGGTCGGACAATGTCCAAGGGTGCAGTGATTCTGTCCAGAGGCTTTTCTGGGCCGTTAGAGCTGTCTCAGCCTGTGTACAGGGTTATACAGACACTCTAGGGCATTCATGACTCTGATCACTGGAGCAGCCCTGTACTAACTGCAAATTTATGGAGGAAACTTTCAAGTCCTCTTGCCCCCCAGTTGGGGTAACTCTGTTACCTATTTCATGTGGTCTCAGTTCTCCAACAAAAATGATCTCGGCCTGCTCATCTTACTTCCGTTTCACTACATGGCACAACTAGAAGTTGACTAGGTATTCTGCTTTAATGTATATGCAAAGCCCTCTTGTTCAGGAATGTTTGTAGAATAATATTTCTAAATTAGGAATACAATTGGTCTTGTTCTTTCCTGAGGGATAAAATGTCATCTCTCTTCTTCTCTCCCTCTCTCCTTTCTTCCTAACTCAGCTAACCCTCTATCTGAAAGAATTACAAAGGAAGAAATCTAGGGCATTGTTTAGCATTCTCAGGAGGATTGGAAATGTTGGAATGACAGCGAGTATCACACATACACTGCTTGAAGTATTTTGTAGGATCCAAGGGAAGAGAAAATTTTGACATTCCAGAAAATTTAAGTCATCCTTTTAATATCAGGACCAGAAAGAAACAGGTCACACGGGCAAGAGCCATAAAACTAATTATCTTGACTCTTTCCAGAATACCTGAGCTATAAATGTACAGGGAATCCTGTAATCAGATGCAAAGTTGTGTATAATATACTTAGTTCCCAAATGTAACTAGGAATTTTATGTATATAATGTGAAAAATCGTTCCAAAGTATTTGAGACTCCAAAAACTTTCCTAGCTAGCATTCAATATTCTTGCTTAACTTCTCCTTATACCCCTAACTGTATTGAGCATGCATAGACACACAAAAGCTAGGATCAACTATTACCGCTTAAGAAAGAAAAGGAGGAAAAAGGCTGTATTATAGGGATTTAGTTTTCTTCCTCAACTCTTGAAGAAGCCTATTTGTATCAGCCCGTGTCAGACAACAAAGTACTTATCAATAAAGTTTTATGAATGTGGTCACATATGAAATATAAGAGCATTCAGTTTCTACCTCTCCTTTTCTCATAAATCCTACATCAGATAGACATTAGCTATATCTGCCAATGTTTCCACGGAATCTTAAAGACTATTCACTGCAAAGCTGGCAGTGTAGCCTGAAAGCAAGTTATGTCTGCGTTGCAACTTCACACTAAGTGGTTTAAAAATACAACTAAATGTGGCCTGTCTTTATCTTGATTATAAGACATAAATTATCCCAAGAATATTCTTAGTAAAAATTGGGTCTCCCGGTCAAGCCACTTCTATTAAGAAGGACACAGGTCAGTTTTTAGGAGTTTAGGTGTTATTTGGAAGTTAGGAGCATCTAAATATGGAATATAACTCCATTAAATTATAGTATATTTTATATCAAAGAGAAACGACAAAAATAAGAAATGTTTTAAGTATTTTTTCGTATAGCGTGTTCATATATAATTACTTCAGTAGTCTCAATGTAGTCATGCAATTGTTTGGGTAAAGAACTAAACTTGAAGTTAAATAGCATAGGTCTGAATTCTTATGGTTTATAACATTCATATATTTTATATGTTCCAGAATAATATGTAATTTCTAAGTTTATAACATAATAATTACAGAAATCTAGGTAAAGTAATACTTCTGTGACACAGTCTCTTCATCTACAAAATGGAATATTGCTTTTCTCCTTAAATTTATATTAAAAATTGGAGAAGTAATATATGTGAAAGAACCTTACATTAAATATGCAAGTTTTATTTGTTGAATTCAAACAGTCATTAAAGAACAAAATAAAACATTACATTTGGATTAACAAAGTAGATACATATATCTCAATCTGAGAAACCTTTAAGCTCTCTTGACCATAAAATGACATTGGATCCTATAAGAGAGTTTGGTAAATATTTGAAAGATATTTCAATTTCACACCTAAATGTTGATTCTGACATTTATTTCCTAAACTTATCATTTGTATACTTACCTGCTATTAAATCCACAGGGGTCATGTCACTAACTGTATGCCCACCGATTTTATTGAGAGGTATTCAGCAAGGCCCACAAAGTAAGTATTGAATTTTTTTAAAAAACAGACCCAAAACACCTAAAAGCAAAACACTTAGTAAATTCTTATAATCATGAAGATCACAAATTAGTGCTATTAGTAAGAAAGAAACTTCTAAACCAAATAAAGTCCTAATACCTCCAACGAATTTTGTCTCTCTGATACACACACACACGATTAAAAAAAAAATGAAGGAAATGTAAAAAAATAAATAAATGAAGGAAGTTCTGTGGGAAATGTCCATAATTTCATGCCCAGAATTTCCCTATCAATCTCTTTCCCCAAAGTTCTTCCGAGAAAATAAAGTTGCCTTTCTCTCAACGTTAACTCATCACTTTTCTCATAGCATTTTCAAAAGAAATATTTCCTGTCAGCCGGCCACTTAAACTTTGTGCTGTTAAAGAAATCCAAAAAGGTATCAATTTTGCAACAAAGGATAAAGAGGAGACGAAGTGAACCAACATGGCTTTTAAGCTAAATTGCCGTCACCTGTCACAGGTTGTCTAGCGAGCCTCAAGTTCCCTCTAATAAGCTTATGGAGGGTGCGGAGCAAAGGCACCTCAAGGTGCTCTGCGGGTTTTCCCCTGGTAAATTAGGCTGAAAGGAAAAGAGTCCCACCCCCCACCCCCAAACTTGGAGACCAGGGCTGCCCTGCCGAATGCTGTGCCCAGACCTCCTACTTCCACGCCCTTCCAGTCCTTTCCTCGGCTTGGAAAATTGGGCATGAGGCAAGCAAAAGGAAGGACAGAAGGCCAAAACGGGCATCCGGGAAGCCAAATTTCTGTCTCAAAAGCTCGTCTAGAAACGCGTACATAGCGCGTGCCTTGCGGACATCTCCTAAAACCCCGTTCACTGAAGCTAATTCCTCCCGAACGCCCCCACGCCGGCTGAGGATCGCAACCGCCCATCCGCCCCTCCAGCCTGTGCAGCCGCCCCCAAAACCTCCCGTGAATCGGGAAATGTCAAGGCAGCAGCGCTTGGGGAGCCGAGCAGCCTCGCCAGTTCCAAGTCTCTGGTTCGAGACCCCTCGCTTCGCCTCTTTGGGGAACTCACCTGGAGTCAGGTTTAGATGGCAGCCTCCACCCAGGGGACCGGGAAGCGGCCCCGGGAAGCGCCGCCGCGTCCTGTGAATAACGAGCGCAGCGCAGCGGAGCAGCTCCCCCTGGACTGGCCGCTCCCCGATTCCTCCCGCTCTGTCCGGGAACCGTCCCTCCGTTCTTTCCTCTCCCTCCCCTGCCTGCAGCCGCCGCGCTCCCTCCTCCTGCTGGCGGCTCAGGGCTGTGCTTCCGCCTCCCTCCTGCGGGCGCACGAGCTGCCCGCGCTGCTAATGAGCAGGCTCCAGGCTCCGCCCGGCCAGGGGTGCGCACACACCCCACGCCGGAGACGAGCTCCCGGGAGCGGAGCTATGGATACGCCTGGTGCGGCGGCTGGAGAAATGAACTGGAGGAGGCATCCAGCATCTCACACTTTCTGGCCACTCAGCTTAACTAAGCCATAACCCCAGACTTCTTCCTAAATCTCCAGTAATTTACAGGTGCTGAAAAGTCAATGAGGGGTTTGAGCACAATCTGTGTTAACAGTATTGCCAGTATAGAGATGCTAATCTGGCTAGATTCTAGGGATGAAATGTTCAAGGGACGGTATATGATTCTTTCTGGTGGTTATTTTGACATATTTTGGCTATACTTACAGATCTGTAAAATAAACCAGCAATCTTCTAATCATGACAACACAGATTCCTAATTGAAGGCAGCTGATACTTATTAAATACCAGGCTCTGTTTAATAGGCTCTTCTTTCCCAGCTGATCTTTACTACAATTCTGTGAGCACTACTAGCACCCCTATTCTATATTTTAAGAATTTGGGTTTAACTTTTAAAACAAGACGGTCTTAAAACAAGACTAAGGATCATGTCCAACCTTGCAGAGATTCTAAGTTTCTGAGCCTAAATAATAACTGAAATCTGTAGCTCCCACAACCCATAGCCTGTGTATAATGTGTTGCAGCATCTTGGATGGTACTGTGTAACTGAACCAACAAAGATAATAGGACCATCAGCAAATACACACCACGAGACTAATGAATACCTAGAATCCTAGTGAGACTTGTAAATAGTCAAGCACCCTAAGTAACAATAGTTCAAGTGCATGCTAAACATGGTGATTACTTATAAAAGAACAGCAACCAGTATGAGTGAAGACAGGCAAATAATGTTCAAAATGTTCAGAATCAATGTCCAGCCACTTATGAGTTGAATTCCCCACTCTAAAAAGGAGGCCAGATGTGATGTATTCTAAGAAGTCTACAATGGGCGTGGTCTTTTCGCAACCAAAAAGGGCTTTTTAAACACTTATTTCCCATTAAGAATATGCAATAGCTAATTAATATTAAATCTGAAAATCAGTGATAATTTATTTCAACTAACCTTACATGAAAAAATCATTACTCATTCAAGCTTTTAGAATTAGATTAAATAGCATTGAGTATCAAATTTACTTCAACCCATAGAAATAATAGACAGTTAATTAATAAAGTAAGTAATTTAATTAACTTTACTTTTGTGTCATGATGTATTTTTCCTTAGGAAAAGGATAAGACATTTTTTCCATGGTATAAAATACTAGAATATGACTTTTATATTTTTCTTCATGAAGATTAAAGAATTAATAAAATAAGTACAGACATATTGTCAACAAATCTATCCAGATCATTCATTCTCCACTCAAGAAATTATGCTAGGCAAGCTTTATTTCTCCATATGTACAAGGCAATTCAGAGGTCAAAAATTTGAAAACACTTCAATGAACATCAACCATTAATTAACTAAGAGTAGATTTTATTTATAAACAACTTTAAAAGACTATAAAAAAGGTATAACAAACTTCTACTTTATCAGTACTGCTACTCCTGTTGAACACAAAGATATATAATTATAGTTTTCTCCCTATTTAAAATATTTATTGATTCTGGCATAATAATGTCATACTCATCCCTCAATAATCAGTGTACATGGAACCAGAAATCTTTTCTTTCACCTAGTCAATTTAAGTATTTCTGTGTTTTGCATGTTAACACTCTATTTATTCTGTGTTTCTAGTGCTTATCCTCAAAATTTTTATAGTTCCGTTCACATATGAATTCTACCAATCAGCACTATATATAAATAATGCAACGTATAAAATGTGTTAAATAAATGGATGTAAGATTTATGCTAAATTTTTCACATAGTAAGTACTTCAAAACCCTTATTATTTTTCCTTAAGCTTTTATGTGCATATATTTTATCTCTCCAACTAAAGAATAAACTTCTAAATAAGAAGAGTTTTGTCTATAAATTTTACGCATTTTAATACATTATTAATCTAAAACCTTGGACTAGAGTTTGGAATTCTTTTATGTATTCATTTATTGATTCAAAAAATAGGTGTCCATGCCATTTTTTCTAAACCTTGTGCAAGATGTAGGGTATACAATGATGTCCAGACTTTAGAGTCCTTGACCTCATGGCGTTTAAAGTGCAGTAATGTACAGTAATTTTAAAATCTATTTATTATTATTTAAAACAATCAATGAATACATTCTTGTCGAAAATAACTGAAAAGTCTGTCTGAATTCCCTGGCCAAGGCCAAAACATGAAAGCAAAAGAGCTGCCTGAAAACAGTGCAAGCCACTCTCCAGAGGGTTTCTCTGTTGAAACAGCACATCGCATTATGGAAATAATGAGAAAAATTAGTAACTGTGCAAACGACAACACATATGCATCTTTGTGGTTTCTGACCTTTTAGCATCGTCGAAGCAAGACCACAAACCTTTCAACACCAGGCGTGGTATTAATCTTGCACAGAATATAATGTTTTCACATATTTTATTCTGATTTCCTACAAAGTAATTTCAATTTCTAGCTAAAGCTAATGGATTTTTCTAGTGAAAACATTGTGTACCGAATGACTTTCCAGTGAGATCCGCGTACCATGCGCCATTTTCATGTTCGTGCTCATTTCTCTGAAGTCTGTTTGCCTTTAATTCACCATAATGAAATTCCTTGTGTACTTTTATTGGCAACCATTGCATAGTGACACTTGCATCCAAATGTAATTCCATTTGAGCTTGGCAGTGTTTGCTTTTTTATCAGAAGAGGAAAGTTAGAGGGAACAAGGGGCAAAGATGTGTGTAAGAATATCTGAGGGACCATCACAGCATCATCACAAATTCAAGATTTTTTTGAAACATTAGACAAGGGACTCACAGCCATGCCCTGGGATGGCTGAAACACTTCACAACCTGCTCATGTTTATGACCAAAATCATCACCTAAAATGAATTCAATGTGTCAATATCATAATATTGTTTGTGTATAAGTAATCATGAAGCAGTTAGGGAAGGGAGTATAATCTAGTAAGAAATTGGAACAAAAAGTGTTAGACAAAATTCAAGAAGATTTAAAAGAAGAAAATTAACCTGTCTGATCTGAACAGAATTGGAAAAGCACATCAATCATAGCTCTATACATTGACCATAGACTTAAAGCATAACATAAAAATAAAGAAGGCAGATAACTCAGGAAAACATTTCTATTAAATCTACTCCGTAAAGTTTTCCCATACTTTTATTTTACTAACAGGAGCATACATTTAAATCTGACAAAATCATATATATTTTGTTGATTCAATTTGTAGCAGATAGAGGAGCATGTCCCAGTGCTATGACAGTGAGTTGTCACTATAACATACCACTGCTTTACATCTTACCCACAGGCTAAAATGCTTACCCCTAGAGTCGTGACTTTGTATATGACAGGAGATTGCTACTAAAAGTAAATATATTTGGCTGAAGGGTAGATACAACTTTAGGCCATTATATCATTCACTAAAATTTAGCTGGCATTTACATATTTACCTGCTTAGTTCATATGACAAATATGTTTGAGAGACTGCCATATACAAAAAAAAAAGATGGAACCATCTTACAAATTTAGAGATTACTTAAAGAAATGGAACCGAAGGGTTAACTGTGATGGCAAGAATGAAGAGAGCAAAACCAGAGGGTACTTCAAGGAGAACAGGCATGAGAGAGGCATTATAATTTGGAGGGTGCTATGATTTGAACCTATGTGCCCATCCAAAGTTTGTATGTTGAAACTAAAATCCCAGGACAATGACATCAAGAGATGGGGCTTTTGGTTAAGTGATTAAATGAAGAAGGATCCACCCTCATGAATGAGATAAACGTCCTCGTAAGAGATGCTTTAGAGGAATGCCGGGCTCCTCAGTCTCTTCTGCCATGTCGTTACATTGTCCGTTTTTGCCCACTTTTGTCACGTGAAGACGAAGCAAGAAGGTGCCACCTCGGGACCAACTGCCAAATCTCCACTGCCTTGATTTCGGACTTCTCAGCCCCAGAACTGTGAGAAATACATTTCTGTTTTTTATGAATTACTCAATCTGTGGCATTTTGTTATAGCAGCATACAGACAAAAACAGGGTAAACAGCCTGGTGAGAGTGGATATTTTAGAAACTTGAGATGATTCAATGTCGCTGATTCTCCATTTTCTCATATGTAAAATGAAGGAAATAATGCTGATTACTTCATAGTTCATTGTACAAATTAAATTAACTATGTAAATAAAGCAATATAGTTCCTTTTATCTAGTATACATTGTTTAAGTGTTGTTGTCATTACATGAGGAAAACAAGAACTTCCCCAAACAGAAGGATGTGGGAACCAAAACTAAGATATAAGAAAGGACCAAAGTTCACTGTGACAATCTGGTCAAGCGCTGGTTAGGGAAGATAGCATAATGTTACGCATAGATATTATTTGAGGATAATTTTCCTCCACCCCGAACTCCTCTAGCACTTTCCCTACGTCTTTCATTGCACTTCTTCATTTGTCTCTTTAATTACGGTTATTTATATAAATCTTTTAGCTTCCTACAAAAATAAGCTTGTAGTGGGACAGATTCTTGAGGATCTATGTCAAAGCAATTTTTCTATTTCCTACAGCAAGTAACCCAGTAGTAATCACACAGAATTTGTTAAAAGAATAAACATAGGAAGATTAATTTCCATTTTTTTCTTTGCTAATTTTTAATCAGAATTATACCATTGTTAGGGAGGGAGAAATTATAAATTGAGGACATGAGTATTAACATTTAAATCTGTTATTCTGCTTTATTTTAGAGCTTGCCATGTTTTGTGATTAAAAAAAGAAACAGGACATTCTATATAGCTGTTGCAAAACGTGTGGTCTGTTGGTGAACTAGCAGCACCAGCATTATCAAGATTTCCTTAGTTTGCAGGGCTACTGAGTCAGAATTCGCATTTTGACAAAACTCCAGGTGATTCATGCTCTGCATTTAAGTTGGAGAAGCACTGTTCTATAGTTCTCCTTATGTCCTAAATGCATTGTCAGTGAAAGAAAATACTATACGTATGATAATAATAACGGTAATATTAACAAAAATGTAACTATTAGTAATTTTCTATGCTCTCCCAGATACTAAGTCCTTTATTTAATACTTGTGATATTTCTGCGAAGTTGCAATTGATATCACCTACTAAACTGATACTCAGAAATCTGAAGTAATTCTCCAAGGTCACAAAGCTAGTGAATCACAAACCAGATTTTTAAACTCTTGCTGCTTCATTCCAAAGACTAAACCGTTTCTAACTCACGGTTAATACATTTGCTTCTGCCTTCCATTTCCTAAATATGGTTTCCTTTCTATTTCATTAGCTTTACTTATACATGACTGATTTTTAACCCTCTCTAACATTTGCAGAATATGGTGTACTATGGTTAATAAGGACAATACCAAGTAATATCATGTTGAGAAAGCGTGCAGAAGTAGCATCAAAAAACAGACTTTTTCCAAAATGTTTACTAAAAACTTTCAATAAAAACAAGATTTTCTACTTAGAATTTCTACCTTGCATAACTCAAATGGAGCATGATTATTAAAATGACAAAAAGATTCCGTAATTGCCTAAGAGCTAAGAATAAGAATTGCTATATAAAAAAGCATAAATATGCCATATGAATGACATGTATAAGAATCATGGGAGTGCTATTTGGTATTTAGTATTTAGTTCCATTCTGCAGCATGATCAAAAAGAAGCATCTGTATAGTTCACTGTGCATTATAGCACAATAAATCACCTCATTAGGCTCAGATATATGTAAAGATTTACAGTCTGGGAAAGTCCACTAGATATTCTTAATCACTTCTTAGACTGTACTGTCCCCCATATTTCTCTTTTTCTATAGAAAGGTTGCACATGGAAAGGCTTTATTTGAAATCCAGCAATGAATGGAATGTCTGTGAAGCAAGAAATAGATGGAAATTGACATTTTAAAAGAAAGTTTGGCTTCTGAAGAGATACAGCTGTGACCTTGGTCTTTTTGTTGGAGAGAAGTATTCCCTAGCCTTACTGTACTATTTTTCCCAAAGCACCCTCTCTATTGTTCTCCCTTCATCTCTGGCTCGTATCATATGGCCCCTCCCTCATTCTATCTGGTGAGTTCTGAGAAAAATGCTTAAATTCTGCAGAGAAGATTGAGAACAATGCTAAATATTCCTCAGAGAAGCAAAATATTATGTTAACAGTTTATATTTTCACATGAAATTGTCTATCTCTTCTCTCTGTCTCATGTGTGTATGTGTGTATGTGTGTATGTGTATATATATATATACATATAATATACAGTAGATATGTATATATAGAGTATAATATTCAGTATATATGTATATATAGTATAATATACCGTATATATGTATATATATACAGTGTGTGTGTGTATATATATATACATATATATATATATATGTATATATATACTACCATTTACCTCCCAGGCTATACGTCCTGACATCTTAAAAGTAGAAAGCCCTCACAGGCCGCGGTTGCTCATGCCTGTAATCCCAGCACTTTGAGAGGCCGAGGCGTGCAGATCACCTGAGGTCGGGAGTTCAAGACCAGCCTGACCAACATGGTGAAACCCCATCTCTACTAAAAATACAAAAAATTAGCTGGGCGTTGTGTTGCGCACCTGTAATCCCAGCTACTCAGGAGGTGGAGGCAGGAGAATCACATGAACCCGGGAGTCGGAGGTTGTGTGAGCCGAGACCATGACATTGCACTGCAGCCTGGGCAATGAGAGCAAAACTCCATCTGAAAAATAAAGGTGGATAGGCCTTAAAAGACTTTTGAAAATGAGATTTGTCAAATATTTATTAGAGATGAAGAAAATAAGTGCGGACCCACACGTAACTTGTCTGAGGTCACAGAAGTAGGGACCCACACGTAACTTGTATGAGGTCACAGAGGTAGTCATGCTGCAGCAGCCTTATTGGTTTTCCTCTATGACATGCATTATTATTGTTTTTGATCATTTCAAGAGGTTTCTAGTCGATAGTGGGACAAAATTTCTAATTTGGGAACCTAATTTTCTCTGCAAATCTTCTTTACATCTCTAGCTTATTAATACACCTCAGAAGTGTTACAGGAATTAATTCGCAGGATTTTGAAGAATATTTTGAGGTATGCTGGGAAAAATCATGTCAAGTATCAATGATTAGAAACTAAACAATCAATATTAGATATTGTAAAATTATATTTAATCTTCCATATGGCATAAATAAGTTATTTTAATGTACAGTCGTTGTACTTTGTAAATTTGCATATAAAATATTTGAAAAAATAACTTTCAATATGTAAAATGTAAATATACAAAGGAAAGGATCGGAAAAAATAGATAAAAATAATCAGGCTAAGAAAACACTACAGTGTCACCCTCAGAAGACTATAGAAGGATTCTCACCCTCGAGAAACAGAGGAACTTGAACATGGAAATGACCCTCTGCTGGCCATACTGATTATGGTACATAATTTTAAAAGGCTTTTAGAGAGAAGGGAAATGTTTTATTATGCATTCAGCACAGTGTTATGGTGATGTTTCTTAACTATCAGCTATTTTTAAAATTCTTATAATCTTTCTATAGATGACAAAGTTACATAAATATGAAGGATAAGAAGGGCCCCTGCAAACCTGATAATACAATACTCTTTTCAATGATAACGTATTTCTAAGCGCGCATCTCCTAATCATATTGATGTGCATTAAGTGTTCTTTTACCTACACCTGTCAAAGTGGCTAAAGTAATATTTCATGAGGAGATAATTTTTTCCTTTAGGTGATTTTTTCCGCATAATACTCTAACATTTCCAATTCCATCTTTCTCGAAAAAGTTTACATGATATACATATACAATTACTAAAATTTTGGCGGCATAAATAATTTAAATGGACTTTACTTCAAAGATAATATTTACTTTTAAAGTTGTAAACCTTGGAATCATCAATTAATTAGAATTATCTTTTTCTTTATAAATAAAGTTTTTTGTCCCTACATATTTATGATTTGGAAATTTTCACCTGGAAAATTTCATTTTCAGTTGTATGCCTTGTCTTTAGTATAAAATTCAGTATTTCAATTTCAATATAATTTTTTGATTGATTTTAATGCAGAGAACAGAAAGGAATATCTTCAAATATAAACTACACAGAATCATTCTGTGAAACATCTTTCTGATCTGTGCATTCAGCTAACAGAGTTAAACCGTACTTTTGATTGAGCAGTTCTGAACACTCTTTCTGTAGAAAATGCAACTGGACATTTGCAGCGCTAAGAGGGTAGTAGTGGAAAAAGGAATATATTCAAATATAAAGTAAACAGAAGCATTCTGTGAAATTTCTTTCTGTTCTCTGCAACTTCTTTCTGTTCTCTGCATTCAACTAACAGAGTTGAGCCTTACTTTTGAAGGAGCAGTTCCGAAACACTCTTTGTGTAGAAACTGAAATTGGACATTCGGAGAGCTAAGAGGATAAAAGTCGAAAAAGGAATATCTTCAGCTAAATACTACACAGAAGCATTCTGTGAAACTTATTTCTGATATGTGCATTCAACTAACAGAGTAAAACCATACTTTTGATTGAGCCATTATGAACACTCTTTCTGAAGAAAATGCAAGTGGACATTCGGAGCACTAAGAAGGTAATACAGGAAAAAGGAATATATTCAAATATAAACTACACAGAAGAATTCTGTGAAACTTCTTTCTGTTCTGTGCATTCAACTAACAGAGTTGAACCTTACTTTTGATTGAGCCGTCCTGAAACACTCATTCTGTAGAAATCGCAATTGGACATTCTGAGCACTAAGTGGCCTATATTGGGAAAAAGAATATCTCCAAATAAAAACTACTCAGAAGAATTCTGTGAAACTTATTTCTGATCTGTGCATTCAGCTAACAGAGTTAAACCATACTTTTGATTGAGCAGTTATTAAACACTGTTTCTGTAGGAAATGCAAGTGGACATTAGGAGCGCTAAGATTGTAATAGTGGAAAAAGGAATATCCCTAAATAAAAACTACACAGAAGCATTCTCTGAAACTCCTTTCTGTTCTCTGCATTAAACTAACAGAGTTGAGCCTTACTTTTGAAGGAGGTGTTCTGAAACACTCTTTGAGTAGAAACTGCCAGTGGACATTCGGAACGCTAAGAGGGTAATAGTCGAAAAAGGAATATCTTCAACTAAATACTAAACAGAAGCATTCTGTGAAACTTCTTTCTTTTCTGTGCATTCAACTAAAAGAGTTGAACCTTACTTTTCATTGAGCCGTTCTGAAACACTCTTTCTGTAGAAAATGCAAGTGGTGATTCGGAGCGCTAAGAGGGTAATAGAGGAAAAAGGAATATCTTCAAATATAAACTACACAGAAGCATTCTGTAGAACTTCTTTCTGTTCCTTGCATTCAACTAACAATATTGAACCTTACTTTTGATTGACCAGTTCTGAAACTCTCTTTCTGTAGATACTGCAATTGGAAATTCTGAACGCTAAGAGTCCTATATTGGAAAAAGGAATATCTTCAAATAAAAACTACACAGAAGAATTCTGTGAAACTTCTTTCTGATCTGTGCATTCAACTAACAGAGTTAAACCATACTTTTGATTGAGCAGTTCTGAACACTCTTTCTGTAGAAAATGCAAGTGGACATTCGGAGCTCTAAGAGGGTAATAGTGGAAAAAGTAATATCGTCAAATAAGAACTACAGACAAGCATTCTGTGAAACTACTTTCTGTTCTGTGCATTCAAATAACAGAGTTGAACCTTACTTTTGATAGAGCCATTCTGAAACACTCTTTCTGTAGAAAATTCAATTGGACAATCTGAGCGATAAGAGGCCTATATTGGGAAAAAGAATATCTTCAAATAAAAACTACACAGAAGCATTCTGTGACACTTTTTCTGATCTGTGCATTCAGCTAACAGAGTTAAATCATACATTTGATTGATCAGTTCTGAACACTCTTTCTGTAGAAAATACAACAGGACATTTGGAGCGCTAAGAGGGTAGTAGTGCAAAAAGGAATATATTCAAATATAAACTACACAGAAGCATTCTGTGAAACTTGTTTCTGTTCTGTGCATTCAACTAACATAGTTGAACCTTACTTTTGATTGAGCCTTTCTGAAACACTCTTTCTGTAGAAAATGCAATTGGACATTCTGAGCGCTAAGAGGCCTATATTGGTAAAAAGAATATCTTCATATAAACACTACACAGCAGCATTCTGTGAAACTTCTTTCTGATCTGTGCATTCAGCTAACAGAGTTAAACCATACTTTTGATTGAGCAGTTCTGAAACACTCTTTCTGTAGAAAATGCAACTGGACATTCAGAGCGCTAAGTGGGTAATAGTGGAAAATGGAATATCTTCAAATATAAACTACACAGAAGAATTCTGTGAAACTTATTTCTGATCTGTGCATTCACCTAACACAGTTAAACCATACTTTTGATAGAGCAGTTCTGAACACACTTTCTGTAGAAAATGCAAGTGGACATTCGGAGATCTAAGAGGCCTATATTGGTAAAAAGAATATCTTCATATAAACACTACACAGCAGCATTCTGTGAAGCTTCTTTCTGATCTCTGCATTCAGCTAACAGAGTTAAACCATACTTTTGATTGAGCAGTTCTGAAACACTCTTTCTGTAGAAAATGCAACTGGACATTCAGAGCGCTAAGTGGGTACTAGTGGAAAATGGAATATATTCAAATATAAACTACACAGAAGCATTCTGTGAAACTACATTCTGTTCTGTGCATTCAACTAACAGAGTTGAACCTTAATTTTGATTGAGCAGTTCTGAAACACACTTTCTGTACAAAGTGTAATTGGATTTCTGAACGCTAAGAGTCCTATATTGAGAAAAATAATATCTTCAAATAAAAACTACAGAGATGCATTCTCTGAAACTACTTTCTGATCTGTGCATTCAGCTAACAGAATTAAATGATACATTTGATTTAGCAGTTCTGAAACACTCTTTCTGTAGAAAATGCAAGTGGACATTCGGTGCGCTAAGTTGGTAATTGTGGAAAAAGTAATATCTTCAAATAAAAACTACACAGAGGCATTCTCTGAAACTTCTTTCTGTTCTCTGCATTCAACTAACAGAGTTGAGCCTTATTTTTGAAGGAGCAGCCCTGAAACACACTTTCTGTAGAAACTGCAAGTGGACATTCCGAGCGCTACTAGGGTAATAGTGGAAAAAGGAATACCTTCAAATAAATACTACACAGAAGCAATCTGTGAAACTACTTTCTGTTCTGTGAATTCAACTAAAAGTGTTGAATCCTACTTTTCATTTTGCCGTTCTGAAACACTCTTTCTGTAGAAACTGCAATTGGATATTCGGAGCGCTAAGAGGCCTATATTTGAAAAAGGACTATCTTCAAATAAAAACTACACAGAAGCATTCTGTGAAACTTCGTACTGATATGTGCATTCAGCTAACAGAGATAAACCATACTTTTGATTGAGCAGTTCTGAACACTCTTTTTGTAGAAAATGCAGGTGGACATTCGGAGCGCTAAGAGGGTAATACTGAAAAAAGGAATATATTCAAATATAAACTACACAGAAGCATTCTGTGAAACTTCTTTCTGTTCTCTGCATTCAACTTACAGTGTTGAGCATTACTTTTGAAGGAGCAGTTCTGAAAAACTCTTTGTGTAGAAACTGCCAGTGGACATTCGGAGCGCTAAGAGGTTAATATTCAAAAAAGGAATATCTTCAACTAAATACTACACAGAAGCCTCCTCTGAAACTTATTTCTGATATGTGCATTTAACTAACAGAGTAAAACCATATTTTTGATTGAGCCGTTCTGAACACTCTTTATGTAGAAAATGCAAGTGGACATTCGGAGCGCTAAGAGGGTAATAGTGGAAAAAGGAATATATTCAAATATAAACTACTGAGAAGCATTCTGTGAAACTTCTTTTTGTTCTGTGCATTCAACTAACAGAGTTGAACCTTACTTTTGATTGAGCCGTTCTGAAACACTCTTTCTGTAGAAACTGCAATTTAACATACTGAGCGCTATGATGCCTATATTGGGATAAAGAATATCTTAAAATAAAAACTAAACAGATGCATTCTGTGAAACTTCTTTCTTATCTGTGCATTCAGCTAACAGAGTTAAACGATACTTTTGATTTAGCAGTTCTGAAACACTCTTTCTGTAGAAAATGCAAGTGGTCATTCGGTGCGCTAAGATGGTAATTGTGGAAAAAGGAATATCTTCAAATAAAAACTACACAGAGGCATTCTCTGAAACTTGTTTCTGTTCTCTGCTTTCAACTAACAGGGTTGAGCCTTATTTTTGAAGGAGCAGTCCTGAAACACTCTTTCTGTAGAAACTGCAAGTGGACATTCGGAGCGCTAAGAGGGTAATAGTGGAAAAAGGAATATATTCAAATAAATACTACACAGAAGCATTCTGTGAAACTACTTTCTGTTCTGTGCATTCAACTAAAAGAGTTGAACCCTACTTTTGATTGAGCCATTCTGAAACACTCTTTCTGTAGAAACTGCAATTGGATATTCGGAGCGCTAAGAGGCCTATATTGGGAAAAAGAATATCTCCAAATAAAAACTACTCAGAAGCATTCTGTGAAACTTATTTCTGATCTGTGCATTCAGCTAACAGAGTTAAACGATACTTTTGATTGAGAATTTATGAGAAACTCTTTCTGTAGAAAATGCAAGTGGACATTCGGAGCGCTAAGATTGTATTAGTGGAAAAAGGAATATCCCCAAATTAAAACTACACAGAAGCATTCTCTGAAACTCTTTTCTGTTCTCTGCATTCAACTAACAGATTTGAGCCTTACTTTGAAGGAGCTGTTCTGAAACACTCATTGTGTAGAAACTGCCAGTGGACATTCGGAACGCTAAGAGGGTAATAGTTGAAAAAGGAATATCTATAACTAAATACTACACAGAAGCATTCTGTGAAACTTCTTTCTGTTCTGTTCATTCAACTAAAAGAGTTGAACCTTACTTTTGATTGAGCCGTTCTGAAACACTCTTTCTGTAGAAAATGCAAGTGGTGATTCGGAGCGCTAAGAGGGTGATAGTGAAAAAAGGAATATCTTCAAATATAAACTACACAGAAGCATTCTCTGAAACTTCTTTCTGTTCCGTGCATTCAACTAACAGTATTGAACCTTACTTTTGATGGAGCAGTTCTGAAACTCTCTTTCTGCAGATACTGCAATTGGACATTCTGAGCGCTAAGAGACCTATATTGGAAAAAGGAATATCTTCAAATAAAAACTACACAGAAGAATTCTGTGAAACTTCTTTCTGATCTGTGCATTCAACTAACAGAGTTAAACCATACTTTTGATTGAGCAGTTCTGAACACTCTTTCTGTAGAAAATGCAAGTGGACATTCGGAGCTCTAAGTGGGTAATAGTGGAAAAAGTAATATCGTCAAATATGAATTACAGAGAAGCATTCTGTGAAACTACTTTCTGTTCTGTGCATTCAAATAACAGAGTTGAGCCCTACTTTTGAAGGAGCAGTTCTGAAACACTCTTTGTGTAGAAACTGCAATTAGACAATCTGAGCGCTAGAGGCCTATATTGGGAAAAAGTATATCTTCAAATAAAAACTACACAGAAGCATCCTGTGCAACTTCTTTCTAATCTGTGCATTCACCTAAGAGAGTTAAATCATACATTTGATTGAGCAGTTCTGAACACTCTTTCTGTAGAAAATGCAACTGGACATTTGGAGCGCTAAGAGGGTAGTATTGGAAAAAGCAATATATTCAAATATAAACTACACAGAAGCATTCTGTGAAACTTCTTTTTGTTCTGTGCATTCAACTAACATAGTTGAACCTTACTTTTGATTGAGCTTTTCTGAAACACCCTTTCTGTAGAAACTGCAATTGGACATTCTGAGCGCTAAGAGGCCTATATTGGTAAAAAGAATATCTTCATATAAACATTACACCACAGCATTCTGTGAAACTTCTTTCTGTTCTGTGCATTCAGCTAACAGAGTTAAACCATTCTTTTGATTGAGCAGTTCTGAAACAATCTTTCTGTAGATAATGCAACTGGAGATTCAGAGCGCTAAGTGGTAATAGTGAAAAATGGAATATCTTCAAATATAAACTACCCAGAAGAATTCTGTGAAACTTCTTTCTGATCTGTGCATTCACCTAACAGGGTTAAACCACACTTATGTTTGAGCAGTTCTGAACACTCATTCTGTAGAAAATGCAACTGGACATTTGGAGCGCTAAGAGGTTAATAGTGGAAAAAGGAATACCTTCAAATAAATACTACACAGAAGCATTCTGTGAAACTTCTTTCTGTTCTGTGAATTCAACTAAAAGAGTTGAACACTACTTTTCATTGAGCCGTTCTGAAACACTCTTTCTGTAGAAACTGCAATTGGATATTCGGAGCGCTAAGAGGCCTATATATGAGAAAGGACTATCTTCAAATGAAAACTACACAGAAACATTCTGTGAAACTTCGTACTGATCTGTGCATTCAGCTAACAGAGTTAAACCATACTTTTGATTGAGCAGTTCGGAAACACGCTTTCTGTAGAAAATGCAAGTGGACATTCGGAGCGCTTAGAAGGTAATAGTGGAAAAAGGAATACCTTCAAATATAAACTACACAGAATCATTCTCTGAAACTTCTTTCTGTTCCGTTCATTCAACTAACAGAGTTGAACCTTACTTTTGATTGAGCCTTTCTGAAACACTCTTTCTGTAGAAACTGCAATTGGACATTCTGTGCGCTAAGAGGCCTATATTGGTAAAAAGAATATCTCCATATAAACACTACACAGCAGCATTCTGTGAAACATCTTTCTGATCTGTGCATTCAGCTAACAGAGCTAAACCATACTTTTGATTGAGCAGTTCTGAAACACGCTTTCTGTAGAAAATGCAACTGGACATTCAGAGAGATAAGTGGGTAATAGTGGAAAATGGAATATCTTCATATATAAACTACACAGAAGAATTCTGTGAAACTTATTTCTGATCTGTGCATTCACCCAACAGAGTTAAATCATACTTTTGATAGAGCAGTTCTGAACACACTTTCTGTAGAAAATGCAAGTGGACATTCTGAGCTCTAAGAGGGTAACAGTGGAAAAGGGAATATCTTCAATTACAAACCACACAGAAGCAATCTGTGAAACTACATTCTGTTCTGTGCATTCAACTAACAGATTTGAACCTTAGATTTGATTGAGCCGTTCTGAAACACTCTTTCTGTAGAAAATGCAAGTGGAGATTCGGAGCGCTAAGAGGGTAATAGTGGAAAATGGAATGTCTTCAAATATAAACTGCACAGAATGATTCTGTGAAACTTCTTTCTGATCTGTGCATTAAGCTAACAGAGTTAAACCATACTTTTGATTCAGCAGATCTGAACACTCTTTCTGTAGAAAATGCAACTGGACATTTGGAGCGCTAAGAGGGTAGTAGTGGAAAAAGGAATATATTCAAATATAAACTACACAGAAGCATTCTGTGAAACTTCTTTCTGATCTGAGCATTCAGCTAACAGAGTTAAACCATACTTTTGATTGAGCAGTTTTGAAACACTCTGTCTGTAGAACATGCAACTGGTCATTCGTAGCGCTAAGTGGGTAATATTGGAAAAAAGAATATGTTGAATTATAAACTACACAGAAGCATTGTATGAAACTTCTTTCTGTTCTGTGCATTCAACTAAAAGAGTTGAACCTTACTTTTGATTGAGCCGTTCTGAAACACTCTTTCTGTAGAAACTGCAATTGGACATTCTAAGCGCTAAGAGGCCTACATTGGGAAAAATAATATCTTCAAATAAAAACTACACAGATGCATTCTGTGAAACTTATTTCTGATCTGTAAATTCAGATAACAGAGCTAAACCATATTTTTGATTGAGCAGTTATGAAACACTCTTTGTGTAGAAATTGCCAGTGGATATTCGGAGCGCTAAGTGGGTAATAGTCCAAAAAGGAGTATCTTCAACTAAATACTACACAGAAGCATTCTGTGAAACTTCTTTCTGTTCTGTGCATTCAACTAAGAGAGTTGAACCTTACATTTGATTGAGCCGTTCTGAAACACTCTTTCTGTAGAAACTGGAATTGGACATTCTGAGTGCTAAGAGGACTATATTGGGAAAAATAATATCTTCAAATAAAAACTACACAGAAGCATTGTTTGAAACTTATTTCTGATATGTGCATTCAGCTAACAGAGTGAAACCATACTTTTGATTGCGCAGTTCAGAACACTCTTTCTGTGGAAAATGCAAGTGGACATTCGGAGCGCTATGAGGGTAAGATTGGAAAAAGGAATATATTCAAATATAAACGACACAGTAGCATTCTGTGAAACTTCTTTCTGTTCTGTTCATTCAACTAAAAGTGTTCAACCTTAGTTTTGATTGAGCCGTTCTGAAACACTCTTTCTGTAGAAACTGCAATTGGACATTCTGAGCGCTAAGAGGCCTATATTGGGAAAAAGAATATCTACAAATAAAAACTACACAGAAGCATTCTGTGAAACTACTTTCTGTTCTGTTCATTCAACTAAAAGTGTTGAACCTTAGTTTTGATTGAGCCGTTCTGAAACACTCTTTCTATAGAAAATGCAAGTGGAGATTCGGAGCGCTAAGAGGGTAATAGTGGAAAAAGGAATGTCTTCAAATATAAACTACACAGAATCATTCGGTGAAACTTCTTTCTGATCTGTGCATTCAGCTAACAGAGTTAAACCATACTTTTGATTGAGCAGATCTGAACACTCTTTCTGTAGAAAATGCAACTGGATATTTGGAGCGCTAAGAGGGTAGTAGTGGAAAAGGAATATATTCAAATATAAACTACACAGAAGCATTCTGTGAAACTTCTTTCTGATCTGAGCATTCAGCTAACAGAGTTAAACCATACTTTTGATTGAGCAGTTTTGAAACACTGTCAGTAGAAAATGCAACTGGACATTTGTAGCGCTAAGTGGGTAATAGTGGAAAAAAGAATATGTTCAAATATAAACTACACAGAAGCATTGTATGAAACTTCTTTCTGTTCTGTGCATTCAACTAACAGAGTTGAACCTTACTTTTGATTGAGCCGTTCTGAAACACTCTTTCTGTAGAAAATGCAATTGGACATTCTGAGCGCTAAGAGGCCTATATTGGGAAAAATAATATCTTCAAATAAAAACTACACAGAAGCATTGTGTGAGACTTATTTCTGATATGTGCATTCACCTAACAGAGTTAAACCATACTTTTGATTGCGCAGTTCCGAACACTCTTTCTGTAGAAAATGCAAGTGGACATTCGGAGCGCTAAGAGGGTAATAGTGGAAAAAGGAATATATTCAAATATAAACTACACAGTAGCATTCTGTGAAACTTCTTTCTGTTCTGTGCATTCAACTAACAGATTTGAACCTTACTTTTGATTGAGCCGTTCTGAAACACTCTTTCTGTAGAAACTGCAATTTTACATTCTAAGGGCTAAGAGGCCTACATTGGGAAAAAGAATATCTTCAAATAAAAACTACACAGATGCATTCTGTGAAACTTATTTCTGATCTGTAAATTCAGTTAAAAGAGCTAAACAATATTTTTGATTGAGCAGTTATGAAGCCCTCTTTTTGTAGAAAATGCAAGTGGACATTCGGATCGCTAAGTTTGTAATAGAGGAAAAAGGAATATCTCCAATTAAAAACTACACAGAAGCATTCTCTGAAACCCCTTTCTGTTCTCCGCATTCAACTAACAGAGTTGAGCCTTACTTTTGAAGGAGCAGTTCTGAAAAACTCTTTGTGTAGAAACTGCCAGTGGATATTCGGAACGCTAAGTGGGTAATAGTCCAAAAAGGAGTATTTTCAACTAAATACTACACAGAAGCATTCTGTGAAACTTCTTTCTGTTCTGTGCATTCAACTACCAGGGTTGAACCTTAATTTTGATTGAGCCGTTCTGAAACACTCTTTCTGTAGAAACTGCAATTGGACATTCTGAGCGCTAAGAGGCCTATATTGGGAATAATAATATCTACAAATAAAAACTACACAGAAGCATTGTTTGAAACTTATTTCTGATATGTGCATTCAGCTAACAGAGTTAAACCATACTTTTGATTGCGCAGTTCAGAACACTCTTTCTGTAAAAAATGCAAGTGGACATTCGGAGCGCTAGGAGGGTAATAGTGGAAAAAGGAATATATTCAAATATAAACTACACAGAAGCATTCTGTGAAATTTCTTTCTGTTCTGTGCATTCAACTACCAGGTTTGAACCTTAATTTTGATTGAGCCGTTCTGAAACACTCTTTCTGTAGAAACTGCAATTGGACATTCTGAGCGCTAAGAGGCCTATATTGGGAAAAGAATATCTGCAAATAAAACTACACAGAAGCATTCTGTGCAACTTCTTTCTGTTCTGTTCATTCAACTAAAAGAGTTGAACCTTAGTTTTGATTGAGCCGTTCTGAAACACTCTTTCTGTAGAAAATGCAAGTGGAGATTCGGAGCGCTAAGAGGGTAATAGTGGAAAAAGGAATGTCTTCAAATATAAACTACACAGAATCATTCTGTGAAACTTCTTTCTGACCTGTGCATTCAGGTAACAGAGTTAAACCATACTTTTGATTGAGCAGATCTGAACACTCTTTCTGTAGAAAATGCAACTGGACATTTGGAGCGCTAAGAGTGTAGTAGTGGAAAAAGGAATATATTCAAATATAAACTACACAGAAGCATTCTGTGAAACTTTTTCTGATCTGAGCATTCAGCTAACAGAGTTAAACCATACTTTTGATTGAGCAGTTTTGAAACACTCTGTCTGTAGAAAATGCAACTGGACATTCGTAGCGCTAAGTGGGTAATAGTGGAAAAAATAATATGTTCAAATATAAACTACACAGAAGCATTGTATGAAACTTCTTTCTGTTCTGTGCATTTAAATAACAGAGTTGAACCTTAGTTTTGATTGAGCCGTTCTGAAACACTCTTTCCGTAGAAACTGCAATTGGACATTCTGAGCGCTAAGAGGCCTATATTAGGAAAAATAATACCTTCAAATAAAAACTACACAGAAGCATTGTGTGAAACTTATTTTTGATATGTGCATTCAGCTAACAGAGTTAAACCATACTTTTGATTGCGCAGTTCCGAACACTGTTTCTGTAGAAAATGCAAGTGGACATTCGGAGCGCTAAGAGTGTAATAGTGGAAAAAGGAATATATTCAAATATAAACTACACAGAAGCATTCTGTGAAACTTCTTTCTGTTCTGTGCATTCAACTACCAGGGTTGAACCTTACTTTTGATTGAGCCGTTCTGAAACACTCTTTCTGTAGAAACTGCAATTGGACATTCTGAGCGCTAAGAGGCCTATATTGGGAAAAAGAATATCTACAAATAAAAACTACACAGAAGCATTCTGTGAAACTTCTTTCTGTTCTGTTCATTCAACTAAAAGAGTTGAACCTTAGTTTTGATTGATCCGTTCTGAAACACTCTTTCTGTAGAAAATGCAAGTGGAGATTCGGAGCGCTAAGAGGGTAATAGTGGAAAAAGGAATGTCTTCAAATATAAACTACACAGAATCATTCGGTGAAACTTCTTTCTGATCTGTGCATTCAGCTAACAGAGTTAAACTATACTTTTGATTGAGCAGATCTGAACACTCTTTCTGTAGAAAATGCAACTGGACATTTGGAGCGCTAAGAGGGTAGTAGTGGAAAAAGGAATATATTCAAATATAAACTACACAGAAGCATTCTGTGAAACTTCTTTCTGATCTTAGCATTCAGCTAACAGAGTTAAACCATACTTTTGATTGAGCAGTTTTGAAACACTCTGTCTGTAGAAAATGCAACTGGACATTCGTAGCGCTAAGTGGGTAATAGTGGAAAAAATAATATGTTCAAATATAAACTACACAGAAACATTGTATGAAACTTCTTTCTGTTCTGTGCATTCAACTAACAGAGTTGAACCTTACCTTTGATTGAGCCGTTCTGAAACACTCTTTCCGTAGAAACTGCAATTGGACATTCTGAGCGCTAAGAGGCCTATATTGGGAAAAATAATATCTTCAAATAAAAACTACACAGAAGCATTGTGTGAAACTTATTTCTGATATGTGCATTCAGCTAACAGAGTTAAACCATACTTTTGATTGCGCAGTTCCGAACACTCTTTCTGTAGAAAATGCAAGTGGACATTCGGAGCGCTAAGAAGGTAATAGTGGAACAAGGAATATATTCAAATATAAACTACACAGTAGCATTCGGCGAAACTTTTTTCTGATCTGTGCATGCAACTAACAGAGTTGAACCTTACTTTTGATTGAGCCGTTCTGAAACACTCTTTCTGTAGAAACTGCAATTGGACATTCTAAGCGCTAAGAGGCCTACATTGGGAAAAAGAATATCTTCAAATAAAAACTACACAGATACATTCTCTGAAACTTATTTCTGATCTGTAAATTCAGTTAACAGAGGTAAACCATATTTTTGATTGAGCAGTTATGAAACACTCTTTTTGTAGAAAATGCAAGTGGACATTCGGAACGCTAAGATTGTAAGAGAGGAAAAAGGAATATCTCCAATTAAAAACTACACAGAAGCATTCTCTGAAACCCCTTTCTGTTCTCCGCATTCAACTAACAGAGTTGAGCCTTACTTTCGAAGGAGCAGTTCTGAAACACACTTTGTGTAGAAACTGCCAGTGGATATTCGGAGCGCTAAGTGGGTAATAGTCCAAAAAGGAGTATCTTCAACTAAATACTACACAGAAGCATTCTGTGAAACTTCTTTCTGTTCTGTGCATTCAACTAAGAGAGCTGAACCTGACATTTGATTGAGGCGTTCTGAAACACTCTTTCTGTAGAAACTGCAATTGGACATTCTGAGCGCTGAGAGGCCTATATTGGGAATAATAATATCTTCAAATAAAAACTACACAGAAGCATTGTTTGAAACTTATTTCTGATATGTGCATTCAGCTAACAGAGTTAAACCATACTTTTGATTGCTCAGTTCAGAACCCTCTTTCTGTAGAAAATGTAAGTGGACATTCGGAGCGCTAAGAGGGTAATAGTGGAAAAAGGAATATATTCAAATATAAACTACACAGAAGCATTCTGTGAAACTTCTTTCTGTTCTGTGCATTCAACTAACAGAGTTGAACCTTACTTTTGATTGAGCCGTTCTGAAACACTCTTTCTGTAGAAACTGCAATTGGACATTCTGAGCGCTAAGAGGCCTATATTGGGAAAAAGAATATCTACAAATAGAAACTACACAGAAGCATTCTGTGAAACTTCTTTCTGTTCTGTTCATTCAACTAAGAGAGTTGAACTTTAGTTTTGATTGAGCTGTTCTGAAACACTCTTTCTGTAGAAAATGCAAGTGGAGATTCGGAGTGCTAAGAGGGTAATAGTGGAAAAAGGAATATCTTCAAATATAAACTACACAGAATCATTCTGTGAAACTTCTTTCTGATCTCTGCATTCAGCTAACAGAGTTAAACTATACTTTTGATTGAGCAGATCTGAACACTCTTTCTGTAGAAAATGCAACTGGACATTTGGAGCGCTAAGAGGGTAGTAGTGGAAAAAGGAATATATTCAAATATAAACTACACAGAAGCATTCTGTGAAACTTCTTTCTGATCTGAGCATTCAGCTAACAGAGTTAAACCATACTTTTGATTGAGCAGTTTTGAAACACTCTGTCTGTAGAAAATGCAACTGGACATTCGTAGCGCTAAGTGGGTAATAGTGGAAAAAAGAATATGTTCAAATATAAACTACACAGAATTATTGTATGAAACTTCTTTCTGTTCTGTGCATTCAACTAACAGAGTTGAACCTTACTTTTGATTGAGCCGTTCTGAAACACTCTTTCCGTAGAAACTGCAATTGGACATTCTGAGCGCTAAGAGGCCTATATTGGGAAAAATAATATCTTCAAATAAAAACTACACAGAAGCATTGTGTGAAACTTATTTCTGATATGTGCATTCAGCTAACAGAGTTAAACCATACTTTTGATTGCGCAGTTCCGAACAATCTTTCTGTAGAAAATGCAAGTGGACATTCGGAGCGCTAAGAGGGTAATAGTGGAAAAAGGAATATATTCAAATATAAACTACACAGTAGCATTCTGTGAAACTTCTTTCTGTTCTGTGCATTCAACTAACAGAGTTGAACCTTACTTTTGATTGAGCCGTTCTGAAACACTCTTTCTGTAGAAACTGCAATTGGACATTCTAAGCGCTAAGAGGCCTACATTGGGAAAAAGAATATCTTCAAATAAAAACTACACAGATACATTCTCTGAAACTTATTTCTGATCTGTAAATTCCTTTAACAGAGCTAAACCATATTTTTGATTGTGCAGTTATGAAACACTTTTTTGTAGAAAATGCAAGTGGACATTGGGAGCGCTAAGATTGTAATAGAGGAAAAAGGAATATCTCCAATTAAAAACTACACAGAAGCATTCTCTGAAACCCCTTTCTGTTCTCCGCATTCAACTAACAGAGTTGAGCCTTACTTTCGAAGGAGCAGTTCTGAAACACTCTTTGTGTAGATACTGCCAGTGGATATTCGGAACGCTAAGTGGGTAATAGTCCAAAAAGGAGTATCTTCAACTATATACTACACAGAAGCATTCTGTGAAACTTCTTTCTGTTCTGTGCATTCAACTAAGACAGTTGAACCTGACATTTGATTGAGGCGTTCTGAAACACTCTTTCTGTAGAAACTGCAATTGGACATTCTGAGCGCTAAGAGGCCTATATTGGGAATAAAAATATCTTCAAATAAAAACTACACAGAAGCATTGTTTGAAACTTATTTCCGATATGTGCATTCAGCTAACAGAGTTAAACCATACTTTTGATTGCGCAGTTCAGAACACTCTTTCTGTAGAAAATGCAAGTGGACATTCGGAGCGCTAAGAGGGTAATAGTGGAAAAAGGAATATATTCAAATATAAACTACACAGAAGCATTCTGTGAAACTTCTTTCTGTTCTGTGCACTCAACTGCCAGGGTTGAACCTTAATTTTGATTGAGCCGTTCTGAAACACTCTTTCTGTAGAAACTGCAATTGGACATTCTGAGCGCTAAGAGGCCTATATTGGGAAAAAGAATATCTACAAATAAAAACTACACAGAAGCATTCTGTGAAACTTCTTTCTGTTCTGTTCATTCAACTAAAAGAGTTGAACCTTAGTTTTGATTGAGCCATTCTGAAACACTCTTTCTGTAGAAAATGCAAGTGGAGATTCGGAGCGCTAAGAGGGTAATAGTGGAAAAAGGAATGTCTTCAAATATAAACTCCACAAAATCATTCTGTGAAACTTGTTTCTGATCTGTGCATTCAGCTAACAGTGTTAAACCATACTTTTGATTGAGCAGATCTGAACACTCTTTCTGTAGAAAATGCAACTGGACATTTGGAGCGCTAAGAGGGTAGTAGTGGAAAAAGGAATATATTCAAATATAAACTACACAGAAGCATTCTGTGAAACTTCTTTCTGATCTGAGCATTCAGCTAACAGAGTTAACACATACTTTTGATTGAGCAGTTTTGAAACACTCTGTCTGTAGAAAACGCAACTGGACATTCGTAGCGCTAAGTGGGTAATAGTGGAAAAAAGAATATGTGCAAATATAAACTACACAGAAGCATTGTATGAAACTTCTTTCTGTTCTGTGCATTCAACTAACAGAGTAGAACCTTACTTTTGATTGAGCCGTTCTGAAACACTCTTTCTGTAGAAACTGCAATTGGACATTCTGAGCGCTAAGAGGCCTCTATTGGGAAAAATAATATCTTCAAATAAAAACTACACAGAAGCATTGTGTGAAACTTATTTCTGATATGTGCATTCAGCTAACAGAGTTAAACCATACTTTTGATTGCGCAGTTCTGAACACTCTTTCTGTAGAAAATGCACGTGGACATTCGGAGCGCTAAGAGGGTAATAGTGGAAAAAGGAATATATTCAAATATAAACTACACAGTAGCATTCTGTGAAAATTCTTCCTGTTCTGTGCATTCAACTAACAGAGTTGAACCTTACTTTTGATTGAGCCGTTCTGAAACACTCTTTCTGTAGAAACTGCAATTGGACATGCTAAGCGCTTAGAGGCCTACATTGGGAAAAAGAATATCTTCAAATAAAAACTACACAGATGCATTCTGTGAAACTTATTTCTGATCTGTAAATTCAGTTAACAGAGATAAAATATATTTTTGATTGAGCAGTTATGAAACACTCTTTCTGTAGAAAATGCAACTGGACATTTGGAGCGCTAACAGTGTAGTAGTAGAAAAAGGAATATATTCAAATATAAACTACACAGAAGCATTCTGTGAAACTTCTTTCTCATCTGAGCATTCAGCTAACAGAGTTAAACCATACTTTTGATTGAGCAGTTTTGAAACACTCTGTCTGTAGAAAATGCAACTGGACATTCGTAGCGCTAAGTGGGTAATAGTGGAAAAAAGAATATGTTCAAATATAAACTACACAGAAGCATTGTATGAAACTTCTTTCTGTTCTGTGCATTCAACTAACAGAGTTCAACCTTACTTTTGATTGAGCCGTTCTGAAACACTCTTTCTGTAGAAACTGCAATTGGACATTCTGAGCGCTAGGAGGCCTATATTGGGAGAAAGAATGTCTACAAATAAAAACTACACAGAAGAATTGTGTGAAACTTCTTTCTGTTCTGTTTGTTCAACTAAAAGAGTTGAACCTTAGTTTTGATTGAGCCGTTCTGAAACACTCTTTCTGTAGAAACTGCAATTGGACATTCTGAGCGCTAAGAGGCCTCTATTGGGAAAAATAATATCTTCAAATAAAAACTACAGAGAAGCATTGTGTGAAACTTATTTCTGATATGTTCAGTAAGCTAACAGAGTTAAACCATACTTTTGATTGAGCAGTTCTGAACACTCTTTCTGTAGAAAATGCAAGTGGACATTCGGAGCGCTAAGAGGGTAATAGTGGAAAAAGGAATATATTCAAATATAAACTACACAGTTGCATTCTGTGAAAATTCTTTCTGTTCTGTGCATTCAACTAACAGAGTTGAACCTTACTTTTGATTGAGCCGTTCTGAAACACTCTTTCTATACAAACTGCAATTGGACATGCTAAGCGCTAAGAGGCCTACATTGGGAAAAAGCATATCTTCAAATAAAAACTACACAGATGCATTCTGTGAAACTTATTTCTGATCTGTAAATTCAGTTAACAGAGATAAAACATATTTTTGATTGAGCAGTTATGAAACACTCTTTTTGTAGAAAATGCAAGTGGAGATTCGGAGCGCTAAGAGGGTAATAGTGGAAAAAGGAATGTCTTCAAATATAAACTACACAGAATCATTCGGTGAAACTTCTTTCTGATCTGTGCATTCAGCTAACAGAGTTAAACCATACTTTTGATTGAGCAGATCTGAACACTCTTTCTGTAGAAAATGCAACTGGACATTTGGAGCGCTAAGAGCGTAGTAGTGAAAAAAGAAATATATTCAAATATAAAATACACAGAAGCATTCTGTGAAACTTCTTTCTGATCTGAGCATTCAGCTAACAGAGTTAAACCATACTTTTGATTGAGCAGTTTTGAAACACTCTGTCTGTAGATAATGCAACTGGACATTCGTAGCGCTAAGTGGGTAATAGTGGAAAAAAGAATATGTTCAAATATAAACTACACAGAAGCATTGTATGAAACTTCTTTCTGTTCTGTGCATTCAACTAACAGAGTTGAACCTTACTTTTGATTGAGCCGTTCTGAAACACTCTTTCTGTAGAAACTGCAATTGGACATTCTGAGCGCTAGGAGGCCTATATTGGGAAAAAGAATGTATACAAATAAAAACTACACAGAAGAATTGTGTGAAACTTCTTTCTGTTCTGTTTGTTCAACTAAAAGAGTTGAACCTTAGTTTTGATTGAGCCGTTCTGAAACACTCTTTCTGTAGAAAATGCAAGTGGAGATTCGGAGCGCTAAGAGGGTAATAGTGGAAAAAGGAATGCCTCCAAATATAAACTACACAGAATCATTCTGTGAAACTTCTTTCTGATCTGTGCATTCAGCTAACAGAGTTAAACCATAATTTTGATTGAGCAGATCTGAACACTCTTTCTGTAGAAAATGCAACTGGATATTTGGAGCGCTAAGAGAGTAGTAGTGGAAAAAGGAATATATTCAAATATAAACTACACAGAAACATTCTGTGAAACTTCTTTCTGATCTGAGCATTCAGCTAACAGAGTTAAACCATACTTTTGATTGAGCAGTTTTGAAACACTCTGTCTGTAGAAAATGCAACTGGACATTCGTAGCGCTAAGTGGGTAATAGTGGAAAAAAGAATATTTTCAAATATAAACTACACAGAAGCATTGTATGAAACTTCTTTCTGTTCTGTGCATTCAACTAGCAGAGTTGAACCTTACTTTTGATTGAGCCTTTCTGAAACACTCTTTCTGTAGAAACTGCAATTGGACATTCTGAGCGCTAAGAGGCCTCTATTGGGAAAAATAATATCTTCAAATAAAAACTACACAGAAGCATTGTGTGAAACTTATTTCTGATATGTTCATTAAGCTAACAGGGTTAAACCATACTTTTGATTGCGCAGTTCTGAACACTTTCTGTAGAAAATGCAAGTGGACATTCGGAGCGCTAAGAGGGTAATAGTGGAAAAAGGAATATATTCAAATATAAACTACACAGTAGCATTCTGTGAAAATTCTTTCTGTTCTGTGCATTCAACTAACAGATTTGAACCTTACTTTTGATTGAGCCGTTCTGAAACACTCTTTCTGTAGAAACTGCAATTGGACACGCTAAGCGCTAAGAGGCCTACATTGGGAAAAAGAATATCTTCAAATAAAAACTACACAGATGCATTCTGTGAAACTTATTTCTGATCTGTAAATTCAGTTAACAGAGATAAAACATATTTTTGATTGAGCAGTTATGAAACACTGTTTTTGTAGAAAATGCAAGTGGAGATTCGGAGCGCTAAGAGGGTAATAGTGGAAAAAGGAATGTCTTCAAATATAAACTACACAGAAGCATTCTGTGAAACTTCTTTCTGATCTGAGCATTCAGCTAACAGAATTAAACCATACTTTTGATTGAGCAGTTTTGAAACACTCTGTCTGTAGAAAATGCAACTGGACATTCGTAGCGCCAAGTGGGTAATAGTGGAAAAAAGAATATGTTCAAATATAAACTACACAGAAGCATTGTATGAAACTTCTTTCTGTTCTGTGCATTCAACTAACAGAGTTGAACCTGACTTTTGATTGAGCCTTTCTGAAACACTCTTTCCGTAGAAACTGCAATTGGACATTCTGAGCGCTAAGAGGCCTCTATTGGGAAAAATAATATCTTCAAATAAAAACTACACAGAAGCATTGTGTGAAACTTATTTCTGATATGTTCATTAAGCTAACAGAGTTAAACCATACTTTTGATTGCGCAGTTCTGAACACTCTTTCTGTAGAAAATGCAAGTGGACATTCGGAGCGCTAAGAGGGTAATAGTGGAAAAAGGAATATATTCAAATATAAACTACACAGTAGCATTCTGTGAAAATTCTTTCTGTTCTGTGCATTCAATTAACAGAGTTGAACCTTACTTTTGATTGAGCCGTTCTGAAACACTCTTTCTGTAGAAACTGCAATTGGACATGCTAAGCGCTAAGAGGCCTACATTGGGAAAAAGAATATCTTCAAATAAAAACTACACAGATGCATTCTGTGAAACTTATTTCTGATCTGTAAATTCAGTTAACAGAGATAAAACATATTTTTGATTCAGCAGTTATGAAACACTCTTTTTGTAGAAAATGCAAGTGGAGATTCGGAGCGCTAAGAGGGTAATAGTGGAAAAAGGAATGTCTTCAAATATAAACTACACAGAATCATTCAGTGAAACTTCTTTCTGATCTGTGCATTCAGATAACAGAGTTAAACCATACTTTTGATTGAGCAGATCTGAACACTCTTTCTGTAGAAAATGCAACTGGACATTTGGAGCGCTAAGAGCGTGGTAGTGGAAAAAGGAATATATTCAAATATAAACTACACAGAAGCATTCTGTGAAACTTCTTTCTGATCTGAGCATTCAGCTAACAGATTTAAACCATACTTTTGATTGAGCAGTTTTGAAACACTCTGTCTGTAGAAAATGCAACTGGACATTCGTAGCGCTAATTGGGTAATAGAGGAAAAAAGAATATGTTCAAATATAAACTACACAGAAGCATTGTATGAAACTTCTTTCTGTTCTGTGCATTCAACTAACAGAGTTGAACCTTACTTTTGATTGAGCCTTTCTGAAACACTCTTTCTGTTGAAACTGCAATTGGACATTCTGAGCGCTAAGAGGCCTATATTGGGAAAAGGAATGTCTACAAATAAAAACTACACAGAAGAATTGTGTGAAACTTCTTTCTGTTCTGTTTGTTCAACTAAAAGAGTTGAACCTTAGTTTTGATTGAGCCGTTCTGAAACACTCTTTCTGTAGAAACTGCAATTGGACATTCTGAGCGCTAAGAGGCCTCTATTGGGAAAAATAATATCTTCAAATAAAAACTACAGAGAAGCATTGTGTGAAACTTATTTCTGATATGTTCAGTAAGCTAACAGAGTTAAACCATACTTTTGATTGAGCAGTTCTGAACACTCTTTCTGTAGAAAATGCAAGTGGACATTCGGAGCGCTAAGAGGGTAATAGTGGAAAAAGGAATATATTCAAATATAAACTACACAGTTGCATTCTGTGAAAATTCTTTCTGTTCTGTGCATTCAACTAACAGAGTTGAACCTTACTTTTGATTGAGCCGTTCTGAAACACTCTTTCTATACAAACTGCAATTGGACATGCTAAGCGCTAAGAGGCCTACATTGGGAAAAAGCATATCTTCAAATAAAAACTACACAGATGCATTCTGTGAAACTTATTTCTGATCTGTAAATTCAGTTAACAGAGATAAAACATATTTTTGATTGAGCAGTTATGAAACACTCTTTTTGTAGAAAATGCAAGTGGAGATTCGGAGCGCTAAGAGGGTAATAGTGGAAAAAGGAATGTCTTCAAATATAAACTACACAGAATCATTCGGTGAAACTTCTTTCTGATCTGTGCATTCAGCTAACAGAGTTAAACCATACTTTTGATTGAGCAGATCTGAACACTCTTTCTGTAGAAAATGCAACTGGACATTTTGAGCGCTAAGAGCGTAGTAGTGAAAAAAGAAATATATTCAAATATAAAATACACAGAAGCATTCTGTGAAACTTCTTTCTGATCTGAGCATTCAGCTAACAGAGTTAAACCATACTTTTGATTGAGCAGTTTTGAAACACTCTGTCTGTAGAAAATGCAACTGGACATTCGTAGCGCTAAGTGGGTAATAGTGGAAAAAAGAATATGTTCAAATATAAACTACACAGAAGCATTGTATGAAACTTCTTTCTGTTCTGTGCATTCAACTAACAGAGTTGAACCTTACTTTTGATTGAGCCGTTCTGAAACACTCTTTCTGTAGAAACTGCAATTGGACATTCTGAGCGCTAGGAGGCCTATATTGGGAAAAAGAATGTATACAAATAAAAACTACACAGAAGAATTGTGTGAAACTTCTTTCTGTTCTGTTTGTTCAACTAAAAGAGTTGAACTTTAGTTTTGATTGAGCCGTTGTGAAACACTCTTTCTGTAGAAAATGCAAGTGGAGATTCAGAGCGCTAAGAGGGTAATAGTGGAAAAAGGAATGTCTCCAAATATAAACTACACAGAATCATTCTGTGAAACTTCTTTCTGATCTGTGCATTCAGCTAACAGAGTTAAACCATACTTTTGATTGAGCAGATGTGAACACTCTTTCTGTAGAAAATGCAACTGGACCTTTGGAGCGCTTAGAGAGTAGTAGTGGAAAAAGGAATATATTCAAATATAAACTACACAGAAGCATTCTGTGAAACTTCTTTCTGATCTGAGCATTCAGCTAACAGAGTTAAAACATACTTTTGATTGAGCAGTTTTGAAACACTCTGTCTGTAGAAAATGCAACTGGACATTCGTAGCGCCAAGTGGGTAATAGTGGAAAAAAGAATATGTTCAAATATAAACTACACAGAAGCATTGTTTGAAATTTCTTTCTGTTCTGTGCATTCAACTAACAGAGTTGAACCTTACTTTTGATTGAGCCTTTCTGAAACACTCTTTCTGTAGAAACTGCAATTGGACATTCTGAGCGCTAAGAGGCCTATATTGGGAAAAATAATATCTTCAAATAAAAACTACACAGAAGCATTGTGTGAAACTTATTTCTGATATGTTCATTAAGCTAACAGAGTTAAACCATACTTTTGATTGCGCAGTTCTGAACACTCTTTCTGTAGAAAATGCAAGTGGACATTCGTAGCGCTAAGAGGGTAATAGTGGAGAAAGGAATATATTCAAATATAAACTACACAGTAGCATTCTGTGAAAATTCTTTCTGTTCTGTGCATTCAACTAGCAGAGTTGAACCTTACTTTTGATTGAGCCGTTCTGAAACACTCTTTCTGTAGAAACTGCAATTGGACATGCTAAGCGCTAAGAGGCCTACATTGGGAAAAAGAATATCTTCAAATAAAAACTACACAGATGCATTCTGTGAAACTTATTTCTGATCTGTAAATTCAGTTAACACAGATAAAACATATTTTTGATTCAGCAGTTATGAAACACTCTTTTTGTAGAAAATGCAAGTGGAGATTCGGAGCGCTAAGAGGGTAATAGTGGAAAAAGGAATGTCATCAAATATAAACTACACAGAATCATTCGGTGAAACTTCTTTCTGATCTGTGCATTCAGCTAACAGAGTTAAACCATACTTTTGATTGAGCAGATCTGAACACTCTTTCTGTAGAAAATGCAACTGGACATTTGGAGCGCTAAGAGCGTGGTAGTGGAAAAAGGAACATATTCAAATATAAACTACACAGAAGCATTCTGTGAAACTTCTTTCTGATCTGAGCATTCAGCTAACAGAGTTAAACCATACTTTTGATTGAGCAGTTTTGAAACACTCTGTCTGTAGAAAATGCAACTGGACATTCGTAGCGCTAATTGGGTAATAGAGGAAAAAAGAATATGTTCAAATATAAACTACACAGAAGCATTGTATGAAACTTCTTTCTGTTCTGTGCATTCAACTAACAGAGTTGAACCTTACTTTTGATTGAGCCGTTCTGAAACACTCTTTCTGTAGAAACTGCAATTGGACATTCTGAGCGCTAAGAGACCTATATTGGGAAAAAGAATGTCTACAAATAAAAACTACACAGAAGAATTGTGTGAAACTTCTTTCTGTTCTGTTTGTTCAACTAAAAGAGTTGAACCTTAGTTTTGATTGAGCCGTTCTGAAACACTCTTTCTGTAGAAAATGCAAGTGGAGATTCGGAGCGCCAAGAGGGTAATAGTGGAAAAGGGAATGTCTACAAATATAAACTACACAGGATCATTCTGTGAAACTTCTTTCTGATCTGTGCATTCAGCTAACAGAGTTTAACCATTCTTTTGATTGAGCAGTTTTGAAACACTCTGTCTGTAGAAAATGCAACTGGACATTCGTAGCGCTAAGTGGGTAATAGTGGAAAAAAGAATATGTTCAAATATAAACTACACAGAAGCATTGTATGAAACTTCTTTCTGTTCTGTGCATTCAACTAACAGAGTTGAACCTTACTTTTGATTGAGCCTTTCTGAAACACTCTTTCTGTTGAAACTGCAATTGGACATTCTGAGCGCTAAGAGGCCTCTATTGGGAAAAATAATATCTTCAAATAAAAACTACACAGATGCATTCTGTGAAACTTATTTCTGATCTGTAAATTCAGTTAACAGAGATAAAACATATTTTTGATTGAGCAGTTATGAAACACTCTTTTTGTAGAAAATGCAAGTTGAGATTCGGAGCGCTAAGAGGGTAATAGTGGAAAAAGGAATGTCTTCAAATATAAACTACACAGAATCATTCGGTGAAACTTCTTTCTGATCTGTGCATTCAGCTAACAGAGTTAAACCATACTTTTGATTGAGCAGATCTGAACACTCTTTCTGTAGAAAATGCAACTGGACATTTGGAGCGCTAAGAGCGTATTAGTGGAAAAAGGAATATATTCAAATATAAACTACACAGAAGCATTCTGTGAAACTTCTTTCTGATCTGAGCATTCAGCTAACAGAGTTAAACCATACTTTTGATTGAGCAGTTTTGAAACACTCTGTCTGTAAAAAATGCAACTGGACATTCGTAGCGCTAAGTGGGTAATAGTGGAAAAAAGAATATGTTCAAATATAAACTACACAGAAGCATTGTATGAAACTTCTTTCTGTTCTGTGCATTCAACTAACAGGGTTGAACCTGACTTTTGATTGAGCCGTTCTGAAACACTCTTTCTGTAGAAACTGCAATTGGACATTCTGAGCGCTAAGAGTCCTATATTGGGAAAAAGAATGTCTACAAATAAAAACTACACAGAAGAATTGTGTGAAACTTCTTTCTGTTCTGTTTGTTCAACTAAAAGAGTTCAACCTTAGTTTTGATTGAGCCGTTCTGAAACACTCTTTCTGTAGAAAATGCAAGTGGAGATTCGGAGCGCTAAGAGGGTAATAGTGGAAAAAGGAATGTCTCCAAATATAAACTACACAGAATCATTCTGTGAAACTTCTTTCTGATCTGTGCATTCAGCTAACAGAGTTAAACCATACTTTTGATTGAGCAGATCTGAACACTCTTTCTGTAGAAAATGCAACTGGACATTTGGAGCGCTAAGAGAGTAGTAGTGGAAAAAGGAATATATTCAAATATACACTACACAGAAGCATTCTGTGAAACTTCTTTCTGATCTGAGCATTCAGCTAACAGATTTAAAACATATTTTTGATTGAGCAGTTTTGAAACACTCTGTCTGTAGAAAATGCAACTGGACATTCGTAGCGCCAAGTGGGTAATAGTGGAAAAAAGAATATGTTCAAATATAAACTACACAGAAGCATTGTTTGAAATTACTTTCTGTTCTGTGCATTCAACTAACAGAGTTGAACCTTACTTTTGATTGAGCCTTTCTGAAACACTCTTTCTGTAGAAACTGCAATTGGACATTCTGAGCGCTAAGAGGCCTATATTGGGAAAAATAATATCTTCAAATAAAAACTACACAGAGGCATTGTGTGAAACTTATTTCTGATATGTTCATTAAGCTAACAGAGTTAAACCATACTTTTGATTGCGCAGTTCTGAACACTCTTTCTGTAGAAAATGCAAGTGGACATTCGGAGCGCTAAGAGGGTAATAGTGGAAAAAGGAATATATTCAAATATAAACTACACAGTAGCATTCTGTGAAAATTCTTTCTGTTCTGTGCATTCAACTAACAGAGTTGAACCTTACTTTTGATTGAGCCGTTCTGAAACACTCTTTCTGTAGAAACTGCAATTGGACATGCTAAGCGCTAAGAGGCCTACATTGGGAAAAAGAATATCTTCAAATAAAAACTACACAGATGCATTCTGTGAAACTTATTTCTGATCTGTAAATTCAGTTAACAGAGATAAAACATATTTTTGATTGAGCAGTTATGAAACACTCTTTTTGTAGAAAATGCAAGTGGAGATTCGGAGCGCTAAGAGGGTAATAGTGGAAAAAGGAATGTCTTCAAATATAAACTACACAGAATCATTCGGTGAAACTTCTTTCTGATCTGTGCATTCAGCTAACAGAGTTAAACCATACTTTTGATTGTGCAGATCTGAACACTCTTTCTGTAGAAAATGCAACTGGACATTTGGAGCGCTAAGAGCGTAGTAGTGGAAAAAGGAATATATTCAAATATAAACTACACAGAAGCATTCTGTGAAACTTCTTTCTGATCTGAGCATTCAGCTAACAGAGTTAAACCATACTTTTGATTGAGCAGTTTTGAAACACTCTGTCTGTAGAAAATGCAACTGGACATTCGTAGCGCTAAGTGGGTAATAGTGGAAAAAAGAATATGTTCAAATATAAACTACACAGAATCATTGTATGAAACTTCTTTCTGTTCTGTGCATTCAACTAACAGAGTTGAACCTTACTTTTGATTGAGCCTTTCTGAAACACTCTTTCTGTAGAAACTGCAATTGGACATTCTGAGCGCTAAGAGGCCTCTATTGGGAAAAATAATATCTTCAAATAAAAACTACACAGAAGCATTGTGTGAAACTTATTTCTGATATGTTCATTAAGCTAACAGAGTTAAACCATACTTTTGATTGCGCAGTTCTGAACCCTCTTTCTGTAGAAAATGCAAGTGGACATTCCGAGCGCTAAGAGGGTAATAGTGGAAAAAGGAATATATTCAAATATAAACTACACAGTAGCATTCTGTGAAAATTCTTTCTGTTCTGTGCATTCAACTAACAGAGTTGAACCTTACTTTGGATTGAGCCGTTCTGAAACACTCTTTCTGTAGAAACTGCAATTGGACATGCTAAGCGCTAAGAGGCCTACATTGGGAAAAAGAATATCTTCAAATAAAAACTACACAGATGCATTCTGTGAAACTTATTTCTGATCTGTAAATTCAGTTAACAGAGATAAAACATATTTTTGATTGAGCAGTAATGAAACACTTTTTTTGTAGAAAATGCAAGTGGAGATTCGGAGCGCTAAGATGGTAATAGTGGAAAAAGGAATGTCTTCAAATATAAACTACACAGAATCATTCGGTGAAACTTCTTTCTGATCTGTGCATTCAGCTAACAGAGTTAAACCATACTTTTGATTGAGCAGATCTGAACACTCTTTCTGTAGAAAATGCAACTCGACATTTGGAGCGCTAAGAGCGTAGTAGTGGAAAAGGAATATATTCAAATATAAACTACACAGAAGCATTCTGTGAAACTTCTTTCTGATCTAAGCATTCAGCTAACAGAGTTAAACCACACTTTTGATTGAGCAGTTTTGAAACACTCTGTCTGTAGAAAATGCAACTGGACATTCGTAGCGCTAAGTGGGTAAGAGTGGAAAAAAGAATATGTTCAAATATAAACTACACAGAAGCATTGTATGAAACTTCTTTCTGTTCTGTGCATTCAACTAACAGAGTTGAACCTTACTTTTGATTGAGCCGTTCTGAAACACTCTTTCTGTAGAAACTGCAATTGGACATTCTGAGCGCTAAGAGGCCTATATTGGGAAAAAGAATGTCTACAAATAAAAACTACACAGAAGAATTGTGTGAAACTTCTTTCTGTTCTGTTTGTTCAACTAAAAGAGTTGAACCTTAGCTTTGATTGAGTCGTTCTGAAACACTCTTTCTGTAGAAAATGCAAGTGGAGATTCGGAGCGCTAAGAGGGTAATAGTGGAAAAAGGAATGTCTCCAAATATAAACTACACAGAATCATTCTGTGAAACTTCTTTCTGATCTGTGCATTCAGCTAACAGAGTTCAACCATACTTTTGATTGAGCAGATCTGAACACTCTTTCTGCAGAAAATGCAACTGGACATTTGGAGCGCTAAGAGAGTAGTAGTGGAAAAAGGAATATATTCAAATATAAACTACACAGAAGCATTCTGTGAAACTTCTTTCTGATCTGAGCATTCAGCTAACAGAGTTAAACCATACTTTTGATTGAGCAGTTTTGAAACACTCTGTCTGTAGAAAATGCAACTGGACATTCGTAGCGCTAAGTGGGTAATAGTGGAAAAAAGAATATGTTCAAATATAAACTACACAGAAGCATTGTATGAAACTTCTTTCTGTTCTCTGCATTCAACTAACAGAGTTGAACCTTACTTTTGATTGAGCCTTTCTGAAACACTCTTTCTGTAGAAACTGCAATTGGACATTCTGAGCGCTAAGAGGCCTCTATTGGGAAAAAAAATATCTTCAAATAAAATCTACACAGAAGCATTGTGTGAAACTTATTTCTGATATGTTCATTAAGCTAACAGAGTTAAACCATACTTTTGATTGCGCAGTTCTGAACCCTCTTTCTGTAGAAAATGCAAGTGGACATTCCGAGCGCTAAGAGGGTAATAGTGGAAAAAGGAATATATTCAAATATAAACTACACAGTAGCATTCTGTGAAAATTCTTTCTGTTCTGTGCATTCAACTAACAGAGTTGAACCTTACTTTGGATTGAGCCGTTCTGAAACACTCTTTCTGTAGAAACTGCAATTGGACATGCTAAGCGCTAAGAGGCCTACATTGGGAAAAAGAATATCTTCAAATAAAAACTACACAGATGCATTCTGTGAAACTTATTTCTGATCTGTAAATTCAGTTAACAGAGATAAAACATATTTTTGATTGAGCAGTAATGAAACACTTTTTTTGTAGAAAATGCAAGTGGAGGTTCGGAGCGCTAAGATGGTAATAGTGGAAAAAGGAATGTCTTCAAATATAAACTACACAGAATCATTCGGTGAAACTCCTTTCTGATCTGTGCATTCAGCTAACAGAGTTAAACCATACTTTTGATTGAGCACATCTGAACACTCTTTCTGTTGAAAATGCAACTGGACATTTGGAGCGCCAAGAGCGTAGTAGTGGAAAAAGGAATGTATTCAAATATAAACTACACAGAAGCATTCTGTGAAACTTCTTTCTGATCTGAGCATTCAGCTAACAGATTTTAACCATACTTTTGATTGAGCAGTTTTGAAACACTCTGTCTGTAGAAAATGCAACTGGACATTCGTAGCGCTAAGTGGGTAATAGCGGAAAAAAGAATATGTTCAAATATAAACTACACAGAAGCATTGCATGAAACTTCTTTCTGTTCTGTGCATTCAACTAACAGAGTTGAACCTTACATTTGATTGAGCCTTTCTGAAACACTCTTTCTGTAGAAACTGCAATTGGACATTCTGAGCGCTAAGAGGCCTCTATTGGGAAAAATAATATCTTCAAATAAAAACTACACAGAAGCATTGTGTGAAACTTATTTCTGATATGTTCATTAAGCTAACAGAGTTAAAACATACTTTTGATTGCGCAGTTCTGAACACTCTTTCTGTAGAAAATGCAAGTGGACATTCGGAGCGCTAAGAGGGTAATAGTGGAAAAAGGGATATATTCAAATATAAACTACACAGTAGCATTCTGTGAAAATTCTTCCTGTTCTGTGCATTCAACTAACAGAGTTGAACCTTACTTTTGATTGAGCCGTTCTGAAACACTGTTTCTGTAGAAACTGCAATTGGACATGCTAAGCGCTAAGAGGCCTACATTGGGAAAAAGAATATCTTCAAATAAAAACTACACAGATGCATTCTGTGAAACTTATTTCTGATCTGTAAATTCAGTTAACAGAGATAAAACATATTTTTGATTGAGCAGTTATGAAACACACTTTTTGTAGAAAATGCAAGTGGAGATTCGGAGCGCTAAGAGGGTAATAGTGGAAAAAGGAATGTCTTCAAATATAAACTACACAGAATCATTCGGTGAAACTTCTTTCTGATCTGTGCATTCAGCTAACAGAGTTAAACCATACTTTTGATTGAGCAGATCTGAACACTCTTTCTGTAGAAAATGCAACTCGACATTTGGAGCGCTAAGAGCGTAGTAGTGGAAAAGGAATATATTCAAATATAAACTACACAGAAGCATTCTGTGAAACTTCTTTCTGATCTAAGCATTCAGCTAACAGAGTTAAACCACACTTTTGATTGAGCAGTTTTGAAACACTCTGTCTGTAGAAAATGCAACTGGACATTCGTAGCGCTAAGTGGGTAAGAGTGGAAAAAAGAATATGTTCAAATATAAACTACAAAGAAGCATTGTATGAAACTTCTTTCTGTTCTGTGCATTCAACTAACAGAGTTGAACCTTACTTTTGATTGAGCCGTTCTGAAACACTCTTTCTGTAGAAACTGCAATTGGACATTCTGAGCGCTAAGAGGCCTATATTGGGAAAAAGAATGTCTACAAATAAAAACTACACAGAAGAATTGTGTGAAACTTCTTTCTGTTCTGTTTGTTCAACTAAAAGAGTTGAACCTTAGTTTTGATTGAGTCGTTCTGAAACACTCTTTCTGTAGAAAATGCAAGTGGAGATTCGGAGCGCTAAGAGGGTAATAGTGGAAAAAGGAATGTCTCCAAATATAAACTACACAGAATCATTCTGTGAAACTTCTTTCTGATCTGTGCATTCAGCTAACAGAGTTCAACCATACTTTTGATTGAGCAGATCTGAACACTCTTTCTGCAGAAAATGCAACTGGACATTTGGAGCGCTAAGAGAGTAGTAGTGGAAAAAGGAATATATTCAAATATAAACTACACAGAAGCATTCTGTGAAACTTCTTTCTGATCTGAGCATTCAGCTAACAGAGTTAAACCATACTTTTGATTGAGCAGTTTTGAAACACTCTGTCTGTAGAAAATGCAACTGGACATTCGTAGCGCTAAGTGGGTAATAGTGGAAAAAAGAATATGTTCAAATATAAACTACACAGAAGCATTGTATGAAACTTCTTTCTGTTCTGTGCATTCAACTAACAGAGTTGAACCTTACTTTTGATTGAGCCTTTCTGAAACACTCTTTCTGTAGAAACTGCAATTGGACATTCTGAGCGCTAAGAGGCCTCTATTGGGAAAAATAATATCTTCAAATAAAAACTACACAGAAGCATTGTGTGAAACTTATTTCTGATATGTTCATTAAGCTAACAGAGTTAAACAATACTTTTGATTGCGCAGTTCTGAACACTCTTTCTGTAGAAAATGCAAGTGGACATTCGGAGCGCTAAGAGGGTAATAGTTGAAAAAGGAATATATTCAAATATAAACTACACAGTAGCATTCTGTGAAAATTCTTTCTGTTCTGTGCATTCAACTAACAGAGTTGAACCTTACTTTTGATTGAGCCGTTCTGAAACACTCTTTCTGTAGAAACTGCAATTGGACATGCTAAGCGCTAAGAGGCCTACATTGGGAAAAAGAATATCTTCAAATAAAAACTACACAGATGCATTCTGTGAAACTTATTTCTGATCTATAAATTCAGTTAACAGAGATAAAACATATTTTTGATTGAGCAGTTATGAAACACTCTTTTTGTAGAAAATGCAAGTGGAGATTCGGAGCGCTAAGAGGGTAATAGTGGAAAAAGGAATGTCTTCAAATATAAACTACAAAGAATCATTCGGTGAAACTTCTTTCTGATCTGTGCATTCAGCTAACAGAGTTAAACCATCCTTTTGATTGAGCAGATCTGAACACTCTTTCTGTTGAAAATGCAACTGGACATTTTGAGCGCTAAGAGCGTAGTAGTGGCAAAAGTAATATATTCAAATATAAACTACACAGAAGCATTCTGTGAAACTTCTTTCTGATCTGAGCATACAGCTAACAGAGTTAAACCATACTTTTGATTGAGCAGTTTTGAAACACTCTGTCTGTAGAAAATGCAACTGGACATTCGTAGCGCTAAGTGGGTAATAGTGGAAAAGAGAATATGTTCAAATATAAACTACACAGAAGCATTGTATGAAACTTCTTTCTGTTCTGTGCATTCAACTAACAGAGTTGAACCTTACTTTTGATTGAGCCGTTCTGAAACACTCTTTCTGTAGAAACTGCAATTGGACATTCTGAGCGCTAAGAGGCCTATATTGGGAAAAAGAATGTCTACAAATAAAAACTACACAGAAGAATTGTGTGAAACTTCTTTCTGTTCTGTTTGTTCAACTAAAAGATTTGAACCTTAGTTTTGATTGAGCCGTTCTGAAACACTCTTTCTGTAGAAAATGCAAGTGGAGATTCGGAGCGCTAAGAGGGTAATAGTGGAAAAAGGAATGTCTCCAAATATAAACTACACAGAATCATTCTGTGAAACTTCTTTCTGATCTGTGCATTCAGCTAACAGAGTTAAACCATACTTTTGATTGAGCAGATCTGAACACTCTTTCTGTAGAAAATGCAACAGGACATTTGGAGCGCTACGAGAGTAGTAGTGGAAAAAGGAATATATTCAAATATAAACTACACAGAAGCATTCTGTGAAACTTCTTTCTGATCTGAGCATTCAGCTAACAGAGTTAAACCATACTTTTGATTGAGCAGTTTTGAAACACTCTGTCTGTGGAAAATGCAACTGGACATTCGTAGCGCTAAGTGGGTAATAGTGGAAAAAAGAATATGTTCAAATATAAACTACACAGAAGCATTGCATGAAACTTCTTTCTGTTCTGTGCATTCAACTAACAGAGTTGAACCTTACTTTTGATTGAGCCTTTCTGAAACACTCTTTCTGTAGAAACTGCAATTGGACATTCTGAGCGCTAAGAGGCCTCTATTGGGAAAAATAATATCTTCAAATAAAAACTACACTGAAGCATTGTGTGAAACTTATTTCTGATATGTTCATTAAGCTAACAGAGTTAAAACATACTTTTGATTGCGCAGTTCTGAACACTCTTTCTGTAGAAAATGCAAGTGGACATTCGGAGCGCTAAGAGGGTAATAGTGGAAAAAGGGATATATTCAAATATAAACTACACAGTAGCATTCTGTGAAAATTCTTTCTGTTCTGTGCATTCAACTAACAGAGTTGAACCTTACTTTTGATTGAGCCGTTCTGAAACACTGTTTCTGTAGAAACTGCAATTGGACATGCTAAGCGCTAAGAGGCCTACATTGGGAAAAAGAATATCTTCAAATAAAAACTACACAGATGCATTCTGTGAAACTTATTTCTGATCTGTAAATTCAGTTAACAGAGATAAAACATATTTTTGATTGAGCAGTTATGAAACACTCTTTTTGTAGACAATGCAAGTGGAGATTCGGAGCGCTAAGAGTGTAATAGTGGAAAAAGGAATGTCTTCAAATATAAACTACACAGAATCATTCGGTGAAACTTCTTTCTGATCTGTGCATTCAGCTAACAGAGTTAAACCATACTTTTGATTGAGCAGATCTGAAAACTCTTTCTGTTGAAAATGCAACTGGACATTTGGAGCGCTAAGAGCGTAGTAGTGGAAAAAGGAATATATTCAAATATAAACTACACAGAAGCATTCTGTGAAACTTCTTTCTGATCTGAGCATTCAGCTAACAGAGTTAAACCATACTTTTGATTGAGCAGTTTTGAAACACTCTGTGTGTAGAAAATGCAACTGGACATTCGTAGCGCTAAGTGGGTAATAGTGGAAAAAAGAATATGTTCAAATATAAACTACACAGAAGCATTGTATGAAACTTCTTTCTGTTCTGTGCATTCAACTAACAGAGTTGAACCTTACTTTTGATTGAGCCGTTCTGAAACACTCTTTCTGTAGAAACTGCAATTGGACATTCTGAGCGCTAAGAGGCCTATATTGGGAAAAAGAATGTCTACAAATAAAAACTACACAGAAGAATTGTGTGAAACTTCTTTCTGTTCTGTTTGTTCAACTAAAAGAGTTGAACCTTAGTTTTGATTGAGCCGTTCTGAAACACTCTTTCTGTAGAAAATGCAAGTGGAGATTCCGAGCGCTAAGAGGGTAATAGTGGAAAAAGGAATGTCTCCAAATATAAACTACACAGAATCATTCTGTGAAACTTCTTTCTGATCTGTGCATTCAGCTAACAGAGTTAAACCATACTTTTGATTGAGCAGATCTGAACACTCTTTCTGTAGAAAATGCAACTGGACATTTGGAGCGCTAAGAGAGTAGTAGTGGAAAAAGGAATATATTCAAATATAAACTACACAGAAGCATTCTGTGAAACTTCTTTCTGAACTGAGCATTCAGCTAACAGAGTTAAACCATACTTTTGATTGAGCAGTTTTGAAACACTCTGTCTGTGGAAAATGCAACTGGACATTCGTAGCGCTAAGTGGGTAATAGTGGAAAAATGAATATGTTCAAATATAAACTACACAGAAGCATTGTATGAAACTTCTTTCTGTTCTGTGCATTCAACTAACAGAGTTGAACCTTACTTTTGATTGAGCCTTTCTGAAACACTCTTTCTGTAGAAACTGCAATTGGACATTCTGAGCGCTAAGAGGCCTCTTTTGGGAAAAATAATATCTTCAAATAAAAACTACACAGAAGCATTGTGTGAAACTTATTTCTGATATGTTCATTAAGCTAACAGAGTTAAACCATACTTTTGATTGCGCAGTTCTGAACACTCTTTCTGTAGAAAATGCAAGTGGACATTCGGAGCGCTAAGAGGGTAATAGTGGAAAAAGGAATATATTCAAATATAAACTACACAGTAGCATTCTGTGAAAACTCTTTCTGTTCTGTGCATTCAGCTAACAGAGTTGAACCTTACTTTTGATTGAGCCGTTCTGAAACTCTCTTTCTGTAGAAACTGCAATTGGACACGCTAAGCGCTAAGAGGCCTACATTGGGAAAAAGAATATCTTCAAATAAAAACTACACAGATGCATTCTGTGAAACTTATTTCTGATCTGTAAATTCAGTTAACAGAGATAAAACATATTTTTGATTCAGCAGTTATGAAACACTCTTTTTGTAGAAAATGCAAGTGGAGATTCGGAGCGCTAAGAGGGTAATAGTGGAAAAAGGAATGTCTTCAAATATAAACTACACAGAATCATTCGGTGAAACTTCTTTCTGATCTGTGCATTCAGCTAACAGAGTTAAACCATACTTTTGATTGAGCAGATCTGAACACTCTTTCTGTTGAAAATGCAACTGGACATTTTGAGCGCTAAGAGCGTAGTAGTGGAAAAAGTAATATATTCAAATATAAACTACACAGAAGCATTCTGTGAAACTTCTTTCTGATCTGAGCATACAGCTAACAGAGTTAAACCATACTTTTGATTGAGCAGTTTTGAAACACTCTGTCTGTAGAAAATGCAACTGGACATTCGTAGCGCTAAGTGGGTAATAGTGGAAAAGAGAATATGTTCAAATATAAACTACACAGAAACATTGTATGAAACTTCTTTCTGTTCTGTGCATTCAACTAACAGAGTTGAACCTTACTTTTGATTGAGCCGTTCTGAAACACTCTTTCTGTAGAAACTGCAATTGGACATTCTGAGCGCTAAGAGGCCTATATTGGGAAAAAGAATGTCTAAAAATAAAAACTACACAGAAGAATTGTGTGAAACTTCTTTCTGTTCTGTTTGTTCAACTAAAAGAGTTGAACCTTAGTTTTGATTGAGCCGTTCTGAAACACTCTTTCTGTAGAAAATGCAAGTGGAGATTCGGAGCGCTAAGAGGGTAATAGTGGAAAAAGGAATGTCTCCAAATATAAACTACACAGAATCATTCTGTGAAACTTCTTTCTGATCTGTGCATTCAGCTAACAGAGTTAAACCATACTTTTGATTGAGCAGATCTGAACACTCTTTCTGTAGAAAATGCAACAGGACATTTGGAGCGCTACGAGAGTAGTAGTGGAAAAAGGAATATATTCAAATATAAACTACACAGAAGCATTCTGTGAAACTTCTTTCTGATCTGAGCATTCAGCTAACAGAGTTAAACCATACTTTTGATTGAGCAGTTTTGAAACACTCTGTCTGTAGAAAATGCAACTGGACATTCGTAGCGCTAAGTAGGTAATAGTGGAAAAAAGAATATGTTCAAATATAAACTACACAGAAGCATTGCATGAAACTTCTTTCTGTTCTGTGCATTCAACTAACAGAGTTGAACCTTACTTTTGATTGAGCCTTTCTGAAACACTCTTTCTGTAGAAACTGCAATTGGACATTCTGAGCGCTAAGAGGCCTCTATTGGGAAAAATAATATCTTCAAATAAAAACTACACAGAAGCATTGTGTGAAACTTATTTCTGATATGTTCATTAAGCTAACAGAGTTAAAACATACTTTTGATTGCGCAGTTCTGAACACTCTTTCTGTAGAAAATGCAAGTGGACATTCGGAGCGCTAAGAGGGTAATAGTGGAAAAAGGGATATATTCAAATATAAACTACACAGTAGCATTCTGTGAAAATTCTTTCTGTTCTGTGCATTCAACTAACAGAGTTGAACCTTACTTTTGATTGAGCCGTTCTGAAACACTGTTTCTGTAGAAACTGCAATTGGACATGCTAAGCGCTAAGAGGCCTACATTGGGAAAAAGAATATCTTCAAATAAAAACTACACAGATGCATTCTGTGAAACTTATTTCTGATCTGTAAATTCAGTTAACAGAGATAAAACATATTTTTGATTGAGCAGTTATGAAACACTCTTTTTGTAGAAAATGCAAGTGGAGATTCGGAGCGCTAAGAGGGTAATAGTGGAAAAAGGAATGTCTTCAAATATAAACTACACAGAATCATTCGGTGAAACTTCTTTCTGATCTGTGCATTCAGCTAACAGAGTTAAACCATACTTTTGATTGAGCAGATCTGAACACTCTTTCTGTTGAAAATGCAACTGGACATTTGGAGCGCTAAGAGCGTAGTAGTGGAAAAAGGAATATATTCAAATATAAACTACACAGAAGCATTCTGTGAAACTTCTTTCTGATCTGAGCATTCAGCTAACAGAGTTAAACCGTACTTTTGATTGAGCAGTTTTGAAACACTCTGTCTGTAGAAAATGCAACTGGACATTCGTAGCGCTAAGTGGGTAATAGTGGAAAAAAGAATATGTTCAAATATAAACTACACAGAAGCATTGTATGAAACCTCTTTCTGTTCTGTGCATTCAACTAACAGAGTTGAACCTTACATTTGATAGAGCCGTTCTGAAATACTCTTTCTGTAGAAACTGCAATTGGACATTCTGAGCGCTAAGAGGCCTATATTGGGAAAAAGAATGTCTACAAATAAAAACTACACAGAAGAATTGTGTGAAACTTCTTTCTGTTCTGTTTGTTCAACTAAAAGAGTTGAACCTTAGTTTTGATTGAGCCGTTCTGAAACACTCTTTCTGTAGAAAATGCAAGTGGAGATTCCGAGCGCTAAGAGGGTAATAGTGGAAAAAGGAATGTCTCCAAATATAAACTACACAGAATCATTCTGTGAAACTTCTTTCTGATCTGTGCATTCAGCTAACAGAGTTAAACCATACTTTTGATTGAGCAGATCTGAACACTCTTTCTGTAGAAAATGCAACTGGACATTTGGAGCGCTAAGAGCGTAGTAGTGGAAAAAGGAATATATTCAAATATAAACTACACAGAAGCATTCTGTGAAACTTCTTTCTGAACTGAGCATTCAGCTAACAGAGTTAAACCATACTTTTGATTGAGCAGTTTTGAAACACTCTGTCTGTGGAAAATGCAACTGGACATTCGTAGCGCTAAGTGGGTAATAGTGGAAAAAAGAATATGTTCAAATATAAACTACACAGAAGCATTGTATGAAACTTCTTTCTGTTCTGTGCATTCAACTAACAGAGTTGATCCTTACTTTTGATTGAGCCTTTCTGAAACACTCTTTCTGTAGAAACTGCAGTTGGACATTCTGAGCGCTAAGAGGCCTCTATTGGGAAAAATAATATCTTCAAATAAAAATTACACAGAAGCATTGTGTGAAACTTATTTCTGATATGTTCATTAAGCTAACAGAGTTAAACCATACTTTTGATTGCGCCGTTCTGAACACTCTTTCTGTAGAAAATGCAAGTGGACATTCGGAGCGCTAAGAGGGTAATAGTGGAAAAAGGAATATATTCAAATGTAAACTACACAGTAGCATTCTGTGAAAATTCTTTCTGTTCTGTGCATTCAACTAACAGTGTTGAACCTTACTTTTGATTGAGCCGTTCTGAAACACTGTTTCTGTAGAAACTGCAATTGGACATGCTAAGAACTAAGAGGCCTACATTGGGAAAAAGAATGTCTTCAAATAAAAACTACACAGATGCATTCTGTGAAACTTATTTCTGATCTGTAAATTCAGTTAACAGAGATAAAACATATTTTTGATTGAGCAGTTATGAAACACTCTTTTTGTAGAAAATGCAAGTGGAGCTTCGGAGCGCTAAGGGGGTGATAGTGGAAAAAGGAATGTCTCCAAATATAAACTACACAGAATCATTCAGTGAAACTTCTTTCTGATCTGTGCATTCAGCTAACAGAGTTAAACCATACATTTGATTGAGCAGATCTGAACACGCTTTCTGTGGAAAATGCAACTGGACATTTGGAGCGCTAAGAGCGTAGTAGTGGAAAAAGGAATATATTCAAATATAAACTACACAGAAGCATTCTGTGAAACTTCTTTCTGATCTGAGCATACAGCTAACAGAGTTAAACCATACTTTTGATTGAGCAGTTTTGAAACACTCTGTCTGTAGGAAATGCAACTGGACATTCGTAGCGCTAAGTGGGTAATAGTGGAAAAGAGAATATGTTCAAATATAAACTACACAGAAGCATTGTATGAAACATCTTTCTGTTCTGTGCATTCTACTAACAGAGTTGAATCTTACTTTTGATTGAGCCGTTCTGAAACACTCTTTCTGTAGAAACTGCAATTGGACATTCTGAGCGCTAAGAGGCCTATATTGTGAAAAAGAATATCTACAAATAAAAACTACACAGAAGAATTGTGTGAAACTTCTTTCTGTTCTGTTTGTTCAACAAAAGGAGTTGAACCTTAGTTTTGATTGAGTCGTTCTGAAACACTCTTTCTGTAGAAAATGCAAGTGGAGATTCGGAGCGCTAAGAGGGTAATAGTGGAAGAAGGAATGTCTACAAATATAAACTACACAGAATCATTCTGTGAAACTTCTTTCTGATCTGTGCATTCAGCTAACAGAGTTAAACCATACTTTTGATTGAGCAGATCTGAACACTCTTTCTGTAGAAAATGCAACTGGACATTTGGAGCGCTAAGAGAGTAGTAGTGGAAAAAGGAATATATTCAAATATAAACTACACAGAAGCATTCTGTGAAACTTCTTTCTGATCTGAGCATTCAGCTAACAGAGTTAAACCATACTTTTGATTGAGCAGTTTTGAAACACTCTGTCTGTAGAAAATGCAACTGGACATTCGTAGCGCTATGTGGGTAATAGTGGAAAAAATAATATGTTCAAATATAAACTACACAGAAGCATTGTATGAAACTTCTTTCTGTTCTGTGCATTCAACTAACAGAGTTGAACCTTACTTTTGATTGAGCCTTTCTGAAACACTCTTTCTGTAGAAACTGCAATTGGACATTCTGAGCGCTAAGAGGCCTCTATTGGGAAAACTAATATCTTCAAATAAAAACTACACAGAAGCATTGTGTGAAACTTATTTCTGATATGTTCATTAAGCTAACAGAGTTAAACCATACTTTTGATTGCGCAGTTCTGAACACTCTTTCTGTAGAAAATGCAAGTGGAGATTCGGAGCGCTAAGAGGGTAATAGTGGAAAAAGGAATATATTCAAATATAAACTACACAGTAGCATTCTGTGAAAACTCTTTCTGTTCTGTGCATTCAGCTAACAGAGTTGAACCTTACTTTTGATTGAGCCGTTCTGAAACTCTCTTTCTGTAGAAACTGCAATTGGACATGCTAAGCGCTAAGAGGCCTACATTGGGAAAAAGAATATCTTCAAATAAAAACTACACAGATGCATTCTGTGAAACTTATTTCTGATCTGTAAATTCAGTTAACAGAGATAAAACATATTTTTGATTGAGCAGTTATGAAACACTCTTTTTGTAGAAAATGCAAGTGGAGATTCGGAGCGCTAAGAGGGTAATAGTGGAAAAAGGAATGTCTTCAAATATAAACTACACAGAATCATTCGGTGAAACTTCTTTCTGATCTGTGCATTCAGCTAACAGAGTTAAACCATACTTTTGATTGAGCAGATCTGAACACTCTTTCTGTAGAAAATGCAACTGGACATTTGGAGCGCTAAGAGCGTAGTAGTGGAAAAAGGAATATATTCAAATATAAACTACACAGAAGCATTCTGTGAAACTTCTTCCTGATCTGAGCATTCAGCTAACAGAGTTAAACCATACTTTGATTGAGCAGTTTTGAAACACTCTGTCTGTAGAAAATGCAACTGGACATTCGTAGCGCTAAGTGGGTAATAGTGGAAAAAAGAATATGTTCAAATATAAACTACACAGAAGCATTGTATGAAACTCCTTTCTCTTCTGTGCATTCAACTAACAGAGTTGAACCTTACTTTTGATTGAGCCGTTCTGAAACACTCTTTCTGTAGAAACTGCAATTGGACATTCTGAGCGCTAAGAGGCCTATATTGGGAAAAAGAATGTCTACAAATAAAAACTACACAGAAGAATTTTGTGAAACTTCTTTCTGTTCTGTTTGTTCAACTAAAAGAGTTGAACCTTAGTTTTGATTAAGCCGTTCTGAAACACTCTTTCTGTAGAAAATGCAAGTGGAGATTCGGAGCGCTAAGAGGGTAATAGTGGAAAAAGGAATGTCACCAAATATAAACTACACAGAATCATTCTGTGAAACTTCTTTCTGATCTGTGCATTCAGCTAACAGAGTTAAACCATACTTTTGATTGAGCAGATCTGAACACTCTTTCTGTAGAAAATGCAACTGGACATTTGGAGCGCTAAGAGAGTAGTAGTGGAAAAAGGAATATATTCAAATATAAACTACACAGAAGCATTCTGTGAAACTTCTTTCTGATCTGAGCATTCAGCTAACAGAGTTAAACCATACTTTTGATTGAGCAGTTTTGAAACACTCTGTAGAAAATGCAACTGGACATTCGTAGCGTTAAGTGGGTAATAGTGGAAAAAAGAATATGTTCAAATATAAACTACACAGAAGCATTGTATGAAACTTCTTTCTGTTCTGTGCATTCAACTAACAGAGTTGAACCTTACTTTTGATTGAGCCGTTCTGAAACACTCTTTCTGTAGAAATTGCAATTGGACATTCTGAGCGCTAAGAGGCCTATATTGGGAAAAAGAATGTCTACAAATAAAAACTAAACAGAAGAATTGTGTTAAACTTCTTTCTGTTCTGTTTGTTCAACTAAAAGAGTTGAACCTTAGTTTTGATTGAGCCGTTCTGAAACACTCTTTCTGTAGAAACTGCAATTGGACATTCTGAGCGCTAAGAGGCCTCTATTGGGAAAAATAATATCTTCAAACAAAAAGTACACAGAAGCATTGTGTGAAACTTATTTCTGATATGTTCATTAAGCTAACAGAGTTAAACCATACTTTTGATTGCGCAGTTCTGAACAATCTTTCTGTAGAAAATCCAAGTGGACATTCGGAGCGCTAAGAGGGTAATAGTGGAAAAAGGAATATATTCAAATATAAACTACACAGTAGCATTCTGTGAAAATTCTTTCTGTTCTGTGCATTCAACTAACAGAGTTGAACCTTACTTTTGATTGAGCCGTTCTGAAACACTCTTTCTGTAGAAACTGCAATTGGACATGCTAAGCGCTAAGAGGCCTACATTGGGAAAAAAATATCTTGAAATATAAACTACACAGATGCACTCTGTGAAACTTATTTCTGATCTGTAAATTCAGTTAACAGAGATAAAACATATTTTTGATTGAGCAGTTATGAAACACTCTTTTTGTAGAAAATGCAAGTGGAGATTCGGAGCCCTAAGAGGGTAATAGTGGAAAAAGTAATGTCTTCAAATATAAACTACACAGAATCATTCGGTGAAAATTCTTTCTGATCTGTGCATTCAGCTAACAGAGTTAAACCATACTTTTGATTGAGCAGATCTGAACACTCTTTCTGTAGAAAATGCAACTGGACATTTGGAGCGCTAAGAGCGTAGTAGTTGAAAAAGGAATATATTCAAATATAAACTACACAGAAGCATTCTGTGAAACTTCTTTCTGATCTGAGCATTCAGCTAACAGAGTTAAACCATACTTTTGATTGAGCAGTTTTGAAACACTCTGTCTGTAGAAAATGCAACAGGACATTCGTAGCGCTAAGTGGGTAATAGTGGAAAAAAGAATATGTTCAAATATAAACTACACAGAAGCATTGTATGAAACTTCTTTCTGTTCTGTGTATTCAACTAACAGAGTTGAACCTTACTTTTGATTGAGCCGTTCTGAAACACTCTTTCTGTAGAAACTGCAATTGGACATTCTGAGAGCTAAGAGGCCTATATTGGGAAAAAGAATGTCTACAAATAAAAACTACACAGAAGAATTGTGTGAAACTTCTTTCTGTTCTGATTGTTCAACTAAAAGTGTTGAACTTTAGTTTTGATTGAGCCGTTCTGAAACACTCTTTCTGTAGAAAATGCAAGTGAAGATTCGGAGCGCTAAGAGGGTAATAGTGGAAAAAGGAATGTCTCCAAATATAAACTATACAGAATCATTCTGTGAAACTTCTTTCTGATCTGTGCATTCAGCTAACAGAGTTAAACCATACTTTTGATTGAGCAGATCTGAACACTCTTTCTGTAGAAAATGCAACTGGACATTTGGAGCGCTAAGAGCGTAGTAGTGGAAAAAGGAATATATTCAAATATAAACTACACAGAAGCTTTCTGTGAAACTTCTTTCTGATCTGAGCATTCAGCTAACAGAGTTAAACCATACTTTTGATTGAGCAGTTTTGAAACACTCTGTCTGTAGAAAATGCAACTGGACATTCGTAGCGTTAAGTGGGTAATAGTGGAAAAAAGAATATGTTCAAATATAAACTACACAGAAGCATTGTATGAAACTTCTTTCTGTTCTGTGCATTCAACTAACAGAGTTGAACCTTACTTTTGATTGAGCCTTTCTGAAACACTCTTTCTGTAGAAACTGCAATTGGACATTCTGAGCGCTAAGAGGCCTCTATTGGGAAAAATAATATCTTCAAATAAAAACTACACAGAAGCATTGTGTGAAACTTATTTCTGATATGTTCATTAAGCTAACAGAGTTAAACCATAGTTTTGATTGCGCAGTTCTGAACACTCTTTCTGTAGAAAATGCAAGTGGACATTCGGCGCGCTAAGAGGGTAATAGTGGAAAAAGGAATATATTCAAATATAAACTACACAGTAGCATTCTGTGAAAATTCTTTCTGTTCTGTGCATTCAACTAACAGAGTTGAACCTTACTTTTGATTGAGCCGTTCTGAAACACTCTTTCTGTAGAAACTGCAATTGGACATGCTAAGCGCTAAGAGGCCTACATTGGGAAAAAGAATATCTTCAAATAAAAACTACACAGATGCATTCTGTGAAACTTATTTCTGATGTGTAATTTCAGTTAACAGAGATAAAATATATTTTTGATTGAGCAGTTATGAAACACTCTTTTTGTAGAAAATGCAAGTGGAGATTCGGAGCGCTAAGAGGGTCATAGTGGAAAAAGGAATGTCTTCAAATATAAACTACACAGAATCATTCGGTGAAACTTCTTTCTGATCTGTGCATTCAGCTAACAGTGTTAAACCATACTTTTGATTGAGCAGATCTGAACACTCTTTCTGTTGAAAATGCAACTGGACATTTGGAGCGCTAAGAGCGTAGTAGTGGAAAAAGGAATATATTCAAATATAAACTACACAGAAGCATTCTGTGAAACTTCTTTCTGATCTGAGCATTCAGCTAACAGAGTTAAACCATACTTTTGATTGAGCAGTTTTGAAACACTCTGTCTGTAGAAAATGCAACTGGACATTCGTAGCGCTATGTGGGTAATAGTGGAAAAAATAATATGTTCAAATATAAACTACACAGAAGCATTGTATGAAACTTCTTTCTGTTCTGTGCATTCAACTAACAGAGTTGAACCTTACTTTTGATTGAGCCTTTCTGAAACACTCTTTCTGTAGAAACTGCAATTGGACATTCTGAGCGCTAAGAGGCCTCTATTGGGAAAACTAATATCTTCAAATAAAAACTACACAGAAGCATTGTGTGAAACTTATTTCTGATATGTTCATTAAGCTAACAGAGTTAAACCATACTTTTGATTGCGCAGTTCTGAACACTCTTTCTGTAGAAAATGCAAGTGGAGATTCGGAGCGCTAAGAGGGTAATAGTGGAAAAAGGAATATATTCAAATATAAACTACACAGTAGCATTCTGTGAAAACTCTTTCTGTTCTGTGCATTCAGCTAACAGAGTTGAACCTTACTTTTGATTGAGCCGTTCTGAAACTCTCTTTCTGTAGAAACTGCAATTGGACATGCTAAGCGCTAAGAGGCCTACATTGGGAAAAAGAATATCTTCAAATAAAAACTACACAGATGCATTCTGTGAAACTTATTTCTGATCTGTAAATTCAGTTAACAGAGATAAAACATATTTTTGATTGAGCAGTTATGAAACACTCTTTTTGTAGAAAATGCAAGTGGAGATTCGGAGCGCTAAGAGGGTAATAGTGGAAAAAGGAATGTCTTCAAATATAAACTACACAGAATCATTCGGTGAAACTTCTTTCTGATCTGTGCATTCAGCTAACAGAGTTAAACCATACTTTTGATTGAGCAGATCTGAACACTCTTTCTGTAGAAAATGCAACTGGACATTTGGAGCGCTAAGAGCGTAGTAGTGGAAAAAGGAATATATTCAAATATAAACTACACAGAAGCATTCTGTGAAACTTCTTCCTGATCTGAGCATTCAGCTAACAGAGTTAAACCATACTTTGATTGAGCAGTTTTGAAACACTCTGTCTGTAGAAAATGCAACTGGACATTCGTAGCGCTAAGTGGGTAATAGTGGAAAAAAGAATATGTTCAAATATAAACTACACAGAAGCATTGTATGAAACTCCTTTCTGTTCTGTGCATTCAACTAACAGAGTTGAACCTTACTTTTGATTGAGCCGTTCTGAAACACTCTTTCTGTAGAAACTGCAATTGGACATTCTGAGCGCTAAGAGGCCTATATTGGGAAAAAGAATGTCTACAAATAAAAACTACACAGAAGAATTTTGTGAAACTTCTTTCTGTTCTGTTTGTTCAACTAAAAGAGTTGAACCTTAGTTTTGATTAAGCCGTTCTGAAACACTCTTTCTGTAGAAAATGCAAGTGGAGATTCGGAGCGCTAAGAGGGTAATAGTGGAAAAAGGAATGTCACCAAATATAAACTACACAGAATCATTCTGTGAAACTTCTTTCTGATCTGTGCATTCAGCTAACAGAGTTAAACCATACTTTTGATTGAGCAGATCTGAACACTCTTTCTGTAGAAAATGCAACTGGACATTTGGAGCGCTAAGAGCGTAGTAGTGGAAAAAGGAATATATTCAAATATAAACTACACAGAAGCATTCTGTGAAACTTCTTTCTGATCTGAGCATTCAGCTAACAGAGTTAAACCATACTTTTGATTGAGCAGTTTTGAAACACTCTGTAGAAAATGCAACTGGACATTCGTAGCGTTAAGTGGGTAATAGTGGAAAAAAGAATATGTTCAAATATAAACTACACAGAAGCATTGTATGAAACTTCTTTCTGTTCTGTGCATTCAACTAACAGAGTTGAACCTTACTTTTGATTGAGCCGTTCTGAAACACTCTTTCTGTAGAAATTGCAATTGGACATTCTGAGCGCTAAGAGGCCTATATTGGGAAAAAGAATGTCTACAAATAAAAACTAAACAGAAGAATTGTGTTAAACTTCTTTCTGTTCTGTTTGTTCAACTAAAAGAGTTGAACCTTAGTTTTGATTGAGCCGTTCTGAAACACTCTTTCTGTAGAAACTGCAATTGGACATTCTGAGCGCTAAGAGGCCTCTATTGGGAAAAATAATATCTTCAAACAAAAACTACACAGAAGCATTGTGTGAAACTTATTTCTGATATGTTCATTAAGCTAACAGAGTTAAACCATACTTTTGATTGCGCAGTTCTGAACACTCTTTCTGTAGAAAATGCAAGTGGACATTCGGAGCGCTAAGAGGGTAATAGTGGAAAAAGGAATATATTCAAATATAAACTACACAGTAGCATTCTGTGAAAATTCTTTCTGTTCTGTGCATTCAACTAACAGAGTTGAACCTTACTTTTGATTGAGCCGTTCTGAAACACTCTTTCTTTAGTAACTGCAATTGGACATGCTAAGCGCTAAGAGGCCTACATTGGGAAAAAGAATATCTTCAAATAAAAACTACACAGATGCATTCTGTGAAACTTATTTCTCATCTGTAAATTCAGTTAACAGATATAAAACATATTTTTGATTGAGCAGTTATGAAACACTCTTTTTGTAGAAAATGCAAGTGGAGATTCGGAGCGCTAAGAGGATAACAGTGGAAAAAGGAATGTCTTCAAATATAAACTACACAGAATCATTCGGTGAAACTTCTTTCTGATCTGTGCATTCAGCTAACAGAGTTAAACCATACTTTTGATTGAGCAGATCTGAACACTCTTTCTGTAGAAAATGCAACTGGACATTTGGAGCGCTAAGAGAGTAGTAGTGGAAAAAGGAATATATTCAAATATAAACTACACAGAAGCATTCTGTGAAACTTCTTTCTGATCTGAGCATTCAGCTAACAGAGTTAAACCATCCTTTTGATTGAGCAGTTTTGAAACACTCTGTCTGTAGAAAATGCAACTGGACATTCGTAGCGCTAAGTGGGTAATAGTGGAAAAAAGAATATGTTCAAATATAAACTACACAGAAGCATTGTATGAAACTTCTTTCTGTTCTCTGCATTCAACTAACAGAGTTGAACCTTACTTTTGATTGAGCCTTTCTGAAACACTCTTTCTGTAGAAACTGCAATTGGACATTCTGAGCGCTAAGAGGCCTCTATTGGGAAAAATAATATCTTCAAATAAAAACTACACAGAAGCATTGTGTGAAACTTATTTCTGATATGTTCATTAAGCTAACAGAGTTAAACCATACTTTTGATTGCGCAGTTCTGAACACTCTTTCTGTAGAAAATGAAAGTGGACATTCGGAGCGCTAAGAGGGTAATAGTGGAAAAAGGAATATATTCAAATATAAACTACACAGTAGCATTCTGTGAAAATACTTTCTGTTCTGTGCATTCAACTAACAGAGTTGAACCTTACTTTTGATTGAGCCGTTCTGAAACACTCTTTCTGTAGTAACTGCAATTGGACATGCTAAGCGCTAAGAGGTCTACATTGGGAAAAAGAATATCTTCAAATAAAAACTACACAGATGCATTCTGTGAAACTTATTTCTGATCTGTAAATTCAGTTAACAGATATAAAACATATTTTTGATTGAGCAGTTATGAAACACTCTTTTTGTAGAAAATCAAGTGGAGATTCGGAGCGCTAAGAGGGTAACAGTTGAAAAAGGAATGTCTTCAAATATAAACTACACAGAATCATTCGGTGAAACTTCTTTCTGATCTGTGCATTCAGCTAACAGAGTTAAAACATACTTTTGATTGAGCAGATCTGAACACTCTTTCTGTAGAAAATGCAACTGGACATTTGGAGCGCTAAGAGCGTAGTAGTGGAAAAAGGAATATATTCAAATATAAACTACACAGAAGCATTCTGTGAAACTTCTTTCTGATCTGAGCATTCAGCTAACAGAGTTAAACCATACTTTTGATTGAGCAGTTTTGAAACACTCTGTCTGTAGAAAATGCAACTGGATATTCGTAGCGCTAAGTGGGTAATAGTGGAAAAAAGAATATGTTCAAATATAAACTACACAGAAGCATTGTATGAAACTTCTTTCTGTTCTGTGCATTCAACTAACAGAGTTGAACCTTACTTTTGATTGAGCCGTTCTGAAACACTCTTTCTGTCGAAACTGCAATTGGACATTCTGAGCGCTAAGAGGCCTATATTGGGAAAAAGAATGTCTACAAATAAAAACCACACAGAAGAATTGTGTGAAACTACTTTCTGTTCTGTTTGTTCAACTAAAAGAGTTGAACCTTAGTTTTGATTGAGCCGTTCTGAAACACTCTTTCTGTAGAAAATGCAAGTGGAGATTCGGAGCGCTAAGAGGGTAATAGTGGAAAAAGGAATGTCTCCAAATATAAACTACACAGAATCATTCTGTGAAACTTCTTTCTGATCTGTGCATTCAGCTAACAGAGTTAAACCATACTTTTGATTGAGCAGATCTGAACACTCTTTCTGTAGAAAATGCAACTGGACATTTGGAGCGCTAAGAGAGTAGTAGTGGAAAAAGGAATATATTCAAATATAAACTACACAGAAGCATTCTGTGAAACTTCTTTCTGATCTGAGCATTCAGCTAACAGAGTTAAACCATACTTTTGATTGAGCAGTTTTGAAACACTCTGTCTGTAGAAAATGCAACTAGACATTCGTAGCGCTAAGTGGGTAATAGTGGAAAAAAGAATATGTTCAAATATAAACTACACAGAAGCATTGTATGAAACTTCTTTCTGTTCTGTGCATTCAACTAACAGAGTTGAACCTTACTTTTGATTGAGCCTTTCTGAAACACTCTTTCTGTAGAAACTGCAATTGGACATTCTGAGCGCTAAGAGGCCTCTATTGGGAAAAATAATATCTTCAAATAAAAACTACACAGAAGCATTGTGTGAAACTTATTTCTGATATGTTCATTAAGCTAACAGAGTTAAACCATACTTTTGATTGCGCAGTTCTGAACACTCTTTCTGTAGAAAATGCAAGTGGACATTCGGAGCGCTAAGAGGGTAATAGTGGAAAAAGGAATATATTCAAATATAAACTACACAGTAGCATTCTGTGAAAATTCTTTCTGTTCTGTGCATTCAACTAACAGAGTTGAACCTTACTTTTGATTGAGCCGTTCTGAAACACTCTTTCTTTAGTAACTGCAATTGGACATGCTAAGCGCTAAGAGGCCTACATTGGGAAAAAAAATATCTTCAAATAAAAAATACACAGATGCATTCTGTGAAACTTATTTCTGATCTGTAAATTCAGTTAACAGATATAAAACATATTTTTGATTGAGCAGTTATGAAACACTCTTTTTGTAGAAAATGCAAGTGGAGATTCGGAGCGCTAAGAGTGTAACAGTGCAAAAAGGAATGTCTTCAAATATAAACTACACAGAATCATTCGGTGAAACTTCTTTCTGATCTGTGCATTCAGCTAACAGAGTTAAACCATACTTTTGATTGAGCAGATCTGAACACTCTTTCTGTAGAAAATGCAACTGGACATTTGGAGCGCTAAGAGCGTAGTAGTGGAAAAAGGAATATATTCAAATATAAACTACACAGAAGCATTCTGTGAAACTTCTTTCTGATCTGAGCATTCAGCTAACAGAGTTAAACCATACTTTTGATTGAGCAGTTTTGAAACTCTCTGTCTGTAGAAAATGCAACTGGACATTCGTAGCGCTAATTGGGTAATAGAGGAAAAAAGAATATGTTCAAATATAAACTACACAGAAGCATTGTATGAAACTTCTTTCTGTTCTGTGCATTCAACTAACAGAGTTGAACCTTACTTTTGATTGAGCCGTTCTGAAACTCTCTTTCTGTAGAAACTGCAATTGGACATTCTGAGCGCTAAGAGGCCTATATTGGGAAAAAGAATGTCTACAAATAAAAACTACACAGAAGAATTGTGTGAAACATCTTTCTGTTCTGTTTGTTCAACTAAAAGAGTTGAACCTTAGTTTTGATTGAGCCGTTCTGAAACACTCTTTCTGTAGAAAATGCAAGTGGAGATTCGGAGCACTAAGAGGGTAATAGTGGAAAAAGGAATGTCTCCAAATATAAACTACACAGAATCATTCTGTGAAACTTCTTTCTGATCTGTGCATTCAGCTAACAGAGTTAAACCATACTTTTGATTGAGCAGATCTGAACACTCTTTCTGTAGAAAATGCAACTGGACATTTTCAGCGCTAAGAGAGTTGTAGTGGAAAAAGGAATATATTCAAATACAAACTAAACAGAAGCATTCTGTGAAACTTCTTTCTGATCTGAGCATTCAGCTAACAGAGTTAAACCATACTTTTGATTGAGCAGTTTTGAAACACTCTGTCTGTAGAAAATGCAACTGGACATTCATAGCGCTAAGTGGGTAATAGTGGAAAAAAGAATATGTTCAAATATAAACTACACAGAAGCATTGTATGAAACTTCTTTCTGTTCTGTGCATTCAACTAACAGAGTTGAACCTTACTTTTGATTGAGCATTTCTGAAACACTCTTTCTGTAGAAACTGCAATTGGACATTCTGAGTGCTAAGAGGCCTCTATTGGGAAAAATAATATCTTCAAATAAAAACTACACAGAAGCATTGTGTGAAACTTATTTCTGATATGTTCATTAAGCTAACAGAGTTAAACCATACTTTTGATTGCGCAGTTCTGAACACTCTTTCTGTAGAAAATGCAAGTGGACATTCGGAGCGCTAAGAGGGTAATAGTGGAAAAAGGAATATATTCAAATATAAACTACACAGTAGCATTCTGTGAAAATTCTTTCTGTTCTGTGCATTCAACTAACAGAGTTGAACCTTACTTTTGATTGAGCCGTTCTGAAACACTCTTAATTTAGTAACTGCAATTGGACATGCTAAGCGCTAAGAGGCCTACATTGGGAAAAAGAATATCTTCAAATAAAAACTACACAGATGCATTTTGTGAAACTTATTTCTGATCTGTAAATTCAGTTAACAGATATAAAACATATTTTTGATTGAGCAGTTATGAAATACTCTTTTTGTAGAAAATGCAAGTGGAGATTCGGAGCGCTAAGAGGGTAACAGTGGAAAAAGGAATGTCTTCAAATATAAACTACACAGAATCATTCGGTGAAACTTCTTTCTGATCTGTGCATTCAGCTAACAGAGTTAAACCATACTTTTGATTGAGCAGATCTGAACACTCTTTCTGTAGAAAATGCAACTGGACATTTTGAGCGCTAAGAGCGTAGTAGTGGAAAAAGGAATATATTCAAATATAAACTACACAGAAGCATTCTGTGAAACTTCTTTCTGATCTGAGCATTCAGCTAACAGAGTTAAACCATACTTTTGATTGAGCAGTTTTGAAACACTCTGTCTGTAGAAAATGCAACTGGACATTCGTAGCGCTAAGTGGGTAATAGTGGAAAAAAGAATATGTTCAAATATAAACTACACAGAAGCATTGTATGAAACTACTTTCTGTTCTGTGCATTCAACTAACAGAGTTGAACCTTACTTTTGATTGAGCCGTTCTGAAACACTCTTTCTGTAGAAACTGCAATTGGACATTCTGAGCGCTAAGAGGCCTATATTGGGAAAAAGAATGTCTACAAATAAAAACTACACAGAAGAATTGTGTGAAACTTCTTTCTGTTCTGTTTGTTCAACTAAAAGAGTTGAACCTTAGTTTTGATTGAGCCGTTCTGAAACACTCTTTCTGTAGAAAATGCAAGTGGAGATTCGGAGCGCTAAGAGGGTAATAGTGGAAAAAGGAATGTCTCCAAATATAAACTACACAGAATCATTCTGTGAAACTTCTTTCTGATCTGTGCATTCAGCTAACAGAGTTAAACCATACTTTTGATTGAGCAGATCTGAACACTCTTTCTGTAGATAATGCAACTGGACATTTGGAGCGCTAAGAGAGTAGTAGTGGAAAAAGGAATATATTCAAATATAAACTACACAGAAGCATTCTGTGAAACTTCTTTCTGATCTGAGCATTCAGCTAACAGAGTTAAACCATACTTTTGATTGAGCAGTTTTGAAACACTCTGTCTGTAGAAAATGCAACTGGACATTCGTAGCGCTAAGTGGGTAATAGTGGAAAAAAGAATATGTTCAAATATAAACTACACAGAAGCATTGTATGAAACTTCTTTCTGTTCTGTGCATTCAACTAACAGAGTTGAACCTTACTTTTGATTGAGCCTTTCTGAAACACTCTTTCTGTAGAAACTGCAATTGGACATTCTGAGCGCTAAGAGGCCTCTATTGGGAAAAATAATATCTTCAAATAAAAACTACACAGAAGCATTGTGTGAAACTTATTTCTGATATGTTCATTAAGCTAACAGATTTAAACCATACTTTTGATTGCGCAGTTCTGAACACTCTTTCTGTAGAAAATGCAAGTGGACATTCGGAGCGCTAAGAGGGTAATAGTGGAAAAAGGAATATATTCAAATATAAACTACACAGTAGCATTCTGTGAAAATTCTTTCTGTTCTGTGCATTCAACTGAGTTGAACCTTACTTTTGATTGAGCTGTTCTGAAACACTCTTTCTGTAGAAACTGCAATTGGACATGATAAGCGCTAAGAGGCCTACATTGGGAAAAAGAATATCTTCAAATAAAAACTACACAGATGCATTCTGTGAAACTTATTTCTGATCTGTAAATTCAGTTAACAGAGATAAAACATGTTTTTGATTGAGCAGTTATGAAACACTCTTTTTGTAGAAAATGCAAGTGGAGATTCGGAGCGCTAAGAGAGTAATAGTGGAAAAAGGAATGTCTTCAAATATAAACTACACAGAATCATTCGGTGAAAGTTCTTTCTGATCTGTGCATTCAGCTAACAGAGTTAAACCATACTTTTGATTGAGCAGATCTGAACACTCTTTCTGTTGAAAATGCAACTGGACATTTGGAGCGCTAAGAGCGTAGTAGTGGAAAAAGGAATATATTCAAATATAAACTACACAGAAGCATTCTGTGAAACTTCTTTCTGATCTGAGCATTCAGCTAACAGAGTTAAACCATACTTTTGATTGAGCAGTTTTGAAACACTCTTTCTGTAGAAAATGCAACTGGACATTCGTAGCGCTAAGTGGGTAATAGTGGAAAAAATATATGTTCAAATATAAACTACACAGAAGCATTGTATGAAACTTCTTTCTGTTCTGTGCATTCAACTAACAGAGTTGAACCTTACTTTTGATTGAGCCGTTCTGAAACACTCTTTCTGTAGAAACTGCAATAGGACATTCTGAGCGCTAAGAGACCTATATTGGGAAAAAGAATGTCTACAAATAAAAACTACACAGAAGAATTGTGTGAAACTTCTTTCTGTTCTGTTTGTTCAACTAAAAGAGTTGAACCTTAGTTTTGATTGAGCCGTTCTGAAACACACTTTCTGTAGAAAATGCAAGTGGAGATTCGGAGCGCTAAGAGGGTAATAGTGGAAAAAGGAATGTCTCCAAATATAAACTACACAGAATCATTCTGTGAAACTTCTTTCTGATCTGTGCATTCAGCTAACAGTGTTAAACCATACTTTTGATTGAGCAGATCTGAACACTCTTTCTGTAGAAAATGCAACTGGACATTTGGAGCGCTAAGAGCGTAGTAGTGGAAAAAGGAATATAATCAAATATAAACTACACAGAAGCATTCTGTGAAACTTCTTTCTGATCTGAGCATTCAGCTAACAGAGTTAAACCATACTTTGATTGAGCAGTTTTGAAACACTCTGTCTGTAGAAAATGCAACTGGACATTCGTAGCGCTAAGTGGGTAATAGTGGAAAAAACAATATGTTCAAATATAAACTACACAGAAGCATTGTATGAAACTTCTTTCTGTTCTGTGCATTCAACTAACAGAGTTGAAACTTACTTTTGATTGAGCCGTTCTGAAACACTCTTTCTGTAGAAACTGCAATTGGACATTCTGAGCGCTAAGAGGACTCTATTGGGAAAAATAATATCTTCAAATAAAAACTACACAGAAGCATTGTGTGAAACTTATTTCTGATATGTTCATTAAGCTATCAGAGTTAAAACATACTTTTGATTGCGCAGTTCTGAACACTCTTTCTGTAGAAAATGCAAGTGGACATTCGAAGCGCTAAGAGGGTAAGAGTGGAAAAAGGAATATATTCAAATATAAACTACACAGTAGCATTCTGTGAAAATTCTTTCTGTTCTGTGCATTCAACTAACAGAGTTGAACCTTACTTTTGATTGAGCCGTTCTGAAACACTCTTTCTGTAGAAACTGCAATTGGACATGCTAAGCGCTAAGAGGCCTACATTGGGAAAAAGAATATCTTCAAATAAAAAATACACAGATGCATTCTGTGAAACTTATTTCTGATCTGTAAATTCAGTTAACAGAGATAAAACATATTTTTGATTGAGCAGTTATTAAACATTCTTTTTGTAGAAAATGCAAGTGGAGATTCGGAGCGCTAAGAGGGTAATAGTGGAAAAAGGAATGTCTTCAAATATAAACTACACAGAATCATTCGGTGAAACTTCTTTCTGATCTGTGCATTCAGCTAACAGAGTTAAACCATACTTTTGATTGAGCAGATCTGAACACTGTTTCTGTTGAAAATGCAACTGGACATTTGGAGCGCTAAGAGCGTAGTAGTGGAAAAAGGAATATATTCAAATATAAACTACACAGAAGCATTCTGTGAAACTTCTTTCTGATCTGAGCATTCAGCTAACAGAGTTATACCATACTTTTGATTGAGCAGTTTTGAAACACTCTGTCTGTAGAAAATGCAACTGGACATTCGTAGCGCTAAGTGGGTAATAGTGGAAAAAAGAATATGTTCAAATATAAACTACACAGAAGCATTGTATGAAACTTCTTTCTGTTCTGTTCATTCAACTAACAGAGTTGAACCTTACTTTTGATTGAGCCTTTCTGAAACACTCTTTCTGTAGAAACTGCAATTGGACATTCTGAGCGCTAAGAGGCCTATATTGGGAAAAATAATATCTTCAAATAAAAACTACACAGAAGCATTGTGTGAAACTTATTTCTGATATGTTCATTAAGCTAACAGAGTTAAACCATACTTTTGATTGCGCAGTTCTGAACACTCTTTCTGTAGAAAATGCAAGTGGACATTCGGAGCGCTAAGAGGGTAATAGTGGAAAAAGGAATATATTCAAATATAAACTACACAGTAGCATTCTGTGAAAATTCTTTCTGTTCTGTGCATTCAACTAACAGAGTTGAACCTTACTTTTGATTGAGCCGTTCTGAAACACTCTTTCTGTAGAAACTGCAATTGGACATGCTAAGCGCTAAGAGGCATACATTGGGAAAAAGAATATCTTCAAATAAAAACTACACAGATGCATTCTGTGAAACTTATTTCTGATCTGTAAATTCAGTTAACAGAGATAAAACATATTTTTGATTGAGCAGTTATGAAACACTCTTTTTGTAGAAAATGCAAGTGGAGATTCGGAGCGCTAATAGGGTTATTGTGGAAAAAGGAATGTCTTCAAATATAAACTACACAGAATCATTCGGTGAAACTTCTTTCTGATCTGTGCATTCAGCTAACAGAGTTAAACCATACTTTTGATTGAGCAGATCTGAACACTCTTTCTGTTGAAAATGAAACTGGACATTTGGAGCGCTAAGAGCGAAGTAGTGGAAAAAGGAATATATTCAAATATAAACTACACAGAAGCATTCTGTGAAACTTCTTTCTGATCTGAGCATACAGCTAACAGAGTTAAACCATCCTTTTGATTGAGCAGTTTTGAAACACTCTGTCTGTAGAAAATGCAACTGGACATTCGTAGCGCTAAGTGGGTAATAGTGGAAAAGAGAATATGTTCAAATATAAACTACACAGAAGCATTGTATGAAACTTCTTTCTGTTCTGTGCATTCAACTAACAGAGTTGAACCTTACTTTTGATTGAGCCGTTCTGAAACACTCTTTCTGTAGAAACTGCAATTGGACATTCTGAGCGCTAAGAGGCCTATATTGGGAAAAAGAATGTCTACAAATAAAAACTACACAGAAGAATTGTGTGAAACTTCTTTCTGTTCTGTTTGTTCAACTAAAAGAGTTGAACCTTAATTTTGATTGAGCCGTTCTGAAACACTCTTTCTGTAGAAAATGCAAGTGGGGATTCGGAGCGCTAAGAGGGTAATAGTGGAAAAAGGAATGTCTCCATATATAAACTACACAGAATCATTCTGTGAAATTTCTTTCTGATCTGTGCGTTCAGCTAACAGAGTTAAACCATACTTTTGATTGAGCAGATCTGAACACTCTTTCTGTAGAAAATGCAACTGGACATTTTGAGCGCTAAGAGAGTAGTAGTGGAAAAAGGAATATATTCAAATATAAACTACACGGAAGCATTCTGTGAAACTTCTTTCTGATCTGAGCATTCAGCTAACAGAGTTATACCATACTTATGATTGAGCAGTTTTGAAACACTCTGTCTGTAGAAAATGCAACTGGACATTCGTAGCACTAAGTGGATAATAGTGGAAAAAAGAATATGTTCAAATATAAACTACACAGAAGCATTGTATGAAACTTCTTTCTGTTCTGTGCATTCAACTAACAGAGTTGAACCTTACATTTGATTGAGCCTTTCTGAAACACTCTTTCTGTAGAAACTGCAATTGGACATTCTGAGCGCTAAGAGGCCTATATTGGGAAAAATAATATCTTCAAATAAAAACTACACAGAAGCACTGTGTGAAACTTATTTCTGATATGTTCATTAAGCTAACAGAGTTAAACCATACTTTTGATTGCGCAGATCTGAACACTCTTTCTGTAGAAAATGCAAGTGGACATTCGGAGCGCTAAGAGGGTAATAGTGGAAAAAGGAATATATTCAAATATAAACTACACAGTAGCATTCTGTGAAAATTCTTTCTGTTCTGTGCATTCAACTAACAGAGTTGAACCGTACTTTTGATTGAGCCGTTCTGAAACACTCTTTCTGTAGAAACTGCAATTGGACATGCTAAGCGCTAAGAGGCCTACATTGGGAAAAAGAATATCTTCAAATAAAAACTACACAGATGCATTCTGTGAAACTTATTTCTGATCTGTAAATTCAGTTAACAGAGATAAAACATATTTTTGATTGAGCAGTTATGAAACACTCTTTTTGTAGAAAATGCAAGTGGAGATTCGGAGCGCTAAGAGGGTAATAGTGGAAAAAGGAATGTCTTCAAATATAAACTACACAGAATCATTCGGTGAAACTTCTTTCTGATCTGTGCATTCAGCTAACAGAGTTAAACCATACTTTTGATTGAGCAGATCTGAACACTCTTTCTGTTGAAAATGCAACTGGACATTTTGAGCGCTAAGAGCGTAGTAGTGGAAAAAGGAATATATTCAAATATAAACTACACAGAAGCATTCTGTGAAACTTCTTTCTGATCTGAGCATACAGCTAACAGAGTTAAACCATACTTTTGATTGAGCAGTTTTGAAACACTCTGTCTGTAGAAAATGCAACTGGACATTCGTAGCGCTAAGTGGGTAATAGTGGAAAAGAGAATATGTTCAAATATAAACTACACAGAAGCATTGTATGAAACTTCTTTCTGTTCTGTGCATTCAACTAACAGAGTTGAACATTACTTTTGATTGAGCCGTTCTGAAACACTCTTTCTGTAGAAACTGCAATTGGACATTCTGAGCGCTAAGAGGCCTATATTGGGAAAAAGAATGTCTACAAATAAAAACTACACAGAATAATTGTGTGAAACTTCTTTCTGTTCTGTTTGTTCAACTAAAAGAGTTGAACCTTAATTTTGATTGAGCCGTTCTGAAACACTCTTTCTGTAGAAAATGCAAGTGGAGATTCGGAGCGCTAAGAGGGTAATAGTGGAAAAAGGAATGTCTCCATATATAAACTACACAGAATCATTCTGTGAAACTTCTTTCTGATCTGTGCATTCAGCTAACAGAGTTAAACCATACTTTTGATTGAGCAGATCTGAACACTCTTTCTGCAGAAAATGCAACTGTACATTTGGAGCGCTAAGAGAGTAGTAGTGGAAAAAGGAATATATTCAAATATAAACTACACAGAATCATTCTGTGAAACTTCTTTCTGATCTGAGCATTCAGCTAACAGAGTTAAACCATACTTTTGATTGCGCAGTTCTGAACACTCTTTCTGTAGAAAATGCAAGTGGACATTCGGAGCGCTAAGAGGGTAATAGTGGAAAAAGGAATATATTCAAATATAAACTACACAGTAGCATTCTGTGAAAATTCTTTCTGTTCTGTGCATTCAACTAACAGAGTTGAACCTTACTTTTGATTGAGCCGTTCTGAAACACTGTTTCTGTAGAAACTGCAATTGGACATGCTAAGCGCTAAGAGGCCTACATTGGGAAAAAGAATATCTTCAAATAAAAACTACACAGATGCATTCTGTGAAACTTATTTCTGATCTGTAAATTCAGTTAACAGAGATAAAACATATTTTTGATTGAGCAGTTATGAAACACTCTTTTTGTAGAAAATGCAAGTGGAGATTCGGAGCGCTAAGAGGGTAATAGTGGAAAAAGGAATGTCTTCAAATATAAACTACACAGAATCATTCGGTGAAACTTCTTTCTGATCTGTGCATTCAGCTAACAGAGTTAAACCATACTTTTGATTGAGCAGATCTGAACACTCTTTCTGTAGAAAATGCAACTGGACATTTGGAGCGCTAAGAGCGTAGTAGTGGAAAAAGGAATATATTCAAATATAAACTACACAGAAGCATTCTGTGAAACTTCTTTCTGATCTGAGCATTCAGCTAACAGAGTTAAACCATACTTTTGATTGAGCAGTTTTGAAACACTCTGTCTGTAGAAAATGCAACTGGACATTCGTAGCGCTAAGTGGGTAATAGTGGAAAAAAGAATATGTTCAAATATAAACTACACAGAAGCATTGTATGAAACTTCTTTCTGTTCTGTGCATTCAACTAACAGAGTTGAACCTTACTTTTGATTGAGCCGTTCTGAAACACTCTTTCTGTAGAAACTGCAATTGGACATTCTGAGCGCTAAGAGGCCTATATTGGGAAAAAGAATGTCTACAAATAAAAACTACACAGAAGAATTGTGTGAAACTTCTTTCTGTTCTGTTTGTTCAACTAAAAGAGTTGAACCTTAGTTTTGATTGAGCCGTTCTGAAACACTATTTCTGTACAAAATGCAATGGAGATTCGGAGCGCTAAGAGGGTAATAGTGGAAAAAGGAATATATTCAAATATAAACTACACAGTAGCATTCTGTGAAAATTCTTTCTGTTCTGTGCATTCAACTAACATAGTTGAACCTTAGTTTTGATTGAGCCGTTCTGAAACACTCTTTCTGTAGAAACTGCAATTGGACATGCTAAGCGCTAAGAGGCCTACATTGGGAAAAAGAATATCTTCAAATAAAAACTACACAGATGGATTCTGTGAAACTTATTTCTGATCTGTAAATTCAGTTAACAGAGATAAACATATTTTTGATTGAGCAGTTATGAAACACTCTTTTTGTAGAAAATGCAAGTGGAGATTCGGAGCGCTAAGAGGTTAATAGTGGAAAAAGGAATGTCTTGAAATATAAACTACACAGAATCATTCGGTGAAACTTCTTTCTGATCTGTGCATTCAGCTAACAGAGTTAAACCATACTTTTGATTGAGCAGATCTGAACACTCTTTCTGTAGAAAATGCAACTGGACATATGGAGCGCTAAGAGCGTAGTAGTGGAAAAAGGAATATATTCAAATATAAACTACACAGAAGCATTCTGTGAAAATTCTTTCTGATCTGAGCATTCAGCTAACAGAGTTAAACCATACTTTTGATTGAGCAGTTTTGAAACACTCTGTCTGTAGTAAATGCAACTGGACATTCGTAGCGCTAAGTGGGTAATAGTGGAAAAAAGTATATGTTCAAATATAAACTACACAGAAGCATTGTATGAAACTTCTTTCTGTTCTGTGCATTGAACTAACAGAGTTGAACCTTACTTTTGATTGAGCCGTACTGAAACACTCTTTCTGTAGAAACTGCAATTGGACATTCTGAGTGCTAAGAGGCCTATATTGGGAAAAAGAATGTCTACAAATAAAAACTACACAGAAGAATTGTGTGAAACTTCTTTCTGTTCTGTTTGTTCAACTAAAAGAGTTGAACCTTAGTTTGGATTGAGCCGTTCTGAAACACTCTTTCTGTAGAAAATGCAATGGAGATGCGGAGCGCTAAGAGGGTAATAGTGGAAAAAGGAATATATTCAAATATAAACTACACAGTAGCATTCCGTGAAAATTCTTTCTGTTCTGTGCATTCAACTAACAGAGTTGAACCTTACTTTTGATTGAGCCGTTCTGAAACACTCTTTCTGTAGAAACTGCAATTGGACATGCTAAGCGCTAAGAGGCCTACATTTTGAAAAAGAATATCTTCAAATAAAAACTACACAGATGCATTCTGTGAAACTTATTTCTGATCTGTAAATTCAGTTAACAGAGATAAAACATATTTTTGATTGAGCAGTTATGAAACACTCTTTTTGTAGAAAATGCAAGTGGAGATTCGGAGCGCTAAGTGGGTAATAGTGGAAAAAGGAATGTCTTCAAATATAAACTACACAGAATCATTCGGTGAAACTTCTTTCTGATCTGTGCATTCAGCTAACAGAGTTAAACCATACTTTTGATTGAGCAGATCTGAACACTCTTTCTGTAGAAAATGCAACTGGACATTTGGAGCGCTAAGAGCGTAGTAGTGGAAAAAGGAATATATTCAAATATAAACTACACAGAAGCATTCTGTGAAACTTCTTTCTGATCTGAGCATTCAGCTAACAGAGTTAAACCATACTTTTGATTGAGCAGTTTTGAAACACTCTGTCTGTAGAAAATGCAACTGGACATTCGTAGCGCTAAGTGGGTAATAGTGGAAAAAAGAATATGTTCAAATATAAACTACACAGAAGCATTGTATGAAACTTCTTTCTGTTCTGTGCATTCAACTAACAGAGTTGAACCTTACATTTGATTGAGCCTTTCTGAAACACTCTTTCTGTAGAAACTGCAATTGGACATTCTGAGCGCTAAGAGGCCTATATTGGGAAAAATAATATCTTCAAATAAAAACTACACAGAAGCACTGTGTGAAACTTATTTCTGATATGTTCATTAAGCTAACAGAGTTAAACCATACTTTTGATTGCGCAGATCTGAACACTCTTTCTGTAGAAAATGCAAGTGGACATTCGGAGCGCTAAGAGGGTAATAGTGGAAAAAGGAATATATTCAAATATAAACTACACAGTAGCATTCTGTGAAAATTCTTTCTGTTCTGTGCATTCAACTAACAGAGTTGAACCGTACTTTTGATTGAGCCGTTCTGAAACACTCTTTCTGTAGAAACTGCAATTGGACATGCTAAGCGCTAAGAGGCCTACATTGGGAAAAAGAATATCTTCAAATAAAAACTACACAGATGCATTCTGTGAAACTTATTTCTGATCTGTAAATTCAGTTAACAGAGATAAAACATATTTTTGATTGAGCAGTTATGAAACACTCTTTTTGTAGAAAATGCAAGTGGAGATTCGGAGCGCTAAGAGGGTAATAGTGGAAAAAGGAATGTCTTCAAATATAAACTACACAGAATCATTCGGTGAAACTTCTTTCTGATCTGTGCATTCAGCTAACAGAGTTAAACCATACTTTTGATTGAGCAGATCTGAACACTCTTTCTGTTGAAAATGCAACTGGACATTTGGAGCGCTAAGAGCGTAGTAGTGGAAAAAGGAATATATTCAAATATAAACTACACAGAAGCATTCTGTGAAACTTCTTTCTGATCTGAGCATACAGCTAACAGAGTTAAACCATACTTTTGATTGAGCAGTTTTGAAACACTCTGTCTGTAGAAAATGCAACTGGACATTCGTAGCGCTAAGTGGGTAATAGTGGAAAAGAGAATATGTTCAAATATAAACTACACAGAAGCATTGTATGAAACTTCTTTCTGTTCTGTGCATTCAACTAACAGAGTTGAACATTACTTTTGATTGAGCCGTTCTGAAACACTCTTTCTGTAGAAACTGCAATTGGACATTCTGAGCGCTAAGAGGCCTATATTGGGAAAAAGAATGTCTACAAATAAAAACTACACAGAATAATTGTGTGAAACTTCTTTCTGTTCTGTTTGTTCAACTAAAAGAGTTGAACCTTAATTTTGATTGAGCCGTTCTGAAACACTCTTTCTGTAGAAAATGCAAGTGGAGATTCGGAGCGCTAAGAGGGTAATAGTGGAAAAAGGAATGTCTCCATATATAAACTACACAGAATCATTCTGTGAAACTTCTTTCTGATCTGTGCATTCAGCTAACAGAGTTAAACCATACTTTTGATTGAGCAGATCTGAACACTCTTTCTGTAGAAAATGCAACTGGACATTTGGAGCGCTAAGAGCGTAGTAGTGGAAAAAGGAATATATTCAAATATAAACTACACAGAAGCATTCTGTGAAACTTCTTTCTGATCTGAGCATTCAGCTAACAGAGTTAAACCATACTTTTGATTGAGCAGTTTTGAAACACTCTGTCTGTAGAAAATGCAACTGGACATTCGTAGCGCTAAGTGGGTAATAGTGGAAAAAAGAATATGTTCAAATATAAACTACACAGAAGCATTGTATGAAACTTCTTTCTGTTCTGTGCATTCAACTAACAGAGTTGAACCTTACTTTTGATTGAGCCGTTCTGAAACACTCTTTCTGTAGAAACTGCAATTGGACATTCTGAGCGCTAAGAGGCCTATATTGGGAAAAAGAATGTCTACAAATAAAAACTACACAGAAGAATTGTGTGAAACTTCTTTCTGTTCTGTTTGTTCAACTAAAAGAGTTGAACCTTAGTTTTGATTGAGCCGTTCTGAAACACTATTTCTGTACAAAATGCAATGGAGATTCGGAGCGCTAAGAGGGTAATAGTGGAAAAAGGAATATATTCAAATATAAACTACACAGTAGCATTCTGTGAAAATTCTTTCTGTTCTGTGCATTCAACTAACATAGTTGAACCTTAGTTTTGATTGAGCCGTTCTGAAACACTCTTTCTGTAGAAACTGCAATTGGACATGCTAAGCGCTAAGAGGCCTACATTGGGAAAAAGAATATCTTCAAATAAAAACTACACAGATGGATTCTGTGAAACTTATTTCTGATCTGTAAATTCAGTTAACAGAGATAAACATATTTTTGATTGAGCAGTTATGAAACACTCTTTTTGTAGAAAATGCAAGTGGAGATTCGGAGCGCTAAGAGGGTAATAGTGGAAAAAGGAATGTCTTGAAATATAAACTACACAGAATCATTCGGTGAAACTTCTTTCTGATCTGTGCATTCAGCTAACAGAGTTAAACCATACTTTTGATTGAGCAGATCTGAACACTCTTTCTGTAGAAAATGCAACTGGACATATGGAGCGCTAAGAGCGTAGTAGTGGAAAAAGGAATATATTCAAATATAAACTACACAGAAGCATTCTGTGAAAATTCTTTCTGATCTGAGCATTCAGCTAACAGAGTTAAACCATACTTTTGATTGAGCAGTTTTGAAACACTCTGTCTGTAGTAAATGCAACTGGACATTCGTAGCGCTAAGTGGGTAATAGTGGAAAAAAGTATATGTTCAAATATAAACTACACAGAAGCATTGTATGAAACTTCTTTCTGTTCTGTGCATTGAACTAACAGAGTTGAACCTTACTTTTGATTGAGCCGTACTGAAACACTCTTTCTGTAGAAACTGCAATTGGACATTCTGAGTGCTAAGAGGCCTATATTGGGAAAAAGAATGTCTACAAATAAAAACTACACAGAAGAATTGTGTGAAACTTCTTTCTGTTCTGTTTGTTCAACTAAAAGAGTTGAACCTTAGTTTGGATTGAGCCGTTCTGAAACACTCTTTCTGTAGAAAATGCAATGGAGATGCGGAGCGCTAAGAGGGTAATAGTGGAAAAAGGAATATATTCAAATATAAACTACACAGTAGCATTCCGTGAAAATTCTTTCTGTTCTGTGCATTCAACTAACAGAGTTGAACCTTACTTTTGATTGAGCCGTTCTGAAACACTCTTTCTGTAGAAACTGCAATTGGACATGCTAAGCGCTAAGAGGCCTACATTTTGAAAAAGAATATCTTCAAATAAAAACTACACAGATGCATTCTGTGAAACTTATTTCTGATCTGTAAATTCAGTTAACAGAGATAAAACATATTTTTGATTGAGCAGTTATGAAACACTCTTTTTGTAGAAAATGCAAGTGGAGATTCGGAGCGCTAAGTGGGTAATAGTGGAAAAAGGAATGTCTTCAAATATAAACTACACAGAATCATTCGGTGAAACTTCTTTCTGATCTGTGCATTCAGCTAACAGAGTTAAACCATACTTTTGATTGAGCAGATCTGAACACTCTTTCTGTAGAAAATGCAACTGGACATTTGGAGCGCTAAGAGCGTAGTAGTGGAAAAAGGAATATATTCAAATATAAACTACACAGAAGCATTCTGTGAAACTTCTTTCTGATCTGAGCATTCAGCTAACAGAGTTAAACCATACTTTTGATTGAGCAGTTTTGAAACACTCTGTCTGTAGAAAATGCAACTGGACATTCGTAGCGCTAAGTGGGTAATAGTGGAAAAAAGAATATGTTCAAATATAAACTACACAGAAGCATTGTATGAAACTTCTTTCTGTTCTGTGCATTCAACTAACGGAGTTGAACCTTACTTTTGATTGAGGCTTTCTGAAACACTCTTTCTGTAGAAACTGCAATTGGACATTCTGAGCGCTAAGAGGCCTCTATTGGGAAAAATAATATCTTCAAATAAAAACTACACAGAAGCATTGTGTGAAACTTATTTCTGATATGTTCATTAAGCTAACAGAGTTAAACCATACTTTTGATTGCGCAGTTCTGAACACTCTTTCTGTAGAAAATGCAAGTGGACATTCGGAGCACTAAGAGGGTAATAGTGGAAAAAGGAATATATTCAAATATAAACTACACAGTAGCATTCTGTGAAAATTCTTTCTGTTCTGTGCATTCAACTAACAGAGTTGAACCTTACTTTTGATTGAGCCGTTCTGAAACACTCTTTCTGTAGAAACTGCAATTGGACATGCTAAGCGCTAAGAGGCCTACATTGGGAAAAAGAATATCTTGAAGTAAAAACTACACAGATGCATTCTGTGAAACTTATTTCTGATCTGTAAATTCAGTTAACAGAGATAAAACATATTTTTGATTGAGCAGTTATGAAACACTCTTTTTGTAGAAAATGCAAGTGGAGATTCGGAGCGCTAAGAGGGTAATAGTGGAAAAAGGAATGTCTTGAAATATAAACTACACAGAATCATTCGGTGAAACTTCTTTCTGATCTGTGCATTCAGCTAACAGAGTTAAACCATACTTTTGATTGAGCAGATCTGAACACTCTTTCTGTAGAAAATGCAACTGGACATATGGAGCGCTAAGAGCGTAGTAGTGGAAAAAGGAATATATTCAAATATAAACTACACAGAAGCATTCTGTGAAAATTCTTTCTGATCTGAGCATTCAGCTAACAGAGTTAAACCATACTTTTGATTGAGCAGTTTTGAAACACTCTGTCTGTAGTAAATGCAACTGGACATTCGTAGCGCTAAGTGGGTAATAGTGGAAAAAAGAATATGTTCAAATATAAACTACACAGAAGCATTGTATGAAACTTCTTTCTGTTCTGTGCATTGAACTAACAGAGTTGAACCTTACTTTTGATTGAGCCGTACTGAAACACTCTTTCTGTAGAAACTGCAATTGGACATTCTGAGTGCTAAGAGGCCTATATTGGGAAAATGAATGTCTACAAATAAAAACTACACAGAAGAATTGTGTGAAACTTCTTTCTGTTCTGTTTGTTCAACTAAAAGAGTTGAACCTTAGTTTTGATTGAGCCGTTCTGAAACACTCTTTCTGTAGAAAATGCAATGGAGATGCGGAGCGCTAAGAGTGTAATAGTGGAAAAAGGAATATATTCAAATATAAACTACACAGTAGCATTCCGTGAAAATTCTTTCTGTTCTGTGCATTCAACTAACAGAGTTGAACCTTACTTTTGATTGAGCCGTTCTGAAACACTCTTTCTGTAGAAACTGCAATTGGACATGCTAAGCGCTAAGAGGCCTACATTTTGAAAAAGAATATCTTCAAATAAAAACTACACAGATGCATTCTGTGAAACTTATTTCTGATCTGTAAATTCAGTTAACAGAGATAAAACATATTTTTGATTGAGCAGTTATGAAACACTCTTTTTGTAGAAAATGCAAGTGGAGATTCGGAGCGCTAAGTGGGTAATAGTGGAAAAAGGAATGTCTTCAAATATAAACTACACAGAATCATTCGGTGAAACTTCTTTCTGATCTGTGCATTCAGCTAACAGAGTTAAACCATACTTTTGATTGAGCAGATCTGAACACTCTTTCTGTAGAAAATGCAACTGGACATTTGGAGCGCTAAGAGCGTAGTAGTGGAAAAAGGAATATATTCAAATATAAACTACACAGAAGCATTCTGTGAAACTTCTTTCTGATCTGAGCATTCAGCTAACAGAGTTAAACCATACTTTTGATTGAGCAGTTTTGAAACACTCTGTCTGTAGAAAATGCAACTGGACATTCGTAGCGCTAAGTGGGTAATAGTGGAAAAAAGAATATGTTCAAATATAAACTACACAGAAGCATTGTATGAAACTTCTTTCTGTTCTGTGCATTCAACTAACAGAGTTGAACCTTACTTTTGATTGAGCCGTTCTGAAACACTCTTTCTGTAGAAACTGCAATTGGACATTCTGAGCGCTAAGAGGCCTATATTGGGAAAAAGAATGTCTACAAATAAAAACTACACAGAAGAATTGTGTGAAACATCTTTCTGTTCTGTTTGTTCAGCTAAAAGAGTTGAACCTTAGTTTTGATTGAGCCGTTCTGAAACACACTTTCTGTAGAAAATGCAAGTGGAGATTCGGAGCGCTAATAGGGTAATAGTGGAAAAAGGAATGTCTCCAAATATAAACTACACAGAATCATTCGGTGAAACTTCTTTCTGATCTGTGCATTCAGCTAACAGAGTTAAACCATACTTTTGATTGAGCAGATGTGAACTCTCTTTCTGTAGAAAATGCAACTGGACATTTGGAGCGCTAAGAGAGTAGTAGTGGAAAAAGGAATATATTCAAATATAAACTACACAGTAGCATTCTGTGAAAATTCTTTCTGTTCTGTGCATTCAACTAACAGAGTTGAACCTTACTTTTGATTGAGCCGTTCTGAAACACTCTTTCTGTAGAAACTGCAATTGGACATGCTAAGCGCTAAGAGGCCTACATTGGGAAAAAGAATATCTTCAAATAAAAACTACACAGATGCATTCTGTGAAACTTATTTCTGATCTGTAAATTCAGTTAACAGACATAAAACATATTTTTGATTGAGCAGTTATGAAACACTCTTTTTGTAGAAAATGCAAGAGGAGATTCGGAGCGCTAAGAGGGTAACAGTGGAAAAAGGAATGTCTTCAAATATAAACTACACAGAATCATTCGGTGAAACTTCTTTCTTATCTGTGCATTCAGCTAACAGAGTTAAACCATACTTTTGATTGAGCAGATCTGAACACTCTTTCTGTAGAAAATGCAACTGGACATTTGGAGCGCTAAGAGAGTAGTAGTGGAAAAAGGAATATATTCAAATATAAACTACACAGAATCATTCTGTGAAACTTCTTTCTGATCTGAGCATTCAGCTAACAGAGTTAAACCATACTTTTGATTGAGCAGTTTTGAAACACTCTGTCTGTAGAAAATGCAACTGGACATTCGTAGCGCTAAGTGGGTAATAGTGGAAAAAAGAATATGTTCAAATATAAACTACACAGAAGCATTGTATGAAACTTCTTTCTGTTCTGTGCATTCAACTAACAGAGTTGAACCTTACTTTTGATTGAGCCGTTCTGAAACACTCTTTCTGTAGAAACTGCAATTGGACATTCTGAGCGCTAAGAGGCCTATATTGGGAAAAATAATATCTTCAAATAAAAACTACACAGAAGCATTGTGTGAAACTTATTTCTGATACGTTCATTAAGCTAACAGAGTTAAACCATACTTTTGATTGCGCAGTTCTGAACTCTCTTTCTGTAGAAAATGCAAGTGGACATTCGGAGCGCTAAGAGGGTAATAGTGGAAAAAGGAATATATTCAAATATAAACTACACAGTAGCATTCTGTGAAAATTCTTCCTGTTCTGTGCATTCAACTAACAGAGTTGAACCTTACTTTTGATTGAGCCGTTCTGAAACACTCTTTCTGTAGAAACTGCAATTGGACATGCTAAGCGCTAAGAGGCCTACATTTTGAAAAAGAATATCTTCAAATAAAAACTACACAGATGCATTCTGTGAAACTTATTTCTGATCTGTAAATTCAGTTAACAGAGATAAAACATATTTTTGATTGAGCAGTTATGAAACACTCTTTTTGCAGAAAATGCAAGTGGAGATTCGGAGCGCTAAGTGGGTAATAGTGGAAAAAGGAATGTCTTCAAATATAAACTACACAGAATCATTCGGTGAAACTTCTTTCTGATCTGTGCATTCAGCTAACAGAGTTAAACCATACTTTTGATTGAGCAGATCTGAACACTCTTTGTGTAGAAAATGCAACTGGACATTTGGAGCGCTAAGAGCGTAGTAGTGGAAAAAGGAATATATTCAAATATAAACTACACAGAAGCATTCTGTGAAACTTCTTTCTGATCTGAGCATTCAGCTAACAGAGTTAAACCATACTTTTGATTGAGCAGTTTTGAAACACTCTGTCTGTAGAAAATGCAACTGGACATTCGTAGCGCTAAGTGGGTAATAGTGGAAAAAAGAATATGTTCAAATATAAACTACACAGAAGCATTGTATGAAACTTCTTTCTGTTCTGTGCATTCAACTAACAGAGTTGAACCTTACTTTTGATTGACCCGTTCTGAAACACTCTTTCTGTAGAAACTGCAATTGGACATTCTGAGCGCTAAGAGGCCTATATTGGGAAAAAGAATGTCCACAAATAAAAACTACACAGAAGAATTGTGTGAAACATCTTTCTGTTCTGTTTGTTCAACTAAAAGAGTTGAACCTTAGTTTTGATTGAGCCGTTCTGAAACACACTTTCTGTAGAAAATGCAAGTGGAGATTCGGAGCGCTAATAGGGTAATAGTGGAAAAAGGGATGTCTCCAAATATAAACTACACAGAATCATTTGGTGAAACTTCTTTCTGATCTGTGCATTCAGCTAACAGAGTTAAACCATACTTTTGATTGAGCAGATCTGAACTCTCTTTCTGTAGAAAATGCAACTGGACATTTGGAGCGCTAAAAGAGTAGTAGTGGAAAAAGGAATATATTCAAATATAAACTACACAGAAGCATTCTGTGAAACTTCTTTCTGATCTGAGCATTCAGCTAACAGAGTTAAACCATACTTTTGATTGAGCAGTTTTGAAACACTCTGTAGAAAATGCAACTGGACATTCGTAGCGCTAAGTGGGTAATAGTGGAAAAAAGAATATGTTCAAATATAAACTACACAGAAGCATTGTATGAAACTTCTTTCTGTTCTGTGCATTCAACTAACAGAGTTGAACCTTACTTTTGATTGAGGCTTTCTGAAACACTCTTTCTGTAGAAACTGCAATTGGACATTCTGAGCGCTAAGAGGCCTCTATTGGGAAAAATAATATCTTCAAATAAAAACTACACAGAAGCATTGTGTGAAACTTATTTCTGATATGTTCATTAAGCTAACAGAGTTAAACCATACTTTTGATTGCGCAGTTCTGAACACTCTTTCTGTAGAAAATGCAAGTGGACATTCGGAGCGCTAAGAGGGTAATAGTGGAAAAAGGAATATATTCAAATATAAACTACACAGTAGCATTCTGTGAAAATTCTTTCTGTTCTGTGCATTCAACTAACAGAGTTGAACCTTACTTTTGATTGAGCCGTTCTGAAACACTCTTTCTGTAGAAACTGCAGTTGGACATGCTAAGCGCTAAGAGGCCTACATTGGGAAAAAGAATATCTTCAAATAAAAACTACACAGATGCATTCTGTGAAACTTATTTCTGATCTGTAAATTCAGTTAACAGACATAAAACATATTTTTGATTGAGCAGTTATGAAACACTCTTTTTGTAGAAAATGCAAGTGGAGATTCGGAGCGCTAAGAGGGTAATAGTGGAAAAAGGAATGTCTTCAAATATAAACTAGACAGAATCATTCGGTGAAACTTCTTTCTCATCTGTGCATTCAGCTAACAGAGTTAAACCATACTTTTGATTGAGCAGATCTGAACACTCTTTCTGTAGAAAATGCAACTGGACATTTGGAGCGCTAAGAGCGTAGTAGTGGAAAAAGGAATATATTCAAATATAAACTACACAGAAGCATTCTGTGAAACTTCTTTCTGATCTGAGCATTCAGCTAACGGAGTTAAACCATACTTTTGATTGAGCAGTTTTGAAACACTCTGTCTGTAGAAAATGCAACTTGACATTCGTAGCGCTAAGTGGGTAATAGTGGAAAAAAGAATATGTTCAAATATAAACTACACAGAAGCATTGTATGAAACTTCTTTCTGTTCTGTGCATTCAACTAACAGAGTTGAACCTTACTTTTGATTGAGCCGTTCTGAAACACTCTTTCTGTAGAAACTGCAATTGGACATTCTGAGCGCTAAGAGGCCTATATTGGGAAAAAGAATGTCTACAAATAAAAACTACACAGAAGAATTGTGTGAAACTTCTTTCTGTTCTGTTTGTTCAACTAAAAGAGTTGAACCTTAGTTTTGATTGAGCCGTTCTGAAACACTCTTTCTGTAGAAAATGCAAGTGGAGATTCGGAGCGCTAAGAGGGTAATAGTGGAAAAAGGAATGTCTCCAAATATAAACTACACAGAATCATTCTGTGAAAGTTCTTTCTGATCTGTGCATTCAGCTAACAGAGTTAAACCATACTTTTGATTGAGCAGATCTGAACTCTCTTTCTGTAGAAAATGCAACTGGACATTTGGAGCGCTAAGAGATTAGTAGTGGAAAAAGGAATATATTCAAATATAAACTACACAGAAGCATTCTGTGAAACTTCTTTCTGATCTGAGCATTCAGCTAACAGAGTTAAACCATACTTTTGATTGAGCAGTTTTGAAACACTCTGTCTGTGGAAAATGCAACTGGACATTCGTAGCGCTAAGTGGGTAATAGTGGAAAAAAGACTATGTTCAAATATAAACTACACAGAAACATTGTATGAAACTTCTTTCTGTTCTGTGCATTCAACTAACAGAGTTGAACCTTACCTTTGATTGAGCCTTTCTGAAACACTCTTTCTGTAGAAACTGCAATTGGACATTCTGAGCGCTAAGAGGCCTATATTGGGAAAAATAATATCTTCAAATAAAAACTACACAGAAGCATTGTGTGAAACTTATTTCTGATATGTTCATTAAGCTAACAGAGTTAAACCATACTTTTGATTGCGCAGTTCTGAACACTCTTTCTGTAGAAAATGCAAGTGGACATTCGGAGCGCTAAGAGGGTAATAGTGGAAAAAGGAATATATTCAAATATAAACTACACAGTAGCATTCTGTGAAAATTCTTTCTGTTCTGTGCATTCAACTAACAGAGTTGAACCTTACTTTTGATTGAGCCGTTCTGAAACACTCTTTCTGTAGAAACTGCAATTGGACATGCTAAGCGCTAAGAGGCCTACATTGGGAAAAAGAATATCTTCAAATAAAAACTACACAGATGCATTCTGTGAAACTTATTTCTGATCTGTAAATTCAGTTAACAGAGATAAAACATATTTTTGATTGAGCAGTTATGAAACACTCTTTTTGTAGAAAATGCAAGTGGAGATTCGGAGCGCTAAGAGGGTAATAGTGGAAAAAGGAATGTCTTCAAATATAAACTACACAGAATCATTCGGTGAAACTTCTTTCTGATCTGTGCATCCAGCTAACAGAGTTAAACCATACTTTTGATTGAGCAGATCTGAACACTCTTTCTGTAGAAAATGCAACTGGACATTTGGAGCGCTAAGAGCGTAGTAGTGGAAAAAGGAATATATTCAAATATAAACTACACAGAAGCATTCTGTGAAACTTCTTTCTGATCTGAGCATTCAGCTAACAGAGTTAAACCATACTTTTGATTGAGCAGTTTTGAAACACTCTGTCTGTAGAAAATGCAACTGGACATTCGTAGCGCTAAGTGGGTAATAGTGGAAAAAAGAATATGTTCAAATATAAACTACACAGAAGCATTGTATGAAACTTCTTTCTGTTCTGTGCATTCAACTAACAGAGTTGAACCTTACTTTTGATTGAGCCGATCTGAAACACTCTTTTGTAGAAACTGCAATTGGACATTCTGAGCGCTAAGAGGCCTATATTGGGAAAAAGAATGTCTACAAATAAAAACTACACAGAAGAATTGTGTGAAACTTCTTTCTGTTCTGTTTGTTCAACTAAAAGAGTTGAACCTTAGTTTTGATTGAGCCGTTCTGAAACACACTTTCTGTAGAAAATGCAAGTGGAGATTCGGAGCGCTAAGAGGGTAATAGTGGAAAAAGGAATGTCTCCAAATATAAACTACACAAAAGTGTCAATCTACTAATTTATCTTCTAATAACTTTCCACCCAGGAGCATTCGTCCCTCTCATTAGACAGTTGTTCTATGCTTCTTTTTTTCACATTCTAATTGCCTCACCTGAACCAAAAAAAGAATGTGGATCTAGGATAAATACCTTTTGAAAAGTCATTTATTTCATTGTATTATTTTTTCATATATCTGCATTATTGCATAGAATACCTGATTGGTCTTATGCTAAGTTTTTTATGTAACATTACCTCTGCAAGATGTTAATAAGTATCCTTCCAAAAATGTTTGAAAAATCTTGGGTAAAACATATTACGTAAGTTCCTGTTTTATAGTTTTCCAAGAGTTTTACTATCCTTGGCCAATGACAAAATTCAAAGCAGAGATACAGTACACAACTTTTGTAAAACTTACCTATTTTTCTTATAAGACTGTGGCTTTGTTTTGTTTTGTTTTGAACTTCTTTTCTGTGATGTGACATGAGACTGTGTGTTGAGTTAGGGGTGGGGACATACATTAACAGAGGTTTAGGAACTGCTTTGCTAAAGCAAGTTTGAGGAGAAAATGGGGAGACTAATACAAGATTTTCCTTTAAGCAGTGGGAGTTGAAGGGGTAGTTGGTTTTTGGAGAAAGATGAGACCCATTCATGGCACAGGCTTCTTTATGTTTCTGCTCTGTGTGATACTTAATGAGGATACAGACATTCACTTCCTCTATTTCCCACCCCTGGCCGGGGGTAACCCAAAGGTACCTGATAAAGACACAGCCTTATAGCTGTATCAAGTATCCCTGAGTGTGTTAGGACTGGAGAGGCCTAAGGAATAAAAAACATACATGCATTAAATGGAACAAATACAGAGAAGAAGAAAACTCAGACATGGTACATTAATTGTGTACCTTTCCTTACAACCCAGCACATCACAGGGTACATGACCTGCTTCCTTTTGACCTGCTTCCTTTATGTTCACTGCATGAACAGGGAAGGGGGTTGGGGTACACGTGGGAGATAATTGTGTTTACTATGTACCTGGTATTAATACATCTATAGAGACAATTGGAATGACTATACTGGAGAAACAGCAAGAGAAGAACTGAAAAGGCTAAAACAAATACTTGGTTCTCTAAAAAATACTCCAAAGGATTTCTCATGTCTGACAAATTACATTTTAGTCTAATAGTAATAAGTGACCAAAACTAAGGTGATTTGATAAATATCATAAGGTATTTTACTGTGAAATTGATATCTATACGTATTGCTTATAAAGCTCAGTAATCTGTTCTTGAATTGAGAAATTACTGAGACAACATCAAAAGCTGTCATTTTTGTTTCTATGTTGTCGTTGTTATTGTTTGTGAGGTCAGAGCTTCTAAACTTTATGACTGTTTGAAAGGGGCCTATATAGACCTTGCCTGAATATTAAGTCATGTGAAATGATAAAAAGCTTTCTGATTTATTGGGTTAGACAAAGAAAAAATTGAGAAATTGAGCATCATTAAAATTAAAGACTTTTGTTATTAAAACTGTGCTTAGAATGAAAACAAAAGCCACAGGTTGGGAGAAAATTTTTTCAAAACATATTCAAAACATTTTCAAAACATATCAGATAAATTACTGGTATTTAAAGTATACAGAGAACTCGAAAATAAGAAAGAAAACAACTCATTTAAAAAATAGTCCAAAGGTCTAAATACAGCTGTCAAATGGGGATTTTGAAGTTACTAGTCATGTATCATTAGGGAACTGCAAGTCACAGCAACCGTGAGATATTATTACATGACTATTAAAATGACCAATATCCAAAAGTCTGATGATACCAAAAGCTGGCAAATGTGAGGAGAAACAGGAACTTTTATTCATTGCTTGTGAGAATGCAGAATAGTACAGCTACTTTGGCAGTCAGTTTGGCAGTTTCTTATAAAACTAAACATACTCCTACCACACAACCCAGCAATTACATTCCCGGTATTTACTTAAAGGATTTGAAAACTTACATGCACACAAAAGCCTTCTTCCCATGAATGTTACAGGAGCCTTATTCATGATCACTAAAATCGAAATGTCCTTCAGGAAGTGAATGGAAAAATAAACTGTGGTATATCCAGGCAATGGAATAGTATTCTGTCAAGCTACAGAAGACACACAGGAACCTTTAAATGCATATTGCCAAGTGAAAGAAGCCAGTCTGAAAAGTCTACATACCGTATGATTCAACTACATGACCTTCTGGAGAAAGCAAAACTATGGAGACAGTAAAGAGATCAGTGGCTATTAGGGATTTGGAGGAGATTTGTGCAGTCTAAACATGTCATGTGCCAACAATGACGTAAAGATATGTGAGATAAAGTATGACGAATTCTATTGACAAACACACGCAATGGCTTCCATTTAACTGAGAAGAAACCATATACCTAGCACAAGTCTTTTTCTGTGCATTAACTTTTTGTAATACAACTATATGAAGTTATAGCCTATTTTATATATGAATAAAAGCATTTCCAAAGGTTAAGAAAGGGCACAGTGAGAGTGAGAAGCACAGTCTGGGTAGGCAGGTCAATCTAGTTTTCTATCTGTGCTTTAAACTGCTATAACCATCAACTCAATCTACTAATTTATCTTCTACATAAATTAGTAGAGGAAACGATGAACGGATGGAGCAAGGAAGAATTTTAGGAGAGTGAATCCATTATTCTGTATGACACTGTAATGAGGATTATTTGTCATTACACATTTGACAAAACCTATAGAATTCATAAGACAAGGAGTAAACTCTAATACAAACTACATACTTTAGTCAATAGTAATGTACCAATATTGACTCATCAACTATAACAAATGTACCACACTATTGCAAGATGTTAAAAATCGGGGAAATTGGGGTAGAGGCTGAGGATGACGTGTGAATGCTTATTCACTTCTTTCTACAAACCTAAAATTGCTTTTAAAGAGTCAATAAAAATTAAAACAAGGCAGGGTTTTCATGCAATGGAAAAAAACACACAACTTTAGTAAGTGACTCATAATTATGCTTATGCCACTTTGCTAGATTACACTTCATTAATAAATATAGTTTCATTCTTTATGTTATAAAGCAGAATAAAGTCAGATATCTAGAGAAATTGATTTTAATGATTAGAGTAAAAGCATTTTCACCTCCAACGTCAGAATGAGTTCTTCAGAATCAGTCCATTTTATAGTTAAATCAATCATTGATTTTAAAAAAATATTGAGAAAAACTTTAACTTCACTTTTTCCATCAAACTCAATGTCATGACAGCATTGTCATTTCAATCTAGGATTAAAACCTATTTCTGGACCCAGTGGACTTACTGTGATAGATTCTGAAAATGTCAGACGTTAAAGTCCAGTCTTTGATCTGCTGTCCTCTGCAGTTATCAAAAGGTCAGTTTATCCTGCTTCTTTTCTCTCTTTTTCATATATCTTGCACTTCAGCTTAATATTAGTATTAAGCTAAATTTCTTATTTTATTTTGATTGATAAAGGAAAACAGATTGTTTCAATACAGTTACTGAGAATAAGCAGCAAAACGTACTTATAAAGTACACAAGAGAGCTATAAGATAAAAATTTGTTCAAAAAAAGATTTGGAAATTTTTATTGCATGAATGTTCAAATGGAAAGGAAAACTTTCTGGATTCTTTTTCCACCACACAGGAGTAGCAGCACTAAAGTAGTGAATAATGTCCGTTCAATTGGTAGTTTTCATGTATTTCTGATATCAGAAATGGACTGTTAGTAACTAGTTTTAAAAGCAGAGCATTTTTGTGCATGGCATTCCCCTGAATTCCAAAGCCCAAACTTAACTTAGGCTAATTTCTCTCTGCTGGGAGCCCCATTAATTTCTCATAGATAACATTTCATATATATGCGGCATTCTGATGATGTAAAGGAATTCACACCTTATGGGCCTACAAGCCAAATTTAATCAATGGCTTGCTTCATATGGCTGAGAGCTAAAAATTGTTTTGGCATTTTGGAAGTGTTTAAAGAAGGAGAAGGAAGGGGAGAAGAAGAATGAGTAGATGAAGGAGAGACAGAGACTACATATGGCCAGCAAAGCCTATAATATTTACTGTCTAGTTCTTTACACAAAGAACTTTTCCAATCTTGAACAAAACACACACATTTTCGTTATGCCAAAAAAGGACTACAATAAGTCTTCACTTAACATCATTGACAGGTGCTTGAAAACTGGTCATAGGTATATATATTTATGGTCACGTGATGTTTTGATACACGCATACGGAGGGATAAATTGGGGATGGTTAATTGGTACAAAAATACAGTCAGCGAAACCCATTTTACCATAGGTTGACATCAAAAGAGTTCAGCTTCTATGGCTTTTGGTAACTAAAACGTCAACAAACTTGTAAATAAAGATCAAAACACTTCTAATATTAAATGCTGAAATAAATTTCAGCTATTCATACGTTTAAGATTAATAAAAGCTAGTAAAATCATTATTTACCTACTTATTTCAGTTTAGGGTTGCAGTTGACCGCAGCCTATCCTGTCAGCTCAGGACGCAATGTGGGAACCAGCCCTGGACAGGGCGCCGTCGCATTGCAGGTGCACTCACACATACCCACAGTTACTCAGACTGGGACCACATAGACACGTCAATCAACCTCACATGCACAGCCTTGGGAAGTGAGAGGAAACTGGAGCATCCAGAGAATATCAATGCAGACATGGGGAGAATACATAAGCTCTACACAGACAGTGAACCCCAATTGGAATCAATTTGTTTTTTCTCATCAACATCATAATGAAATGACATTGAATGAAACGTCGTTATTCAAAGACCTGTTGTACTCAGTTCTAAACATTTCAGAATTAAGAGATCTACACACATCCTCTTCTATATAATGGAGTGGGTCTCTTAAAATTTCCTGGCAACATACTCTTAGCCTGCCTAGGAAACACTTTAGAATACAACTGCATTATAATAAATTTTCATATTCTATTCATATCTTCATATTTCTCCCTCTACTTATTAAGGTATAGTCTTGTATATGTAATCCTTCAGTTCCTGAACAAGGTGAACATATGATCTCATGATGTGTGTTTTAATTTCTTAACTTTGTTGAGATTTGGGAATGTGAGGATGATGGAAAGGAAAGAAAGGAATTCAGCAGCTATAAAAGAAATCTGACCTTTAATTTTTTTATTGAATTTGTTTCTTGTTTTATTTTTCCTTCCTTTGCACAAATGAGAACTTCTAGTTTTACAAAGGGTACCATCAACTTTAGGACAAAAATTTGTATTTGTGGCATAACACAAGTTGGAGACACAATGATTTAGAGATTGCATATCAATTTTATCAAATAAATGTGATAAAGTAGGTGATATGCACACACACACACATTTGTAGTGACAAAACCATTGACACAGATACCCAGATGGCACTTAATGTACTTTCAGCCTTAAATTCTTTCTCAAGGACAAGCCATTTGTTTGCAAATGATTTAGCATTCAAAAATGATTAAACACGGGAAAAAATGCATTGCACATAAAGTTCAGATTACAAGTGAATTAAAGTCACACTAATATAACTATAATTTATAATGAATTCAAATGGCTTTCAGAAGGGTCATCTGTGGAAGGTGAAGAGCAATCTGAATTTATTTTTCTGGTAACTGGTCACAGCAATGTTTTCTAGACTAGTGAGTGAGTGCTCATACAGCACCATGTGTGTTCAACAACACATAAAGTTGGATGACAAAATCTACTTTAGTGAGAAGGCAGCTATTTCCAGGGGCACCAATAGTAATGTCAGTTTTGAGTCTTGGGTTTGCTTTTGTTTGTTTACAAGGCGATGAAATGTTTAAGGAAAAAATAAATTCTACCAATCCATGTTGAGTGAACATTTCAATCCTTGTAAAGACCAAAGTCAGCTGCCACCATGCCATGCAAACCTTATAGTACATGACATGTTAAATCGGTAACCTCGAAAGGGACTTCTGAGAAGCTATGAGTAAAAGGCACATACAAAATGCCTCTGAGATGAATTCACAAATGAAATGGAAAAGGATAACTGTGTACATCCAAGAAGAATAGTAATTAACAGAAAACAAGAACACTTCTAAATTGAAAGAATCCCTAAAGTAAAAGAAGACCAAAGAAAAAGAAATAAAGATGAGAAGTGAAATGAGGCGGAAATGGTGAGCGACAAGGAGATACACTGAGAAAAAAAGTAGCTAAAGTTAGTGTGTTATTATTTCAGCAAAATTAAGTATATCAATACTGAGAAATATGACTTGAAATAGATTCAGTACCTCAAGCAGAAACATAAACAAATAACATCTGGGTTTTTCTTTTGATAACCAGTATTTTAAATACAAAAATCTAAAAATTTTGTCTTTGTGTAAGAGTTACACATTTATCATACCAATCAATAACAAAAAGGCGCTATAAATACTGTATGGAAATAAATGTCCTAACAGATGTTAACCAGACATCAGTCTTCACCGGTAAGGATTAGATTTGAAGGTGTTTGCAGATAATTAAAACTTGTTTTTATAACATAACTTAGCAGCTAAGTAGTATAATGAAAATGGGATATTCAAATTATAAGATATAAAATATTAAAGATAGAAGAACATGTTTATTTTTTCAATATAAATATTGTTACAGCTCAGAGAAACAGTATGAAATCTCAGGGCTCATGAAAGGCCACATTCTAGAGATAGTGATTGACAGGTATGGTAATTCCCCTACAGCGTGGTGCCTGTTGTCATGGAGTAGCATGTCTCCTACAGGGTACTACCAGCAGGTTCATGTAGGAAGAGCCAATAGTCCATGTGAGAAACCCCGGAAGGCTAAAGATAGAAGGAAATATTTGTGCCACGTTGAAGAGCAAGTTCACCAGGTGAATTGGCATGTGGCTAGGGTACAACTTCCCATACATATATAAATAATGAAACACACAAAAAATTATCAGAAAAGTATTTTATTATTATTAGAGTCACGATTAGCACTCTCCTCATCAGGAGAGTTTTAGGTTTTTTTCTAGCCCTACTCTATACTTTTTAAACACAGTCTCCAAGTTTCAAAATAAAAGTTTCTTATTTTTAATTCAAATCTCAATTACAATAAAACAAAAACCGAAAATGTAGAAGTTCCTTATTTTGACCATCTATATATCATACACAACAAAAAGACTGATAAAATTCCACTAAACACAACAGCTAGATCCGTATTCCCGTTACTGCTTAAGCCCATTCCAATAAGGATTTTATACCAAATCTGCCCTTGCCAAGGCTACCTGGGGCCTTCATTTTATTATTTGCAATGGACAATTTTAACTTCACATCCATGTTGGCTTCCTTACATCCTAGATGCACATACAGCCAGATTTTTTTCCATCAGATGTGATTTGATCCTCCAAATTCGGAATGCCTTGATGACCTCCTCTTTATCTAAAGATCACTTTAAAAAGCCTGAAGTATTTGGCTCTTCCCTAAATCTTTGGCCAGATGTAATGTCATCCTCCCATTGGCTTTCTTTGTCCAAACTACATTAGCCTTATCTCAGATCTTCAAACAAGTTATATTTCCTGCCTAAGATCTTTCTATGAGTGAGTGAAAGGTGTGACGAAGATAGTTCCTCTTTGCCCCCAAAGGTTTCATTGATCACGCTGATAATGAATTTACTGTTATTTTAATCTCTTACTGTTATACTCAGGCTTAAATTCTCTACCCTACACACTTCAGTTGACATAATTTTAATTTCCACTGTGATGCTTCTCTCTCTTCTGTCAACAATCTCTCCTCACAGGGTTTCATCCAGATCAGGAGTCAGTAACATTTTTGACAAAGAGCCAGATAGTAAATATTGCAGGCTTTGTGTTGCCAAGAGGCAAATTTATGGAACTATCCCTGCTGAAAAATTTCCCTGTATTTTACATTTTAGACTTATAAATGCCACACGTACTTATAACTCATGAGCCATACAAAAATAGGTGGCAGACCAGATCTGGCTCATGGGCTATAATAGTTTTCCAACCCCTCACCTAGATTCATGACTTTAGGCATGCTCTATAGGCTACGATGATCTAACTCACATCTCTAGCCAAGTCAACTTGTCAGTGCCTACTTGATGTCTCCACTTGGATTCTAACTAGCGTCTTAATTTAAGATTAAAAAATGTAAAATCAATCACACATACGCACCTACCCACACCTCTGTCACTTGCAAACTGCCTCATGTCATCAAGACTTTGCCATATCACTAAAAGTGACCATAATCCCCCATGTCCCTAAATCCAAATACCTTGATATAATTCTTGCTCAGTAAATTCAATCATCTTCAAATCAACTTCCAATCTCAACTGATTTTCTCCAACTTTATTGCTACACTCATAATCCCAACTACCATCATCCTTCAACTGGACAGGTGCAATAGTCAGCTAAATGAACCCCCTTCCTTCACTAGTGTACCCTTCCACAATAGTACACCCTCCTAAGAGCTAACCTCATCGTATCACACATCCATCATACACTTTTCAATGTAGTTAATTTATATTCACATTTTGATATAAGATCTAGATTTGGTCCCTGAGAACACTCATGTAATCTCTCTCCATGCTCTTCCTTCATGGACATTCCAGCCAAACCGGCCTTCTTTTCTTTGTAAGAAACTATCAAGCTCTCTTTTTAAATTACAGAATCTTTATATCTGCCCTTCTTTCTGCTCAGAGCACCCCAGATCTTCAAAGTACCTTCCTCTTTGTCTTCACTCAACTCTCAAATGAAATATTACCTCCTCAGAGAGAAAAATGCTCTGAAATACCTACAGCCAGATCAGTGCCTTCCTCCTTGACAGTTTTACTCAGCCATGTTATCACATGTAATCTTCTTCGTAGTAGTGTACTTTATAGCCCTTCACACCATTGCTTTTTTTAGGTATTTGTATGTCTTCCTCCTCTTTCCCTCCTCACTACAGTATAGCCAATTGTGTCTTTGCCTTCTTCACTGCTATATCCCCTAGTGCCTGGTAGGCTTTCTATAAACAGCCATTTATTGACTTATTGACTACATGTATATGCTAATCCTTTTTACTAATTGTTGTTACACTATAAATTTCTCTTCTCCCTCTCTTCGCTTCCCTCTTCTCATGTCCCTTGATGCTTCCTACTCAATATTAACATGGACATCATTTTGTGTCTTCAGCATTTCTCTTTTCATTATATTATGATAGGTTAATTTTCCTAAGAAAACACTATTTTGACAAAAGCAAAGCATTAAAGTAAAGCAGCATAGGATCAATTTTTTCCTATTGAAAAGGAAACACCATCTTTCCGAGAAGACAATTCCACCAGGAAACAAAAAAAACACACACATTTCCGGTAAGTCCTAGTTCCCAAGACTTGAAGCCAGTATGTTTTTCCACTTTCAAGTATCCTTGACTGTAGAGATAAAAGGTATCCACTTAGAGATATTAACTCATTACCACTGCCTAAATTTGGTTTCCAGAAACACAACTTAATATGACATCAATGGATGTGATAATCATTTGAAAGTAGCTTTATCAAAATCATCCAACAGAACAAGTTACTTTCCTAATTAGCATCCTCGGTTAAATACCTAAATCTGATGAATAATAAGTTATGCATTATGCTAAATTGCATTGGCTCACTATCTTAGAATGCTTTCAAACTAATTAAAAATGAGATATTCAGTGATGAGAAACATAAAAAGATAAAAACCTATTTCAATCAGTTTAAATTAGAATTTAACATTTCTTCAATACGCTCTTTTGTAGTCAATTGCAAGAGTAATAAAGCAAAATTATTGAGTCTATAATAGTGACCGTTCAAAATTCATAGTGAATTATTAAAAAGAAAACTAAGGTCCCTGCCAACTTTCCACCTCACTTCAAAGCATAGCCAAGGTCATTACAACAGCAAGTAAAAGACTCCACACAATTCCCACTTCTTCGCCTCTATACTGTTACTTCTGGAATCTTCTACTGCTCCAAATTGTGTGTTTGCTCCAGACTCAGCAGTTCTCACCACCTTGTTCTTCCAATTGCCATCTTCTCTGTGCGGCCTTTCTTGACTACCCAGTTAAAAATTATCCTATCAAAATTATCTGATCCCCATCCAGGATTACTTTTCACCATCTAACTTACGATACTTTGCATATTTATGTGGCTCATTGTCTGTTATCTGTCTCCCTAAGTTAGAATGCGAGCTTCATGATGGCAGAGTTTTGGTCAATTTCCTTCACTCAATAATTCCTGACCCAAAGTAAACACTTCATAAGTATTTTTTGAATATACTAATATATAGTCCGAATTATCAAGGAACTTATAAATAAATAAAGACACAACCCAGCATATAGTGCAGCTTGAGAAATGTTGATAGTGTGGTACAGGAGGAGGTATGTAAACTATGAGAAGCAACAGTTAAATAAGAAGCAATCCAGAAAGACACACAGTGTGGGTGACATCTGAGTTAAAGGACAGAAGGTAAGAAGATAACCAGATGGAGAAAAGAGAGGAAGATCTTACAAACAAGCATCAGAAGTTACCATAAGAAAAGCAAGTACAAAATCATCAGAAGAAAAACAATTGCATCCCAGTTATTACCACAAACATAATTAACTATGAAAACCCAGAACAGTTCATGCTTTGATAATGCTAAAGTTGATACGTAGATTAAGATGTGATATAACAATCTGCAAATCTTAGTTTTCAGAAAACCTTTTTAGGCAAGATATGATGATTTAAGGAAGAAAAGTTGCTGATGGATGAGGCATGTTGTCCCTTAAAGACAAACACTATGAAGACTGCGTACAGCCTTTATAATGGAAAGGTGCCACGTTTTTTCTTTTTTAAGTCCTTGGAATCTCAGTTGGCAACTTTGAAATTCATGTGTAATTCATGAGTTTTTTAAAAGAAATGTAATAAGTAACACAAGTGATTCTAGAGCTTGTCTTTAGGCTGAGGTAGATATTGGCATTATAAATTGAAGTGCTAGAAAGGAACAATAAGAATTAAGAATAAGCAGTAATTTCTGCCAAGATCTGTGGCACCCAGTCTCACACATAAGGCTTTTCGGAATCTCTTGGTTTCCAAGGTTCAGGCTCTCATACTTTAGTTTGTACATAAAGGACTTAAGTTATTCTTAAAGCACAGTTTTAGCACTTCACACCAGGAGATGGTTATGAGACTGATCACAGGATAAAGTGAAATAGGATGTGTGCCTACTTGTAGAAGGAACCTCGTTCCTTTTGCCATTCTATTCCTACTTTTCTGGCAGGAAAGTCCTAGAAAAAATTTCATATACAGATTAATTTTAAACAATTTACATTATATTTTACTATTAATAGCTTCTAGAATATCTTAGCTTAGGCTGGCCCTGGTGGCTCACACTTGAAATCCCAGAATTTTGGGAGGCTGAAGTGGGCGGATCAACTGAAGTCAGGAGTTTGAGACTAGCCTAGCCAACATGGTCAAACCTAGTCTCTACTAAAAATCCAAAAATTAGCCGGGTGTGGTGATGCGTACCTGTAATCCCAGCTACACAGGAGGCTGAGGCAGGAGAACCATTGAGCCTGGGAGGTGGAGGCCGCAGTGAGCCAAGATTGTGTCACTGCACTCCAGCCTGGGCAACAGAGCAAGACTCTGTCTCACAGAAACAAAAAACAAACAAACAAAAAAAGAGTATCTTAGCTTATATATTTCTCACATCTGATCCTACCACTTTACTTCTTTTTTCCTGTTTATACCAATTATTTCTATTCCTCTTTACATATAGGCAGAAAGATAAGACTAAAATGTGTCATAGACAATGACATCTAGTAAATTGACGTATTCTTCATGTTTAATTCCACAACAGATTTCAAATACAACCAAAATCTCCAAATAAAATCTTAATTCTAAATTGAGTGCTTGTACAGTCTTCAAATATGTTCAAATAGAACATCAAAGCTCAATAAAAATAGTTATATCACTTGGGATGGTGTTTAAAATATTTTTTCCTAAATAAATTCAGCTTCAGAGGATGAGAAAACCTTCGTTAGGAGATGTTTTAAAGAACAAATTAAGTTAAATGTGAAGGAAATCATACTTTATTTTGTTGAATAGTAAGATTTTTTTGTTGCTATTGTGAATTAATGCCATCCAAATATTGAGTGATGTAATTCAATTTAGTAAAAGAAAAAAGTCTAAATTATCAACTTCTTTCCTTATAAAAATGAAATATGCTATAACTTGCATTTTTTCCATGGCAATGACCCTGATGATCAGAGAGGTTAAAACCTAAAAACATTTAAAATCATCTAATCTAAATTATAAAAAAGAAATCCCTTTCTTCAGAAAAAATAATTTTTTAAGGAAGCACTCATAAACAAATCTCTACTAGTAGATATACAGCATACACATCTCTTACTATCTCCCATGCAGACTGCATAAAAAGGCGTGCTGGCTACTTTTAAGAAAACAACATTCAGATGTCTGGAAAGTATCTGAAATGCATGATTAATCTACACAGATAATTTTCTCAAGAAACCAAATTTTGAAGACAAGTAATTCAAAAGTCTATTGTCTATAAAGTAAATCCGCTGGTATACTTAAACTGCTGTAATCCTTTCTCTGTTTACCTTATAGTGTGCACCTCTCAAGCTATGGGAATGCATGTCTTCTCTAAGAAGAGCTGACTTCTTTTGTAGGAAAAAGCTGTTGGAAATGACTGTTAGGATTTCAAATGTTTGGGAGTGTGTATTCATGTGGGTTTTACGTGTTGAATATTTGCATTTGTAATTTTAAGATGCTTAAATCAAAAACTAAAATGACCTATGCAACATAATTCTGCCATAGGATAAATTAAATTCAATTAAATGTTCCCATACAAATTATTATCTACCACAATGTAAAAATATTTATATATCACAAAGATGTAAGAAACACTGACTTCTATTATACAGCAGAGTTCAATTTCACTACTACTTAGCTTGATGATATTTTAAGGTCATGTCTCTTGGAATACACATTCAATATTCATTGCCAAACGTCTGAGCTCACCTCTCTTGAAGCAATATTCAATTATCAAAGGAAAATAATTTACCAAGCAACCTCACAAAACACAAACTCTAGGTAGCATCAAGGTTTTTCAAAGTGATTATTCCTTACTGGTCGAGATCCTAAGATATTAAAACTCATAGATCACATGATCTGAGATTTTCTAATTGAAAAGCTGTAGCTGTAAACCTTTCATTCAAAGTCGGATACTACTTTCAGCTGTCAAAAGAATTATGCAATCACTTAAACTTCTGGAATGAAAGAGAAAATGAAGGGAACAATAAAAGTAACTGAAATGCACTGAGAAATGAACATAAGGAACCAAATGGAGGCAAAGACAGAGAGAGAGAGAGAGAGGGCTGTTTATCTAACCTTCCCTTCTTGAGTGGGTTTTCTCTGATATCTCTAGAGAACAATTGGATGTGTAACAATGAAATACAAAACACAAGATACTGTCTTCGTATAATTACTTGTAATGATTCCAAGATGGCATAATTTGAGAACTTGCTAAATAGGACAACAAAGTGATCTGCTTTTCCAAAATTTTGCCCCTTAGCTTATATATTATTTCATGGTGAAGATCAATAAAACTGAAAATTGGAATTGCCAGATATTATCAGATTTTATTTTTTGAATGCTTAACAGCTGACCCAAAATCTGGTCATAAAAATGGAAGTTAAATTAAATTGTCCTCAAAATTTAAGTTTGCTACATTTGTAAGAACCACTTGCTTCTTCAAAATCTCAAACTTTCTCATATCTAGCAGCAAATTGAAATTAGGAATTTAAGCTTGTAAATTCATCATGGAAACCAAATTGATTAAAATTTTCTGTGTATTCATGATAATGTTTAAAATTTTTGCTACATTTAAACCCTAAGTTAGTTACAAAAACCCTAAAATTATGCTTGTTTAAAAACTTGGGCTAACTTGCTTTTGAAAACATACTGACATATTCGTTCCATTCTTCTTATAATTATTTTTTTGTCACTCCCAAGCAGCACACCATTGTATATATCCCCAAAACGGCACTTCTTTGTTAAAGCCATTAGGACAGAAATATTTTTGAGCCAGATGCAATGGCTCATGCCTGTAATGTCAGTACTTTGGGAGGCCTAGGTTAGAGGACTGCTTGAGGATAGGAGTTTGTGACCTGCCTGGGCAACATAGCAAGACCCAGTCTTTACAAATGAAATGAAAATAAAATATAAAATAAACTGGCTGGACAAAGTAGTGCACACCTGTGGTCATAGCTACCAGGAGGCTGAGATGAGAGGACCATATGAACCCAGGAGTTTGGGGCTGAGAATGAGCTATGACTGCACCACTGCACTTCAGCCAGAACTATGGGTTGGTGAGTTAGAAATAAGTTCTCAGTTCTGAATATAATAACTGCTCCTGGCACTCCCCAGAATGAGCTGGGTTTTCTTTTGCCTCTCTATAGTCCCTCTTCCTCAGGAAATACCCCCATGGTTCTGCCCGCTGTGCTATTAATTACACCAATGCTTATTATATGTCAGTTCAGTTTTATCTAGATTCTCCCAAAGTCAGTGCTGAACTTAGTTGTTTGAAAATGTATATATTGTAATAGTTACCAAAAAGACCAAATACAGCTAGATATTTATGCTATTTGTTTTATTTCCATCGTAGGTATATTTCCTTTTAAAATTCATATATATCTTTCTCTAAGGATTGTCTCCGTTTTCAGATGTTAAGCACTTTCTCATGCACACACCACCTAAGCAGCAAAGACAGAGTCCACGTCAGGGAATGTCACATTCAGGATAAGTACCTATTATTCTGTAACTCAGAAGTAGGAAAATGGATGTCCTCAAGCAGATGCTTTTCTTGACAGATACAAAAATTTGACAAGGATCACTGACTGACTTCCAACCCACCATTCATCACTTTTATCTTATTTTGACCCTAAGGGTCCCAGAGGGATAATGGCACTACATTCCTATTTAGAATTCAGATTTCAGATTGCATTTCTTATATCATTGTTTATAAGTAGTGGTTGCACACAGTCGCGATAATACTATGACATTAATCTACATTCCTCGTTAAATCGATTTTTGTCTTCCGTTTTTGAGCTTAGCTACAATTTCTCACACGGTTTCTCTAGGAAGATTCCTCAATGACTGAAACATTTAGAACATGGTCGATTCATAAATACGACACTGGGATTCCCCAATGACTGAAACATTTTGAACATGGTCCATTCATAAATACGACACTGGGATTCCCCAATGACTGAAACATTTAGAACATGGTCCACTCATAAATACGACACTGGGATTCCCCAATGACTGAAACATTTAGAACATGGTCCATTCATAAATACGACACTGGGATTCCCCAATGACTGAAACTTTTAGAACATGGTCCATTCATAAATATGACATTGGGATTCCCCAATGACTGAAACATTTAGAACATGGTCCATTCATAAATATGACATTGGGATTCCCCAATGATTGAAAAATTTAGAACATGGTCTATTCATAAATATGAAGAGCTTGTGTAGAAAGTATAATTTACTTATCCTATTATGCTTAAGAAATTATGTGAAATAATGTGAAAATAATCTTAAAACATTTGCATGCATATTTGCTGCAAGAGTCATCTTTCATTGATACTTAATCATAATCATGGACATGGTGGGTCCCAATAACCAATATTTAATGCAAGACTGTAAATTTAATAGAGAGAAAACCTTATTTATAAATTTTCATGTGTTCTTTTCTTGACAATAAGGAGCTGTGAGATTTGTATTTTAAAAGATACTTAGTAATAAAAACTTTAATTTTTAAAACTTTTATTTTTAAATTCTGCTTAATTGCATAAAAGTTAAAAGGTAATATTTAATATTTACTGAGGCTTATTGAGCTAAATGATGATATGCAGCTTGGGTTATACTTGCAATTATAAGATTTGCTCATTATACCTAAGCAATCTCCTTCACTCAATCTAGCTACCACTAAGGAAGCAAAATTCCCTGAATCATAGTATCAAAGCATTCCATTATGTTTTCTATTAAGTTGTTTTGTTCTTTGAATCATTGTCTATTTTAATTTATCCTTTTAGAAAGAAAACAAATTACTTAACTTGCATTTCCCACTAGAAGCTTCACTACAGCTAGACTTGGAATTGATTTCAGGCCATTTTTTAATAAATGATGGTCCCTAGTGAAAGATAGAATACTTGAGCCATCAATATTGAGTAAATAAAAGGGTTTGGGTAAATAAGAGAGAAGATACCTATTTTTCTCAAATATTTTAAATATCTAATAACCTATTCCTCATCTAAAACAAGCCACAATTACTGGAAATGATGGTCAGAGGAAGGTATTAGCAACCCTGTGTAATACTACATGTCATGTTGGATCACTATTACAGAGAAACAGTTGTCATGCTGCATTTTAGTAATTCTACACATCACCAGAGAAATAGACAACTCTTATAGCCAAAGAAATCCAACGTAGCTACTGTCTACATATTCTTGTTTTAGACCTTTGGTGAAAAAAACTACTATGTGTATTGAATATATTTTACATTAGTTTTATCACAAAAGAAAAATGAGAATTCTATTAGATGCAAATACAAATTCTGAATGACAGGAAAGAAAAATTAAAATCAAAGCTGATCTTAATTAACAAAATGTATTATCTGCTTACATGTATATACAACTGTTCATATACAAAGGCACAGATGCATTTGTGGTTTTGAAAAAATATCTATTTCATTTCAAATCTTCATTGAACAATATTACATATGGCAAGAAAGCTGATCTTTTTGAAGGATCTTTTAAAAAGTGTTAAACTTTATTAGATACTCCAAACTAGCAAAGCTCAACTTCATCACAATTATATAATAACACTGCACACTTTCAATTTTATCTGGAGAAATATATCTATCCCTTGAAATAACTCTGTAAACTTCCTGCTCACAGATTTCATTTCAAGCCTTGAAAATGCAGAAAATCAATGCTGAATATACTTGCCCCGAAAGGAAAAGAAAATTTCAGGGGTGTCAGGATGTTTTATCACATAAAGTACAGAATTGCAATTTGTATCTGAGCAGGCAACACACCTCCAAAAATAATACAATACTTATCACAAAATACATTCACAGATACTAGATTTGGCACAAACCACTCCATACAGCTATTGATGAAATCAGTATTGAAAGCCTTATTCCAAAATCTATGGCCCTTTTCTACTCTCCAACTGACATTTCAGGATGCCACAACCTTGCAGCTCCACTCTCTCATTAATTTCCCCTAAATACCCTTGGCAGAAGAACGAGAAACGTCACATTTTTCATTTAATTTCTAAAGAACATCACATCCTTTAAGAATAGGTTCTTGAAATTTTAAAATGTTAAACATAAAAACCCTAAAGAGACAAACATCCAAAAACATAAAAACCCTAAACAGAGAAACGTCCAAAAACTTTTCTTCAAAATCACAACAACTTTATATGCTACGTGTTCCTGTAAAATACCACATACACAAACTCACAGGCACACCCACCCACCCAAAACCCACACACTCGAATTTATATGGCCTCGTAATACCTCACATATATATACATGTCACCAAATGCAACAGAGACACACGCATATATATGGCCTCATAATACCTCACATATATATACATATCATCAATTACAACAGAGAAAAGCCAATTTCAGAAACATGGCTTCAATTTTGATGCATTTACTCACACTTAATTCTATTTCAATTTAACTGCAGAGATATTACAATACCCTGTAACAAAAACCTGACGGAAGATTGTAACAAATTGCTTAAACATCAAACCAAACACTAAACATAATTTCATCACAAAGTGAAATTCGCATCCAACTCGCAAAGAATTAGAAAATCCTTGCACTTACCTTGGCTTTGTCCATTCCCCAGATGACCCCAAAACACCACCGTCATCATCAACAGCCCCGGAGCCCACGTCCACATCCTTCTAGTGACACGCTCGTGTCTTCTGGCCATTGCATCTTAAACTCTGCATATTCAGTGGGGTGGATGTGAAAGTACAATAAATTACATTCTTAGAGAAATACACTACGACTCAAATCCCATATCTAATATGCACTGTGCATTTCTGAATTATCCTGCCTACAAGGAGGTACATTTGAAAATCATGCTTCCCTTTAGGGTTGTCATATTGATGATTAATACGAAAGCTCATTCATTTTTAATCTTTAAGCATTCATCTGAATTCCATTTTTAATATCATTTTCCAAAACAGGCCACTTAACCTATGAATGTTAAAAAGTACTCCCGATATACATATTGGAGTTCAGTCAAGCAAAAGCATGGTGTATGGACACTACTTAAGTATAACTTGATATTTAGGCAAATTGATGAATTTAACATACCATGTAATCTCTACATATATACAAAAGGACTTTTCAACACATTTATGTAAGTTTTGCATAAATACCCTTGAAAATATTCTCAAGTTTTAAGTGGTATTCTAATTATGTCAGTAATTTTAACTGAATAAAGAGATGCATCATGTGCAAAAACTAATCTTGTTTACTTAAAATTGAGAGTAAAATTAATTATAGAAGGTACAAAACACTTGTAATTTTGATTTCAGATATATGACCCACAGGAACCTTCATATATACAAATATTATACACATATATGACAATGTATATTTGAGTGTTCATTTTGAAACTGCTTTTCATACTGATACATGAAAATACTTAAATGTCCACCAAAGCAAGGTTATTTATTCATACATTTGAATGATATACAGTAGCTCAAAAGAATAAACTTGAGTTGCATGTACTAATATGGATAAGTGTCCAAAATGAATAGTGAAGCAAAACTAGCAAATTTAATAATGATAAGTTCAAAATTACACCTTTCATATGTAAACATGTGCAATAGTTAAAACTATAAATTTTATGTTGCATAAATATATAATACAGTATAATAACGCATAAGAATGAGAAACACCTTCAAGACTAAAGTTAGGAAATTACAAGACTACAATTTAAATGGTTAGTAGGTGGAATTTTAAATCAGAGGTTACTCCTAAATCCCAATTTTTCCACAGTTGACAAAATAACGGAGTTAAGAAAAATAAACTTAATGATTTCCAGAATGAATGCTTTATTCAAAATGCTACGTAATTACAATTCTAATAAACTTGCAAGGGAATCCAGTCACCCAGAAATTTTTTATGCCTTTCTCCTACATCACGAAAGGGGAAGATTTAATTACCAACTTTGCATTACTTAACGTCAGACTCATAGTATCAGAGCTAAAGAGAAATTTAAGAAACACCTAACTCAACCTCTCCATTTTAAATGACCAAATGAGTTGAGAAGGTTACAATGACATTTCTAAGTTCATATGTAAAAACAGAATTTTGATGACAATGACAGTTTAAGTACTAATAAACACTCCTGGAAAAGTTACTGTAATCCAGGTTATTTTACTGTGCTAAATGCCTTACATTCTTTACCCAATTCAGTTTTCACAGAAATCCTATGAACAAAGCACTTCCAAAATTTACCACTTCACAGCTAAGAAAACAAGGCTTAGAGAAATGCTACACGATCCCCTAGTCATGAGGTTAGTAGGTACCACTGTGGAGACTGAGGCAAAACAGGACGATTTCAAAGCCTATGCTCTGAACAAGTAAACACTAAGCAGGAATTTAGTTCTAGATCTCCCAGTTGTAGTCCAATAATCAGCCAAAAAATGGTGCTGAGAAGAGGGGAAAGAAAGATGTCTTGTATGTGGAGCCTCATGTATTTGATCCCAAATACATCTTCATATTGAAAATCATTAGAGCACAAGGCAAAAGAATTATTAGTTTGTTTCTAAAATCATCAACCTTTCCCAAGTTGAACATACAAATATATTTTATCATATATATACTATATGTGTGTATAGCGTGTGTTTATCTAAGTATTCCTGTGGTTTATATATCTGGATGTGGAATTACAAGTGTTTTGTGGTTTATTATTTATTTATTATTATACTTTGAATTTTGGGGTACATGTGCACAATGTGCAGGTTTGTTACATATGTATCCATGTGCCATGTTGATGTGCTGCACCCATTAACTCGTCATATAGCATTAGGTGTATCTCCTAATGCTGTCCCTGCCCCCTCCCCCCACCCCACCACAGTCCCCAGAGTGTGATGTTCCCCTTCCTGTGTCCACGTGTTCTCATTGTCTCCCTCTGTTGCTCTGGCTGGAGTCAGTGGTGTGATCATAGCTCACTTCAGACTCCAAGTCCTAGGCTCAAGCGATACTTTTGCCTCGGCCTCTCAAGTAGCTCGGACTACAGGCACGCACCACCATCCCCGGCTAATTTTTTTACAGAGATGGGTCCCACCGTGTTGCTTGACTGGTCTCAGCCTCCTTAAGTCAAGGGATCCTCCCACCTGGACTTCCGAAAGCACTGAGATTACAGGTGTCAGCCACCGTGCGTTTTTTGATTTCTTCAATTAATTTTACTTATACACTTGATTACACAAGATTAATTTTGTGTACATAATGAATCTCTTTTGAGGTTTAAGTTACTGATTAATTAGAGTACCACTTAACAAGCGTGTCATCCCAGCACTTTGGGAGGCTGAAGTGGGCGGCTCACCTGAGGTCAGGCATGAGCCACCGTGCCCGGCTTACACACATTCTTTTCACTCCTGCTTGCAGATCTCTGTTCCCTTCTAATTCCAGTGGAACCACTTTCACTTAGTATCAAAATATCCAGATCCACTCATCAAAGTGTAAATAATCCTCCAGCAAATTACCTTTGCAAATCTATTTTTATGTAATATTTCCTTAACTTCTTCTTACCTACATCCAGTAGTCATTTTACAAGGCAGAATTTTTTCTATTTTATATAGAACTGAGGCAGTATTTGAAAAAAATCTCAAAACACTCTTCAGGAAGGACTGGCATCTAAAACACCAGTTCCAATATATATTTCAGTAACATTTTAAAGGACAGATGCTTTTCAAAATGTTATTATAATTTAAAAAAATGTAACCTTCCTCTCTGAGTTCATGTTTATGGAAAACTAATATTTCATAAATGCCAAGTTACTATGATGTATTATCTAAATGCTGCCCCTGCCATTCTATAAATACAAAAATCATAACCTTCTAACTAACTTTGGTATTAGTCAACAACTGTGCTGATGAAAAGTAAAATCAATTCATTTAAAATAATTTTCCATGAACAAAATCAAGTAACTTGTAAGTAGTATGGTAGATGAACCAAAAAATAAAGTAACATTAACCAGAAAGACATGCCATGGACTTCTCTAATCTTTTTTTGGAACACCCTTTTCATGCATATGAAAATAAAAATTAAATATAAAATACCTACTTTATGTATGTACTTTTACTTGTGTCTATTGTTCTTTAAAGATTAAAATAACTCCTAAAGCCTGGATAGCTGAGCCCATTGTGCTCTTCTGCCCATAAAATAGATCGGATGTGCAGTGAAAGAGGTAAAACTTAGGCTTTCAGGTTAGTTATGACGATGGAAACACAATTCTATTCAATAGTGTTCATCTTGGTCTTTCAAATGTTTAAGGTCACAAGGCAAAAGAGAACAGACTTTAAGAATGTTCGTGTATTACTTCTCGTCTTACCCAATAGCTACATTAGTTCAATTAGGCCAGTGTTTTGGAGTAAACAGCACTGTGAAATGTGTCGTGGAGTCCGGAGGCTCCACCACCTACCTCCATGTAGTTGTTCTGTCCGATGGAGCCTAGAGTAATACCTTAGGAGATGCATTACATCTACAGGTACCAACCAGGAAGGGTAGTCTTGAATTAAATGGCTTTAGAACACGTTATAAGAGCAAATCGAAGCTTCTAGGTATTAGAACCACTTCAATCACAGAGCGTCTCTGAGTTCTATCTGTGGCCAGCATCAAGTATCTGTCTGCCCTCCCCGAATGCTTTCTCTCATCATGTGGATCTTCTAGATGGTCTTATTCTTCCCCAGCCAGCCAACTTGATCAACAAGCCTAGGTATATTAGATATGTATAAAGTTGGTTCTTAAATAAAGTCCATTTCTGTATCTAGGTAAGTAATGTCTTCAGACTTACAATTTCATTGATATCTAGAAAGAGTGACTCTAGTTAGCTTCTAGTGTCAGTTTTTCTAGCAGCTTCTTTAAAAACAAAAATCCTCTCTGGAACAAAGCTTCCTTGCAAGTATTGCTGTTGGCAATAGTCCTCTTTACTGAAATGCTTATCCGGTGAAACTTGCGCTGTGCCAGTGAGCCTGCAGGTTGATGGTCCTTTTGTTCAACTTCTCCATTATAAAGCAACCTCTCTGATCACCCTTTTAAAACTAAAGACCAAAGAATCAAATGAGATCAGGAAGTGACCAGAGCTCACAGGTCATCAACTCCTCTTCTTAGCATATTATAGCACACAGTCTAAGCCCGAAAAACACAGCAGAACCCATTACAGCTCTCGAGTTCCAGTTATTAACATTGATTTTTTCCAATGGGAAATTTTCATTAGAAGCTATCACAGGACTCACATTCAGTAATAACTTAGATTAGGATACATACTGGAGCCTTTGTCCTTAGAGTAGGTGCCACTGAGTCACTATTAAAAGGAGTCTTTTTGATCTTAGTAAATTCTCACAGGGCTTATCTCAGTCTAAACTGTAACTGGCCTTTACTAGTGATGTCATGTGTAGTTCAAATTAATATTGTAATGTATATAAATTGTATATATAGGTATAATACATGCATGTATTTACAATTATTTATTTTATTTTATTTTTTAATAAGATAAAAGTTAGAGGTTAAAATATGACTCTAGGCCATTGTGCTTTAGAATGAAGAGCACAGACATGGGTTGGAAATGTAAATTTTGGCCCAATTTAATTTCTGTGACAAATTCATTAATGTCTTCAAGGTTCAGGCTCTATGTATGAGACAAATGAAAACAGCTCTAAGATTCCTGAAAACCCTAAAATATTAAAATTCCACTCTGCCATTAGTTCAGATAAATCATTTGCCAATTTGCCCCACAAGAACCAGGCATCTTTAAATGGTAACACAACATGCACTTCTCTCTCCCAAAGTGTGGTGCATAAACGTTCTGCTTCTCAATAACACAGGATGCCTGCTAAAATGTGCTGTCAGGGGGATTAGTAAGGAAATGTTGTATCAAAACTTCTGCAGATGTGGCCCTGAAATACACATTGTAATAAATCCTCCAGGCCTCTCAAGTTAGGAATAACTGGTTTATAAAATTGTACTTACTTAAAAATTATAGATAAACAGATTTCACCGTAACCCATTCTTTCTGTTCTGAATGAAATAAGGCTCTATATTCAGACTGAATTTTCAGTGAAAAACAACTTAAAATAGTGACAAATCATCTATAAGTTTAAATGAATATAACTAGGAGACCTGAAAACTCAGGTTTAGCAGTCATCTTCCCACAGTTTGAGAGCCCACAGGAGCCACAGAGCCCTCATGTCTCTCCAGAGAAGCAGGGTGATTCTTCCCCCTAAACACCATGCAATTCTTGAAGTGAGTGAAAGCATCCCTGCTCACACTGATACCCTCTCAAGTGAACTCAAAGTTAAGCCATCTCCAGCCAGACCAGATATCCTGGCCCATATCTCATTCATTAATATATGTTGAGAAGCCTTTGTTTCTTGGAAACTACATGAAGTGAATAGGCTGTGGACTCCACTGGACATAGTGGTCTATATTTAACCAATTCCCTTCACACATATGTATCAGATGCTCTCTTAGTTACGGAGCTGCAGTGGTGAATAAGAAAGCCACAGTCCTGTACTCCCAGGGTTTCAATTCTGAAGACGAAGACAGGCACAGAAACCCAACTGAGCAAAGAGAAGAGATTATTACAAAATGTGTTCACATGCAAAGTGAAGCAAGGGACTGAATATACAACAAGGGTTTTGGGGCGAACATTAGATACAATCTTAATTCAGATTATATAAGATTCATACATATAATTTTTATATATAGATATATTAATTTGGGCCGGGCGTGGTGGCTTATGCCTGTAATCCCAGCATTTTGGGAGGCCAAGGCGGATGGATCACTTCAGTCCAGGAGTTTCAGACCAGTCTGATCAACATGGCAAAACCCCATCTCTACTAAAAATAAAAAAGTTAGCCGGGTGTAGTGGTGTGCGCTTGTAGTCCCAGCTACTCAGGAGGCTGAGAAAGGAAAACTGCTTGAACCCAGGAGGCAGAGGTTTCAGTGAGCCAAGATTGTGCCACTGCACTCCAGCCTGGGTGACACAGCAAGACCCTGTCTCAAAAGAAAAAGAAAAAAAGAAATATTAATTTGGATTATACAGATTCTAACCACTTCTTTCAAGTGAGAATATTTAAGGTAAGACCTGAGAATAAAAAGAGTTAGCTTTTCATACACTACAGAAAGATTCGTCTTTTAGGAAAAACCCCCAGTGTTCATGGACCCTAATATATGAGCAAGATCTTGGCATGTAGAAGAAACCTGTGAATTGGATGAAATGAAAAACTGAAAAGTAGGAATCTGGATGAAGTACAGAAGGGAGAAAGACTAATGTGAGACGTGGCTGAAAGAGAAGGATATGTGAAACAGTACAGGTCTTCATTAGTAATGATGAGGAACATAAATGTTAGTCCAAGTACACCAGAAAAGTGGGAGAGTTGGAAACTGAAAGACATGTTAAGAGATCACTTTGGTTTCTCTGTAGCTAACAGGGTGTAGGAGATTAAGAATTAAAGTAGGTTGACTAAGGATGACCTAAGAAAATAAGCATAGGTAAGAAAATATGTGGCTCTGGCTAGGCTGGGGACATTGGAAATCAAAAGAGGTGGAGGAAATTACAGATGTATTTGGAACCAAAATATTTTTTAAATGAATGTTGAATTGGATATTGTCAGAATATTGAGGAAGGGCCAAAAATGACTTATAAGCGTCTAGCATGGCTGGCAGTGCCACTTACTGACATGTGGGAAACCAGGACATGTTACCTCTGAATTATTCGAGTGCTATTGTCATGTAAATCATCAACTCCCAGAATAAAGGTCTGGGCCAAACTCTAAGACTGGAAATTATGAGCTGTTTAGTAGTGTTTAGAGCTTAGAGAGAGTATGTGTGTGGAGAGAAAAGAAGAGCAATTAGGACAGAACCCTTAGAAACATCAATATTTAAAATTTGGGAAGAGAAACAGAAACAAATAAATTGTGGGAAAATGAAGCTCAGGGTAGTTGCAAGGGAATGCTAAAAATGAACTATGGCATTTGAGGAGGAAAACGTGGAAACTGAAAGCAAGAGAGTACGGATGGATCGTGAGGGAGCAGCAGCAGCTGTGTCCTAAGAAGAGTCTCAGTGAAAATGAAGGGTTGTAGGAATGAGGACATCTGGGCCAACGAGCTGGCAAGGAGTGATGTCCAGGAGGCAGAATATTTGCATCTAGATCCTGGTGGTATATACCCTTATAGAAAATGTTTCAGATTTGATGACAATAAAGTGGAGGAAAGAAAAAAAGTAATGGAAATAAAGATGTCAAAAAACGGGGAACCGAGGTTTGTACTGGTCCTTTCACGTGAAAGCTGAGCCACTAAAATGATGGCTGAACTTGCCTGAAGATGATATTGAGCAAAAGATCTACAGCCTTAAATAAATGGCAAGAGGCCAGGTGCAGTGGATCATGCCTGTAATCCCAGAACTTTGGGGGGCTGAGGCAGGCATATCACCTGAGGTCAGGAGTTCGAGACCAGCCTGGCCAACATGGCGAAACCCCGTCTCTACCAAAAATACAAAAATTAGCTGGGTGTGGTGGTATGCACCTGTAATCCCAGTTACTCAGGAACCTGAGGCAGGAGAATCACTTGAAACCGGGAGGAGGAGGTTGCAGTGAGCCGAGATCACACCATTACACTCCAGCATGGGTGACAGAGCAAGACTCCATCTCAAAAAAAAAAAAAAAATAAGACCAGAGTGCCCAGGAGAGAGGTCTGTTGATGATGGTAATACCAAAGGGGCATGGCCGATATTTCCAAGGGGTTTGAGTTTCAAAGGAACAGTCTAATTTGCAAGGAGCAGAGAAATTAACAGTCTAGAAGTTGTAACGGGAACCAAGAACAACCACCTCGGCTTCCAGCCATAGGTATGTGGAGGGTGAGAAAAAGACCTGTCTCAATTTATGAAAGCTAGAGGAAAAACTGCACTTTAGTATCAACCAACTTTTGTTTTAAGATAATTACAAACCAATATGGAACTTAGCAAGAGTCAATTTTGACAGTTTCCTGCAGCTTAGTAAATTCTGCACAAAATTAAGATTTAACACAAAAGTAGAGAAAAATTTTAATGGCATAGCACATTTCTTCACAATTCCTTAAACCAAATAATTCCCTGTTCTTCTAACTCTCACCTTACACTATCAACTAGGCTTCTTATTCAATGAACGGTTTAAGTCTACTAAGACACACACACACACACACACACACGTCTTATCCAGCTGCAGATCTCATTTTTGAAGGTACACTGAAAGTACATAGATCATTCTATAATCATCAACTATGAAGATTGTGAGCAACTGGAACAAGTATTCTTGGAAAAGAAGTTTCCTGTGTATAAGAAAAAAAAGAGTCCAACTCTGGGAACTGACTTGGCTGAGTCATCATTATATGCCACTGGCAAGAAATCAAGAAGTAACTCAGGACTGATAAACTTTGTTAAAGGAAATGGAAACAGCCTATCTGTGAGGCTTAATTCTTGATAATCTGGCCAAGATATAGCATCTGGATAAGAGTTCACTGACTCAACTAAATTTTGTGAAGGTGAAGTACTTGTTAAAATGAAAGATCTATTTAGAGAGAAATAAGTAGACATAATGTCTGCACTATGGATAGGTGTATACCTGTTTTTTGCAAAAACAGTTTGTATCTTTGAAATGCTGGTTTGCCCTGGACAGAGCTAACTTAAATAGAGACCTGGCGCGGTGGTTCATGCCTGTAATCCCAGCACTTTGGGAGGCCGAGGAGGGTGGATCATGAGGTCAGGAGATCGAGACCATCCTGGCTAACACGGTGAAACCCCGTCTGTACTAAAAATGCAAAAAATTAGCCGGGCATGGTGGCGGGCACCTGTAGTCCCAGCTACTCTGGAGGCTGAGGCAGGAGAATGGTGTGAACCCGGGAGGCGGAGCTTGCAGTGAGCCGAGATCGTGCCACTGCACTCCAGCCGGGTGACAGAGAGAAACTCCGTCCCCAAAATATATATATATAGTTTTTATATATATATATGTATATATACCCAAAGGATTATAAGTCATGCTGCTATAAAGACACATGCACACGTATGTTTATTGTGGCACTATTCACAATAGCAAAGACTTGGAACCAACCCAAACGTCCAACGATGATAGACTGGATTAAGAAAATGTGGCTGGATACATATGTAACAAACCTGCACATTGTGCATATGTACCCTAAAACCTAAAGTATAATAAAAAAAAAAGAAAATGTGGCACATATACACCATGGAATACTATGCAGCCATAAAAAAGGATGAGTTCATGTCCTTTGTAGACACATGGATGAAGCTGGAAACCATAATTCTCAGCAAACTATCACAAGGACAAAAAAAACCAAACGCTGCATGTTCTCACTCATAGGTGTGAATTGAACAATGAGAACACATGGACCCAGAAAGGGGAACATCACACTCCGGGGCCTGTCATGGGGTGGGGTGAGGGGGAGGGACAGCATTTGGAGATATACCTAATGTAAATGATGAGTTACTGGGTGCAGCACACCAACATGGCACATGTATACATATGTAACAAACCTGCACGTTGTGCACATGTGTCCTAGAACTTAAAGTATATATATATATATATATATATATATATATAAATATAAAGAGAAAACCATTAAAGAAAGGCTATAATACACAGGAACACACAGACATACATACACCTGTGTGTCTATATCTTCAGTTATCACACTTTTTCTATACAGACTCCACACGAGACAAACATGTTACATTTTATGAGAAACTATAAGTGGAAAGAGGAGAATTTGTGAAATCAATATAGAATGTTCCTTGTTTAGCATAATTCTAACTGTTTCTCATTAGAGGTCTGAGTATCAATCTGTATTATATGTGGCCATGCTGGCATTTGGGAAATTCCACAAGAAACTTTTTAAATATGAATTTGGAAAAGGGAAAAGGATTTTTAAAGTGTCTTTTTTTGTTCTGCATTCTATGTGGAACATCTATTTTGTGCTAACTGCTCGTGTTAGCTTGTGATTGCCTGTGACTATGTGGAAGATATACTTTACGTGACTATGTGAGCAATAGTCTTAAAGTTAAGAAATCTAAAATTTGGTTGGTTTAGTTGCTAATTAGGTAAATTACCTTGTAATGGTTACTTAACCTCTCAAAGATTAATTATCTTCAGTGGTACATTGAAGGTTCCATTCATATTGATTTTAGTAGACTTATCCTACTAAAAAGTAAATTTAACAGAAATTATTCTAGACCTCATTATTTCAGGAGACCCCACCCCAGCTTTTATTCCTAACTTCAAGAAATGCAGAGAAATTTAAAAATTCGATGTTCTCCCAATTCAACAGAATATAACTGAACTAAATCGATTTATGTATAATTCACTATTTCAACCTTTAACGCTATATCCGAGCGGTTTGTTTTCACCATAAAGTTATAGCTGTTTAGGCCAATAATTAAAGAGGACCTTGATAGAGAATGACAAGAGAGGATGATCACCCTATTGTCTATCTTCCAGCTGTTTTCAATGCCCTGAAGTTTTATTCACACCCAAATATTAGAATCTTATCTGAGAGAGCGTACTCAAATGATGAATCATGCTAATTTCTCAAGAAAAGTGTTACAGAATAATAAATGCCTTTCTGGTCAAAGCACTGATGCTCTGGAAATAATCTTTATCCAAATGAGGTACAGGAATTGTTAGGACTATTAAAAGTTTGTATATGATATCTGCCAGGTTCGACTGAGCTTCACTTAAAATCTACCATATTAGGGCCAAGTGTAATGACTCAAATTAGTGAACTTAAAAATTGTTTTAAAATGTTTCCTGGAGACATTTCAAATATTGCTCTCTGATTTATCACTGTTACTTTTGCTGAATTCAATTTGATGCCAAGATTTATTCAGATTAATCAAATGCCATAAACTCTGATACCTAATGTTCCTTAACACCTTAAGAACTTTTAAACAGATCAAATGTTGAAGATACGCTTTTAGTGAAACTGTACCTAAGCACATGAATTCTATTGAATATAGCTTTTTAGAAGACTAACAAAGAAAGAAGACTTAGGAAATTCGGAAACATTTTTTAAACCTTCTAGAGGGAATTAAACTACTGAAAAATAATTTCAATTGGTGAATCTAATGGCATTAATCAGAAGATAAGAAAAAAGTAACCATAAAACTTTATGGGGGTAATATTTGCTATGAGGATCAGGAAAAACAACTAATGGATATTAGGCTTAATATCTGGGTGATGAAATAAACTGTACAACCAATCCCATGGCATAAGCTTACCTCTGTAACAAACCTACACTTGTACCCCTGAACTTAAAAGTTAAAATTTAAATAAATAACGTTGTGCTATTAATTTCAACCAGAGCCTTTCCAAGGTGCAGGGAACTTTTGAGAATTTTATTTCTTGCAAAAGGAAACTTGATTCCTTGCTTAGGGCCTTCCTAGGAAAACCTCTATTCTTTGGAGAAGCATCATACTCCTACAAGATTTAAGGACCATCATATTTGTCAGACTTTTTTTCTGTTTTACTGTGAGCAGTTTACAGAACATAAAGAAAAATCAAATCCGAAGGTGCACTACACGTGTTTTATCAAAAGGAACATTTTTGTGTACTTTTAAGAAAATACGACAAATTGAGTTTTCTGACCTATTACCAAGTTAGACATCTTGAGTGAATTGAATCTGTTGTAATCCTGTTTGGTTTTCATCCCATGGCTCTGGAAAACTGACATTTATCTCCAATTTTTCAACTCTGCTTCTTTCCAGTACCTCATCTATACGACTATGATAGTACTTTTCATCTGCTTCTACCACTACACTATGGCTGCATTACTTTTAACACAGTGTCCCACATGTTACCCATTTCTACCTTATATAAAGAGTAGAAATTGAATTGTAATTGAGTATCCAGTTGCCTCATATTCAGGTCTTCAACTGAAATAACTCCAGCTATCTCAAAACTTCAACCCTCTCTGGAAGTATTGGACCAAATTATCCCAGATTATAGCACTCTCAGGCTAAAATTACTAATGCTTCTATAGTTTCAGAGACTGTATCAGGTTATTCAACACAACATTCCATGCACCATTCCAGCCTCATATAATCAGAGGACACTTAGACGACTTTAATAGCCTTCAAAAGACACCCTCCTCTTTTACTTATATATATATTTATTTATCTATTTATTTAATGGAGACAAGGTCTCACTCTGTCACCCAGACTGGAGCGCAGTGGCATAATCACGGTCCACCGCAGCCTGCACCTGCCGGGCTCCGATCCTTCCACCGCAGCCTCCTGAGTGGCTGGGACCACAGGCGCCGCCACCACGTCTGCCTGGTTTTTGTATTTTTGTGGAGATGGGGTTTCACATGTTGCCCAGGCTGATCTGAGACTCCTGGGCTCAAGAGATCCACCTGCCCCGGCCTCCCAAAGTGCTGGGATTACATGAACGAGCCATTGTGCCCAGCCGGTCCCGCCCGGTTTTTAACCTTCGTACTGTTTATATAATCATCCTTCACAAAATAGAACACTTCATTACTCGATGGTTCTCATTATTCTAATATGAAGAACTATATTAAGAAAATAAATTCCTGGCCGGGCGCGGTGGCTCACACTTGTAATCCCAGCACTTTGGGAGGCCGAGGCGGGCGGATCACGAGGTCAGGAGATCGAGACCACGGTGAAACCCCGTCTCTACTAAAAATACAGAAAATTAGCCGGCGTGGTGGCGGCGCCTGTAGTCCCAGCTACTCGGGAGGCTGAGGCAGGAGAATGGCGGGAACCCGGGAGGCAGAGCATGCAGTGAGCCGAGATCGCGCCACTGCACTCCAGCCTGGGCGACAGAGCCAGACTCCAGCTCAGACAAAAAAATAAATCAATAAATTTCCAATATTTCCTAGCATATCCAATTTAATTCTATACATCACATAAAAATAAAAGCCATCTTACTGTGTTAGTTTCTTACTGCTGTTACAGTAAATTAACATAAACTCAGAGGCTTAAAACAACACATTTTTTTTCTTTATACTTCTGGGGGTCAGAAGTCCAAAATGGGTCTTAGTGTGCTAAAATCAAGGTATCATCAAGTGTATATTTTGTCTAGAGATTCCAGGAGAGAATTCACCAGGTTTGAGGGGTCACATGTATCCCTGAGCTCTTGGCCTCTGCACATCTTGGACACAGCACATCACTTCAGCCTCGGCTCCAGTTTACCCAAGCTCTTCTGCTCACTCTGGTCTCTCCGCCTTCCTGTCTGAAGGTTCTTTGTGACTACAGTGGGCCCACCTAGATAATTCAGGATAATCGCTCCAGTTTAAGGTGAGGTGATTAGCAATCTTAATTCCACCTCTAACCATAATGCTTCCATGCTGCCTAACAACACATTCAAAAGGTCATCCTGCTAAGGGTCATTATTCTACCTACACACTAAGTGACTGAGAAAAAGTAAAGTTATCTATCATGCCTTACCTATGGCGAGGAAATAATAACTTATAATGATTTATCTACGAAAACCTGTTTTTAAAAGCTTTGGTCCTAGTCTATTGATTAAAGTTTTGGTATATTCCAGATAAATTTCATGTCCTTGATGCTAACACATTGTGCACAGTAGATGGCCTTTTTAAAATAGTACTGCATAAAGGAATATTTAAGGTTGTCTGGACAATAGAAAAGGAACTTTAGTTGCCATGCCACAAAAGGCCGGATTTCTGCACATTACACCTCCTACCAGTGCACACATGTGCCAAACTCCTTCCTGAAAGCCTGGTTTATGTTTCCTATGTGCTTAGCAATAGTTTTACTCTCACGACTGTTTATATTAAGTCCTATTTTTTAAAGCATATCCTCATTTGTTTGTTTTCCTGAGCCTCTGAACTGGATTTCATCTGGTATGTATTGCACAGGTTTGCACACTTGATTGTACGCTACCTAAAAGCATCCTCTTGTGTTCTGGACACGGTTATTTTTCTCCATGGTAAGGTGATAAGTGACTTCTCTGAGGACTTGCCACCTTAGAATGCAGTGGTGACATCACCTGCTCAGGCTCTGTCTGCAATGTGGAATTTAGTATTTTCCAACTTCTGGTCTAACTTGAACTTCATAATTAAGCAGAGCCGCCTTTTGAGGGAACAGTAGGGTGTCTGCCCCTAAACGTCTGTGTAAATGCAGAGACACATTTGGGAACATAACTGACTTTTACGTACAGAAGCCAGATGCATTTCATGACCATGCATGCTTAGGGAAGCAAGTTCATCTCATCTATCACAATAAGCATCTGTGCCACTAAATTCCACTGCAGGATACTTTTCACACTTAGACAACAAAACATTTAAGGAAATAAAAGCTCTTTCCAATAAAAATGTGCATCAAATACTGTGTGTATGTTTAAAAAAAAACCTTCCTCTATAAGATAAGGCCACAGGAACTACTAAAAAAGCATTCTTGAAATACATTTTCTGATAGGAATCTAGGCCCTTGCCTTATATAAGATTTAAGGAAAGTGATGTGTGTGTCTTTATACTTGAAAGGCTGTTTTCAACAGCAAAGGGTATGCTTTGAGGTATCAATATAGTTTTGAGAATGCAAAAGTTTAAAAGAAATGGAATGCATATTCTCCAGGTATGAATATGCAATTGTCATTATTTTCCTACCATCTACTAGATTAGAAACAGAAGAAAAATTATGGAAATGTCTGTTTTCCCTCAATAGGAGTACCTATTTATTAAAGTTAATTAATTACTATTCTTTAAACATTTTCAAAATAGACTCATAAGTGACAACTTTCAGAGAAAACAAGGGTTTTTGGATGTAAATATTTACTTATAACATGGATAAAATAATTTTGTTAAATATTAACTCCATATTCATAATGTTCTCTATTGTTTTTGCATTTTGTTTAACAATAGAGAATCTAAGACATTTAGTGTTCATGAGTTTCATACAGTTTCCTGTCAATGTACTTTGTCTTTTTTTTATTGGACTACTAATCATTTATTTATGATTTGTTGGAACTACTCATATTTTAAATATGTCAAGTGAACTGCAAGCACTTGTTGCTGATTTGATATTTGCTTTTTACACATATTCATTGTATCCTCTGAAAAAGAAAAGTTTTATATTTTAACAAATTCCAATCCATAAATTTTTTTTTAAATTTTCTGTTATTGGTTAGGGCTATGTTTGGATATTTAATTTTAACCGTAATGTTGCAAGTGATATTTGTCTATGGTATTTTTTCTTTATATTTTGGAAAAGTGTATTTGACATCCACTATGGAATTAATATTTATTAATGACATATTATACCTTTGTGCAACTATAAAATACATATAGCCAATTATCTGAACACCATTTTATGAACTGTTTATCACTTATCCACTGATTTGAAACACTATCTTTATCATATATTGGATTTTAGGTTTATCGAGATTATGTAACATGAAATTATTTAATTATGAAATTATGTGAATTCAAGCATGACAGTCAGCTCTTCTTCCCCACCACTACCCTGTAAAAGGATGGATGGAATAATTGCTTCCCTATGGCTTAAGTGTATGAGAGGTATACAACATGGTCTTGATGAAGTGGGAACTACACAGAAACTGTTTTTGGTCCTGAAATGTACTCCAGCTTTACCAATTTGTTCTACACATATACCATTGAGGGTAGAAGCTGAATTTTGCTAATGATTATATTTACACTACTTAACATTGTGCCAGATACTGAGTAGATGCTTAGAAACATGTTTAATGACTTGTTTTATTGATAGAGACCTGATTATCTGCTGTAGTGGTGCTATCTCATTCAGAATCATTTTGACCAGCCTTTCTCCATCATGAATAAAACACTTATTTACACACTTGTGTACATGCACATGTGCATAGAAACACACACACCCTTTGCAGAGACAAACTGCATCGAAAGCATGTACAAACATTATAGTATTTTTGTTGATTCTGACCTGATTCTGATTCTATTGTATACATTTTCATTCTGATCACAATAACAATAAAAATAGAAAACTATAAGTTGTGAAGCTGGAAGATGCAGAACATGAAAGATCGAATTACCAATTTTTTTTTCTATTTTCTTTAGTTGGCTGCTGATAAAATCAGAAAAGAAATGGACACAAAAATGAAAGTATGCAATGTGTGTGCGTGTGTGTGTGTGTGTATCACATGCACTCGTTTCCATGATGTACATATGGAATTTCATAACCAGCCAAACTAAGCTTCATAAGTGAATGAGAAATAAAATCCTTTACAGACAAGCAGATGCTGACAGATTTAGTCACCATCAGACCTGCCTTCCAAGAGCTCCTAAAGGAAGCACTAAACATGGAAAGGAAAAACCAGTACCAGCCTCTGCAAAAACACACCAAAATATATAAACCAATGAAACTAGGAAGAAACTGCTTCAACTAATGTGCAGAATAACCAGCTAACATCATGATGACAGGACCAAATTCACACATAACAATATTAACGGTAAATATAAATGAGCTAAATGCCCCAATTAAAAGACATACACTGGCAAATTGGATAAAGAGTCAATACCCACAGGTGTGCTGTATTCAGGAGACACATCTCACTTGCAAGGTCACACATAGGCTCAAAATAAAGGGATGGAGGAATATTTACCAAGCAAATGGAAAGAAAGAAAAAAAAAGCAGGAGTTGCAATCCTAGTCTCTAATAAAACAGACTTTAAACCAACAAGGATAAAAAAGGACAAAGAAGGGCATTACATAGTAGTAAAGGGATCAATGCAACAAGAAGAGCTAAGTATCCTAAATATATATATATGCCAAATACAGGAGCACCAGGATTCATAAAACGAGTTCCTAGAGACCTACAAGGAGACTTAGACTCCCACACAATAATAGTGGGAAACTTTAACAACCCACTATCAATATTAGACAGATCAACAAGAAAGGAAATTAACAAGGATATTCAGACTTGAACTCAGCTCTGGTCCAAGTGGACCTAATAGATACCTACAGAACTCTCCACCCCAAATCAACAGAATATACATTCTTCTCAGCACCACATAGCACTTATTCTAAAATCAACCACATAATTGGAAGTAAAACACTCCTCAGCAAATGCAAAAGAATGAAAATCATAACAAACAATCTCTCACACCACAGTGTAATCAAATTAGAACTCAGAATTAAGAAGCTCACTCAAAACTGCACAACTACATGGAAACTGAACAACCTGCTTATGAATGACTACTGGGTAAATAGCAAAATTAAGGCAGAAATAAATAAGTTCTTTGAAACCAATGAGAACAAAGACACAACATATCAGAATTTCTGGGATACAGTTAAAACAGTGTTTAGAGGGAAATTTACAGCATTAAATGTCCACATTAGAAAGTGGGAAAGATCTAAAATAGACACCCTAACATCACAATCAAAAGAAGCAATGGAAAACACATTAAAAACCTAGTATAAAACAAGAAATAACTAAGATCACAGCAGAACCGAATGGGAGAGAAACACAAAAAAACCTTCAAAAAAAAATCAATGAATCTAGGAGTGGGTTTTTTGAAAAGATTAACAAAATAGATAGACCGGTAGCCAGACTAACAAGGAAGAAAAGAGAGAAAGATCAAATAGACACATTAAAAAACGATAAAGGGGATATCACCACTGATCCCACAGAAATACAAACTATTATTAGAGAATACTGTAAACACCTCTACACAAATAAACTAGAAAATCTAGAAGAAATGGATAAAGTCCTGGACACATACACCCTCCCAAGACTAAAGCAGGAAGAAGTCAAATCCCTGAATAGACCAATAACAAGTTCTGAAATTGACTCAGTAATTACTAGCCTACCAACCAAAAAAAGCCCAGGACCAGATGTCTTCACAGCCGAGTTCTACCAGAGGTACAAAGAGGAGCTGGTACCATTCCTTCTGAAACTATTCTGAACAATAGAAAAAGAAAGACTCCTCCTTAAATCATTTTATGAGGCCAGCATCACTCTGATTCCAAAACCTGGCGGAGACCCAATAGAAAAAGAAAATTTCAGGCCAATATCACTGATGAACATCGATGCGAAAATCCTGAATAAAATACTGGCAAGAGAATCCAGCAGCACATCAAAAACTTATCCACCACGATCAAGTTGGCTTCATGCCTGGCATGAAAGGCTGGTTCAACATATGCAAATCAATAAACATAATCCATCACATAAACAGAACCAATGACAAAAACCACATGATTATCTCAATAGATGCAGAAAAGGCCTTCAATAAAATTCAACACCCCTCATACTAAAAACTCTCAATAAACTAGGTATTGATGGAACATATCTCACAAAAATAAGAGCTATTTATGACAAATGCATAGCTAATATCATGCTAAATGGCCGAAAGCTGGAAGCATTACCTTTGAAAACTGGCCCAAGAGTAGGATGCCCTCTCTCCCCACTCTTATCAACATAGTATTGGAAGTTCTGGCCAGGGCAATCGAGTAAGAGAAAGAAATAAAAGCATGCAAATAGGAAGAGAGGAAATCAAATTGTCTCTGTCTGCAGATGACATGATTGTATATTTACAAAACGCCACCACCTCAGCCCAAAAATTCCTTAACCTGATAAGCAACTTTGGCAAAGTCTCAGGATATAAAATTAATGTGCAAAAATCACAATCATTCTTATATACCAATAACAGACAAGCAGAGAGCCAAATCATTAGTAAACTCCCATTCACAATTGCTATAAAGAAAACAAAATACCTAGGAATACAACCTACAAGGGATGTGAAGGACCTCTTCAAAGAAAACTACAAACCAGAGCTCAAGGAAATGACAGGACACAAACATATAGAGAAACACTCCATCCTCATGGATAGGAAGACTCAATATCATGAAAATGGCCATATTGCCCAAAGTAATTTATAGATTCAATGCTATTCCCATCAAGCTACCATTGACTTTCTTCACAGAACTAGAAAAAAACTATGTTAAATTTCATATGGAAGCAAAAAAGAGCCTGTGGAGCCAAGGCTAACCTAAGCAAAAAGAACAAAGCTGGAGGCATGACGCTGCCTGACTTCAAACTATATTACAAAGCTAAAGTAACCAAAACAGCATGGTGCTAATACCAAAACAGATATATAGACCAATGAAACAGAATAGAGGCCTCAGAAATAACACCACACATCTACAACAATCTGATCTTCAACAAACCTGACAAAAGCAAGCAATGGGGAAAGGATTCCCTATGTAATTAATGGCGCTGGGAAAACTGGGTAGCCATATGCAGAAAAGAGAAACTAGACCCCTTCATTATACCTTATAAAAGAATTAACTCAAGGTGGATTAAAAACATAAATGTAAAACCTAAAACTATAAAAACCCTAGAAGAAAACCTAGGCAATATGATTCAGGACATAGGTGTGGGCAAAGACTTCATGACTAAATCACCAACAGCACTTGAAACAACAGCCAAAATTGACAGATGGAATCTAATCAAACTAAAGAGCTTCTGCTCAGTAAAATAAACTATCACAAGAGTGAACAGGCAACCTACAAAATATGAGAAAATTTTTGCAATCTATCCATCTGACAAAGGTCTAATATCCAGAATCTAGAAGGAACTTAAACAAATTTACAAGAAAAAAAAAACAAACAACCCCATCAAAAAGTGGGCAAAGGATATGAACAGACACTCCTCAAAAGAAGATATGTATATGGCCAATAAACATATGAAAAAAGCTCATTATCACTGTTCATTAGAGAAATGCAAATCAAAACCACAATGACATACCATCCCACACCAGTTAGAATGGTGATCATTAAAAATTCTGGAAACAGCAGATGCTGGAGAAGATGCAGAGAAATAGGAACACTTTTACACTGTTGGTGGGCTTGTAAAATAGTTCAACCATTGTGGAATACAATGTGGTGATTCCTCAAGGATATAAAACCAGAAATACCATTTGACCCAGCAATCCCATTACTGGGTATATACCAAAGGATTATACATCATTCTACTCTAAAGACACATGTACATATATGTTTATCATGGGACTATTTACAATAGCAAAGACTTGGAACCAACATAATGCCCATCAATGATAGACTGGATGAAGAAAATGTGGCACATATTCACCATGGAATACTACACAGCCATAAAAAAGGATGAGTTCACGTCCTTTGCGGGGATATGGATGAAGCTGGAAACCATCATCCTCAGCAAACTAACACAGGAACGGAAAACCAAACACTGCATGTTCTCACTCATAAGTGGGTGCTGAACAATGAGAACATGTTGACACAGGGAGAGGAACATCACACACTGGGGTCTGTAGGTGGGTGTGGGGAAAGGGGAGGGAGAGCATTAGGACAAATAGCTAATGCATGTGGAGCTTAAAACCTAGATGACGGGTTGATGGGTGCAGCAAATTACCATGGCACAAGTATACCTATGTAACAAACCTGCATGTTCAGCACATGTATCCCAGAACTTAAAGTAAAATTTTAAAAAATGAAAGTATGCAATATGTGTATGTGTGTGTATACATACATATAAAACAAGCACTCATTTTCATTTTGTACATATATGCACATTATGAGTGTGAATATATGTTAAATAATATCCTATCAGTTTTGTATTTGTAACACATATATGTACATGCATATACAACAAATAGAGGTGTTTTGCATAATAATTTCATTTATATTCATTTCATCAGCTAAGAACTAAAAAGAATTTAAATCAAAATCAATTATTCATTTACAGGTGTTTTTAACCATCATCTCCCCCTTTATCTTCAGTTTTATGCCTCCTTGTATTGCCATTTTGTGACTTTTTTGCCATAAATTATACATATTTGGAACAGTCACTTTAAGAAATTCAATCTTTGGATAAGATCTCTAAGATTGATTTAGTATGAATACGTGTGTGGGCACACACTTGACAAAGAAAGGTCAGTTATAAATATATGTGTACACTTATCAAAATAATTCACATAAAATCTCTGAATAAAATTATCTGTATGCTTTTTCTGTCAATAAAAGCAATATAGTATAATTCTTGGTAGTAAACCTGTTTGTTTTCATTCTGTTGCCTACCATGTGAGCTGCCATGTTGGTATAAAACATCGATCATTTGATATTTTACTACAGCAAATAATAGTGATCCCCACGAAATAATAAATAAATCAGTGAGTTTCACGGAAATAAGTTTTTGGATGGATCAGATAATTTGAAGTTGTTAGTTTATTCTCCAGCAAGGTGAAAGAAAAAAGCTGTTAGTTTGTTCTCTATCAGGTGATCGAAGATGAAAACTAAAGTTCTCAAGGCCAGTGCATAATAATGGTGCCGTATTCTGTGCATCAATCACCATTACCAAATACCTATATTGCCAAATATTTCATGTACCGCTTTAGTGGTGATTAATCAATGTGCCATGGCACTGAAACTGAAACGAGACTTTGTAGTACAAGTGATATTCAAAGGGTTTTGAAAATTTATCAGCTCTATAGATATAGATGAAAATTTATCATCATCTATCTAGAAATCCTGTTTTTATAAATGTTACCTAGCCAAATATTGGTTTTATTTACTTAATATTTAGAAAACATGAGTTTAGTAAAAATTGTTCAGATTTTCTTAATGTAGTGTGTGAAATTACTATGTAATTATACAAGAAATATGCTACACAGCTGAATACACAAAGAGGTCAGCAGAGGGAGCAAAAGGTGCCTTTCCCCTATAATCCACAGCAACATCACCCGCTCTTCTCTCTACATCATCGATGTATGTTATCTAAAGTCCTGTGCAAATGCCACCTCAACACGAGTCCTCTAGCCTTGCCTTCTTATCAGAAGCAGCTCGAAAGCCCCGATAATTCTAGAACCACTGAAAAATACACACTTGTTGCAAGGATTGAAAAGCCTCATATTGCAAATTCAGAATTCACAGTACTGAAAAAATTCATAATTTTTTAAAGTTACAATACTGTGAACTATACAAAATGAATTATGCTGGGATCCGATGACTCTCTTCATTCCAGCCTATCTTATATTTTCTCATTCATTTCTCCACATAGTCACAACAACAGACTCACTATTACATTTCATTAATGGCTATTTTATAATAAATGATCTCAATAGCATTTCTGAAACCTCTGCTGTTCTGGTTTTACAGAACTCTTGAATTTTTGAATGAGTTAGTTTTTGATTGAAAAAGACCTGACTCTTATGCTTAGAAAAGCCATCATTTCTTTCTGTAAGCCTTCCGTCTTCTATAAGCTTTACATGTTCCATAAGCAAACATTCGCTGGTTTTGTGATCAAACTAGAGAGGCAAATTCAGTTAATAATAACAACGTCATTTATCATCCTCAAATCTAGTGTTATGGATAATACGATCTCCACAAGGAGACGGTTGCACGAGCGACAAGAGAAAGACAATCAACAGTCTTTTACTCATACCAAGATATGTCCACACACACTTGTTTCAACAGTCAAAGTAACGCCATATGTCCCCAGTGATGTGGGTGGGCAAAAGGAACAGTTGGCCTGCTAATGAGGGCCATATGTACACGCAGCCTATCGTACCATCCTTCTTACTTATGGTTGCTGAAAACTCAGTGGAAGAGCTTGCTCTGAGGAATGGCATGGCTGGAGGAGGAGAGGCTTCCTTAAGAGCAGGAAAGGACCATTTGTTGTACAACTACTGTATCTCTGAAACTGGGAGCTAAAGATATGCATGTACGTTACTCATTCTTATTAAGAGTTACTTACGCATCCGTAGAGTTCTTTACTCCAGTTTCACCTTCTTTCACTAAATTCTTTTGCATTTATGTGCAAAGGGATTTTGGGCCCTTTTCAAAAATTACTTTTCCTAATCAATCTTGTTAATTTGGTGTTCATTTACATCGGCTTCTCTTTATTTTTAGCTTGATTTCCAGAAAAATTATACTTTCTTTGACATTGTTAAATGTTACAATATTAAAAGAAATGAAAAAGACTTAAAAACTTAGAATATTTGAATGAGGGTTTCTGGAAGGCAGAGAGAACAATAAGGCAAAAGTACTTACTGCACTACTGTTCCAAAGTAAAAGAAAAACAAAGATTTTAAAAATGATTATAGCAGCTTTGTATCTCAACCAGGGTTTCCTTTGAAATTTCTACAACTGCAAACACTATTCAGCAATTTGCACTGATTATAAAATTTATTGTTTTAAGGTCAATTGTGATACTATGATCAGATAATATAATTTACTTTACTCTTAATGGCTTCATTTTGACAACTGAGGGAGCTTTCAGGAAGGACAACGCTTCCTGCACAACAACCAGTAAAGCAGGTCACATCCATTTTCAATCTAATTTTAAGAAAAATGAAGGACAAACTACTTGTGAGGCAGCAAGAATTCATTTGCATTAAATTAATTTGAACAGGGCATTTCAAGTTCTCTCTGGCAACAATGGAATAAAGGGGAAAATGAATCTATCTTATGCAATGATCCTCTTCTAGGTTACAGAAAGATTTGAAAGGCTGACATGACCATTGCTAAATTTCTTCTAGAAGTCTATGATTAGTGTCATAGATATAACTCATGAGATAAAATATTCACAAAGAATGTCTGTGAACTGCATCAATTGTGATGGAACTACTGTCTAACATCCCTTTGAAAAGTTATATTCTGCAAAGGTTAAAAAACACCAACCTTTCGATGCTTTCTTATATGGATGAGCTTTTGTCAACAAGAACTAAGCTTCACAATTAAGCACTATGGAAGATAATGTTCTAGGTTAATTTAAACCTAACTAATCCAGGACTTGGCCTTGATAAATAATGGGTTTAATTAATATTTTTGACCCTAGCAGTGCAAATACTTTTACTTATATTTTACTAAAGCTAGTTTTGACAAATCTAAGGGTATTTAATTTATCAGTATCTGTTGTCAGATGAAAACTTCCCCATCAATACCTTCTAATGGTTCAAAAATAAACTGTTACCCCCACAGATACATTGTTTTTCCATGCGTAAGCAAGTACATTAATTTCAGGGTCTCAAGGCATAAAAGTGATATTACCACTTGTGATAGGCTGCATAATAGTCCCAAAAGATGTTCTTCACCTAATCTCCCGGCCCTGGGAATGTGCTGCCTTACACAGCCAAAGGACTTGTAGATACGATTCATTTAAGGATCTGGAGACAAGGTGATTATCCCAGATCATCCACGTGAGTCCAAAGTAATCACAGGAGTCCTTAGATGAAGTGGAGAGAAGGACTCAAAGTTAAAGGAGGAGACAGCGCGGAGACAGAAACAGAAATAAAAGCAACGCACCTTGAAAATGGAGGAATGGGGAAAAGACAATGAAGACAGGTGCCACCAGAAGCAGAAAATGCAAGAGAATGGATTCTCCCCTCAGCACCTCCAGAAGGAACCCACACTGCAGACACATTGACTTAGCCATATTAAAGTGATTTTGGACTTCTGACCTTTGAAACTGCAAGACAATAAATATGTGTTAAGTTATGTAAATGTGTCGTAATTTGTTATAGCAGCAGTAATACAACTAATACACCACTACAATAAGCAAAGGAAATAAAGTGCAATAGTGACAAACTTAAGGGTTTCCAGGAAAGAGAAACGAAGTGGTAAACTCAATCACAGGATTATATTAGTAACTGTAGTATATGTTACTTGCTTACCCTTTCAATCACATTATTGCTGTAATTATCATTATCATCCAATCAATATGATTACACCAGTATGTATAACTTAGACATGAAAATTTTTTTCTATTTCACTCTTCCCATAATTCCATGCAGCTACCCCTAAGCAACTATGTATCTGATGAAGCTAATATTTTCAGGGAAAATCTTCCATGTTAAGCAGAAAATTTACATCTAAAATTAAATTCTTTTAAGCCAGTCTGGGGACAATACCTAGAAAATTCAAACATTACTTCTCAAGAATACCACTAGCAGTGAATTTGTGACGCTATCTTCCACCAACTGAATCAAAATTAATTTTAAATATTTTCAAAGCAATATTTTAAAAAATCGTGTACACATTTTTTCCTCTTGGTAAAAATAAACCACTTCTCAACCATCCATTATATTTATGTTAGTTACATGAAGTCCATACATGAATTATCATACCACAAATAGAAAACTATTTAAATAGAAAAATCTCACTTGGTGCTGACAGAATGACAGCATAAAACTGTTAAGCATGAGGAGAAAGTTGTTTGCAGTGTAAATATTTCCCTTTTCCTATCAAAGTGTGTCCTGTGATCTAGCGCTCTTCTCTCCACATGCTTAAGTACAGCAAAAGTTATAAAAACACTCATTCTAGTTTTCTATACTTTAATGGTTGTAGAACATCAGAAGAGAATTGGGAGATGGGAATGTTTTGTGCTTGACATTGCATTTGAGGGGAAAATAAAAACTTGGACATAATATGTGGGATGTCTCCACAGTAATACATGGGAGGGCAAGAAAAAAATGCTATCAAATTTCTACCATGCGCTGAGCCCCTTATATCAACAAATATCCAGCCTTTCTAATGTACTAACAACCACTCTTCATAGCAAGTATTCTATTCCCAGCTTGTAGGTAAGAAACAAAGCTTCAGAAAGGGATCTTCACCAATTTCACACAGTCAATAAAAGGCAGAACTAGGGCAAATATCAATAATAAAAATAGCAATCTAATCCTAATTGGACCTGGCACTGTTCTAAGAAGAAAATCATTAACAAAGGATTTTGAGTTACCACACTCTTAGTCTCCCCGTTTTACAAAAGAAGCAACTGGGGTAAAGTGAAGCTATGCCGTTTCTTTTGAAGCTCATATACCTAACAAGATACCACTTTAATCATGGGTCTCTGATAGATCGTGTACCTCATTTCTAGCGTTTGCTGAGATTTTTCTTATTAACCCTAAGCAAGTATTTGATCCCTGGTAAGTATGCTGTAATTTTTTCACCGCTCATTCTTATCACGGTTCTTCAAGAAAAGTACAGTTCAACACATTTGTCCTATTTGGTTACAAATTTTGAAATTCAAAATATGTATCACACTAAGCTGTTAGCTCCATTTGGAATTTTAAAAAACTAAATTTTTCACTCAGTTAAAAAAAATTGCATTGTTTACTCCCATATCTACAATATAGCTTATAAGTGTATATTTGTATTGAAAACATAATTTTCTACAACTTTTATAATATTTAAATATTATTTAAGGTTTTAATAATATTTAAATATTTAAATAATACATTTAAAAACATAGTTCAACAAGTCCGAATAATCCATCACTTACTTATGACAGAATATTTGTTCAGTATCTTCTGTTTGTTCACTCTTGTGTAATATATCCTATTTTAAGAATCAAAAACTTCTCTTAATGTCAACACTACAGCCTCTTCACAATTCCTACTTATTCCTAATTACCCTTCAGGAGCAAATAAAATGAATTTATCCCAAATTTCTTTGCTTTGAAACAACTTCAGTGAAAATGGTGGTTGTCAACCATATCTACCATTCATATATCCCATTGTTTTCTGCATTAAATTTCATCTAATACTCCTTATGCCATCAGTGTCACTACAAAGGGGGACAGGGGATGAATCTCATCATGAACAAAGGTATATACACTAGATCTTAGGATGTTCAATCATTTCCTTACTCTATTATGTCCCATCTGAACTACTCATATTAAAATGAGCAACTATATGAACATGGTACTTTTAAGAAAGGATGTTCAAAAATTAATTCATATCTTGTACAAATTGGTATCCAAGAAATCATGACCTAATAGGCATCACATATGTGAATGAAAAAATTCACTTTCAGCAATGAATGTTGATGACACTCCTTTAGCAAGAGTTGTACCGAGCTACCCACAACTCCTCAGCACTCACTATTCTCATACATGCGGTCGGACAATGTCCAAGGGTGCAGTGATTCTGTCCAGAGGCTTTTCTGGGCCGTTAGAGCTGTCTCAGCCTGTGTACAGGGTTATACAGACACTCTAGGGCATTCATGACTCTGATCACTGGAGCAGCCCTGTACTAACTGCAAATTTATGGAGGAAACTTTCAAGTCCTCTTGCCCCCCAGTTGGGGTAACTCTGTTACCTATTTCATGTGGTCTCAGTTCTCCAACAAAAATGATCTCGGCCTGCTCATCTTACTTCCGTTTCACTACATGGCACAACTAGAAGTTGACTAGGTATTCTGCTTTAATGTATATGCAAAGCCCTCTTGTTCAGGAATGTTTGTAGAATAATATTTCTAAATTAGGAATACAATTGGTCTTGTTCTTTCCTGAGGGATAAAATGTCATCTCTCTTCTTCTCTCCCTCTCTCCTTTCTTCCTAACTCAGCTAACCCTCTATCTGAAAGAATTACAAAGGAAGAAATCTAGGGCATTGTTTAGCATTCTCAGGAGGATTGGAAATGTTGGAATGACAGCGAGTATCACACATACACTGCTTGAAGTATTTTGTAGGATCCAAGGGAAGAGAAAATTTTGACATTCCAGAAAATTTAAGTCATCCTTTTAATATCAGGACCAGAAAGAAACAGGTCACACGGGCAAGAGCCATAAAACTAATTATCTTGACTCTTTCCAGAATACCTGAGCTATAAATGTACAGGGAATCCTGTAATCAGATGCAAAGTTGTGTATAATATACTTAGTTCCCAAATGTAACTAGGAATTTTATGTATATAATGTGAAAAATCGTTCCAAAGTATTTGAGACTCCAAAAACTTTCCTAGCTAGCATTCAATATTCTTGCTTAACTTCTCCTTATACCCCTAACTGTATTGAGCATGCATAGACACACAAAAGCTAGGATCAACTATTACCGCTTAAGAAAGAAAAGGAGGAAAAAGGCTGTATTATAGGGATTTAGTTTTCTTCCTCAACTCTTGAAGAAGCCTATTTGTATCAGCCCGTGTCAGACAACAAAGTACTTATCAATAAAGTTTTATGAATGTGGTCACATATGAAATATAAGAGCATTCAGTTTCTACCTCTCCTTTTCTCATAAATCCTACATCAGATAGACATTAGCTATATCTGCCAATGTTTCCACGGAATCTTAAAGACTATTCACTGCAAAGCTGGCAGTGTAGCCTGAAAGCAAGTTATGTCTGCGTTGCAACTTCACACTAAGTGGTTTAAAAATACAACTAAATGTGGCCTGTCTTTATCTTGATTATAAGACATAAATTATCCCAAGAATATTCTTAGTAAAAATTGGGTCTCCCGGTCAAGCCACTTCTATTAAGAAGGACACAGGTCAGTTTTTAGGAGTTTAGGTGTTATTTGGAAGTTAGGAGCATCTAAATATGGAATATAACTCCATTAAATTATAGTATATTTTATATCAAAGAGAAACGACAAAAATAAGAAATGTTTTAAGTATTTTTTCGTATAGCGTGTTCATATATAATTACTTCAGTAGTCTCAATGTAGTCATGCAATTGTTTGGGTAAAGAACTAAACTTGAAGTTAAATAGCATAGGTCTGAATTCTTATGGTTTATAACATTCATATATTTTATATGTTCCAGAATAATATGTAATTTCTAAGTTTATAACATAATAATTACAGAAATCTAGGTAAAGTAATACTTCTGTGACACAGTCTCTTCATCTACAAAATGGAATATTGCTTTTCTCCTTAAATTTATATTAAAAATTGGAGAAGTAATATATGTGAAAGAACCTTCCATTAAATATGCAAGTTTTATTTGTTGAATTCAAACAGTCATTAAAGAACAAAATAAAACATTACATTTGGATTAACAAAGTAGATACATATATCTCAATCTGAGAAACCTTTAAGCTCTCTTGACCATAAAATGACATTGGATCCTATAAGAGAGTTTGGTAAATATTTGAAAGATATTTCAATTTCACACCTAAATGTTGATTCTGACATTTATTTCCTAAACTTATCATTTGTATACTTACCTGCTATTAAATCCACAGGGGTCATGTCACTAACTGTATGCCCACCGATTTTATTGAGAGGTATTCAGCAAGGCCCACAAAGTAAGTATTGAATTTTTTTAAAAAACAGACCCAAAACACCTAAAAGCAAAACACTTAGTAAATTCTTATAATCATGAAGATCACAAATTAGTGCTATTAGTAAGAAAGAAACTTCTAAACCAAATAAAGTCCTAATACCTCCAACGAATTTTGTCTCTCTGATACACACACACACGATTAAAAAAAAAATGAAGGAAATGTAAAAAAATAAATAAATGAAGGAAGTTCTGTGGGAAATGTCCATAATTTCATGCCCAGAATTTCCCTATCAATCTCTTTCCCCAAAGTTCTTCCGAGAAAATAAAGTTGCCTTTCTCTCAACGTTAACTCATCACTTTTCTCATAGCATTTTCAAAAGAAATATTTCCTGTCAGCCGGCCACTTAAACTTTGTGCTGTTAAAGAAATCCAAAAAGGTATCAATTTTGCAACAAAGGATAAAGAGGAGACGAAGTGAACCAACATGGCTTTTAAGCTAAATTGCCGTCACCTGTCACAGGTTGTCTAGCGAGCCTCAAGTTCCCTCTAATAAGCTTATGGAGGGTGCGGAGCAAAGGCACCTCAAGGTGCTCTGCGGGTTTTCCCCTGGTAAATTAGGCTGAAAGGAAAAGAGTCCCACCCCCCACCCCCAAACTTGGAGACCAGGGCTGCCCTGCCGAATGCTGTGCCCAGACCTCCTACTTCCACGCCCTTCCAGTCCTTTCCTCGGCTTGGAAAATTGGGCATGAGGCAAGCAAAAGGAAGGACAGAAGGCCAAAACGGGCATCCGGGAAGCCAAATTTCTGTCTCAAAAGCTCGTCTAGAAACGCGTACATAGCGCGTGCCTTGCGGACATCTCCTAAAACCCCGTTCACTGAAGCTAATTCCTCCCGAACGCCCCCACGCCGGCTGAGGATCGCAACCGCCCATCCGCCCCTCCAGCCTGTGCAGCCGCCCCCAAAACCTCCCGTGAATCGGGAAATGTCAAGGCAGCAGCGCTTGGGGAGCCGAGCAGCCTCGCCAGTTCCAAGTCTCTGGTTCGAGACCCCTCGCTTCGCCTCTTTGGGGAACTCACCTGGAGTCAGGTTTAGATGGCAGCCTCCACCCAGGGGACCGGGAAGCGGCCCCGGGAAGCGCCGCCGCGTCCTGTGAATAACGAGCGCAGCGCAGCGGAGCAGCTCCCCCTGGACTGGCCGCTCCCCGATTCCTCCCGCTCTGTCCGGGAACCGTCCCTCCGTTCTTTCCTCTCCCTCCCCTGCCTGCAGCCGCCGCGCTCCCTCCTCCTGCTGGCGGCTCAGGGCTGTGCTTCCGCCTCCCTCCTGCAGGCGCACGAGCTGCCCGCGCTGCTAATGAGCAGGCTCCAGGCTCCGCCCGGCCAGGGGTGCGCACACACCCCACGCCGGAGACGAGCTCCCGGGAGCGGAGCTATGGATACGCCTGGTGCGGCGGCTGGAGAAATGAACTGGAGGAGGCATCCAGCATCTCACACTTTCTGGCCACTCAGCTTAACTAAGCCATAACCCCAGACTTCTTCCTAAATCTCCAGTAATTTACAGGTGCTGAAAAGTCAATGAGGGGTTTGAGCACAATCTGTGTTAACAGTATTGCCAGTATAGAGATGCTAATCTGGCTAGATTCTAGGGATGAAATGTTCAAGGGACGGTATATGATTCTTTCTGGTGGTTATTTTGACATATTTTGGCTATACTTACAGATCTGTAAAATAAACCAGCAATCTTCTAATCATGACAACACAGATTCCTAATTGAAGGCAGCTGATACTTATTAAATACCAGGCTCTGTTTAATAGGCTCTTCTTTCCCAGCTGATCTTTACTACAATTCTGTGAGCACTACTAGCACCCCTATTCTATATTTTAAGAATTTGGGTTTAACTTTTAAAACAAGACGGTCTTAAAACAAGACTAAGGATCATGTCCAACCTTGCAGAGATTCTAAGTTTCTGAGCCTAAATAATAACTGAAATCTGTAGCTCCCACAACCCATAGCCTGTGTATAATGTGTTGCAGCATCTTGGATGGTACTGTGTAACTGAACCAACAAAGATAATAGGACCATCAGCAAATACACACCACGAGACTAATGAATACCTAGAATCCTAGTGAGACTTGTAAATAGTCAAGCACCCTAAGTAACAATAGTTCAAGTGCATGCTAAACATGGTGATTACTTATAAAAGAACAGCAACCAGTATGAGTGAAGACAGGCAAATAATGTTCAAAATGTTCAGAATCAATGTCCAGCCACTTATGAGTTGAATTCCCCACTCTAAAAAGGAGGCCAGATGTGATGTATTCTAAGAAGTCTACAATGGGCGTGGTCTTTTCGCAACCAAAAAGGGCTTTTTAAACACTTATTTCCCATTAAGAATATGCAATAGCTAATTAATATTAAATCTGAAAATCAGTGATAATTTATTTCAACTAACCTTACATGAAAAAATCATTACTCATTCAAGCTTTTAGAATTAGATTAAATAGCATTGAGTATCAAATTTACTTCAACCCATAGAAATAATAGACAGTTAATTAATAAAGTAAGTAATTTAATTAACTTTACTTTTGTGTCATGATGTATTTTTCCTTAGGAAAAGGATAAGACATTTTTTCCATGGTATAAAATACTAGAATATGACTTTTATATTTTTCTTCATGAAGGTTAAAGAATTAATAAAATAAGTACAGACATATTGTCAACAAATCTATCCAGATCATTCATTCTCCACTCAAGAAATTATGCTAGGCAAGCTTTATTTCTCCATATGTACAAGGCAATTCAGAGGTCAAAAATTTGAAAACACTTCAATGAACATCAACCATTAATTAACTAAGAGTAGATTTTATTTATAAACAACTTTAAAAGACTATAAAAAAGGTATAACAAACTTCTACTTTATCAGTACTGCTACTCCTGTTGAACACAAAGATATATAATTATAGTTTTCTCCCTATTTAAAATATTTATTGATTCTGGCATAATAATGTCATACTCATCCCTCAATAATCAGTGTACATGGAACCAGAAATCTTTTCTTTCACCTAGTCAATTTAAGTATTTCTGTGTTTTGCATGTTAACACTCTATTTATTCTGTGTTTCTAGTGCTTATCCTCAAAATTTTTATAGTTCCGTTCACATATGAATTCTACCAATCAGCACTATATATAAATAATGCAATGTATAAAATGTGTTAAATAAATGGATGTAAGATTTATGCTAAATTTTTCACATAGTAAGTACTTCAAAACCCTTATTATTTTTCCTTAAGCTTTTATGTGCATATATTTTATCTCTCCAACTAAAGAATAAACTTCTAAATAAGAAGAGTTTTGTCTATAAATTTTACGCATTTTAATACATTATTAATCTAAAACCTTGGACTAGAGTTTGGAATTCTTTTATGTATTCATTTATTGATTCAAAAAATAGGTGTCCATGCCATTTTTTCTAAACCTTGTGCAAGATGTAGGGTATACAATGATGTCCAGACTTTAGAGTCCTTGACCTCATGGCGTTTAAAGTGCAGTAATGTACAGTAATTTTAAAATCTATTTATTATTATTTAAAACAATCAATGAATACATTCTTGTCGAAAATAACTGAAAAGTCTGTCTGAATTCCCTGGCCAAGGCCAAAACATGAAAGCAAAAGAGCTGCCTGAAAACAGTGCAAGCCACTCTCCAGAGGGTTTCTCTGTTGAAACAGCACATCGCATTATGGAAATAATGAGAAAAATTAGTAACTGTGCAAACGACAACACATATGCATCTTTGTGGTTTCTGACCTTTTAGCATCGTCGAAGCAAGACCACAAACCTTTCAACACCAGGCGTGGTATTAATCTTGCACAGAATATAATGTTTTCACATATTTTATTCTGATTTCCTACAAAGTAATTTCAATTTCTAGCTAAAGCTAATGGATTTTTCTAGTGAAAACATTGTGTACCGAATGACTTTCCAGTGAGATCCGCGTACCATGCGCCATTTTCATGTTCGTGCTCATTTCTCTGAAGTCTGTTTGCCTTTAATTCACCATAATGAAATTCCTTGTGTACTTTTATTGGCAACCATTGCATAGTGACACTTGCATCCAAATGTAATTCCATTTGAGTTTGGCAGTGTTTGCTTTTTTATCAGAAGAGGAAAGTTAGAGGGAACAAGGGGCAAAGATGTGTGTAAGAATATCTGAGGGACCATCACAGCATCACAAATTCAAGATTTTTTTGAAACATTAGACAAGGGACTCACAGCCATGCCCTGGGATGGCTGAAACACTTCACAACCTGCTCATGTTTATGACCAAAATCATCACCTAAAATGAATTCAATGTGTCAATATCATAATATTGTTTGTGTATAAGTAATCATGAAGCAGTTAGGGAAGGGAGTATAATCTAGTAAGAAATTGGAACAAAAAGTGTTAGACAAAATTCAAGAAGATTTAAAAGAAGAAAATTAACCTGTCTGATCTGAACAGAATTGGAAAAGCACATCAATCATAGCTCTATACATTGACCATAGACTTAAAGCATAACATAAAAATAAAGAAGGCAGATAACTCAGGAAAACATTTCTATTAAATCTACTCCGTAAAGTTTTCCCATACTTTTATTTTACTAACAGGAGCATACATTTAAATCTGACAAAATCATATATATTTTGTTGATTCAATTTGTAGCAGATAGAGAAGCATGTCCCAGTGCTATGACAGTGAGTTGTCACTATAACATACCACTGCTTTACATCTTACCCACAGGCTAAAATGTTTACCCCTAGAGTCGTGACTTTGTATATGACAGGAGATTGCTACTAAAAGTAAATATATTTGGCTGAAGGGTAGATACAACTTTAGGCCATTATATCATTCACTAAAATTTAGCTGGCATTTACATATTTACCTGCTTAGTTCATATGACAAATATGTTTGAGAGACTGCCATATACAAAAAAAAAGATGGAACCATCTTACAAATTTAGAGATTACTTAAAGAAATGGAACTGAAGGGTTAACTGTGATGGCAAGAATGAAGAGAGCAAAACCAGAGGGTACTTCAAGGAGAACAGGCATGAGAGAGGCATTATAATTTGGAGGGTGCTATGATTTGAACCTATGTGCCCATCCAAAGTTTGTATGTTGAAACTAAAATCCCAGGACAATGACATCAAGAGATGGGGCTTTTGGTTAAGTGATTAAATGAAGAAGGATCCACCCTCATGAATGAGATAAACGTCCTCGTAAAAGATGCTTTAGAGGAATGCCGGGCTCCTCAGTCTCTTCTGCCATGTCGTTACATTGTCCGTTTTTGCCCACTTTTGTCACGTGAAGACGAAGCAAGAAGGTGCCACCTCGGGACCAACTGCCAAATCTCCACTGCCTTGATTTCGGACTTCTCAGCCCCAGAACTGTGAGAAATACATTTCTGTTTTTTATGAATTACTCAATCTGTGGCATTTTGTTATAGCAGCATACAGACAAAAACAGGGTAAACAGCCTGGTGAGAGTGGATATTTTAGAAACTTGAGATGATTCAATGTCGCTGATTCTCCATTTTCTCATATGTAAAATGAAGGAAATAATGCTGATTACTTCATAGTTCATTGTACAAATTAAATTAACTATGTAAATAAAGCAATATAGTTCCTTTTATCTAGTATACATTGTTTAAGTGTTGTTGTCATTACATGAGGAAAACAAGAACTTCCCCAAACAGAAGGATGTGGGAACCAAAACTAAGATATAAGAAAGGACCAAAGTTCACTGTGACAATCTGGTCAAGCGCTGGTTAGGGAAGATAGCATAATGTTACGCATAGATATTATTATAGGATAATTTTCCTCCACCCCGAACTCCTCTAGCACTTTCCCTACGTCTTTCATTGCACTTCTTCATTTGTCTCTTTAATTATGGTTATTTATATAAATCTTTTAGCTTCCTACAAAAAGAAGCTTGTAGTGGGACAGATTCTTGAGGATCTATGTCAAAGCAATTTTTCTATTTCCTACAGCAAGTAACCCAGTAGTAATCACACAGAATTTGTTAAAAGAATAAACATAGGAAGATTAATTTCCATTTTTTTCTTTGCTAATTTTTAATCAGAATTATACCATTGTTAGGGAGGGAGAAATTATAAATTGAGGACATGAGTATTAACATTTAAATCTGTTATTCTGCTTTATTTTAGAGCTTGCCATGTTTTGTGATTAAAAAAAGAAACAGGACATTCTATATAGCTGTTGCAAAACGTGTGGTCTGTTGGTGAACTAGCAGCACCAGCATTATCAAGATTTCCTTAGTTTGCAGGGCTACTGAGTCAGAATTCGCATTTTGACAAAACTCCAGGTGATTCATGCTCTGCATTTAAGTTGGAGAAGCACTGTTCTATAGTTCTCCTTATGTCCTAAATGCATTGTCAGTGAAAGAAAATACTATACGTATGATAATAATAACGGTAATATTAACAAAAATGTAACTATTAGTAATTTTCTATGCTCTCCCAGATACTAAGTCCTTTATTTAATACTTGTGATATTTCTGCGAAGTTGCAATTGATATCACCTACTAAACTGATACTCAGAAATCTGAAGTAATTCTCCAAGGTCACAAAGCTAGTGAATCACAAACCAGATTTTTAAACTCTTGCTGCTTCATTCCAAAGACTAAACCGTTTCTAACTCACGGTTAATACATTTGCTTCTGCCTTCCATTTCCTAAATATGGTTTCCTTTCTATTTCATTAGCTTTACTTATACATGACTGATTTTTAACCCTCTCTAACATTTGCAGAATATGGTGTACTATGGTTAATAAGGACAATACCAAGTAATATCATGTTGAGAAAGTGTGCAGAAGTAGCATCAAAAAACAGACTTTTTCCAAAATGTTTACTAAAAACTTTCAATAAAAACAAGATTTTCTACTTAGAATTTCTACCTTGCATAACTCAAATGGAGCATGATTATTAAAATGACAAAAAGATTCCGTAATTGCCTAAGAGCTAAGAATAAGAATTGCTATATAAAAAAGCATAAATATGCCATATGAATGACATGTATAAGAATCATGGGAGTGCTATTTGGTATTTAGTATTTAGTTCCATTCTGCAGCATGATCAAAAAGAAGCATCTGTATAGTTCACTGTGCATTATAGCACAATAAATCACCTCATTAGGCTCAGATATATGTAAAGATTTACAGTCTGGGAAAGTCCACTAGATATTCTTAATCACTTCTTAGACTGTACTGTCCCCCATATTTCTCTTTTTCTATAGAAAGGTTGCACATGGAAAGGCTTTATTTGAAATCCAGCAATGAATGGAATGTCTGTGAAGCAAGAAATAGATGGAAATTGACATTTTAAAAGAAAGTTTGGCTTCTGAAGAGATACAGCTGTGACCTTGGTCTTTTTGTTGGAGAGAAGTATTCCCTAGCCTTACTGTACTATTTTTCCCAAAGCACCCTCTCTATTGTTCTCCCTTCATCTCTGGCTCGTATCATATGGCCCCTCCCTCATTCTATCTGGTGAGTTCTGAGAAAAATGCTTAAATTCTGCAGAGAAGATTGAGAACAATGCTAAATATTCCTCAGAGAAGCAAAATATTATGTTAACAGTTTATATTTTCACATGAAATTGTCTATCTCTTCTCTCTGTCTCATGTGTGTATGTGTGTATGTGTGTATGTGTATATATATATATATACATATAATATACAGTAGATATGTATATATAGAGTATAATATTCAGTATATATGTATATATAGTATAATATACCTTATATATGTATATATATACAGTGTGTGTGTGTATATATATATACATATATATATATATATGTATATATATGTATATATATACTACCATTTACCTCCCAGGCTATACGTCCTGACATCTTAAAAGTAGAAAGCCCTCACAGGCCGCGGTTGCTCATGCCTGTAATCCCAGCACTTTGAGAGGCCGAGGCGTGCAGATCACCTGAGGTCGGGAGTTCAAGACCAGCCTGACCAACATGGTGAAACCCCATCTCTACTAAAAATACAAAAAATTAGCTGGGCGTTGTGTTGCGCACCTGTAATCCCAGCTACTCAGGAGGTGGAGGCAGGAGAATCACATGAACCCGGGAGTCGGAGGTTGTGTGAGCCGAGACCATGACATTGCACTGCAGCCTGGGCAATGAGAGCAAAACTCCATCTGAAAAATAAAGGTGGATAGGCCTTAAAAGACTTTTGAAAATGAGATTTGTCAAATATTTATTAGAGATGAAGAAAATAAGTGCGGACCCACACGTAACTTGTCTGAGGTCACAGAAGTAGGGACCCACACGTAACTTGTATGAGGTCACAGAGGTAGTCATGCTGCAGCAGCCTTATTGGTTTTCCTCTATGACATGCATTATTATTGTTTTTGATCATTTCAAGAGGTTTCTAGTCGATAGTGGGACAAAATTTCTAATTTGGGAACCTAATTTTCTCTGCAAATCTTCTTTACATCTCTAGCTTATTAATACACCTCAGAAGTGTTACAGGAATTAATTCGCAGGATTTTGAAGAATATTTTGAGGTATGCTGGGAAAAATGATGTCAAGTATCAATGATTAGAAACTAAACAATCAATATTAGATATTGTAAAATTATATTTAATCTTCCATATGGCATAAATAAGTTATTTTAATGTACAGTCGTTGTACTTTGTAAATTTGCATATAAAATATTTGAAAAAATAACTTTCAATATGTAAAATGTAAATATACAAAGGAAAGGATCGGAAAAAATAGATAAAAATAATCAGGCTAAGAAAACACTACAGTGTCACCCTCAGAAGACTATAGAAGGATTCTCACCCTCGAGAAACAGAGGAACTTGAACATGGAAATGACCCTCTGCTGGCCATACTGATTATGGTACATAATTTTAAAAGGCTTTTAGAGAGAAGGGAAATGTTTTATTATGCATTCAGCACAGTGTTATGGTGATGTTTCTTAACTATCAGCTATTTTTAAAATTCTTATAATCTTTCTATAGATGACAAAGTTACATAAATATGAAGGATAAGAAGGGCCCCTGCAAACCTGATAATACAATTCTCTTTTCAATGATAACGTATTTCTAAGCGCGCATCTCCTAATCATATTGATGTGCATTAAGTGTTCTTTAACCTGCCCCTGTCAAAGTGGCTAAAGTAATATTTCATGAGGAGATAATTTTTTCCTTTAGGTGATTTTTTCCGCATAATACTCTAACATTTCCAATTCCATATTTCTCGAAAAAGTTTACATGATATACATATACAATTACTAGAATTTTGGCGGCATAAATAATTTAAATGGACTTTACTTCAAAGATAATATTTATTTTTAAAGTTGTAAACCTTGGAATCATCAATTAATTAGAATTATCTTTTTCTTTATAAATAAAGTTTTTTGTCCCTACATATTTATGATTTGGAAATTTTCACCTGGAAAATTTCATTTTCAGTTGTATGCCTTGTCTTTAGTATAAAATTCAGTATTTCAATTTCAATATAATTTTTTGATTGATTTTAATGCAGAGAACAGAAAGGAATATCTTCAAATATAAACTACACAGAATCATTCTGTGAAACATCTTTCTGATCTGTGCATTCAGCTAACAGAGTTAAACCGTACTTTTGATTGAGCAGTTCTGAACACTCTTTCTGTAGAAAATGCAACTGGACATTTGCAGCGCTAAGAGGGTAGTAGTGGAAAAAGGAATATATTCAAATATAAAGTAAACAGAAGCATTCTGTGAAATTTCTTTCTGTTCTCTGCAACTTCTTTCTGTTCTCTGCATTCAACTAACAGAGTTGAGCCTTACTTTTGAAGGAGCAGTTCCGAAACACTCTTTGTGTAGAAACTGAAATTGGACATTCGGAGAGCTAAGAGGATAAAAGTCGAAAAAGGAATATCTTCAGCTAAATACTACACAGAAGCATTCTGTGAAACTTATTTCAGATATGTGCATTCAACTAACAGAGTAAAACCATACTTTTGATTGAGCCATTATGAACACTCTTTCTGAAGAAAATGCAAGTGGACATTCGGAGCACTAAGAAGGTAATACAGGAAAAAGGAATATATTCAAATATAAACTACACAGAAGAATTCTGTGAAACTTCTTTCTGTTCTGTGCATTCAACTAACAGAGTTGAACCTTACTTTTGATTGAGCCGTCCTGAAACACTCATTCTGTAGAAATCGCAATTGGACATTCTGAGCGCTAAGTGGCCTATATTGGGAAAAAGAATATCTCCAAATAAAAACTACTCAGAAGAATTCTGTGAAACTTATTTCTGATCTGTGCATTCAGCTAACAGAGTTAAACCATACTTTTGATTGAGCAGTTATTAAACACTGTTTCTGTAGGAAATGCAAGTGGACATTAGGAGCGCTAAGATTGTAATAGTGGAAAAAGGAATATCCCTAAATAAAAACTACACAGAAGCATTCTCTGAAACTCCTTTCTGTTCTCTGCATTAAACTAACAGAGTTGAGCCTTACTTTTGAAGGAGCTGTTCTGAAACACTCTTTGTGTAGAAACTGCCAGTGGACATTCGGAACGCTAAGAGGGTAATAGTCGAAAAAGGAATATCTTCAACTAAATACTAAACAGAAGCATTCTGTGAAACTTCTTTCTTTTCTGTGCATTCAACTAAAAGAGTTGAACCTTACTTTTCATTGAGCCGTTCTGAAACACTCTTTCTGTAGAAAATGCAAGTGGTGATTCGGAGCGCTAAGAGGGTAATAGAGGAAAAAGGAATATCTTCAAATATAAACTACACAGAAGCATTCTGTAGAACTTCTTTCTGTTCCTTGCATTCAACTAACAATATTGAACCTTACTTTTGATTGACCAGTTCTGAAACTCTCTTTCTGTAGATACTGCAATTGGAAATTCTGAACGCTAAGAGTCCTATATTGGAAAAAGGAATATCTTCAAATAAAAACTACACAGAAGAATTCTGTGAAACTTCTTTCTGATCTGTGCATTCAACTAACAGAGTTAAACCATACTTTTGATTGAGCAGTTCTGAACACTCTTTCTGTAGAAAATGCAAGTGGACATTCGGAGCTCTAAGAGGGTAATAGTGGAAAAAGTAATATCGTCAAATAAGAACTACAGACAAGCATTCTGTGAAACTACTTTCTGTTCTGTGCATTCAAATAACAGAGTTGAACCTTACTTTTGATAGAGCCATTCTGAAACACTCTTTCTGTAGAAAATTCAATTGGACAATCTGAGCGATAAGAGGCCTATATTGGGAAAAAGAATATCTTCAAATAAAAACTACACAGAAGCATTCTGTGACACTTTTTCTGATCTGTGCATTCAGCTAACAGAGTTAAATCATACATTTGATTGATCAGTTCTGAACACTCTTTCTGTAGAAAATACAACAGGACATTTGGAGCGCTAAGAGGGTAGTAGTGCAAAAAGGAATATATTCAAATATAAACTACACAGAAGCATTCTGTGAAACTTGTTTCTGTTCTGTGCATTCAACTAACATAGTTGAACCTTACTTTTGATTGAGCCTTTCTGAAACACTCTTTCTGTAGAAAATGCAATTGGACATTCTGAGCGCTAAGAGGCCTATATTGGTAAAAAGAATATCTTCATATAAACACTACACAGCAGCATTCTGTGAAACTTCTTTCTGATCTGTGCATTCAGCTAACAGAGTTAAACCATACTTTTGATTGAGCAGTTCTGAAACACTCTTTCTGTAGAAAATGCAACTGGACATTCAGAGCGCTAAGTGGGTAATAGTGGAAAATGGAATATCTTCAAATATAAACTACACAGAAGAATTCTGTGAAACTTATTTCTGATCTGTGCATTCACCTAACACAGTTAAACCATACTTTTGATAGAGCAGTTCTGAACACACTTTCTGTAGAAAATGCAAGTGGACATTCGGAGATCTAAGAGGCCTATATTGGTAAAAAGAATATCTTCATATAAACACTACACAGCAGCATTCTGTGAAGCTTCTTTCTGATCTCTGCATTCAGCTAACAGAGTTAAACCATACTTTTGATTGAGCAGTTCTGAAACACTCTTTCTGTAGAAAATGCAACTGGACATTCAGAGCGCTAAGTGGGTAATAGTGGAAAATGGAATATATTCAAATATAAACTACACAGAAGCATTCTGTGAAACTACATTCTGTTCTGTGCATTCAACTAACAGAGTTGAACCTTAATTTTGATTGAGCAGTTCTGAAACACACTTTCTGTACAAAGTGTAATTGGATTTCTGAACGCTAAGAGTCCTATATTGAGAAAAATAATATCTTCAAATAAAAACTACAGAGATGCATTCTCTGAAACTACTTTCTGATCTGTGCATTCAGCTAACAGAATTAAATGATACATTTGATTTAGCAGTTCTGAAACACTCTTTCTGTAGAAAATGCAAGTGGACATTCGGTGCGCTAAGTTGGTAATTGTGGAAAAAGTAATATCTTCAAATAAAAACTACACAGAGGCATTCTCTGAAACTTGTTTCTGTTCTCTGCATTCAACTAACAGAGTTGAGCCTTATTTTTGAAGGAGCAGCCCTGAAACACACTTTCTGTAGAAACTGCAAGTGGACATTCCGAGCGCTACTAGGGTAATAGTGGAAAAAGGAATACCTTCAAATAAATACTACACAGAAGCAATCTGTGAAACTACTTTCTGTTCTGTGAATTCAACTAAAAGTGTTGAATCCTACTTTTCATTTTGCCGTTCTGAAACACTCTTTCTGTAGAAACTGCAATTGGATATTCGGAGCGCTAAGAGGCCTATATTTGAAAAAGGACTATCTTCAAATAAAAACTACACAGAAGCATTCTGTGAAACTTCGTACTGATATGTGCATTCAGCTAACAGAGATAAACCATACTTTTGATTGAGCAGTTCTGAACACTCTTTTTGTAGAAAATGCAGGTGGACATTCGGAGCGCTAAGAGGGTAATACTGAAAAAAGGAATATATTCAAATATAAACTACACAGAAGCATTCTGTGAAACTTCTTTCTGTTCTCTGCATTCAACTTACAGTGTTGAGCATTACTTTTGAAGGAGCAGTTCTGAAAAACTCTTTGTGTAGAAACTGCCAGTGGACATTCGGAGCGCTAAGAGGTTAATATTCAAAAAAGGAATATCTTCAACTAAATACTACACAGAAGCCTCCTCTGAAACTTATTTCTGATATGTGCATTTAACTAACAGAGTAAAACCATATTTTTGATTGAGCCGTTCTGAACACTCTTTATGTAGAAAATGCAAGTGGACATTCGGAGCGCTAAGAGGGTAATAGTGGAAAAAGGAATATATTCAAATATAAACTACTGAGAAGCATTCTGTGAAACTTCTTTTTGTTCTGTGCATTCAACTAACAGAGTTGAACCTTACTTTTGATTGAGCCGTTCTGAAACACTCTTTCTGTAGAAACTGCAATTTAACATACTGAGCGCTATGATGCCTATATTGGGATAAAGAATATCTTAAAATAAAAACTAAACAGATGCATTCTGTGAAACTTCTTTCTTATCTGTGCATTCAGCTAACAGAGTTAAACGATACTTTTGATTTAGCAGTTCTGAAACACTCTTTCTGTAGAAAATGCAAGTGGTCATTCGGTGCGCTAAGATGGTAATTGTGGAAAAAGGAATATCTTCAAATAAAAACTACACAGAGGCATTCTCTGAAACTTGTTTCTGTTCTCTGCTTTCAACTAACAGGGTTGAGCCTTATTTTTGAAGGAGCAGTCCTGAAACACTCTTTCTGTAGAAACTGCAAGTGGACATTCGGAGCGCTAAGAGGGTAATAGTGGAAAAAGGAATATATTCAAATAAATACTACACAGAAGCATTCTGTGAAACTACTTTCTGTTCTGTGCATTCAACTAAAAGAGTTGAACCCTACTTTTGATTGAGCCATTCTGAAACACTCTTTCTGTAGAAACTGCAATTGGATATTCGGAGCGCTAAGAGGCCTATATTGGAAAAAGGACTATCTTCAAATAAAAACTACACAGAAGCATTCCGTGAAACTTCGTACTGATCTGTGCATTCAGCTAACAGAATTAAACCATACTTTTGATTGAGCAGTTCGGAAACACTCTTTCTGTAGAAAATGCAAGTGGACATTCGGAGCGCTTAGAAGGTAATAGTGGAAAAAGGAACATCTTCAAATATAAACTACACAGAAGCATTCTATGAAACTTCTTTCTGTTCCGTTCATTCAACTAACAGAGTTGAACCTTACATTTGATTGAGCAGTTCAGAAACACTCTTTCTGTAGATACTGCAAATGGACATACTGAGCGCTATGGCTCCTATATTGGAGAAAGGAATATCTTCAAATAAAAAGTACACAGAAGCATTCTGTGAAAATTCTTTCTGATCTGTGCATTCAGCTAACCGAGTTAAACCATACTTTTGATTGAGCAGTTCTGAACACTCTTTCTGTAGAAAATGCAAGTGGACATTCGGAGCGCTAAGAGGGTAATACTGAAAAAGGGAATATATTCAAATATAAACTACACAGAGGCATTCTGTGTAACTCCTTTCTGTTCTCTGCATTCAACTAACAGAGTTGAGCCCTACTTTTGAAGGAGCAGTTCTGAAACACTCTTTGTGTAGAAACTGAAATTGGACATTCGGAGAGCTAAGAGGATAATAGTCGAAAAAGGAATATCTTCAACAAAATACTACACGGAAGGATTCTGTGAAACTTATTTCTGTTATGTGCATTCAAATAACAGAGTAAAACCATACTTTTGATTGAGCCGTTCTGAACACTCTTTCTGTAGAAAATGCAAGTGGACATTCGGAGCACTAAGAGGGTAATACTGGAAAAAGGAATATATTCAAATATAAACTACACAGAAGTATTCTGTGAAACTTCTTGCTGTTCTGTGCATTCAAGTAACAGAGTAGAACCTTACTTTTGATGGAACCGTTCTGAAACCCTCTTTCTGTAGAAAATGCAAGTGGACATTCGGAGCGCTAAGATGGTAATAGTGGAAAAAGAAATACATTCAAATATAAACTACACAGAAGCATTCTGTGAAACTTCTTTCTGTTCTGTGCATTCAACTAACAGAGTTGAACCTTACTTTTGATTGAGCCTTCTGAAACACTCATTCTGTAGAAACTGCAATTGGACAATCTGAGCACTAAGTGGCCTATATTGGGAAAAAGAATATCTCCAAATAAAAACTAATCAGAAGCATTCTGTGAAACTTATTTCTGATCTGTGCATTCAGCTAACAGAGTTAAACGATACTTTTGATTGAGAATTTATGAGAAACTCTTTCTGTAGAAAATGCAAGTGGACATTCGGAGCGCTAAGATTGTATTAGTGGAAAAAGGAATATCCCCAAATTAAAACTACACAGAAGCATTCTCTGAAACTCTTTTCTATTCTCTGCATTCAACTAACAGATTTGAGCCTTACTTTGAAGGAGCTGTTCTGAAACACTCATTGTGTAGAAACTGCCAGTGGACATTCGGAACGCTAAGAGGGTAATAGTTGAAAAAGGAATATCTATAACTAAATACTACACAGAAGCATTCTGTGAAACTTCTTTCTGTTCTGTGCATTCAACTAAAAGAGTTGAACCTTACTTTTGATTGAGCCGTTCTGAAACCCTCTTTCTGTAGAAAATGCAAGTGGTGATTCGGAGCGCTAAGAGGGTGATAGTGAAAAAAGGAATATCTTCAAATATAAACTACACAGAAGCATTCTCTGAAACTTCTTTCTGTTCCGTGCATTCAACTAACAGTATTGAACCTTACTTTTGATGGAGCAGTTCTGAAACTCTCTTTCTGCAGATACTGCAATTGGACATTCTGAGCGCTAAGAGACCTATATTGGAAAAAGGAATATCTTCAAATAAAAACTACACAGAAGAATTCTGTGAAACTTCTTTCTGATCTGTGCATTCAACTAACAGAGTTAAACCATACTTTTGATTGAGCAGTTCTGAACACTCTTTCTGTAGAAAATGCAAGTGGACATTCGGAGCTCTAAGTGGGTAATAGTGGAAAAAGTAATATCGTCAAATATGAATTACAGAGAAGCATTCTGTGAAACTACTTTCTGTTCTGTACATTCAAATAACAGGGTTGAGCCCTACTTTTGAAGGAGCAGTTCTGAAACACTCTTTGTGTAGAAACTGCAATTAGACAATCTGAGCGCTAGAGGCGTATATTGGGAAAAAGTATATCTTCAAATAAAAACTACACAGAAGCATCCTGTGCAACTTCTTTCTAATCTGTGCATTCAGCTAAGAGAGTTAAATCATACATTTGATTGAGCAGTTCTGAACACTCTTTCTGTAGAAAATGCAACTGGACATTTGGAGCGCTAAGAGGGTAGTATTGGAAAAAGCAATATATTCAAATATAAACTACACAGAAGCATTCTGTGAAACTTCTTTTTGTTCTGTGCATTCAACTAACATAGTTGAACCTTACTTTTGATTGAGCTTTTCTGAAACACCCTTTCTGTAGAAACTGCAATTGGACATTCTGAGCGCTAAGAGGCCTATATTTTTAAAAAGAATATCTTCATATAAACATTACACCACAGCATTCTGTGAAACTTCTTTCTGTTCTGTGCATTCAGCTAACAGAGTTAAACCATTCTTTTGATTGAGCAGTTCTGAAACAATCTTTCTGTAGATAATGCAACTGGAGATTCAGAGCGCTAAGTGGATAATAGTGAAAAATGGAATATCTTCAAATATAAACTACCCAGAAGAATTCTGTGAAACTTCTTTCTGATCTGTGCATTCACCTAACAGGGTTAAACCACACTTATGTTTGAGCAGTTCTGAACACTCATTCTGTAGAAAATGCAACTGGACATTTGGAGCGCTAAGAGGTTAATAGTGGAAAAAGGAATACCTTCAAATAAATACTACACAGAAGCATTCTGTGAAACTTCTTTCTGTTCTGTGAATTCAACTAAAAGAGTTGAACCCTACTTTTCATTGAGCCGTTCTGAAACACTCTTTCTGTAGAAACTGCAATTGGATATTCGGAGCGCTAAGAGGCCTATATATGAGAAAGGACTATCTTCAAATGAAAACTACACAGAAACATTCTGTGAAACTTCGTACTGATCTGTGCATTCAGCTAACAGAGTTAAACCATACTTTTGATTGAGCAGTTCGGAAACACGCTTTCTGTAGAAAATGCAAGTGGACATTCGGAGCGCTTAGAAGGTAATAGTGAAAAAGGAATATCTTCAAATATAAACTACACAGAATCATTCTCTGAAACTTCTTTCTGTTCTGTTCATTCAACTAACAGAGTTGAACCTTACTTTTGATTGAGCCTTTCTGAAACACTCTTTCTGTAGAAACTGCAATTGGACATTCTGTGCGCTAAGAGGCCTATATTGGTAAAAAGAATATCTCCATATAAACACTACACAGCAGCATTCTGTGAAACATCTTTCTGATCTGTGCATTCAGCTAACAGAGCTAAACCATACTTTTGATTGAGCAGTTCTGAAACACTCTTTCTGTAGAAAATGCAACTGGACATTCAGAGAGATAAGTGGGTAATAGTGGAAAATGGATTATCTTCATATATAAATTACACAGAAGAATTCTGTGAAACTTATTTCTGATCTGTGCATTCACCTAACAGAGTTAAATCATACTTTTGATAGAGCAGTTCTGAACACACTTTCTGTAGAAAATGCAAGTGGACATTCTGAGCTCTAAGAGGGTAACAGTGGAAAAAGGAATATCTTCAATTACAAACTACACAGAAGCAATCTGTGAAACTACATTCTGTTCTGTGCATTCAACTAACTGATTTGAACCTTAGATTTGATTGAGCCGTTCTGAAACACTCTTTCTGTAGAAAATGCAAGTGGAGATTTGGAGCGCTAAGAGGGTAATAGTGGAAAATGGAATGTCTTCAAATATAAACTGCACAGAATGATTCTGTGAAACTTCTTTCTGATCTGTGCATTAAGCTAACAGAGTTAAACCATACTTTGATTCAGCAGATCTGAACACTCTTTCTGTAGAAAATGCAACTGGACATTTGGAGCGCTAAGAGGGTAGTAGTGGAAAAAGGAATATATTCAAATATAAACTACACAGAAGCATTCTGTGAAACTTCTTTCTGATCTGAGCATTCAGCTAACAGAGTTAAACCATATTTTGATTGAGCAGTTTTGAAACACTCTGTCTGTAGAACATGCAACTGGTCATTCGTAGCGCTAAGTGGGTAATATTGGAAAAAAGAATATGTTCAAATATAAACTACACAGAAGCATTGTATGAAACTTCTTTCTGTTCTGTGCATTCAACTAAAAGAGTTGAACCTTACTTTTGATTGAGCCGTTCTGAAACACTCTTTCTGTAGAAACTGCAATTGGACATTCTAAGCGCTAAGAGGCCTACATTGGGAAAAATAATATCTTCAAATAAAAACTACACAGATGCATTCTGTGAAACTTATTTCTGATCTGTAAATTCAGATTACAGAGCTAAACCATATTTTTGATTGAGCAGTTATGAAACACTCTTTGTGTAGAAATTGCCAGTGGATATTCGGAGCGCTAAGTGGGTAATAGTCCAAAATGGAGTATCTTCAACTAAATACTACACAGAAGCATTCTGTGAAACTTCTTTCTGTTCTGTGCATTCAACTAAGAGAGTTGAACCTTACATTTGATTGAGCCGTTCTGAAACACTCTTTCTGTAGAAACTGGAATTGGACATTCTGAGTGCTAAGAGGCCTATATTGGGAAAAATAATGTCTTCAAATAAAAACTACACAGAAGCATTGTTTGAAACTTATTTCTGATATGTGCATTCAGCTAACAGAGTGAAACCATACTTTTGATTGCGCAGTTCAGAACACTCTTTCTGTGGAAAATGCAAGTGGACATTCGGAGCGCTATGAGGGTAAGATTGGAAAAAGGAATATATTCAAATATAAACTACACAGTAGCATTCTGTGAAACTTCTTTCTGTTCTGTTCATTCAACTAAAAGTGTTCAACCTTAGTTTTGATTGAGCCGTTCTGAAACACTCTTTCTGTAGAAACTGCAATTGGACATTCTGAGCGCTAAGAGGCCTATATTGGGAAAGAGAATATCTACAAATAAAAACTACACAGAAGCATTCTGTGAAACTACTTTCTGTTCTGTTCATTCAACTAAAAGTGTTGAACCTTAGTTTTGATTGAGCCGTTCTGAAACACTCTTTCTATAGAAAATGCAAGTGGAGATTCGGAGCGCTAAGAGGGTAATAGTGGAAAAAGGAATGTCTTCAAATATAAACTACACAGAATCATTCGGTGAAACTTCTTTCTGATCTGTGCATTCAGCTAACAGAGTTAAACCATACTTTTGATTGAGCAGATCTGAACACTCTTTCTGTAGAAAATGCAACTGGATATTTGGAGCACTAAGAGGATAGTAGTGGAAAAGGAATATATTCAAATATAAACTACACAGAAGCATTCTGTGAAACTTCTTTCTGATCTGAGCATTCAGCTAACAGAGTTAAACCATACTTTTGATTGAGCAGTTTTGAAACACTGTCTGTAGAAAATGCAACTGGACATTTGTAGCGCTAAGTGGGTAATAGTGTAAAAAAGAATATGTTCAAATATAAACTACACAGAAGCATTGTATGAAACTTCTTTCTGTTCTGTGCATTCAACTAACAGAGTTGAACCTTACTTTTGATTGAGCCGTTCTGAAACACTCTTTCTGTAGAAAATGCAATTGGACATTCTGAGCGCTAAGAGGCCTATATTGGGAAAAATAATATCTTCAAATAAAAACTACACAGAAGCATTGTGTGAGACTTATTTCTGATATGTGCATTCACCTAACAGAGTTAAACCATACTTTTGATTGCGCAGTTCCGAACACTCTTTCTGTAGAAAATGCAAGTGGACATTCGGAGCGCTAAGAGGGTAATAGTGGAAAAAGGAATATATTCAAATATAAACTACACAGTAGCATTCTGTGAAAATTCTTTCTGTTCTGTGCATTCAACTAACAGAGTTGAACCTTACTTTTGATTGAGCCGTTCTGAAACACTCTTTCTGTAGAAACTGCAATTTTACATTCTAAGGGCTAAGAGGCCTACATTGGGAAAAAGAATATCTTCAAATAAAAACTACACAGATGCATTCTGTGAAACTTATTTCTGATCTGTAAATTCAGTTAAAAGAGCTAAACCATATTTTTGATTGAGCAGTTATGAAGCACTCTTTTTGTAGAAAATGCAAGTGGACATTCGGAGCGCTAAGATTGTAATAGAGGAAAAAGGAATATCTCCAATTAAAAACTACACAGAAGCATTCTCTGAAACCCCTTTCTGTTCTCCGCATTCAACTAACAGAGTTGAGCCTTACTTTTGAAGGAGCAGTTCTGAAACATTCTTTGTGTAGAAACTGCCAGTGGATATTCGGAACGCTAAGTGGGTAATAGTCCAAAAAGGAGTATTTTCAACTAAATACTACACAGAAGCATTCTGTGAAACTTCTTTCTGTTCTGTGCATTCAACTACCAGGGTTGAACCTTAATTTTGATTGAGCCGTTCTGAAACACTCTTTCTGTAGAAACTGCAATTGGACATTCTGAGCGCTAAGAGGCCTATATTGGGAATAATAATATCTACAAATAAAAACTACACAGAAGCATTGTTTGAAACTTATTTCTGATATGTGCATTCAGCTAACAGAGTTAAACCATAATTTTGATTGCGCAGTTCAGAACACTCTTTCTGTAAAAAATGCAAGTGGACATTCGGAGCGCTAGGGGGGTAATAGTGGAAAAAGGAATATATTCAAATATAAACTACACAGAAGCATTCTGTGAAATTTCTTTCTGTTCTGTGCATTCAACTACCAGGTTTGAACCTTAATTTTGATTGAGCCGTTCTGAAACACTCTTTCCGTAGAAACTGCAATTGGACATTCTGAGCGCTAAGAGGCCTATATTGGGAAAAAGAATATCTACAAATAAAACTACACAGAAGCATTCTGTGAAACTTATTTCTGTTCTGTTCATTCAACTAAAAGAGTTGAACCTTAGTTTTGATTGAGCCGTTCTGAAACACTCTTTCTGTAGAAAATGCAAGTGGAGATTCGGAGCGCTAAGAGGGTAATAGTGGAAAAAGGAATGTCTTCAAATATAAACTACACAGAATCATTCTGTGAAACTTCTTTCTGACCTGTGCATTCAGGTAACAGAGTTAAACCATACTTTTGATTGAGCAGATCTGAACACTCTTTCTGTAGAAAATGCAACTGGACATTTGGAGCGCTAAGAGGGTAGTAGTGGAAAAAGGAATATATTCAAATATAAACTACACAGAAGCATTCTGTGAAACTTTTTCTGATCTGAGCATTCAGCTAACAGAGTTAAACCATACTTTTGATTGAGCAGTTTTGAAACACTCTGTCTGTAGAAAATGCAACTGGACATTCGTAGCGCTAAGTGGGTAATAGTGGAAAAAATAATATGTTCAAATATAAACTACACAGAAGCATTGTATGAAACTTCTTTCTGTTCTGTGCATTTAAATAACAGAGTTGAACCTTACTTTTGATTGAGCCGTTCTGAAACACTCTTTCCGTAGAAACTGCAATTGGACATTCTGAGCGCTAAGAGGCCTATATTAGGAAAAATAATATCTTCAAATAAAAACTACACAGAAGCATTTTGTGAAACTTATTTCTGATATGTGCATTCAGCTAACAGAGTTAAACCATACTTTTGATTGCGCAGTTCCGAACACTCTTTCTGTAGAAAATGCAAGTGGACATTCGGAGCGCTAAGAGGGTAATAGTGGAAAAAGGAATATATTCAAATATAAATTACACAGAAGCATTCTGTGAAACTTCTTTCTGTTCTGTGCATTCAACTACCAGGGTTGAACCTTACTTTTGATTGAGCCGTTCTGAAACACTCTTTCTGTAGAAACTGGAATTGGACATTCTGAGTGCTAAGAGGCCTATATTGGGAAAAATAATGTCTTCAAATAAAAACTACACAGAAGCATTGTTTGAAACTTATTTCTGATATGTGCATTCAGCTAACAGAGTGAAACCATACTTTTGATTGCGCAGTTCAGAACACTCTTTCTGTGGAAAATGCAAGTGGACATTCGGAGCGCTATGAGGGTAAGATTGGAAAAAGGAATATATTCAAATATAAACTACACAGTAGCATTCTGTGAAACTTCTTTCTGTTCTGTTCATTCAACTAAAAGTGTTCAACCTTAGTTTTGATTGAGCCGTTCTGAAACACTCTTTCTGTAGAAACTGCAATTGGACATTCTGAGCGCTAAGAGGCCTATATTGGGAAAGAGAATATCTACAAATAAAAACTACACAGAAGCATTCTGTGAAACTACTTTCTGTTCTGTTGATTCAACTAAAAGTGTTGAACCTTAGTTTTGATTGAGCCGTTCTGAAACACTCTTTCTATAGAAAATGCAAGTGGAGATTCGGAGCGCTAAGAGGGTAATAGTGGAAAAAGGAATGTCTTCAAATATAAACTACACAGAATCATTCGGTGAAACTTCTTTCTGATCTGTGCATTCAGCTAACAGAGTTAAACCATACTTTTGATTGAGCAGATCTGAACACTCTTTCTGTAGAAAATGCAACTGGATATTTGGAGCGCTAAGAGGATAGTAGTGGAAAAGGAATATATTCAAATATAAACTACACAGAAGCATTCTGTGAAACTTCTTTCTGATCTGAGCATTCAGCTAACAGAGTTAAACCATACTTTTGATTGAGCAGTTTTGAAACACTGTCTGTAGAAAATGCAACTGGACATTTGTAGCGCTAAGTGGGTAATAGTGGAAAAAAGAATATGTTCAAATATAAACTACACAGAAGCATTGTATGAAACTTCTTTCTGTTCTGTGCATTCAACTAACAGAGTTGAACCTTACTTTTGATTGAGCCGTTCTGAAACACTCTTTCTGTAGAAAATGCAATTGGACATTCTGAGCGCTAAGAGGCCTATATTGGGAAAAATAATATCTTCAAATAAAAACTACACAGAAGCATTGTGTGAGACTTATTTCTGATATGTGCATTCACCTAACAGAGTTAAACCATACTTTTGATTGCGCAGTTCCGAACACTCTTTCTGTAGAAAATGCAAGTGGACATTCGGAGCGCTAAGAGGGTAATAGTGGAAAAAGGAATATATTCAAATATAAACTACACAGTAGCATTCTGTGAAAATTCTTTCTGTTCTGTGCATTCAACTAACAGAGTTGAACCTTACTTTTGATTGAGCCGTTCTGAAACACTCTTTCTGTAGAAACTGCAATTTTACATTCTAAGGGCTAAGAGGCCTACATTGGGAAAAAGAATATCTTCAAATAAAAACTACACAGATGCATTCTGTGAAACTTATTTCTGATCTGTAAATTCAGTTAAAAGAGCTAAACCATATTTTTGATTGAGCAGTTATGAAGCACTCTTTTTGTAGAAAATGCAAGTGGACATTCGGAGCGCTAAGATTGTAATAGAGGAAAAAGGAATATCTCCAATTAAAAACTACACAGAAGCATTCTCTGAAACCCCTTTCTGTTCTCCGCATTCAACTAACAGAGTTGAGCCTTACTTTTGAAGGAGCAGTTCTGAAACACTCTTTGTGTAGAAACTGCCAGTGGATATTCGGAACGCTAAGTGGGTAATAGTCCAAAAAGGAGTATTTTCAACTAAATACTACACAGAAGCATTCTGTGAAACTTCTTTCTGTTCTGTGCATTCAACTACCAGGGTTGAACCTTAATTTTGATTGAGCCGTTCTGAAACACTCTTTCTGTAGAAACTGCAATTGGACATTCTGAGCGCTAAGAGGCCTATATTGGGAATAATAATATCTACAAATAAAAACTACACAGAAGCATTGTTTGAAACTTATTTCTGATATGTGCATTCAGCTAACAGAGTTAAACCATACTTTTGATTGCGCAGTTCAGAACACTCTTTCTGTAAAAAATGCAAGTGGACATTCGGAGCGCTAAGAGGGTAATAGTGGAAAAAGGAATATATTCAAATATAAACTACACAGAAGCATTCTGTGAAACTTCTTTCTGTTCTGTGCATTCAACTACCAGGATTGAACCTTAATTTTGATTGAGCCATTCTGAAACACTCTTTCTGTAGAAACTGCAATTGGACATTCTGAGTGCTAAGAGGCCTATATTGGGAAAAAGAATATCTACAAATAAAAACTACACAGAAGCATTCTGTGAAACTTCTTTCTGTTCTGTTCATTCATCTAAGAGAGTTGAACCTTAGTTTTGATTGAGCTGTTCTGAAACACTCTTTCTGTAGAAAATGCAAGTGGAGATTCGTAGCGCTAAGAGGGTAATAGTGGAAAAAGGAATATCTTCAAATATAAACTACACAGAATCATTCTGTGAAACTTCTTTCTGATCTGTGCATTAAGCTAACAGAGTTAAACTATACTTTTGATTGAGCAGATCTGAACACTCTTTCTGTAGAAAATGCAACTGGACATTTGGAGCGCTAAGAGGGTAGTAGTGGAAAAAGTAATATATTCAAATATAAACTACACAGAAGCATTCTGTGAAACTTCTTTCTGATCTGAGCATTCAGCTAACAGAGTTAAACCATACTTTTGATTGAGCAGTTTTGAAACACTCTGTCTGTAGAAAATGCAACTGGACATTCCTAGCGCTAAGTGGGTAATAGTGGAAAAAAGAATAGGTTCAAATATAAACTACACAGAAATATTGTATGAAACTTCTTTCTGTTCTGTGCATTCAACTAACAGAGTTGAACCTTACTTTTGATTGAGCTGTTCTGAAACACTCTTTCCGTAGAAACTGCAATTGGACATTCTGAGCGCTAAGAGGCCTATATTGGGAATAAAAATATCTTCAAATAAAAACTACACAGAAGCATTGTTTGAAACTTATTTCCGATATGTGCATTCAGCTAACAGAGTTAAACGATACTTTTGATTGCGCAGTTCAGAACACTCTTTCTGTAGAAAATGCAAGTGGACATTCGGAGCGCTAAGAGGGTAATAGTGGAAAAAGGAATATATTCAAATATAAACTACACAGAAGCATTCTGTGAAACTTCTTTCTGTTCTGTGCACTCAACTGCCAGGGTTGAACCTTAATTTTGATTGAGCCGTTCTGAAACACTCTTTCTGTAGAAACTGCAATTGGACATTCTGAGCGCTAAGAGGCCTATATTGGGAAAAAGAATATCTACAAATAAAAACTACACAGAAGCATTCTGTGAAACTTCTTTCTGTTCTGTTCATTCAACTAAAAGAGTTGAACCTTAGTTTTGATTGAGCCATTCTGAAACACTCTTTCTGTAGAAAATGCAAGTGGAGATTCGGAGCGCTAAGAGGGTAATAGTGGAAAAAGGAATGTCTTCAAATATAAACTACACAAAATCATTCTGTGAAACTTGTTTCTGATCTGTGCATTCAGCTAACAGTGTTAAACCATACTTTTGATTGAGCAGATCTGAACACTCTTTCTGTAGAAAATGCAACTGGACATTTGGAGCGCTAAGAGGGTAGTAGTGGAAAAAGGAATATATTCAAATATAAACTACACAGAAGCATTCTGTGAAACTTCTTTCTGATCTGAGCATTCAGCTAACAGAGTTAACACATACTTTTGATTGAGCAGTTTTGAAACACTCTGTCTGTAGAAAACGCAACTGGACATTCGTAGCGCTAAGTGGGTAATAGTGGAAAAAAGAATATGTGCAAATATAAACTACACAGAAACATTGTATGAAACTTCTTTCTGTTCTGTGCATTCAACTAACAGAGTTGAACCTTACTTTTGATTGAGCCGTTCTGAAACACTCTTTCTGTAGAAACTGCAATTGGACATTCTGAGCGCTAAGAGGCCTCTATTGGGAAAAATAATATCTTCAAATAAAAACTACACAGAAGCATTGTGTGAAACTTATTTCTGATATGTGCATTCAGCTAACAGAGTTAAACCATACTTTTGATTGCGCAGTTCTGAACACTCTTTCTGTAGAAAATGCACGTGGACATTCGGAGCGCTAAGAGGGTAATAGTGGAAAAAGGAATATATTCAAATATAAACTACACAGTAGCATTCTGTGAAAATTCTTTCTGTTCTGTGCATTCAACTAACAGAGTTGAACCTTACTTTTGATTGAGCCGTTCTGAAACACTCTTTCTGTAGAAACTGCAATTGGACATGCTAAGCGCTAAGAGGCCTACATTGGGAAAAAGAATATCTTCAAATAAAAACTACACAGATGCATTCTGTGAAACTTATTTCTGATCTGTAATTTCAGTTAACAGAGATAAAATATATTTTTGATTGAGCAGTTATGAAACACTTTCTGTAGAAAATGCAACTGGACATTTGGAGCGCTAACAGTGTAGTAGTGGAAAAAGGAATATATTCAAATATAAAGTACACAGAAGCATTCTGTGAAACTTCTTTCTCATCTGAGCATTCAGCTAACAGAGTTAAACCATACTTTTGATTGAGCAGTTTTGAAACACTCTGTCTGTAGAAAATGCAACTGGACATTCGTAGCGCTAAGTGGGTAATAGTGGAAAAAAGAATATGTTCAAATATAAACTACACAGAAGCAGTGTATGAAACTTCTTTCTGTTCTGTGCATTCAACTAACAGAGTTGAACCTTACTTTTGATTGAGCCGTTCTGAAACACTCTTTCTGTAGAAACTGCAATTGGACATTCTCAGCGCTAGGAGGCCTATATTGGGAGAAAGAATGTCTACAAATAAAAACTACACAGAAGAATTGTGTGAAACTTCTTTCTGTTCTGTTTGTTCAACTAAAAGAGTTGAACCTTAGTTTTGATTGAGCCGTTCTGAAACACTCTTTCTGTAGAAACTGCAATTGGACATTCTGAGCGCTAAGAGGCCTCTATTGGGAAAAATAATATCTTCAAATAAAAACTACAGAGAAGCATTGTGTGAAACTTATTTCTGATATGTTCAGTAAGCTAACAGAGTTAAACCATACTTTTGATTGCGCAGTTCTGAACACTCTTTCTGTAGAAAATGCAAGTGGACATTCGGAGCGCTAAGAGGGTAATAGTGGAAAAAGGAATATATTCAAATATAAACTACACAGTTGCATTCTGTGAAAATTCTTTCTGTTCTGTGCATTCAACTAACAGAGTTGAACCTTACTTTTGATTGAGCCGTTCTGAAACACTCTTTCTGTACAAACTGCAATTGGACATGCTAAGCGCTAAGAGGCCTACATTGGGAAAAAGCATATCTTCAAATAAAAACTACACAGATGCATTCTGTGAAACTTATTTCTGATCTGTAAATTCAGTTAACAGAGATAAAACATATTTTTGATTGAGCAGTTATGAAACACTCTTTTTGTAGAAAATGCAAGTGGAGATTCGGAGCGCTAAGAGGGTAATAGTGGAAAAAGGAATGTCTTCAAATATAAACTACACAGAATCATTCGGTGAAACTTCTTTCTGATCTGTGCATTCAGCTAACAGAGTTAAACCATACTTTTGATTGAGCAGATCTGAACTCTCTTTCTGTAGAAAATGCAACTGGACATTTGGAGCGCTAAGAGCGTAGTAGTGGAAAAAGGAATATATTCAAATATAAACTACACAGAAGCATTCTGTGAAACTTCTTTCTGATCTGAGCATTCAGCTAACAGAGTTAAACCATACTTTTGATTGAGCAGTTTTGAAACACTCTGTCTGTAGAAAATGCAACTGGACATTCGTAGCGCTAAGTGGGTAATAGTGGAAAAAAGAATATGTTCAAATATAAACTACACAGAAGCATTGTATGAAACTTCTTTCTGTTCTGTGCATTCAACTAACAGAGTTGAACCTTACTTTTGATTGAGACGTTCTGAAACACTCTTTCTGTAGAAACTGCAATTGGACATTCTGAGCGCTAGGAGGCCTATATTGGGAATAAAAATATCTTCAAATAAAAACTACACAGAAGCATTGTTTGAAACTTATTTCCGATATGTGCATTCAGCTAACAGAGTTAAACGATACTTTTGATTGCGCAGTTCAGAACACACTTTCTGTAGAAAATGCAAGTGGACATTCGGAGCGCTAAGAGGGTAATAGTGGAAAAAGGAATATATTCAAATATAAACTACACAGAAGCATTCTGTGAAACTTCTTTCTGTTCTGTGCACTCAACTGCCAGGGTTGAACCTTAATTTTGATTGAGCCGTTCTGAAACACTCTTTCTGTAGAAACTGCAATTGGACATTCTGAGCGCTAAGAGGCCTATATTGGGAAAATGAATATCTACAAATAAAAACTACACAGAAGCATTCTGTGAAACTTCTTTCTGTTCTGTTCATTCAACTAAAAGAGTTGAACCTTAGTTTTGATTGAGCCATTCTGAAACACTCTTTCTGTAGAAAATGCAAGTGGAGATTCGGAGCGCTAAGAGTGTAATAGTGGAAAAAGGAATGTCTTCAAATATAAACTACACAAAATCATTCTGTGAAACTTGTTTCTGATCTGTGCATTCAGCTAACAGTGTTAAACCATACTTTTGATTGAGCAGATCTGAACACTCTTTCTGTAGAAAATGCAACTGGACATTTGGAGCGCTAAGAGGGTAGTAGTGGAAAAAGGAATATATTCAAATATAAACTACACAGAAGCATTCTGTGAAACTTCTTTCTGATCTGAGCATTCAGCTAACAGAGTTAACACATACTTTTGATTGAGCAGTTTTGAAACACTCTGTCTGTAGAAAACGCAACTGGACATTCGTAGCGCTAAGTGGGTAATAGTGGAAAAAAGAATATGTGCAAATATAAACTACACAGAAGCATTGTATGAAACTTCTTTCTGTTCTGTGCATTCAACTAACAGAGTTGAACCTTACTTTTGATTGAGCCGTTCTGAAACACTCTTTCTGTAGAAACTGCAATTGGACATTCTGAGCGCTAAGAGGCCTCTATTGGGAAAAATAATATCTTCAAATAAAAACTACACAGAAGCATTCTGTGAAACTTATTTCTGATATGTCCATTCAGGTAACAGAGTTAAACCATACTTTTGATTGCGCAGTTCTGAACACTCTTTCTGTAGAAAATGCACGTGGACATTCGGAGCGCTAAGAGGGTAATAGTGGAAAAAGGAATATATTCAAATATAAACTACACAGTAGCATTCTGTGAAAATTCTTTCTGCTCTGTGCATTCAACTAACAGAGTTGAACCTTACTTTTGATTGAGCCGTTCTGAAACACTCTTTCTGTAGAAACTGCAATTGGACATGCTAAGCGCTAAGAGGCCTACATTGGGAAAAAGAATATCTTCAAATAAAAACTACACAGATGCATTCTGTGAAACTTATTTCTGATCTGTAAATTCAGTTAACAGAGATAAAATATATTTTTGATTGAGCAGTTATGAAACACTCTTTCTGTAGAAAATGCAACTGGACATTTAGAGCGCTAACAGTGTAGTAGTGGAAAAAGGAATATATTCAAATATAAACTACACAGAAGCATTCTGTGAAACTTATTTCTCATCTGAGCATTCAGCTAACAGAGTTAAACCATACTTTTGATTGAGCAGTTTTGAAACACTCTGTCTGTAGAAAATGCAACTGGACATTCGTAGCGCTAAGTGGGTAATAGTGGAAAAAAGAATATGTTCAAATATAAACTACACAGAAGCATTGTATGAAACTTCTTTCTGTTCTGTGCATTCAACTAACAGAGTTGAACCTTACTTTTGATTGAGCCGTTCTGAAACACTCTTTCTGTAGAAACTGCAATTGGACATTCTGAGCGCTAGGAGGCCTATATTGGGAGAAAGAATGTCTACAAATAAAAACTACACAGAAGAATTGTGTGAAACTTCTTTCTGTTCTGTTTGTTCAACTAAAAGAGTTGAACCTTAGTTTTGATTGAGCCGTTCTGAAACACTCTTTCTGTAGAAACTGCAATTGGACATTCTGAGCGCTAAGAGGTCTCTATTGGGAAAAATAATATCTTCAAATAAAAACTACAGAGAAGCATTGTGTGAAACTTATTTCTGATATGTTCAGTAAGCTAACAGAGTTAAACCATACTTTTGATTGCGCAGTTCTGAACACTCTTTCTGTAGAAAATGCAAGTGGACATTCGGAGCGCTAAGAGGGTAATAGTGGAAAAAGGAATATATTCAAATATAAACTACACAGTTGCATTCTGTGAAAATTCTTTCTGTTCTGTGCATTCAACTAACAGAGTTGAACCTTACTTTTGATTGAGCCGTTCTGAAACACTCTTTCTGTACAAACTGCAATTGGACATGCTAAGCGCTAAGAGGCCTACATTGGGAAAAATCATATCTTCAAATAAAAACTACACAGATGCATTCTGTGAAACTTATTTCTGATCTGTAAATTCAGTTAACGGAGATAAAACATATTTTTGATTGAGCAGTTATGAAACACTCTTTTTGTAGAAAATGCAAGTGGAGATTCGGAGCGCTAAGAGGGTAATAGTGGAAAAAGGAATGTCTTCAAATATAAACTACACAGAATCATTCGGTGAAACTTCTTTCTGATCTGTGCATTCAGCTAACAGAGTTAAACCATACTTTTGATTGAGCAGATCTGAACACTCTTTCTGTAGAAAATGCAACTGGACATTTGGAGCGCTAAGAGCGTAGTAGTGGAAAAAGGAATATATTCAAATATAAACTACACAGAAGCATTCTGTGAAACTTCTTTCTGATCTGAGCATTCAGCTAACAGAGTTAAACCATACTTTTGATTGAGCAGTTTTGAAACACTCTGTCTGTAGAAAATGCAACTGGACATTCGTAGCGCTAAGTGGGTAATAGTGGAAAAAAGAATATGTTCAAATATAAACTACACAGAAGCATTGTATGAAACTTCTTTCTGTTCTGTGCATTCAACTAACAGAGTTGAACCTTACTTTTGATTGAGACGTTCTGAAACACTCTTTCTGTAGAAACTGCAATTGGACATTCTGAGCGCCAGGAGGCCTATATTGGGAAAAAGAATGTCTACAAATAAAAACTACACAGAAGAATTGTGTGAAACTTCTTTCTGTTCTGTTTGTTCAACTAAAAGAGTTGAACCTTAGTTTTGATTGAGCCGTTCTGAAACCCTCTTTCTGTAGAAAATGCAAGTGGAGATTCGGAGCGCTAAGAGGGTAATAGTGGAAAAAGGAATGCCTCCAAATATAAACTACACAGAATCATTCTGTGAAACTTCTTTCTGATCTGTGCATTCAGCTAACAGAGTTAAACCATACTTTTGATTGAGCAGATCTGAACACTCTTTCTGTAGAAAATGCAACTGGATATTTGGAGCGCTAAGAGAGTAGTAGTGGAAAAAGGAATATATTCAAATATAAACTACACAGAAGCATTCTGTGAAACTTCTTTCTGATCTGAGCATTCAGCTAACAGAGTTAAACCATACTTTTGATTGAGCAGTTTTGAAACACTCTGTCTGTAGAAAATGCAACTGGACATTCGTAGCGCTAAGTGGGTAATAGTGGAAAAAAGAATATGTTCAAATATAAACTACACAGAAGCATTGTATGAAACTTCTTTCTCTTCTGTGTATTCAACTAACAGAGTTGAACCTTACTTTTGATTGAGCCTTTCTGAAACACTCTTTCTGTAGAAACTGCAATTGGACATTCTGAGCGCTAAGAGGCCTCTATTGGGAAAATAATATCTTCAAATAAAAACTACACAGAAGCATTGTGTGAAACTTATTTCTGATATGTTCATTAAGCTAACAGAGTTAAACCATACTTTTGATTGCGCAGTTCTGAACACTCTTTCTGTAGAAAATGCAAGTGGACATTCGGAGCGCTAAGAGGGTAATAGTGGAAAAAGGAATATATTCAAATATAAACTACACAGTAGCATTCTGTGAAAATACTTTCTGTTCTGTGCATTCAACTAACAGAGTTGAACCTTACTTTTGATTGAGCCGTTCTGAAACACTCTTTCTGTAGAAACTGTAATTGGACATGCTAAGCGCTAAGAGGCCTACATTGGGAAAAAGAATATCTTCATATAAAAACTACAAAGATGCATTCTGTTAAACTTATTTCTGATCTGTAAATTCAGTTAACAGAGATAAAATATATTTTTGATTGAGCAGTTATGAAACACTCTTTCTGTAGAAAATGCAACTGGACATTTGGAGCGCTAACAGTGTAGTAGTGGAAAAAGGAATATATTCAAATATAAACTACACAGAAGCATTCTGTGAAACTTCTTTCTCATCTGAGCATTCAGCTAACAGAGTTAAACCATACTTTTGATTGAGCAGTTTTGAAACACTCTGTCTGTAGAAAATGCAACTGGACATTCGTAGCGCTAAGTGGGTAATAGTGGAAAAAAGAATATGTTCAAATATAAACTACACAGAAGCATTGTATGAAACTTCTTTCTGTTCTGTGCATTCAACTAACAGAGTTGAACCTTACTTTTGATTGAGCCGTTCTGAAACACTCTTTCTGTAGAAACTGCAATTGGACATTCTGAGCGCTAGGAGGCCTATATTGGGAGAAAGAATGTCTACAAATAAAAACTACACAGAAGAATTGTGTGAAACTTCTTTCTGTTCTCTTTGTTCAACTAAAAGATTTGAACCTTAGTTTTGATTGAGCCGTTCTGAAACACTCTTTCTGTAGAAACTGCAATTGGACATTCTGAGCGCTAAGAGGACTCTATTGGGAAAAATAATATCTTCAAATAAAAACTACAGAGAAGCATTGTGTGAAACTTATTTCTGATATGTTCAGTAAGCTAACAGAGTTAAACCATACTTTTGATTGCGCAGTTCTGGACACTCTTTCTGTAGAAAATGCAAGTGGACATTCGGAGCGCTAAGAGGGTAATAGTGGAAAAAGGAATATATTCAAATATAAACTACACAGTTGCATTCTGTGAAAATTCTTTCTGTTCTGTGCATTCAGCTAACAGAGTTGAACCTTACTTTTGATTGAGCCGTTCTGAAACACTCTTTCTGTACAAACTGCAATTGGACATGCTAAGCGCTAAGAGGCCTACATTGGGAAAAAGCATATCTTCAAATAAAAACTACACAGATGCATTCTGTGAAACTTATTTCTGATCTGTAAATTCAGTTAACAGAGATAAAACATATTTTTGATTGAGCAGTTATGAAACACTCTTTTTGTAGAAAATGCAAGTGGAGATTCGGAGCGCTAAGAGGGTAATAGTGGAAAAAGGAATGTCTTCAAATATAAACTACACAGAATCATTCGGTGAAACTTCTTTCTGATCTGTGCATTCAGCTAACAGAGTTAAACCATACTTTTGATTGAGCAGATCTGAACTCTCTTTCTGTAGAAAATGCAACTGGACATTTGGAGCGCTAAGAGCGTAGTAGTGGAAAAAGGAATCTATTCACATATAAACTACACAGAAGCATTCTGTGAAACTTCTTTCTGATCTGAGCATTCAGCTAACAGAGTTAAACCATACTTTTGATTGAGCAGTTTTGAAACACTCTGTCTGTAGAAAATGCAACTGGACATTCGTAGCGCTAAGTGGGTAATAGTGGAAAAAAGAATATGTTCAAATATAAACTACACAGAAGCATTGTATGAAACTTCTTTCTGTTCTGTGCATTCAACTAACAGAGTTGAACCTTACTTTTGATTGAGACGTTCTGAAACACTCTTTCTGTAGAAACTGCAATTGGACATTCTGAGCGCTAGGAGGCCTATATTGGGAAAAAGAATGTCTACAAATAAAAACTACACAGAAGAATTGTGTGAAACTTCTTTCTGTTCTGTTTGTTCAACTAAAAGAGTTGAACCTTAGTTTTGATTGAGCCGTTCTGAAACACTCTTTCTGTAGAAAATGCAAGTGGAGATTCGGAGCGCTATGAGGGTAATAGTGGAAAAAGGAATGTCTCCAAATACAAACTACACAGAATCATTCTGTGAAACTTCTTTCTGATCTGTGCATTCAGCGAACAGAGTTAAACCATACATTTGATTGAGCAGATCTGAACACTCTTTCTGTAGAAAATGCAACTGGACATTTGGAGCGCTAAGAGCGTAGTAGTGAAAAAAGAAATATATTCAAATATAAACTACACAGAAGCATTCTGTGAAACTTCTTTCTGATCTGAGCATTCAGCTAACAGAGTTAAACCATACTTTTGATTGAGCAGTTTTGAAACACTCTGTCTGTAGAAAATGCAACTGGACATTCGTAGCGCTAAGTGGGTAATAGTGGAAAAAAGAATATGTTCAAATATAAACTACACAGAAGCATTGTATGAAACTTCTTTCTGTTCTGTGCATTCAACTAACAGAGTTGAACCTTACGTTTGATTGTGCCGTTCTGAAACACTCTTTCTGTAGAAACTGCAATTGGACATTCTGAGCGCTAGGAGGCCTATATTGGGAAAAAGAATGTCTACAAATAAAAACTACACAGAAGAATTGTGTGAAACATCTTTCTGTTCTGTTTGTTCAACTAAAAGAGTTGAACCTTAGTTTTGATTTATCCGTTCTGAAACACTCTTTCTGTAGAAAATGCAAGTGGAGATTCGGAGCGCTATGAGGGTAATAGTGGAAAAAGGAATGTCTCCAAATATAAACTACACAGAATCATTCTGTGAAACTTCTTTCTGATCTGTGCATTCAGCTAACAGAGTTAAACCATACTTTTGATTGAGCAGATCTGAACACTCTTTCTGTAGAAAATGCAACTGGACATTTGGAGCGCTAAGAGCGTAGTAGTGAAAAAAGAAATATATTCAAATATAAACTACACAGAAGCATTCTGTGAAACTTCTTTCTGATCTGAGCATTCAGCTAACAGAGTTAAACCATACTTTTGATTGAGCAGTTTTGAAACACTCTGTCTGTAGAAAATGCAACTGGACATTCGTAGCGCTAAGTGGGTAATAGTGGAAAAAAGAATATGTTCAAATATAAACTACACAGAAGCATTGTATGAAACTTCTTTCTGTTCTGTGCATTCAACTAACAGAGTTGAACCCTACTTTTGATTGAGCCGTTCTGAAACACTCTTTCTGTAGAAACTGCAATTGGACATTCTGAGCGCTAGGAGGCCTATATTGGGAAAAAGAATGTCTACAAATAAAAACTACACAGAAGAATTGTGTGAAACTTCTTTCTGTTCTGTTTGTTCAACTAAAAGAGTTGAACCTTAGTTTTGATTGAGCCGTTCTGAAACACTCTTTCTGTAGAAAATGCAAGTGGAGATTCGGAACGCTAAGAGAGTAATAGTGGAAAAAGGAATGTCTCCAAATATAAACTACACAGAATCATTCTGTGAAACTTCTTTCTGATCTGTGCATTCAGCTAACAGAGTTAAACCATACTTTTGATTGAGCAGATCTGAACACTCTTTCTGTAGAAAATGCAACTGGACATTTGGAGCGCTAAGAGAGTAGTAGTGGAAAAAGGAATATATTCAAATATAAACTACACAGAAGCATTCTGTGAAACTTCTTTCTGATCTGAGCATTCAGCTAACAGAGTTAAACCATACTTTTGATTGAGCAGTTTTGAAACACTCTGTCTGTAGAAAATGCAACTGGACATTCGTAGCGCTAAGTGGGTAATAGTGGAAAAAAGAATATGTTCAAATATAAACTACACAGAAGCATTGTATGAAACATCTTTCTGTTCTGATTTTTCAACTAACAGAGTTGAACCTTACTTTTGATTGAGCCTTTCTGAAACACTCTTTCTGTAGAAACTGCAATTGGACATTCTGAGCGCTAAGAGGCCTCTATTGGGAAAATAATATCTTCAAATAAAAACTACACAGAAGCATTGTGTGAAACTTATTTCTGATATGTTCATTAAGCTAACAGAGTTAAACCATACTTTTGATTGCGCAGTTCTGAACACTCTTTCTGTAGAAAATGCAAGTGGACATTCGGAGCGCTAAGAGGGTAATAGTGGAAAAAGGAATATATTCAAATATAAACCACACAGTAGCATTCTGTGAAAATTCTTTCTGTTCTGTGCATTCAACTAACAGAGTTGAACCTTACTTTTGATTGAGCCGTTCTGAAACACTCTTTCTGTAGAAACTGCAATTGGACATGCTAAGCGCTAAGAGGCCTACATTGGGAAAAAGGATATCTTCAAATAAAAACTACAAAGATGCATTCTGTGAAACTTATTTCTTATCTGTAAATTCAGTTAACAGAGATAAAACATATTTTTGATTGAGCAGTTATGAAACACTCTTTCTGTAGAAAATGCAAGTGGAGATTCGGAGCGCTAAGACGGTAATAGTGGAAAAAGGAATATCTTCAAATATAAACTACACAGAATCATTCGGTGAAACTTCTTTCTGATCTGTGCATTCAGCTAACAGAGTTAAACCATACTTTTGATTGAGCAGATCTGAACACTCTTTCTGTAGAAAATGCAACTGGACATTTGGAGCGCTAAGTGGGTAATAGTGGAAAAAGGAATATATTCAAATATAAACTACACAGAAGCATTCTGTGAAACTACTTTCTGATCTGAGCATTCAGCAAACAGAGTTAAACCATACTTTTGATTGAGCAGTTTTGAAACACTCTGTCTGTAGAAAATGCAACTGGACATTCGTAGCGCTAAGTGGGTAATAGTGGAAAAAAGAATATGTTCAAATATAAACTACACAGAAGCATTGTATGAAACTACTTTCTGTTCTGTGCATTCAACTAACAGAGTTGAACCTTACGTTTGATTGAGCCGTTCTGAAACACTCTTTCTGTAGAAACTGCAATTGGACATTCTGAGCGCTAGGAGGCCTATATTGGGAAAAAGAATGTCTACAAATAAAAACTACACAGAAGAATTGTGTGAAACTTCTTTCTGTTCTGTTTGTTCAACTAAAAGAGTTGAACCTTAGTTTTGATTGAGCCGTTCTGAAACACTCTTTCTGTAGAAAATGCAAGTGGAGATTCGGAACGCTAAGAGGGTAATAGTGGAAAAAGGAATGTCTCCAAATATAAACTACACAGAATCATTCTGTGAAACTTGTTTCTGATCTGTGCATTCAGCTAACAGAGTTAAACCATACTTTTGATTGAGCAGATCTGAACACTCTTTCTGTAGAAAATGCAACTGGACATTTGGAGCGCTAAGAGAGTAGTAGTGGAAAAAGGAATATATTCAAATATAAACTACACAGAAGCATTCTGTGAAACTTCTTTCTGATCTGAGCATTCAGCTAACAGAGTTAAACCATACTTTTGATTGAGCAGTTTTGAAACACTCTGTCTGTAGAAAATGCAACTGGACATTCGTAGCGCTAAGTGGGTAATAGTGGAAAAAAGAATATGTTCAAATATAAACTACACAGAAGCATTGTATGAAACACCTTTCTGTTCTGTGTATTCAACTAACAGAGTTGAACCTTACTTTTGATTGAGCCTTTCTGAAACACTCTTTCTGTAGAAACTGCAATTGGACATTCTGAGCGCTAAGAGGCCTCTATTGGGAAAATAATATCTTCAAATAAAAACTACACAGAAGCATTGTGTGAAACTTATTTCTGATATGTTCATTAAGCTAACAGAGTTAAACCATACTTTTGATTGCGCAGTTCTGAACACTCTTTCTGTAGAAAATGCAAGTGGACATTCGGAGCGCTAAGAGGGTAATTGTGGAAAAAGGAATATATTCAAATATAAACCACACAGTAGCATTCTGTGAAAATTCTTTCTGTTCTGTGCATTCAACTAACAGAGTTGAACCTTACTTTTGATTGAGCCGTTCTGAAACACTCTTTCTGTAGAAACTGCAATTGGACATGCTAAGCGCTAAGAGGCCTACATTGGGAAAAAGGATATCTTCAAATAAAAACTACAAAGATGCATTCTGTGAAACTTATTTCTTATCTGTAAATTCAGTTAACAGAGATAAAACATATTTTTGATTGAGCAGTTATGAAACACTCTTTCTGTAGAAAATGCAAGTGGAGATTCGGAGCGCTAAGAGGGTAATAGTGGAAAAAGGAATATCTTCAAATATAAACTACACAGAATCATTCGGTGAAACTTCTTTCTAATCTGTGCATTCAGCTAACAGAGTTAAACCATACTTTTGATTGAGCAGATCTGTACACTCTTTCTGTAGAAAATGCAACTGGACATTTGGAGCGCTAAGTGGGTAATAGTGGAAAAAGGAATATATTCAAATATAAACTACACAGAAGCATTCTGTGAAACTACTTTCTGATCTGAGCATTCAGCTAACAGAGTTAAACCATACTTTTGATTGAGCAGTTTTGAAACACTCTGTCTGTAGAAAATGCAACTGGACATTCGTAGCGCTAAGTGGGTAATAGTGGAAAAAAGTATATGTTCAAATATAAACTACACAGAAGCATTGTATGAAACTTCTTTCTGTTCTGTGCATTCAACTAACAGAGTTGAACCTTACTTTTGATTGAGCCATTCTGAAACACTCTTTCTGTAGAAACTGCAATTGGACATTCTGAGCGCTAGGAGGCCTATATTGGGAAAAAGAATGTCTACAAATAAAAACTACACAGAAGAATTGTGTGAAACTTCTTTCTGTTCTGTTTGTTCAACTAAAAGAGTTGAACCTTAGTTTTGATTGAGCCGTTCTGAAACACTCTTTCTGTAGAAAATGCAAGTGGAGATTCGGAGCGCTAAGAGGGTAATAGTGGAAAAAGGAATGTCTCCAAATATAAACTACACAGAATCATTCTGTGAAACTTCTTTCTGATCTGTGCATTCAGCTAACAGAGTTAAACCATACTTTTGATTGAGCAGATCTGAACACTCTTTCTGTAGAAAATGCAACTGGACATTTGGAGCGCTAAGAGAGTAGTAGTGGAAAAAGGAATATATTCAAATATAAACTACACAGAATCATTCTGTGAAACTTCTTTCTGATCTGAGCATTCAGCTAACAGAGTTAAACCAGACTTTTGATTGAGCAGTTTTGAAACACTCTGTCTGTAGAAAATGCAACTGGACATTCGTAGCGCTAAGTGGGTAATAGTGGAAAAAAGAATATGTTCAAATATAAACTACACAGAAGCATTGTATGAAACTTCTTTCTGTTCTGTGCATTCAACTAACAGAGTTGAACCTTACTTTTGATTGAGCCTTTCTGAAACTCTCTTTCTGTAGAAACTGCAATTGGACATTCTGAGCGCTAAGAGGCCTCTATTGGGAAAAATAATATCTTCAAATAAAAACTACACAGAAGCATTGTGTGAAACTTATTTCTGATATGTTCATTAAGCTAACAGAGTTAAACCATACTTTTGATTGCGCAGTTCTGAACACTCTTTCTGTAGAAAATGCAAGTGGACATTTGGAGCGCTAAGAGGGTAATAGTGGAAAAAGGAATATATTCAAATATAAACTACACAGTAGCATTCTGTGAAAATTCTTTCTGTTCTGTGCATTCAACTAACAGAGTTGAACCTTACTTTTGATTGAGCCGTTCTGAAACACTCTTTCTGTAGAAACTGCAATTGGACATGCTAAGCGCTAACAGGCCTACATTGGGAAAAAGAACATCTTCAAATAAAAACTACACAGATGCATTCTGTGAAACTTATTTCTGACCTGTAAATTCAGTTAACAGAGATAAAACATATTTTTGATTGAGCAGTTATGAAACACTCTTTTTGTAGAAAATGCAAGTGGAGATTCGGAGCGCTAAGAGGGTAATAGTGGAAAAAGGAATGTCTTCAAATATAAACTAAACAGAATCATTCGGTGAAACTTCTTTCTGATCTGTGCATTCAGCTAACAGAGTTAAAACATACTTTTGATTGAGCAGATCTGAACACTCTTTCTGTAGAAAATGCAACTGGACATTTGGAGCGCTAAGAGCGTAGTAGTGGAAAAAGGAATATATTCAAATATAAACTACACAGAAGCATTCTGTGAAACTTCTTTCTGATCTGAGCATTCAGCTAACAGAGTTAAACCATACTTTTGATTGAGCAGTTTTGAAACACTCTGTCTGTAGAAAATGCAACTGGACATTCGTAGCGCTAAGTGGGTAATAGTGGAAAAAAGAATATGTTCAAATATAAACTACACAGAAGCATTGTATGAAAGTTCTTTCTGTTCTGTGCATTCTACTAACAGAGTTGAACCTTACTTTTGATTGAGCCGTTCTGAAACACTCTTTCTGTAGAAACTGCAATTGGACATTCTGAGTACTAGGAGGCCTATATTGGGAAAAAGAATGTCTACAAATAAAAACTACACAGAAGAATTGTGCGAAACTCCTTTCTGTTCTGTTTGTTCAACTAAAAGAGTTGAACCTTAGTTTTGATTGAGCCGTTCTGAAACACTCTTTCTGTAGAAAATGCAAGTGGAGATTCGGAGCGCTTAGAGGGTAATAGTGGAAAAAGGAATGTCTCCAAATATAAAATACACAGAATCATTCTGTGAAACTTCTTTCTGATCTGTGCATTCAGCTAACAGAGTTAAACCATACTTTTGATTGAGCAGATCTGAACACTCTTTCTGTAGAAAATGCAACTGGACATTTGGAGCGCTAAGAGAGTAGTAGTGGAAAAAGGAATATATTCAAATATAAACTACACAGAAGCATTCTGTGAAACTTCTTTCTGATCTGAGCATTCAGCTAACAGAGTTAAACCATACTTTAGATTGAGCAGTTTTGAAACACTCTGTCTGTAGAAAATGCAACTGGACATTCGTAGCGCCAAGTGGGTAATAGTGGAAAAAAGAATATGTTCAAATATAAACTACACAGAAGCATTGTATGAAACTTCTTTCTGTTCTGTGCATTCAACTAACAGAGTTGAACCTTACTTTTGATTGAGCCTTTCTGAAACACTCTTTCTGTAGAAACTGCAAATGGACATTCTGAGCGCTAAGAGGCCTCTATTGGGAAAAATAATATCTTCAAATAAAAACTACACAGAAGAATTGTGTGAAACTTATTTCTGATATGTTCATTAAGCTAACAGAGTTAAACCATACTTTTGATTGCGCAGTTCTGAACACTCTTTCTGTAGAAAATGCAAGTGGACATTCGGAGCGCTAAGAGGGTAATAGTGGAAAAGGGAATATATTCAAATATAAACTACACAGTAGCATTCTGTGAAAATTCTTTCTGTTCTGTGCATTCAACTAACAGAGTTGAACCTTACTTTTGATTGAGGCGTTCTGAAACACTCTTTCTGTATAAACTGCCATTGGACCTTCTGAGCGCTAGGAGGCCTATATTGGGAAAAAGAATGTCTACAAATAAAACTACACAGAAGAATTGTGTGAAACTTCTTTCTGTTCTGTTTGTTCAACTAAAAGAGTTGAACCTTAGTTTTGATTGAGCCGTTCTGAAACACTCTTTCTGTAGAAAATGCAAGTGGAGATTCGGAGCGCTAAGAGGGTAATAGTGGAAAAAGGAATGTCTCCAAATATAAACTACACAGAATCATTCTGTGAAACTTCTTTCTGATCTGTGCATTCAGCTAACAGAGTTAAACCATACTTTTGATTGAGCAGATCTGAACACTCTTTCTGTAGAAAATGCAACTGGACATTTGGAGCGCTAAGAGCGTAGTAGTGGAAAAAGGAATATATTCAAATATAAACTACACAGAGGCATTCTGTGAAACTTCTTTCTGATCTGAGCATTCAGCTAACAGAGTTAAACCAAACTTTTGATTGAGCAGTTTTGAAACACTCTGTCTGTAGAAAATGCAACTTGACATTCGTAGCGCTAAGTGGGTAATAGTGGAAAAAAGAATATGTTCAAATATAAACTACACAGAAGCATTGTATGAAACTTCTTTCTGTTCTGTGCATTCAACTAACAGAGTTGAACCTTACTTTTGATTGAGCCGTTCTGAAACACTCTTTCTGTAGAAACTGCAATTGAACATTCTGAGCGCTAGGAGGCCTATACTGGGAAAAAAATGTCTACAAATAAAAACTACACAGAAGAATTGTGTGAAACTTCTTTCTGTTCTGTTTGTTCAACTAAAAGAGTTGAACCTTAGCTTTGATTGAGCCGTTCTGAAACAGTCTTTCTGTAGAAAATGAAAGTGGAGATTCGGAGCGCTAAGAGGGTAATAGTGGAAAAAGGAATGTCTCCAAATATAAACTACACACAATCATTCTGTGAAACTTCCTTCTGATCTGTGCATTCAGCTAACAGAGTTAAACCATACTTTTGATTGAGCAGTTTTGAAACACTCTGTCTGTAGAAAATGCAACTGGACATTCGTAGCGCTAAGTGGGTAATAGTGGAAAAAAGAATATGTTCAAATATAAACTACACAGAAGCATTGTATGAAACTTCTTTCTGTTCTGTGCATTCAACTAACAGAGTTGAACCTTACGTTTGATTGAGCCTTTCTGAAACACTCTTTCTGTAGAAACTGCAATTGGACATTCTGAGTGCTAAGAGGCCTCTATAGGGAAAAATAATATCTTCAAATAAAAACTACACAGAAGCATTGTGTGAAACTTATTTCTGATATGTTCATTAAGCTAACAGAGTTAATCCATACTTTTGATTGCGCAGTTCTGAACACTCTTTCTGTAGAAAATGCAAGTGGACATTCGGAGCGCTAAGAGGGTAAAAGTGGAAAAAAGAGTATATTCAAATATAAACTACACAGTAGCATTCTGTGAAAATTCTTTCTGTTCTGTGCATTCAACTAACAGAGTTGAACCTTACTTTTGATTGAGCCTTTCTGAAACACTCTTTCTGTAGAAACTGCAATTGGACATTCTGAGCGCTAAGAGGCCTCTATTGGGAAAAATAATATCTTCAAATAAAAACTACACAGAAGAATTGTGTGAAACTTATTTCTGATATGTTCATTAAGCTAACAGAGTTAAATCATACTTTTGATTGCGCAGTTCAGAACACTCTTTCTGTAGAAAATGCAAGTGGACATTCGGAGCGCTAAGAGGGTAATAGTGGAAAAAAGAGTATATTCAAATATAAACTACACAGTAGCATTCTGTGAAAATTCTTTCTGTTCTGTGCATTCAACTAACAGAGTTGAACCTTACTTTTGATTGAGCCGTTCTGAAACACTCTTTCTGTAGAAACTGCAATTGGACATGCTAAGCGCTAAGAGGCCTACATTGGGAAAAAGAATATCTTCAAATAAAAACTACACAGATGCATTCTGTGAAACTTATTTCTGATCTGTAAATTCAGTTAACAGAGATAAAACATATTTTTGATTGAGCAGTTATGAAACACTTTTTTTGTAGAAAATGCAAGTGGAGATTCGGAGCGCTAAGAGGGTAATAGTGGAAAAAGGAATGTCTTCAAATATAAACTACACAGAATCATTCGGTGAAACTTCCTTCTGATCTGTGCATTCAGCTAACAGAATTAAACCATACTTTTGATTGAGCAGATCTGAGCACTCTTTCTGTAGAAAATGCAACTGGACATTTGGAGCGCTAAGAGCGTAGTAGTGGAAAAAGGAATATATTCAAATATAAACTACACAGAAGCATTCTGTGAAACTTCTTTCTGATCTGAGCATTCAGCTAACAGAGTTAAACCATACTTTTGATTGAGCAGTTTTGAAACACTCTGTCTGTAGAAAATGCAACTTGACATTCGTAGCGCTAAGTGGGTAATAGTGGAAAAAAGAATATTTTCAAATATAAACTACACAGAAGCATTGTATGAAACTTCTTTCTGTTCTGTGCATTCAACTAACAGAGTTGAACCTTACTTTTGATTGAGCCGTTCTGCAACACTCTTTCTGTAGAAACTGCAATTGGACATTCTGAGCGCTAGGAGGCCTATATTGGGAAAAAGAATGTCTACAAATAAAAACTACACAGAAGAATTATGTGAAACTACTTTCAGTTCTCTTTGTTCAACTAAAAGAGCTGAACCTTAGTTTTGATTGAGCCGTTCTGAAACACTCTTTCTGTAGAAAATGCAAGTGGAGATTCGGAGCGCTAAGGGGGTAATAGTGGAAAAAGGAATGTCTCCAAATATAAACTACACAGAATCATTCTGTGAAACTACTTTCTGATCTGTGCATTCAGCTAACAGAGTTAAACCATACTTTTGATTGAGCAGTTTTGAAACACTCTGTCTGTAGAAAATGCAACTGGACATTCGTAGCGCTAAGTGGGTAATAGTGGAAAAAAGAATATGTTCAAATATAAACTACACAGAAGCATTGTATGAAACTTCTTTCTGTTCTGTGCATTCAACTAACAGAGTTGAACCTTACTTTTGATTGAGCCTTTCTGAAACACTCTTTCTGTAGAAACTGCAATTGGACATTCTGAGTGCTAAGAGGCCTCTATTGGGAAAAATAATATCTTCAAATAAAAACTACACAGAAGCATTGTGTGAAACTTATTTCTGATATGTTCATTAAGCTAACAGAGTTAATCCATACTTTTGATTGCGCAGTTCTGAACACTCTTTCTGTAGAAAATGCAAGTGGACATTCGGAGCGCTAAGAGGGTAATAGTGGAAAAAAGAGTATATTCAAATATAAACTACACAGTAGCATTCTGGGAAAATTCTTTCTGTTCTGTGCATTCAACTAACAGAGTTGAACCTTACTTTTGATTGAGCCGTTCTGAAACACTCTTTCTGTAGAAACTGCAATTGGACATGCTAAGCGCTAAGAGGCCTACATTTGGAAAAAGAATATCTTCAAATAAAAACTACACAGATGCATCCTGTGAAACTTATTTCTGATCTGTAAATTCAGTTAACAGAGATAAAACATATTTTTGATTGAGCAGTTATGAAACACTCTTTTTGTAGAAAATGCAAGTGGAGATTCGGAGCGCTAAGAGGGTAATAGTGGAAAAAGGAATGTCTTCAAATATAAACTAAACAGAATCATTCGGTGAAACTTCTTTCTGATCTGTGCATTCAGCTAACAGAGTTAAACCATACTTTTGATTGAGCAGATCTGAACACTCTTTCTGTAGAAAATGCAACTGGACATTTGGAGCGCTAAGAGAGTAGTAGTGGAAAAAGGAATGTATTCAAATATAAACTACACAGAAGCATTCTGTGAAACTTCTTTCTGATCTGAGCATTCAGCTAACAGAGTTAAACCATACTTTGGATTGAGCAGTTTTGAAACACTCTGTCTGTAGAAAATGCAACTGGACATTCGTAGCGCTAAGTGGGTAATAGTGGAAAAAAGAATATGTTCAAATATAAACTACACAGAAGCATTGTATGAAACTTCTTTCTGTTCTGTGCATTCAACTAACAGAGTTGAACCTTACTTATGATTGAGCCGTTCTGAAATACTCTTTCTGTAGAAACTGCAATTGGACATTCTGAGCGCTAGGAGGAGTATATTGGGAAAAAGAATGTCTACAAATAAAAACTACACAGAAGAATTGTGTAAAACTTCTTTCTATTCTGTTTGTTCAACTAAAAGAGTTGAACCTTAGTTTTGATTGAGCCGTTCAGAAACACTCTTTCTGTAGAAAATGCAAGTGGAGATTCGGAGCGCTTAGAGGGTAATAGTGGAAAAAGGAACGTCTCCAAATATAAACTACACAGAATCATTCTGTGAAACTTCTTTCTGATCTGTGCATTCAGCTAACAGAGTTAAACCATACTTTTGATTGAGCAGATCTGAACACTCTTTCTGTAGAAAATGCAACTGGACATTTGGAGCGCTAAGAGAGTAGTAGTGGAAAAAGGAATATATTCAAATATAAACTACACAGAAGCATTCTGTGAAACTTCTTTCTGATCTGAGCATTCAGCTAACAGAGTTAAACCATACTTTTGATTGAGCAGTTTTGAAACACTCTGTCTGTAGAAAATGCAACTGGACATTCGTAGCGCTAAGTGGGTAATAGTGGAAAAAAGAATATGTTCAAATATAAACTACACAGAAGCATTGTATGAAACTACTTTCTGTTCTGTGCATTCAACTAACAGAGTTGAACCTTACTTTTGATTGAGCCTTTCTGAATCACTCTTTCTGTAGAAACTGAAATTGGACATTCTGAGCGCTAAGAGGCCTCTATTGGGAAAAATAATATCTTCAAATAAAAACTACACAGAAGCATTGTGTGAAACTTATTTCTGATATGTTCATTAAGCTAACAGAGTTAAACCATACTTTTGATTGCGCAGTTCTGAACACTCTTTCCGTAGAAAATGCAAGTGGACATTCGGAGCGCTAAGAGGGTAATAGTGGAAAAGAGAATATATTCAAATATAAACTACACAGTAGCATTCTGTGAAAATACTTTCTGTTCTGTGCATTCAACTAACAGAGTTGAACCTTACTTTTGATTGAGCCGTTCTGAAACACTCTTTCTGTAGAAACTGCAATTGGACATGCTAAGCGCTAAGAGGCCTACATTGGGAAAAAGAATATCTTCAAATAAAAACTACACAGATGCATTCTGTGAAACTTATTTCTGATCTGTAAATTCAGTTAACAGAGATAAAACATATTTTTGATTGAGCAGTTATGAAACACTCTTTTTGTAGAAAATGCAAGTGGAGATTCGGAGCGCTAAGAGGGTAATAGTGGAAAAAGTAATGTCTTCAAATATAAACTACACAGAATCATTCGGTGAAACTTCCTTCTGATCTGTGCATTCAGCTAACAGAGTTAAACCATACTTTTGATTGAGCAGATCTGAACACTCTTTCTATAGAAAATGCAACTGGACATTTGGAGCGCTAAGAGCGTAGTAGTGGAAAAAGGAATATATTCAAATATAAACTACACAGAAGCATTCTGTGAAACTTCTTTCTGATCTGAGCATTCAGCTAACAGAGTTAAACCATACTTTTGATTGAGCAGTTTTGAAACACTCTGTCTGTAGAAAATGCAACTGGACATTCGTAGCGCTAAGTGGCTAATAGTGGATAAAAGAATATGTTCAAATATAAACTACACAGAAGCATTGTATGAAACTTCTTTCTGTTCTGTGCATTCAACTAACAGAGTTGAACCTTACTTTTGATTGAGCCGTTCTGAAACACTCTTTCTGTAGAAACTGCAATTGGACATTCTGAGCGCTAAGAGGCCTATATTGGGAAAAAGAATGTCTACAAATAAAAACTACACAGAAGAATTGTGGGAAACTTCTTTCTGTTCTGTTTGTTCAACTAAAAGTGTTGAACCTTAGTTTTGATTGAGCCGTTCTGAAACACTCTTTCTGTAGAAAATGCAAGTGGAGATTCGGAGCGCTAAGAGGGTAATAGTGGAAAAAGGAATGTCTCCAAATATAAACTACACAGAATCATTCTGTGAAACTTCTTTGTGATCTGTGCATTCAGCTAACAGAGTTAAACCATACTTTTGATTGAGCAGATCTGAACACTCTTTCTGTAGAAAATGCAACTGGACATTTGGAGCGCTAAGAGAGTAGTGGTGGAAAAAGGAATATATTCTAATATAAACTACACAGAAGCATTCTGTTAAACTTTTTTCTGATCTGAGCATTCAGCTAACTGAGTTAAACCATACTTTTGATTGAGCAGTTTTGAAACACTCTGTCTGTAGAAAATGTAACTGGACATTCGTAGCGCTAAGTGGTTAATAGTGGAAAAAAAATATGTTCAAATATAAACTACACAGAAGCATTGTATGAAACTTCTTTCTGTTCTGTGCATTCAACTAACAGAGTTGAACCTTACTTTTGATTGAGCCTTTCTGAAACACTCTTTCTGTAGAAACTGCAATTGGACATTCTGAGCGCTAAGAGGCCTCTATTGGGAAAAATAATATCTTCAAATAAAAACTACACAGAAGCATTGTGTGAAACTTATTTCTGATATGTTCATTAAGCTAACAGAGTTAAACCATACTATTGATTGCGCAGTTCTGAACACTCTTTCTGTAGAAAATGCAAGTGGACATTCGGAGCGCTAAGAGGGTAATAGTGGAAAAAAGAGTATATTCAAATATAAACTACACAGTAGCATTCTGTGAAAATTCTTTCTGTTCTGTGCATTCAACTAACAGAGTTGAACCTTACTTTTGATTGAGCCGTTCTGAAACACTCTTTCTGTAGAAACTGCAATTGGACATGCTAAGCGCTAAGAGGCCTACATTGGGAAAAATAATATCTTCAAATAAAAACTACACAGATGCATTCTGTGAAACTTATTTCTGATCTGTAAATTCAGTTAACAGAGATAAAACATATTTTTGATTGAGCAGTTATGAAACACTCTTTTTGTAGAAAATGCAAGTGGAGATTCGGAGCGCTAAGAGGGTAATAGTGGAAAAAGTAATGTCTTCAAATATAAACTACACAGAATCATTCGGTGAAACTTCTTTCTGATCTGTACATTCAGCTAACAGAGTTAAACCATACTTTTGATTGAGCAGATCTGAACACTCTTTCTGTAGAAAATGCAACTGGACATTTGGAGCGCTAAGAGCGTAGTAGTGGAAAAAGGAATATATTCAAATATAAACTACACAGAAGCATTCTGTGAAACTTCTTTCTGATCTGAGCATTCAGCTAACAGAGTTAAACCATACTTTTGATTGAGCAGTTTTGAAACACTCTGTCTGTAGAAAATGCAACTGGACATTCGTAGCGCTAAGTGGGTAATAGTGGAAAAAAGAATATGTTCAAATATAAACTACACAGAAGCATTGTATGAAACTTCTTTCTGTTCTGTGCATTCAACTAACAGAGTTGAACCTTACTTTTGATTGAGCCGTTCTGAAACACTCTTTCTGTAGAAACTGCAATTGGACATTCTGAGCGCTAGGAGGCCTATATTGGGAAAAAGAATGTCTACAAATAAAAACTACACAGAAGAATTGTGCGAAACTTCTTTCTGTTCTGTTTGTTCAACTAAAAGAGTTGAACCTTAGTTTTGATTGAGCCGTTCTGAAACACTCTTTCTGTAGAAAATGCAAGTGGAGATTCGGAGCGATTAGAGGGTAATAGTGGAAAAAGGAATGTCTCCAAATATAAACTACACAGAATCATTCTGTGAAACTTCTTTCTGATCTGTGCATTCAGCTAACAGGGTTAAACCATACTTTTGATTGAGCAGATATGAACACTCTTTCTGTCGAAAATGCAACTGGACATTTGGAGCGCTAAGAGAGTAGTAGTGGAAAAAGGAATATATTCAAATATAAACTACACAGAAGCATTCTGTGAAACTTCTTTCTGATCTGAGCATTCAGCTAACAGAGTTAAACCATACTTTTGATTGAGCAGTTTTGAAACACTCTGTCTGTAGAAAATGCAACTGGACATTCGTAGCGCTAAGTGGGTAATAGTGGAAAAAAGAATATGTTCAAATATAAACTACACAGAAGCATTGTATGAAACTTCTTTCTGTTCTGTGCATTCAACTAACAGAGTTGAACCTTACTTTTGATTGAGCCTTTCTGAAACACTCTTTCTGTAGAAACTGCAATTGGACATTCTGAGCGCTAAGAGGCCTCTATTGGGAAAAATAATATCTTCAAATAAAAACTACACAGAAGCATTGTGTGAAACTTATTTCTGATATGTTCATTAAGCTAACAGAGTTAATCCATACTTTTGATTGCGCAGTTCTGAACTCTCTTTCTGTAGAAAATGCAAGTGGACATTCGGAGCGCTAAGAGGGTAATAGTGGAAAAGGGAATATATTCAAATATAAACTACACAGTAGCATTCTGTGAAAATTCTTTCTGTTCTGTGCATTCAACTAACAGAGTTGAACCTTACTTTTGATTGAGCCGTTCTGAAACACTCTTTCTGTACAAACTGCAATTGGACATGCTAAGCGCTAAGAGGCCTACATTGGGAAAAAGAATATCTTCAAATAAAAACTACACAGATGCATTCTGTGAAACTTATTTCTGATCTGTAAATTCAGTTAACAGAGATAAAACATATTTTTGATTGAGCAGTTATGAAACACTCTTTTTGTAGAAAATGCAGGTGGAGATTCGGAGTGCTAAGAGGGTAATAGTGGAAAAAGGAATGTCTTCAAATATAAACTACACAGAATCATTCGGTGAAACTTCCTTCTGATCTGCGCATTCAGCTAACAGAGTTAAACCATACTTTTGATTGAGCAGATCTGAACACTCTTTCTGTAGAAAATGCAACTGGACATTTGGAGCGCTAAGAGCGTAGTAGTGGAAAAAGGAATATATTCAAATATAAACTAAACAGAAGCATTCTGTGAAACTTCTTTCTGATCTGAGCATTCAGCTAACAGAGTTAAACCATACTTTTGATTGAGCAGTTTTGAAACACTCTGTCTGTAGAAAATGCAACTGGACATTCGTAGCGCTAAGTGGGTAATAGTGGAAAAAAGAATATGTTCAAATATAAACTACACAGAAGCATTGTATGAAACTTCTTTCTGTTCTGTGCATTCAACTAACAGAGTTGAACCTTACTTTTGATTGAGCCTTTCTGAATCACTCTTTCTGTAGAAACTGCAATTGGACATTCTGAGCGCTAAGAGAACTATATTCGGAAAAATAATATCTTCAAATAAAAAGTACACAGAAGCATTGTATGAAACTTCTTTCTGTTCTGTGCATTCAACTAACAGAGTTGAACCTTACTTATGATTGAGCCGTTCTGAAATACTCTTTCTGTAGAAACTGCAATTGGACATTCTGAGCGCTAGGAGGCCTATATTGGGAAAATGAATGTCTACAAATAAAAACTACACAGAAGAATTGTGTAAAACTTCTTTCTATTCTGTTTGTTCAACTAAAAGAGTTGAACCTTAGTTTTGATTGAGCCGTTCAGAAACACTCTTTCTGTAGAAAATGCAAGTGGAGATTCGGAGCGCTTAGAGGGTAATAGTGGAAAAAGGAACGTCTCCAAATATAAACTACACAGAATCATTCTGTGAAACTTCTTTCTGATCTGTGCATTCAGCTAACAGAGTTAAACCATACTTTTGATTGAGCAGATCTGAACACTCTTTCTGTAGAAAATGCAACTGGACATTTGGAGCGCTAAGAGAGTAGTAGTGGAAAAAGGAATATATTCAAATATAAGCTACACAGAAGCATTCTGTGAAACTTCTTTCTGATCTGAGCATTCAGCTAACAGAGTTAAACCATACTTTTGATTGAGCAGTTTTGAAACACTCTGTCTGTAGAAAATGCAACTGGACATTCGTAGCGCTAAGTGGGTAATAGTGGAAAAAAGAATATGTTCAAATATAAACTACACAGAAGCATTGTATGAAACTACTTTCTGTTCTGTGCATTCAACTAACAGAGTTGAACCTTACTTTTGATTGAGCCTTTCTGAATCACTCTTTCTGTAGAAACTGCAATTGGACATTCTGAGCGCTAAGAGGCCTATATTGGGAAAAAGAATGTCTACAAATAAAAACTACACAGAAGAATTGTGTGAAACTTCTTTCTGTTCTGTTTGTTCAACTAAAAGAGTTGAACCTTAGTTTTGATTGAGCCGTTCTGAAACACTCTTTCTGTAGAAAATGCAAGTGGAGATTCGGAGCGCTAAGAGGGTAATAGTGGAAAAAGGAATGTCTTCAAATATAAACTACACAGAATCATTCGGTGAAACTTCCTTCTGATCTGTGCATTCAGCTAACAGAGTTAAACCATACTTTTGATTGAGCAGATCTGAACACTCTTTCTATAGAAAATGCAACTGGACATTTGGAGCGCTAAGAGCGTAGTAGTGGAAAAAGGAATATATTCAAATATAAACTACACAGAAGCATTCTGTGAAACTTCTTTCTGATCTGAGCATTCAGCTAACAGAGTTAAACCATACTTTTGATTGAGCAGTTTTGAAACACTCTGTCTGTAGAAAATGCAACTGGACATTCGTAGCGCTATGTGGGTAATAGTGGAAAAAAGAATATGTTCAAATATAAACTACACAGAATCATTGTATGAAACATCTTTCTGTTCTGTGCATTCAACTAACAGAGTTGAACCTTACTTTTGATTGAGCCGTTCTGAAACACTCTTTCTGTAGAAACTGCAATTGGACATTCTGAGCGCTAAGAGGCCTATATTGGGAAAAAGAATGTCTACAAATAAAAACTACACAGAAGAATTGTGGGAAACTTCTTTCTGTTCTGTTTGTTCAACTAAAAGAGTTGAACCTTAGTTTTGATTGAGCCGTTCTGAAACACTATTTCTGTAGAAAATGCAAGTGGAGATTCGGAGCGCTAAGAGGGTAATAGTGGAAAAAGGAATGTCTCCAAATATAAACTACACAGAATCATTCTGTGAAACTTCTTTGTGATCTGTGCATTCAGCTAACAGAGTTAAACCATACTTTTGATTGAGCAGATCTGAACACTCTTTCTGTAGAAAATGCAACTGGACATTTGGAGCGCTAAGAGAGTAGTGGTGGAAAAAGGAATATATTCTAATATAAACTACACAGAAGCATTCTGTTAAACTTTTTTCTGATCTGAGCATTCAGCTAACTGAGTTAAACCATACTTTTGATTGAGCAGTTTTGAAACACTCTGTCTGTAGAAAATGTAACTGGACATTCGTAGCGCTAAGTGGGTAATAGTGGAAAAAAGAATATGTTCAAATATAAACTACACAGAAGCATTGTATGAAACTTCTTTCTGTTCTGTGCATTCAACTAACAGAGTTGAACCTTACTTTTGATTGAGCCTTTCTGAAACACTCTTTCTGTAGAAACTGCAATTGGACATTCTGAGCGCTAAGAGGCCTCTATTGGGAAAAATAATATCTTCAAATAAAAACTACACAGAAGCATTGTGTGAAACTTATTTCTGATATGTTCATTAAGCTAACAGAGTTAAACCATACTATTGATTGCGCAGTTCTGAACACTCTTTCTGTAGAAAATGCAAGTGGACATTCGGAGCGCTAAGAGGGTAATAGTGGAAAAAAGAGTATATTCAAATATAAACTACACAGTAGCATTCTGTGAAAATTCTTTCTGTTCTGTGCATTCAACTAACAGAGTTGAACCTTACTTTTGATTGAGCCGTTCTGAAACACTCTTTCTGTAGAAACTGCAATTGGACATGCTAAGCGCTAAGAGGCCTACATTGGGAAAAATAATATCTTCAAATAAAAACTACACAGATGCATTCTGTGAAACTTATTTCTGATCTGTAAATTCAGTTAACAGAGATAAAACATATTTTTGATTGAGCAGTTATGAAACACTCTTTTTGTAGAAAATGCAAGTGGAGATTCGGAGCGCTAAGAGGGTAATAGTGGAAAAAGTAATGTCTTCAAATATAAACTACACAGAATCATTCGGTGAAACTTCTTTCTGATCTGTACATTCAGCTAACAGAGTTAAACCATACTTTTGATTGCGCAGTTCTGAACACTCTTTCTGCAGAAAATGCAAGTGGACATTCGGAGCGCTAAGAGGGTAATAGTGGAAAAAGGAATGTCTTCAAATATAAACTACACAGAATCATTCGGTGAAACTTCTTTCTGATCTGTGCATTCAGCTAACAGAGTTAAACCATACTTTTGATTGAGCAGATCTGAACACTCTTTCTGTAGAAAATGCAACTGGACATTTGGAGCGCAAAGAGCGTAGTAGTGGAAAAAGGAATATATTCAAATATAAACTAAACAGAAGCATTCTGTGAAACTTGTTTCTGATCTGAGCATTCAGCTAACAGAGTTAAACCATACTTTTGATTGAGCAGTTTTGAAACACTCTGTCTGTAGAAAATGCAACTGGACATTCGTAGCGCTAAGTGGGTAATAGTGGAAAGAAGAATATGTTCAAATATAAACTACACAGAAGCATTGTATGAAACTTCTTTCTGTTCTGTGCATTCAACTAACAGAGTTGAACCTTACTTTTGATTGAGCCGTTCTGAAACACTCTTTCTGTAGAAACTGCAATTGGACATTCTGAGCGCTAAGAGGCCTATATTGGGAAAAAGAATGTCTACAAATAAAAACTACACAGAAGAATTGTGTGAAACTTCTTTCTGCTCTGTTTGTTCAACTAAAAGAGCTGAACCTTAGTTTTGATTGAGCCGTTCTGAAACACTCTTTCTGTAGAAAATGCAAGTGGAGATTCGGAGCGCTAAGAGGGTAATAGTGGAAAAAGGAATGTCTCCAAATATAAACTACACAGAATCATTCTGTGAAACTTCTTTCTGATCTGTGCATTCAGCTAACAGAGTTAAACCATCCTTTTGATTGAGCATATCTGAACACTCTTTCTGTAGAAAATGCAACTGGACATTTGGAGCGCTAAGAGAGTAGTAGTGGAAAAAGGAATATATTCAAATATAAACTACACAGAAGCATTCTGTGAAACTTCTTTCTGATCTGAGCATTCAGCTAACAGAGTTAAACCATACTTTTGATTGAGCAGTTTTGAAACACTCTGTCTGTAGAAAATGCAACTGGACATTCGTAGCGCTAAGTGGGTAATAGTGGAAAAAAGAATATGTTCAAATATAAACTACACAGAAGCATTGTATGAAACTTCTTTCTGTTCTGTGCATTCAACTAACAGAGTTGAACCTTACTTTTGATTGAGCCTTTCTGAAACTCTCTTTCTGTAGAAACTGCAATTGGACATTCTGAGCGCTAAGAGGCCTCTATTGGGAAAAATAATATCTTCAAATAAAAACTACACAGAAGCATTTTGTGAAACTTATTTCTGATATGTTCATTAAGCTAACAGAGTTAAACCATACTTTTGATTGCGCAGTTCTGAACACTCTTTCTGCAGAAAATGCAAGTGGACATTCGGAGCGCTAAGAGGATAATAGTGGAAAAAGGAATATATTCAAATATAAACTACACAGTAGCATTCTGTGAAACTTCTTTCTGTTCTGTGCATTCAACTAACAGAGTTGAACCTTACTTTTGATTGTGCCGTTCTGAAACACTCTTTCTGTAGAAACTGCAATTGGACATGCTAAGCGCTAAGAGGCCTACATTGGGAAAAAGAATATCTTCAAATAAAAACTACACAGATGCATTCTGTGAAACTTATTTCTGATCTGTAAATTCAGTTAACAGAGATAAAACATATTTTTGATTGAGCAGTTATGAAACACTCTTTTTGTAGAAAATGCAAGTGGAGATTCGGAGCGCTAAGAGGGTAATAGTGGAAAAAGGACTGTCTTCAAATATAAACTACACAGAATCATTCGGTGAAACTTCTTTCTGATCTGTGCATTCAGCTAACAGAGTTAAACCATACTTTTGATTGAGCAGATCTGAACACTCTTTCTGTAGAAAATGCAACTGGACATTTGGAGCGCTAAGAGCGTAGTAGTGGAAAAAGGAATATATTCAAATATAAACTACACAGAAGCATTCTGTGAAACTTCTTTCTGATCTGAGCATTCAGCTAACAGAGTTAAACCATACTTTTGATTGAGCAGTTTTGAAACACTCTGTCTGTAGAAAATGCAACTGGACATTCGTAGCGCTAAGTGGGTAATAGTGGAAAAAAGAATATGTTCAAATATAAACAACACAGAAGCATTGTATGAAACTTCTTTCTGTTCTGTGCATTCAACTAACAGAGTTGAACCTTACTTTTGATTGAGCCGTTCTGAAACACTCTTTCTGTAGAAACTGCACTTGGACATTCTGAGCGCTAAGAGGCCTCTATAGGGAAAAAGAATATCTTCAAATAAAAACTACACAGAAGCATTGTGTGAAACTTATTTCTGATATGTTCATTAAGCTAACAGAGTTAAACCATACTTTTGATTGCGCAGTTCTGAACACTCTTTCTGCAGAAAATGCAAGTGGACATTCGGAGAGCTAAGAGGGTAATAGTGGAAAAAGGAATATATTCAAATATAAACTACACAGTAGCATTCTGTGAAGCTCCTTTCTGTTCTGTGCATTCAACTAACAGAGTTGAACCTTACTTTTGATTGAGCCGTTCTGAAACACTCTTTCTGGAGAAACTGCAATTGGACATGCTAAGCGCTAAGAGGCCTACATTGGGAAAAAGAATATCTTCAAATAAAAACTACACAGATGCATTCTGTGAAACTTATTTCTGATCTGTAAATTCAGTTAACAGAGATAAAACATATTTTTGATTGAGCAGTTATGAAACACTCTTTTGGTAGAAAATGCAAGTGGAGATTCGGATCGCTAAGAGGGTAATAGTGGAAAAAGGAATGTCGTCAAATATAAACTACACAGAATCATTCGGTGAAACTTCTTTCTGATCTGTGCATTCAGCTAACAGAGTTAAACCATACTTTTGATTGAGCAGATCTGAACACTCTTTCTGTAGAAAATGCAACTGGACATTTGGAGCGCTAAGAGCGTAGTAGTGGAAAAAGTAATATATTCAAATATAAACTACACAGAAGCATTCTGTGAAACTTCTTTCTGATCTGAGCATTCAGCTAACAGAGTTAAACCATACTTTTGATTGAGCAGTTTTGAAACACTCTGTCTGTAGAAAATGCAACTGGACATTCCTAGCGCTAAGTGGGTAATAGTGGAAAAAAGAATATATTCAAATATAAACTACACAGAAGCATTGTATGAAACTTCTTTCTGTTCTGTGCATTCAACTAACAGAGTTGAACCTTACTTTTGATTGAGCCGTTCTGAAACACTCTTTCTGTAGAAACTGCAATTGGACATTCTGAGCGCTAAGAGGCCTATATTGGGAAAAAGAATGTCTACAAATAAAAACTACACAGAAGAATTGTGTGAAACTTCTTTCTGTTCTGTTTGTTCAACTAAAAGAGCTGAACCTTAGTTTTGATTGAGCCGTTCTGAAACACTCTTTCTGTAGAAAATGCAAGTGGAGATTCGGAGTGCTAAGAGGGTAATAGTGGAAAAAGGAATGTCTCCAAATATAAACTACACAGAATCATTCTGTGAAACTTCTTTCTGATCTGTGCATTCAGCTAACAGATTTAAACCATCCTTTTGATTGAGCATATCTGAACACTCTTTCTGTAGAAAATGCAACTGGACATTTGGAGCGCTAAGAGAGTAGTAGTGGAAAAAGGAATATATTCAAATATAAACTACACAGAAGCATTCTGTGAAACTTCTTTCTGATCTGAGCATTCAGCTAACAGAGTTAAACCATACTTTTGATTGAGCAGTTTTGAAACACTCTGTCTGTAGAAAATGCAACTGGACATTCGTAGCGCTAAGTGGGTAATAGTGGAAAAAAGAATGTGTTCAAATATAAACTACACAGAAGCATTGTATGAAACTTCTTTCTGTTCTGTGCATTCAACTAACAGAGTTGAACCTTACTTTTGATTGAGCCTTTCTCAAACTCTCTTTCTGTAGAAACTGCAATTGGACATTCTGAGCGCTAAGAGGCCTCTATTGGGAAAAATAATATCTTCAAATAAAAACTACACAGAAGCATTTTGTGAAACTTATTTCTGATATGTTCATTAAGCTAACAGAGTTAAAACATACTTTTGATTGCGCAGTGCTGAACACTCTTTCTGCAGAAAATGCAAGTGGACATTCGGAGCGCTAAGAGGGTAATAGTGGAAAAAGGAATATATTCAAATATAAACTACACAGTAGCATTCTGTGAAACTTCTTTCTGTTCTGTGCATTCAACTAACAGAGTTGAACCTTACTTTTGATTGTGCCGTTCTGAAACACTCTTTCTGTAGAAACTGCAATTGGACATGCTAAGCGCTAAGAGGCCTACATTGGGAAAAAGAATATCTTCAAATAAAAACTACACAGATGCATTCTGTGAAACTTATTTCTGATCTGTAAATCCAGTTAACAGAGATAAAACATATTTTTGATTGAGCAGTTATGAAACACTCTTTTTGTAGAAAATGCAAGTGGAGATTCGGAGCGCTAAGAGGGTAATAGTGGAAAAAGGACTGTCTTCAAATATAAACTACACAGAATCATTCGGTGAAACTTCTTTCTGATCTGTGCATTCAGCTAACAGAGTTAAACCATACTTTTGATTGAGCAGATCTGAACACTCTTTCTGTAGAAAATGCAACTGGACATTTGGAGCGCTAAGAGCGTAGTAGTGGAAAAAGGAATATATTCAAATATAAACTACACAGAAGCATTCTGTGAAACTTCTTTCTGATCTGAGCATTCAGCTAACAGAGTTAAACCATACTTTTGATTGAGCAGTTTTGAAACACTCTGTCTGTAGAAAATGCAACTGGACATTCGTAGCGCTAAGTGGGTAATAGTGGAAAAAAGAATATGTTCAAATATAAACTACACAGAAGCATTGTATGAAACTTCTTTCTGTTCTGTGCATTCAACTAACAGAGTTGAACCTTACTTTTGATTGAGCCGTTCTGAAACACTCTTTCTGTAGAAACTGCAATTGGACATTCTGAGCGCTAAGAGGCCTCTATAGGGAAAAAGAATATCTTCAAATAAAAACTACACAGAAGCATTGTGTGAAACTTATTTCTGATATGTTCATTAAGCTAACAGAGTTAAACCATACTTTTGATTGCGCAGTTCTGAACACTCTTTCTGCAGAAAATACAAGTGGACATTCGGAGAGCTAAGAGGGTAATAGTGGAAAAAGGAATATATTCGAATATAAACTACACAGTAGCATTCTGTGAAGCTTCTTTCTGTTCTGTGCATTCAACTAACAGAGTTGAACCTTACTTTTGATTGAGCCGTTCTGAAACACTCTTTCTGTAGAAACTGCAATTGGACATGCTAAGCGCTAAGAGGCCTACATTGGGAAAAAGAATATCTTCAAATAAAAACTACACAGATGCATTCTGTGAAACTTATTTCTGATCTGTAAATTCAGTTAACAGAGATAAAACATATTTTTGATTGAGCAGTTATGAAACACTCTTTTGGTAGAAAATGCAAGTGGAGATTCGGATCGCTAAGAGGGTAATAGTGGAAAAAGGAATGTCGTCAAATATAAACTACACAGAATCATTCGGTGAAACTTCTTTCTGATCTGTGCATTCAGCTAACAGAGTTAAACCATACTTTTGATTGAGCAGATCTGAACACTCTTTCTGTAGAAAATGCAACTGGACATTTGGAGCGCTAAGAGCGTAGTAGTGGAAAAAGTAATATATTCAAATATAAACTACACAGAAGCATTCTGTGAAACTTCTTTCTGATCTGAGCATTCAGCTAACAGAGTTAAACCATACTTTTGATTGAGCAGTTTTGAAACACTCTGTCTGTAGAAAATGCAAGTGGACATTCCTAGCGCTAAGTGGGTAATAGTGGAAAAAAGAATATATTCAAATATAAACTACACAGAAGCATTGTATGAAACTTCTTTCTGTTCTGTGCATTCAACTAACAGAGTTGAACCTTACTTTTGATTGAGCCGTTCTGAAACACTCTTTCTGTAGAAACTGCAATTGGACATTCTGAGCGCTAAGAGGCCTATATTGGGAAAAAGAATGTCTACAAATAAAAACTACACAGAAGAATTGTGTGAAACTTCTTTCTGTTCTGTTTGTTCAACTAAAAGAGCTGAACCTTAGTTTTGATTGAGCCGTTCTGAAACACTCTTTCTGTAGAAAATGCAAGTGGAGATTCGGAGCGCTAAGAGGGTAATAGTGGAAAAAGGAATGTCTCCAATTATAAACTACACAGAATCATTCTGTGAAACTTCTTTCTGATCTGTGCATTCAGCTAACAGAGTTAAACCATACTTTTGATTGAGCAGATCTGAACACTCTTTCTGTAGAAAATGCAACTGGACATTTGGAGCGCTAAGAGAGTAGTAGTGGAAAAAGGAATATATTCAAATATAAACTACACAGAAGCATTCTGTGAAACTTCTTTCTGATCTGAGCATTCAGCAAACAGAGTTAAACCATACTTTTGATTGAGCAGGTTTGAAACACTCTGTCTGTAGAAAATGCAACTGGACATTCGTAGCGCTAAGTGGTAATAGTGGAAAAAAGAATATGTTCAAATATAAACTACACAGAAGCATTGTATGAAACTTCTTTCTGTTCTGTGCATTCAACTAACAGAGTTGAACCTTATTGTTGATTGAGCCTTTTTGAAACACTCTTTCTGTAGAAACTGCAATTGGACATTCTGAGCGCTAAGAGGCCTATATTGGGAAAAATAATATCTTCAAATAAAAACTACACAGAAGCATTGTGTGAAACGTATTTCTGATATGTTCATTAAGCTAACAGAGTTAAACCATACTTTTGATTGCGCAGTTCTGAACACTCTTTCTGCAGAAAATGCAAGTGGACATTCGGAGCGCTAAGAGGGTAATAGTGGAAAAAGGAATATATTCAAATATAAACTACACAGTAGCATTCTGTGAAACTTCTTTCTGTTCTGTGCATTCAACTAACAGAGTTGAACATTACTTTTGATTGAGCCGTTCTGAAACACTCTTTCTCTAGAAACTGCAATTGGACATGCTAAGCGCTAAGAGGCCTATATTGGGAAAAAGAATATCTTCAAATAAAAACTACACAGATGCATTCTGTGAAACTTATTTCTGATCTGTAAATTCAGTTAACAGAGATAAAACATATTTTTGATTGAGCAGTTATGAAACACTATTTTTGTAGAAAATGCAAGTGGAGATTCGGAGCGCTAAGAGGGTAATAGTGGAAAAAGGAATGTCTTCAAATATAAACTACACAGAATCATTCGGTGAAACTTCTTTCTGATTTGTGCATTCAGCTAACAGAGTTAAACCATACTTTTGATTGAGCAGATCTGAACACTCTTTCTGTAGAAAATGCAACTGGACATTTGGAGCGCTAAGAGCGTAGTAGTGGAAAAAGGAATATATTCAAATATAAACTACACAGAAGCATTCTGTGAAACTTCTTTCTGATCTGAGCATTCAGCTAACAGATTTAAACCATACTTTTGATTGAGCAGATTTGAAACACTGTGTCTGTAGAAAATGCAACTGGACATTCGTAGCGCTAAGTGGGTAATAGTGGAAAAAAGAATATGTTCAAATATAAACTACACAGAAGCATTGTATGAAACTTCTTTCTGTTCTGTGCATTCAACTAACAGAGTTGAACCTTACTTTTGATTGAGCCGTTCTGAAACACTCTTTCTGTAGAAACTGCAATTGGACATTCTGAGCGCTAAGAGGCCTCTATTGGGAAAAAGAATATCTTCAAATAAAAACTACACAGAAGCATTGTGTGAAACTTATTTCTGATATGTTCATTCAGCTAACAGAGTTAAACCATACTTTTGATTGCGCAGTTCTGAACACTCTTTCTGCAGAAAATGCAAGTGGACATTCGGAGCGCTAAGAGGGTAATAGTTGAAAAAGGAATATATTCAAATATAAACTACACAGTAGCATTCTGTGAAGCTCCTTTCTGTTCTGTGCATTCAACTAACAGAGTTGAACCTTACTTTTGATTGAGCCGTTCTGAAACACTCTTTCTGTAGAAACTGCAATTGGACATGCTAAGCGCTAAGAGGCCTACATTGGGAAAAAGAATATCTTCAAATAAAAACTACACAGATGCATTCTGTGAAACTTATTTCTGATCTGTAAATTCAGTTAACAGAGATAAAACATATTTTTGATTGAGCAGTTATGAAACACTCTTTTTGTAGAAAATGCAAGTGGAGATTCGGAGCGCTAAGAGGGTAATAGTGGAAAAAGGAATGTCTTCAAATATAAACTACACAGAATCATTCGGTGAAACTTCTTTCTGATCTGTGCATTCAGCTAACAGAGTTAAACCATACTTTTGATTGAGCAGATCTGAACACTCTTTCTGTAGAAAATGCAACTGGACATTTGGAGCGCTAAGAGCGTAGTAGTGGAAAAAGTAATATATTCAAATATAAACTACACAGAAGCATTCTGTGAAACTTCTTTCTGATCTGAGCATTCAGATAACAGAGTTAAACCATACTTTTGATTGAGCAGTTTTGAAACACTCTGTCTGTAGAAAATGCAACTGGACATTCGTAGCGCTAAGTGGGTAATAGTGGAAAAAAGAATATGTTCAAATATAAACTACACAGAAGCATTGTATGAAACTTCTTTCTGTTCTGTGCATTCAACTAACAGAGTTGAACCTTACTTTTGATTGAGCCGTTCTGAAACACTCTTTCTGTAGAAACTGCAATTGGACATTCTGAGCGCTAAGAGGCCTCTATAGGGAAAAAGAATATCTTCAAATAAAAACTACACAGAAGCATTGTGTGAAACTTATTTCTGATATGTTCATTAAGCTAACAGAGTTAAACCATACTTTTGATTGCGCAGTTCTGAACACTCTTTCTGCAGAAAATGCAAGTGGACATTTGGAGAGCTAAGAGGGTAATAGTGGAAAAAGGAATATATTCGAATATAAACTACACAGTAGCATTCTGTGAAGCTTCTTTCTGTTCTGTGCATTCAACTAACAGAGTTGAACCTTACTTTTGATTGAGCCGTTCTGAAACACTCTTTCTGTAGAAACTGCAATTGGACATGCTAAGCGCTAAGAGGCCTACATTGGGAAAAAGAATATCTTCAAATAAAAACTACACAGATGCATTCTGTGAAACTTATTTCTGATCTGTAAATTCAGTTAACAGAGATAAAACATATTTTTGATTGAGCAGTTATGAAACACTCTTTTGGTAGAAAATGCAAGTGGAGATTCGGATCGCTAAGAGGGTAATAGTGGAAAAAGGAATGTCGTCAAATATAAACTACACAGAATCATTCGGTGAAACTTCTTTCTGATCTGTGCATTCAGCTAACAGAGTTAAACCATACTTTTGATTGAGCAGATCTGAACACTCTTTCTGTAGAAAATGCAACTGGACATTTGGAGCGCTAAGAGCGTAGTAGTGGAAAAAGTAATATATTCAAATATAAACTACACAGAAGCATTCTGTGAAACTTCTTTCTGATCTGAGCATTCAGCTAACAGAGTTAAACCATACTTTTGATTGAGCAGTTTTGAAACACTCTGTCTGTAGAAAATGCAACTGGACATTCCTAGCGCTAAGTGGGTAATAGTGGAAAAAAGAATATATTCAAATATAAACTACACAGAAGCATTGTATGAAACTTCTTTCTGTTCTGTGCATTCAACTAACAGAGTTGAACCTTACTTTTGATTGAGCCGTTCTGAAACACTCTTTCTGTAGAAACTGCAATTGGACATTCTGAGCGCTAAGAGGCCTATATTGGGAAAAAGAATGTCTACAAATAAAAACTACACAGAAGAATTGTGTGAAACTTCTTTCTGTTCTGTTTGTTCAACTAAAAGAGCTGAACCTTAGTTTTGATTGAGCCGTTCTGAAACACTCTTTCTGTAGAAAATGCAAGTGGAGATTCGGAGCGCTAAGAGGGTAATAGTGGAAAAAGGAATGTCTCCAATTATAAACTACACAGAATCATTCTGTGAAACTTCTTTCTGATCTGTGCTTTCAGCTAACAGAGTTAAACCATACTTTTGATTGAGCAGATCTGAACACTCTTTCTGTAGAAAATGCAACTGGACATTTGGAGCGCTAAGAGAGTAGTAGTGGAAAAAGGAATATATTCAAATATAAACTACACAGAAGCATTCTGTGAAACTTCTTTCTGATCTGAGCATTCAGCAAACAGAGTTAAACCATACTTTTGATTGAGCAGTTTTGAAACACTCTGTCTGTAGAAAATGCAACTGGACATTCGTAGCGCTAAGTGGTATTAGTGGAAAAAAGAATATGTTCAAATATAAACTACACAGAAGCATTGTATGAAACTTCTTTCTGTTCTGTGCATTCAACTAACAGAGTTGAACCTTATTGTTGATTGAGCCTTTTTGAAACACTCTTTCTGTAGAAACTGCAATTGGACATTCTGAGCGCTAAGAGGCCTATATTGGGAAAAATAATATCTTCAAATAAAAACTACACAGAAGCATTGTGTGAAACTTATTTCTGATATGTTCATTAAGCTAACAGAGTTAAACCATACTTTTGATTGCGCAGTTCTGAACACTCTTTCTGCAGAAAATGCAAGTGGACATTCGGAGCGCTAAGAGGGTAATAGTGGAAAAAGGAATATATTCAAATATAAACTACACAGTAGCATTCTGTGAAACTTCTTTCTGTTCTGTGCATTCAACTAACAGAGTTGAACCTTACTTTTGATTGAGCCGTTCTGAAACACTCTTTCTCTAGAAACTGCAATTGGACATGCTAAGCGCTAAGAGGCCTACATTGGGAAAAAGAATATCTTCAAATAAAAACTACACAGATGCATTCTGTGAAACTTATTTCTGATCTGTAAATTCAGTTAACAGAGATAAAACATATTTTTGATTGAGCAGTTATGAAACACTCTTTTTGTAGAAAATGCAAGTGGAGATTCGGAGCGCTAAGAGGGTAATAGTGGAAAAAGGAATGTCTTCAAATATAAACTACACAGAATCATTCGGTGAAACTTCTTTCTGATCTGTGCATTCAGCTAACAGAGTTAAACCATACTTTTGATTGAGCAGATCTGAACACTCTTTCTGTAGAAAATGCAACTGGACATTTGGAGCGCTAAGAGCGTAGTAGTGGAAAAAGTAATATATTCAAATATAAACTACACAGAAGCATTCTGTGAAACTTCTTTCTGATCTGAGCATTCAGCTAACAGAGTTAAACCATACTTTTGATTGAGCAGTTTTGAAACACTCTGTCTGTAGAAAATGCAACTGGACATTCCTAGCGCTAAGTGGGTAATAGTGGAAAAAAGAATATATTCAAATATAAACTACACAGAAGCATTGTATGAAACTTCTTTCTGTTCTGTGCATTCAACTAACAGAGTTGAACCTTACTTTTGATTGAGCCGTTCTGAAACACTCTTTCTGTAGAAACTGCAATTGGACATTCTGAGCGCTAAGAGGCCTATATTGGGAAAAAGAATGTCTACAAATAAAAACTACACAGAAGAATTGTGTGAAACTTCTTTCTGTTCTGTTTGTTCAACTAAAAGAGCTGAACCTTAGTTTTGATTGAGCCGTTCTGAAACACTCTTTCTGTAGAAAATGCAAGTGGAGATTCGGAGCGCTAAGAGGGTAATAGTGGAAAAAGGAATGTCTCCAATTATAAACTACACAGAATCATTCTGTGAAACTTCTTTCTGATCTGTGCTTTCAGCTAACAGAGTTAAACCATACTTTTGATTGAGCAGATCTGAACACTCTTTCTGTAGAAAATGCAACTGGACATTTGGAGCGCTAAGAGAGTAGTAGTGGAAAAAGGAATATATTCAAATATAAACTACACAGAAGCATTCTGTGAAACTTCTTTCTGATCTGAGCATTCAGCAAACAGAGTTAAACCATACTTTTGATTGAGCAGTTTTGAAACACTCTGTCTGTAGAAAATGCAACTGGACATTCGTAGCGCTAAGTGGTAATAGTGGAAAAAAGAATATGTTCAAATATAAACTACACAGAAGCATTGTATGAAACTTCTTTCTGTTCTGTGCATTCAACTAACAGAGTTGAACCTTATTGTTGATTGAGCCTTTTTGAAACACTCTTTCTGTAGAAACTGCAATTGGACATTCTGAGCGCTAAGAGGCCTATATTGGGAAAAATAATATCTTCAAATAAAAACTACACAGAAGCATTGTGTGAAACTTATTTCTGATATGTTCATTAAGCTAACAGAGTTAAACCATACTTTTGATTGCGCAGTTCTGAACACTCTTTCTGCAGAAAATGCAAGTGGACATTCGGAGCGCTAAGAGGGTAATAGTGGAAAAAGGAATATATTCAAATATAAACTACACAGTAGCATTCTGTGAAACTTCTTTCTGTTCTGTGCATTCAACTAACAGAGTTGAACCTTACTTTTGATTGAGCCGTTCTGAAACACTCTTTCTCTAGAAACTGCAATTGGACATGCTAAGCGCTAAGAGGCCTACATTGGGAAAAAGAATATCTTCAAATAAAAACTACACAGATGCATTCTGTGAAACTTATTTCTGATCTGTAAATTCAGTTAACAGAGATAAAACATATTTTTGATTGAGCAGTTATGAAACACTCTTTTTGTAGAAAATGCAAGTGGAGATTCGGAGCGCTAAGAGGGTAATAGTGGAAAAAGGAATGTCTTCAAATATAAACTACACAGAATCATTCGGTGAAACTTCTTTCTGATCTGTGCATTCAGCTAACAGAGTTAAACCATACTTTTGATTGAGCAGATCTGAACACTCTTTCTTTAGAAAATGCAACTGGACATTTGGAGCGCTAAGAGCGTAGTAGTGGAAAAAGTAATATATTCAAATATAAACTACACAGAAGCATTCTGTGAAACTTCTTTCTGATCTGAGCATTCAGATAACAGAGTTAAACCATACTTTTGATTGAGCAGTTTTGAAACACTCTGTCTGTAGAAAATGCAACTGGACATTCGTAGCGCTAAGTGGGTAATAGTGGAAAAAAGAATATGTTCAAATATAAACTACACAGAAGCATTGTATGAAACTTCTTTCTGTTCTGTGCATTCAACTAACAGAGTTGAACCTTACTTTTGATTGAGCCATTCTGAAACACTCTTTCTGTAGAAACTGCAATTGGACATTCTGAGCGCTAAGAGGCCTATATTGGGAAAAAGAATGTCTACAAATAAAAACTACACAGAAGAATTGTGTGAAACTTCTTTCTGTTCTGTTTGTTCAACTAAAAGAGCTGAACCTTAGTTTTGATTGAGCCGTTCTGAAACACTCTTTCTGTAGAAAATGCAAGTGGAGATTCGGAGAGCTAAGAGGGTAATAGTGGAAAAAGGAATGTCTTCAAATATAAACTACACAGAATCATTCGGTGAAACCTCTTTCTGATCTGTGCATTCAGCTAACAGAGTTAAACCATACTTTTGATTGAGCAGATCTGAAAACTCTTTCTGTAGAAAATGCAACTGGACATTTGGAGCGCTAAGAGCGTATTAGTGGAAAAAGGAATATATTCAAATATAAACTACACAGAAGCATTCTGTGAAACTTATTTCTGATCTGAGCATTCAGCTAACAGAGTTAAACCATACTTTTGATTGAGCAGTTTTGAAACACTCTGTCTGTAGAAAATGCAACTTGACATTCGTAGCGCTAAGTGGGTAATAGTGGAAAAAAGAATATGTTCAAATATAAACTACACAGAAGCATTGTATGAAACTTCTTTCTGTTCTGTGCATTCAACTAACAGAGTTGAACCTTACTTTTGATTGAGCCGTTCTGAAACACTCTTTCTGTAGAAACTGCAATTGGACATTCTGAGCGCTAAGAGGCCTATATTGGGAAAAAGAATGTCTACAAATAAAAACTACACCGAAGAATTGTGTGAAACTTCTTTCTGTTCTGTTTGTTCAACTAAAAGAGTTGAACCTTAGTTTTGATTGAGCCGTTCTGAAACACTCTTTCTGTAGAAAATGCAAGTGGAGATTCGGAGCGCTAAGAGGGTAATAGTGGAAAAAGGAATGTCTTCAAATATAAACTACACAGAATCATTCGGTGAAACTTCTTTCTGATCTGTGCATTCAGCTAACAGAGTTAAACCATACTTTTGATTGAGCAGATCTGAACACTCTTTCTGTAGAAAATGCAACTGGACATTTGTAGCACTAAGAGCGTAGTAGTGGAAAAAGTAATATATTCAAATATAAACTACACAGAAGCATTCTGTGAAACTTCTTTCTGATCTGAGCATTCAGCTAACAGAGTTAAACCATACTTTTGATTGAGCAGTTTTGAAACACTCTGTGTGTAGAAAATGCAACTGGACATTCGTAGCGCTAAGTGGGTAATGGTGGAAAAAAGAATATGTTCAAATATAAACTACACAGAAGCATTGTATGAAACTTCTATCTGTTCTGTGCATTCAACTAACAGAGTTGAACCTTACTTTTGATTGAGCCGTTCTGAAACACTCTTTCTGTAGAAACTGCAATTGGACATTCTGAGCGCTAAGAGTCCTCTATTGGGAAAAAGAATATCTTCAAATAAAAACTACACAGAAGCATTGTGTGAAACTTATTTCTGATATGTTCATTAAGCTAACAGAGTTAAACCATACTTTTGATTGCGCAGTTCTGAACACTCTTTCTGCAGAAAATGCAAGTGGACATTCGGAGCGCTAAGAGGGTAATAGTGGAAAAAGGAATATATTCAAATATAAACTACACAGTAGCATTCTGGGAAGCTTCTTTCTGTTCTGTGCATTCAACTAACAGAGTTGAACCTTACTTTTTATTGAGCCGTTCTGAAACACTCTTTCTGTAGAAACTGCAATTGGACATGCTAAGCGCTAAGAGGCCTACATTGGGAAAAATAATATCTTCAAATAAAAACTACACAGATGCATTCTGTGAAACTTATTTCTGATCTGTAAATTCAGTTAACAGAGATAAAACATATTTTTGATTGAGCAGTTATGAAACACTCTTTTTGTAGAAAATGCAAGTGGAGATTCGGAGCGCTAAGAGGGTAATAGTGGAAAAAGGAATGTCTTCAAATATAAACTACACAGAATAATTCGGTGAAACTTCTTTCTGATCTGTGCATTCAGCTAACAGAGTTAAACCATACTTTTGATTGAGCAGATCTGAACACTCTTTCTGTAGAAAATGCAACTGGACATTTGGAGCACTAAGAGCGTAGTAGTGGAAAAAGTAATATATTCAAATATAAACTACACAGAAGCATTCTGTGAAACTTCTTTCTGATCTGAGCATTCAGCTAACAGAGTTAAACCATACTTTTGATTGAGCAGTTTTGAAACACTCTGTCTGTAGAAAATGCAACTGGACATTCGTAGCGCTAAGTGGGTAATGGTGGAAAAAAGAATATGTTCAAATATAAACTACACAGAAGCATTGTATGAAACTTCTATCTGTTCTGTGCATTCAACTAACAGAGTTGAACCTTACTTTTGATTGAGCCGTTCTGAAACACTCTTTCTGTAGAAACTGCAATTGGACATTCTGAGCGCTAAGAGGCCTCTATTGGGAAAAAGAATATCTTCAAATAAAAACTACACAGAAGCATTGTGTGAAACTTATTTCTGATATGTTCATTAAGCTAACAGAGTTAAACCATACTTTTGATTGCGCAGTTCTGAACACTCTTTCTGCAGAAAATGCAAGTGGACAATCGGAGCGCTAAGAGGGTAATAGTGGAAAAAGGAATATATTCAAATATAAACTACACAGTAGCATTCTGGGAAGCTTCTTTCTGTTCTGTGCATTCAACTAACAGAGTTGAACCTTACTTTTGATTGAGCCGTTCTGAAACACTCTTTCTGTAGAAACTGCAATTGGACATACTAAGCGCTAAGAGGCCTACATTGGGAAAAAGAATATCTTCAAATAAAAACTACACAGATGCATTCTGTGAAACTTATTTCTGATCTGTAAATTCAGTTAACAGAGATAAAATATATTTTTGATTGAGCAGTTATGAAACACTCTTTTTGTAGAAAATGCAAGTGGAGATTCGGAGCGCTAAGAGGGTAATAGTGGAAAAAGGAATGTCTTCAAATATAAACTACACAGAATCATTCGGTGAAACTTCTTTCTGATCTGTACATTCAGCTAACAGAGTTAAACCATACTTTTGATTGAGCAGATCTGAACACTCTTTCTGTAGAAAATGCAACTGGACATTTGGAGCGCTAAGAGCGTAGTAGTGGAAAAAGGAATATATTCAAATATAAACTACACAGAAGCATTCTGTGAAACTTCTTTCTGATCTGAGCATTCAGCTAACAGAGTTAAACCATACTTTTGATTGAGCAGTTTTGAAACACTCTGTCTGTAGAAAATGCAACTGGACATTCGTAGCGCTAAGTGGGTAATAGTGGAAAAAAGAATATGTTCAAATATAAACTACACAGAAGCATTGTATGAAACTTCTTTCTGTTCTGTGCATTCAACTAACAGAGTTGAACCTTACTTTTGATTGAGCCATTCTGAAACACTCTTTCTGTAGAAACTGCAATTGGACATTCTGAGCGCTAAGAGGCCTATATTGGGAAAAAGAATGTCTACAAATAAAAACTACACAGAAGAATTGTGTGAAACTTCTTTCTGTTCTGTTTGTTCAACTAAAAGAGCTGAACCTTAGTTTTGATTGAGCCGTTCTGAAACACTCTTTCTGTAGAAAATGCAAGTGGAGATTCGGAGAGCTAAGAGGGTAATAGTGGAAAAAGGAATGTCTTCAAATATAAACTACACAGAATCATTCGGTGAAACCTCTTTCTGATCTGTGCATTCAGCTAACAGAGTTAAACCATACTTTTGATTGAGCAGATCTGAAAACTCTTTCTGTAGAAAATGCAACTGGACATTTGGAGCGCTAAGAGCGTATTAGTGGAAAAAGGAATATATTCAAATATAAACTACACAGAAGCATTCTGTGAAACTTATTTCTGATCTGAGCATTCAGCTAACAGAGTTAAACCATACTTTTGATTGAGCAGTTTTGAAACACTCTGTCTGTAGAAAATGCAACTTGACATTCGTAGCGCTAAGTGGGTAATAGTGGAAAAAAGAATATGTTCAAATATAAACTACACAGAAGCATTGTATGAAACTTCTTTCTGTTCTGTGCATTCAACTAACAGAGTTGAACCTTACTTTTGATTGAGCCGTTCTGAAACACTCTTTCTGTAGAAACTGCAATTGGACATTCTGAGCGCTAAGAGGCCTATATTGGGAAAAAGAATGTCTACAAATAAAAACTACACAGAAGAATTGTGTGAAACTTCTTTCTGTTCTGTTTGTTCAACTAAAAGAGTTGAACCTTAGTTTTGATTGAGCCGTTCTGAAACACTCTTTCTGTAGAAAATGCAAGTGGAGATTCGGAGCGCTAAGAGGGTAATAGTGGAAAAAGGAATGTCTCCAAATATAAACTACACAGAATCATTCTGTGAAACTTCTTTCTGATCTGAGCATTCAGCTAACAGAGTTAAACCATACTTTTGATTGAGCAGTTTTGAAACACTCTGTCTGTAGAAAATGCAACTAGACATTCGTAGCGCTAAGTGGGTAATAGTGGAAAAAATAATATGTTCAAATATAAACTACACAGAAGCATTGTATGAAACTTCTTTCTGTTCTGTGCATTCAACTAACAGAGTTGAACCTGACTTTTGATTGAGCCTTTCTGAAACACTCTTTCTGTAGAAACTGCAATTGGACATTCTGAGCGCTAAGAGGCCTATATTGGGAAAAATAATATCTTCAAATAAAAACTACACAGAAGCATTGTGTGAAACTTATTTCTGATATGTTCATTAAGCTAACAGAGTTAAACCATACTTTTGATTGCGCAGTTCTGAACACTCTTTCTGTAGAAAATACAAGTGGACATTCGGAGCGCTAAGAGGGTAATAGTGGAAAAAGGAATATATTCAAATATAAACTACACAGTAGCATTCTGTGAAAATTCTTTCTGTTCTGTGCATTCAACTAACAGATTTGAAACTTACTTTTGATTGAGCCGTTCTGAAACACTCTTTCTGTAGAAACTGCAATTGGACATGCTAAGCGCTAAGAGGCCTACATTGGGAAAAAGAATATCTTCAAATAAAAACTACACAGATGCATTCTGTGAAACTTATTTCTGATCTGTAAATTCAGTTAACAGAGATAAAACATATTTTTGATTGAGCAGTTATGAAACACTCTTTTTGTAGAAAATGCAAGTGGAGATTCGGAGCGCTAAGAGGGTAATAGTGGAAAAAGGAATGTCTTCAAATATAAACTACACAGAATCATTCGGTGAAACTTCTTTCTGATCTGTGCATTCAGCTAACAGAGTTAAACCATACTTTTGATTGAGCAGATCTGAACACTCTTTCTGTAGAAAATGCAACTGGACATTTGGAGCGCTAAGAGCATAGTAGTGGAAAAAGGAATATATTCAAATATAAACTACACAGAAGCATTCTGTGAAACTTCTTTCTGATTTGAGCATTCAGCTAACAGAGTTAAACCATACTTTTGATTGAGCAGTTTTGAAACACTCTCTCTGTAGAAAATGCAACTGGACATTCGTAGCGCTAAGTGGGTAATAGTGGAAAAATAATATGTTCAAATATAAACTACACAGAAGCATTGTATGAAACTTCTTTCTGTTCTGTGCATTCAACTAACAGAGTTGAACCTTACTTTTGATTGAGCCGTTCTGAAACACTCTTTCTGTAGAAACTGCAATTGGACATTCTGAGCGCTAAGAGGCCTATATTGGGAAAAAGAATGTCTACAAATAAAAACTACACAGAAGAATTGTGTGAAACTTCTTTCTGTTCTGTTTGTTCAACTAAAAGAGTTGAACCTTAGTTTTGATTGAGCCGTTCTGAAACACTCTTTCTGTAGAAAATGCAAGTGGAGATTCGGAGCGCTAAGAGGGTAATAGTGGAAAAAGGAATGTCTCCAAATATAAACTACACAGAATCATTCTGTGAAACTTCTTTCTGATCTGTGCATTCAGCTAACAGAATTAAACCATCCTTTTGATTGAGCAGATCTGAACACTCTTTCTGTAGATAATGCAACTGGACATTTGGAGCGCTAAGGGAGTAGTAGTGGAAAAAGGAATATATTCCAATATAAACTACACAGAAGCATTCTGTGAAACTTCTTTCTGATCTGAGCATTCAGCTAACAGAGTTAAACCATACTTTTGATTGAGCAGTTTTGAAACACTCTGTCTGTAGAAAATGCAACTGGACATTCGTAGCGCTAAGTGGGTAATGGTGGAAAAAAGAATATGTTCAAATATAAACTACACAGAAGCATTGTATGAAACTTCTATCTGTTCTGTGCATTCAACTAACAGAGTTGAACCTTACTTTTGATTGAGCCGTTCTGAAACACTCTTTCTGTATAAACTGCAATTGGACATTCTGAGCGCTAAGAGGACTCTATTAGGAAAAAGAATATCTTCAAATAAAAACTACACAGAAGCATTGTGTGAAACTTATTTCTGATATGTTCATTAAGCTAACAGAGTTAAACCATACTTTTGATTGCGCAGTTCTGAACACTCTTTCTGCAGAAAATGCAAGTGGACATTCGGAGCGCTAAGAGGGTAATAGTGGAAAAAGGAATATATTCAAATATAAACTACACAGTAGCATTGTGTGAAGCTTCTTTCTGTTCTGTGCATTCAACTAACAGAGTTGAACCTTACTTTTGATTGAGCCGTTCTGAAACACTCTTTCTGTAGAAACTGCAATTGGACATGCTAAGCACTAAGAGGCCTACATTGGGAAAAAGAATATCTTCAAATAAAAACTACACAGATGCATTCTGTGAAACTTATTTCTGATCTGTAAATTCAGTTAACAGAGATAAAACATATTTTTGATTGAGCAGATATGAAACACTCTTTTTGTAGAAAATGCAAGTGGAGATTCGGAGCGCTAAGAGGGTAATAGTGGAAAAAGGAATGTCTTCAAATATAAACTACACAGAATCATTCGGTGAAACTTCTTTCTGATCTGTGCATTCAGCTAACAGAGTTAAACCATACTTTTGATTGAGCAGATCTGAACACTCTTTCTGTAGAAAATGCAACTGGACATTTGGAGCACTAAGAGCGTAGTAGTGGAAAAAGTAATATATTCAAATATAAACTACACAGAAGCATTCTGTGAAACTTCTTTCTGATTTGAGCATTCAGCTAACAGAGTTAAACCATACTTTTGATTGAGCAGTTTTGAAACACTCTGTCTGTAGAAAATGCAACTGGACATTCGTAGCGCTAAGTGGGTAATGGTGGAAAAAAGAATATGTTCAAATATAAACTACACAGAAGCATTGTATGAAACTTCTATCTGTTCTGTGCATTCAACTAACAGAGTTGAACCTTACTTTTGATTGAGCCGTTCTGAAACACTCTTTCTGTAGAAACTGCAATTGGACATTCTGAGCGCTAAGAGGCCTCTATTGGGAAAAAGAATATCTTCAAATAAAAACTACACAGAAGCATTGTGTGAAACTTATTTCTGATATGTTCATTAAGCTAACAGAGTTAAACCATACTTTTGATTGCGCAGTTCTGAACACTCTTTCTGCAGAAAATGCAAGTGGACATTCGGAGCGCTAAGAGGGTAATAGTGGAAAAAGGAATATATTCAAATATAAACTACACAGTAGTATTCTGTGAAGCTTCTTTCTGTTCTGTGCATTCAACTAACAGAGTTGAACCTTACTTTTGATTGAGCCGTTCTGAAACACTCTTTCTGTAGAAACTGCAATTGAACATGCTAAGTGCTAAGAGGCCTACATTGGGAAAAAGAATATCTTCAAATAAAAACTACACAGATGCATTCTGTGAAACTTATTTCTGATCTGTAAATTCAGTTAACAGAGATAAAACATATTTTTGATTGAGCAGTTATGAAACACTCTTTTTGTAGAAAATGCAAGTGGAGATTCGGAGCGCTAAGAGGGTAATAGTGGAAAAAGGAATGTCTTCAAATATAAACTACACAGAATCATTCGGTGAGACTTCTTTCTGATCTGTGCATTCAGCTAACAGAGTTAAACCATACTTTTGATTGAGCAGATCTGAACACTCTTTCTGTAGAAAATGCAACTGGACATTTGGAGCACTAAGAGCGTAGTAGTGGAAAAAGTAATATATTCAAATATAAACTACACAGAAGCATTCTGTGAAACTTCTTTCTGATCTGAGCATTCAGCTAACAGAGTTAAACCATACTTTTGATTGAGCAGTTTTGAAACACTCTCTCTGTAGAAAATGCAACTGGACATTCGTAGCGCTAAGTGGGTAATAGTGGAAAAATAATATGTTCAAATATAAACTACACAGAAGCATTGTATGAAACTTCTTTCTGTTCTGTGCATTCAACTAACAGAGTTGAACCTTACTTTTGATTGAGCCGTTCTGAAACACTCTTTCTGTAGAAACTGCAATTGGACATTCTGAGCGCTAAGAGGCCTATATTGGGAAAAAGAATGTCTACAAATAAAAACTACACAGAAGAATTGTGTGAAACTTCTTTCTGTTCTGTTTGTTCAACTAAAAGAGTTGAACCTTAGTTTTGATTGAGCCGTTCTGAAACACTCTTTCTGTAGAAAATGCAAGTGGAGATTCGGAGCGCTAAGAGGGTAATAGTGGAAAAAGGAATGTCTCCAAATATAAACTACACAGAATCATTCTGTGAAACTTCTTTCTGATCTGTGCATTCAGCTAACAGAGTTAAAACATACTTTTGATTGAGCAGATCTGAACACTCTTTCTGTAGAAAATGCAACCGGACATTTGGAGCGCTAAGAGAGTAGTAGTGGAAAAAGTAATATATTCAAATATAAACTACACAGAAGCATTCTGTGAAACTTCTTTCTGATCTGAGCATTCAGCTAACAGAGTTAAACCATACTTTTGATTGAGCAGTTTTGAAACACTCTGTCTGTAGAAAATGCAACTGGACATTCGTAGCGCTAAGTGGGTAATAGTGGAAAAAATAATATGTTCAAATATAAACTACACAGAAGCATTGTATGAAACTTCTTTCTGTTCTGTGCATTCAACTAACAGAGTTGAACCTTACTTTTGATTGAGCCTTTCTGAAACACTCTTTCTGTAGAAACTGCAATTGGACATTCTGAGCGCTAAGAGGCCTATATTGGGAAAAATAATATCTTCAAATAAAAACTACACAGAAGCATTGTGTGAAACTTATTTCTGATATGTTCATTAAGCTAACAGAGTTAAACCATACTTTTGATTGCGCAGTTCTGAACACTCTTTCTGCAGAAAATGCAAGTGGACATTCGGAGCGCTAAGAGGGTAATAGTGGAAAAAGGAATATATTCAAATATAAACTACACAGTAGCATTGTGTGAAGCTTCTTTCTGTTCTGTGCATTCAACTAACAGAGTTGAACCTTACTTTTGATTGAGCCGTTCTGAAACACTCTTTCTGTAGAAACTGCAATTGGACATGCTAAGCACTAAGAGGCCTACATTGGGAAAAAGAATATCTTCAAATAAAAACTACACAGATGCATTCTGTGAAACTTATTTCTGATCTGTAAATTCAGTTAACAGAGATAAAACATATTTTTGATTGAGCAGTTATGAAACACTCTTTTTGTAGAAAATGCAAGTGGAGATTCGTAGCGCTAAGAGGGTAATAGTGGAAAAAGGAATGTCTTCAAATATAAACTACACAGAATCATTCGGTGAAACTTCTTTCTGATCTGTGCATTCAGCTAACAGAGTTAAACCATACTTTTGATTGAGCAGATCTGAACACTCTTTCTGTAGAAAATGCAACTGGACATTTGGAGCACTAAGAGCGTAGTAGTGGAAAAAGTAATATATTCAAATATAAACTACACAGAAGCATTCTGTGAAACTTCTTTCTGATCTGAGCATTCAGCTAACAGAGTTAAACCATACTTTTGATTGAGCAGTTTTGAAACAATCTGTCTGTAGAAAATGCAACTGGACATTCGTAGCGCTAAGTGGGTAATGGTGGAAAAAAGAATATGTTCAAATATAAACTACACAGAAGCATTGTATGAAACTTCTATCTGTTCTGTGCATTCAACTAACAGAGTTGAACCTTACTTTTGATTGAGCCGTTCTGAAACACTCTTTCTGTAGAAACTGCAATTGGACATTCTGAGCGCTAAGAGGCCTCTATTGGGAAAAAGAATATCTTCAAATAAAAACTACACAGAAGCATTGTGTGAAACTTATTTCTGATATGTTCATTAAGCTAACAGAGTTAAACCATACTTTTGATTGCGCAGTTCTGAACACTCTTTCTGCAGAAAATGCAAGTGGACATTCGGAGCGCTAAGAGGGTAATAGTGGAAAAAGGAATATATTCAAATATAAACTACACAGTATTATTCTGTGAAGCTTCTTTCTGTTCTGTGCATTCAACTAACAGAGTTGAACCTTACTTTTGATTGAGCCGTTCTGAAACACTCTTTCTGTAGAAACTGCAATTGGACATGCTAAGTGCTAAGAGGCCTACATTGGGAAAAAGAATATCTTCAAATAAATACTACACAGATGCATTCTGTGAAACTTATTTCTGATCTGTAAATTCAGTTAACAGAGATAAAACATATTTTTGATTGAGCAGTTATGAAACACTCTTTTTGTAGAAAATGCAAGTGGATATTCGGAGCGCTAAGAGGGTAATAGTGGAAAAAGGAATGTCTTCAAATATAAACTACACAGAATCATTCGGTGAGACTTCTTTCTGATCTGTGCATTCAGCTAACAGAGTTAAACCATACTTTTGATTGAGCAGATCTGAACACTCTTTCTGTAGAAAATGCAACTGGACATTTGGAGCACTAAGAGCGTAGTAGTGGAAAAAGTAATATATTCAAATATAAACTACACAGAAGCATTCTGTGAAACTTCTTTCTGATCTGAGCATTCAGCTAACAGAGTTAAACCATACTTTTGATTGAGCAGTTTTGAAACACTCTCTCTGTAGAAAATGCAACTGGACATTCGTAGCGCTAAGTGGGTAATAGTGGAAAAATAATATGTTCAAATATAAACTACACAGAAGCATTGTATGAAACTTCTTTCTGTTCTGTGCATTCAACTAACAGAGTTGAACCTTACTTTTGATTGAGCCGTTCTGAAACACTCTTTCTGTAGAAACTGCAATCGGACATTCTGAGCGCTAAGAGGCCTATATTGGGAAAAAGAATGTCTACAAATAAAAACTACACAGAAGAATTGTGTGAAACTTCTTTCTGTTCTGTTTGTTCAACTAAAAGAGTTGAACCTTAGTTTTGATTGAGCCGTTCTGAAACACTCTTTCTGTAGAAAATGCAAGTGGAGATTCGGAGCGCTAAGAGGGTAATAGTGGAAAAAGGAATGTCTCCAAATATAAACTACACAGAATCATTCTGTGAAACTTCTTTCTGATCTGTGCATTCAGGTAACAGAGTTAAAACATACTTTTGATTGAGCAGATCTGAACACTCTTTCTGTAGAAAATGCAACCGGACATTTGGAGCGCTAAGAGAGTAGTAGTGGAAAAAGTAATATATTCAAATATAAACTACACAGAAGCATTCTGTGAAACTTCTTTCTGATCTGAGCATTCAGCTAACAGAGTTAAACCATACTTTTGATTGAGCAGTTTTGAAACACTCTGTCTGTAGAAAATGCAACTGGACATTCGTAGCGCTAAGTGGGTAATAGTGGAAAAAATAATATGTTCAAATATAAACTACACAGAAGCATTGTATGAAACTTCTTTCTGTTCTGTGCATTCAACTAACAGAGTTGAACCTTACTTTTGATTGAGCCTTTCTGAAACACTCTTTCTGTAGAAACTGCAATTGGACATTCTGAGCGCTAAGAGGCCTATATTGGGAAAAATAATATCTTCAAATAAAAACTACACAGAAGCATTGTGTGAAACTTATTTCTGATATGTTCATTAAGCTAACAGAGTTAAAAAATACTTTTGATTGCGCAGTTCTGAACACTCTTTCTGTAGAAAATGCAAGTGGACATTCGGAGCGCTAAGAGGGTAATAGTGGAAAAAGGAATATATTCGAATATAAACTACACAGTAGCATTCTGTGAAAATTCTTTCTCTTCTGTGCATTCAACTAACAGAGTTGAACCTTACTTTTGATTGAGCCGTTCTGAAACACTCTTTCTGTAGAAACTGCAATTGGACATGCTAAGCGCTAAGAGGCCTACATTGGGAAAAATAATATCTTCAAATAAAAACTACACAGATGCATTCTGTGAAACTTATTTCTGATCTGTAAATTCAGTTAACAGAGATAAAACATATTTTTGATTGAGCAGTTATGAAACACTCTTTTTGTAGAAAATGCAAGTGGAGATTCGGAGCGCTAAGAGGGTAATAGTGGAAAAAGGAATGTCTTCAAATATAAACTACACAGAATCATTCGGTGAAACTTCTTTCTGATCTGTGCATTCAGCTAACAGAGTTAAACCATACTTCTGATTGAGCAGATCTGAACACTCTTTCTGTAGAAAATGCAACTGGACATTTGGAGCGCTATGAGAGTAGTAGTGGAAAAAGGAATATATTCAAATATAAACTACACAGAAGCATGCTGTGAAACTTCTTTCTGATCTGAGCATTCAGCTAACAGAGTTAAACCATACTTTTGATTGAGCAGTTTTGAAACACTCTGTCTGTAGAAAATGCAACTGGACATTCGTAGCGCTAAGTGGGTAATGGTGGAAAAAAGAATATGTTCAAATATAAACTACACAGAAGCATTGTATGAAACTTCTTTCTGTTCTGTGCATTCAACTAACAGAGTTGAACCTTACTTTTGATTGAGCCTTTCTGAAACACTCTTTCTGTAGAAACTGCAATTGGACATTCTGAGCGCTAAGAGGCCTATATTGGGAAAAATAATATCTTCAAATAAAAACTACACAGAAGCATTGTGTGAAACTTATTTCTGATATGTTCATTAAGCTAACAGAGTTAAACCATACTTTTGATTGCGCAGTTCTGAACACTCTTTCTGTAGAAAATGCAAGTGGACATTCGGAGCGCTAAGAGTGTAATAGTGGAAAAAGGAATATATTCAAATATAAACTACACAGTAGCATTCTGTGAAAATTCTTTCTGTTCTGTGCATTCAACTAACAGAGTTGAACCTTACTTTTGATTGAGCCGTTCTGAAACACTCTTTCTGTAGAAACTGCAATTGGACATGCTAAGCGCTAAGAGGCCTACATTGGGAAAAAGAATATCTTCAAATAAAAACTACACAGATGCATTCTGTGAAACTTATTTCTGATCTGTAAATTCAGTTAACAGAGATAAAACATATTTTTGATTGAGCAGTTATGAAACACTCTTTTTGTAGAAAATGCAAGTGGAGATTCGGAGCGCTAAGTGGGTAATAGTGGAAAAAGGAATGTCTTCAAATATAAACTACACAGAATCATTCGGTGAAACTTCTTTCTGATCTGTGCATTCAGCTAACAGAGTTAAACCATACTTTTGATTGAGCAGATCTGAACACTCTTTCTGTAGAAAATGCAACTGGACATTTGGAGCGCTAAGAGCGTAGTAGTGGAAAAAGGAATATATTCAAATATAAACTACACAGAAGCATTCTGTGAAACTTCTTTCTGATCTGAGCATTCAGCTAACAGAGTTAAACCATACTTTTGATTGAGCAGTTTTGAAACACTCTGTCTGTAGAAAATGCAACTGGACATTCGTAGCGCTAAGTGGGTAATAGTGGAAAAAAGAATATGTTCAAATATAAACTACACAGAAGCATTGTATGAAACTTCTTTCTGTTCTGTGCATTCAACTAACAGAGTTGAACCTGACTTTTGATTGAGCCTTTCTGAAACACTCTTTCTGTAGAAACTGCAATTGGACTTTCTGAGCGCTAAGAGGCCTATATTGGGAAAAAAAATATCTTCAAATAAAAACTACACAGAAGCATTGTGTGAAACTTATTTCTGATATGTTCATTAAGCTAACAGAGTTAAACCATACTTTTGATTGCGCAGTTCTGAACACTCTTTCTGCAGAAAATGCAAGTGGACATTCGGAGCGCTAAGAGGGTAATAGTGGAAAAAGGAATATATTCAAATATAAACTACACAGTAGCATTCTGTGAAGCTTCTTTCTGTTCTGTGCATTCAACTAACAGAGTTGAACCTTACTTTTGATTGAGCCGTTCTGAAACACTCTTTCTGTAGAAACTGCAATTGGACATGCTAAGTGCTAAGAGGCCTACATTGGGAAAAAGAATATCTTCAAATAAAAACTACACAGATGCATTCTGTGAAACTTATTTCTGATCTGTAAATTCAGTTAACAGAGATAAAACATATTTTTGATTGAGCAGTTATGAAACACTCTTTTTGTAGAAAATGCAAGTGGAGATTCGGAGCGCTAAGAGGGTAATAGTGGAAAAAGGAATGTCTTCAAATATAAACTACACAGAATCATTCGGTGAGACTTCTTTCTGATCTGTGCATTCAGCTAACAGAGTTAAACCATACTTTTGATTGAGCAGATCTGAACACTCTTTCTGTAGAAAATGCAACTGGACATTTGGAGCACTAAGAGCGTAGTAGTGGAAAAAGTAATATATTCAAATATAAACTACACAGAAGCATTCTGTGAAACTTCTTTCTGATCTGAGCATTCAGCTAACAGAGTTAAACCATACTTTTGATTGAGCAGTTTTGAAACACTCTCTCTGTAGAAAATGCAACTGGACATTCGTAGCGCTAAGTGGGTAATAGTGGAAAAATAATATGTTCAAATATAAACTACACAGAAGCATTGTATGAAACTTCTTTCTGTTCTGTGCATTCAACTAACAGAGTTGAACCTTACTTTTGATTGAGCCGTTCTGAAACACTCTTTCTGTAGAAACTGCAATTGGACATTCTGAGCGCTAAGAGGCCTATATTGGGAAAAAGAATGTCTACAAATAAAAACTACACAGAAGAATTGTGTGAAACTTCTTTCTGTTCTGTTTGTTCAACTAAAAGAGTTGAACCTTAGTTTTGATTGAGCCGTTCTGAAACACTCTTTCTGTAGAAAATGCAAGTGGAGATTCGGAGCGCTAAGAGGGTAATAGTGGAAAAAGGAATGTCTCCAAATATAAACTACACAGAATCATTCTGTGAAACTTCTTTCTGATCTGTGCATTCAGCTAACAGAGTTAAAACATACTTTTGATTGAGCAGATCTGAACACTCTTTCTGTAGAAAATGCAACCGGACATTTGGAGCGCTAAGAGAGTAGTAGTGGAAAAAGTAATATATTCAAATATAAACTACACAGAAGCATTCTGTGAAACTTCTTTCTGATCTGAGCATTCAGCTAACAGAGTTAAACCATACTTTTGATTGAGCAGTTTTGAAACACTCTGTCTGTAGAAAATGCAACTGGACATTCGTAGCGCTAAGTGGGTAATGGTGGAAAAAAGAATATGTTCAAATATAAACTACACAGAAGCATTGTATGAAACTTCTTTCTGTTCTGTGCATTCAACTAACAGAGTTGAACCTTACTTTTGATTGAGCCTTTCTGAAACACTCTTTCTGTAGAAACTGCAATTGGACATTCTGAGCGCTAAGAGGCCTATATTGGGAAAAATAATATCTTCAAATAAAAACTACACAGAAGCATTGTGTGAAACTTATTTCTGATATGTTCATTAAGCTAACAGAGTTAAACCATACTTTTGATTGCGCAGTTCTGAACACTCTTTCTGTAGAAAATGCAAGTGGACATTCGGAGCGCTAAGAGTGTAATAGTGGAAAAAGGAATATATTCAAATATAAACTACACAGTAGCATTCTGTGAAAATTCTTTCTGTTCTGTGCATTCAACTAACAGAGTTGAACCTTACTTTTGATTGAGCCGTTCTGAAACACTCTTTCTGTAGAAACTGCAATTGGACATGCTAAGCGCTAAGAGGCCTACATTGGGAAAAAGAATATCTTCAAATAAAAACTACACAGATGCATTTTGTGAAACTTATTTCTGATCTGTAAATTCAGTTAACAGAGATAAAACATATTTTTGATTGAGCAGTTATGAAACACTCTTTTTGTAGAAAATGCAAGTGGAGATTCGGAGCGCTAAGTGGGTAATAGTGGAAAAAGGAATGTCTTCAAATATAAACTACACAGAATCATTCGGTGAAACTTCTTTCTGATCTGTGCATTCAGCTAACAGAGTTAAACCATACTTTTGATTGAGCAGATCTGAACACTCTTTCTGTAGAAAATGCAACTGGACATTTGGAGCGCTAAGAGCGTAGTAGTGGAAAAAGGAATATATTCAAATATAAACTACACAGAAGCATTCTGTGAAACTTCTTTCTGATCTGAGCATTCAGCTAACAGAGTTAAACCATACTTTTGATTGAGCAGTTTTGAAACACTCTGTCTGTAGAAAATGCAACTGGACATTCGTAGCGCTAAGTGGGTAATAGTGGAAAAAAGAATATGTTCAAATATAAACTACACAGAAGCATTGTATGAAACTTCTTTCTGTTCTGTGCATTCAACTAACAGAGTTGAACCTGACTTTTGATTGAGCCTTTCTGAAACACTCTTTCTGTAGAAACTGCAATTGGACTTTCTGAGCGCTAAGAGGCCTATATTGGGAAAAAAAATATCTTCAAATAAAAACTACACAGAAGCATTGTGTGAAACTTATTTCTGATATGTTCATTAAGCTAACAGAGTTAAACCATACTTTTGATTGCGCAGTTCTGAACACTCTTTCTGCAGAAAATGCAAGTGGACATTCGGAGCGCTAAGAGGGTAATAGTGGAAAAAGGAATATATTCAAATATAAACTACACAGTAGCATTCTGTGAAGCTTCTTTCTGTTCTGTGCATTCAACTAACAGAGTTGAACCTTACTTTTGATTGAGCCGTTCTGAAACACTCTTTCTGTAGAAACTGCAATTGGACATGCTAAGTGCTAAGAGGCCTACATTGGGAAAAAGAATATCTTCAAATAAAAACTACACAGATGCATTCTGTGAAACTTATTTCTGATCTGTAAATTCAGTTAACAGAGATAAAACATATTTTTGATTGAGCAGTTATGAAACACTCTTTTTGTAGAAAATGCAAGTGGAGATTCGGAGCGCTAAGAGGGTAATAGTGGAAAAAGGAATGTCTTCAAATATAAACTACACAGAATCATTCGGTGAGACTTCTTTCTGATCTGTGCATTCAGCTAACAGAGTTAAACCATACTTTTGATTGAGCAGATCTGAACACTCTTTCTGTAGAAAATGCAACTGGACATTTGGAGCACTAAGAGCGTAGTAGTGGAAAAAGTAATATATTCAAATATAAACTACACAGAAGCATTCTGTGAAACTTCTTTCTGATCTGAGCATTCAGCTAACAGAGTTAAACCATACTTTTGATTGAGCAGTTTTGAAACACTCTCTCTGTAGAAAATGCAACTGGACATTCGTAGCGCTAAGTGGGTAATAGTGGAAAAATAATATGTTCAAATATAAACTACACAGAAGCATTGTATGAAACTTCTTTCTGTTCTGTGCATTCAACTAACAGAGTTGAACCTTACTTTTGATTGAGCCGTTCTGAAACACTCTTTCTGTAGAAACTGCAATTGGACATTCTGAGCGCTAAGAGGCCTATATTGGGAAAAAGAATGTCTACAAATAAAAACTACACAGAAGAATTGTGTGAAACTTCTTTCTGTTCTGTTTGTTCAACTAAAAGAGTTGAACCTTAGTTTTGATTGAGCCGTTCTGAAACACTCTTTCTGTAGAAAATGCAAGTGGAGATTCGGAGCGCTAAGAGGGTAATAGTGGAAAAAGGAATGTCTCCAAATATAAACTACACAGAATCATTCTGTGAAACTTCTTTCTGATCTGTGCATTCAGCTAACAGAGTTAAAACATACTTTTGATTGAGCAGATCTGAACACTCTTTCTGTAGAAAATGCAACCGGACATTTGGAGCGCTAAGAGAGTAGTAGTGGAAAAAGTAATATATTCAAATATAAACTACACAGAAGCATTCTGTGAAACTTCTTTCTGATCTGAGCATTCAGCTAACAGAGTTAAACCATACTTTTGATTGAGCAGTTTTGAAACACTCTGTCTGTAGAAAATGCAACTGGACATTCGTAGCGCTAAGTGGGTAATAGTGGAAAAAATAATATGTTCAAATATAAACTACACAGAAGCATTGTATGAAACTTCTTTCTGTTCTGTGCATTCAACTAACAGAGTTGAACCTTACTTTTGATTGAGCCTTTCTGAAACACTCTTTCTGTAGAAACTGCAATTGGACATTCTGAGCGCTAAGAGGCCTATATTGGGAAAAATAATATCTTCAAATAAAAACTACACAGAAGCATTGTGTGAAACTTATTTCTGATATGTTCATTAAGCTAACAGAGTTAAAAAATACTTTTGATTGCGCAGTTCTGAACACTCTTTCTGTAGAAAATGCAAGTGGACATTCGGAGCGCTAAGAGGGTAATAGTGGAAAAAGGAATATATTCGAATATAAACTACACAGTAGCATTCTGTGAAAATTCTTTCTCTTCTGTGCATTCAACTAACAGAGTTGAACCTTACTTTTGATTGAGCCGTTCTGAAACACTCTTTCTGTAGAAACTGCAATTGGACATGCTAAGCGCTAAGAGGCCTACATTGGGAAAAATAATATCTTCAAATAAAAACTACACAGATGCATTCTGTGAAACTTATTTCTGATCTGTAAATTCAGTTAACAGAGATAAAACATATTTTTGATTGAGCAGTTATGAAACACTCTTTTTGTAGAAAATGCAAGTGGAGATTCGGAGCGCTAAGAGGGTAATAGTGGAAAAAGGAATGTCTTCAAATATAAACTACACAGAATCATTCGGTGAAACTTCTTTCTGATCTGTGCATTCAGCTAACAGAGTTAAACCACACTTCTGATTGAGCAGATCTGAACACTCTTTCTGTAGAAAATGCAACTGGACATTTGGAGCGCTAAGAGAGTAGTAGTGGAAAAAGGAATATATTCAAATATAAACTACACAGAAGCATGCTGTGAAACTTCTTTCTGATCTGAGCATTCAGCTAACAGAGTTAAACCATACTTTTGATTGAGCAGTTTTGAAACACTCTGTCTGTAGAAAATGCAACTGGACATTCGTAGCGCTAAGTGGGTAATGGTGGAAAAAAGAATATGTTCAAATATAAACTACACAGAAGCATTGTATGAAACTTCTTTCTGTTCTGTGCATTCAACTAACAGAGTTGAACCTTACTTTTGATTGAGCCTTTCTGAAACACTCTTTCTGTAGAAACTGCAATTGGACATTCTGAGCGCTAAGAGGCCTATATTGGGAAAAATAATATCTTCAAATAAAAACTACACAGAAGCATTGTGTGAAACTTATTTCTGATATGTTCATTAAGCTAACAGATTTAAACCATACTTTTGATTGCGCAGTTCTGAACACTCTTTCTGTAGAAAATGCAAGTGGACATTCGGAGCGCTAAGAGGGTAATAGTGGAAAAAGGAATGTCTCCAAATATAAACTACACAGAATCATTCGGTGAAACTTCTTTCTGATCTGTGCATTCAGCTAACAGAGTTAAACCATACTTTTGATTGAGCAGATCTGAACACTCTTTCTGTAGAAAATGCAACTGGACATTCGTAGTGCTAAGTGGGTAATAGTGGAAAAAAGAATATGTTCAAATAAAAACTACACAGAAGCATTGTGTGAAACTTATTTCTGATATGTTCATTAAGCTAACAGAGTTAAACCATACTTTTGATTGCGCAGTTCTGAACACTCTTTCTGCAGAAAATGCAAGTGGACATTCGGAGCGCTAAGAGGGTAATAGTGGAAAAAGGAATATATTCAAATATAAACTACACAGTAGCATTCTGTGAAGCTTCTTTCTGTTCTGTGCATTCAACTAACAGAGTTGAACCTTACTTTTGATTGAGCCGTTCTGAAACACTCTTTCTGTAGAAACTGCAATTGGACATGCTAAGCGCTAAGAGGCCTACATTGGGAAAAAGAATATCTTCAAATAAAAACTACACAGATGCATTCTGTGAAACTTATTTCTGATCTGTAAATTCAGTTAACAGAGATAAAACATATTTTTGATTGAGCAGTTACGAAACACTCTTTTTGTAGAAAATGCAAGTGGAGATTCGGAGCGCTAAGAGGGTAATAGTGGAAAAAGGAATGTCTTCAAATATAAACTACACAGAATCATTCGGTGAAACTTCTTTCTGATCTGTGCATTCAGCTAACAGAGTTAAACCATACTTTTGATTGAGCAGATCTGAACACTCTTTCTGTAGAAAATGCAACTGGACATTTGGAGCGCTAAGAGCGTAGTAGTGGAAAAAGGAATATATTCAAATATAAACTACACAGAAGCATTCTGTGAAACTACTTTCGGATCTGAGCATTCAGCTAACAGAGTTAAACCATACTTTTGATTGAGCAGTTTTGAAACACTCTCTCTGTAGAAAATGCAACTGGACATTCGTAGCGCTAAGTGGGTAATAGTGGAAAAATAATATGTTCAAATATAAACTACACAGAAGCATTGTATGAAACTTCTTTCTGTTCTGTGCATTCAACTAACAGAGTTGAACCTTACTTTTGATTGAGCCGTTCTGAAACACTCTTTCTGTAGAAACTGCAATTGGACATTCTGAGCGCTAAGAGGCCTATATTGGGAAAAAGAATGTCTACAAATAAAAACTACACAGAAGAATTGTGTGAAACTTCTTTCTGTTCTGTTTGTTCAACTAAAAGAGTTGAACATTAGTTTTGATTGAGCCGTTCTGAAACACTCTTTCTGTAGAAAATGCAAGTGGAGATTCGGAGCGCTAAGAGGGTAATAGTGGAAAAAGGAATGTCTCCAAATATAAACTACACAGAATCATTCTGTGAAACTTCTTTCTGATCTGAGCATTCAGCTAACAGAGTTAAACCATACTTTTGATTGAGCAGTTTTGAAACACTCTGTCTGTAGAAAATGCAACTGGACATTCGTAGCGCTAAGTGGGTAATAGTGGAAAAAATAATATGTTCAAATATAAACTACCCAGAAGCATTGTATGAAACTTCTTTCTGTTCTGTGCATTCAACTAACAGAGTTGAACCTTACTTTTGATTGAGCCTTTCTGAAACACTCTTTCTGTAGAAACTGCAATTGGACATTCTGAGCGCTAAGAGGCCTATATTGGGAAAAATAATATCTTCAAATAAAAACTACACAGAAGCATTGTGTGAAACTTATTTCTGATATGTTCATTAAGCTAACAGAGTTAAACCATACTTTTGATTGCGCAGTTCTGAACACTCTTTCTGTAGAAAATACAAGTGGACATTCGGAGCGCTAAGAGGGTAATAGTGGAAAAAGGAATATATTCAAATATAAACTACACAGTAGCATTCTGTGAAAATTCTTTCTGTTCTGTGCATTCAACTAACAGAGTTGAACCTTACTTTTTATTGAGCCGTTCTGAAACACTCTTTCTGTAGAAACTGCAATTGGACATGCTAAGCGCTAAGAGGCCTACATTGGGAAAAAGAATATCTTCAAATAAAAACTACACAGATGCATTCTGTGAAACTTATTTCTGATCTGTAAATTCAGTTAACAGAGATAAAACATATTTTTGATTGAGCAGTTACGAAACACTCTTTTTGTAGAAAATGCAAGTGGAGATTCGGAGCGCTAAGAGGGTAATAGTGGAAAAAGGAATGTCTTCAAATATAAACTACACAGAATCATTCGGTGAAACTTCTTTCTGATCTGTGCATTCAGCTAACAGAGTTAAACCATACTTTTGATTGAGCAGATCTGAACACTCTTTCTGTAGAAAATGCAACTGGACATTTGGAGCGCTAAGAGCGTAGTAGTGGAAAAAGGAATATATTCAAATATAAACTACACAGAAGCATTCTGTGAAACTTCTTTCGGATCTGAGCATTCAGCTAACAGAGTTAAACCATACTTTTGATTGAGCAGTTTTGAAACACTCTCTCTGTAGAAAATGCAACTGGACATTCGTAGCGCTAAGTGGGTAATAGTGGAAAAATAATATGTTCAAATATAAACTACACAGAAGCATTGTATGAAACTTCTTTCTGTTCTGTGCATTCAACTAACAGAGTTGAACCTTACTTTTGATTGAGCCGTTCTGAAACACTCTTTCTGTAGAAACTGCAATTGGACATTCTGAGCGCTAAGAGGCCTATATTGGGAAAAAGAATGTCTACAAATAAAAACTACACAGAAGAATTGTGTGAAACTTCTTTCTGTTCTGTTTGTTCAACTAAAAGAGTTGAACCTTAGTTTTGATTGAGCCGTTCTGAAACACTCTTTCTGTAGAAAATGCAAGTGGAGATTCGGAGCGCTAAGAGGGTAATAGTGGAAAAAGGAATGTCTCCAAATATAAACTACACAGAATCATTCTGTGAAACTTCTTTCTGATCTGTGCATTCAGCTAACAGAGTTAAAACATACTTTTGATTGAGCAGATCTGAACACTCTTTCTGTAGAAAATGCAACTGGACATTTGGAGCGCTAAGAGAGTAGTAGTGGAAAAAGGAATATATTCAAATATAAACTACACAGAAGCATTCTGTGAAACTTCTTTCTGATCTGAGCATTCAGCTAACAGAGTTAAACCATACTTTTGATTGAGCAGTTTTGAAACACTCTGTCTGTAGAAAATGCAACTGGACATTCGTAGCGCTAAGTGGGTAATAGTGGAAAAAATAATATGTTCAAATATAAACTACACAGAAGCATTGTATGAAACTTCTTTCTGTTCTGTGCATTCAACTAACAGAGTTGAACCTTACTTTTGATTGAGCCTTTCTGAAACACTCTTTCTGTAGAAACTGAAATTGGACATTCTGAGCGCTAAGAGGCCTATATTGGGAAAAATAATATCTTCAAATAAAAACTACACAGAAGAATTGTGTGAAACTTATTTCTGATATGTTCATTAAGCTAACAGAGTTAAACCATACTTTTGATTGCGCAGTTCTGAACACTCTTTCTGTAGAAAATACAAGTGGACATTCGGAGCGCAAAGAGGGTAATAGTGGAAAAAGGAATATATTCAAATATAAACTACACAGTAGCATTCTGTGAAAATTCTTTCTGTTCTGTGCATTCAACTAACAGAGTTGAACCTTACTTTTGATTGAGCCGTTCTGAAACACTCTTTCTGTAGAAACTGCAATTGGACATGCTAAGCGCTAAGAGGCCTACATTGGGAAAAAGAATATCTTCAAATAAAAACTACACAGATGCATTCTGTGAAACTTATTTCTGATCTGTAAATTCAGTTAACAGAGATAAAACATATTTTTGATTGAGCAGTTACGAAACACTCTTTTTGTAGAAAATGCAAGTGGAGATTCGGAGCGCTAAGAGGGTAATAGTGGAAAAAGGAATGTCTTCAAATATAAACTACACAGAATCATTCGGTGAAACTTCTTTCTGATCTGTGCATTCAGCTAACAGAGTTAAACCATACTTTTGATTGAGCAGATCTGAACACTCTTTCTGTAGAAAATGCAACTGGACATTTGGAGCGCTAAGAGCGTAGTAGTGGAAAAAGGAATATATTCAAATATAAACTGCACAGAAGCATTCTGTGAAACTTCTTTCGGATCTGAGCATTCAGCTAACAGAGTTAAACCATACTTTTGATTGAGCAGTTTTGAAACACTCTCTCTGTAGAAAATGCAACTGGACATTCGTAGCGCTAAGTGGGTAATAGTGGAAAAATAATATGTTCAAATATAAACTACACAGAAGCATTGTATGAAACTTCTTTCTGTTCTGTGCATTCAACTAACAGAGTTGAACCTTACTTTTGATTGAGCCGTTCTGAAACACTCTTTCTGTAGGAACTGCAATTGGACATTCTGAGCGCTAAGAGGCCTATATTGGGAAAAAGAATGTCTACAAATAAGAACTACACAGAAGAATTGTGTGAAACTTCTTTCTGTTCTGTTTGTTCAACTAAAAGAGTTGAACCTTAGTTTTGATTGAGCCGTTCTGAAACACTCTTTCTGTAGAAAATGCAAGTGGAGATTCGGAGCGCTAAGAGGGTAATAGTGGAAAAAGGAATGTCTCCAAATATAAACTACACAGAATCATTCTGTGAAACTTCTTTCTGATCTGTGCATTCAGCTAACAGGGTTAAAACATACTTTTGATTGAGCAGATCTGAACACTCTTTCTGTAGAAAATGCAACTGGACATTTGGAGCGCTAAGAGAGTAGTAGTGGAAAAAGGAATATATTCAAATATAAACTACACAGAAGCATTCTGTGAAACTTCTTTATGATCTGAGCATTCAGCTAACAGAGTTAAACCATACTTTTGATTGAGCAGTTTTGAAACACTCTGTCTGTAGAAAATGCAACTGGACATTCGTAGCGCTAAGTGGGTAATAGTGGAAAAAATAATATGTTCAAATATAAACTACACAGAAGCATTGTATGAAACATCTTTCTGTTCTGTGCATTCAACTAACAGAGTTGAACCTTACTTTTGATTGAGCCTTTCTGAAACACTCTTTCTGTAGAAACTGCAATTGGACATTCTGAGCGCTAAGAGGCCTACATTGGGAAAAAAACATCTTCAAATAATAACTAGACAGATGCATTCTGTGAAACTTATTTCTGATCTGTAAATTCAGTTAACAGAGATAAAACATATTTTTGATTGAGCAGTTATGAAACACTCTTTTTGTAGAAAATGCAAGTGGAGATTCGGAGCGCTAAGAGGGTAATAGTGGAAAAAGGAATGTCTTCAAATATAAACTACACAGAATCATTCGGTGAAACTTCTTTCTGATCTGTGCATTCAGCTAACAGAGTTAAACCATACTTTTGATTGAGCAGATCTGAACACTCTTTCTGTAGAAAATGCAACTGGACATTTGGAGCGCTAAGAGCGTAGTAGTGGAAAAAGGAATATATTCAAATATAAACTACACAGAAGCATTCTGTTAAACTTCTTTCTGATCTGAGCATTCAGCTAACAGAGTTAAACCATACTTTTGATTGAGCAGTTTTGAAACACTCTGTCTGTAGGAAATGCAACTGGACATTCGTAGCGCTAAGTGGGTAATAGTGGAAAAAAGAATATGTTCAAATATAAACTACACAGAAGCATTGTATGAAACTTCTTTCTGTTCTGTGCATTCAACTAACAGAGTTGAACCTTACTTTTGATTGAGCCGTTCTGAAACACTCTTTCTGTAGAAACTGCAATTGGACATTCTGAGCGCTAAGAGGCCTATATTGGGAAAAAGAATGTCTACAAATAAAAACTACACAGAAGAATTGTGTGAAACTTCTTTCTGTTCTGTTTGTTCAACTAAAAGAGTTGAACCTTAGTTTTGATTGAGCCGTTCTGAAACACTCTTTCTGTAGAAAATGCAAGTGGAGATTCGGAGCGCTAAGAGGGTAATAGTGGAAAAAGGAATGTCTCCAAATATAAACTACACAGAATCATTCTGTGAAACTTCTTTCTGATCTGAGCATTCAGCTAACAGAGTTAAACCATACTTTTGATTGAGCAGTTTTGAAACACTCTGTCTGTAGAAAATGCAACTGGACATTCGTAGCGCTAAGTGGGTAATAGTGGAAAAAATAATATGTTCAAATATAAACTACCCAGAAGCATTGTATGAAACTTCTTTCTGTTCTGTGCATTCAACTAACAGAGTTGAACCTTACTTTTGATTGAGCCTTTCTGAAACACTCTTTCTGTAGAAACTTCAATTGGACATTCTGAGCGCTAAGAGGCCTATATTGGGAAAAATAATATCTTCAAATAAAAACTACACAGAAGCATTGTGTGAAACTTATTTCTGATATGTTCATTAAGCTAACAGAGTTAAACCATACTTTTGATTGCGCAGTTCTGAACACTCTTTCTGTAGAAAATACAAGTGGACATTCGGAGCGCTAAGAGGGTAATAGTGGAAAAAGGAATATATTCAAATATAAACTACACAGTAGCATTCTGTGAAAATTCTTTCTGTTCTGTGCATTCAACTAACAGAGTTGAACCTTACTTTTTATTGAGCCGTTCTGAAACACTCTTTCTGTAGAAACTGCAATTGGACATGCTAAGCGCTAAGAGGCCTACATTGGGAAAAAGAATATCTTCAAATAAAAACTACACAGATGCATTCTGTGAAACTTATTTCTGATCTGTAAATTCAGTTAACAGAGATAAAACATATTTTTGATTGAGCAGTTACGAAACACTCTTTTTGTAGAAAATGCAAGTGGAGATTCGGAGCGCTAAGAGGGTAATAGTGGAAAAAGGAATGTCTTCAAATATAAACTACACAGAATCATTCGGTGAAACTTCTTTCTGATCTGTGCATTCAGCTAACAGAGTTAAACCATACTTTTGATTGAGCAGATCTGAACACTCTTTCTGTAGAAAATGCAACTGGACATTTGGAGCGCTAAGAGCGTAGTAGTGGAAAAAGGAATATATTCAAATATAAACTACACAGAAGCATTCTGTGAAACTTCTTTCGGATCTGAGCATTCAGCTAACAGAGTTAAACCATACTTTTGATTGAGCAGTTTTGAAACACTCTCTCTGTAGAAAATGCAACTGGACATTCGTAGCGCTAAGTGGGTAATAGTGGAAAAATAATATGTTCAAATATAAACTACACAGAAGCATTGTATGAAACTTCTTTCTGTTCTGTGCATTCAACTAACAGAGTTGAACCTTACTTTTGATTGAGCCGTTCTGAAACACTCTTTCTGTAGAAACTGCAATTGGACATTCTGAGCGCTAAGAGGCCTATATTGGGAAAAAGAATGTCTACAAATAAAAACTACACAGAAGAATTGTGTGAAACTTCTTTCTGTTCTGTTTGTTCAACTAAAAGAGTTGAACCTTAGTTTTGATTGAGCCGTTCTGAAACACTCTTTCTGTAGAAAATGCAAGTGGAGATTCGGAGCGCTAAGAGGGTAATAGTGGAAAAAGGAATGTCTCCAAATATAAACTACACAGAATCATTCTGTGAAACTTCTTTCTGATCTGTGCATTCAGCTAACAGAGTTAAAACATACTTTTGATTGAGCAGATCTGAACACTCTTTCTGTAGAAAATGCAACTGGACATTTGGAGCGCTAAGAGAGTAGTAGTGGAAAAAGGAATATATTCAAATATAAACTACACCGAAGCATTCTGTGAAACTTCTTTCTGATCTGAGCATTCAGCTAACAGAGTTAAACCATACTTTTGATTGAGCAGTTTTGAAACACTCTGTCTGTAGAAAATGCAACTGGACATTCGTAGCGCTAAGTGGGTAATAGTGGAAAAAATAATATGTTCAAATATAAACTACACAGAAGCATTGTATGAAACTTCTTTCTGTTCTGTGCATTCAACTAACAGAGTTGAACCTTACTTTTGATTGAGCCTTTCTGAAACACTCTTTCTGTAGAAACTGCAATTGGACATTCTGAGCGCTAAGAGGCCTATATTGGGAAAAATAATATCTTCAAATAAAAACTACACAGAAGAATTGTGTGAAACTTATTTCTGATATGTTCATTAAGCTAACAGAGTTAAACCATACTTTTGATTGCGCAGTTCTGAACACTCTTTCTGTAGAAAATACAAGTGGACATTCGGAGCGCTAAGAGGGTAATAGTGGAAAAAGGAATATATTCAAATATAAACTACACAGTAGCATTCTGTGAAAATTCTTTCTGTTCTGTGCATTCAACTAACAGAGTTGAACCTTACTTTTGATTGAGCCGTTCTGAAACACTCTTTCTGTAGAAACTGCAATTGGACATGCTAAGCGCTAAGAGGCCTACATTGGGAAAAAGAATATCTTCAAATAAAAACTACACAGATGCATTCTGTGAAACTTATTTCTGATCTGTAAATTCAGTTAACAGAGATAAAACATATTTTTGATTGAGCAGTTACGAAACACTCTTTTTGTAGAAAATGCAAGTGGAGATTCGGAGCGCTAAGAGGGTAATAGTGGAAAAAGGAATGTCTTCAAATATAAACTACACAGAATCATTCGGTGAAACTTCTTTCTGATCTGTGCATTCAGCTAACAGAGTTAAACCATACTTTTGATTGAGCAGATCTGAACACTCTTTCTGTAGAAAATGCAACTGGACATTTGGAGCGCTAAGAGCGTAGTAGTGGAAAAAGGAATATATTCAAATATAAACTACACAGAAGCATTCTGTGAAACTTCTTTCGGATCTGAGCATTCAGCTAACAGAGTTAAACCATACTTTTGATTGAGCAGTTTTGAAACACTCTCTCTGTAGAAAATGCAACTGGACATTCGTAGCGCTAAGTGGGTAATAGTGGAAAAATAATATGTTCAAATATAAACTACACAGAAGCATTGTATGAAACTTCTTTCTGTTCTGTGCATTCAACTAACAGAGTTGAACCTTACTTTTGATTGAACCGTTCTGAAACACTCTTTCTGTAGAAACTGCAATTGGACATTCTGAGCGCTAAGAGGCCTATATTGGGAAAAAGAATGTCTACAAATAAAAACTACACAGAAGAATTGTGTGAAACTTCTTTCTGTTCTGTTTGTTCAACTAAAAGAGTTGAACCTTAGTTTTGATTGAGCCGTTCTGAAACAATCTTTCTGTAGAAAATGCAAGTGGAGATTCGGAGCGCTAAGAGGGTAATAGTGGAAAAAGGAATGTCTCCAAATATAAACTACACAGAATCATTCTGTGAAACTTCTTTCTGATCTGTGCATTCAGCTAACAGAGTTAAAACATACTTTTGATTGAGCAGATCTGAACACTCTTTCTGTAGAAAATGCAACTGGACATTTGGAGCGCTAAGAGAGTAGTAGTGGAAAAAGGAATATATTCAAATATAAACTACACAGAAGCATTCTGTGAAACTTCTTTCTGATCTGAGCATTCAGCTAACAGAGTTAAACCATACTTTTGATTGAGCAGTTTTGAAACACTCTGTCTGTAGAAAATGCAACTGGACATTCGTAGCGCTAAGTGGGTAATAGTGGAAAAAATAATATGTTCAAATATAAACTACACAGAAGCATTGTATGAAACATCTTTCTGTTCTGTGCATTCAACTAACAGAGTTGAACCTTACTTTTGATTGAGCCTATCTGAAACACTCTTTCTGTAGAAACTGCAATTGGACATTCTGAGCGCTAAGAGGCCTATATTGGGAAAAATAATATCTTCAAATAAAAACTACACAGAAGCATTGTGTGAAACATATTTCTGATATGTTCATTAAGATAACAGAGTTAAAAAATACTTTTGATTGCGCAGTTCTGAACACTCTTTCTGTAGAAAATGCAAGTGGACATTCGGAGCGCTAAGAGGGTAATAGTGGAAAAAGGAATATATTCAAATATAAACTACACAGTAGCATTCTGTGAAAATTCTTTCTCTTCTGTGCATTCAACTAACAGAGTTGAACCTTACTTTTGATTGAGCCGTTCTGAAACACTCTTTCTGTAGAAACTGCAATTGGACATGCTAAGCGCTAAGAGGCCTACATTGGGAAAATAATATCTTCAAATAAAAACTACACAGATGCATTCTCTGAAACTTATTTCTGATCTGTAAATTCAGTTAACAGAGATAAAACATATTTTTGATTGAGCAGTTATGAAACACTCTTTTTGTAGAAAATGCAAGTGGAGATTCGGAGCGCTAAGAGGGTAATAGTGGAAAAAGGAATGTCTTCAAATATAAACTACACAGAATCATTCGGTGAAACTTCTTTCTGATCTGTGCATTCAGCTAACAGAGTTAAACCATACTTCTGATTGAGCAGATCTGAACACTCTTTCTGTAGAAAATGCAACTGGACATTTGGAGCGCTAAGAGCGTAGTAGTGGAAAAAGGAATATATTCAAATATAAACTACACAGAAGCATGCTGTGAAACTTCTTTCTGATCTGAGCATTCAGCTAACAGAGTTAAACCATACTTTTGATTGAGCAGTTTTGAAACACTCTGTCTGTAGAAAATGCAACTGGACATTCGTAGCGCTAAGTGGGTAATAGTGGAAAAAAGAATATGTTCAAATATAAACTACACAGAAGCATTGTATGAAACTTCTTTCTGTTCTGTGCATTCAACTAACAGAGTTGAACCTTACTTTTGATTGAGCCTTTCTGAAACACTCTTTCTGTAGAATCTGCAATTGGACATTCTGAGCGCTAAGAGGCCTATATTGGGAAAAATAATATCTTCAAATAAAAACTACACAGAAGCATTGTGTGAAACTTATTTCTGATATGTTCATTAAGCTAACAGAGTTAAACCATACTTTTGATTGCGCAGTTCTGAACACTCTTTCTGTAGAAAATGCAAGTGGACATTCGGAGCGCTAAGAGGGTAATAGTGGAAAAAGGAATATATTCAAATATAAACTACACAGTAGCATTCTGTGAAAATTCTTTCTGTTCTGTGCATTCAACTAACAGAGTTGAACCTTACTTTTGATTGAGCCGTTCTGAAACACTCTTTCTGTAGAAACTGCAATTGGACATGCTAAGCGCTAAGAGGCCTACATTGGGAAAAAGAATATCTTCAAATAATAACTACACAGATGCATTCTGTGAAACTTATTTCTGATCTGTAAATTCAGTTAACAGAGATAAAACATATTTTTGATTGAGCAGTTATGAAACACTCTTTTTGTAGAAAATGCAAGTGGAGATTCGGAGCGCTAAGAGGGTAATAGCGGAAAAAGTAATGTCTTCAAATATAAACTACACAGAATCATTCGGTGAAACTTCTTTCTGATCTGTGCATTCAGCTAACAGAGTTAAACCATACTTTTGATTGAGCAGATCTGAACACTCTTTCTGTAGAAAATGCAACTGGACATTTGGAGCGCTAAGAGCGTAGTAGTGGAAAAAGGAATATATTCAAATATAAACTACACAGAAGCATTCTGTGAAACTTCTTTCTGATCTGAGCATTCAGCTAACAGAGTTAAACCATACTTTTGATTGAGCAGTTTTGAAACACTCTGTCTGTAGAAAATGCAACTGGACATTCGTAGCGCTAAGTGGGTAATAGTGGAAAAAAGAATATGTTCAAATATAAACTACACAGAAGCATTGTATGAAACTTCTTTCTGTTCTGTGCATTCAACTAACAGAGTTGAACCTTACTTTTGATTGAGCCTTTCTGAAACACTCTTTCTGTAGAAACTGCAATTGGACATTCTGAGCGCTAAGAGGCCTATATTGGGAAAAAGAATGTCTACAAATAAAAACTACACAGAAGAATTGTGTGAAACTTCTTTCTGTTCTGTTTTTTCAACTAAAAGAGTTGAACCTTAGTTTTGATTGAGCCGTTCTGAAACACTCTTTCTGTAGAAAATGCAAGTGAAGATTTGGAGCGCTAAGAGGGTAATAGTGGAAAAAGGAATGTCTCCAAATATAAACTACACAGAATCATTCTGTGAAACTTCTTTCTGATCTGTGCATTCAGCTAACAGAGTTAAAACATACTTTTGATTGAGCAGATCTGAACACTCTTTCTGTAGAAAATGCAACTGGACATTTGGAGCGCTAAGAGAGTAGTAGTGGAAAAAGGAATATATTCAAATATAAACTACACAGAAGCATTCTGTGAAACTTCTTTCTGATCTGAGCATTCAGCTAACAGAGTTAAACCATACTTTTGATTGAGCAGTTTTGAAACACTCTGTCTGTAGAAAATGCAACTGGACATTCGTAGCGCTAAGTGGGTAATAGTGGAAAAAAGAATAGGTTCAAATATAAACTACACAAAAGCATTGTATGAAACTTCTTTCTGTTCTGTGCATTCAACTAACAGAGTTGAACCTTACTTTTGATTGAGCCTTTCTGAAACACTCTTTCTGTAGAATCTGCAATTGGACATTCTGAGCGCTAAGAGGCCTATATTGGGAAAAATAATATCTTCAAATAAAAACTACACAGAAGCATTGTGTGAAACTTATTTCTGATATGTTCATTAAGCTAACAGAGTTAAACCATACTTTTGATTGCGCAGTTCTGAACACTCTTTCTGTAGAAAATGCAAGTGGACATTCGGAGCGCTAAGAGGGTAATAGTGGAAAAAGGAATATATTCAAATATAAACTACACAGTAGCATTCTGTGAAAATTCTTTCTGTTCTGTGCATTCAACTAACAGAGTTGAACCTTACTTTTGATTGAGCCGTTCTGAAACACTCTTTCTGTAGAAACTGCAATTGGACATGCTAAGCGCTAAGAGGCCTACATTGGGAAAAAGAATATCTTCAAATAATAACTACACAGATGCATTCTGTGAAACTTATTTCTGATCTGTAAATTCAGTTAACAGAGATAAAACATATTTTTGATTGAGCAGTTATGAAACACTCTTTTTGTAGAAAATGCAAGTGGAGATTCGGAGCGCTAAGAGGGTAATAGCGGAAAAAGTAATGTCTTCAAATATAAACTACACAGAATCATTCGGTGAAACTTCTTTCTGATCTGTGCATTCAGCTAACAGAGTTAAACCATACTTTTGATTGAGCAGATCTGAACACTCTTTCTGTAGAAAATGCAACTGGACATTTGGAGCGCTAAGAGCGTAGTAGTGGAAAAAGGAATATATTCAAATATAAACTACACAGAAGCATTCTGTGAAACTTCTTTCTGATCTGATCATTCAGCTAACAGAGTTAAACCATACTTTTGATTGAGCAGTTTTGAAACACTCTGTCTGTAGAAAATGCAACTGGACATTCGTAGCGCTAAGTGGGTAATAGTGGAAAAAAGAATATGTTCAAATATAAACTACACAGAAGCATTGTATGAAACTTCTTTCTGTTCTGTGCATTCAACTAACAGAGTTGAACCTTACTTTTGATTGAGCCTTTCTGAAACACTCTTTCTGTAGAAACTGCAATTGGACATTCTGAGCGCTAAGAGGCCTATATTGGGAAAAAGAATGTCTACAAATAAAAACTACACAGAAGAATTGTGTGAAACTTCTTTCTGTTCTGTTTTTTCAACTAAAAGAGTTGAACCTTAGTTTTGATTGAGCCGTTCTGAAACACTCTTTCTGTAGAAAATGCAAGTGAAGATTTGGAGCGCTAAGAGGGTAATAGTGGAAAAAGGAATGTCTCCAAATATAAACTACACAGAATCATTCTGTGAAACTTCTTTCTGATCTGTGCATTCAGCTAACAGAGTTAAAACATACTTTTGATTGAGCAGATCTGAACACTCTTTCTGTAGAAAATGCAACTGGACATTTGGAGCGCTAAGAGAGTAGTAGTGGAAAAAGGAATATATTCAAATATAAACTACACAGAAGCATTCTGTGAAACTTCTTTCTGATCTGAGCATTCAGCTAACAGAGTTAAACCATACTTTTGATTGAGCAGTTTTGAAACACTCTGTCTGTAGAAAATGCAACTGGACATTCGTAGCGCTAAGTGGGTAATAGTGGAAAAAAGAATAGGTTCAAATATAAACTACACAAAAGCATTGTATGAAACTTCTTTCTGTTCTGTGCATTCAACTAACAGAGTTGAACCTTACTTTTGATTGAGCCTTTCTGAAACACTCTTTCTGTAGAAACTGCAATTGGACATTCTGAGCGCTAAGAGGCCTATATTGGGAAAAAAAATATCTTCAAATAAAAACTACACAGAAGCATTGTGTGAAACTTATTTCTGATATGTTCATTAACCTAACAGAGTTAAACCATACTTTTGATTGCGCAGTTCTGAACACTCTTTCTGCAGAAAATGCAAGTGGACATTCGGAGCGCTAAGATGGTAATAGTGGAAAAAGGAATATATTCAAATATAAACTACACAGTAGCATTCTGTGAAAATTCTTTCTGTTCTGTGCATTCAACTAACAGATTTGAACCTTACTTTTGATTGAGCCGTTCTGAAACACTCTTTCTGTAGAAACTGCAATTGGACATGCTAAGCTCTAAGAGGCCTACATTGGGAAAAAGAATATCTTCAAATAAAAACTACACAAATGCATTCTGTGAAACTTATTTCTGATCTGTAAATTCAGTTAACAGAGATAAAACATATTTTTGATTGAGCAGTTATGAAACACTCTTTTCGTAGAAAATGCAAGTGGAGATTCGGAGCGCTAGAGGGTAATAGTGGAAAAAGGAATGTCTTCAAATATAAACTACACAGAATCATTCGGTGAAACTTATTTCTGATCTGTGCATTCAGCTAACAGAGTTAAACCATACTTTTGATTGAGCAGATCTGAACACTCTTTCTGTAGGAAATGCAACTGGACATTTGGAGCGCTAAGAGCGTAGTAGTGGAAAAAGGAATATATTCAAATATAAACTACACAGAAGCATTCTGTGAAACTTCTTTCTGATCTGAGCATTCAGCTAACAGAGTTAAACCATACTTTTGATTGAGCAGTTTTGAAACACTCTGTCTGTAGAAAATGCAACAGGACATTCGTAGCGCTAAGGGGGTAATAGTAAAAAAAAGAATATGTTCAAATATAAACTACACAGAAGCATTGTATGAAACTTCTTTCTGTTCTGTGCATTCAACTAACAGAGTTGAACCTTACTTTTGATTGAGCCGTTCTGAAACACTCTTTCTGTAGAAACTGCAATTGGACATTCTGAGCTCTAAGAGGCCTATATTGGGAAAAAGAATGTCTACAAATAAAAACTACACAGAAGAATTGTGTGAAACTTCTTTCTGTTCTGTTTGTTCAACTAAAAGAGTTGAACCTTAGTTTTGATTGAGCCGTTCTGAAACACTCTTTCTGTAGAAAATGCAAGTGGAGATTCGGAGCGCTAAGAGGGTAATAGTGGAAAAAGGAATGTCTCCAAATATAAACTACACAGAATCATTCTGTGAAACTTCTTTCTGATCTGTGCATTCAGCTAACAGAGTTAAAACATACTTTTGATTGAGCAGATCTGAACACTCTTTCTGTAGAAAGTGCAACTGGACATTTGGAGCGCTAAGAGAGTAGTAGTGGAAAAAGGAATATATTCAAATATAAACTACACAGAAGCATTCTGTGAAACTTCTTTCTGATCTGAGCATTCAGCTAACAGAGTTAAACCATACTTTTGATTGAGCAGTTTTGAAACACTCTGTCTGTAGAAAATGCAACTGGACATTCGTAGCGCTAAGTGGGTAATAGTGGAAAAAATAATATGTTCAAATATAAACTACACAGAAGCATTGTATGAAACTTCTTTCTGTTCTGTGCATTCAACTAACAGAGTTGAACCTTACTTTTGATTGAGCCTTTCTGAAACACTCTTTCTGTAGAAACTGCAATTGGACATTCTGAGCGCTAAGAGGCCTATATTGGGAAAAATAATATCTTCAAATAAATACTACACAGAAGCATTGTGTGAAACTTATTTCTGATATGTTCATTAAGCTAACAGAGTTAAAAAATACTTTTGATTGCGCAGTTCTGAACACTCTTTCTGTAGAAAATGCAAGTGGACATTCGGAGCGCTAAGAGGGTAATAGTGGAAAAAGGAATATATTCAAATATAAACTACACAGTAGCATTCTGTGAAAATTCTTTCTCTTCTGTGCATTCAACTAACAGAGTTGAACCTTACTTTTGATTGAGCCGTTCTGAAACACTCTTTCTGTAGAAACTGCAATTGGACATGCTAAGCGCTAAGAGGCCTACATTGGGAAAATAATATCTTCAAATAAAAACTACACAGATGCATTCTCTGAAACTTATTTCTGATCTGTAAATTCAGTTAACAGAGATAAAACATATTTTTGATTGAGCAGTTATGAAACACTCTTTTTGTAGAAAATGCAAGTGGAGATTCGGAGCGCTAAGAGGGTAATAGTGGAAAAAGGAATGTCTTCAAATATAAACTACACAGAATCATTCGGTGAAACTTCTTTCTGATCTGTGCATTCAGCTAACAGAGTTAAACCATACTTCTGATTGAGCAGATCTGAACACTCTTTCTGTAGAAAATGCAACTGGACATTTGGAGCGCTAAGAGCGTAGTAGTGGAAAAAGGAATATATTCAAATATAAACTACACAGAAGCATGCTGTGAAACTTCTTTCTGATCTGAGCATTCAGCTAACAGAGTTAAACCATACTTTTGATTGAGCAGTTTTGAAACACTCTGTCTGTAGAAAATGCAACTGGACATTCGTAGCGCTAAGTGGGTAATAGTGGAAAAAATAATATGTTCAAATATAAACTACACAGAAGCATTGTATGAAACTTCTTTCTGTTCTGTGCATTCAACTAACAGAGTTGAACCTTACTTTTGATTGATCCTTTCTGAAACACTCTTTCTGTAGAATCTGCAATTGGACATTCTGAGCGCTAAGAGGCCTATATTGGGAAAAATAATATCTTCAAATAAAAACTACACAGAAGCATTGTGAGAAACTTATTTCTGATATGTTCATTAAGCTAACAGAGTTAAACCATACTTTTGATTGCGCAGTTCTGAACACTCTTTCTGTAGAAAATGCAAGTGGACATTCGGAGCGCTAAGAGGGTAATAGTGGAAAAAGGAATATATTCAAATATAAACTACACAGTAGCATTCTGTGAAAATTCTTTCTGTTCTGTGCATTCAACTAACAGAGTTGAACCTTACTTTTGATTGAGCCGTTCTGAAACACTCTTTCTGTAGAAACTGCAATTGGACATGCTAAGCGCTAAGAGGCCTACATTGGGAAAAAGAATATCTTCAAATAATAACTACACAGATGCATTCTGTGAAACTTATTTCTGATCTGTAAATTCAGTTAACAGAGATAAAACATATTTTTGATTGAGCAGTTATGAAACACTCTTTTTGTAGAAAATGCAAGTGGAGATTCGGAGCGCTAAGAGGGTAATAGCGGAAAAAGTAATGTCTTCAAATATAAACTACACAGAATCATTCGGTGAAACTTCTTTCTGATCTGTGCATTCAGCTAACAGAGTTAAACCATACTTTTGATTGAGCAGATCTGAACACTCTTTCTGTAGAAAATGCAACTGGACATTTGGAGCGCTAAGAGCGTAGTAGTGGAAAAAGGAATATATTCAAATATAAACTACACAGAAGCATTCTGTGAAACTTCTTTCTGATCTGAGCATTCAGCTAACAGAGTTAAACCATACTTTTGATTGAGCAGTTTTGAAACACTCTGTCTGTAGAAAATGCAACTGGACATTCGTAGCGCTAAGTGGGTAATAGTGGAAAAAAGAATATGTTCAAATATAAACTACACAGAAGCATTGTATGAAACTTCTTTCTGTTCTGTGCATTCAACTAACAGAGTTGAACCTTACTTTTGATTGAGCCTTTCTGAAACACTCTTTCTGTAGAAACTGCAATTGGACATTCTGAGCGCTAAGAGGCCTATATTGGGAAAAAGAATGTCTACAAATAAAAACTACACAGAAGAATTGTGTGAAACTTCTTTCTGTTCTGTTTTTTCAACTAAAAGAGTTGAACCTTAGTTTTGATTGAGCCGTTCTGAAACACTCTTTCTGTAGAAAATGCAAGTGAAGATTTGGAGCGCTAAGAGGGTAATAGTGGAAAAAGGAATGTCTCCAAATATAAACTACACAGAATCATTCTGTGAAACTTCTTTCTGATCTGTGCATTCAGCTAACAGAGTTAAAACATACTTTTGATTGAGCAGATCTGAACACTCTTTCTGTAGAAAATGCAACTGGACATTTGGAGCGCTAAGAGAGTAGTAGTGGAAAAAGGAATATATTCAAATATAAACTACACAGAAGCATTCTGTGAAACTTCTTTCTGATCTGAGCATTCAGCTAACAGAGTTAAACCATACTTTTGATTGAGCAGTTTTGAAACACTCTGTCTGTAGAAAATGCAACTGGACATTCGTAGCGCTAAGTGGGTAATAGTGGAAAAAAGAATAGGTTCAAATATAAACTACACAAAAGCATTGTATGAAACTTCTTTCTGTTCTGTGCATTCAACTAACAGAGTTGAACCTTACTTTTGATTGAGCCTTTCTGAAACACTCTTTCTGTAGAATCTGCAATTGGACATTCTGAGCGCTAAGAGGCCTATATTGGGAAAAATAATATCTTCAAATAAAAACTACACAGAAGCATTGTGTGAAACTTATTTCTGATATGTTCATTAAGCTAACAGAGTTAAACCATACTTTTGATTGCGCAGTTCTGAACACTCTTTCTGTAGAAAATGCAAGTGGACATTCGGAGCGCTAAGAGGGTAATAGTGGAAAAAGGAATATATTCAAATATAAACTACACAGTAGCATTCTGTGAAAATTCTTTCTGTTCTGTGCATTCAACTAACAGAGTTGAACCTTACTTTTGATTGAGCCGTTCTGAAACACTCTTTCTGTAGAAACTGCAATTGGACATGCTAAGCGCTAAGAGGCCTACATTGGGAAAAAGAATATCTTCAAATAATAACTACACAGATGCATTCTGTGAAACTTATTTCTGATCTGTAAATTCAGTTAACAGAGATAAAACATATTTTTGATTGAGCAGTTATGAAACACTCTTTTTGTAGAAAATGCAAGTGGAGATTCGGAGCGCTAAGAGGGTAATAGCGGAAAAAGTAATGTCTTCAAATATAAACTACACAGAATCATTCGGTGAAACTTCTTTCTGATCTGTGCATTCAGCTAACAGAGTTAAACCATACTTTTGATTGAGCAGATCTGAACACTCTTTCTGTAGAAAATGCAACTGGACATTTGGAGCGCTAAGAGCGTAGTAGTGGAAAAAGGAATATATTCAAATATAAACTACACAGAAGCATTCTGTGAAACTTCTTTCTGATCTGATCATTCAGCTAACAGAGTTAAACCATACTTTTGATTGAGCAGTTTTGAAACACTCTGTCTGTAGAAAATGCAACTGGACATTCGTAGCGCTAAGTGGGTAATAGTGGAAAAAAGAATATGTTCAAATATAAACTACACAGAAGCATTGTATGAAACTTCTTTCTGTTCTGTGCATTCAACTAACAGAGTTGAACCTTACTTTTGATTGAGCCTTTCTGAAACACTCTTTCTGTAGAAACTGCAATTGGACATTCTGAGCGCTAAGAGGCCTATATTGGGAAAAAGAATGTCTACAAATAAAAACTACACAGAAGAATTGTGTGAAACTTCTTTCTGTTCTGTTTTTTCAACTAAAAGAGTTGAACCTTAGTTTTGATTGAGCCGTTCTGAAACACTCTTTCTGTAGAAAATGCAAGTGAAGATTTGGAGCGCTAAGAGGGTAATAGTGGAAAAAGGAATGTCTCCAAATATAAACTACACAGAATCATTCTGTGAAACTTCTTTCTGATCTGTGCATTCAGCTAACAGAGTTAAAACATACTTTTGATTGAGCAGATCTGAACACTCTTTCTGTAGAAAATGCAACTGGACATTTGGAGCGCTAAGAGAGTAGTAGTGGAAAAAGGAATATATTCAAATATAAACTACACAGAAGCATTCTGTGAAACTTCTTTCTGATCTGAGCATTCAGCTAACAGAGTTAAACCATACTTTTGATTGAGCAGTTTTGAAACACTCTGTCTGTAGAAAATGCAACTGGACATTCGTAGCGCTAAGTGGGTAATAGTGGAAAAAAGAATAGGTTCAAATATAAACTACACAAAAGCATTGTATGAAACTTCTTTCTGTTCTGTGCATTCAACTAACAGAGTTGAACCTTACTTTTGATTGAGCCTTTCTGAAACACTCTTTCTGTAGAAACTGCAATTGGACATTCTGAGCGCTAAGAGGCCTATATTGGGAAAAAAAATATCTTCAAATAAAAACTACACAGAAGCATTGTGTGAAACTTATTTCTGATATGTTCATTAACCTAACAGAGTTAAACCATACTTTTGATTGCGCAGTTCTGAACACTCTTTCTGCAGAAAATGCAAGTGGACATTCGGAGCGCTAAGATGGTAATAGTGGAAAAAGGAATATATTCAAATATAAACTACACAGTAGCATTCTGTGAAAATTCTTTCTGTTCTGTGCATTCAACTAACAGATTTGAACCTTACTTTTGATTGAGCCGTTCTGAAACACTCTTTCTGTAGAAACTGCAATTGGACATGCTAAGCTCTAAGAGGCCTACATTGGGAAAAAGAATATCTTCAAATAAAAACTACACAAATGCATTCTGTGAAACTTATTTCTGATCTGTAAATTCAGTTAACAGAGATAAAACATATTTTTGATTGAGCAGTTATGAAACACTCTTTTCGTAGAAAATGCAAGTGGAGATTCGGAGCGCTAGAGGGTAATAGTGGAAAAAGGAATGTCTTCAAATATAAACTACACAGAATCATTCGGTGAAACTTATTTCTGATCTGTGCATTCAGCTAACAGAGTTAAACCATACTTTTGATTGAGCAGATCTGAACACTCTTTCTGTAGGAAATGCAACTGGACATTTGGAGCGCTAAGAGCGTAGTAGTGGAAAAAGGAATATATTCAAATATAAACTACACAGAAGCATTCTGTGAAACTTCTTTCTGATCTGAGCATTCAGCTAACAGAGTTAAACCATACTTTTGATTGAGCAGTTTTGAAACACTCTGTCTGTAGAAAATGCAACAGGACATTCGTAGCGCTAAGGGGGTAATAGTAAAAAAAAGAATATGTTCAAATATAAACTACACAGAAGCATTGTATGAAACTTCTTTCTGTTCTGTGCATTCAACTAACAGAGTTGAACCTTACTTTTGATTGAGCCGTTCTGAAACACTCTTTCTGTAGAAACTGCAATTGGACATTCTGAGCTCTAAGAGGCCTATATTGGGAAAAAGAATGTCTACAAATAAAAACTACACAGAAGAATTGTGTGAAACTTCTTTCTGTTCTGTTTGTTCAACTAAAAGAGTTGAACCTTAGTTTTGATTGAGCCGTTCTGAAACACTCTTTCTGTAGAAAATGCAAGTGGAGATTCGGAGCGCTAAGAGGGTAATAGTGGAAAAAGGAATGTCTCCAAATATAAACTACACAGAATCATTCTGTGAAACTTCTTTCTGATCTGTGCATTCAGCTAACAGAGTTAAAACATACTTTTGATTGAGCAGATCTGAACACTCTTTCTGTAGAAAGTGCAACTGGACATTTGGAGCGCTAAGAGAGTAGTAGTGGAAAAAGGAATATATTCAAATATAAACTACACAGAAGCATTCTGTGAAACTTCTTTCTGATCTGAGCATTCAGCTAACAGAGTTAAACCATACTTTTGATTGAGCAGTTTTGAAACACTCTGTCTGTAGAAAATGCAACTGGACATTCGTAGCGCTAAGTGGGTAATAGTGGAAAAAATAATATGTTCAAATATAAACTACACAGAAGCATTGTATGAAACTTCTTTCTGTTCTGTGCATTCAACTAACAGAGTTGAACCTTACTTTTGATTGAGCCTTTCTGAAACACTCTTTCTGTAGAAACTGCAATTGGACATTCTGAGCGCTAAGAGGCCTATATTGGGAAAAATAATATCTTCAAATAAATACTACACAGAAGCATTGTGTGAAACTTATTTCTGATATGTTCATTAAGCTAACAGAGTTAAAAAATACTTTTGATTGCGCAGTTCTGAACACTCTTTCTGTAGAAAATGCAAGTGGACATTCGGAGCGCTAAGAGGGTAATAGTGGAAAAAGGAATATATTCAAATATAAACTACACAGTAGCATTCTGTGAAAATTCTTTCTCTTCTGTGCATTCAACTAACAGAGTTGAACCTTACTTTTGATTGAGCCGTTCTGAAACACTCTTTCTGTAGAAACTGCAATTGGACATGCTAAGCGCTAAGAGGCCTACATTGGGAAAATAATATCTTCAAATAAAAACTACACAGATGCATTCTCTGAAACTTATTTCTGATCTGTAAATTCAGTTAACAGAGATAAAACATATTTTTGATTGAGCAGTTATGAAACACTCTTTTTGTAGAAAATGCAAGTGGAGATTCGGAGCGCTAAGAGGGTAATAGTGGAAAAAGGAATGTCTTCAAATATAAACTACACAGAATCATTCGGTGAAACTTCTTTCTGATCTGTGCATTCAGCTAACAGAGTTAAACCATACTTCTGATTGAGCAGATCTGAACACTCTTTCTGTAGAAAATGCAACTGGACATTTGGAGCGCTAAGAGCGTAGTAGTGGAAAAAGGAATATATTCAAATATAAACTACACAGAAGCATGCTGTGAAACTTCTTTCTGATCTGAGCATTCAGCTAACAGAGTTAAACCATACTTTTGATTGAGCAGTTTTGAAACACTCTGTCTGTAGAAAATGCAACTGGACATTCGTAGCGCTAAGTGGGTAATAGTGGAAAAAATAATATGTTCAAATATAAACTACACAGAAGCATTGTATGAAACTTCTTTCTGTTCTGTGCATTCAACTAACAGAGTTGAACCTTACTTTTGATTGATCCTTTCTGAAACACTCTTTCTGTAGAATCTGCAATTGGACATTCTGAGCGCTAAGAGGCCTATATTGGGAAAAATAATATCTTCAAATAAAAACTACACAGAAGCATTGTGAGAAACTTATTTCTGATATGTTCATTAAGCTAACAGAGTTAAACCATACTTTTGATTGCGCAGTTCTGAACACTCTTTCTGTAGAAAATGCAAGTGGACATTCGGAGCGCTAAGAGGGTAATAGTGGAAAAAGGAATATATTCAAATATAAACTACACAGTAGCATTCTGTGAAAATTCTTTCTGTTCTGTGCATTCAACTAACAGAGTTGAACCTTACTTTTGATTGAGCCGTTCTGAAACACTCTTTCTGTAGAAACTGCAATTGGACATGCTAAGCGCTAAGAGGCCTACATTGGGAAAAAGAATATCTTCAAATAATAACTACACAGATGCATTCTGTGAAACTTATTTCTGATCTGTAAATTCAGTTAACAGAGATAAAACATATTTTTGATTGAGCAGTTATGAAACACTCTTTTTGTAGAAAATGCAAGTGGAGATTCGGAGCGCTAAGAGGGTAATAGCGGAAAAAGTAATGTCTTCAAATATAAACTACACAGAATCATTCGGTGAAACTTCTTTCTGATCTGTGCATTCAGCTAACAGAGTTAAACCATACTTTTGATTGAGCAGATCTGAACACTCTTTCTGTAGAAAATGCAACTGGACATTTGGAGCGCTAAGAGCGTAGTAGTGGAAAAAGGAATATATTCAAATATAAACTACACAGAAGCATTCTGTGAAACTTCTTTCTGATCTGAGCATTCAGCTAACAGAGTTAAACCATACTTTTGATTGAGCAGTTTTGAAACACTCTGTCTGTAGAAAATGCAACTGGACATTCGTAGCGCTAAGTGGGTAATAGTGGAAAAAAGAATATGTTCAAATATAAACTACACAGAAGCATTGTATGAAACTTCTTTCTGTTCTGTGCATTCAACTAACAGAGTTGAACCTTACTTTTGATTGAGCCTTTCTGAAACACTCTTTCTGTAGAAACTGCAATTGGACATTCTGAGCGCTAAGAGGCCTATATTGGGAAAAAAAATATCTTCAAATAAAAACTACACAGAAGCATTGTGTGAAACTTATTTCTGATATGTTCATTAACCTAACAGAGTTAAACCATACTTTTGATTGCGCAGTTCTGAACACTCTTTCTGCAGAAAATGCAAGTGGACATTCGGAGCGCTAAGATGGTAATAGTGGAAAAAGGAATATATTCAAATATAAACTACACAGTAGCATTCTGTGAAAATTCTTTCTGTTCTGTGCATTCAACTAACAGATTTGAACCTTACTTTTGATTGAGCCGTTCTGAAACACTCTTTCTGTAGAAACTGCAATTGGACATGCTAAGCTCTAAGAGGCCTACATTGGGAAAAAGAATATCTTCAAATAAAAACTACACAGATGCATTCTGTGAAACTTATTTCTGATCTGTAAATTCAGTTAACAGAGATAAAACATATTTTTGATTGAGCAGTTATGAAACACTCTTTTCGTAGAAAATGCAAGTGGAGATTCGGAGCGCTAGAGGGTAATAGTGGAAAAAGGAATGTCTTCAAATATAAACTACACAGAATCATTCGGTGAAACTTCTTTCTGATCTGTGCATTCAGCTAACAGAGTTAAACCATACTTTTGATTGAGCAGATCTGAACACTCTTTCTGTAGGAAATGCAACTGGACATTTGGAGCGCTAAGAGCGTAGTAGTGGAAAAAGGAATATATTCAAATATAAACTACACAGAAGCATTCTGTGAAACTTCTTTCTGATCTGAGCATTCAGCTAACAGAGTTAAACCATACTTTTGATTGAGCAGTTTTGAAACACTCTGTCTGTAGAAAATGCAACAGGACATTCGTAGCGCTAAGTGGGTAATAGTGGAAAAAATAATATGTTCAAATATAAACTACACAGAAGCATTGTATGAAACTTCTTTCTGTTCTGTGCATTCAACTAACAGAGTTGAACCTTACTTTTGATTGAGCCGTTCTGAAACACTCTTTCTGTAGAAACTGCAATTGGACATTCTGAGCTCTAAGAGGCCTATATTGGGAAAAAGAATGTCTACAAATAAAAACTACACAGAAGAATTGTGTGAAACTCGTTTCTGTTCTGTTTGTTCAACTAAAAGAGTTGAACCTTAGTTTTGATTGAGCCGTTCTGAAACACTCTTTCTGTAGAAAATGCAAGTGGAGATTCGGAGCTCTAAGAGGGTAATAGTGGAGAAAGGAATGTCTCCAAATATAAACTACACAGAATCATTTTGTGAAACTTCTTTCTGATCTGTGCATTCAGCTAACAGAGTTAAACCATACTTTTGATTGAGCAGATCTGAACACTCTTTCTGTAGAAAATGCAACTGGACTTTTGGAGCGCTAAGAGAGTAGTAGTGGAAAAAGGAATATATTCAAATATAAGCTACACAGAAGCATTCTGTGAAACTTCTTTCTGATCTGAGCATTCAGCTAACAGAGTTAAACCATACTTTTGATTGAGCAGTTTTGAAACACTCTGTCTGTAGAAAATGCAACTGGACATTCGTAGCGCTAAGTGGGTAATAGTGGAAAAAAGAATATGTTCAAATATAAACTACACAAAAGCATTGTATGAAACTTCTTTCTGTTCTGTGCATTCAACTAACAGAGTTGAACCTTACTTTTGATTGAGCCTTTCTGAAACACTCTTTCTGTAGAAACTGCAATTGGACATTCTCAGCGCTAAGAGGCCTATATTGGGAAAAACAAGATCTTCAAATAAAAACTACACAGAAGCATTGTGTGAAACTTATTTCTGATATGTTCATTAAGCTAACAGAGTTAAACCATACTTTTGATTGCGCAGTTCTGAACACTCTTTCTGCAGAAAATGCAAGTGGACATTCGGAGCGCTAAGATGGTAATAGTGGAAAAAGGAATATATTCAAATATAAACTACACAGTAGCATTCTGTGAAAATTCTTTCTGTTCTGTGCATTCAACTAACAGATTTGAACCTAACTTTTGATTGAGCCGTTTTGAAACACTCTTTCTGTAGAAACTGCAATTGGACATGCTAAGCGCTAAGAGGCCTACATTGGGAAAAAGAATATCTTCAAATAAAAACTACACAGATGCATTCTGTGAAACTTATTTCTGATCTGTAAATTCAGTTAACAGAGATAAAACATATTTTTGATTGAGCAGTTATGAAACACTCTTTTTGTAGAAAATACAAGTGGAGATTCGGAACGCTAGAGGGTAATAGTGGAAAAAGGAATGTCTTCAAATATAAACTACACAGAATCATTCGGTGAAACTTCTTTCTGATCTGTGCATTCAGCTAACAGAGTTAAACCATACTTTTGATTGAGCAGATCTGAACACTCTTTCTGTAGAAAATGCAACTGGACATTTGGAGCGCTAAGAGAGTAGTAGTGGAAAAAGGAATATATTCAAATATAAACTACACAGAAGCATTCTGTGAAACTTCTTTCTGATCTGAGCATTCAGCTAACAGAGTTAAACCATACTTTTGATTGAGCAGTTTTGAAACACTCTTTCTGCAGAAAATGCAAGTGGACATTCGGAGCGCTTAGAGGGTAATATTGGAAAAAGGAATATATTCAAATATAAACTACACAGTAGCATTCTGTGAAACTTCTTTCTGTTCTGTGCATTCAACTAACAGAGTTGAACCTTACTTTTGATTGAGCCGTTCTGAAACACTCTTTCTGTAGAAACTGCAATTGGACATGCTAAGCGCTAAGAGGCCTACATTGGGAAAAAGAATATCTTCAAATAAAAACTACACAGATGCATTCTGTGAAACTTATTTCTGATCTGTAAATTCAGTTAACAGAGATAAAACATATTTTTGATTGAGCAGTTATGGAACACTCTTTTTGTAGAAAATGCAAGTGGAGATTCGGAGCGCTAAGAGGGTAATAGTGGAAAAAGGAATGTCTTCAAATATAAACTACACAGAATCATTCGGTGAAACTTCTTTCTGATCTGTGCATTCAGCTCACAGAGTTAAAACATACTTTTGATTGAGCAGATCTGAACACTCTTTCTGTAGAAAATGCAACTGGACATTTGGAGCGCTAAGAGCGTAGTAGTGGAAAAAGGAATATATTCAAATATAAACTACACAGAAGCATTCTGTGAAACTTCTTTCTGATCTGAGCATTCAGCTAACAGAGTTAAACCATACTTTTGATTGAGCAGTTTTGAAACACTCTGTCTGTAGAAAATGCAACAGGACATTCGTAGCGCTAAGTGGGTAATAGTGGAAAAAAGAATATGTTCAAATATAAACTACACAGAAGCATTGTATGAAACTTCTTTCTGTTCTGTGCATTCAACTAACAGAGTTGAACCTTACTTTTGATTGAGCCGTTCTGAAACACTCTTTCTGTAGAAACTGCAATTGGACATTCTGAGCTCTAAGAGGCCTATATTGGGAAAAACAATGTCTACAAATAAAAACTACACAGAAGAATTGTGTGAAACTCCTTTCTGTTCTGTTTGTTCAACTAAAAGAGTTGAACCTTAGTTTTGATTGAGCCGTTCTGAAACACTCTTTCTGTAGAAAATGCAAGTGGAGATTCGGAGCTCTAAGAGGGTAATAGTGGAGAAAGGAATGTCTCCAAATATAAACTACACAGAATCATTTTGTGAAACTTCTTTCTGATCTGTGCATTCAGCTAACAGAGTTAAACCATACTTTTGATTGAGCAGATCTGAACACTCTTTCTGTAGAAAATGCAACTGGACTTTTGGAGCGCTAAGAGAGTAGTAGTGGAAAAAGGAATATATTCAAATATAAGCTACACAGAAGCATTCTGTGAAACTTCTTTCTGATCTGAGCATTCAGCTAACAGAGTTAAACCATACTTTTGATTGAGCAGTTTTGAAACACTCTGTCTGTAGAAAATGCAACTGGACATTCGTAGCGCTAAGTGGGTAATAGTGGAAAAAAGAATATGTTCAAATATAAACTACACAAAAGCATTGTATGAAACATCTTTCTGTTCTGTGCATTCAACTAACAGAGTTGAACCTTACTTTTGATTGAGCCTTTCTGAAACACTCTTTCTGTAGAAACTGCAATTGGACATTCTCAGCGCTAAGAGGCCTATATTGGGAAAAACAAGATCTTCAAATAAAAACTACACAGAAGCATTGTGTGAAACTTATTTCTGATATGTTCATTAAGCTAACAGAGTTAAACCATACTTTTGATTGCGCAGTTCTGAACACTCTTTCTGCAGAAAATGCAAGTGGACATTCGGAGCGCTAAGATGGTAATAGTGGAAAAAGGAATATATTCAAATATAAACTACACAGTAGCATTCTGTGAAAATTCTTTCTGTTCTGTGCATTCAACTAACAGATTTGAACCTAACTTTTGATTGAGCCGTTCTGAAACACTCTTTCTGTAGAAACTGCAATTGGACATGCTAAGCGCTAAGAGGCCTACATTGGGAAAAAGAATATCTTCAAATAAAAACTACACAGATGCATTCTGTGAAACTTATTTCTGATCTGTAAATTCAGTTAACAGAGATAAAACATATTTTTGATTGAGCAGTTATGAAACACTCTTTTTGTAGAAAATACAAGTGGAGATTCGGAACGCTAGAGGGTAATAGTGGAAAAAGGAATGTCTTCAAATATAAACTACACAGAATCATTCGGTGAAACTTCTTTCTGATCTGTGCATTCAGCTAACAGAGTTAAACCATACTTTTGATTGAGCAGATCTGAACACTCTTTCTGTAGAAAATGCAACTGGACATTTGGAGCGCTAAGAGAGTAGTAGTGGAAAAAGGAATATATTCAAATATAAACTACACAGAAGCATTCTGTGAAACTTCTTTCTGATCTGAGCATTCAGCTAACAGAGTTAAACCATACTTTTGATTGAGCAGTTTTGAAACACTCTTTCTGCAGAAAATGCAAGTGGACATTCGGAGCGCTTAGAGGGTAATATTGGAAAAAGGAATATATTCAAATATAAACTACACAGTAGCATTCTGTGAAACTTCTTTCTGTTCTGTGCATTCAACTAACAGAGTTGAACCTTACTTTTGATTGAGCCGTTCTGAAACACTCTTTCTGTAGAAACTGCAATTGGACATGCTAAGCGCTAAGAGGCCTACATTGGGAAAAAGAATATCTTCAAATAAAAACTACACAGATGCATTCTGTGAAACTTATTTCTGATCTGTAAATTCAGTTAACAGAGATAAAACATATTTTTGATTGAGCAGTTATGGAACACTCTTTTTGTAGAAAATGCAAGTGGAGATTCGGAGCGCTAAGAGGGTAATAGTGGAAAAAGGAATGTCTTCAAATATAAACTACACAGAATCATTCGGTGAAACTTCTTTCTGATCTGTGCATTCAGCTCACAGAGTTAAACCATACTTTTGATTGAGCAGATCTGAACACTCTTTCTGTAGAAAATGCAACTGGACATTTGGAGCGCTAAGAGCGTAGTAGTGGAAAAAGGAATATATTCAAATATAAACTACACAGAAGCATTCTGTGAAACTTCTTTCTGATCTGAGCATTCAGCTAACAGAGTTAAACCATACTTTTGATTGAGCAGTTTTGAAACACTCTGTCTGTAGAAAATGCAACTGGACATTCGTAGCGCTAAGTGGGTAATAGTGGAAAAAAGAATATGTTCAAATATAAACTACACAGAAGCATTGTATGAAACTTCTTTCTGTTCTGTGCATTCAACTAACAGAGTTGAACCTTACTTTTGATTGAGCCGTTCTGAAACACTCTTTCTGTAGAAACTGCAATTGGACATTCTGAGCGCTAAGAGGCCTATATTGGGAAAAAGAATGTCTACAAATAAAAACTACACAGAAGAATTGTGTGAAACTTCTTTCTGTTCTGTTTGTTCAACTAAAATAGTTGAACCTTTGTTTTGATTGAGCCGTTCTGAAACACTCTTTCTGTAGAAAATGCAAGTGGAGATTCGGAGCGCTAAGAGGGTAATAGTGGAAAAAGGAATGTCTCCAAATATAAACTACACAGAGTCATTCTGTGAAACATCTTTCTGATCTGTGCATTCAGCTAACAGAGTTAAACCATACTTTTGATTGAGCAGATCTGAACACTCTTTCTGTAGAAAATGCAACTGGACATTTGGAGCCCTAAGAGAGTAGTAGTGGAAAAAGGAATATATTCAAATATAAACTACACAGAAGCATTCTGTGAAACTTCTTTCTGATCTGAGCATTCAGCTAACAGAGTTAAACCATACTTTTGATTGAGCAGTTTTGAAACACTCTGTCTGTAGAAAATGCAACTGGACATTCGTAGCGCTAAGTGGGTAATAGTGGAAAAAAGAATATGCTCAAATATAAACTACACAGAAGCATTGTATGAAACTTCTTTCTGTTCTGTGCATTCAACTAACAGAGTTGAACCTTACTTTTGATTGAGCCTTTCTGAAACACTCTTTCTGTAGAAACTGCAATTGGACATTCTGAGCGCTAAGAGGCCTATATTGGGAAAAATAATATCTTCAAATAAAAACTACCCAGAAGCATTGTGTGAAACTTATTTCTGATATGTTCATTAAGCTAACAGAGTTAAACCATACTTTTGATTGCGCAGTTCTGAACACTCTTTCTGCAGAAAATGCAAGTGGACATTCGGAGCGCTAAGATGGTAATAGTGGAAAAAGGAATATATTCAAATATAAACTACACAGTAGCATTCTGTGAAAATACTTTCTGTTCTGTGCATTCAACTAACAGAGTTGAACCTTACTTTTGATTGAGCCGTTCTGAATACTCTTTCTGTAGAAACTGCAATTGGACATGCTAAGCGCTAAGAGGCCTACATTGGGAAAAAGAATATCTTCAAATAAAAACTACACAGATGCATTCTGTGAAACATATTTCTGATCTGTAAATTCAGTTAACAGAGATAAAACATATTTTTGATTGAGCAGTTATGAAACACTCTTTTTGTAGAAAATGCCAGTGGAGATTCGGAGCGCTAAGAGGTAATAGTGGAAAAAGGAATGTCTTCAAATATAAACTACACAGAATCAATCGGTGAAACTTCTTTCTGATGTGTGCATTCAGCTAACAGAGTTAAACCATACTTTTGATTGAGCAGATCTGAACACTCTTTCTGTAGAAAATGCAACTGGACATTTGGAGCGCTAAGAGCGTAGTAGTGGAAAAAGGAATATATTCAAATATAAACTACACAGAAGCATTCTGTGAAACTTCTTTCTGATCTGAGCATTCAGCTAACAGAGTTAAACCATACTTTTGATTGAGCAGTTTTGAAACACTCTGTCTGTAGAAAATGCAACTGGACATTCGTAGCGCTAAGTGGGTAATAGTGGAAAAAAGAATATGTGCAAATAGGAACTACACAGAAGCATTGTATGAAACTTCTTTCTGTTCTGTGCATTCAACTAACAGAGTTGAACCTTACTTTTGATTGAGCCGTTCTGAAACACTCTTTCTGTAGAAACTGCAATTGGACATTCTGAGCGCTAAGAGGCCTATATTGGGAAAAAGAATGTCTACAAATAAAAACTACACAGAAGGATTGTGTGAAACTTCTTTCTGTTCTGTTTGTTCAACTAAAAGAGTTGAACCTTAGTTTTGATTGAGCCGTTCTGAAACACTCTTTCTGTAGAAAATGCAAGTGGAGATTCGGAGCGCTAAGAGGGTAATAGCAGAGAAAGGAATGTCTCCAAATATAAACTACACAGAATCATTTTGTGAAACTTCTTTCTGATCTGTGCATTCAGCTAACAGAGTTAAACCATACTTTTGATTGAGCAGATCTGAACACTCTTTCTGTAGAAAATGCAACTGGACTTTTGGAGCGCTAAGAGAGTAGTAGTGGAAAAAGGAATATATTCAAATATAAACTACACAGAAGCATTCTGTGAAACTTCTTTCTGATCTGAGCATTCAGCTGACAGAGTTAAACCATACTTTTGATTGAGCAGTTTTGAAACACTCTGTCTGTAGAAAATGCAACTGGACATTCGTAGTGCTAAGTGGGTAATAGTGGAAAAAAGAATATGTTCAAATATAAACTACACAGAAGCATTGTATGAAACTTCTTTCTGTTCTGTGCATTCAACTAACAGAGTTGAACCTTACTTTTGATTGAGCCTTTCTGAAACACTCTTTCTGTAGAAACTGCAATTGGACATTCTGAGCGCTAAGAGGCCTATATTGGGAAAAATAATATCTTCAAATAAAAACTACACAGAAGCATTGTGTGAAACTTATTTCTGATATGTTCATTAAGCTAACAGAGTTAAACCATACTTTTGATTGCGCAGTTCTGAACACTCTTTCTGTAGAAAATGCAAGTGGACATTCGGAGCGCTAAGAGGGTAATAGTGGAAAAAGGAATATATTCAAATATAAACTACACAGTATCATTCTGTGAAAATTCTTTCTGTTCTGTGCATTCAACTAACAGATTTGAACCTTACTTTTGATTGAGCCGTTCTGAAACACTCTTTCTGTAGAAACTGCAATTGGACATGCTAAGCGCTAAGAGGCCTACATTGGGAAAAAAATATCTTCAAATAAAAACTACACAGATGCATTCCCTGAAACTTATTTCTGATCTGTAAATTCAGTTAACAGAGATAAAACATATTTTTGATTGAGCAGTTATGAAACACTCTTTTTGTAGAAAATGCAAGTGGAGATTCGGAGCGCTAAGTGGGTAATAGTGGAAAAAGGAATGTCTTCAAATATAAACTACACAGAATCATTCGGTGAAACTTCTTTCTGATCTGTGCATTCAGCCAACAGAGTTAAACCATACTTCTGATTGAGCAGATCTGAACACTCTTTCTGTAGAAAATGCAACTGGACATTTGGAGCGCTAAGAGAGTAGTAGTGGAAAAAGGAATATATTCATATATAAACTACACAGAAGCATTCTGTGAAACTTCTTTCTGATCTGAGCATTCAGCTAACAGAGTTAAACCATACTTTTGATTGAGCAGTTTTGAAACACTCTGTCTGTAGAAAATGCAACTGGACATTCATAGCGCTAAGTGGGTAATAGTGGAAAAAAGAATATGTTCAAATATAAACTACACAGAAGCATTGTATGAAACTTCTTTCTGTTCTGTGCATTCAACTAACAGAGTTGAACCTTACTTTTCATTGAGCCGTTCTGAAACACTCTTTCTGTAGAAACTGCAATTGGACATTCTGAGCACTAAGAGGCCTATATTGGGAAAAATAATATCTTCAAATAAAAACTACACAGAAGCATTGTGTGAAAATTATTTCTGATATGTTCATTAAGCTAACAGAGTTAAACCATACTTTTGATTGCGCAGTTCTGAACACTCTTTCTGTAGAAAATGCAAGTGGACATTCGGAGCGCTAAGAGGGTAATAGTGGAAAAAGGAATATATTCAAATATAAACTACACAGCAGCATTCTGTGAAAATTCTTTCTGTTCTGTGCATTCAACTAACAGAGTTGAACCTTACTTTTGAATGAGCCGTTCTGAAACACTCTTTCTGTAGAAACTGCAATTGGACATGCTAAGCGCTAAGAGGCCTACATTGGGAAAAAGAATATCTTCAAATAAAAACTACACAGATGCATTCTGTGAAACTTATTTCTGATCTGTAAATTCAGTTAACGGAGATAAAACCTATTTTTGATTGAGCAGTTATGAAACACTCTTTTTGTAGAAAATGCAAGTGGAGATTCGGAGCGCTAAGAGGGTAATAGTGGAAAAAGGAATGTCTTCAAATATAAACTACACAGAATCATTCGGTGAAACTTCTTTCTGATCTGTGCATTCAGCTAACAGAGTTAAACCATACTTTTGATTGAGCAGATCTGAACACTCTTTCTGTAGAAAATGCAACTGGACATTTGGAGCGCTAAGAGCGTAGTAGTGGAAAAAGGAATATATTCAAATATAAACTACACAGAAGCATTCTGTGAAACTTCTTTCTGATCTGAGCATTCAGCTAACAGAGTTAAACCATACTTTTGATTGAGCAGTTTTGAAACACTCTGTCTGTAGAAAATGCAACTGGACATTCGTAGCGCTAAGTGGGTAATAGTGGAAAAAAGAATATATTCAAATATAAACTACACAGAAGCATTGTATGAAATTTCTTTCTGTTCTGTGCATTCAACTAACAGAGTTGAACCTTACTTTTGATTGAGCCGTTCTGAAACACTCTTTCTGTAGAAACTGCAATTGGACATTCTGAGCGCTAAGAGGCCTATATTGGGAAAAAGAATGTCTACAAATAAAAACTACACAGAAGAATTGTGTGAAACTTCTTTCTGTTCTGTTTGTTCAACTAAAAGTGTTGAACCTTAGTTTTGATTGAGCCGTTCTGAAACACTCTTTCTGTAGAAAATGCAAGTGGAGATTCGGAGCGCTAAGAGGGTAATAGTGGAAAAAGGAATGTCTCCAAATATAAACTACACAGAATCATTCTGTGAAACTTCTTTCTGATCTGTGCATTCAGCTAACAGAGTTAAACCATACTTTTAATTGAACAGATCTGAACACTCTTTCTGTAGAAAATGCAACTGGACATTTGGAGCGCTAAGAGAGTAGTAGTGGAAAAAGGAATATATTCAAATATAAACTACACAGAAGCATTCTGTGAAACTTCTTTCTGATCTGAGCATTCAGCTAACAGAGTTAAACCATACATTTGATTGAGCAGTTTTGAAACACTCTGTCTGTAGAAAATGCAACTGGACATTCGTAGCGCTTACTGGGTAATATTGGAAAAAAGAATATGTTCAAATATAAACTACACAAAAGCATTGTATGAAACTTCTTTCTGTTCTGTGCATTCAACTAACAGAGTTGAACCTTACTTTTGATTGAGCCTTTCTGAAACACTCTTTCTGTAGAAACTGCAATTGGACATTCTGAGCGCTAAGAGGCCTATATTGGGGAAAACAATATCTTCAAATAAAAACTACACAGAAGCATTGTGGGAAACTTATTTCTGATATGTTCATTAAGCTAACAGAGTTAAACCATACTTTTGATTGCGCAGTTCTGAACACTCTTTCTGCAGAAAATGCAAGTGGACATTCGGAGCGCTAAGAGGGTAATAGTGGAAAAAGGAATATATACAAATATAAACTACACAGTAGCATTCTGTGAAACTTCTTTCTGTTCTGTGCATTCAACTAACAGAGTTGAACCTTACTTTTGATTGAGCCGTTCTGAAACACTCTTTCTGTAGAAACTGCAATTGGACATGCTAAGCGCTAAGAGGCCTTCATTGGGAAAAAGAATATCTTCAAATAAAAATTACACAGATGCATTCTGTGAAACTTATTTCTGATCTGTAAATTCAGTTAACAGAGATAAAACATATTTTTGATTGAGCAGTTATGAAACACTCTTTTTGTAGAAAATGCAAGTGGAGATTCGGAGCGCTAAGAGGGTAATAGTGGAAAAAGGAATGTCTTCAAATATAAACTACACAGAATCATTCGGTGAAACTTCTTTCTGATCTGTGCATTCAGCTAACAGAGTTAAACCATACTTTTGATTGAGCAGATCTGAACACTCTTTCTGTAGAAAATGCAACTGGACATTTGGAGCGCTAAGAGCGTAGTAGTGGAAAAAGGAATATATTCAAATATAAACTACACAGAAGCATTCTGTGAAACTTCTTTCTGATCTGAGCATTCAGCTAACAGAGTTAAACCATACTTTTGATTGAGCAGTTTTGAAACACTCTGTCTGTAGAAAATGCAACTGGACATTCGTAGCGCTAAGTGGGTAATAGTGGAAAAAAGAATATGTTCAAATATAAACTACACAGAAGCATTGTATGAAACTTCTTTCTGTTCTGTGCATTCAACTAACAGAGTTGAACCTTACTTTTGATTGAGCCGTTCTGAAACACACTTTCTGTAGAAACTGCAATTGGACATTTTGAGCGCTAAGAGGCCTATATTGGGAAAAAGAATGTCTACAAATAAAAACTACACAGAAGAATTGTGTGAAACTTCTTTTTGTTCTGTTTGTTCAACTAAAAGTGTTGAACCTTAGTTTTGATTGAGCCGTTCTGAAACACTCTTTCTGTAGAAAATGCAAGTGAAGATTCGGGGCGCTAAGAGGGTTATAGTGGAAAAAGGAATGTCTCCTAATATAAACTACACAGAATGATTCGGTGAAACTTCTTTCTGATCTGTGCATTCAGCTAACAGAGTTAAAACATACTTTTGATTGAGCAGATCTGAACACTCTTTCTGTAGAAAATGCAACTGGACATTTGGAGCGCTAAGAGAGTAGTAGTGGAAAAAGGAATATATTCAAATATAAACTACACAGAAGCATTCTGTGAAACTTCTTTCTGATCTGAGCATTCAGCTAACAGAGTTAAACCATACTTTTGATTGAGCAGTTTTGAAACACTCTGTCTGTAGAAAATGCAACTGGACATTCGTAGCGCTAAGTGGGTAATAGTGGAAAAAAGAATATGTTCAAATATAAACTACACAAAGCATTGTATGAAACTTCTTTCTGTTCTGTGCATTCAACTAACAGAGTTGAACCTTACTTTTGATTGAGCCTTTCTGAAACACTCTTTCTGTAGAAACTGCAATTGGACATTCTGAGCGCTAAGAGGCCTATATTGGGAAAAACAATATCTTCAAATAAAAACTACACAGAAGCATTGTGTGAAACTTATTTCTGATATGTTCATTAAGCTAACAGAGTTAAACCATACTTTTGATTGCGCAGTTCTGAACACTCTTTCTGCAGAAAATGCAAGTGGACATTCGGAGCGCTAAGAGGGTAATAGTGGAAAAAGGAATATATTCAAATATAAACTACACAGTAGCATTCTGTGAAAATTCTTTCTTTTCTGTGCATTCAACTAACAGAGTTGAACCTTACTTTTGATTGAGCCGTTCTGAAACACTCTTTCTGTAGAAACTGCAATTGGACATGCTAAGCGCTAAGAGGCCTACATTGGGAAAAAGAATCTCTTCAAATAAAAACTACACAGATGCATTCTGTGAAACGTATTTCTGATCTGTAAATTCAGTTAACAGAGATAAAACATATTTTTGATTGAGCAGTTATAAAACACTCTTTTTGTAGAAAATGCAAGTGGAGATTCCGAGCGCTAAGAGGGTAATAGTGGAAAAAGGAATGTCTTCAAATATATACTACACAGAATCATTCGGTGAAACTTCTTTCTGATCTGTGCATTCAGCTAACAGAGTTAAACCATACTTTTGATTGAGCAGATCTGAACACTCTTTCTGTAGAATATGCAACTGGACATTTGGAGCGCTAAGAGAGTAGTAGTGGAAAAAGGAATATATTCAAATATAAACTACACTGAAGCATTCTGTGAAACTTCTTTCTGATCTGAGCATTCAGCTAACAGAGTTAAACCATACTTTTGATTGAGCAGTTTTGAAACACTCTGTCTGTAGAAAATGCAACTGGACATTCGTAGCGCTAAGTGGGTAATAGTGGAAAAAAGAATATGTTCAAATATAAACTACACAGAAGCATTGTATGAAACTTCTTTCTGTTCTGTGCATTCAACTAACAGAGTTGAACCTTACTTTTGATTGAGCCGTTCTGAAACACTCTTTCTGTAGAAACTGCAATTGGACATTCTGAGCGCTAAGAGGCCTATATTGGGAAAAAGAATGTCTACAAATAAAAACTACACAGAAGAATTGTGTGAAACTTCTTTCTGTTCTGTTTGTTCAACTAAAAGATTTGAACCTTAGTTTTGATTGAGCCGATCTGAAACACTCTTTCTGTAGAAAATGCAAGTGGAGATTCGGAGCGCTAAGATGGTAATAGTGGAAAAAGGAATGTCTCCAAATATAAACTACACAGAATCATTCTGTGAAACTTCTTTCCGATCTGTGCATTCAGTTAACAGAGTTAAACCATACTTTTGATTGAGCAGATCTGAACAATCTTTCTGTAGAAAATGCAACTGGACATTTGGAGCGCTAAGAGAGTAGTAGTGGAAAAAGGAATATATTCAAATATAAACTACACAGAAGCATTCTGTGAAACTTCTTTCTGATTTGAGCATTCAGCTAACAGAGTTAAACCATACTTTTGATTGAGCAGTTTTGAAACACTCTGTCTGTAGAAAATGCAACTGGACATTCGTAGCGCTAAGTGGGTAATAGTGGAAAAAAGAATATGTTCAAATATAAACTACACAGAAGCATTGTATGAAACTTCTTTCTGTTCTGTGCATTCAACTAACAGAGTTGAACCTTACTTTTGATTGAGCCTTTCTGAAACACTCTTTCTGTAGAAACTGCAATTGGACATTCTGAGCGCTAAGAGGTCTCTATTGGGAAAAATAATATCTTCAAATAAAAAATTCACAGAAGCATTGTGTGAATCTTATTTCTGATATGTTCATTAAGCTAACAGAGTTAAACCATACTTTTGATTGCGCAGTTCTGAACCCTCTTTCTGTAGAAAATGCAAGTGGACATTCGGAGCGCTAAGAGGGTAATAGTGGAAAAAGGACTATATTCAAATATAAACTACACAGTAGCATTCTGTGAAAATACTTTCTGTTCTGTGCATTCAACTAACAGAGTTGAACCTTACTTTTGATTGAGCCGTTCTGAAACACTCTTTCTGTAGAAACTGCAATTGGACATGCAAAGCGCTAAGAGGCCTACTTTGGGAAAAAGAATATCTTCAAATGAAAACTACACAGATGCATTCTGTGAAACTTATTTCTGATCTGTAAATTCAGTTAACAGAGATAAAACATATTTTTGATTGAGCAGTTATGAAACACTCTTTTTGTAGAAAATACAAGTGGAGATTCGGAGCGCTAAGAGGGTAATAGTGGAAAAAGGAATGTCTTCAAATATAAACTACACAGAATCATTCGGTGAAACTTCTTTCTGATCTGTGCATTCAGCTAACAGAGTTAAACCATACTTTTGATTGAGCAGATGTGAACACTCTTTCTGTAGAAAATGCAACTGGACATTTGGAGCGCTAAGAGCGTAGTAGTGGAAAAAGGAATATATTCAAATATAAACTACACAGAAACATTGTATAAAACTTCTTTCTGTTCTGTGCATTCAACTAACAGAGTTGAACCTTACTTTTGATTGAGCCGTTCTGAAACACTCTTTCTGTAGAAACTGCAATTGGACATTCTGAGCGCTAAGAGGCCTATATTGGGAAAAAGAATGTCTACAAATAAAAACTACAAAGAAGAATTGTGTGAAACTTCTTTCTGTTCTGTTTGTTCAACTAAAAGAGTTGAACCTTAGTTTTTATTGAGCCGTTCTGAAACACTCTTTCTGTAGAAAATGCAAGTGGAGATTCGGAGCACTAAGAGGGTAATAGTGGAAAAAGGAATGTCTCCAAATATAAACTACACAGAATCATTCTGTGAAACTTCTTTCCGATCTGTGCATTCAGCTAACAGAGTTAAACCATACTTTTGATTGAGCAGATCTGAACACTCTTTCTGTAGAAAATGCAACTGGACATTTGGAGCGCTAAGAGAGTAGTAGTGGAAAAAGGAATATATTCAAATATAAACTACACCGAAGTATTCTGTGAAACTTCTTTCTGATTTGAGCATTCAGCTAACAGAGTTAAACCATACTTTTGATAGAGCAGTTTTGAAACACTCTGTCTGTAGAAAATGCAACTGGACATTCGTAGCGCTAAGTGGGTAATAGTGGAAAAAATAATATGTTCAAATATAAACTACACAGAAGCATTGTATGAAACTTCTTTCTGTTCTGTGCATTCAACTAACAGAGTTGAACCTTACTTTTGATTGAGCCTTTCTGAAACACTCTTTCTGTAGAAACTGCAATTGGACATTCTGAGCGCTAAGAGGCCTCTATTGGGAAAAATAATATCTTCAAATAAAAACTACACAGAAGCATTGTGTGAAACTTATTTCTGATATGTTCATTAAGCTAACAGAGTTAAACCATACTTTTGATTGCGCAGTTCTGAACACTCTTTCTGTAGAAAATGCAAGTGGACATTCGGAGCGCTAAGAGGGTAATAGTGGAAAAAGGAATATATTCAAATATAAACTACACAGTAGCATTCTGTGAAAATTCTTTCTGTTCTGTGAATTCAACTAACAGAGTTGAATCTTACTTTTGATTGAGCCGTTCTGAAACACTCTTTCTGTAGAAACTGCAATTGGACATGCTAAGCGCTAAGAGGCCTACATTGGGAAAAAGAATCTCTTCAAATAAAAACTACACAGATGCATTCTGTGAAACTTATCTCTGATCTGCAAATTCAGTTAACAGAGATAAAACATATTTTTGATTGAGCAGTTATGAAACACTCTTTTGGAGAAAATGCAAGTGGAGATTCGGAGCGCTAAGAGGGTAATAGTGGAAAAAGGAATGTCTTCAAATATAAACTACACAGAATCATTCGGTGAAACTTCTTTCTGATCTGTGCATTCAGCTAACAGAGTTAAACCATACTTTTGATTGAGCAGATCTGAACACTCTTTCTGTAGAAAATGCAACTGGACATTTGGAGCGCTAAGAGCGTAGTAGTAGAAAAAGGAATATATTCAAATATAAACTACACAGAAGCATTCTGTGAAACTTCTTTCTGATCTGAGCATTCAGCTAACAGAGTTAAACCATACTTTTGATTGAGCAGTTTTGAAACACTCTGTCTGTAGAAAATGCAACTGGACATTCGTAGCGCTAAGTGGGTAATAGTGGAAAAAAGAATATGTTCAAATATAAACTACACAGAAGCATTGTATGAAACTTCTTTCTGTTCTGTGCATTCAACTAACAGAGTTGAACCTTACTTTTGATTGAGCCGTTCTGAAACACACTTTCTGTAGAAACTGCAATTGGACATTTTGAGCGCTAAGAGGCCTATATTGGGAAAAAGAATGTCTACAAATAAAAACTACACAGAAGAATTGTGTGAAACTTCTTTCTGTTCTGTTTGTTCAACTAAAAGTGTTGAACCTTAGTTTTGATTGAGCCGTTCTGAAACACTCTTTCTGTAGAAAATGCAAGTGAAGATTCGGGGCGCTAAGAGGGTAATAGTGGAAAAAGGAATGTCTCCAAATATAAACTACACAGAATGATTCGGTGAAACTTCTTTCTGATCTGTGCATTCAGCTAACAGAGTTAAAACATACTTTTGATTGAGCAGATCTGAACACTCTTTCTGTAGAAAATGCAACTGGACATTTGGAGCGCTAAGAGAGTAGTAGTGGAAAAAGGAATATATTCAAATATAAACTACACAGAAGCATTCTGTGAAACTTCTTTCTGATCTGAGCATTCAGCTAACAGAGTTAAACTATACTTTTGATTGAGCAGTTTTGAAACACTCTGTCTGTAGAAAATGCAACTGGACATTCGTAGCGCTAAGTGGGTAATAGTGGAAAAAAGAATATGTTCAAATATAAACTACACAAAGCATTGTATGAAACTTCTTTCTGTTCTGTGCATTCAACTAACAGAGTTGAACCTTACTTTTGATTGAGCCTTTCTGAAACACTCTTTCTGTAGAAACTGCAATTGGACATTCTGAGCGCTAAGAGGCCTATATTGGGAAAAACAATATCTTCAAATAAAAACTACACAGAAGCATTGTGTGAAACTTATTTCTGATATGTTCATTAAGCTAACAGAGTTAAACCATACTTTTGATTGCGCAGTTCTGAACACTCTTTCTGCAGAAAATGCAAGTGGACATTCGGAGCGCTAAGAGGGTAATAGTGGAAAAAGGAATATATTCAAATATAAACTACACAGTAGCATTCTGTGAAAATTCTTTCTTTTCTGTGCATTCAACTAACAGAGTTGAACCTTACTTTTGATTGAGCCGTTCTGAAACACTCTTTCTGTAGAAACTGCAATTGGACATGCTAAGCGCTAAGAGGCCTACATTGGGAAAAAGAATCTCTTCAAATAAAAACTACACAGATGCATTCTGTGAAACGTATTTCTGATCTGTAAATTCAGTTAACAGAGATAAAACATATTTTTGATTGAGCAGTTATAAAACACTCTTTTTGTAGAAAATGCAAGTGGAGATTCCGAGCGCTAAGAGGGTAATAGTGGAAAAAGGAATGTCTTCAAATATATACTACACAGAATCATTCGGTGAAACTTCTTTCTGATCTGTGCATTCAGCTAACAGAGTTAAACCATACTTTTGATTGAGCAGATCTGAACACTCTTTCTGTAGAATATGCAACTGGACATTTGGAGCGCTAAGAGAGTAGTAGTGGAAAAAGGAATATATTCAAATATAAACTACACTGAAGCATTCTGTGAAACTTCTTTCTGATCTGAGCATTCAGCTAACAGAGTTAAACCATACTTTTGATTGAGCAGTTTTGAAACACTCTGTCTGTAGAAAATGCAACTGGACATTCGTAGCGCTAAGTGGGTAATAGTGGAAAAAAGAATATGTTCAAATATAAACTACACAGAAGCATTGTATGAAACTTCTTTCTGTTCTGTGCATTCAACTAACAGAGTTGAACCTTACTTTTGATTGAGCCGTTCTGAAACACTCTTTCTGTAGAAACTGCAATTGGACATTCTGAGCGCTAAGAGGCCTATATTGGGAAAAAGAATGTCTACAAATAAAAACTACACAGAAGAATTGTGTGAAACTTCTTTCTGTTCTGTTTGTTCAACTAAAAGATTTGAACCTTAGTTTTGATTGAGCCGATCTGAAACACTCTTTCTGTAGAAAATGCAAGTGGAGATTCGGAGCGCTAAGAGGGTAATAGTGGAAAAAGGAATGTCTCCAAATATAAACTACACAGAATCATTCTGTGAAACTTCTTTCCGATCTGTGCATTCAGCTAACAGAGTTAAACCATACTTTTGATTGAGCAGATCTGAACAATCTTTCTGTAGAAAATGCAACTGGACATTTGGAGCGCTAAGAGAGTAGTAGTGGAAAAAGGAATATATTCAAATATAAACTACACAGAAGCATTCTGTGAAACTTCTTTCTGATTTGAGCATTCAGCTAACAGAGTTAAACCATACTTTTGATTGAGCAGTTTTGAAACACTCTGTCTGTAGAAAATGCAACTGGACATTCGTAGCGCTAAGTGGGTAATAGTGGAAAAAAGAATATGTTCAAATATAAACTACACAGAAGCATTGTATGAAACTTCTTTCTGTTCTGTGCATTCAACTAACAGAGTTGAACCTTACTTTTGATTGAGCCTTTCTGAAACACTCTTTCTGTAGAAACTGCAATTGGAAATTCTGAGCGCTAAGAGGTCTCTATTGGGAAAAATAATATCTTCAAATAAAAAATTCACAGAAGCATTGTGTGAATCTTATTTCTGATATGTTCATTAAGCTAACAGAGTTAAACCATACTTTTGATTGCGCAGTTCTGAACCCTCTTTCTGTAGAAAATGCAAGTGGACATTCGGAGCGCTAAGAGGGTAATAGTGGAAAAAGGACTATATTCAAATATAAACTACACAGTAGCATTCTGTGAAAATACTTTCTGTTCTGTGCATTCAACTAACAGAGTTGAACCTTACTTTTGATTGAGCCGTTCTGAAACACTCTTTCTGTAGAAACTGCAATTGGACATGCAAAGCGCTAAGAGGCCTACTTTGGGAAAAAGAATATCTTCAAATGAAAACTACACAGATGCATTCTGTGAAACTTATTTCTGATCTGTAAATTCAGTTAACAGAGATAAAACATATTTTTGATTGAGCAGTTATGAAACACTCTTTTTGTAGAAAATACAAGTGGAGATTCGGAGCGCTAAGAGGGTAATAGTGGAAAAAGGAATGTCTTCAAATATAAACTACACAGAATCATTCGGTGAAACTTCTTTCTGATCTGTGCATTCAGCTAACAGAGTTAAACCATACTTTTGATTGAGCAGATGTGAACACTCTTTCTGTAGAAAATGCAACTGGACATTTGGAGCGCTAAGAGCGTAGTAGTGGAAAAAGGAATATATTCAAATATAAACTACACAGAAGCATTCTGTGAAACTTCTTTCTGATCTGAGCATTCAGCTAACAGAGTTAAACCATACTTTTGATTGAGCAGTTTTGAAACAATATGTCTGTAGAAAATGCAACTGGACATTCGTAGCGCTAAGTGGGTAATAGTGGAAAAAAGAATATGTTCAAATATAAACTACACAGAAGCATTGTATGAAACTTCTTTCTGTTCAGTGCATTCAACTAACAGAGTTGAACCTTACTTTTGATTGAGCCGTTCTGAAACACTCCTTCTGTAGAAACTGCAATTGGACATTCTGAGCGCTAAGAGGCCTATATTGGGAAAAAGAATGTCTACAAATAAAAACTACACAGAAGAATTGTGTGAAACTTCTTTCTGTTCTGTTTGTTCAACTAAAAGAGTTGAACCTTAGTTTTGATTGAGCCGTTCTGAAACACTCTTTCTGTAGAAAATGCAAGTGGAGATTCGGAGCGCTAAGAGGGTAATAGTGGAAAAAGGAATGTCTCCAAATATAAACTACACAGAAACATTCTGTGAAACTTCTTTCTGATCTGTGCATTCAGCTAACAGAGTTAAACCATACTTTTGATTGAACAGATCTGAACACTCTTTCTGTAGAAAATGCAACTGGACATTTGGAGCGCTAAGAGAGTAGTAGTGGAAAAAGGAATATATTCAAATATAAACTACACAGAAGCATTCTGTGAAACTTCTTTCTGATCTGAGCATTCAGCTAACAGAGTTAAACCATACTTTTGATTGAGCAGTTTTGAAACACTCTGTCTGTAGAAAATGCAACTGGACATTCGTAGCGCTAAGTGGGTAATAGTGGAAAAAAGAATATGTTCAAATATAAACTACACAGAAGCATTGTATGAAACTTCTTTCTGTTCTGTGCATTCAACTAACAGAGTTGAACCTTACTTTTGATTGAGCCTTTCTGAAACACTCTTTCTGTAGAAACTGCAATTGGAAATTCTGAGCGCTAAGAGGCCTATATTGGGAAAAATAATATCTTCAAATAAAAACTACACAGAAGCATTGTGTGAAACTTATTTCTGATATGTTCATTAAGCTAACAGAGTTAAACCATACTTTTGATTGCGCAGTGCTGAACCCTCTTTCTGTAGAAAATGCAAGTGGACATTCGGAGCGCTAAGAGGGTAAGAGTGGAAAAAGGACTATATTCAAATATAAACTACACAGTAGCATTCTGTGAAAATTCTTTCTGTTCTGTGCATTCAACTAACAGAGTTGAACCTTACTTTTGATTGAGCCGTTCTGAAACACTCTTTCTGTAGAAACTGCAATTGTACATGCTAAGCGCTAAGAGGCCTACATTGGGAAAAAGAATATCTTCAAGTAAAAACTACACAGATGCATTCTGTGAAACTTATTTCTGATCTGTAAATTCAGTTAACAGAGATAAAACATATTTTTGATTGAGCAGTTATGAAACACTCTTTTTGTAGAAAATGCAAGTGGAGATTCGGAGCGCTAAGAGGGTAATAGTGGAAAAAGGAATGTCTTCAAATATAAACTACACAGAATCATTCGGTGAAACTTCTTTCTGATCTGTGCATTCAGCTAACAGAGTTAAAACATACTTTTGATTGAGCAGATCTGAACACTCTTTCTGTAGAAAATGCAACTGGTCATTTGGAGCGCTAAGCGCGTAGTAGTGGAAAAAGGAATATATTCAAATATAAACTACACAGAAACATTGTATAAAACTTCTTTCTGTTCTGTGCATTCAACTAACAGAGTTGAACCTTACTTTTGATTGAGCCGTTCTGAAACACTCTTTCTGTAGAAACTGCAATTGGACATTCTGAGCGCTAAGAGGCCTATATTGGGAAAAAGAATGTCTACAAATAAAAACTACAAAGAAGAATTGTGTGAAACTTCTTTCTGTTCTGTTTGTTCAACTAAAAGAGTTGAACCTTAGTTTTTATTGAGCCGTTCTGAAACACTCTTTCTGTAGAAAATGCAAGTGGAGATTCGGAGCACTAAGAGGGTAATAGTGGAAAAAGGAATGTCTCCAAATATAAACTACACAGAATCATTCTGTGAAACTTCTTTCCGATCTGTGCATTCAGCTAACAGAGTTAAACCATACTTTTGATTGAGCAGATCTGAACACTCTTTCTGTAGAAAATGCAACTGGACATTTGGAGCGCTAAGAGAGTAGTAGTGGAAAAAGGAATATATTCAAATATAAACTACACCGAAGTATTCTGTGAAACTTCTTTCTGATTTGAGCATTCAGCTAACAGAGTTAAACCATACTTTTGATAGAGCAGTTTTGAAACACTCTGTCTGTAGAAAATGCAACTGGACATTCGTAGCGCTAAGTGGGTAATAGTGGAAAAAATAATATGTTCAAATATAAACTACACAGAAGCATTGTATGAAACTTCTTTCTGTTCTGTGCATTCAACTAACAGAGTTGAACCTTACTTTTGATTGAGCCTTTCTGAAACACTCTTTCTGTAGAAACTGCAATTGGACATTCTGAGCGCTAAGAGGCCTCTATTGGGAAAAATAATATCTTCAAATAAAAACTACACAGAAGCATTGTGTGAAACTTATTTCTGATATGTTCATTAAGCTAACAGAGTTAAACCATACTTTTGATTGCGCAGTTCTGAACACTCTTTCTGTAGAAAATGCAAGTGGACATTCGGAGCGCTAAGAGGGTAATAGTGGAAAAAGGAATATATTCAAATATAAACTACACAGTAGCATTCTGTGAAAATTCTTTCTGTTCTGTGAATTCAACTAACAGAGTTGAATCTTACTTTTGATTGAGCCGTTCTGAAACACTCTTTCTGTAGAAACTGCAATTGGACATGCTAAGCGCTAAGAGGCCTACATTGGGAAAAAGAATCTCTTCAAATAAAAACTACACAGATGCATTCTGTGAAACTTATCTCTGATCTGTAAATTCAGTTAACAGCGATAAAACATATTTTTGATTGAGCAGTTATGAAACACTCTTTTTGTAGAAAAGGCAAGTGTAGATTCGGAGCGCTAAGAGGGTAATAGTGGAAAAAGGAATGTCTCCAAATATAAACTACACAGAATCATTCGGTGAAACTTCTTTCTGATCTGTGAATTCAGCTAACAGAGTTAAACCATACTTTTGATTGAGGAGATCTTAACACTCTTTCTGTAGAAAATGCAACTGGACAATTGGAGCGCTAAGAGAGTAGTAGTGGAAAAAGGAATATATTCAAATATAAACTACACAGAAGCATTCTGTGAAACTTCTTTCTGATCTGAGCATTGAGCTAACAGAGTTAAACCATACTTTTGATTGAGCAGTTTTGAAACACTCTGTCTGTAGAAAATGCAACTGGACATTCGTAGGGCTAAGTGGGTAATAGTGGAAAAAAGAATATATTCAAATATAAACTGCACAGAAGCATTGTATGAAACTTCTTTCTGTTCTGTGCATTCAACTAACAGAGTTGAACCTTACTTTTGATTGAGCCTTTCTGAAACACTCTTTCTGTAGAAACTGCAATTGGACATTCAGACCGCTAAGAGGCCTCTATAGGGAAAAATAATATCTTCAAATAAAAACTACACAGAAGCATTGTGTGAAACTTATTTCTGATATGTTCATTAAGCTAACAGAGTTAAACCATACTTTTGATTGCGCAGTGCAGAACCCTCTTTCTGTAGAAAATGCAAGTGGACATTCGGAGCGCTAAGAGGGTAAGAGTGGAAAAAGGACTATATTCAAATATAAACTACACAGTAGCATTCTGTGAAAATTCTTTCTCTTCTGTGCATTCAACTAACAGAGTTGAACCTTACTTTTGATTGAGCCGTTCTGAAACACTCTTTCTGTAGAAACTGCAATTGGACATGCTAAGCGCTAAGAGGCCTACATTGGGAAAAAGAATATCTTCAAATAAAAACTACACAGATGCATTGTGTGAAACTTATTTCTGATCTGTAAATTCAGTTAACAGAGATAAAACATAGTTTTGATTGACCAGTTATGAAACACTCTTTTTGTAGAAAATGCAAGTGGAGATTCGGAGCGCTAAGAGGGTAATAGTGGAAAAAGGAATGTCTTCAAATATAAACTACACAGAATCATTCGGTGAAAATTCTTTCTGATCTGTGCATTCAGCTAACAGAGTTAAACCATACTTTTGATTGAGCAGATCTGACCACTCTTTCTGTAGAAAATGCAACTGGACATTTGGAGCGCTAAGAGCGTAGTAGTGGAAAAAGGAATATATTCAAATATAAACTACACAGAAGCATTCTGTGAAACTTCTTTCTGATCTGAGCATTCAGCTAACAGAGTTAAACCATACATTTGATTTAGCAGTTTTGAAACACTCTGTCTGTAGAAAATGCAACTAGACATTCGTAGCGCTAAATGGGTAATAGTGGAAAAAAGAATATGTTCAAATATAAACTACACAGAAGCATTGTATGAAACTTCTTTCTGTTCTGTGCATTCAACTAACAGAGTTGAACCTTACTTTTGATTGAGCCGTTCTGAAACACTCTTTCTGTAGAAACTGCAATTGGATATTCTGAGCGCTAAGAGGCCTATATTGGGAAAATGAATGTCTACAAATAAAAACTACACAGAAGAATTGTATGAAACTTCTTTCTGTTCTGTTTGTTCAACTAAAAGAGTTGAACCTTAGTTTTGATTGAGCCGTTCTGAAACACTCTTTCTGAAGAAAATGCAAGTGGAGATTCGGAGCGCTAAGAGGGTAATAGTGGAAAAAGGAATGTCTCCAAATATAAACTACACAGAATCATTCTGTGAAACTTGTTTCTGATCTGTGCATTCAGCTAACAGAGTTAAACCATACTTTTGATTGAGCAGATCTGAACACTCTTTCTGTAGAAAATGCAACTGGACATTTGGAGCGCTAAGAGCGTAGTAGTGGAAAAAGGAATATATTCAAATATAAACTACATAGAAGCATTCTGTGAAACTTCTTTCTGATCTGAGCATTCAGCTAACAGAGTTAAACCATACTTTAGATTGAGCAGTTTTGAAACACTCTGTCTGTAGAAAATGCAACTGGACATTCGTAGCGCTAAGTGGGTAATAGTGGAAAAAAGTATATGTTCAAATATAAACTACAAAGAAGCATTGTATGAAACTTCTTTCTGTTCTGTGCATTCAACTAACAGAGTTGAACCTTACTTTTGATTGAGCCTTTCTGAAACACTCTTTCTGTAGAAACTGCAATTGGACATTCTGAGCGCTAAGAGGACTCTATTGGGAAAAATAATATCTTCAAATAAAAACTACACAGAAGCATTGTGTGAAACTTATTTCTGATATGTTCATTAAGCTAACAGAGTTAAACCATACTTTTGATTGCGCAGTTCTGAACACTCTTTCTGTAGAAAATGCAAGTGGACATTCGGAGCGCTAAGAGGGTAATAGTGGAAAAAGGAATATATTCAAATATAAACTACACAGTAGCATTCTGTGAAAATTCTTTCTGTTCTGTGCATTCAACTAACAGACTTGAACCTTACTTTTGATTGAGCCGTTCTGAAACACTCTTTCTGTAGAAACTGCAATTGGACATGCTAAGCGCTAAGAGGCCTACATTGGGAAAAAGAATATCTTCAAATAAAAACTACACAGATGCATTCTGTGAAACTTATCTCTGATCTGTAAATTCAGTTAACAGAGATAAAACATATTTTTGATTGAGCAGTTATGAAACACTCTTTTTGTAGAAAAGGCAAGTGGAGATTCCGAGCGCTAAGAGGATAATAGTGGAAAAAGGAATGTCTTCAAATATAAACTACACAGAATCATTCGGTGAAACTTCTTTCTGATCTGTGCATTCAGCTAACAGAGTTAAACCATACTTTTGATTGAGCAGATCTGAACACTCTTTCTGTAGAAAATGCAACTGGACATTTGGAGCGCTAAGAGCGTAGTAGTGGAAAAAGGAATATATACAAATATAAACTACACAGAAGCATTCTGTGAAACTTCTTTCTGATCTGAGCATTCAGCTAACAGAGTTAAACCATACTTTTGATTGAGCAGTTTTGAAACACTCTGTCTGTAGAAAATGCAACTGGACATTCGTAGCGCTAAGTGGGTAATAGTGGAAAAAAGAATATGTTCACATATAAACTACACAGAAGCATTGTATGAAACTTCTTTCTGTTCTGTGCATTCAACTAACAGAGTTCAACCTTACTTTTGATTGAGCCGTTCTGAAACACTCTTTCTGTAGAAACTGCAATTGGACATTCTGAGCGCTAAGAGGCCTATATTGGGAAAAAGAATGTCTACAAATAAAAACTACACAGAAGAATTGTGTGAAACTTTTTTCTGTTCTGTTTGTTCAACTAAAAGAGTTGAACCTTAGTTTTGATTGAGCCGTTCTGAAACACTCTTTCTGTAGAAAATGCAAGTGGAGATTCGGAGCGCTAAGAGGGTAATAGTGGAAAAAGGAATGTCTCCAAATATAAACTACACAGAATCATTCTGTGAAACTTCTTTCTGATCTGTGCATTCAGCTAACAGTGTTAAACCATACTTTTGATTGAGCAGATCTGAACACTCTTTCTGTAGAAAATGCAACTGTACATTTGGAGCGCTAAGAGAGTAGTAGTGGAAAAAGGAATATATTCAAATATAAACTACACAGAAGCATTCTGTGAAACTTCTTTCTGATCTGAGCATTGAGCTAACAGAGTTAAACCATACTTTTGATTGAGCAGTTTTGAAACACTCTGTCTGTAGAAAATGCAACTGGACATTCGTAGGGCTAAGTGGGTAATAGTGGAAAAAAGAATATATTCAAATATAAACTGCACAGAAGCATTGTATGAAACTTCTTTCTGTTCTGTGCATTCAACTAACAGAGTTGAACCTTACTTTTGATTGAGCCTTTCTGAAACACTCTTTCTGTAGAAACTGCAATTGGACATTCTGACCGCTAAGAGGCCTCTATAGGGAAAAATAATATCTTCAAATAAAAACTACACAGAATCATTGTGTGAAACTTATTTCTGATATGTTCATTAAGCTAACAGAGTTAAACCATACTTTTGATTGCGCAGTGCAGAACCCTCTTTCTGTAGAAAATGCAAGTGGACATTCGGAGCGCTAAGAGGGTAATAGTGGAAAAAGGAATGTCTCCAAATATAAACTACACAGAATCATTCTGTGAAACTTTTTTCTGATCTGTGCATTCAGCTAACAGAGTTAAACCATACTTTTGATTGAGCAGATCTGAACACTCTTTCTGTAGAAAATGCAACTGGACATTTGGAGCGCTAAGAGAGTAGTAGTGGAAAAAGGAATATATTCAAATATAAACTACACAGAAGCATTCTGTGAAACTTCTTTCTGATCTGAGCATTCAGCTAACAGAGTTAAACCATACTTTTGATTGAGCAGTTTTGAAACACTCTGTCTGTAGAAAATGCAACTGGACATTCGTAGGGCTAAGTGGGTAATAGTGGAAAAAAGAATATATTCAAATATAAACTGCACAGAAGCATTGTATGAAACTTCTTTCTGTTCTGTGCATTCAACTAACAGAGTTGAACCTTACTTTTGATTGAGCCTTTCTGAAACACTCTTTCTGTAGAAACTGCAATTGGACATTCTGACCGCTAAGAGGCCTCTATAGGGAAAAATAATATCTTCAAATAAAAACTACACAGAAGCATTGTGTGAAACTTATTTCTGATATGTTCATTAAGCTAACAGAGTTAAACCATACTTTTGATTGCGCAGTGCAGAACCCTCTTTCTGTAGAAAATGCAAGTGGACATTCGGAGCGCTAAGAGGGTAATAGTGGAAAAAGGAATATATTCAAATATAAACTACACAGTAGCATTCTGTGAAAATTCTTTCTGTTCTGTGCATTCAACTAACAGAGTTGAACATTACTTTTGATTGAGCCGTTCTGAAACACTCTTTCTGTAGAAACTGCAATTGGACATGCTAAGCGCTAAGAGGCCTACATTGGGAAAAAGAATCTCTTCAAATAAAAACTACACAGATGCATTCTGTGAAACTTATCTCTGATCTGTAAATTCAGTTAACAGAGATAAAACATATTTTTGATTGTGCAGTTATGAAACACTCTTTTTGTAGAAAAGGCAAGTCGAGATTCCGCACGCTAAGTGGGTAATAGTGGAAAAAGGAATGTCTTCAAATATAAACTACACAGAATCATTCGGTGAAATTTCTTTCTGATCTGTGCATTCAGCTAACAGAGTTAAACAATACTTTTGATTGAGCAGATCTGAACACTCTTTCTGTAGAAAATGCAACTGGACATTTGGAGCGCTAAGAGCGTAGTAGTGGAAAAAGGAATATATTCAAATATAAACTACACAGAAGCATTCTGTGAAACTTCTTTCTGATCTGAGCATTCAGCTAACAGAGTTAAACCATACTTTTGATTGAGCAGTTTTGAAACACTCTGTCTGTAGAAAATGCAACTGGACATTCGTAGCGCTAAGTGGGTAATAGTGGAAAAAAGAATATGTTCAAATATAAACTACACAGAAGCATTGTATGAAACTTCTTTCTGTTCTGTGCATTCAACTAACAGAGTTGAACCTTACTTTTGATTGAGCCGTTCTGAAACACTCTTTCTGTAGAAACTGCAATTGGACATTCTGAGCGCTAAGAGGCCTCTATTGGGAAAAATAATATCTTCAAATAAAAACTACACAGAAGCATTGTGTGAAACTTATTTCTGATATGTTCATTAAGCTAACAGAGTTAAACCATACTTTTGATTGCGCAGTTCTGAACACTCTTTCTGTAGAAAATGCAAGTGGACATTCGGAGCGCTAAGAGGGTAATAGTGGAAAAAGGAATATATTCAAATATAAACTACACAGTAGCATTCTGTGAAAATTCTTTCTGTTCTGTGAATTCAACTAACAGAGTTGAACCTTACTTTTGATTGAGCCGTTCTGAAACACTCTTTCTGTAGAAACTGCAATTGGACATGCTAAGCGCTAAGAGGCCTACATTGGGAAAAAGAATCTCTTCAAATAAAAACTACACAGATGCATTCTGTGAAACGTATCTCTGATCTGTAAATTCAGTTAACAGAGATAAAACATATTTTTGATTGAGCAGTTATGAAACACTCTTTTTGTAGAAAAGGCAAGTGGAGATTCCGAGCGCTAAGAGGATAATAGTGGAAAAAGGAATGTCTTCAAATATAAACTACACAGAATCATTCGGTGAAACTTCTTTCTGATCTGTGCATTCAGCTAACAGAGTTAAACCATACTTTTGATTGAGCAGATCTGAACACTCTTTCTGTAGAAAATGCAACTGGACATTTGGAGCGCTAAGAGCGTAGTAGTGGAAAAAGGAATATATTCAAATATAAACTACACAGAAGCATTCTATGAAACTTCTTTCTGATCTGAGCATTCAGCTAACAGAGTTAAACCATACTTTTGATTGAGCAGTTTTGAAACACTCTGTCTGTAGAAAATGCAACTGGACATTCGTAGCGCTAAGTGGGTAATAGTGGAAAAAAGAATATGTTCAAATATAAACTACACAGAAGCATTGTATGAAACTTCTTTCTGCTCTGTGCATTCAACTAACAGAGTTGAAACTTACTTTTGATTGAGTCTTTCTGAAACACTCTTTCTGTAGAAACTGCAATTGGACATTCTGAGCGCTAAGAGGCCTCTATTGGGAAAAATAATATCTTCAAATAAAAATTACACAGAAGCATTGTGTGAAACTTATTTGTGATATGTTCATTATGCTAACAGAGTTAAACCATACTTTTGATTGCGCAGTTCTGAACACTCTTTCTGTAGAAAATGCAAGTGGACATTCGGAGCGCTAAGAGGGTAATAGTGGAAAAAGGAATATATTCAAATATAAACTAAACAGTAGCATTCTGTGAAAATTCTTTCAGTTCTGTGCATTCAACTAACAGAATTGAACCTTACTTTTGATTGAGCCGTTCTGAAACACTCTTTCTGTAGAAACTGCAATTGGACATGCTAAGCGCTAAGAGGCCTACATTGGGAAAAAGAATATCTTCAAATAAAAACTACACAGATGCATTCTGTGAAACTTATTTCTGATCTGTAAATTCAGTTAACAGAGATAACACATATTTTTGATTGAGCAGTTATGAAACACACTTTTTGTAGAAAATGCAAGTGGAGATTCGGAGCGCTAAGAGGGTAATAGTGGAAAAAGGAATGTCTTCAAATATAAACTACACAGAATCATTCGGTGAAACTTCTTTCTGATCTGTGCATTCAGCTAACAGAGTTAAACCATACTTTTGATTGAGCAGATCTGAACACTCTTTCTGTAGAAAATGCAACTGGACATTTGGAGCGCTAAGAGCGTAGTAGTGGAAAAAGGAATATATTCAAATATAAACTACACAGAAGCATTCTGTGAAACTTCTTTCTGATCTGAGCATTGAGCTAACAGAGTTAAACCATACTTTTGATTGAGCAGTTTTGAAACACTCTGTCTGTAGAAAATGCAACTGGACATTCGTAGGACTAAGTGGGTAATAGTGGAAAAAAGAATATGTTCAAATATAAACTACACAGAAGCATTGTATGAAACTTCTTTCTGTTCTGTGCATTCAACTAACAGAGTTGAACCTTACTTTTGATTGAGCCTTTCTGAAACACTCTTTCTGTAGAAACTGCAATTGGACATTCTGAGCGCTAAGAGGCCTCTATAGGGAAAAATAATATCTTCAAATAAAAACTACACAGAAGCATTGTGTGAAACTTATTTCTGATATGTTCATTAAGCTAACAGAGTTAAACCATACTTTTGATTGCGCAGTGCTGAACCCTCTTTCTGTAGAAAATGCAAGTGGACATTCGGAGCGCTAAGAGTGTAATAGTGGAAAAAGGAATATATTCAAATATAAACTACACAGAAGCATTCTGTGAAACTTCCTTCTGATCTGAGCATTCAGCTAACAGAGTTAAACCATATTTTTGATTGAGCAGTTTTGAAACACTCTGTCTGTAGAAAATGCAACTGGACATTCGTAGCGCTAAGTGGGTAATAGTGGAAAAAAGAATATGTTCAAATATAAACTACACAGAAGCATTGTATGAAACATCTTTCTGTTCTGTGCATTCAACTAAAAGAGTTGAACCTTAGTTTTGATTGAGCCTTTCTGAAACACTCTTTCTGTAGAAACTGCAATTGGACATTCTGAGCGCTAAGAGGCCTCTATTGGGAAAAATAATATCTTCAAATAAAAACTACACGGAAGCATTTTGTGAAACTTATTTCTGATATGTTCATTAAGCTAACAGAGTTAAACCATACTTTTGATTGCGCAGTTCTGAACACTCTTTCTGTAGAAAATGCAAGTGGACATTCGGAGCGCTAAGAGGGTAAGAGTGGAAAAAGGAATATATTCAAATATAAACTACACAGTAGCATTCTGTGAAAATTCTTTCTGTTCTGTGCATTCAACTAACAGAGTTGAACCTTACTTTTGATTGAGCCGTTCTGAAACACTCTTTCTGTAGAAACTGCAATTGGACATGCTAAGCGCTAAGAGGCCTACATTGGGAAATAGAATATCTTCATATAAAAACTACACAGATGCATTGTGTGAAACTTATTTCTGATCTGTAAATTCAGTTAACAGAGATAAAACATATTTTTGATTGAGCAGTTATGAAACACTCTTTTTGTAGAAAATGCAAGTGTAGATTCGGAGCGCTAAGAGGGTAAGAGTGGAAAAAGGAATGTCTTGAAATATAAACTACACAGAATCATTCGGTGAAACTTCTTTCTGATCTGTGCATTCAGCTAACAGAGTTAAACCATACTTTTGATTGAGCAGATCTGACCACTCTTTCTGTAGAAAATGCAACTGGACATTTGGAGCGCTAAGAGCGTAGTAGTGGAAAAAGGAATATATTCAAATATAAACTACACAGAAGCATTCTGTGAAACTTCTATCTGATCTGAGCATTCAGCTAACAGAGTTAAACCATACATATGATTGAGCAGTTTTGAAACACTCTGTCTGTAGAAAATGCAACTAGACATTCGTAGCGCTAAATGGGTAATAGTGGAAAAAAGAATATGTTCAAATATAAACTACACAGAAGCATTGTATGTAACTTCTTTCTGTTCTGTGCATTCAACAAACAGAGTTGAACCTTACTTTTGATTGAGCCGTTCTGAAACACTCTTTCTGTAGAAACTGCAATTGGACATTCTGAGCGCTAAGAGGCCTATATTGGGAAAATGAATGTCTACAAATAAAAACTACACAGAAGAATTGTGTGAAACTTATTTCTGATATGTTCATTAAGCTAACAGAGTTAAACCATACTTTTGATTGCGCAGTGCTGAACCCTCTTTCTGTAGAAAATGCAAGTGGACATTCGGAGCGCTAAGAGGGTAATAGTGGAAAAAGGACTATATTCAACTATAAACTACACAGTAGCATTCTGTGAAAATTCTTTCTGTTCTGTGCATTCAACTAACAGAGTTGAACCTTACTTTTGATTGAGCCGTTCTGAAACACTCTTTCTGTAGAAACTGCAATTGGACATGCTAAGCGCTAAGAGGCCTACTTTGGGAAAAAGAATATCTTCAAATAAAAACTACACAGATGTATTCTGTGAAACTTATTTCTGATCTGTAAATTCAGTTAACAGAGATAAAACATATTTTTGATTGAGCAGTTATGAAACACTCTTTTTGTAGAAAATGCAAGTGGAGATTCGGAGCGCTAAGAGGGTAATAGTGGAAAAAGGAATGTCTTCAAATATAAACTACACAGAATCATTCGGTGAAACTTCTTTCTGATCTGTGCATTCAGCTAACAGAGTTAAACCATACTTTTGATTGAGCAGATCTGAACACTCTTTCTGTAGAAAATGCAACTGGACATTTGGAGCGCTAAGAGCGTAGTAGTGGAAAAAGGAATATATTCAAGTATAAACTACACAGAAGCATTCTGTGAAACTTCTTTCTGATCTGAGCATTCAGCTAACAGAGTTAAACCATACTTTTGATTGAGCAGTTTTGAAACACTCTGTCTGTAGAAAATGCAACTGGACATTCGTAGCGCTAAGTGGGTAATAGTGGAAAAAAGAATATGTTCAAATATAAACTACACAGAAGCATTGTATGAAACTTCTTTCTGTTCTGTGCATTCAACTAACAGAGTTCAACCTTACTTTTGATTGAGCCGTTCTGAAACACTCTTTCTGTAGAAACTGCAATTGGACATTCTGAGCGCTAAGAGGCCTATATTGGGAAAAAGAATGTCTACAAATAAAAACTACACAGAAGAATTGTGTGAAACTTCTTTCTCTTCTGTTTGTTCAACTAAAAGAGTTGAACCTTAGTTTTGATTGAGCCGTTCTGAAACACTCTTTCTGTAGAAAATGCAAGTGGAGATTCGGAGCGCTAAGAGGGTAATAGTGGAAAAAGGAATGTCTCCAAATATAAACTACACAGAATCATTCTGTGAAACTTCTTTCTGATCTGTGCATTCAGCTAACAGAGTTAAACCATACTTTTGATTGAGCAGATCTGAACACTCTTTCTGTAGAAAATGCAACTGGACATTTGGAGCGCTAAGAGAGTAGTAGTGGAAAAAGGAATATATTCAAATATAAACTACACAGAAGCATTCTGTGAAACTTCTTTCTGATCTGAGCATTCAGCTAACAGAGTTAAACCATACTTTTGATTGAGCAGTTTTGAAACACTCTGTCTGTAGAAAATGCAACTGGACATTCGTAGCGCTAAGTGGGTAATAATGGAAAATAGAATATGTTCAAATATAAACTACACAGAAGCATTGTATGAAACTTCTTTCTGTTCTGTGCATTCAACTAACAGAGTTGAACCTTACTTTTGATTGAGCCTTTCTGAAACACTCTTTCTGTAGAAACTGCAATTGGACATTCTGAGCGCAAAGAAGCCTCTATTGGGAAAAATAATATCTTCAAATAAAAAATACACAGAAGCATTGTGTGAAACTTATTTCTGATATGTTCATTAAGCTAACAGAGTTAAACCATACTTTTGATTGCGCAGTGCTGAACCCTCTTTCTGTAGAAAATGCAAGTGGACATTCGGAGCGCTAAGAGGGTAATAGTGGAAAAAGGACTATATTCAAATATAAACTACACAGTAGCATTCTGTGAAAATTCTTTCTGTTCTGTGCATTCAACTAACAGAGTTGAACCTTACTTTTGATTGAGCCGTTCTGAAACACTCTTTCTGTAGAAACTGCAATTGGACATGCTAAGCGCTAAGAGGCCTACTTTGGGAAAAAGAATATCTTCAAATAAAAACTACACAGATGCATTCTGTGAAACTTATTTCTGATCTGTAAATTCAGTTAACAGAGAAAAAACATATTTTTGAGCAGTTATGAAACACTCTTTTTGTAGAAAATACAAGTGGAGATTCGGAGCGCTAAGAGGGTAATAGTGGAAAAAGGAATGTCTTCAAATATAAACTACACAGAATCATTCGGTGAAACTTCTTTCTGATCTGTGCATTCAGCTAACAGAGTTAAACCATACTTTTGATTGAGCAGATCTGAACACTCTTTCTGTAGAAAATGCAACTGGACATTTGGAGCGCTAAGAGCGTAGTAGTGGAAAAAGTAATATATTCAAGTATAAACTACACAGAAGCATTCTGTGAAACTTCTTTCTGATCTGAGCATTCAGCTAACAGAGTTAAACCATACTTTGGATTGAGCAGTTTTGAAACACTCTGTCTGTAGAAAATGCAACTGGACATTCGTAGCGCTAAGTGGGTAATAGTGGAAAAAAGAATATGTTCAAATATAAACTACACAGAAGCATTGTATGAAACTTCTTTCTGTTCTGTGCATTCAACTAACAGAGTTCAACCTTACTTTTGATTGAGCCGTTCTGAAACACTCTTTCTGTAGAAACTGCAATTGGACATTCTGAGTGCTAAGAGGCCTATATTGGGAAAAAGAATGTCTACAAATAAAAACTACACAGAAGAATTGTGTGAAACTTTTTCTGTTCTGTTTGTTCAACTAAAAGTGTTGAACCTTAGTTTTGATTGAGCCGTTCTGAAACACTCTTTCTGTAGAAAATGCAAGTGGAGATTCGGAGCGCTAAGAGTTAGTAGTGGAAAAAGGAATGTGTCCAAATATAAACTACACAGAATCATTCTGTGAAACTTCTTTCTGATCTGTGCATTCAGCTAACAGAGTTAAACCATACTTTTGATTGAGCAGATCTGAACACTCTTTCTGTAGAAAATGCAACTGGACATTTGGAGCGCTAAGAGAGTAGTAGTGGAAAAAGGAATATATTCAAATATAAACTACACAGAAGCATTCTGTGAAACTTCTTTCTGATCTGAGCATTCAGCTAACAGAGTTAAACCATACTTTTGATTGAGCAGTTTTGAAACACTCTGTCTGTAGAAAATGCAACTGGACATTCGTAGCGCTAAGTGGGTAATAGTGGAAAAAAGAATATGTTCAAATATAAACTACACAGAAGCATTGTATGAAACTTCTTTCTGTTCTGTGCATTCAACTAACAGAGTTGAACCTTACTTTTGAGTGAGCCTTTCTGAAACACTCTTTCTGTAGAAACTGCAATTGGACATTCTGAGCGCTAAGAGGCCTCTATTGGGAAAAATAATATCTTCAAATAAAAACTACACAGAACCATTGTGTGAAACTTATTTCTGATATGTTCATTAAGCTAACAGAGTTAAACCATACTTTTGATTGCGCAGTGCTGAACCCTCTTTCTGTAGAAAATGCAAGTGGACATTCGGAGCGCTAAGAGGGTAATAGTGGAAAAAGGACTATATTCAAATATAAACTACACAGTAGCATTCTGTGAAAATTCTTTCTCTTCTGTGCATTCAACTAACAGAGTTGAACCTTACTTTTGATTGAGCCGTTCTGAAACACTCTTTCTGTAGAAACTGCAATTGGACATGCTAAGCGCTAAGAGGCCTACTTTGGGAAAAAGAATATCTTCAAATAAAAACTACACAGATGCATTCTGTGAAACTTATTTCTGATCTGTAAATTCAGTTAACAGAGAAAAAACATATTTTTGATTGAGCAGTTATGAAACACTCTTTTTGTAGAAAATACAAGTGGAGATTCGGAGCGCTAAGAGGGTAATAGTGGAAAAAGGAATGTCTTCAAATATAAACTACACAGAATCATTCGGTGAAACTTCTTTCTGATCTGTGCATTCAGCTAACAGAGTTAAACCATACTTTTGATTGAGCAGATCTGAACACTCTTTCTGTAGAAAATGCAACTGGACATTTGGAGCGCTAAGAGCGTAGTAGTGGAAAAAGGAATATATTCAAGTATAAACTACACAGAAGCATTCTGTGAAACTTCTTTCTGATCTGAGCATTCAGCTAACAGAGTTAAACCATACTTTTGATTGAGCAGTTTTGAAACACTCTGTCTGTAGAAAATGCAACTGGACATTCGTAGCGCTAAGTGGGTAATAGTGGAAAAAAGAATATGTTCAAATATAAACTACACAGAAGCATTGTATGAAACTTCTTTCTGTTCTGTGCATTCAACTAACAGAGTTCAACCTTACTTTTGATTGAGCCGTTCTGAAACACTCTTTCTGTAGAAACTGCAATTGGACATTCTGAGCGCTAAGAGGCCTATATTGGGAAAAAGAATGTCTACAAATAAAAACTACACAGAAGAATTGTGTGAAACTTCTTTCTGTTCTCTTTGTTCAACTAAAAGAGTTGAACCTTAGTTTTGATTGAGCCGTTCTGAAACACTCTTTCTGTAGAAAATGCAAGTGGAGATTCGGAGCGCTAAGAGGGTAATAGTGGAAAAAGGAATGTCTCCAAATATAAACTACACAGAATCATTCTGTGAAACTTCTTTCTGATCTGTGCATTCAGCTAACAGAGTTAAACCATACTTTTGATTGAGCAGATCTGAACACTCTTTCCGTAGAAAATGCAACTGGACATTTGGAGCGCTAAGAGAGTAGTAGTGGAAAAAGGAATATATTCAAATATAAACTACACAGAAGCATTCTGTGAAACTTCTTTCTGATCTGAGCATTCAGCTAACAGAGTTAAACCATACTTTTGATTGAGCAGTTTTGAAACACTCTGTCTGTAGAAAATGCAACTGGACATTCGTAGCGCTAAGTGGGTAATAGTGGAAAAAAGAATATGTTCAAATATAAACTACACAGAAGCATTGTATGAAACTTCTTTCTGTTCTGTGCATTCAACTAACAGAGTTGAACCTTACTTTTGATTGAGCCTTTCTGAAACACTCTTTCTGTAGAAACTGCAATTGGACATTCTGAGCGCAAAGAAGCCTCTATTGGGAAAAATAATATCTTCAAATAAAAACTACACAGAAGCATTGTGTGAAACTTATTTCTGATATGTTCATTAAGCTAACAGAGTTAAACCATACTTTTGATTGCGCAGTGCTGAACCCTCTTTCTGTAGAAAATGCAAGTGGACATTCGGAGCGCTAAGAGGGTAATAGTGGAAAAAGGACTATATTCAAATATAAACTACACAGTAGCATTCTGTGAAAATTCTTTCTCTTCTGTGCATTCAACTAACAGAGTTGAACCTTACTTTTGATTGAGCCGTTCTGAAACACTCTTTCTGTAGAAACTGCAATTGGACATGCTAAGCGCTAAGAGGCCTACTTTGGGAAAAAGAATATCTTCAAATAAAAACTACACAGATGCATTCTGTGAAACTTATTTCTGATCTGTAAATTCAGTTAACAGAGAAAAAACATATTTTTGAGCAGTTATGAAACACTCTTTTTGTAGAAAATACAAGTGGAGATTCGGAGCGCTAAGAGGGTAATAGTGGAAAAAGGAATGTCTTCAAATATAAACTACACAGAATCATTCGGTGAAACTTCTTTCTGATCTGTGCATTCAGCTAACAGAGTTAAACCATACTTTTGATTGAGCAGATCTGAACACTCTTTCTGTAGAAAATGCAACTGGACATTTGGAGCGCTAAGAGCGTAGTAGTGGAAAAAGTAATATATTCAAGTATAAACTACACAGAAGCATTCTGTGAAACTTCTTTCTGATCTGAGCATTCAGCTAACAGAGTTAAAACATACTTTTGATTGAGCAGTTTTGAAACACTCTGTCTGTAGAAAATGCAACTGGACATTCGTAGCGCTAAGTGGGTAATAGTGGAAAAAAGAATATGTTCAAATATAAACTACACAGAAGCATTGTATGAAACTTCTTTCTGTTCTGTGCATTCAACTAACAGAGTTCAACCTTACTTTTGATTGAGCCGTTCTGAAACACTCTTTCTGTAGAAACTGCAATTGGACATTCTGAGCGCTAAGAGGCCTATATTGGGAAAAAGAATGTCTACAAATAAAAACTACACAGAAGAATTGTGTGAAACTTTTTCTGTTCTGTTTGTTCAACTAAAAGTGTTGAACCTTAGTTTTGATTGAGCCGTTCTGAAACACTCTTTCTGTAGAAAATGCAAGTGGAGATTCGGAGCGCTAAGAGTTTAATAGTGGAAAAAGGTATGTCTCCAAATATAAACTACACAGAATCATTCTGTGAAACTTCTTTCTGATCTGTGCATTCAGCTAACAGAGTTAAACCATACTTTTGATTGAGCAGATCTGAACACTCTTTCTGTAGAAAATGCAACTGGACATTTGGAGCGCTAAGAGAGTAGTAGTGGAAAAAGGAATATATTCAAATATAAACTACACAGAAGCATTCTGTGAAACTTCTTTCTGATCTGAGCATTCAGCTAACAGAGTTAAACCATACTTTTGATTGAGCAGTTTTGAAACACTCTGTCTGTAGAAAATGCAACTGGACATTCGTAGCGCTAAGTGGGTAATAGTGGAAAAAAGAATATGTTCAAATATAAACTACACAGAAGCATTGTATGAAACTTCTTTCTGTTCTGTGCATTCAACTAACATAGTTGAACCTGACTTTTGATTGAGCCTTTTTGAAACACTCTTTCTGTAGAAACTGCAATTGGACATTCTGAGCGCTAAGAGGCCTATATTGGGAAAAATAATATCTTCAAATAAAAACTACACAGAACCATTGTGTGAAACTTATTTCTGATATGTTCATTAAGCTAACAGAGTTAAACCATACTTTTGATTGCGCAGTGCTGAACCCTCTTTCTGTAGAAAATGCAAGTGGACATTCGGAGCGCTAAGAGGGTAATAGTGGAAAAAGGACTATATTCAAATATAAACTACACAGTAGCATTCTGTGAAAATTCTTTCTCTTCTGTGCATTCAACTAACAGATTTGAACCTTACTTTTGATTGAGCCGTTCTGAAACACTCTTTCTGTAGAAACTGCAATTGGACATGCTAAGCGCTAAGAGGCCTACTTTGGGAAAAAGAATATCTTCAAATAAAAACTACACAGATGCATTCTGTGAAACTTATTTCTGATCTGTAAATTCAGTTAACAGAGAAAAAACATATTTTTGATTGAGCAGTTATGAAACACTCTTTTTGTAGAAAATACAAGTGGAGATTCGGAGCGCTAAGAGGGTAATAGTGGAAAAAGGAATGTCTTCAAATATAAACTACACAGAATCATTCGGTGAAACTTCTTTCTGATCTGTGCATTCAGCTAACAGAGTTAAACCATACTTTTGATTGAGCAGATCTGAACACTCTTTCTGTAGAAAATGCAACTGGACATTTGGAGCGCTAAGAGCGTAGTAGTGGAAAAAGTAATATATTCAAGTATAAACTACACAGAAGCATTCTGTGAAACTTCTTTCTGATCTGAGCATTCAGCTAACAGAGTTAAACCATACTTTTGATTGAGCAGTTTTGAAACACTCTGTCTGTAGAAAATGCAACTGGACATTCGTAGCGCTAAGTGGGTAATAGTGGAAAAAAGAATATGTTCAAATATAAACTACACAGAAGCATTGTATGAAACTTCTTTCTGTTCTGTGCATTCAACTAACAGAGTTCAACCTTACTTTTGATTGAGCCGTTCTGAAACACTCTTTCTGTAGAAACTGCAATTGGACATTCTGAGCGCTAAGAGGCCTATATTGGGAAAAAGAATGTCTACAAATAAAAACTACACAGAAGAATTGTGTGAAACTTCTTTCTGTTCTCTTTGTTCAACTAAAAGAGTTGAACCTTAGTTTTGATTGAGCCGTTCTGAAACACTCTTTCTGTAGAAAATTCAAGTGGAGATTCGGAGCGCTAAGAGGGTAATAGTGGAAAAAGGAATGTCTGCAAATATAAACTACACAGAATCATTCTGTGAAACTTCTTTCTGATCTGTGCATTCAGCTAACAGAGTTAAACCATACTTTTGATTGAGCAGATCTGAACACTCTTTCCGTAGAAAATGCAACTGGACATTTGGAGCGCTAAGAGAGTAGTAGTGGAAAAAGGAATATATTCAAATATAAACTACACAGAAGCATTCTGTGAAACTTCTTTCTGATCTGAGCATTCAGCTAACAGAGTTAAACCATACTTTTGATTGAGCAGTTTTGAAACACTCTGTCTGTAGAAAATGCAACTGGACATTCGTAGCGCTAAGTGGGTAATAGTGGAAAAAAGAATATGTTCAAATATAAACTACACAGAAGCATTGTATGAAACTTCTTTCTGTTCTGTGCATTCAACAAACAGAGTTGAACCTTACTTTTGATTGAGCCTTTCTGAAACACTCTTTCTGTAGAAACTGCAATTGGACATTCTGAGCGCTAAGAGTCCTCTATTGGGAAAAATAATATCTTCAAATAAAAACTACACAGAAGCATTGTGTGAAACTTATTTCTGATATGTTCATTAAGCTAACAGAGTTAAACCATACTTTTGATTGCGCAGTGCTGAACCCTCTTTCTGTAGAAAATGCAAGTGGACATTCGGAGCGCTAAGAGGGTAATAGTGGAAAAAGGACTATATTCAAATATAAACTACACAGTAGCATTCTGTGAAAATTCTTTCTGTTCTGTGCATTCAACTAACAGAGTTGAACCTTACTTTTGATTGAGCCGTTCTGAAACACTCTTTCTGTAGAAACTGCAATTGGACATGCTAAGCGCTAAGAGGCCTACTTTGGGAAAAAGAATATCTTCAAATAAAAACTACACAGATGTATTCTGTGAAACTTATTTCTGATCTGTAAATTCAGTTAACAGAGATAAAACTTATTTTTGATTGAGCAGTTATGAAACACTCTTTTTGTAGAAAATGCAAGTGGAGATTCGGAGCGCTAAGTGGGTAATAGTGGAAAAAGGAATGTCTTCAAATATAAACTACACAGAATCATTCGGTGAAACTTCTTTCTGATCTGTGCATTCAGCTAACAGAGTTAAACCATACTTTTGATTGAGCAGATCTGAACACTCTTTCTGTAGAAAATGCAACTGGACATTTGGAGCGCTAAGAGCGTAGTAGTGGAAAAAGGAATATATTCAAGTATAAACTACACAGAAGCATTCTGTGAAACTTCTTTCTGATCTGAGCATTCAGCTAACAGAGTTAAACCATACTTTTGATTGAGCAGTTTTGAAACACTCTGTCTGTAGAAAATGCAACTGGACATTCGTAGCGCTAAGTGGGTAATAGTGGAAAAAAGAATATGTTCAAATATAAACTACACAGAAGCATTGTATGAAACTTCTTTCTGTTCTGTGCATTCAACTAACAGAGTTCAACCTTACTTTTGATTGAGCCGTTCTGAAACAGTCTTTCTTTAGAATCTGCAATTGGACATTCTGAGCGCTAAGAGGCCTATATTGGGAAAAAGAATGTCTACAAATAAAAACTACACAGAAGAATTGTGTGAAACTTCTTTCTGTTCTCTTTGTTCAACTAAAAGAGTTGAACCTTAGTTTTGATTGAGCCGTTCTGAAACACTCTTTCTGTAGAAAATGCAAGTGGAGATTCGGAGCGCTAAGAGGGTAATAGTGGAAAAAGGAATGTCTCCAAATATAAACTACACAGAATCATTCTGTGAAACTTCTTTCTGATCTGTGCATTCAGCTAACAGAGTTAAACCATACTTTTGATTCAGCAGATCTGAACACTCTTTCCGTAGAAAATGCAACTGGACATTTGGAGCGCTAAGAGAGTAGTAGTGGAAAAAGGAATATATTCAAATATAAACTACACAGAAGCATTCTGTGAAACTTCTTTCTGATCTGAGCATTCAGCTAACAGAGTTAAACCATACTTTTGATTGAGCAGTTTTGAAACACTCTGTCTGCAGAAAATGCAACTGGACATTCGTAGCGCTAAGTGGGTAATAGTGGAAAAAAGAATATGTTCAAATATAAACTACACAGAAGCATTGTATGAAACTTCTTTCTGTTCTGTGCATTCAACTAACAGAGTTGAACCTTACTTTTGATTGAGCCTTTCTGAAACACTCTTTCTGTAGAAACTGCAATTGGACATTCTGAGCGCTAAGAGGCCTCTATTGGGAAAAATAATATCTTCAAATAAAAACTACACAGAAGCATTGTGTGAAACTTATTTCTGATATGTTCATTAAGCTAACAGAGTTAAACCATACTTTTGATTGCGCAGTGCTGAACCCTCTTTCTGTAGAAAATGCAAGTGGACATTCGGAGCGCTAAGAGGGTAATAGTGGAAAAAGGACTATATTCAAATATAAACTACACAGTAGCATTCTGTGAAAATTCTTTCTGTTCTGTGCATTCAACTAACAGAGTTGAACCTTACTTTTGATTGAGCCGTTCTGAAACACTCTTTCTGTAGAAACTGCAATTGGACATGCTAAGCGCTAAGAGGCCTACTTTGGGAAAAAGAATATCTTCAAATAAAAACTACACAGATGTATTCTGTGAAACTTATTTCTGATCTGTAAATTCAGTTAACAGAGATAAAACATATTTTTGATTGAGCAGTTATGAAACACTCTTTTTGTAGAAAATGCAAGTGGAGATTCGGAGCGCTAAGAGGGTAATAGTGGAAAAAGGAATGTCTTCAAATATAAACTACACAGAATCATTCGGTGAAACTTCTTTCTGATCTGTGCATTCAGCTAACAGAGTTAAACCATACTTTTGATTGAGCAGATCTGAACACTCTTTCTGTAGAAAATGCAACTGGACATTTGGAGCGCTAAGAGCGTAGTAGTGGAAAAAGGAATATATTCAAGTATAAACTACACAGAATCATTCTGTGAAACTTCTTTCTGATCTGAGCATTCAGCTAACAGAGTGAAACCATACTTTTGATTGAGCAGTTTTGAAACACTCTGTCTGTAGAAAATGCAACTGGACATTCGTAGCGCTAAGTGGGTAATAGTGGAAAAAAGAATATGTTCAAATATAAACTACACAGAAGCATTGTATGAAACTTCTTTCTGTTCTGTGCATTCAACTAACAGAGTTCAACCTTACTTTTGATTGAGCCGTTCTGAAACACTCTTTCTGTAGAAACTGCAATTGGACATTCTGAGCGCTAAGAGGCCTATATTGGGAAAAAGAATGTCTACAAATAAAAACTACACAGAAGAATTGTGTGAAACTTCTTTCTGTTCTGTTTGTTCAACTAAAAGAGTTGCACGTTAGTTTTGATTGAGCCGTTCTGAAACACTCTTTCTGTAGAAAATGCAAGTGGAGATTCGGAGCGCTAAGAGGGTAATAGTGGAAAAAGGAATGTCTTCAAATATAAACTACACAGAATCATTCTGTGAAACTTCTTTCTGATCTGTGCATTCAGCTAACAGAGTTAAACCATACTTTTGATTGAGCAGATCTGAACACTCTTTCTGTAGAAAATGCAACTGCACATTTGGAGCGCTAAGAGAGTAGTAGTGGAAAAAGGAATATATTCAAATATAAACTACACAGAAGCATTCTGTGAAACTTCTTTCTGATCTGAGCATTCAGCTAACAGAGTTAAACCATACTTTTGATTGAGCAGTTTTGAAAAACTCTGACTGTAGAAAATGCAACTGGACATTCGTAGCGCTAAGTGGGTAATAGTGGAAAAAAGAATATGTTCAAATATAAACTACACAGAAGCATTGTATGAAACTTCTTTCTGTTCTGTGCATTCAACTAACAGAGTTGAACCTTACTTTTGAGTGAGCCTTTCTGAAACACTCTTTCTGTAGAAACTGCAATTGGACATTCTGAGCGCTAAGAGGCCTCTATTGGGAAAAATAATATCTTCAAATAAAAACTACACAGAAGCATTGTGTGAAACTTATTTCTGATATGTTCATTAAGCTAACAGAGTTAAACCATACTTTTGATTGCGCAGTGCTGAACCCTCTTTCTGTAGAAAATGCAAGAGGACATTTGGAGCGCTAAGAGGGTAATCGTGGAAAAAGGACTATATTCAAATATAAACTACACAGTAGCATTCTGTGAAAATACTTTCTGTTCTGTGCATTCAACTAACAGAGTTGAACCTTACTTTTGATTGAGCCGTTCTGAAACACTCTTTCTGTAGAAACTGCAATTGGACATGCTAAGCGCTAAGAGGCCTACTTTGGGAAAAAGAATATCTTCAAATAAAAACTACACAGAAGCATTGTGTGAAACTTATTTCTGATCTGTAAATTCAGTTAACAGAGATAAAACATATTTTTGATTGAGCAGTTATGAAACACTCTTTTTGTAGAAAATACAAGTGGAGATTCGGAGCGCTAAGAGGGTAATAGTGGAAAAAGGAATGTCTTCAAATATAAACTACACAGAATCATTCGGTGAAACTTCTTTCTGATCTGTGCATTCAGCTAACAGAGTTAAACCATACTTTTGATTGAGCAGATCTGAACACTCTTTCTGTAGAAAATGCAACTGGACATTTGGAGCGCTAAGAGCGTAGTAGTGGAAAAAGGAATATATTCAAGTATAAACTACACAGAAGCATTCTGTGAAACTTCTTTCTGATCTGAGCATTCAGCTAACAGAGTTAAACCATACTTTTGATTGAGCAGTTTTGAAACACTCTGTCTGTAGAAAATGCAACTTGACATTCGTAGCGCTAAGTGGGTAATAGTGGAAAAAAGAATATGTTCAAATATAAACTACACAGAAGCATTGTATGAAACTTCTTTCTGTTCTGTGCATTCAACTAACAGGGTTCAACCTTACTTTTGATTGAGCCGTTCTGAAACACTCTTTCTGTAGAAACTGCAATTGGACATTCTGAGCGCTAAGAGGCCTATATTGGGAAAAAGAATGTCTACAAATAAAAACTACACAGAAGAATTGTGTGAAACTTCTTTCTGTTCTCTTTGTTCAACTAAAAGAGTTGAACCTTAGTTTTGATTGAGCCGTTCTGAAACACTCTTTCTGTAGAAAATGCAAGTGGAGATTCGGAGCGCTAAGAGGGTAATAGTGGAAAAAGGAATGTCTCCAAATATAAACTACACAGAATCATTCTGTGAAACTTCTTTCTGATCTGTGCATTCAGCTAACAGAGTTAAACCATACTTTTGATTGAGCAGATCTGAACACTCTTTCCGTAGAAAATGCAACTGGACATTTGGAGCGCTAAGAGAGTAGCAGTGGAAAAAGGAATATATTCAAATATAAACTACACAGAAGCATTCTGTGAAACTTCTTTCTGATCTGAGCATTCAGCTAACAGAGTTAAACCATACTTTTGATTGAGCAGTTTTGAAACACTCTGTCTGTAGAAAATGCAACTGGACATTCGTAGCGCTAAGTGGGTAATAGTGGAAAAAAGAATATGTTGAAATATAAACTACACAGAAGCATTGTATGAAACTTCTTTCTGTTCTGTGCATTCAACTAACAGAGTTGAACCTTACTTTTGATTGAGCCTTTCTGAAACACTCTTTCTGTAGAAACTGCAATTGGACATTCTGAGCGCTAAGAGGCCTCTATTGGGAAAAATAATATCTTCAAATAAAAACTACACAGAAGCATTGTGTGAAACTTATTTCTGATATGTTCATTAAGCTAACAGAGTTAAACCATACTTTTGATTGCGCAGTGCTGAACCCTCTTTCTGTAGAAAATGCAAGTGGACATTCGGAGCGCTAAGAGGGTAATAGTGGAAAAAGGACTATATTCAAATATAAACTACACAGTAGCATTCTGTGAAAATTCTTTCTGTTCTGTGCATTCAACTAACAGAGTTGAACCTTACTTTTGATTGAGCCGTTCTGAAACACTCTTTCTGTAGAAACTGCAATTGGACATGCTAAGCGCTAAGAGGCCTACTTTGGGAAAAAGAATATCTTCAAATAAAAACTACACAGATGCATTCTGTGAAACTTATTTCTGATCTGTAAATTCAGTTAACAGAGATAAAACATATTTTTGATTGAGCAGTTATGAAACACTCTTTTTGTAGAAAATGCAAGTGGAGATTCGGAGCGCTAAGAGGGTAATAGTGGAAAAAGGAATGTCTTCAAATATAAACTACACAGAATCATTCGGTGAAACTTCTTTCTGATCTGTGCATTCAGCTAACAGAGTTAAACCATACTTTTGATTGAGCAGATCTGAACACTCTTTCTGTAGAAAATGCAACTGGACATTTGGAGCGCTAAGAGCGTAGTAGTGGAAAAAGGAATATATTCAAGTATAAACTACACAGAAGCATTCTGTGAAACTTCTTTCTGATCTGAGCATTCAGCTAACAGAGTTAAACCATACTTTTGATTGAGCAGTTTTGAAACACTCTGTCTGTAGAAAATGCAACTGGACATTCGTAGCGCTAAGTGGGTAATAGTGGAAAAAAGAATATGTTCAACTATAAATTACACAGAAGCATTGTATGAAACTTCTTTCTGTTCTGTGCATTCAACTAACAGAGTTCAACCTTACTTTTGATTGAGCCGTTCTGAAACACTCTTTCTGTAGAAACTGCAATTGGACATTCTGAGCGCTAAGAGGCCTATATTGGGAAAAAGAATGTCTACAAATAAAAACTACACAGAAGAATTGTGTGAAACTTCTTTCTTTTCTGTTTGTTCAACTAAAAGAGTTGCACCTTAGTTTTGATTGAGCCGTTCTGAAACACTCTTTCTGTAGAAAATGCAAGTGGAGATTCGGAGCGCTAAGAGGGTAATAGTGGAAAAAGGAATGTCTTCAAATATAAACTACACAGAATCATTCTGTGAAACTTCTTTCTGATCTGTGCATTCAGCTAACAGAGTTAAACCATACTTTTGATTGAGCAGATCTGAACACTCTTTCTGTAGAAAATGCAACTGCACATTTGTAGCCCTAAGAGAGTAGTAGTGGAAAAAGGAATATATTCAAATATAAACTACACAGAAGCATTCTGTGAAACTTCTTTCTGATCTGAGCATTCAGCTAACAGAGTTAAACCATACTTTTGATTGAGCAGTTTTGAAACACTCTGTCTGTAGAAAATGCAACTGGACATTCGTAGCGCTAAGTGGGTAATAGTGGAAAAAAGAATATGTTCAAATATAAACTACACAGAAGCATTGTATGAAACTTCTTTCTGTTCTGTGCATTCAACTAACAGAGTTGAACCTTACTTTTGATTGAGCCTTTCTGAAACACTCTTTCTGTAGAAACTGCAATTGGACATTCTGAGCGCTAAGAGGCCTCTATTGGGAAAAATAATATCTTCAAATAAAAACTACACAGAAGCATTGTGTGAAACTTATTTCTGATATGTTCATTAAGCTAACAGAGTTAAACCATACTTTTGATTGCGCAGTGCTGAACCCTCTTTCTGTAGAAAATGCAAGTGGACATTCGGAGCGCTAAGAGGGTAATAGTGGAAAAAGGACTATATTCAAATATAAACTACACAGTAGCATTCTGTGAAAATACTTTCTGTTCTGTGCATTCAACTAACAGAGTTGAACCTTACTTTTGATTGAGCCGTTCTGAAACACTCTTTCTGTAGAAACTGCAATTGGACATGCTAAGCGCTAAGAGGCCTACTTTGGGAAAAAGAATATCTTCAAATAAAAACTACACAGAAGCATTGTGTGAAACTTATTTCTGATCTGTAAATTCAGTTAACAGAGATAAAACATATTTTTGATTGAGCAGTTATGAAACACTCTTTTTGTAGAAAATACAAGTGGAGATTCGGAGCGCTAAGAGGGTAATAGTGGAAAAAGGAATGTCTTCAAATATAAACTACACAGAATCATTCGATGAAACTTCTTTCTGATCTGTGCATTCAGCTAACAGAGTTAAACCATACTTTTGATTGAGCAGATCTGAACACTCTTTCTGTAGAAAATGCAACTGGACATTTGGAGCGCTAAGAGCGTAGTAGTGGAAAAAGGAATATATTCAAGTATAAACTACACAGAAGCATTCTGTGAAACTTCTTTCTGATCTGAGCATTCAGCTAACAGAGTGAAACCATACTTTTGATTGAGCAGTTTTGAAACACTCTGTCTGTAGAAAATGCAACTGGACATTCGTAGCGCTAAGTGGGTAATAGTGGAAAAAAGAATATGTTCAAATATAAACTACACAGAAACATTGTATGAAACTTCTTTCTGTTCTGTGCATTCAACTAACAGAGTTCAACCTTACTTTTGATTGAGCCGTTCTGAAACACTCTTTCTGTAGAAACTGCAATTGGACATTCTGAGCGCTAAGAGGCCTATATTGGGAAAAAGAATGTCTACAAATAAAAACTACACAGAAGAATTGTGTGAAACTTCTTTCTGTTCTGTTTGTTCAACTAAAAGAGTTGAACTTTAGTTTTGATTGAGCCGTTCTGAAACACTCTTTCTGTAGAAAATGCAAGTGGAGATTCGGAGCGCTAAGAGGGTAATAGTGGAAAAAGGAATGTCTCCAAATATAAACTACACAGAATCATTCTGTGAAACTTCTTTCTGATCTGTGCATTCAGCTAACACAGTTAAACCATACTTTTGATTGAGCAGATCTGAACACTCTTTCCGTAGAAAATGCAACTGGACATTTGGAGCGCTAAGAGAGTAGTAGTGGAAAAAGGAATATATTCAAATATAAACTACACAGAAGCATTCTGTGAAACTTCTTTCTGATCTGAGCATTCAGCTAACAGAGTTAAACCATACTTTTGATTGAGCAGTTTTGAAACACTCTGTCTGTAGAAAATGCAACTGGACATTCGTAGCGCTAAGTGGGTAATAGTGGAAAAAAGAATATGTTCAAATATAAACTACACAGAAGCATTGTATGAAACTTCTTTCTGTTCTGTGCATTCAACTAACAGAGTTGAACCTTACTTTTGATTGAGCCTTTCTGAAACACTCTTTCTGTAGAAACTGCAATTGGACATTCTGAGCGCTAAGAGGCCTCTATTGGGAAAAATAATATCTTCAAATAAAAACTACACAGAAGCATTGTGTGAAACTTATTTCTGATATGTTCATTAAGCTAACAGAGTTAAAACATACATTTGATTGCGCAGTGCTGAAACCTCTTTCTGTAGAAAATGCAAGTGGACATTCGGAGCGCTAAGAGGGTAATAGTGGAAAAAGGACTATATTCAAATATAAACTACACAGTAGCATTCTGTGAAAATTCTTTCTGTTCTGTGCATTCAACTAACAGAGTTGAACCTTACTTTTGATTGAGCCGTTCTGAAACACTCTTTCTGTAGAAACTGCAATTGGACATGCTAAGCGCTAAGAGGCCTACTTTGGGAAAAAGAATATCTTCAAATAAAAACTACACAGATGCATTCTGTGAAACTTATTTCTGATCTGTAAATTCAGTTAACAGAGATAAAACATATTTTTGATTGAGCAGTTATGAAACACTCTTTTTGTAGAAAATGCAAGTGGAGATTCGGAGCGCAAAGAGGGTAATAGTGGAAAAAGTAATGTCTTCAAATATAAACTACACAGAATCATTCGGTGAAACTTCTTTCTGATCTGTGCATTCAGCTAACAGAGTTAAACCATACTTTTGATTGAGCAGATCTGAACACTCTTTCTGTAGAAAATGCAACTGGACATTTGGAGCGCTAAGAGCGTAGTAGTGGAAAAAGGAATATATTCAAGTATAAACTACACAGAAGCATTCTGTGAAACTTCTTTCTGATCTGAGCATTCAGCTAACAGAGTTAAACCATACTTTTGATTGAGCAGTTTTGAAACACTCTGTCTGTAGAAAATGCAACTGGACATTCGTAGCGCTAAGTGGGTAATAGTGGAAAAAAGAATATGTTCAAATATAAACTACACAGAAGCATTGTATGAAACTTCTTTCTGTTCTGTGCATTCAACTAACAGAGTTCAACCTTACTTTTGATTGAGCCGTTCTGAAACACTCTTTCTGTAGAAACTGCAATTGGACATTCTGAGCGCTAAGAGGCCTATATTGGGAAAAAGAATGTCTACAAATAAAAACTACACAGAAGAATTGTGTGAAACTTCTTTCTGTTCTGTTTGTTCAACTAAAAGAGTTGAACCTTTGTTTTGATTGAGCCGTTCTGAAACACTCTTTCTGTAGAAAATGCAAGTGGAGATTCGGAGCGCTAAGAGGGTAATAGTGGAAAAAGGAATGTCTCCAAATATAAACTACACAGAATCATTCTGTGAAACTTCTTTCTGATCTGTGCATTCAGCTAACAGAGTTAAAACATAATTTTGATTGAGCAGATCTGAACACTCTTTCTGTAGAAAATGCAACTGGACATTTGGAGCGCTAAGAGAGTAGTAGTGGAAAAAGGAATATATTCAAATATAAACTACACAGAAGCATTCTGTGAAACTTCTTTCTGATCTGAGCATTCAGCTAACAGAGTTAAACCATACTTTTGATTGAGCAGTTTTGAAACACTCTGTCTGTGGAAAATGCAACTGGACATTCGTAGCGCTAAGTGGGTAATAGTGGAAAAAAGAATATGTTCAAATATAAACTACACAGAAGCATTGTATGAAACTTCTTTCTGTTCTGTGCATTCAACTAACAGAGTTGAACCTTACTTTTGATTGAGCCTTTCTGAAACACTCTTTCTGTAGAAACTGCAATTGGACATTCTGAGCGCTAAGAGGCCTCTATTGGGAAAAATAATATCTTCAAATAAAAACTACACAGAAGCATTGTGTGAAACTTATTTCTGATATGTTCATTAAGCTAAAAGAGTTAAACCATACTTTTGATTGCGCAGTGCTGAACCCTCTTTCTGTAGAAAATGCAAGTGGACATTCGGAGCGCTAAGAGGGTAATAGTGGAAAAAGGACTATATTCAAATATAAACTACACAGTAGCATTCTGTGAAAATTCTTTCTGTTCTGTGCATTCAACTAACAGAGTTGAACCTTACTTTTGATTGAGCCGTTCTGAAACACTCTTTCTGTAGAAACTGCAATTGGACATGCTAAGCGCTAAGAGGCCTACTTTGGGAAAAAGAATATCTTCAAATAAAAACTACACAGAAGCATTGTGTGAAACTTATTTCTGATCTGTAAATTCGGTTAACAGAGATAAAACATATTTTTGATTGAGCAGTTATGAAACACTCTTTTTGTAGAAAATACCAGTGGAGATTCGGAGCGCTAAGAGGGTAATAGTGGAAAAAGGAATGTCTTCAAATATAAACTACACAGAATCATTCGGTGAAACTTCTTTCTGATCTGTGCATTCAGCTAACAGAATTAAACCATACTTTTGATTGAGCAGATCTGAACACTCTTTCTGTAGAAAATGCAACTGGACATTTGGAGCGCTAAGAGCGTTGTAGTGGAAAAAGGAATATATTCAAGTATAAACTACACAGAAGCATTCTGTGAAACATCTTTCTGATCTGAGCATTCAGCTAACAGAGTTAAACCATACTTTTGATTGAGCAGTTTTGAAACACTCTGTCTGTAGAAAATGCAACTGGACATTCGTAGCGCTAAGTGGGTAATAGTGGAAAAAAGAATATGTTCAAATATAAACTACACAGAAGCATTGTATGAAACTTCTTTCTGTTCTGTGCATTCAACTAACAGAGTTCAACCTTACTTTTGATTGAGCCGTTCTGAAACACTCTTTCTGTAGAAACTGCAATTGGACATTCTGAGCGCTAAGAGGCCTATATTGGGAAAAAGAATGTCTACAAATAAAAACTACACAGAAGAATTGTGTGAAACTTCTTTCTGTTCTGTTTGTTCAACTAAAAGAGTTGAACCTTAGTTTTGATTGAGCCGTTCTGAAACACTCTTTCTGTAGAAAATGCAAGTGGAGATTCGGAGCGCTAAGAGGGTAATAGTGGAAAAAGGAATGTCTCCAAATATAAACTACACAGAATCATTCTGTGAAACTTCTTTCTGATCTGTGCATTCAGCTAACAGAGTTAAACCATACTTTTGATTGAGCAGATCTGAACACTGTTTCTGTAGAAAATGCAACTGGACATTTGGAGCGCTAAGAGAGTAGTAGTGGAAAAAGGAATATATTCAAATATAAACTACACAGAAGCATTCTGTGAAACTTCTTTCTGATCTGAGCATTCACCTAACAGAGTTAAACCATACTTTTGATTGAGCAGTTTTGAAACACTCTGTCTGTAGAAAATGCAACTGGACATTCGTAGCGCTAAGTGGGTAATAGTGGAAAAAAGAATATGTTCAAATATAAACTACACAGAAGCATTGTATGAAACTTCTTTCTGTTCTGTGCATTCAACTAACAGAGTTGAACCTTACTTTTGATTGAGCCTTTCTGAAACACTCTTTCTGTAGAAACTGCAATTGGACATTCTGAGCGCTAAGAGGCCTCTATTGGGAAAAATAATATCTTCAAATAAAAACTACACAGAAGCATTGTGTGAAACTTATTTCTGATATATTCATTAAGCTAACAGAGTTAAACCATACTTTTGATTGCGCAGTGCTGAACCCTCTTTCTGTAGAAAATGCAAGTGGACATTCGGAGCGCTAAGAGGGTAATAGTGGAAAAAGGACTATATTCAAATATAAACTACACAGTAGCATTCTGTGAAAATTCTTTCTGTTCTGTGCATTCAACTAACAGAGTTGAACCTTACTTTTGATTGAGCCGTTCTGAAACACTCTTTCTGTAGAAACTGCAATTGGACATGCTAAGCGCTAAGAGGCCTACTTTGGGAAAAAGAATATCTTCAAATAAAAACTACACAGATGCATTCTGTGAAACTTATTTCTGATCTGTAAATTCAGTTAACAGAGATAAAACATATTTTTGATTGAGCAGTTATGAAACACTCTTTTTGTAGAAAATGCAAGTGGAGATTCGGAGCGCTAAGAGGGTAATAGTGGAAAAAGGAATGTCTTCAAATATAAACTACACAGAATCATTCGGTGAAACTTCTTTCTGATCTGTGCATTCAGCTAACAGAGTTAAACCATACTTTTGATTGAGCAGATCTGAACACTCTTTCTGTAGAAAATGCAACTGGACATTTGGAGCGCTAAGAGCGTAGTAGTGGAAAAAGGAATATATTCAAGTATAAACTACACAGAAGCATTCTGTGAAACTTCTTTCTGATCTGAGCATTCAGCTAACAGAGTTAAACCATACTTTTGATTGAGCAGTTTTGAAACACTCTGTCTGTAGAAAATGCAACTGGACATTCGTAGCGCTAAGTGGGTAATAGTGGAAAAAAGAATATGTTCAAATATAAACTACACAGAAGCATTGTATGAAACTTCTTTCTGTTCTGTGCATTCAACTAACAGAGTTCAACCTTACTTTTGATTGAGCCGTTCTGAAACACTCTTTCTGTAGAAACTGCAATTGGACATTCTGAGCGCTAAGAGGCCTATATTGGGAAAAAGAATGTCTACAAATAAAAACTACACAGAAGAATTGTGTGAAACTTCTTTCTGTTCTGTTTGTTCAACTAAAAGAGTTGAACCTTAGTTTTGATTGAGCCGTTCTGAAACACTCTTTCTGTAGAAAATGCAAGTGGAGATTCGGAGCGCTAAGAGGGTAATAGTGGAAAAAGGAATGTCTCCAAATATAAACTACACAGAATCATTCTGTGAAACTACTTTCTGATCTGTGCATTCAGCTAACAGAGTTAAAACATAATTTTGATTGAGCAGATCTGAACACTCTTTCTGTAGAAAATGCAACTGGACATTTGGAGCGCTAAGAGAGTAGTAGTGGAAAAAGGAATATATTCAAATATAAACTACACAGAAGCATTCTGTGAAACTTCTTTCTGATCTGAGCATTCAGCTAACAGAGTTAAACCATACTTTTGATTGAGCAGTTTTGAAACACTCTGTCTGTGGAAAATGCAACTGGACATTCGTAGCGCTAAGTGGGTAATAGTGGAAAAAAGAATATGTTCAAATATAAACTACACAGAAGCATTGTATGAAACTTCTTTCTGTTCTGTGCATTCAACTAACAGAGTTGAACCTTACTTTTGATTGAGCCTTTCTGAAACACTCTTTCTGTAGAAACTGCAATTGGACATTCTGAGCGCTAAGAGGCCTCTATTGGGAAAAATAATATCTTCAAATAAAAACTACACAGAAGCATTGTGTGAAACTTATTTCTGATATGTTCATTAAGCTAAAAGAGTTAAACCATACTTTTGATTGCGCAGTGCTGAACCCTCTTTCTGTAGAAAATGCAAGTGGACATTCGGAGCGCTAAGAGGGTAATAGTGGAAAAAGGACTATATTCAAATATAAACTACACAGTAGCATTCTGTGAAAATTCTTTCTGTTCTGTGCATTCAACTAACAGAGTTGAACCTTACTTTTGATTGAGCCGTTCTGAAACACTCTTTCTGTAGAAACTGCAATTGGACATGCTAAGCGCTAAGAGGCCTACTTTGGGAAAAAGAATATCTTCAAATAAAAACTACACAGAAGCATTGTGTGAAACTTATTTCTGATCTGTAAATTCGGTTAACAGAGATAAAACATATTTTTGATTGAGCAGTTATGAAACACTCTTTTTGTAGAAAATACCAGTGGAGATTCGGAGCGCTAAGAGGGTAATAGTGGAAAAAGGAATGTCTTCAAATATAAACTACACAGAATCATTCGGTGAAACTTCTTTCTGATCTGTGCATTCAGCTAACAGAATTAAACCATACTTTTGATTGAGCAGATCTGAACACTCTTTCTGTAGAAAATGCAACTGGACATTTGGAGCGCTAAGAGCGTAGTAGTGGAAAAAGGAATATATTCAAGTATAAACTACACAGAAGCATTCTGTGAAACTTCTTTCTGATCTGAGCATTCAGCTAACAGAGTTAAACCATACTTTTGATTGAGCAGTTTTGAAACACTCTGTCTGTAGAAAATGCAACTGGACATTCGTAGCGCTAAGTGGGTAATAGTGGAAAAAAGAATATGTTCAAATATAAACTACACAGAAGCATTGTATGAAACTTCTTTCTGTTCTGTGCATTCAACTAACAGAGTTCAACCTTACTTTTGATTGAGCCGTTCTGAAACACTCTTTCTGTAGAAACTGCAATTGGACATTCTGAGCGCTAAGAGGCCTATATTGGGAAAAAGAATGTCTACAAATAAAAACTACACAGAAGAATTGTGTGAAACTTCTTTCTGTTCTGTTTGTTCAACTAAAAGAGTTGAACCTTAGTTTTGATTGAGCCGTTCTGAAACACTCTTTCTGTAGAAAATGCAAGTGGAGATTCGGAGCGCTAAGAGGGTAATAGTGGAAAAAGGAATGTCTCCAAATATAAACTACACAGAATCATTCTGTGAAACTTCTTTCTGATCTGTGCATTCAGCTAACAGAGTTAAACCATACTTTTGATTGAGCAGATCTGAACACTGTTTCTGTAGAAAATGCAACTGGACATTTGGAGCGCTAAGAGAGTAGTAGTGGAAAAAGGAATATATTCAAATATAAACTACACAGAAGCATTCTGTGAAACTTCTTTCTGATCTGAGCATTCACCTAACAGAGTTAAACCATACTTTTGATTGAGCAGTTTTGAAACACTCTGTCTGTAGAAAATGCAACTGGACATTCGTAGCGCTAAGTGGGTAATAGTGGAAAAAAGAATATGTTCAAATATAAACTACACAGAAGCATTGTATGAAACTCCTTTCTGTTCTGTGCATTCAACTAACAGAGTTGAACCTTACTTTTGATTGAGCCTTTCTGAAACACTCTTTCTGTAGAAACTGCAATTGGACATTCTGAGCGCTAAGAGGCCTCTATTGGGAAAAATAATATCTTCAAATAAAAACTACACAGAAGCATTGTGTGAAACTTATTTCTGATATATTCATTAAGCTAACAGAGTTAAACCATACTTTTGATTGCGCAGTGCTGAACCCTCTTTCTGTAGAAAATGCAAGTGGACATTCGGAGCACTAAGAGGGTAATAGTGGAAAAAGGACTATATTCAAATATAAACTACACAGTAGCATTCTGTGAAAATTCTTTCTGTTCTGTGCATTCAACTAACAGAGTTGAACCTTACTTTTGATTGAGCCGTTCTGAAACACTCTTTCTGTAGAAACTGCAATTGGACATGCTAAGCACTAAGAGGCCTACTTTGGGAAAAAGAATATCTTCAAATAAAAACTACACAGATGCATTCTGTGAAACTTATTTCTGATCTGTAAATTCAGTTAACAGAGATAAAACATATTTTTGATTGAGCAGTTATGAAACACTCTTTTTGTAGAAAATGCAAGTGGAGATTCGGAGCGCTAAGAGGGTAATAGTGGAAAAAGGAATGTCTTCAAATATAAACTACACAGAATCATTCGGTGAAACATCTTTCTGATCTGTGCATTCAGCTAACAGAGTTAAACCATACTTTTGATTGAGCAGATCTGAACACTCTTTCTGTAGAAAATGCAACTGGACATTTGGAGCGCTAAGAGCGTAGTAGTGGAAAAAGGAATATATTCAAGTATAAACTACACAGAAGCATTCTGTGAAACTTCTTTCTGATCTGAGCATTCAGCTAACAGAGTTAAACCATACTTTTGATTGAGCAGTTTTGAAACACTCTGTCTGTAGAAAATGCAACTGGACATTCGTAGCGCTAAGTGGGTAATAGTGGAAAAAAGAATATGTTCAAATATAAACTACACAGAAGCATTGTATGAAACTTCTTTCTGTTCTGTGCATTCAACTAACAGAGTTCAACCTTACTTTTGATTGAGCCGTTCTGAAACACTCTTTCTGTAGAAACTGCAATTGGACATTCTGAGCGCTAAGAGGCCTATATTGGGAAAAAGAATGTCTACAAATAAAAACTACACAGAAGAATTGTGTGAAACTTCTTTCTGTTCTGTTTGTTCAACTAAAAGAGTTGAACCTTAGTTTTGATTGAGCCGTTCTGAAACACTCTTTCTGTAGAAAATGCAAGTGGAGATTCGGAGCGCTAAGAGGGTAATAGTGGAAAAAGGAATGTCTCCAAATATAAACTACACAGAATCATTCTGTGAAACTTCTTTCTGATCTGTGCATTCAGCTAACAGAGTTAAACCATACTTTTGATTGAGCAGATCTGAACACTGTTTCTGTAGAAAATGCAACTGGACATTTGGAGCGCTAAGAGAGTAGTAGTGGAAAAAGGAATATATTCAAATATAAACTACACAGAAGCATTCTGTGAAACTTCTTTCTGATCTGAGCATTCACCTAACAGAGTTAAACCATACTTTTGATTGAGCAGTTTTGAAACACTCTGTCTGTAGAAAATGCAACTGGACATTCGTAGCGCTAAGTGGGTAATAGTGGAAAAAAGAATATGTTCAAATATAAACTACACAGAAGCATTGTATGAAACTTCTTTCTGTTCTGTGCATTCAACTAACAGAGTTGAACCTTACTTTTGATTGAGCCTTTCTGAAACACTCTTTCTGTAGAAACTGCAATTGGACATTCTGAGCGCTAAGAGGCCTCTATTGGGAAAAATAATATCTTCAAATAAAAACTACACAGAAGCATTGTGTGAAACTTATTTCTGATATATTCATTAAGCTAACAGAGTTAAACCATACTTTTGATTGCGCAGTGCTGAACCCTCTTTCTGTAGAAAATGCAAGTGGACATTCGGAGCGCTAAGAGGGTAATAGTGGAAAAAGGACTATATTCAAATATAAACTACACAGTAGCATTCTGTGAAAATTCTTTCTGTTCTGTGCATTCAACTAACAGAGTTGAACCTTACTTTTGATTGAGCCGTTCTGAAACACTCTTTCTGTAGAAACTGCAATTGGACATGCTAAGCGCTAAGAGGCCTACTTTGGGAAAAAGAATATCTTCAAATAAAAACTACACAGATGCATTCTGTGAAACTTATTTCTGATCTGTAAATTCAGTTAACAGAGATAAAACATATTTTTGATTGAGCAGTTATGAAACACTCTTTTTGTAGAAAATGCAAGTGGAGATTCGGAGCGCTAAGTGGGTAATAGTGGAAAAAGGAATGTCTTCAAATATAAACTACACAGAATCATTCGGTGAAACTTCTTTCTGATCTGTGCATTCAGCTAACAGAGTTAAACCATACTTTTGATTGAGCAGATCTGAACACTCTTTCTGTAGAAAATGCAACTGGACATTTGGAGCGCTAAGAGCGTAGTAGTGGAAAAAGGAATATATTCAAGTATAAACTACACAGAAGCATTCTGTGAAACTTCTTTCTGATCTGAGCATTCAGCTAACAGAGTTAAACCATACTTTTGATTGAGCAGTTTTGAAACACTCTGTCTGTAGAAAATGCAACTGGACATTCGTAGCGCTAAGTGGGTAATAGTGGAAAAAAGAATATGTTCAAATATAAACTACACAGAAGCATTTTATGAAACTTCTTTCTGTTCTGTGCATTCAACTAACAGAGTTCAACCTTACTTTTGATTGAGCCGTTCTGAAACACTCTTTCTGTAGAAACTGCAATTGGACATTCTGAGCGCTAAGAGGCCTATATTGGGAAAAAGAATGTCTACAAATAAAAACTACACAGAAGAATTGTGTGAAACTTCTTTCTGTTCTGTTTGTTCAACTAAAAGAGTTGAACCTTAGTTTTGATTGAGCCGTTCTGAAACACTCTTTCTGTAGAAAATGCAAGTGGAGATTCGGAGCGCTAAGAGGGTAATAGTGGAAAAAGGAATGTCTCCAAATATAAACTACACAGAATCATTCTGTGAAACTTCTTTCTGATCTGTGCATTCAGCTAACAGAGTTAAACCATACTTTTGATTGAGCAGATCTGAACACTGTTTCTGTAGAAAATGCAACTGGACATTTGGAGCGCTAAGAGAGTAGTAGTGGAAAAAGGAATATATTCAAATATAAACTACACAGAAGCATTCTGTGAAACTTATTTCTGATCTGAGCATTCACCTAACAGAGTTAAACCATACTTTTGATTGAGCAGTTTTGAAACACTCTGTCTGTAGAAAATGCAACTGGACATTCGTAGCGCTAAGTGGGTAATAGTGGAAAAAAGAATATGTTCAAATATAAACTACACAGAAGCATTGTATGAAACTTCTTTCTGTTCTGTGCATTCAACTAACAGAGTTGAACCTTACTTTTGATTGAGCCTTTCTGAAACACTCTTTCTGTAGAAACTGCAATTGGACATTCTGAGCGCTAAGAGGCCTCTATAGGGAAAAATAATATCTTCAAATAAAAACTACACAGAAGCATTGTGTGAAACTTATTTCTGATATATTCATTAAGCTAACAGAGTTAAACCATACTTTTGATTGCGCAGTGCTGAACCCTCTTTCTGTAGAAAATGCAAGTGGACATTCGGAGCGCTAAGAGGGTAATAGTGGAAAAAGGACTATATTCAAATATAAACTACACAGTAGCATTCTGTGAAAATTCTTTCTGTTCTGTGCATTCAACTAACAGAGTTGAACCTTACTTTTGATTGAGCCGTTCTGAAACACTCTTTCTGTAGAAACTGCAATTGGACATGCTAAGCGCTAAGAGGCCTACTTTGGGAAAAAGAATATCTTCAAATAAAAACTACACAGATGCATTCTGTGAAACTTATTTCTGATCTGTAAATTCAGTTAACAGAGATAAAACATATTTTTGATTGAGCAGTTATGAAACACTCTTTTTGTAGAAAATGCAAGTGGAGATTCGGAGCGCTAAGTGGGTAATAGTGGAAAAAGGAATGTCTTCAAATATAAACTACACAGAATCATTCGGTGAAACTTCTTTCTGATCTGTGCATTCAGCTAACAGAGTTAAACCATACTTTTGATTGAGCAGATCTGAACACTCTTTCTGTAGAAAATGCAACTGGACATTTGGAGCGCTAAGAGCGTAGTAGTGGAAAAAGGAATATATTCAAGTATAAACTACACAGAAGCATTCTGTGAAACTTCTTTCTGATCTGAGCATTCAGCTAACAGAGTTAAACCATACTTTTGATTGAGCAGTTTTGAAACACTCTGTCTGTAGAAAATGCAACTGGACATTCGTAGCGCTAAGTGGGTAATAGTGGAAAAAAGAATATGTTCAAATATAAACTACACAGAAGCATTTTATGAAACTTCTTTCTGTTCTGTGCATTCAACTAACAGAGTTCAACCTTACTTTTGATTGAGCCGTTCTGAAACACTCTTTCTGTAGAAACTGCAATTGGACATTCTGAGCGCTAAGAGGCCTATATTGGGAAAAAGAATGTCTACAAATAAAAACTACACAGAAGAATTGTGTGAAACTTCCTTCTGTTCTGTTTGTTCAACTAAAAGAGTTGAACCTTAGTTTTGATTGAGCCGTTCTGAAACACTCTTTCTGTAGAAAATGCAAGTGGAGATTCGGAGCGCTAAGAGGGTAATAGTGGAAAAAGGAATGTCTCCAAATATAAACTACACAGAATCATTCTGTGAAACTTCTTTCTGATCTGTGCATTCAGCTAACAGAGTTAAAACATAATTTTGATTGAGCAGATCTGAACACTCTTTCTGTAGAAAATGCAACTGGACATTTGGAGCGCTAAGAGAGTAGTAGTGGAAAAAGGAATATATTCAAATATAAACTACACAGAAGCATTCTGTGAAACTTCTTTCTGATCTGAGCATTCAGCTACCAGAGTTAAACCATACTTTTGATTGAGCAGTTTTGAAACACTCTGTCTGTGGAAAATGCAACTGGACATTCGTAGCGCTAAGTGGGTAATAGTTGAAAAAAGAATATGTTCAAATATAAACTACACAGAAGCATTGTATGAAACTTCTTTCTGTTCTGTGCATTCAACTAACAGAGTTGAACCTTACTTTTGATTGAGCCTTTCTGAAACACTCTTTCTGTAGAAACTGCAATTGGACATTCTGAGCGCTAAGAGGCCTCTATTGGGAAAAATAATATCTTCAAATAAAAACTACACAGAAGCATTGTGTGAAACTTATTTCTGATATGTTCATTAAGCTAAAAGAGTTAAACCATACTTTTGATTGCGCAGTGCTGAACCCTCTTTCTGTAGAAAATGCAAGTGGACATTCGGAGCGCTAAGAGGGTAATAGTGGAAAAAGGACTATATTCAAATATAAACTACACAGTAGCATTCTGTGAAAATTCTTTCTGTTCTGTGCATTCAACTAACAGAGTTGAACCTTACTTTTGATTGAGCCGTTCTGAAACACTCTTTCTGTAGAAACTGCAATTGGACATGCTAAGCGCTAAGAGGCCTACTTTGGGAAAAAGAATATCTTCAAATAAAAACTACACAGAAGCATTGTGTGAAACTTATTTCTGATCTGTAAATTCGGTTAACAGAGATAAAACATATTTTTGATTGAGCAGTTATGAAACACTCTTTTTGTAGAAAATACCAGTGGAGATTCGGAGCGCTAAGAGGGTAATAGTGGAAAAAGGAATGTCTTCAAATATAAACTACACAGAATCATTCGGTGAAACTTCTTTCTGATCTGTGCATTCAGCTAACAGAATTAAACCATACTTTTGATTGAGCAGATCTGAACACTCTTTCTGTAGAAAATGCAACTGGACATTTGGAGCGCTAAGAGCGTAGTAGTGGAAAAAGGAATATATTCAAGTATAAACTACACAGAAGCATTCTGTGAAACTTCTTTCTGATCTGAGCATTCAGCTAACAGAGTTAAACCATACTTTTGATTGAGCAGTTTTGAAACACTCTGTCTGTAGAAAATGCAACTGGACATTCGTAGCGCTAAGTGGGTAATAGTGGAAAAAAGAATATGTTCAAATATAAACTACACAGAAGCATTGTATGAAACTTCTTTCTGTTCTGTGCATTCAACTAACAGAGTTCAACCTTACTTTTGATTGAGCCGTTCTGAAACACTCTTTCTGTAGAAACTGCAATTGGACATTCTGAGCGCTAAGAGGCCTATATTGGGAAAAAGAATGTCTACAAATAAAAACTACACAGAAGAATTGTGTGAAACTTCTTTCTGTTCTGTTTGTTCAACTAAAAGAGTTGAACCTTAGTTTTGATTGAGCCGTTCTGAAACACTCTTTCTGTAGAAAATGCAAGTGGAGATTCGGAGCGCTAAGAGGGTAATAGTGGAAAAAGGAATGTCTCCAAATATAAACTACACAGAATCATTCTGTGAAACTTCTTTCTGATCTGTGCATTCAGCTAACAGAGTTAAACCATACTTTTGATTGAGCAGATCTGAACACTCTTTCTGTAGAAAATGCAACTGGACATTTGGAGCGCTAAGAGAGTAGTAGTGGAAAAAGGAATATATTCAAATATAAACTACACAGAAGCATTCTGTGAAACTTCTTTCTGATCTGAGCATTCACCTAACAGAGTTAAACCATACTTTTGATTGAGCAGTTTTGAAACACTCTGTCTGTAGAAAATGCAACTGGACATTCGTAGCGCTAAGTGGGTAATAGTGGAAAAAAGAATATGTTCAAATATAAACTACACAGAAGCATTGTATGAAACTCCTTTCTGTTCTGTGCATTCAACTAACAGAGTTGAACCTTACTTTTGATTGAGCCTTTCTGAAACACTCTTTCTGTAGAAACTGCAATTGGACATTCTGAGCGCTAAGAGGCCTCTATTGGGAAAAATAATATCTTCAAATAAAAACTACACAGAAGCATTGTGTGAAACTTATTTCTGATATATTCATTAAGCTAACAGAGTTAAACCATACTTTTGATTGCGCAGTGCTGAACCCTCTTTCTGTAGAAAATGCAAGTGGACATTCGGAGCACTAAGAGGGTAATAGTGGAAAAAGGACTATATTCAAATATAAACTACACAGTAGCATTCTGTGAAAATTCTTTCTGTTCTGTGCATTCAACTAACAGAGTTGAACCTTACTTTTGATTGAGCCGTTCTGAAACACTCTTTCTGTAGAAACTGCAATTGGACATGCTAAGCACTAAGAGGCCTACTTTGGGAAAAAGAATATCTTCAAATAAAAACTACACAGATGCATTCTGTGAAACTTATTTCTGATCTGTAAATTCAGTTAACAGAGATAAAACATATTTTTGATTGAGCAGTTATGAAACACTCTTTTTGTAGAAAATGCAAGTGGAGATTCGGAGCGCTAAGAGGGTAATAGTGGAAAAAGGAATGTCTTCAAATATAAACTACACAGAATCATTCGGTGAAACTTCTTTCTGATCTGTGCATTCAGCTAACAGAGTTAAACCATACTTTTGATTGAGCAGATCTGAACACTCTTTCTGTAGAAAATGCAACTGGACATTTGGAGCGCTAAGAGCGTAGTAGTGGAAAAAGGAATATATTCAAGTATAAACTACACAGAAGCATTCTGTGAAACTTCTTTCTGATCTGAGCATTCAGCTAACAGAGTTAAACCATACTTTTGATTGAGCAGTTTTGAAACACTCTGTCTGTAGAAAATGCAACTGGACATTCGTAGCGCTAAGTGGGTAATAGTGGAAAAAAGAATATGTTCAAATATAAACTACACAGAAGCATTGTATGAAACTTCTTTCTGTTCTGTGCATTCAACTAACAGAGTTCAACCTTACTTTTGATTGAGCCGTTCTGAAACACTCTTTCTGTAGAAACTGCAATTGGACATTCTGAGCGCTAAGAGGCCTATATTGGGAAAAAGAATGTCTACAAATAAAAACTACACAGAAGAATTGTGTGAAACTTCTTTCTGTTCTGTTTGTTCAACTAAAAGAGTTGAACCTTAGTTTTGATTGAGCCGTTCTGAAACACTCTTTCTGTAGAAAATGCAAGTGGAGATTCGGAGCGCTAAGAGGGTAATAGTGGAAAAAGGAATGTCTCCAAATATAAACTACACAGAATCATTCTGTGAAACTTCTTTCTGATCTGTGCATTCAGCTAACAGAGTTAAACCATACTTTTGATTGAGCAGATCTGAACACTCTTTCTGTAGAAAATGCAACTGGACATTTGGAGCGCTAAGAGAGTAGTAGTGGAAAAAGGAATATATTCAAATATAAACTACACAGAAGCATTCTGTGAAACTTCTTTCTGATCTGAGCATTGAGCTAACAGAGTTAAACCATACATTTGATTGAGCAGTTTTGAAACACTCTGTCTGTAGAAAATGCAACTGGACATTCGTAGGGCTAAGTGGGTAATAGTGGAAAAAAGAATATGTTCAAATATAAACTACACAGAAGCATTGTATGAACCATCTTTCTGTTCTGTGCATTCAACTAACAGAGTTGAACCTTACATTTGATTGAGCCTTTCTGAAACACTCTTTCTGTAGAAACTGCAATTGGACATTCTGAGCGCTAAGAGGCCTCTATAGGGAAAAATAATATCTTCAAATAAAAACTACACAGAAGCGTTGTGTGAAACTTATTTCTGATATGTTCATTAAGCTAACAGAGTTAAACCATACTTTTGATTGCGCAGTGCTGAACCCTCTTTCTGTAGAAAATGCAAGTGGACATTCGGAGCGCTAAGAGGGTAATAGTGGAAAAAGGAATATATTCAAATATAAACTACACAGTAGCATTCTGTGAAAATTCTTTCTGTTCTGTGCATTCAACTAACAGAGTTGAACCTTACTTTTGATTGAGCCGTTCTGAAACACTCTTTCTGTAGAAACTGCAATTGGACATGCTAAGCGCTAAGAGGCCTACATTGGGAAAAAGAATCTCTTCAAATAAAAACTACACAGATGCATTCTGTGAAACTTATCTCTGATCTGTAAATTCAGTTAACAGAGGTAAAACATATTTTTGATTGAGCAGTTATGAAACACTCTTTTTGTAGAAAATGCAAGTGGAGATTCGGAGCGCCAAGAGGGTAATAGTGGAAAAAGGAATGTCTTCAAATATAAACTACACAGAATCATTCGGTGAAACTTCTTTCTGATCTGTGCATTCAGCTAACAGAGTTAAACCATACTTTTGATTGAGCAGATCTGAACACTCTTTCTGTAGAAAATGCAACTGGACATTTGGAGCGCTAAGAGCGTAGTAGTGGAAAAAGGAATATATTCAAGTATAAACTACACAGAAGCATTCTGTGAAACTTCTTTCTGATCTGAGCATTCAGCTAACAGAGTTAAACCATACTTTTGATTGAGCAGTTTTGAAACACTCTGTCTGTAGAAAATGCAACTGGACATTCGTAGCGCTAAGTGGGTAATAGTGGAAAAAAGAATATGTTCAAATATAAACTACACAGAAGCATTGTATGAAACTTCTTTCTGTTCTGTGAATTCAACTAACAGAGTTGAACCTTACTTTTGATTGAGCCGTTCTGAAACACTCTTTCTGTAGAAACTGCAATTGGACATTCTGAGCGCTAAGAGGCCTATATTGGGAAAAAGAATGTCTACAAATAAAAACTACACAGAAGAATTGTGTGAAACTTCTTTCTGTTCTGTTTGTTCAACTAAAAGAGTTGAACTTTAGTTTTGATTGAGCCGTTCTGAAACACTCTTTCTGTAGAAAATGCAAGTGGAGATTCGGAGCGCTAAGAGGGTAATAGTGGAAAAAGGAATGTCTCCAAATATAAATTACACAGAATCATTCTGTGAAACTTCTTTCTGATCTGTGCATTCAGGTAACAGAGTTAAACCATACTTTTGATTGAGCAGATCTGAACACTCTTTCTGTAGAAAATGCAACTGGACATTTGGAGCGCTAAGAGAGTAGTAGTGGAAAAAGGAATATATTCAAATATAAACTACACAGAAGCATTCTGTGAAACTTCTTTCTGATCTGAGCATTCAGCTAACAGAGTTAAACCATACTTTTGATTGAGCAGTTTTGAAACACTCTGTCTGTAGAAAATGCAACTGGACATTCGTAGGGCTAAGTGGGTAATAGTGGAAAAAAGAATATGTTCAAATATAAACTACACAGAAGCATTGTATGAACCTTCTTTCTGTTCTGTGCATTCAACTAACAGAGTTGAACCTTACATTTGATGGAGCCTTTCTGAAACACTCTTTCTGTAGAAACTGCAATTGGACATTCTGAGCGCTAAGAGGCCTCTATAGGGAAAAATAATATCTTCAAATAAAAACTACACAGAAGCGTTGTGTGAAACTTATTTCTGATATGTTCATTAAGCTAACAGAGTTAAACCATACTTTTGATTGCGCAGTGCTGAACCCTCTTTCTGTAGAAAATACAAGTGGACATTCGGAGCGCTAAGAGGGTAATAGTGGAAAAATGAATATATTCAAATATAAACTACACAGTAGCATTCTGTGAAAATTCTTTCTGTTCTGTGCATTCAATTAACAGAGTTGAACCTTACTTTTGATTGAGCCGTTCTGAAACACTCTTTCTGTAGAAACTGCAATTGGACATGCTAAGCGCTAAGAGGCCTACATTGGGAAAAAGAATCTCTTCAAATAAAAACTACACAGATGCATTCTGTGAAACTTATCTCTGATCTGTAAATTCAGTTAACAGAGATAAAACATATTTTTGATTGAGCAGTTATGAAACACTCTTTTTGTAGAAAATACCAGTGGAGATTCGGAGCGCTAAGAGGGTAATAGTGGAAAAAGGAATGTCTTCAAATATAAACTACACAGAATCATTCGGTGAAACTTCTTTCTGATCTGTGCATTCAGCTAACAGAATTAAACCATACTTTTGATTGAGCAGATCTGAACACTCTTTCTGTAGAAAATGCAACTGGACATTTGGAGCGCTAAGAGCGTAGTAGTGGAAAAAGGAATATATTCAAGTATAAACTACACAGAAGCATTCTGTGAAACTTCTTTCTGATCTGAGCATTCAGCTAACAGAGTTAAACCATACTTTTGATTGAGCAGTTTTGAAACCCTCTGTCTGTAGAAAATGCAACTGGACATTCGTAGCGCTAAGTGGGTAATAGTGGAAAAAAGAATATGTTCAAATATAAACTACACAGAAGCATTGTATGAAACTTCTTTCTGTTCTGTGCATTCAACTAACAGAGTTCAACCTTACTTTTGATTGAGCCGTTCTGAAACACTCTTTCTGTAGAAACTGCAATTGGACATTCTGAGCGCTAAGAGGCCTATATTGGGAAAAAGAATGTCTACAAATAAAAACTACACAGAAGAATTGTGTGAAACTTCTTTCTGTTCTGTTTGTTCAACTAAAAGAGTTGAACCTTAGTTTTGATTGAGCCGTTCTGAAACACTCTTTCTGTAGAAAATGCAAGTGGAGATTCGGAGCGCTAAGAGGGTAATAGTGGAAAAAGGAATGTCTCCAAATATAAACTACACAGAATCATTCTGTGAAACTTCTTTCTGATCTGTGCATTCAGCTAACAGAGTTAAACCATACTTTTGATTGAGCAGATCTGAACACTGTTTCTGTAGAAAATGCAACTGGACATTTGGAGCGCTAAGAGAGTAGTAGTGGAAAAAGGAATATATTCAAATATAAACTACACAGAAGCATTCTGTGAAACTTCTTTCTGATCTGAGCATTCACCTAACAGAGTTAAACCATACTTTTGATTGAGCAGTTTTGAAACACTCTGTCTGTAGAAAATGCAACTGGACATTCGTAGCGCTAAGTGGGTAATAGTGGAAAAAAGAATATGTTCAAATATAAACTACACAGAAGCATTGTATGAAACTCCTTTCTGTTCTGTGCATTCAACTAACAGAGTTGAACCTTACTTTTGATTGAGCCTTTCTGAAACACTCTTTCTGTAGAAACTGCAATTGGACATTCTGAGCGCTAAGAGGCCTCTATTGGGAAAAATAATATCTTCAAATAAAAACTACACAGAAGCATTGTGTGAAACTTATTTCTGATATATTCATTAAGCTAACAGAGTTAAACCATACTTTTGATTGCGCAGTGCTGAACCCTCTTTCTGTAGAAAATGCAAGTGGACATTCGGAGCACTAAGAGGGTAATAGTGGAAAAAGGACTATATTCAAATATAAACTACACAGTAGCATTCTGTGAAAATTCTTTCTGTTCTGTGCATTCAACTAACAGAGTTGAATCTTACTTTTGATTGAGCCGTTCTGAAACACTCTTTCTGTAGAAACTGCAATTGGACATGCTAAGCACTAAGAGGCCTACTTTGGGAAAAAGAATATCTTCAAATAAAAACTACACAGATGCATTCTGTGAAACTTATTTCTGATCTGTAAATTCAGTTAACAGAGATAAAACATATTTTTGATTGAGCAGTTATGAAACACTCTTTTTGTAGAAAAGGCAAGTGGTGATTCGGAGCGCTAAGAGGGTAATAGTGGAAAAAGGAATGTCTTCAAATATAAACTACACAGAATCATTCGGTGAAACTTCTTTCTGATCTGTGCATTCAGCTAACAGAGTTAAACCATACTTTTGATTGAGCAGATCTGAACACTCTTTCTGTAGAAAATGCAACTGGACATTTGGAGCGCTAAGAGCGTAGTAGTGGAAAAAGGAATATATTCAAGTATAAACTACACAGAAGCATTCTGTGAAACTTCTTTCTGATCTGAGCATTCAGCTAACGGAGTTAAACCATACTTTTGATTGAGCAGTTTTGAAACACTCTGTCTGTAGAAAATGCAACTGGACATTCGTAGCGCTAAGTGGGTAATAGTGGAAAAAAGAATATGTTCAAATATAAACTACACAGAAGCATTGTATGAAACTTCTTTCTGTTCTGTGCATTCAACTAACAGAGTTCAACTTTACTTTTGATTGAGCCGTTCTGAAACACTCTTTCTGTAGAAACTGCAATTGGACATTCTGAGCGCTAAGAGGCCTATATTGGGAAAAAGAATGTCTACAAATAAAAACTACACAGAAGAATTGTGTGAAACTTCTTTCTGTTCTGTTTGTTCAACTAAAAGAGTTGAACCTTAGTTTTGATTGAGCCGTTCTGAAACACTCTTTCTGTAGAAAATGCAAGTGGAGATTCGGAGCGCTAAGAGGGTAATAGTGGAAAAAGGAATGTCTCCAAATATAAACTACACAGAATCATTCTGTGAAACTTCTTTCTGATCTGTGCATTCAGCTAACAGAGTTAAACCATACTTTTGATTGAGCAGATCTGAACACTCTTTCTGTAGAAAATGCAACTGGACATTTGGAGCGCTAAGAGAGTAGTAGTGGAAAAAGGAATATATTCAAATATAAACTACACAGAAGCATTCTGTGAAACTTCTTTCTGATCTGAGCATTGAGCTAACAGAGTTAAACCATACATTCGATTGAGCAGTTTTGAAACACTCTGTCTGTAGAAAATGCAACTGGACATTCGTAGGGCTAAGTGGGTAATAGTGGAAAAAAGAATATGTTCAAATATAAACTACACAGAAGCATTGTATGAACCATCTTTCTGTTCTGTGCATTCAACTAACAGAGTTGAACCTTACATTTGATTGAGCATTTCTGAAACACTCTTTCTGTAGAAACTGCAATTGGACATTCTGAGCGCTAAGAGGCCTCTATAGGGAAAAATCATATCTTCAAATAAAAACTACACAGAAGCGTTGTGTGAAACTTATTTCTGATATGTTCATTAAGCTAACAGAGTTAAACCATACTTTTGATTGCGCAGTGCTGAACCCTCTTTCTGTAGAAAATGCAAGTGGACATTCGGAGCGCTAAGAGGGTAATAGTGGAAAAAGGAATATATTCAAATATAAACTACACAGTAGCATTCTGTGAAAATTCTTTCTGTTCTGTGCATTCAACTAACAGAGTTGAACCTTACTTTTGATTGAGCCGTTCTGAAACACTCTTTCTGTAGAAACTGCAATTGGACATGCTAAGCGCTAAGAGGCCTACAATGGGAAAAAGAATCTCTTCAAATAAAAACTACACAGATGCATTCTGTGAAACTTATCTCTGATCTGTAAATTCAGTTAACAGAGGTAAAACATATTTTTGATTGAGCAGTTATGAAACACTCTTTTTGTAGAAAATGCAAGTGGAGATTCGGAGCGCCAAGAGGGTAATAGTGGAAAAAGGAATGTCTTCAAATATAAACTACACAGAATCATTCGGTGAAACTTCTTTCTGATCTGTGCATTCAGCTAACAGTGTTAAACCATACTTTTGATTGAGCAGATCTGAACACTCTTTCTGTAGAAAATGCAACTGGACATTTGGAGCGCTAAGAGCGTAGTAGTGGAAAAAGGAATATATTCAAGTATAAACTACACAGAAGCATTCTGTGAAACTTCTTTCTGATCTGAGCATTCAGCTAACAGAGTTAAACCATACTTTTGATTGAGCAGTTTTGAAACACTCTGTCTGTAGAAAATGCAACTGGACATTCGTAGCGCTAAGTGGGTAATAGTGGAAAAAAGAATATGTTCAAATATAAACTACACAGAAGCATTGTATGAAACTTCTTTCTGTTCTGTGAATTCAACTAACAGAGTTGAACCTTACTTTTGATTGAGCCGTTCTGAAACACTCTTTCTGTAGAAACTGCAATTGGACATTCTGAGCGCTAAGAGGCCTATATTGGGAAAAAGAATGTCTACAAATAAAAACTACACAGAAGAATTGTGTGAAACTTCTTTCTGTTCTGTTTGTTCAACTAAAAGGGTTGAACTTTAGTTTTGATTGAGCCGTTCTGAAACACTCTTTCTGTAGAAAATGCAAGTGGAGATTCGGAGCGCTAAGAGGGTAATAGTGGAAAAAGGAATGTCTCCAAATATAAATTACACAGAATCATTCTGTGAAACTTCTTTCTGATCTGTGCATTCAGCTAACAGAGTTAAACCATACTTTTGATTGAGCAGATCTGAACACTCTTTCTGTAGAAAATGCAACTGGACATTTGGAGCGCTAAGAGAGTAGTAGTGGAAAAAGGAATATATTCAAATATAAACTACACAGAAGCATTCTGTGAAACTTCTTTCTGATCTGAGCATTCAGCTAACAGAGTTAAACCATACTTTTGATTGAGCAGTTTTGAAACACTCTGTCTGTAGAAAATGCAACTGGACATTCGTAGGGCTAAGTGGGTAATAGTGGAAAAAAGAATATGTTCAAATATAAACTACACAGAAGCATTGTATGAACCTTCTTTCTGTTCTGTGCATTCAACTAACAGAGTTGAACCTTACATTTGATGGAGCCTTTCTGAAACACTCTTTCTGTAGAAACTGCAATTGGACATTCTGAGCGCTAAGAGGCCTCTATAGGGAAAAATAATATCTTCAAATAAAAACTACACAGAAGCGTTGTGTGAAACTTATTTCTGATATGTTCATTAAGCTAACAGAGTTAAACCATACTTTTGATTGCGCAGTGCTGAACCCTCTTTCTGTAGAAAATACAAGTGGACATTCGGAGCGCTAAGAGGGTAATAGTGGAAAAAGGAATATATTCAAATATAAACTACACAGTAGCATTCTGTGAAAATTCTTTCTGTTCTGTGCATTCAACTAACAGAGTTGAACCTTACTTTTGATTGAGCCGTTCTGAAACACTCTTTCTGTAGAAACTGCAATTGGACATGCTAAGCGCTAAGAGGCCTACATTGGGAAAAAGAATCTCTTCAAATAAAAACTACACAGATGCATTCTGTGAAACTTATCTCTGATCTGTAAATTCAGTTAACAGAGATAAAACATATTTTTGATTGAGCAGTTATGAAACACTCTTTTTGTAGAAAAGGCAAGTGGAGATTCCGAGCGCTAAGAGGGTAATAGTGGAAAAAGGAATGTCTTCAAATATAAACTACACAGAATCATTCGGTGAAACTTCTTTCTGATCTGTGCATTCAGCTAACAGAGTTAAACCATACTTTTGATTGAGCAGATCTGAACACTCTTTCTGTAGAAAATGCAACTGGACATTTGGAGCGCTAAGAGCGTAGTAGTGGAAAAAGGAATATATTCAAGTATAAACTACACAGAAGCATTCTGTGAAACTTCTTTCTGATCTGAGCATTCAGCTAACAGAGTTAAACCATACTTTTGATTGAGCAGTTTTGAAACACTCTGTCTGTAGAAAATGCAACTGGACATTCGTAGCGCTAAGTGGGTAATAGTGGAAAAAAGAATATGTTCAAATATAAACTACACAGAAGCATTGTATGAAACTTCTTTCTGTTCTGTGCATTCAACTAACAGAGTTCAACCTTACTTTTGATTGAGCCGTTCTGAAACACTCTTTCTGTAGAAACTGCAATTGGACATTCTGAGCTCTAAGAGGCCTATATTGGGAAAAAGAATGTCTACAAATAAAAACTACACAGAAGAATTGTGTGAAACTTCTTTCTGTTCTGTTTGTTCAACTAAAAGAGTTGAACCTTAGTTTTGATTGAGCCGTTCTGAAACACTCTTTCTGTAGAAAATGCAAGTGGAGATTCGGAGCGCTAAGAGGGTAATAGTGGAAAAAGGAATGTCTCCAAATATAAACTACACAGAATCATTCTGTGAAACTTCTTTCTGATCTGTGCATTCAGCTAACACAGTTAAACCATACTTTTGATTGAGCAGATCTGAACACTCTTTCTGTAGAAAATGCAACTGGACATTTGGAGCGCTAAGAGAGTAGTAGTGGAAAAAGGAATATATTCAAATATAAACTACACAGAAGCATTCTGTGAAACTTCTTTCTGATCTGAGCATTCAGCTAACAGAGTTAAACCATACTTTTGATTGAGCAGTTTTGAAACACTCTGTCTGTAGAAAATGCAACTGGACATTCGTAGCGCTAAGTGGGTAATAGTGGAAAAAAGAATATGTTCAAATATAAACTACACAGAAGCATTGTATGAAACTTCTTTCTGTTCTGTGCATTCAACTAACAGAGTTGAACCTTACTTTTGATTGAGCCTTTCTGAAACACTCTTTCTGTAGAAACTGCAATTGGACATTCTGAGCGCTAAGAGGCCTCTATTGGGAAAAATAATATCTTCAAATAAAAACTACACAGAAGCATTGTGTGAAACTTATTTCTGATATGTTCATTAAGCTAACAGAGTTAAACCATACTTTTGATTGCGCAATGCTGAACCCTCTTTCTGTAGAAAATGCAAGTGGACATTCTGAGCGCTAAGAGGGTAATAGTGGAAAAAGGACTATATTCAAATATAAACTACACAGTAGCATTCTGTGAAAATTCTTTCTGTTCTGTGCATTCAACTAACAGAGTTGAACCTTACTTTTGATTGAGCCGTTCTGAAACACTCTTTCTGTAGAAACTGCAATTGGATATGCTAAGGGCTAAGAGGCCTACTTTGGGAAAAAGAATATCTTCAAATAAAAACTACACAGATGCATTCTGTGAAACTTATTTCTGATCTGTAAATTCAGTTAACAGAGATAAAACATATTTTTGATTGAGCAGTTATGAAACACTCTTTTTGTAGAAAATACAAGTGGAGATTCGGAGCGCTAAGAGGGTAATAGTGGAAAAAGGAATGTCTTCAAACATAAACTACACAGAATCATTCGGTGAAACTTCTTTCTGATCTGTGCATTCAGCTAACAGAGTTAAACCATACTTTTGATTGAGCAGATCTGAACACTCTTTCTGTAGAAAATGCAACTGGACATTTGGAGCGCTAAGAGCGTAGTAGTGGAAAAAGGAATATATTCAAGTATAAACTACACAGAAGCATTCTGTGAAACTTCTTTCTGATCTGAGCATTCAGCTAACAGAGTTAAACCATACTTTTGATTGAGCAGTTTTGAAACACTCTGTCTGTAGAAAATGCAACTGGACATTTGTAGCGCTAAGTGGGTAATAGTGGAAAAAAGAATATGTTCAAATATAAACTACACAGAAGCATTGTATGAAACTTCTTTCTGTTCTGTGCATTCAACTAACAGAGTTGAACCTTACTTTTGATTGAGCCGTTCTGAAACACTCTTTCTGTAGAAACTGCAATTGGACATTCTGAGCGCTAAGAGGCCTATATTGGGAAAAAGAATGTCTACAAATAAAAACTACACAGAAGAATTGTGTGAAACTTCTTTCTGTTCTGTTTGTTCAACTAAAAGAGTTGAACCTTAGTTTTGATTGAGCCGTTCTGAAACACTCTTTCTGTAGAAAATGCAAGTGGAGATTCGGAGCGCTAAGAGGGTAATAGTGGAAAAAGGAATGTCTCCAAATATAAACTACACAGAATCATTCTGTGAAACTTCTTTCTGATCTGTGCATTCAGCTAACAGAGTTAAACCATACTTTTGATTGAGCAGATCTGAACACTCTTTCTGTAGAAAATGCAACTGGACATTTGGAGCGCTAAGAGAGTAGTAGTGGAAAAAGGAATATATTCAAATATAAACTACACAGAAGCATTCTGTGAAACTTCTTTCTGATCTGAGCATTCAGCTAACAGAGTTAAACCATACATTTGATTGAGCAGTTTTGAAACACTCTGTCTGTAGAAAATGCAACTGGACATTCGTAGTGCTAAGTGGGTAATAGTGGAAAAAAGAATATGTTCAAATATAAACTACACAGAAGCATTGTATGAAACTTCTTTCTGTTCTGTGCATTCAACTAACAGAGTTGAACCTTACTTTTGATTGAGCCTTTCTGAAACACTCTTTCTGTAGAAACTGCAATTGGACATTCTGAGCGCTAAGAGGTCTATATTGGGTAAAATAATATCTTCAAATAAAAACTACACAGAAGCATTGTGTGAAACTTATTTCTGATATGTTCATTAAGCTAACAGAGTTAAACCATACTTTTGATTGCGCAGTTCTGAACACTCTTTCTGTAGAAAATGCAAGTGGACATTCGGAGCGCTAAGAGTGTAATAGTGGAAAAAGGAATATATTCAAATATAAACTACACAGTAGCATTCTGTGAAAATTCTTTCTGTTCTGTGCATTCAACTAACAGAGTTGAACCTTACTTTTGATTGAGCCGTTCTGAAACACTCTTTCTGTAGAAACTGCAATTGGACATGCTAAGCGCTAAGAGGCCTACATTGGGAAAAAGAATATCTTCAAATAAAAACTACACAGATGCATTCTGTGAAACTTATTTCTGATCTGTAAATTCAGTTAACAGAGATAAAACATATTTTTGATTGAGCAGTTATGAAACACTCTTTTTGTAGAAAATGCAAGTGGAGATTCGGAGCGCTAAGAGGGTAATAGTGGAAAAAGGAATGTCTTCAAATATAAACTACACAGAATCATTCGGTGAAACTTCTTTCTGATCTGTGCATTCAGCTAACAGAGTTAAACCATACTTTTGATTGAGCAGATCTGAACACTCTTTCTGTAGAAAATGCAACTGGACATTTGGAGCGCTAAGAGCGTATTAGTGGAAAAAGTAATATATTCAAATATAAACTACACAGAAGCATTCTGTTAAACTTCTTTCTGATCTGAGCATTCAGCTAACAGAGTTAAACCATACTTTTGATTGAGCAGTTTTGAAACACTCTGTCTGTAGAAAATGCAACTGGACATTCGTAGCGCCAAGTGGGTAATAGTGGAAAAAAGAATATGTTCAAATATAAACTACACAGAAGCATTGTATGAAACTTCTTTCTGTTCTGTGCATTCAACTAACAGCGTTGAACCTTACTTTCGATTGAGCCGTTCTGAAACACTCTTTCTGTAGAGACTGCAATTGGACATTCTGAGCGCTAAGAGGCCTATATTGGGAAAAAGAATGTCTACAAATAAAAACTACACAGAAGAATTGTGTGAAACTTCTTTCTGTTCTGTTTGTTCAACTAAAAGAGTTGAACCATAGTTTTGATTGAGCCGTTCTCAAACACTCTTTCTGTAGAAAATGCAAGTGGAGATTCGCAGCGCTAAGAGGGTAATAGTGGAAAAAGGAATATATTCAAATATAAACTACACAGTAGCATTCTGTGAAAATTCTTTCTGTTCTGTGCATTCAACTAACAGAGTTGAACCTTACTTTTGATTGAGCCGTTCTGAAACACTCTTTCTGTAGAAACTGCAATTGGACATGCTAAGCGCTAAGAGGCCTACATTGGGAAAAAGAATATCTTCAAATAAAAACTACACAGATGCATTCTGTGAAACTTATTTCTGATCTGTAAATTCAGTTAACAGAGATAAAACATATTTTTGATTGAGCAGTTATGAAACACTCTTTTTGTAGAAAATGCAAGTGGAGATTCGGAGCGCTAAGAGGGTAATAGTGGAAAAAGAAATGTCTTCAAATATAAACTACACAGAATCATTCGGTGAAACTTCTTTCTGATCTGTGCATTCAGCTAACAGAGTTAAACCATACTTTTGATTGAGCAGATCTGAACACTCTTTCTGTAGAAAATGCAACTGGACATTTGGAGCGCTAAGTGGGTAATAGTGGAAAAAAGAATATGTTCAAATATAAACTACACAGAAGCATTGTATGAAACTTCTTTCTGTTCTGTGCATTCAACTCACAGAGTTGAACCTTAATTTTGATTGAGCCTTTCTGAAACATTCTTTCTGTTGAAACTGCAATTGGACATTCTGAGCGCTAAGAGGCCTCTATTGGGAAAAATAATGTCTTCAAATAAAAACTACACAGATGCATTCTGTGAAACTTATTTCTGATCTGTAAATTCAGTTAACAGAGATAAAACATATTTTTGATTGAGCAGTTATGAAACACTCTTTTTGTAGAAAATGCAAGTGGAGATTCGGAGCGCTAAGAGGGTAATAGTGGAAAAAGGAATGTCTTCAAATATAAACTACACAGAATCATTCGGTGAAACTTCTTTCTGATCTGTGCATTCAGCTAACAGAGTTAAACCATACTTTTGATTGAGCAGATCTGAACACTCTTTCTGTAGAAAATGCAACTGGACATTTGGAGCGCTAAGAGTGTAGTAGTGGAAAAAGGAATATATTCAAATATAAACTACACAGAAGCATTCTGTGAAACTTCTTTCTGATCTGAGCATTCAGCTAACAGAGTTAAACCATACTTTTGATTGAGCAGTTTTGAAACACTCTGTCTGTAGAAAATGCAACTGGACATTCATAGCGCTAAGTGGGTAATAGTGGAAAAAAGAATATGTTCAAATATAAACTACACAGAAGCATTGTATGAAACTTCTTTCTGTTATGTGCATTCAACTAACAGAGTTGAACCTTACTTTTGATTGAGCCGTTCTGAAACACTCTTTCTGTAGAAACTGCAATTGGACATTCTGAGCGTTAAGAGGCCTATATTGGGAAAAAGAATGTCTACAAATAAAAACTACACAGAAAAATTGTGTGAAACTTCTTTCTGTTCTGTTTGTTCAACTAAAAGAGTTGAACTTTAGTTTTGATTGAGCCGTTCTGAAACACTCTTTCTGTAGAAAATGCAAGTGGAGATTCAGAGCGCTAAGAGGGTAATAGTGGAAAAAGGAATGTCTCCAAATATAAACTACACAGAATCATTCTGTGAAACTTCTTTCTGATCTGTGCATTCAGCTAACAGAGTTAAACCATACTTTTGATTGAGCAGATCTGAACACTCTTTCTGTAGAAAATGCAACTGGACATTTGGAGCGCTAAGAGAGTAGTAGTGGAAAAAGGAATATATTCAAATATAAACTACACAGAAGCATTCTGTGAAACTTCTTTCTGATCTGAGCATTCAGCTAACAGAGTTAAACCATACTTTTGATTGAGCAGTTTTGAAACACTCTGTCTGTAGAAAATGCAACTGGACATTCGTAGCGCCACGTGGGTAATAGTGGAAAAAAGAATATGTTCAAATATAAACTACACAGAAGCATTGTTTGAAATTTCTTTCTGTTCTGTGCATTCAACTAACAGAGTTGAAACTTAGTTTTGATTGAGCCTTTCTGAAACACTCTTTCTGTAGAAACTGCAATTGGACATTCTGAGCGCTAAGAGGCCTATATTGGGAAAAATAATATCTTCAAATAAAAACTACACAGAAGCATTGTGTGAAACTTATTTCTGATATGTTCATTAAGCTAACAGAGTTAAACCATACTTTTGATTGCGCAGTTCTGAACACTCTTTCTGTAGAAAATGCAAGTGGACATTCGGAGCGCTAAGAGGGTAATAGTGGAAAAAGGAATATATTCAAATATAAACTACACAGTAGCATTCTGTGAAAATTCTTTCTGTTCTGTGCATTCAACTAACAGAGTTGAACCTTACTTTTGATTGAGCCGTTCTGAAACACTCTTTCTGTAGAAACTGCAATTGGACATGCTAAGCGCTAAGAGGCCTACATTGGGAAAAAGAATATCTTCAAATAAAAACTACACAGATGCATTCTGTGAAACTTATTTCTGATCTGTAAATTCAGTTAACAGAGATAAAACATATTTTTGATTGAGCAGTTATGAAACACTCTTTTTGTAGAAAATGCAAGTGGAGATTCGGAGCGCTAAGAGGGTAATAGTGGAAAAAGAAATGTCTTCAAATATAAACTACACAGAATCATTCGGTGAAACTTCTTTCTGATCTGTGCATTCAGCTAACAGAGTTAAACCATACTTTTGATTTAGCAGATCTGAACACTCTTTCTGTAGAAAATGCAACTGGACATTTGGAGCGCTAAGTGGGTAATAGTGGAAAAAAGAATATGTTCAAATATAAACTGCACAGAAGCATTGTATGAAACTTCTTTCTGTTCTGTGCATTCAACTAACAGAGTTGAACCTTAATTTTGATTGAGCCTTTCTGAAACATTCTTTCTGTTGAAACTGCAATTGGACATTCTGAGCGCTAAGAGGCCTCTATTGGGAAAAATAATATCTTCAAATAAAAACTACACAGATGCATTCTGTGAAACTTATTTCTGATCTGTAAATTCAGTTAACAGAGATAAAACATATTTTTGATTGAGCAGTTATGAAACACTCTTTTTGTAGAAAATGCAAGTGGATATTCGGAGCGCTAAGAGGGTAATAGTGGAAAAAGGAATGTCTTCAAATATAAACTACACAGAATCATTCGGTGAAACTTCTTTCTGATCTGTGCATTCAGCTAACAGAGTTAAACCATACTTTTGATTGAGCAGATCTGAACACTCTTTCTGTAGAAAATGCAACTGGACATTTGGAGCGCTAAGAGTGTAGTAGTGGAAAAAGGAATATATTCAAATATAAACTACACAGAAGCATTCTGTGAAACTTCTTTCTGATCTGAGCATTCAGCTAACAGAGTTAAACCATACTTTTGATTGAGCAGTTTTGAAACACTCTGTCTGTAGAAAATGCAACTGGACATTCGTAGCGCTAAGTGGGTAATAGTGGAAAAAAGAATATGTTCAAATATAAACTACACAGAAGCATTGTATGAAACTTCTTTCTGTTATGTGCATTCAACTAACAGAGTTGAACCTTACTTTTGATTGAGCCGTTCTGAAACACTCTTTCTGTAGAAACTGCAATTGGACATTCTGAGCGTTAAGAGGCCTATATTGGGAAAAAGAATGTCTACAAATAAAAACTACACAGAAGAATTGTGTGAAACTTCTTTCTGTTCTGTTTGTTCAACTAAAAGAGTTGAACTTTAGTTTTGATTGAGCCGTTCTGAAACACTCTTTCTGTAGAAAATGCAAGTGGAGATTCAGAGCGCTAAGAGGGTAATAGTGGAAAAAGGAATGTCTCCAAATATAAACTACACAGAATCATTCTGTGAAACTTCTTTCTGATCTGTGCATTCAGCTAACAGAGTTAAACCATACTTTTGATTGAGCAGATCTGAACACTCTTTCTGTAGAAAATGCAACTGGACATTTGGAGCGCTAAGAGAGTAGTAGTGGAAAAAGGAATATATTCAAATATAAACTACACAGAAGCATTCTGTGAAACTTCTTTCTGATCTGAGCATTCAGCTAACAGAGTTAAACCATACTTTTGATTGAGCAGTTTTGAAACACTCTGTCTGTAGAAAATGCAACTGGACATTCGTAGCGCCACGTGGGTAATAGTGGAAAAAAGAAAATGTTCAAATATAAACTACACAGAAGCATTGTTTGAAATTTCTTTCTGTTCTGTGCATTCAACTAACAGAGTTGAAACTTAGTTTTGATTGAGCCTTTCTGAAACACTCTTTCTGTAGAAACTGCAATTGGACATTCTGAGCGCTAAGAGGCCTATATTGGGAAAAATAATATCTTCAAATAAAAACTACACAGAAGCATTGTGTGAAACTTATTTCTGATATGTTCATTAAGCTAACAGAGTTAAACCATACTTTTGATTGCGCAGTTCTGAACACTCTTTCTGTAGAAAATACAAGTGGACATTCGTAGCGCTAAGAGGTTAATAGTGGAGAAAGGAATATATTCAAATATAAACTACACAGTAGCATTCTGTGAAAATTCTTTCTGTTCTGTGCATTCAACTAACAGAGTTGAACCTTACTTTTGATTGAGCCATTCTGAAACACTCTTTCTGTAGAAACTGCAATTGGACATGCTAAGCGCTAAGAGGCCTACATTGGGAAAAAGAATATCTTCAAATAAAAACTACACAGATGCATTCTGTGAAACTTATTTCTGATCTGTAAATTCAGTTAACAGAGATAAAACATATTTTTGATTGAGCAGTTATGAAACACTCTTTTTGTAGAAAATGCAAGTGGAGATTCGGAGCGCTAAGAGGGTAATAGTGGAAAAAGGAATGTCTTCAAATATAAACTACACAGAATCATTCGGTGAAACTTCTTTCTGATCTGTGCATTCAGCTAACAGAGTTAAACCATACTTTTGATTGAGCAGATCTGAACACTCTTTCTGTAGAAAATGCAACTGGACATTTGGAGCGCTAAGAGCGTAGTGGTGGAAAAAGGAATATATTCAAATATAAACTACACAGAAGCATTCTGTGAAACTTCTTTCTGATCTGAGCATTCAGCTAACAGAGTTCAACCATACTTTTGATTGAGCAGTTTTGAAACACTCTGTCTGTAGAAAATGCAACTGGACATTCGTAGCGCCAAGTGGGTAATAGTGGAAAAAAGAATATGTTCAAATATAAACTACACAGAAGCATTGTATGAAACTTCTTTCTGTTCTGTGCATTCAACTAACAGAGTTGAACCTTACTTTTGATTGAGCCTTTCTGAAACACTCTTTCTGTAGAAACTGCAATTGGACATTCTGAGCACTAAGATTCCTCTATTGGGAAAAATAATATCTTCAAATAAAAACTACACAGAAGCATTGTGTGAAACTTATTTCTGATATGTTCATTAAGCTAACAGAGTTAAACCACACTTTTGATTGTGCAGTTCTGAACACTCTTTCTGTAGAAAATGCAAGTGGACATTCGTAGCGCTAAGAGGGTAATAGTGGAGAAAGGAATATATTCAAATATAAACTACACAGTAGCATTCTGTGAAAATTCTTTCTGTTCTGTGCATTCAACTAACAGAGTTGAACCTTACTTTTGATTGAGCCGTTCTGAAACACTCTTTCTGTAGAAACTGCAATTGGACATGCTAAGCGCTAAGAGGCCTACATTGGGAAAAAGAATATCTTCAAATAAAAAGTACACAGATGCATTCTGTGAAACTTATTTCTGATCTGTAAATTCAGTTAACAGAGATAAAACATATTTTTGATTGAGCAGTTATGAAACACTCTTTTTGTAGAAAATGCAAGTGGAGATTCGGAGCGCTAAGAGGGTAATAGTGGAAAAAGGAATGTCTTCAAATATAAACTACACAGAATCATTCGGTGAAACTTCTTTCTGATCTGTGCATTCAGCTAACAGAATTAAATCATACTTTTGATTGAGCAGATCTGAACACTCTTTCTGTAGAAAATGCAACTGGACATTTGGAGCGCTAAGAGCGTAGTAGTGGAAAAAGGAATATATTCAAATATAAACTACACAGAAGCATTCTGTGAAACTTTTTCTGATCTGAGCATTCAGCTAACAGAGTTAAACCATACTTTTGATTGAGCAGTTTTGAGACACTCTGTCTGTAGAAAATGCAACTGGACATTCGTAGCGCTAAGTGGGTAATAGTGGAAAAAAGAATATGTTCAAATATAAACTACACAAAAGCATTGTATGAAACTTCTTTCTGTTCTGTGCATTCAACTAACAGAGTTGAACCTTACTTTTGATTGAGCCTTTCTGAAACACTCTTTCTGTAGAAACTGCAATTGGACATTCTGAGCGCTAAGAGGCCTATATTGGGAAAAACAATATCTTCAAATAAAAACTACACAGAAGCATTGTGTGAAACTTATTTCTGATATGTTCATTAAGCTAACAGAGTTAAACCATACTTTTGATTGCGCAGTTCTGAACACTCTTTCTGCAGAAAATGCAAGTGGACATTCGGAGCGCTAACAGGGTAATAGTGGAAAAAGGAATATATTCAAATATAAACTACACAGTAGCATTCTGTGAAACTTCTTTCTCTTCTGTGCATTCAACTAACAGAGTTGAACCTTACTTTTGATTGAGCCGTTCTGAAACACTCTTTCTGTAGAAACTGCAATTGGACATGCTAAGCGCTAAGAGGCCTACATTGGGAAAAAGAATATCTTCAAATAAAAATTACACAGATGCATTCTGTGAAACTTATTTCTGATCTGTAAATTCAGTTAACAGAGATAAAACATATTTTTGATTGAGCAGTTATGAAACACTCTTTTTGTAGAAAATGCAAGTGGAGATTCGGAGCGCTAAGAGGGTAATAGTGGAAAATGGAATGTCTTCAAATATAAACTACACAGAATCATTCGGTGAAACTTCTTTCTGATCTGTGCATTCAGCTAACAGAGTTAAACCATACTTTTGATTGAGCAGATCTGAACACACTTTCTGTAGAAAATGCAACTGGACATTTGGAGCGCTAAGAGCGTATTAGTGGAAAAAGGAATATATTCAAATATAAACTACACAGAAGCATTCTGTGAAACTTCTTTCTGATCTGAGCATTCAGCTAACAGAGTTAAACCATACTTTTGATTGAGCAGTTTTGAAACACTCTGTCTGTAGAAAATGCAACTGGACATTCGTAGCGCTAAGTGGGTAATAGTGGAAAAAGGAATATGTTCAAATATAAACTACACAGAAGCATTGTATGAAACTTCTTTCTGTTCTGTGCATTCAACTAACAGAGATGAACCTTACTTTTGATTGAGCCGTTCTGAAACACTCTTTCTGTAGAAACTGCAATTGGACATTCTGAGCGCTAAGAGGCCTATATTGGGAAAAAGAATGTTTACAAATAAAAACTACACAGAAGAATTGTGTGAAACTTCTTTCTGTTCTGTTTGTTCAACTAAAAGTGTTGAACCTTAGTTTTGATTGAGCCGTTCTGAAACACTCTTTCTGTAGAAAATGCAAGTGGAGATTCGGAGCGCTAAGAGGGTAATAGTGGAAAAAAGAATGTCTCCAAATATAAACTACACAGAATCATTCTGTGAAACTTCTTTCTGATCTGTGCATTCAGCTAACAGAGTTAAACCATACTTTTGATTGAGCAGATCTGAACACTCTTTCTGTAGAAAATGCAACTGGACTTTTGGAGCGCTAAGAGAGTAGTAGTGGAAAAAGGAATATATTCAAATATAAACTACACAGAAGCATTCTGTGAAACTTCTTTCTGATCTGAGCATTCAGCTAACAGATTTAAACCATACTTTTGATTGAGCAGTTTTGAAACACTCTGTCTGTAGAAAATGCAACTGGACATTCGTAGCGCCAAGTGGGTAATAGTGGAAAAAAGAATATGTTCAAATATAAACTACACAGAAGCATTGTTTGAAATTTCTCTCTGTTCTGTGCATTCAACTAACAGAGTTGAACCTTAGTTTTGATTGAGCCTTTCTGAAACACTCTTTCTGTAGAAACTGCAATTGGACATTCTGAGCGCTAAGAGGCCTATATTGGGAAAAATAATATCTTCAAATAAAAACTACACAGAAGCATTGTGTGAAACTTATTTCTGATATGTTCATTAAGCTAACAGAGTTAAACCATACTTTTGATTACGCAGTTCTGAACACTCTTTCTGTAGAAAATGCAAGTGGACATTCGTAGCGCTAAGAGGTTAATAGTGGAGAAAGGAATATATTCAAATATAAACTACACAGTAGCATTCTGTGAAAATTCTTTCTGTTCTGTGCATTCAACTAACAGAGTTGAACCTTACTTTTGATTGAGCCATTCTGAAACACTCTTTCTGTAGAAACTGCAATTGGACATGCTAAACGCTAAGAGGCCTACATTGGGAAAAAGAATATCTTCAAATAAAAACTACACAGATGCATTCTGTGAAACTTATTTCTGATCTGTAAATTCAGTTAACAGAGATAAAACATATTTTTGATTGAGCAGTTATGAAACACTCTTTTTGTAGAAAATGCAAGTGGAGATTCGGAGCGCTAATTGGGTAATAGTGGAAAAAGGAATGTCTTCAAATATAAACTACACAGAATCATTCGGTGAAACTTCTTTCTGATCTGTGCATTCAGCTAACAGAGTTAAACCATACTTTTGATTGAGCAGATGTGAACACTCTTTCTGTAGAAAATGCAACTGGACATTTGGAGCGCTAAGAGCGTAGTAGTGGAAAAAGGAATATATTCAAATATAAACTACACAGAAGCATTCTGTGAAACTTCTTTCTGATCTGAGCATTCAGCTAACAGAGTTCAACCATACTTTTGATTGAGCAGTTTTGAAACACTCTGTCTGTAGAAAATGCAACTGGACATTCGTAGCGCCAAGTGGGTAATAGTGGAAAAAAGAATATGTTCAAATATAAACTACACAGAAGCATTGTATGAAACTTCTTTCTGTTCTGTACATTCAATTAACAGAGTTGAACCTTACTTTTGATTGAGCCTTTCTGAAACACTCTTTCTGTAGAAACTGCAATTGGACATTCTGAGCGCTAAGAGGCCTATATTGGGAAAAATAATATCTTCAAATAAAAACTACACAGAAGCATTGTGTGAAACTTATTTCTGATATGTTCATTAAGCTAACAGAGTTAAACCATACTTTTGATTGCGCAGTTCTGAACACTCTTTCTGTAGAAAATGCAAGTGGACATTCGGAGCGCTAAGAGGGTAATAGTGGAAAAAGGAATATATTCAAATATAAACTACACAGTAGCATTCTGTGAAAATTCTTTCTGTTCTGTGCATTCAACTAACAGAATTGAACCTTACTTTTGAATGAGCCGTTCTGAAACACTCTTTCTGTAGAAACTGCAATTGGACATGCTAAGCGCTAAGAGGCCTACATTGGGAAAAAGAATATCTTCAAATAAAAACTACACAGATGCATTCTGTGAAACTTATTTCTGATCTGTAAATTCAGTTAACAGAGATAAAACATATTTTTGATTGAGCAGTTATGAAACACTCTTTTTGTAGAAAATGCAAGTGGAGATTCGGAGCGCTAAGAGGGTAATAGTGGAAAAAGGAATGTCTTCAAATATAAACTACACAGAATCATTCGGTGAAACTTCTTTCTGATCTGTGCATTCAGCTAACAGAGTTAAACCATACTTTTGATTGAGCAGATCTGAACACTCTTTCTGTAGAAAATACAACTGGACATTCGTAGCGCTAAGTGGGTAATAGTGGAAAAAAGAATATGTTCAAATATAAACTACACAGAAGCATTGTATGAAACTTCTTTCTGTTCTGCGCATTCAACTAACAGAGTTGAACCTTACTTTTGATTGAGCCGTTCTGAAACACTCTTTCTGTAGAAACTGCAATTGGACATTCTGAGCGCTAAGAGGCCTATATTGGGAAAAAGAATGTCTACAAATAAAAACTACACAGAAGAATTGTGTGAAACTTCTTTCTGTTCTGTTTGTTCAACTAAAAGAGTTGAACCTTAGTTTTGATTGAGCCGTTCTGAAACACTCTTTCTGTAGAAAATGCAAGTGGAGATTCGGAGCGCTAAGAGGGTAATAGTGGAAAAAGGAATGTCTCCAAATATAAACTACACAGAATCATTCTGTGAAACTACTTTCCGATCTGTGCATTCAGCTAACAGAGTTAAAACATACTTTTGATTGAGCAGATCTGAACACTCTTTCTGTAGAAAATGCAACTGGACATTTGGAGCGCTAAGAGAGATGTAGTGGAAAAAGGAATATATTCAAATATAAACTACACAGAAGCATTCTGTGAAACTTCTTTCTGATTTGAGCATTCAGCTAACAGAGTTAAACCATACTTTTGATTGAGCAGTTTTGAAACACTCTGTCTGTAGAAAATGCAACTGGACATTCTTAGCGCTAAGTGGGTAATAGTGGAAAAAAGAATATGTTCAAATATAAACTACACAGAAGCATTGTATGAAACTTCTTTCTGTTCTGTGCATTCAACTAACAGAGTTGAACCTTACTTTTGATTGAGCCTTTCTGAAACACTCTTTCTGTAGAAACTGCAATTGGAAATTCTGAGTGCTAAGAGGCCTCTATTGGGAAAAATAATATCTTCAAATAAAAACTACACAGAAGCATTGTGTGAATCTTATTTCTGATATGTTCATTAAGCTAACAGAGTTAAACCATACTTTTGATTGCGCAGTTCTGAACCCTCTTTCTGTAGAAAATGCAAGTGGACATTCGGAGCGCTAAGAGGGTAATATTGGAAAAAGGACTATATTCAAATATAAACTACACAGTAGCATTCTGTGAAAATTCTTTCTGTTCTGTGCATTCAACTAACAGAGTTGAACCTTACTTTTGATTGAGCCGTTCTGAAACACTCTTTCTGTAGAAACTGCAATTGGACATGCTAAGCGCTAAGAGGCCTACTTTGGGAAAAAGAATATCTTCAAATAAAAACTACACAGATGCATTCTGTGAAACTTATTTCTGATCTGTAAATTCAGTTAACAGAGATAAAACATATTTTTGATTGAGCAGTTATGAAACACTCTTTTTGTAGAAAATACAAGTGGAGATTCGGAGCGCTAAGAGGGTAATAGTGGAAAAAGGAATGTCTTCAAATATAAACTACACAGAATCATTCGGTGAAACTTCTTTCTGATCTGTGCATTCAGCTAACAGAGTTAAACCATACTTTTGATTGAGCAGATCTGAACACTCTTTCTGTAGAAAATGCAACTGGACATTTGGAGCGCTAAGAGCGTAGTAGTGGAAAAAGGAATATATTCAAATATAAACTACACAGAAGCATTCTGTGAAACTTCTTTCTGATCTGAGCATTCAGCTAACAGAGTTAAACCATACTTTTGATTGAGCAGTTTTGAAACACTCTGTCTGTAGAAAATGCAACTGGACATTCGTAGCGCTAAGTGGGTAATAGTTGAAAAAAGAATATGTTCAAATATAAACTACACAGAAGCATTGTATGAAACTTCTTTCTGTTCTGTGCATTCAACTAACAGAGTTGAACCTGACTTTTGATTGAGCCGTTCTGAAACACTCTTTGTGTAGAAACTGCAATTGGACATTCTGAGCGCTAGGAGGCCTATATTGGGAAAAAGAATGTCTACAAATAAAAACTACACAGAAAAATTGTGTGAAAATTCTTTCTGTTCTGTTTGTTCAACTAAAAGAGTTGAACCTTAGTTTTGATTGAGCCATTCTGAAACACTCTTTCTGTAGAAAATGCAAGTGGAGATTCGGAGCGCTAAGAGGGTAATAGTGGAAAAAGGAATGTCTTCAAATATAAACTACACAGAAACATTCTGTGAAACTTCTTTCTGATCTGTGCATTCAGCTAACAGAGTTAAACCATACTTTTGATTGAGCAGATCTGAACACTCTTTCTGTAGAAAATGCAACTGGACATTTGGAGCGCTAAGAGAGTAGTAGTGGAAAAAGGAATATATTCAAATATAAACTACACAGAAGCATTCTGTGAAACTTCTTTCTGATCTGAGCATTCAGCTAACAGAGTTAAACCATACTTTTGATTGAGCAGTTTTGAAACACTCTGTCTGTAGGAAATGCAACTGGACATTCGTAGCGCTAAGTGGGTAATAGTGGAAAAAAGAATATGTTCAAATATAAACTACACAGAAGCATTGTATGAAACTTCTTTCTGTTCTGTGCATTCAACTAACAGAGTTGAACCTTACTTTTGATTGAGCCTTTCTGAAACACTCTTTCTGTAGAAACTGCAATTGGAAATTCTGAGCGCTAAGAGGCCTCTATTGGGAAAAATAATATCTTCAAATAAAAACTACACAGAAGCATTGTGTGAAACTTATTTCTGATATGTTCAGTAAGCTAACAGAGTTAAACCATACTTTTGATTGCGCAGTGCTGAACCCTCTTTCTGTAGAAAATGCAAGTGGACATTCGGAGCGCTAAGAGGGTAAGAGTGGAAAAAGGACTATATTCAAATATAAACTACACAGTAGCATTCTGTGAAAATTCTTTCTGTTCTGTGCATTCAACTAACAGAGTTGAACCTTACATTTGATTGAGCCGTTCTGAAACACTCTTTCTGTAGAAACTGCAATTGTACATGCTAAGCGCTAAGAGGCCTACATTGGGAAAAAGAATATCTTCAAATAAAAACTACACAGATGCATTCTGTGAAACTTATTTCTGATCTGTATATTCAGTTAACAGAGATAAAACATATTTTTGATTGAGCAGTTATGAAACACTCTTTTTGTAGAAAATGCAAGTGGAGATTCGGAGCGCTAAGAGGGTAATAGTGGAAAAAGGAATGTCTTCAAATATAAACTACACAGAATCATTCGGTGAAACTTCTTTCTGATCTGTGGATTCAGCTAACAGAGTTAAACCACACTTTTGATTGAGCAGATCTGAACACTCTTTCTGTAGAAAATGCAACTGGAAATTTGGAGCGCTAAGCGCGTAGTAGTGGAAAAAGGAATATATTCAAATATAAACTACACAGAAGCATTCTGTGAAACTTCTTTCTGATCTGAGCATTCAGCTAACAGAGTTATACCATACTTTTGATTGAGCAGTTTTGAAACACTCTGTCTGTAGAAAATGCAACTGGACATTCGTAGCGCTAATTGGGTAATAGTGGAAAAAAGAATATGTTCAAATATAAACTACACAGAAGCATTGTATAAAACTTCTTTCTGTTCTGTGCATTCAACTAACAGAGTTGAACCTTACTTTTGATTGAGCCGTTCTGAAACACTCTTTCTGTAGAAACTGCTATTGGACATTCTGAGCACTAAGAGGCCTATATTGGGAAAAAGAATGTCTACAAATAAAAACTACACAGAAGAATTGTGTGAAACTTCTTTCTGTTCTGTTTGTTCAACTAAAAGAGTTGAACCTTAGTTTTGATTGAGCCGTTCTGAAACACTCTTTCTGTAGAAAATGCAAGTGGAGATTCGGAGCGCTAAGAGGGTAATAGTGGAAAAAGGAATGTCTCCAAATATAAACTACACAGAATCATTCTGTGAAACATATTTCCGATCTGTGCATTCAGCTAACAGAGTTAAACCATACTTTTGATTGAGCAGATCTGAACACTCTTTCTGTAGAAAATGCAAGTGGACATTCGGAGCGCTAAGAGGGTAATAGTGGAAAAAGGAATATATTCAAATATAAACTACACAGAAGCATTCTGTGAAACTTTTTTCTGATCTGAGCATTCAGCTAACAGAGTTAAACCATACTTTTGATTGAGCAGTTTTGAAACACTCTGTCTGTAGAAAATGCAACTGGACATTCGTAGCGCTAAGTGGGTAATAGTGGAAAAAAGAATATGTTCAAATATAAACTACACAGAAGCATTGTATGAAACTTCTTTCTGTTCTGTGCATTCAACTAACAGAGTTGAACCTTACTTTTGATTGAGCCTTTCTGAAACACTCTTTCTGTAGAAACTGCAATTGGACATTCTGAGCGCTAAGAGGCCTCTATTGGGAAAAATAATATCTTCAAATAAAAACTACACAGAAGCATTGTGTGAAACTTATTTCTGATATGTTCATTAAGCTAACAGAGTTAAACCATACTTTTGATTGCGCAGTTCTGAACACTCTTTCTGTAGAAAATGCAAGTGGACATTCGGAGCGCTAAGAGGGTAATAGTGGAAAAAGGAATGTCTCCAAATATAAACTACACAGAAACATTCTGTGAAACTTCTTTCTGATCTGTGCATTCAGCTAACAGAGTTAAACCATACTTTTGATTGAGCAGATCTGAACACTCTTTCTGTAGAAAATGCAACTGGACATTTGGAGCGCTAAGAGAGTAGTAGTGGAAAAAGGAATATATTCAAATATAAACTACACAGAAGCATTCTGTGAAACTTCTTTCTGATCTGAGCATTCAGCTAACAGAGTTAAACCATACTTTTGATTGAGCAGTTTTGAAACACTCTGTCTGTAGAAAATGCAACTGGACATTCGTAGCGCTAAGTGGGTAATAGTGGAAAAAAGAATATGTTCAAATATAAACTACACAGAAGCATTGTATGAAACTTCTTTCTGTTCTGTGCATTCAACTAACAGAGTTGAACCTTACTTTTGATTGAGCCTTTCTGAAACACTCTTTCTGTAGAAACTGCAATTGGAAATTCTGAGCGCTAAGAGGCCTCTATTGGGAAAAATAATATCTTCAAATAAAAACTACACAGAAGCATTGTGTGAAACTTATTTCTGATATGTTCAGTAAGCTAACAGAGTTACACCATACTTTTGATTGCGCAGTGCTGAACCCTCTTTCTGTAGAAAATGCAAGTGGACATTCGGAGCGCTAAGAGGGTAAGAGTGGAAAAAGGACTATATTCAAATATAAACTACACAGTAGCATTCTGTGAAAATTCTTTCTGTTCTGTGCATTCAACTAACAGAGTTGAACCTTACATTTGATTGAGCCGTTCTGAAACACTCTTTCTGTAGAAACTGCAATTGGACATGCTAAGCGCTAAGAGGCCTACATTGGGAAAAAGAATATCTTCAAATAAAAACTACACAGATGCATTCTGTGAAACTTATTTCTGATCTGTATATTCAGTTAACAGAGATAAAACATATTTTTGATTGAGCAGTTATGAAACACTCTTTTTGTAGAAAATGCAAGTGGAGATTCGGAGCGCTAAGAGGGTAATAGTGGAAAAAGGAATGTCTTCAAATATAAACTACACAGAATCATTCGGTGAAACTTCTTTCTGATCTGTGGATTCAGCTAACAGAGTTAAACCACACTTTTGATTGAGCAGATCTGAACACTCTTTCTGTAGAAAATGCAACTGGAAATTTGGAGCGCTAAGCGCGTAGTAGTGGAAAAAGGAATATATTCAAATATAAACTACACAGAAGCATTCTGTGAAACTTCTTTCTGATCTGAGCATTCAGCTAACAGAGTTATACCATACTTTTGATTGAGCAGTTTTGAAACACTCTGTCTGTAGAAAATGCAACTGGACATTCGTAGCGCTAATTGGGTAATAGTGGAAAAAAGAATATGTTCAAATATAAACTACACAGAAGCATTGTATAAAACTTCTTTCTGTTCTGTGCATTCAACTAACAGAGTTGAACCTTACTTTTGATTGAGCCGTTCTGAAACACTCTTTCTGTAGAAACTGCAATTGGACATTCTGAGCGCTAAGAGGCCTATATTGGGAAAAAGAATGTCTACAAATAAAAACTACACAGAAGAATTGTGTGAAACTTCTTTCTGTTCTGTTTGTTCAACTAAAAGAGTTGAACCTTAGTTTTGATTGAGCCGTTCTGAAACACTCTTTCTGTAGAAAATGCAAGTGGAGATTCGGAGCGCTAAGAGGGTAATAGTGGAAAAAGGAATGTCTCCAAATATAAACTACACAGAATCATTCTGTGAAACTTATTTCCGATCTGTGCATTCAGCTAACAGAGTTAAACCATACTTTTGATTGAGCAGATCTGAACACTCTTTCTGTAGAAAATGCAAGTGGACATTCGGAGCGCTAAGAGGGTAATAGTGGAAAAAGGAATATATTCAAATATAAACTACACAGTAGCATTCTGTGAAAATTCTTTCTGTTCTGTGCATTCAACTAACAGAGTTGAACCTTACTTTTGATTGAGCCGTTCTGAAACACTCTTTCTGTAGAAACTGCAATTGGACATGCTAAGCGCTAAGAGGCCTACATTGGGAAAAAGAATATCTTCAAATAAAAACTACACAGATGCATTCTGTGAAACTTATTTCTGATCTGTAAATTCAGTTAACAGAGATAAAACATATTTTTGATTGAGCAGTTATGAAACACTCTTTTTGTAGAAAATGCAAGTGGAGATTCGGAGCGCTAAGAGGGTAATAGTGGAAAAAGGAGTGTCTTCAAATATAAACTACACAGAATCATTCGGTGAAACTTCTTTCTGATCTGTGCATTCAGCTAACAGAGTTAAACCATACTTTTGATTGAGCAGATCTGAACACTCTTTCTGTAGAAAATGCAACTGGACATTTGGAGCGCTAAGAGCGTAGTAGTGGAAAAAGGAATATATTCAAATATAAACTACACAGAAGCATTCTGTGAAACTTCTTTCTGATCTGAGCATTCAGCTAACAGAGTTAAACCATACATTTGATTGAGCAGTTTTGAAACACTCTGTCTGTAGAAAATGCAACTGGACATTCGTAGCGCTAAATGGGTAATAGTGGAAAAAAGAATATGTTCAAATATAAACTACACAGAAGCATTGTATGAAACTTCTTTCTGTTCTGTGCATTCAACTAACAGAGTTCAACCTTACTTTTGATTGAGCCGTTCTGAAACACTCTTTCTGTAGAAACTGCAATTGGACATTCTGAGCGCTAAGAGGCCTATATTGGGAAAAAGAATGTCTACAAATAAAAACTACACAGAAGAATTGCGTGAAACTCCTTTCTGTTCTCTTTGTTCAACTAAAAGAGTTGAACCTTAGTTTTGATTGAGCCGTTCTGAAACACTCTTTCTGTAGAAAATGCAAGTGGAGATTCGGAGCGCTAAGAGGGTAATAGTGGAAAAAGGAATGTCTCCAAATATAAACTACACAGAATCATTCTGTGAAACTTCTTTCTGATCTGTGCATTCAGCTAACAGAGTTAAACCATACTTTTGATTGAGCAGATCTGAACACTCTTTCTGTAGAAAATGCAACTGGACATTTGGAGCGCTAATAGAGTAGTAGTGGAAAAAGGAATATATTCAAATATAAACTACACAGAAGCATTCTGTGAAACTTCTTTCTTATCTGAGCATTCAGCTATCAGAGTTAAACCATACTTTTGATTGAGCAGTTTTGAAACACTCTGTCTGTAGAAAATGCAACTGGACATTCGTAGCGCTAAGTGGGTAATAGTGGAAAAAAGAATATGTTCAAATATAAACTACACAGAAGCATTGTATGAAACTTCTTTCTGTTCTGTGCATTCAACTAACAGAGTTGAACCTTACTTTTGATTGAGCCTTTCTGAAACACTCTTTCTGTAGAAACTGCAATTGGACATTCTGAGCGCTAAGAGGCCTCTATTGGGAAAAAGAATATCTTCAAATAAAAACTACACAGAAGCATTGTGTGAAACTTATTTCTGATATGTTCATTAAGCTAACAGAGTTAAACCATACTTTTGATTGTGCAGTGCTGAACCCTCTTTCTGTAGAAAATGCAAGTGGACATTCGGAGCGCTAAGAGGGTAATAGTGGAAAAAGGACTATATTCAAATATAAACTACACAGTAGCATTCTGTGAAAATTCTTTCTCTTCTGTGCATTCAACTAACAGAGTTGAACCTTACTTTTGATTGAGCCGTTCTGAAACACTCTTTCTGTAGAAACTGCAATTGGACATGCTAAGCGGTAAGAGGCCTACTTTGGGAAAAAGAATATCTTCAAATAAAAACTACACAGATGCATTCTGTGAAACTTATTTCTGATCTGTAAATTCAGTTAACAGAGATAAAACATATTTTTGATTGAGCAGTTATGAAACACTCTTTTTGTAGAAAATACAAGTGGAAATTCGGAGCGCTAAGAAGGTAATAGTGGAAAAAGGAATGTCTTCAAATATAAACTACACAGAATCATTCGGTGAAACTTCTTTCTGATCTGCGCATTCAGCTAACAGAGTTAAACCATACTTTTGATTGAGCAGATCTGAACACTCTTTCTGTAGAAAATGCAACTGGACATTTGGAGCGCTAAGAGCGTAGTAGTGGAAAAAGGAATATATTCAAATATAAACTACACAGAAGCATTCTGTGAAACTTCTTTCTGATCTGAGCATTCAGCTAACAGAGTTAAACCATACTTTTGATTGAGCAGTTTTGAAACACTCTGTCTGTAGAAAATGCAACTGAACATTCGTAGCGCTAAGTGGGTAATAGTGGAAAAAAGAATATGTTCAAATATAAACTACACAGAAGCATTGTATGAAACATCTTTCTGTTCTGTGCATTCAACTAACAGAGTTCAACCTTACTTTTGATTGAGCCGTTCTTAAACACTCTTTCTGTAGAAACTGCAATTGGACATTCTGAGCGCTAAGAGGCCTATATTGGGAAAAAGAATGTCTACAAATAAAAACAACACAGAAAAATTGTGTGAAACTTCTTTCTGTTCTGTTTGTTCAACTAAAAGAGTTGAACCTTAGTTTTGATTGAGCCGTTCTGAAACACTCTTTCTGTAGAAAATGCAAGTGGAGATTCGGAGCGCTAAGAGGGTAATAGTGGAAAAAGGAATGTCTCCAAATATAAACTACACAGAATCATTCTGTGAAACTTCTTTCTGATCTGTGCATTCAGCTAACAGAGTTAAACCATACTTTTGATTGAGCAGATCTGAACACTCTTTCTGTAGAAAATGCAACTGGACATTTGGAGCGCTAAGAGAGTAGCAGTGGAAAAAGGAATATATTCAAATATAAACTACACAGAAGCATTCTGTGAAACTTCTTTCTGATCTGAGCATTCAGCTAACAGAGTTAAACCATACTTTTGATTGAGCAGATTTGAAACACTCTGTCTGTAGAAAATGCAACTGGACATTCGTAGCGCTAAGTTGGTAATAGTGGAAAAAAGAATATGTTCAAATATAAACTACACAGAAGCATTGTATGAAACTTCTTTCTGTTCTGTGCATTCAACTAACAGAGTTGAACCTTAATTTGATTGAGCCTTTCTGAAACACTCTTTCTGTAGAAACTGCAATTGGACATTCTGAGCGCTAAGAGGCCTCTATTGGGAAAAATAATATCTTCAAATAAAAACTACACAGAAGCATTGTGTGAAACTTATTTCGATATGTTCATTAAGCTAACAGAGTTAAACCATACTTTTGATTGCGCAGTGCTGAACCCTCTTTCTGTAGAAAATGCAAGTGGACATTCGGAGCGCTAAGAGGGTAATAGTGGAAAAAGGACTATATTCAAATATAAACTACACAGTAGCATTCTGTGAAAATTCTTTCTGATCTGTGCATTCAACTATAAGATTTGAACCTTACTTTTGATTGAGCCGTTCTGAAACACTCTTTCTGTAGAAACTGCAATTGGACATGCTAAGCGCTAAGAGGCCTACTTTGGGAAAAAGAATATCTTCAAATAAAAACTACACAGATGCATTCTGTGAAACTTATTTCTGATCTGTAAATTCAGTTAACAGAGATAAAACATATTTTTGATTGAGCAGTTATGAAACACTCTTTTTGTAGAAAATACAAGTGGAGATTCGGAGCGCTAAGAGGGTAACAGTGGAAAAAGGAATGTCTTCAAATATAAACTACACAGAATCATTCGGTGAAACTTCTTTCTGATGTGTGCATTCAGCTAACAGTGTTAAACCATACTTTTGATTGAGCAGATCTGAACACTCTTTCTGTAGAAAATGCAACTGGACATTTGGAGCGCTAAGAGCGTAGTAGTGGAAAAAGGAATATATTCAAATATAAACTACACAGAAGCATTCTGTGAAACTTCTTTCTGATCTGAGCATTCAGCTAACAGAGTTAAACCATACTTTTGATTGAGCAGTTTTGAAACACTCTGTCTGTAGAAAATGCAACTGGACATTCGTAGCGCTAAGTGGGTAATAGTGGAAAAAAGAATATGTTCAAATATAAACTACACAGAAGCATTGTATGAAACTTCTTTCTGTTCTGTGCATTCAAATAACAGAGTTGAACCTTACTTTTGATTGAGCCGTTCTGAAACACTCTTTCTGTAGAAACTGCAATTGGACATTCTGAGCGCTAAGAGGCCTATATTGGGAAAAAGAATGTCTACAAATAAAAACTACACAGAAGAATTGTGTGAAACTTCTTTCTGTACTGTTTGTTCAACTAAAAGAGTTGAACCTTAGTTTTGATTGAGCCGTTCTGAAACACTCTTTTTGTAGAAAATGCAAGTGGAGATTCGGAGCGCTAAGAGGGTAATAGTGGACAAGGGAATGTCTCCAAATATAAACTACACAGAATCATTCTGTGAAACTTCTTTCTGATCTGTGCATTCAGCTAACAGAGTTAAACCATACTTTTGATTGAGCAGATCTGAACACTCTTTCTGTAGAAAATGCAACTGGACATTTGGAGCGCTAAGAGAGTAGTAGTGGAAAAAGGAATATATTCAAATATAAACTACACAGAAGCATTCTGTGAAACTTCTTTCTGATCTGAGCATTCAGCTAACAGAGTTAAACCATACTTTTGATTGAGCAGTTTTGAAACACTCTGTCTGTAGAAAATGCAACTGGACATTCATAGCGCTAAGTGGGTAATAGTGGAAAAAAGAATATGTTCAAATATAAACTACACAGAAGCATTGTATGAAACTTCTTTCTGTACTGTGCATTCAACTAACAGAGTTGAACCTTACTTTTGATTGAGCCTTTCTGAAACACTCTTTCTGTAGAAACTGCAATTGGACATTCTGAGCGCTAAGAGGCCTCTATTGGGAAAAATAATATCTTCAAATAAAAACTACACAGAAGCATTGTGTGAAACTTATTTCGATATGTTCATTAAGCTAACAGAGTTAAACCATACTTTTGATTGCGCAGTGCTGAACCCTCTTTCTGTAGAAAATGCAAGTGGACATTCGGAGCGCTAAGAGGGTAATAGTGGAAAAAGGACTATATTCAAATATAAACTACACAGTAGCATTCTGTGAAAATTCTTTCTGTTCTGTGCATTCAACTAACAGAGTTGAACCTTACTTTTGATTGAGCCGTTCTGAAACACTCTTTCTGTAGAAACTGCAATTGGACATGCTAAGCGCTAAGAGTCCTACTTTGGGAAAAAGAATATCTTCAAATAAAAACTACACAGATGCATTCTGTGAAACTTATTTCTGATCTGTAAATTCAGTTAACAGAGATAAAACATATTTTTGATTGAGCAGTTATGAAACACTCTTTTTGTAGAAAATACAAGTGGAGATTCGGAGCGCTAAGAGGGTAATAGTGGAAAAAGGAATGTCTTCAAATATAAACTACACAGAATCATTCGGTGAAACTTCTTTCTGATCTGTGCATTCAGCTAACAGAGTTAAACCATACTTTTGATTGAGCAGATCTGAACACTCTTTCTGTAGAAAATGCAACTGGACATTTGGAGCGCTAAGAGCGTAGTAGTGGAAAAAGGAATATATTCAAATATAAACTACACAGAAGCATTCTGTGAAACTTCTTTCTGATCTGAGCATTCAGCTAACAGAGTTAAACCATACTTTTGATTGAGCAGTTTTGAAACACTCTGTCTGTAGAAAATGCAACTGGACATTCGTAGCGCTAAGTGGGTAATAGTGGAAAAAAGAATATGTTCAAATATAAACTACACAGAAGCATTGTATGAAACTTCTTTCTGTTCTGTGCATTCAAATAACAGAGTTGAACCTTACTTTTGATTGAGCCGTTCTGAAACACTCTTTCTGTAGAAACTGCAATTGGACATTCTGAGCGCTAAGAGGCCTATATTGGGAAAAAGAATGTCTACAAATAAAAACTACACAGAAGAATTGTGTGAAACTTCTTTCTGTTCTGTTTGTTCAACTAAAAGAGTTGAACCTTAGTTTTCATTGAGCCGTTCTGAAACACTCTTTCTGTAGAAAATGCAAGTGGAGATTCGGAGCGCTAAGAGGGTAATAGTGGAAAAAGGAATGTCTCCAAATATAAACTACACAGAATCATTCTGTGAAACTTCTTTCCGATCTGTGCATTCAGCTAACAGAGTTAAACCATACTTTTGATTGAGCAGATCTGAACACTCTTTCTGTAGAAAATGCAACTGGACATTTGGAGCGCTAAGAGAGTAGTAGTGGAAAAAGGAATATATTCAAATATAAACTACACAGAAGCATTCTGTGAAACTTCTTTCTGATCTGAGCATTCAGCTAAAAGAGTTAAACCATAATTTTGATTGAGCAGTTTTGAAACACTCTGTCTGTAGAAAATGCAACTGGACATTCGTAGCGCTAAGTGGGTAATAGTGGAAAAAAGAATATGTTCAAATATAAACTACACAGAAGCATTGTATGAAACTTCTTTCTGTTCTGTGCATTCAACTAACAGAGTTGAATCTTACTTTTGATTGAGCCTTTCTGAAACACTCTTTCTGTAGAAACTGCAATTGGAAATTCTGAGCTCTAAGAGGCCTCTATTGGGAAAAATAATATCTTCACATAAAAACTACACAGAAGCATTGTGTGATACTTATTTCTGATATGTTCATTAAGCTAAAAGAGTTAAACCATACTTTTGATTGCGCAGTGCTGAACCCTCTTTCTGTAGAAAATGCAAGTGGACATTCGGAGCGCTAAGAGGGTAATAGTGGAAAAAGGACTATATTCAAATATAAACTACACAGTAGCATTCTGTGAAAATACTTTCTGTTCTGTGCATTCAACTAACAGAGTTGAACCTTACTTTTGATTGAGACGTTCTGAAACACTCTTTCTGTAGAAACTGCAATTAGACATGCTAAGCGCTAAGAGGCCTACTTTGGGAAAAAGAATATCTTCAAACAAAAACTACACAGATGCATTCTGTGAAACTTATTTCTGATCTGTAAATTCAGTTAACAGAGATAAAACATATTTTTGATTGAGCAGTTATGAAACACTCTTTTTGTAGAAAATACAAGTGGAGATTCGGAGCGCTAAGAGGGTAATAGTGGAAAAAGGAATGTCTTCAAATATAAACTACACAGAAACATTCGGTGAAACTTCTTTCTGATCTGTGCATTCAGCTAACAGAGTTAAACCATACTTTTGATTGAGCAGATCTGAACACTCTTTCTGTAGAAAATGCAACTGGACATTTGGAGCGCTAAGAGCGTAGTAGTGGAAAAAGGAATATATTCAAATATAAACTACACAGAAGCATTCTGTGAAACTTCCTTCCGATCTGAGCATTCAGCTAACAGAGTTAAACCATACTTTTGATTGAGCAGTTTTGAAACACTCTGTCTGTAGAAAATGCAACTGGACATTCGTAGCGCTAAGTGGGTAATAGTGGAAAAAAGAATATGTTCAAATATAAACTACACAGAAGCATTGTATGAAACTTCTTTCTGTTCTGTGCATTCAACTAACAGAGTTGAACCTTACTTTTGATTGAGCCGTTCTGAAACACTCTTTCTGTAGAAACTGCAATTGGACATTCTGAGCGCTAAGAGGCCTATATTGGGAAAAAGAATGTCTACAAATAAAAACTACACAGCAGAATTGTGTGAAACTTCTTTCTATTCTGTTTGTTCAACTAAAATAGTTGAACCTTAGTTTTGATTGAGCCGTTCTGAAACACTCTTTCTGTAGAAAATGGAAGTGGAGATTCGGAGCGCTAAGAGGGTAATAGTGGAAAAAGGAATGTCTCCAAATATAAACTACACAGAATCATTCTGTGAAACTTCTTTCTGATCTGTGCATTCAGCTAACAGAGTTAAACCATACTTTTGATTGAGCAGATCTGAACACTCTTTCTGTAGAAAATGCAACTGGACATTTGGAGCGCTAAGAGAGTAGTAGTGGAAAAAGGAATATATTCAAATATAAACTACACAGAAGCATTCTGTGAAACTTCTTTCTGATCTGAGCATTCAGCTAACAGAGTTAAACCGTACTTTTGATTGAGCAGTTTTGAAACACTCTGTCTGTAGAAAATGCAAATGGACATTCGTAGCGCTAAGTGGGTAATAGTGGAAAAAAGAATATGTTCAAATATAAACTACACAGAAGCATTGTATGAAACTTCTTTCTGTTCTGTGCATTCAACTAACAGAGTTGAACCTTACATTTGATTGAGCCTTTCTGAAACACTCTTTCTGTAGAAACTGCAATTGGACATTCTGAGCGCTAAGAGGTCTCTATAGGGAAAAATAATATCTTCAAATAAAAACTACACAGAAGCATTGTGTGAAACTTATTTCTGATATGTTCATCAAGCTAACAGAGTTAAACCATACTTTTGATTGCGCAGTTCTGAACACTCTTTCTGTAGAAAATGCAAGTGGACATTCGGAGCGCTAAGAGGGTAATAGTGGAAAAAGGAATATATTCAAATATAAACTACACAGTAGCACTCTGTGAAAATTCTTTCTGTTCTGTGCATTCAACTAACAGAGTTGAACCTTACTTTTGATTGAGCCGTTCTGAAACACTCTTTCTGTAGAAACTGCAATTGGACATGCTAAGCGCTAAGAGGCCTACATTGGGAAAAAGAATATCTTCAAATAAAAACTACACAGATGCATTCTGTGAAACTTATTTCTGATCTGTAAATTCAGTTAACAGAGATAAAACATATTTTTGATTGAGCAGTTATGAAACACGCTTTTTGTAGAAAATGCAAGTGGAGATTCGGAGCGCTAAGAGGGTAATAGTGGAAAAAGGAATGTCTTCAAATATAAACTACACAGAATCATTCGGTGAAACTTCTTTCTGATCTGTGCATTCAGCTAACAGAGTTAAAACATACTTTTGATTGAGCAGATCTGAACACTCTTTCTGTAGAAAATGCAACTGGACATTTGGAGCGCTAAGAGCGTAGTAGTGGAAAAAGGAATATATTCAAATATAAACTACACAGAAGCATTCTGTGAAACTTCTTTCTGATCTGAGCATTCAGCTAACAGAGTTAAACCATACTTTTGATTGAGCAGTTTTGAAACACTCTCTCTGTAGAAAATGCAACTGGACATTCGTAGCGCTAAGTGGGTAATAGTGGAAAAAAGAATATGTTCAAATATAAACTACACAGAAGCATTGTATGAAACTTCTTTCTGTTCTGTGCATTCAACTAACAGAGTTGAACCTTACTTTTGATTGAGCCGTTCTGAAACACTCTTTCTGTAGAAAATGCAATTGGACATTCTGAGCGCAAAGAGGCCTATATTGGGAAAAAGAATTTCTACAAATAAAAACTACACAGAAGAATTGTGTGAAACTACTTTCTGTTCTGTTTGTTCAACTAAAAGAGTTGAACCTTAGTTTTGATTGAGCCGTTCTGAAACACTCTTTCTGTAGAAAATGCAAGTGGAGATTCGGAGCGCTAAGAGGGTAATAGTGGAAAAAGGAATGTCTCCAAATATAAACTACACAGAATCATTCTGTGAAACTTCTTTCTGATCTGTGCATTCAGCTAACAGAGTTAAACCATACTTTTGATTGAGCAGATCTGAACACTCTTTCTGTAGAAAATGCAACTGGACATTTGGAGCGCTAAGAGAGTACTAGTGGAAAAAGGAATATATTCAAATATAAACTACACAGAAGCATTCTGTGAAACTTCTTTCTGATCTGAGCATTCAGCTAACAGAGTTAAACCATACTTTTGATTGAGCAGTTTTGAAACACTCTGTCTGTAGAAAATGCAACTGGACATTCGTAGCGCTAAGTGGGTAATAGTGGAAAAAAGAATATGTTCAAATATAAACTACACAGAAGCATTGTATGAAACTTCTTTCTGTTCTGTGCATTCAACTAACAGAGTTGAACCTTACATTTGATTGAGCCTTTCTGAAACACTCTTTCTGTAGAAACTGCAATTGGACATTCTGAGCGCTAAGAGGCCTCTATTGGGAAAAATAATATCTTCAAATAAAAACTACACAGAAGCATTGTGTGAAATTTATTTCTGATAGGTTCATTAAGCTAACAGAGTTAAACCATACTTTTGATTGCGCAGTGCTGAACCCTCTTTCTGTAGAAAATGCAAGTGGACATTCGTAGCGCTAAGTGGGTAATAGTGGAAAAAAGAATATGTTCAAATATAAACTACACAGAAGCATTGTATGAAACTTCTTTCTGTTCTGTGCATTCAAATAACAGAGTTGAACCTTACTTTTGATTGAGCCGTTCTGAAACACTCTTTCTGTAGAAACTGCAATTGGACATTCTGAGCGCTAAGAGGCCTATATTGGGAAAAAGAATGTCTACAAATAAAAACTACACAGAAGAATTGTGTGAAACTTCTTTCTGTTCTGTTTGTTCAACTAAAAGAGTTGAACCTTAGTTTTGATTGAGCCGTTCTGAAACACTCTTTCTGTAGAAAATGCAAGTGGAGATTCGGAGCGCTAAGAGGGTAATAGTGGAAAAAGGAATGTCTCCAAATATAAACTACACAGAATCATTCTGTGAAACTTCTTTCCGATCTGTGCATTCAGCTAACAGAGTTAAACCATACTTTTGATTGAGCAGATCTGAACACTCTTTCTGCAGAAAATGCAACTGGACATTTGGAGCGCTAAGAGAGTAGTAGTGGAAAAAGGAATATATTCAAATATAAACTACACAGAAGCATTCTGTGAAACTTCTTTCTGATCTGAGCATTCAGCTAAAAGAGTTAAACCATAATTTTGATTGAGCAGTTTTGAAACACTCTGTCTGTAGAAAATGCAACTGGACATTCGTAGCGCTAAGTGGGTAATAGTGGAAAAAAGAATATGTTCAAATATAAACTACACAGAAGCATTGTATGAAACTTCTTTCTGTTCTGTGCATTCAACTAACAGAGTTGAATCTTACTTTTGATTGAGCCTTTCTGAAACACTCTTTCTGTAGAAACTGCAATTGGAAATTCTGAGCTCTAAGAGGCCTCTATTGGGAAAAATAATATCTTCACATAAAAACTACACAGAAGCATTGTGTGATACTTATTTCTGATATGTTCATTAAGCTAAAAGAGTTAAACCATACTTTTGATTGCGCAGTGCTGAACCCTTTTTCTGTAGAAAATGCAAGTGGACATTCGGAGCGCTAAGAGGGTAATAGTGGAAAAAGGACTATATTCAAATATAAACTACACAGTAGCATTCTGTGAAAATACTTTCTGTTCTGTGCATTCAACTAACAGAGTTGAACCTTACTTTTGATTGAGACGTTCTGAAACACTCTTTCTGTAGAAACTGCAATTAGACATGCTAAGCGCTAAGAGGCCTACTTTGGGAAAAAGAATATCTTCAAATAAAAACTACACAGATGCATTCTGTGAAACATATTTCTGATCTGTAAATTCAGTTAACAGAGATAAAACATATTTTTGATTGAGCAGTTATGAAACACTCTTTTTGTAGAAAATACAAGTGGAGATTCGGAGCGCTAAGAGGGTAATAGTGGAAAAAGGAATGTCTTCAAATATAAACTACACAGAAACATTCGGTGAAACTTCTTTCTGATCTGTGCATTCAGCTAACAGAGTTAAACCATACTTTTGATTGAGCAGATCTGAACACTCTTTCTGTAGAAAATGCAACTGGACATTTGGAGCGCTAAGAGCGTAGTAGTGGAGAAAGGAATATATTCAAATATAAACTACACAGAAGCATTCTGTGAAACTTCCTTCCGATCTGAGCATTCAGCTAACAGAGTTAAACCATACTTTTGATTGAGCAGTTTTGAAACACTCTGTCTGTAGAAAATGCAACTGGACATTCGTAGCGCTAAGTGGGTAATAGTGGAAAAAAGAATATGTTCAAATATAAACTACACAGAAGCATTGTATGAAACTTCTTTCTGTTCTGTGCATTCAACTAACAGAGTTGAACCTTACTTTTGATTGAGCCGTTCTGAAACACTCTTTCTGTAGAAACTGCAATTGGACATTCTGAGCGCTAAGAGGCCTATATTGGGAAAAAGAATGTCTACAAATAAAAACTACACAGCAGAATTGTGTGAAACTTCTTTCTATTCTGTTTGTTCAACTAAAATAGTTGAACCTTAGTTTTGATTGAGCCGTTCTGAAACACTCTTTCTGTAGAAAATGGAAGTGGAGATTCGGAGCGCTAAGAGGGTAATAGTGGAAAAAGGAATGTCTCCAAATATAAACTACACAGAATCATTCTGTGAAACTTCTTTCTGATCTGTGCATTCAGCTAACAGAGTTAAACCATACTTTTGATTGAGCAGATCTGAACACTCTTTCTGTAGAAAATGCAACTGGACATTTGGAGCGCTAAGAGAGTAGTAGTGGAAAAAGGAATATATTCAAATATAAACTACACAGAAGCATTCTGTGAAACTTCTTTCTGATCTGAGCATTCAGCTAACAGAGTTAAACCGTACTTTTGATTGAGCAGTTTTGAAACACTCTGTCTGTAGAAAATGCAAATGGACATTCGTAGCGCTAAGTGGGTAATAGTGGAAAAAAGAATATGTTCAAATATAAACTACACAGAAGCATTGTATGAAACTTCTTTCTGTTCTGTGCATTCAACTAACAGAGTTGAACCTTACATTTGATTGAGCCTTTCTGAAACACTCTTTCTGTAGAAACTGCAATTGGACATTCTGAGCGCTAAGAGGTCTCTATAGGGAAAAATAATATCTTCAAATAAAAACTACACAGAAGCGTTGTGTGAAACTTATTTCTGATATGTTCATTAAGCTAACAGAGTTAAACCATACTTTTGATTGCGCAGTGCTGAACCCTCTTTCTGTAGAAAATGCAAGTGGACATTCGGAGCGCTAAGAGGGTAATAGTGGAAAAAGGAATATATTCAAATATAAACTACACAGTAGCATTCTGTGAAAATACTTTCTGTTCTGTGCATTCAACTAACAGAGTTGAACCTTACTTTTGATTGAGCCGTTCTGAAACACTCTTTCTGTAGAAACTGCAATTGGACATGCTAAGCGCTAAGAGGCCTACATTGGGAAAAAGAATATCTTCAAATAAAAACTACACAGATGCATTCTGTGAAACTTATCTCTGATCTGTAAATTCAGTTAACAGAGATAAAACATATTTTTGATTGAGCAGTTTGAAACACTCTTTTTGTAGAAAAGGCAAGTGGAGATTCGGAGCGCTAAGAGGGTAATAGTGGAAAAAGGAATGTCTTCAAATATAAACTACACAGAATCATTCGGTGAAAATTCTTTCTGATCTGTGCATTCAGCTAACAGAGTTAAACCATACTTTTGATTGAGCAGATCTGAACACTCTTTCTGTAGAAAATGCAACTGGACATTTGGAGCGCTAAGAGCGTAGTAGTGGAAAAAGGAATATATTCAAATATAAACTACACAGAAGCATTCTGTGAAACTTCTTTCTGATCTGAGCATTCAGCTAACAGAGTTAAACCATACTTTTGATTGAGCAGTTTTGAAACACTCTGTCTGTAGAAAATGCAATTGGACATTCGTAGCGCTAAGTGGGTAATAGTGGAAAAAAGAATATGTTCAAATATAAACTACACAGAAGCATTGTATGAAACTTCTTTCTGTTCTGTGCATTCAACTAACAGATTTGAACCTTACTTTTGATTGAGCCTTTCTGAAACACTCTTTCTGTAGAAACTGCAATTGGACATTCTGAGCGCTAAGAGGCCTCTATTGGGAAAAATAATATCTTCAAATAAAAACTACACAGAAGCATTGTGTGAAACTTATTTCTGATATGTTCATCAAGCTAACAGAGTTAAACCATACTTTTGATTGCGCAGTTCTGAACACTCTTTCTGTAGAAAATGCAAGTGGACATTCGGAGCGCTAAGAGGGTAATAGTGGAAAAAGGAATATATTCAAATATAAACTACACAGTAGCACTCTGTGAAAATTCTTTCTGTTCTGTGCATTCAACTAACAGAGTTGAACCTTACTTTTGATTGAGCCGTTCTGAAACACTCTTTCTGTAGAAACTGCAATTGGACATGCTAAGCGCTAAGAGGCCTACATTGGGAAAAAGAATATCTTCAAATAAAAACTACACAGATGCATTCTGTGAAACTTATTTCTGATCTGTAAATTCAGTTAACAGAGATAAAACATATTTTTGATTGAGCAGTTATGAAACACGCTTTTTGTAGAAAATGCAAGTGGAGATTCGGAGCGCTAAGAGGGTAATAGTGGAAAAAGGAATGTCTTCAAATATAAACTACACAGAATCATTCGGTGAAACTTCTTTCTGATCTGTGCATTCAGCTAACAGAGTTAAAACATACTTTTGATTGAGCAGATCTGAACACTCTTTCTGTAGAAAATGCAACTGGACATTTGGAGCGCTAAGAGCGTAGTAGTGGAAAAAGGAATATATTCAAATATAAACTACACAGAAGCATTCTGTGAAACTTCTTTCTGATCTGAGCATTCAGCTAACACAGTTAAACCATACTTTTGATTGAGCAGTTTTGAAACACTCTGTCTGTAGAAAATGCAACTGGACATTCGTAGCGCTAAGTGGGTAATAGTGGAAAAAAGAATATGTTCAAATATAAACTACACAGAAGCATTGTATGAAACTTCTTTCTGTTCTGTGCATTCAACTAACAGAGTTGAACCTTACTTTTGATTGAGCCGTTCTGAAACACTCTTTCTGTAGAAAATGCAATTGGACATTCTGAGCGCAAAGAGGCCTATATTGGGAAAAAGAATTTCTACAAATAAAAACTACACAGAAGAATTGTGTGAAACTACTTTCTGTTCTGTTTGTTCAACTAAAAGAGTTGAACCTTAGTTTTGATTGAGCCGTTCTGAAACACTCTTTCTGTAGAAAATGCAAGTGGAGATTCGGAGCGCTAAGAGGGTAATAGTGGAAAAAGGAATGTCTCCAAATATAAACTACACAGAATCATTCTGTGAAACTTCTTTCTGATCTGTGCATTCAGCTAACAGAGTTAAACCATACTTTTTATTGAGCAGATCTGAACACTCTTTCTGTAGAAAATGCAACTGGACATTTGGAGCGCTAAGAGAGTACTAGTGGAAAAAGGAATATATTCAAATATAAACTACACAGAAGCATTCTGTGAAACTTCTTTCTGATCTGAGCATTCAGCTAACAGAGTTAAACCATACTTTTGATTGAGCAGTTTTGAAACACTCTGTCTGTAGAAAATGCAACTGGACATTCGTAGCGCTAAGTGGGTAATAGTGGAAAAAAGAATATGTTCAAATATAAACTACACAGAAGCATTGTATGAAACTTCTTTCTGTTCTGTGCATTCAACTAACAGAGTTGAACCTTACATTTGATTGAGCCTTTCTGAAACACTCTTTCTGTAGAAACTGCAATTGGACATTCTGAGCGCTAAGAGGCCTCTATTGGGAAAAATAATATCTTCAAATAAAAACTACACAGAAGCATTGTGTGAAATTTATTTCTGATAGGTTCATTAAGCTAACAGAGTTAAACCATACTTTTGATTGCGCAGTGCTGAACCCTCTTTCTGTAGAAAATGCAAGTGGACATTCGGAGCGCTAAGAGGGTAATAGTGGAAAAAGGACTATATTCAAATATAAACTACACAGTAGCATTCTGTGAAAATCCTTTCTGTTCTGTGCATTCAACTAACAGAGTTGAACCTTACTTTTGATTGAGCCGTTCTGAAACACTCTTTCTGTAGAAACTGCAATTGGACATGCTAAGCGCTAAGAGGCCTACTTTGGGAAAAAGAATATCTTCAAATAAAAACTACTCAGATGCATTCTGTGAAACTTATTTCTGATCTGTAAATTCAGTTAACAGAGATAAAACATATTTTTGATTGAGCAGTTATGAAACACTCTTTTTGTAGAAAATACAAGTGGAGATTCGGAGCGCTAAGAGGGTAATAGTGGAAAAAGGAATGTCTACAAATTTAAACTACACAGAATCATTCGGTGAAACTTCTTTCTGATCTGTGCATTCAGCTAACAGAGTTAAACCATACTTTTGATTGAGCAGATCTGAACACTCTCTCTGTAGAAAATGCAACTGGACATTTGGAGCGCTAAGAGCGTAGTAGTGGAAAAAAAAATATATTCAAATATAAACTACACAGAAGCATTCTGTGAAACTTCTTTCTGATCTTAGCATTCAGCTAACAGAGTTAAACCATAATTTTGATTGAGCAGTTTTCAAACACTCTGTCTGTAGAAAATGCAATTGGACATTCGTAGCGCTAAGTGTGTAATAGTGGAAAAAAGAATATGTTCAAATATAAACTACACAGAAGCATTGTATGAAACATCTTTCTGTTCTGTGCATTCAACTAACAGAGTTGAACCTTACTTTTGATTGAGCCGTTCTGAAACACTCTTTCTGTAGAAACTGCAATTGGACATTCTGAGCGCTAAGAGGCCTATATTGGGAAAAAGAATGTCTACAAATAAAAACTACACAGCAGAATTGTGTGAAACTTCTTTCTATTCTGTTTGTTCAACTAAAATAGTTGAACCTTAGTTTTGATTGAGCCGTTCTGAAACACTCTTTCTGTAGAAAATGGAAGTGGAGATTCGGAGCGCTAAGAGGGTAATAGTGGAAAAAGGAATGTCTCCAAATATAAACTACACAGAATCATTCTGTGAAACTTGTTTCTGATCTGTGCATTCAGCTAACAGAGTTAAACCATACTTTTGATTGAGCAGATCTGAACACTCTTTCTGTAGAAAATGCAACTGGACATTTGGAGCGCTAAGAGAGTAGTAGTGGAAAAAGGAATATATTCAAATATAAACTACACAGAAGCATTCTGTGAAACTTCTTTCTGATCTGAGCATTCAGCTAACAGAGTTAAACCGTACTTTTGATTGAGCAGTTTTGAAACACTCTGTCTGTAGAAAATGCAAATGGACATTCGTAGCGCTAAGTGGGTAATAGTGGAAAAAAGAATATGTTCAAATATAAACTACACAGAAGCATTGTATGAAACTTCTTTCTGTTCTGTGCATTCAACTAACAGAGTTGAACCTTACATTTGATTGAGCCTTTCTGAAACACTCTTTCTGTAGAAACTGCAATTGGACATTCTGAGCGCTAAGAGGTCTCTATAGGGAAAAATAATATCTTCAAATAAAAACTACACAGAAGCGTTGTGTGAAACTTATTTCTGATATGTTCATCAAGCTAACAGAGTTAAACCATACTTTTGATTGCGCAGTTCTGAACACTCTTTCTGTAGAAAATGCAAGTGGACATTCGGAGCGCTAAGAGGGTAATAGTGGAAAAAGGAATATATTCAAATATAAACTACACAGTAGCACTCTGTGAAAATTCTTTCTGTTCTGTGCATTCAACTAACAGAGTTGAACCTTACTTTTGATTGAGCCGTTCTGAAACACTCTTTCTGTAGAAACTGCAATTGGACATGCTAAGCGCTAAGAGGCCTACATTGGGAAAAATAATATCTTCAAATAAAAACTACACAGATGCATTCTGTGAAACTTATTTCTGATCTGTAAATTCAGTTAACAGAGATAAAACATATTTTTGATTGAGCAGTTATGAAACACTCTTTTTGTAGAAAATGCAAGTGGAGATTCGGAGCGCTAAGAGGGTAATAGTGGAAAAAGGAATGTCTTCAAATATAAACTACACAGAATCATTCGGTGAAACTTCTTTCTGATCTGTGCATTCAGCTAACAGAGTTAAACCATACTTTTGATTGAGCAGATCTGAACACTCTTTCTGTAGAAAATGCAACTGGACATTTGGAGCGCTAAGAGCGTAGTAGTGGAAAAAGGAATATATTCAAATATAAACTACACAGAAGCATTCTGTGAAACTTCTTTCTGATCTGAGCATTCAGCTAACACAGTTAAACCATACTTTTGATTGAGCAGTTTTGAAACACTCTGTCTGTAGAAAATGCAACTGGACATTCGTAGCGCTAAGTGGGTAATAGTGGAAAAAAGAATATGTTCAAATATAAACTACACAGAAGCATTGTATGAAACTTCTTTCTGTTCTGTGCATTCAACTAACAGAGTTGAACCTTACTTTTGATTGAGCCGTTCTGAAACACTCTTTCTGTAGAAAATGCAATTGGACATTCTGAGCGCTAAGAGGCCTATATTGGGAAAAAGAATGTCTACAAATAAAAACTACACAGAAGAATTGTGTGAAACTTCTTTCTGTTCTGTTTGTTCAACTAAAAGAGTTGAACCTTAGTTTTGATTGAGCCGTTCTGAAACACTCTTTCTGTAGAAAATGCAAGTGGAGATTCGGAGCGCTAAGAGGGTAATAGTGGAAAAAGGAATGTCTCCAAATATAAACTACACAGAATCATTCTGTGAAACTTCTTTCTGATCTGTGCATTCAGCTAACAGAGTTAAACCATACTTTTGATTGAGCAGATCTGAACACTCTTTCTGTAGAAAATGCAACTGGACATTTGGAGCGCTAAGAGAGTAGTAGTGGAAAAAGGAATATATTCAAATATAAACTACACAGAAGCATTCTGTGAAACTTCTTTCTGATCTGAGCATTCAGCTAACAGAGTTAAACCGTACTTTTGATTGAGCAGTTTTGAAACACTCTGTCTGTAGAAAATGCAACTGGACATTCGTAGCGCTAAGTGGGTAATAGTGGAAAAAAGAATATGTTCAAATATAAACTACACAGAAGCATTGTATGAAACTTCTTTCTGTTCTGTGCATTCAACTAACAGAGTTGAACATTACTTTTGATTGAGCCTTTCTGAAACACTCTTTCTGTAGAAACTGCAATTGGACATTCTGAGCGCTAAGAGGCCTCTATAGGGAAAAATAATATCTTCAAATAAAAACTACACAGAAGCATTGTGTGAAACTTATTTCTGATATGTTCATTAAGCTAACAGAGTTAAACCATACTTTTGATTGCGCAGTGCTGAAACCTCTTTCTGTACAAAATGCAAGTGGACATTCGGAGCGCTAAGACGGTAATAGTGGAAAAAGGAATATATTCAAATATAAACTACACAGTAGCATTCTGTGAAAATTCTTTCTGTTCTGTGCATTCAACTAACAGAGTTGAACCTTACTTTTGATTGAGCCGTTCTGAAACACTCTTTCTGTAGAAACTGCAATTGGACATGCTAAGCGCTAAGAGGCCTACATTGGGAAAAAGAATATCTTCAAATAAAAACTACACAGATGCATTCTGTGAAACTTATTCCTGATATGTAAATTCAGTTAACAGAGATAAAACATATTTTTGATTGAGCAGTTATGAAACACTCTTTTTGTAGAAAATGCAAGTGGAGATTCGGAGCGCTAAGTGGGTAATAGTGGAAAAAGGAATGTCTTCAAATATAAACTACACAGAATCATTCGGTGAAACTTCTTTCTGATCTGTGCATTCAGCTAACAGAGTTAAACCATACTTTTGATTGAGCAGATCTGAACACTCTTTCTGTAGAAAATGCAACTGGACATTTGGAGAGCTAAGAGCGTAGTAGTGGAAAAAGGAATATATTCAAATATAAACTACACAGAAGCATTCTGTGAAACTTCTTTCTGATCTGAGCATTCAGCTAACAGAGTTAAACCATACTTTTGATTGAGCAGTTTTGAAACACTCTGTCTGTAGAAAATGCAACTGGACATTCGTAGCGCTAAGTGGGTAATAGTGGAAAAAAGAATATGTTCAAATATAAACTACACAGAAGCATTGTATGAAACTACTTTCTGTTCTGTGCATTCAACTAACAGAGTTGAACCTTACTTTTGATTTAGCCGTTCTGAAACACTCTTTCTGTAGAAACTGCAATTGGACATTCTGAGCGCTAAGAGGCCTATATTGGGAAAAAGAATGTCTACAAATAAAAACTACACAGAAGAATTGTGTGAAACTTCTTTCTGTTCTGTTTGTTCAACTAAAAGAGTTGAACCTTAGTTTTGATTGAGCCGTTCTGAAACACTCTTTCTGTAGAAAATGCAAGTGGAGATTCGGAGCGCTAAGAGGGTAATAGTGGAAAAAGGAATGTCTCCAAATATAAACTACACAGAATCATTCTGTGAAACTTCTTTCTGATCTGTGCATTCAGCTAACAGAGTTAAACCATACTTTTGATTGAGCAGATCTGAACACTCTTTCTGTAGAAAATGCAACTGGACATTTGGAGCGCTAAGAGAGTAGTAGTGGAAAAAGGAATATATTCAAATATAAACTACACAGAAGCATTCTGTGAAACTTCTTTCTGATCTGAGCATTCAGCTAACAGAGTTAAACCGTACTTTTGATTGAGCAGTTTTGAAACACTCTGTCTGTAGTAAATGCAACTGGACATTCGTAGCGCTAAGTGGGTAATAGTGGAAAAAAGAATATGTTCAAATATAAGCTACACAGAAGCATTGTATGAAACTTCTTTCTGTTCTGTGCATTCAACTTACAGAGTTGAACATTACTTTTGATTGAGCCTTTCTGAAACACTCTTTCTGTAGAAACTGCAATTGGACATTCTGAGCGCTAAGAGGCCTCTATAGGGAAAAATAATATCTTCAAATAAAAACTACACAGAAGCATTGTGTGAAACTTATTTCTGATATGTTCATCAAGCTAACAGAGTTAAACCATACTTTTGATTGCGCAGTGCTGAACCCTCTTTCTGTAGAAAATGCAAGTGGACATTCGGAGCGCTAAGAGGGTAATAGTGGAAAAAGGACTATATTCAAATATAAACTACACAGTAGCAGTCTGTGAAAATTCTTTCTGTTCTGTGCATTCAACTAACAGAGTTGACCCTTACTTTTGATTGAGCCGTTCTGAAACACTCTTTCTGTAGAAACTGCAATTGGACATGCTAAGCGCTAAGAGGCCTACTTTGGGAAAAAGAATATCTTCAAATAAAAACTACACAGATGCATTCTGTGAAATATATTTCTGATCTGTAGATTCAGTTAACAGAGATAAAACATATTTTTGATTGTGCAGTTATGAAACACTCTCTTTGTAGAAAATACAAGTTGAGATTCGGAGCGCTAAGGGGGTAATAGTGGAAAAAGGAATGTCTTCAAATATAAACAACACAGAATCATTCGGTGAAACTTCTTTCTGATCTGTGCATTCAGCTAACAGAGTTAAACCATACTTTTGATTGAGCAGATCTGAACACGCTTTCTGTAGAAAATGCAACTGTACATTTGGAGCGCTAAGAGCGTAGTAGTGGAAAAAGGAATATATTCAAATATAAACTACACAGAAGCATTCTGTGAAACTTCTTTCTGATCTGAGCATTCAGCTAACACAGTTAAACCATACTTTTGATTGAGCAGTTTTGAAACACTCTGTCTGTAGAAAATGCAACTGGACATTCGTAGCGCTAAGTGGGTAATAGTGGAAAAAAGAATATGTTCAAATATAAACTACACAGAAGCATTGTATGAAACTTCTTTCTGTTCTGTGCATTCAACTAACAGAGTTGAACCTTCCTTTTGATTGAGCCTTTCTGAAACACTCTTTCTGTAGAAACTGCAATTGGACATTCTGAGCGCTAAGAGGCCTATATTGGGAAAAAGAATGTCTACAAATAAAAACTACACAGAAGAATTGTGTGAAACTACTTTCTGTTCTGTTTGTTCAACTAAAAGAGTTGAAACTTAGTTTTGATTGAGCCGTTCTGAAACACTCTTTCTGTAGAAAATGCAAGTGGAGATTCGGAGCGCTAAGAGGGTAATAGTGGAAAAAGGAATGACTCCAAATATAAACTACACAGAATCATTCTGTGAAACTTCTTTCTGATCTGTGCATTCAGCTAACAGAGTTAAACCATACTTTTGATTGAGCAGATCTGAACACTCTTTCTGTAGAAAATGCAACTGGACATTTGGAGCGCTAAGAGAGTAGTAGTGGAAAAAGGAATATATTCAAATATAAACTACACAGAAGCATTTTGTGAAACTTCTTTCTGATCTGAGCATTCAGCTAACAGAGTTAAACCATACTTTTGATTGAGCAGTTTTGAAACACTCTGTCTGTAGAAAATGCAACTGGACATTCGTAGCGCTAAGTGGGTAATAGTGGAAAAAAGAATATGTTCAAATATAAACTACACAGAAGCATTGTATGAAACTTCTTTCTGTTCTGTGCATTCAACTAACAGAGTTGAACCTTACTTTTGATTGAGCCTTTCTGAAACACTCTTTCTGTAGAAACTGCAATTGGACATTCTGAGCGCTAAGAGGCCTCTATTGGGAAAAATAATATCTTCAAATAAAAACTACACAGAAGCATTGTGTGAAATTTATTTCTGATATGTTCATTAAGCTAACAGAGTTAAACCATACTTTTGATTGCGCAGTGCTGAACCCTCTTTCTGTAGAAAATGCAAGTGGACATTCGGAGCGCTAAGAGGGTAATAGTGGAAAAAGGACTATATTCAAATATAAACTACACAGTAGCATTCTGTGAAAATTCTTTCTGTTCTGTGCATTCAACTAACAGAGTTGAACCTTACTTTTGATTGAGCCGTTCTGAAACACTCTTTCTGTAGAAACTGCAATTGGACATGCTAAGCGCTAAGAGGCCTACTTTGGGAAAAAGAATATCTTCAAATAAAAACTACACAGATGCATTCTGTGAAACTTATTTCTGATCTGTAAATTCAGTTAACAGAGATAAAACATATTTTTGATTGAGCAGTTATGAAACACTCTTTTTGTAGAAAATACAAGTGGAGATTCGGAGCGCTAAGAGGGTAATAGTGGAAAAAGGAATGTCTACAAATATAAACTACACAGAATCATTCGGTGAAACTTCTTTCTGATCTGTGCATTCAGCTAACAGAGTTAAACCATACTTTTGATTGAGCAGATCTGAACACTCTTTCTGTAGAAAATGCAACTGGACATTTGGAGCGCTAAGAGCGTAGTAGTGGAAAAAGGAATATATTCAAATATAAACTACACAGAAGCATTCTGTGAAACTTCTTTCTGATCTGAACATTCAGCTAACAGAGTTAAACCATAATTTTGATTGAGCAGTTTTGAAACACTCTGTCTGTAGAAAATGCAACTGGACATTCGTAGCGCTAAGTGGGTAATAGTGGAAAAAAGAATATGTTCAAATATAAACTACACAGAAGCATTGTATGAAACTTCTTTCTGTTCTGTGCATTCAACTAACAGAGTTGAACCTTACTTTTGATTGAGCCGTTCTGAAACACTCTTTCTGTAGAAACTGCAATTGGACATTCTGAGCGCTAAGAGGCCTATATTGGGAAAAAGAATGTCTACAAATAAAAACTACACAGAAGAATTGTGTGAAACTTCTTTCTGTTCTGTTTGTTCAACTAAAAGAGTTGAACCTTAGTTTTGATTGAGCCGTTCTGAAACACTCTTTCTGTAGAAAATGCAAGTGGAGATTCGGAGCGCTAAGAGGGTAATAGTGGAAAAAGGAATGTCTCCAAATATAGACTACACAGAATCATTCTGTGAAACTTCTTTCTGATCTGTGCATTCAGCTAACAGAGTTAAACCATACTTTTGATTGAGCAGATCTGAACACTCTTTCTGTAGAAAATGCAACTGGACATTTGGAGCGCTAAGAGAGTAGTAGTGGAAAAAGGAATATATTCAAATATAAACTACACAGAAGCATTCTGTGAAACTTCTTTCTGATCTGAGCATTCAGCTAACAGAGTTAAACCGTACTTTTGATTGAGCAGTTTTGAAACACTCTGTCTGTAGAAAATGCAACTGGACATTCGTAGCGCTAAGTGGGTAATAGTGGAAAAAAGAATATGTTCAAATATAAACTACACAGAAGCATTGTATGAAACTTCTTTCTGTTCTGTGCATTCAACTAACAGAGTTGAACCTTACTTTTGATTGAGCCTTTCTGAAACACTCTTTCTGTAGAAACTGCAATTGGACATTCTGAGCGCTAAGAGGCCTCTATAGGGAAAAATAATATCTTCAAATAAAAACTACACAGAAGCATTGTGTGAAACTTATTTCTGATATGTTCATTAAGCTAACAGAGTTAACCATACTTTTGATTGCGCAGTGCTGAACCCTCTTTCTGTAGAAAATGCAAGTGGACATTCGGAGCGCTAAGAGGGAAATAGTGGAAAAAGGAATATATTCAAATATAAACTACACAGTAGCATTCTGTGAAAATTCTTTCTGTTCTGTGCATTCAACTAACAGAGTTGAACCTTACTTTTGATTGAGCCGTTCTGAAACACTCTTTCTGTAGAAACTGCAATTGGACATGCTAAGCGCTAAGAGGCCTACATTGGGAAAAAGAATATCTTCAAATAAAAACTACACAGATGCATTCTGTGAAACTTATTTCTGATATGTAAATTCAGTTAACAGAGATAAAACATATTTTTGATTGAGCAGTTATGAAACACTCTTTTTGTAGAAAATGCAAGTGGAGATTCGGAGCGCTAAGAAGGTAATAGTGGAAAAAGGAATGTCTTCAAATATAAACTACACAGAATCATTCGGTGAAACTTCTTTCTGATCTGTGCATTCAGCTAACAGAGTTAAACCATACTTTTGATTTAGCAGATCTGAACACTCTTTCTGTAGAAAATGCAACTGCACATTTGGAGCGCTAAGAGCGTAGTAGTGGAAAAAGGAATATATTCAAATATAAACTACACAGAAGCATTCTGTGAAACTTCTTTCTGATCTGAGCATTCAGCTAACAGAGTTAAACCATACTTTTGATTGAGCAGTTTTGAAACACTCTGTCTGTAGAAAATGCAACTGGACATTCGTAGCGCTAAGTGGGTAATAGTGGAAAAAAGAATATGTTCAAATATAAACTACACAGAAGCATTGTATGAAACTTCTTTCTGTTCTGTGCATTCAACTAACAGAGTTGAACCTTACTTTTGATTGAGCCGTTCTGAAACACTCTTTCTGTAGAAACTGCAATTGGACATTCTGAGCGCTAAGAGGCCTATATTGGGAAAAAGAATGTCTACAAATAAAAACTACACAGAAGAATTGTGTGAAACTTCTTTCTGTTCTGTTTGTTCAACTAAAAGAGTTGAACCTTAGTTTTGATTGAGCCGTTCTGAAACACTCTTTCTGTAGAAAATGCAAGTGGAGATTCGGAGCGCTAAGAGGGTAATAGTGGAAAAAGGAATGTCTCCAAATATAAACTACACAGAATCATTCTGTGAAACTTCTTTCTGATCTGTGCATTCAGCTAACAGAGTTAAACCATACTTTTGATTGAGCAGATCTGAACACTCTTTCTGTAGAAAATGCAACCGGACATTTGGAGCGCTAAGAGAGTAGTAGTGGAAAAAGGAATATATTCAAATAAAAACTACACAGAAGCATTCTGTGAAACTTCTTTCAGATCTGAGCATTCAGCTAACAGAGTTAAACCGTACTTTTGATTGAGCAGTTTTGAAACACTCTGTCTGTAGAAAATGCAACTGGACATTCGTAGCGCTAAGTGGGTAATAGTGGAAAAAAGAATATGTTCAAATATAAACTACACAGAAGCATTGTATGAAACTTCTTTCTGTTCTGTGCATTCAACTAACAGAGTTGAACATTACTTTTGATTGAGCCTTTCTGAAACACTCTTTCTGTAGAAACTGCAATTGGACATTCTGAGCGCTAATAGGCCTCTATTGGGAAAAATAATATCTTCAAATAAAAACTACACAGAAGCATTGTGTGAAACTTATTTCTGACATGTTCATTAAGCTAACAGAGTTAAACCATACTTTTGATTGCGCAGTTCTGAACACTCTTTCTGTAGAAAATGCAAGTGGACATTCGGAGCGCTAAGAGGGTAATAGTGGAAAAAGGAATATATTCAAATATAAACTACACAGTAGCATTCTGTGAAAATTCTTTCTGTTCTGTGCATTCAACTAACAGAGTTGAACCTTACTTTTGATTGAGCGGTTCTGAAACACTCTTTCTGTAGAAACTGCAATTGGACATGCTAAGCGTTAAGAGGCCTACATTGGGAAAAAGAATATCTTCAAATAAAAACTACACAGATGCATTCTGTGAAACTTATTTCTGATCTGTAAATTCAGTTAACAGAGATAAAACATATTTTTGATTGAGCAGTTATGAAATACTCTTTTTGTAGAAAATGCAAGTGGAGATTCGGAGCGCTAAGAGGGTAATAGTGGAAAAAGGAATGTCTTCAAATATAAACTACACAGAATCATTCGGTGAAACTTCTTTCTGATCTGTGCATTCAGCTAACAGAGTTAAACCATACTTTTGATTGAGCAGATCTGAACACTCTTTCTGTAGAAAATGCAACTGGACATTTGGAGCGCTAAGAGCATAGTAGTGGAAAAAGGAATATATTCAAATATAAACTACACAGAAGCATTCTGTGAAATTTCTTTCTGATCTGAGCATTCAGCTAACAGAGTTAAACCATACTTTTGATTGCGCAGTTTTGAAACACTCTGTCTGTAGAAAATGCAACTGGACATTCGTAGCGCTAAGTGGGTAATAGTGGAAAAAAGAATATGTTCAAATATAAACTACACAGAAGCATTGTGTGAAACTTCTTTCTGTTCTGTGCATTCAACTAACAGAGTTGAACCTTACTTTTGATTGAGCCGTTCTGAAACACTCTTTCTGTAGAAACTGCAATTGGACATTCTGAGCGCTAAGAGGCCTCTATTGGGAAAAATAATATCTTCAAATAAAAACTACACAGAAGCATTGTGTGAAACATATTTCTGATATGTTCATTAAGCTAACAGAGTTAAACCATACTTTTGATTGCGCAGTTCTGAACACTCTTTCTGTAGAAAATGCAAGTGGACATTCGGAGCCCTAAGAGGGTAATATTGGAAAAAGGAATATATTCAAATATAAACAACACAGTAGCATTCTGTGAAAATTCTTTCTGTTCTGTGCATTCAACTAACAGAGTTGAACCTTACTTTTGATTGAGCCGTTCTGAAACACTCTTTCTGTAGAAACTGCAATTGGACATGCTAAGCGCTAAGAGGCCTACATTGGGAAAAAGAATATCTTCAAATAAAAACTACACAGATGCACTCTGTGAAACTTATTTCTGATCTGTAAATTCAGTTAACAGAGATAAAACATATTTTTGATTGAGCAGTTATGAAACACTCTTTTTGTAGAAAATGCAAGTGGAGATTGGGAGCGCTAAGAGGGTAATAGTGGAAAAAGGAATGTCTTCAAATATAAACTACACAGAATCATTCGGTGAAACTTCTTTCTGATCTGTGCATTCAGCTAACAGAGTTAAACCATACTTTTGATTGAGCAGATCTGAACACACTTTCTGTTGAAAATGCAACTGGACATTTGGAGCGCTAAGAGTGTAGTAGTGGAAAAAGGAATATATTCAAATATAAACTACACAGAAGCATTCTGTGAAACTTCTTTCTGATCTGAGCATTCAGCTAACAGAGTTAAACCATACTTTTGATTGAGCAGTTTTGAAACACTCTGTCTGTAGAAAATGCAACTGGACATTCGTAGCGCTAAGTGGGTAATAGTGGAAAAAAGAATATGTTCAAATATAAACTACACAGAAGCATTGTATGAAACTTCTTTCTGTTCTGTGCATTCAACTAACAGAGTTGAACCTTACTTTTGATTGAGCCGTTCTGAAACACTCTTTCTGTAGAAACTGCAATTGGACATTCTGAGCGCTAAGAGGCCTATATTGGGAAAAAGAATGTCTACAAATAAAAACTACACAGAAGAATTGTGTGAAAGTTCTTTCTCTTCTGTTTGTTCAACTAAAAGAGTTGAACCTAAGTTTTGATTGAGCCGTTCTGAAACACTCTTTCTGTAGAAAATGCAAGTGGAGATTCGGAGCGCTAAGAGGGTAATAGTGGAAAAAGGAATGTGTCCAAATATAAACTACACAGAATTATTCTGTGAAACTTCTTTCTGATCTGTGCATTCAGCTAACAGAGTTAAACCATACTTTTGATTGAGCAGATCTGAACACTCTTTCTGTAGAAAATGCAACCGGACATTTGGAGCGCTAAGAGAGTAGTAGTGGAAAAAGGAATATATTCAAATATAAACTACACAGAAGCATTCTGTGAAACTTCTTTCTGATCTGAGCATTCAGCTAACAGAGTTAAACCATACTTTTGATTGAGCAGTTTTGAAACACTCTGTCTGTAGAAAATGCAACTGGACGTTCGTAGCGCTAAGTGGGTAATAGTGGAAAAAAGAATATGTTCAAATATAAACTACACAGAAGCATTGTATGAAACTTCTTTCTGTTCTGTGCATTCAAATAACAGAGTTGAACCTTACTTTTGATTGAGCCTTTCTGAAACACTCTTTCTGTAGAAACTGCAATTGGACATTCTGAGCGCTAAGAGGCCTCTATTGGGAAAAATAATATCTTCAAATAAAAACTACACAGAAGCATTGTGTGAAATTTATTTCTGATATGTTCATTAAGCTAACAGAGTTAAACCATACTTTTGATTGCGCAGTGCTGAACCCTCTTTCTGTAGAAAATGCAAGTGGACATTCGGAGCGCTAAGAGGGTAATAGTGGAAAAAGGACTATATTCAAATATAAACTACACAGTAGCATTCTGTGAAAATTCTTTCTGTTCTGTGCATTCAACTAACAGAGTTGAACCTTACTTTTGATTGAGCCGTTCTGAAACACTCTTTCTGTAGAAACTGCAATTGGACATGCTAAGCGCTAAGAGGCCTACTTTGGGAAAAAGAATATCTTCAAATAAAAACTACACAGATGCATTCTGTGAAACTTATTTCTGATCTGTAAATTCAGTTAACAGAGATAAAACATATTTTTGATTGAGCAGTTATGAAACACTCTTTTTGTAGAAAATACAAGTGGAGATTCGGAGCGCTAAGAGGGTAATAGTGGAAAAAGGAATGTCTACAAATGTAAACTACACAGAATCATTCGGTGAAACTTCTTTCTGATCTGTGCATTCAGCTAACAGAGTTAAACCATACTTTTGATTGAGCAGATCTGAACACTCTTTCTGTAGAAAATGCAACTGGACATTTGGAGCGCTAAGAGCGTAGTAGTGGAAAAAGGAATATATTCAAATATAAACTACACAGAAGCATTCTGTGAAACTTCTTTCTGATCTGAACATTCAGCTAACAGAGTTAAACCATAATTTTGATTGAGCAGTTTTGAAACACTCTGTCTGTAGAAAATGCAACTGGACATTCGTAGCGCTAAGTGGGTAATAGTGGAAAAAAGAATATGTTCAAATATAAACTACACAGAAGCATTGTATGAAACTTCTTTCTGTTCTGTGCATTCAACTAACAGAGTTGAACCTTACTTTTGATTGAGCCGTTCTGAAACACTCTTTCTGTAGAAACTGCAATTGGACATTCTGAGCGCTAAGAAGCCTATATTGGGAAAAAGAATGTCTACAAATAAAAACTACACAGAAGAATTGTGTGAAACTTCTTTCTGTTCTGTTTGTTCAACTAAAAGAGTTGAACCTTAGTTTTGATTGAGCCGTTCTGAAACACTCTTTCTGTAGAAAATGCAAGTGGAGATTCGGAGCGCTAAGAGGGTAATAGTGGAAAAAGGAATGTCTCCAAATATAGACTACACAGAATCATTCTGTGAAACTTCTTTCTGATCTGTGCATTCAGCTAACAGAGTTAAACCATACTTTTGATTGAGCAGATCTGAACACTCTTTCTGTAGAAAATGCAACTGGACATTTGGAGCGCTAAGAGCGTAGTAGTGGAAAAAGGAATATATTCAAATATAAACTACACAGAAGCATTCTGTGAAACTTCTTTCTGATCTGAGCATTCAGCTAACAGAGTTAAACCGTACTTTTGATTGAGCAGTTTTGAAACACTCTGTCTGTAGAAAATGCAACTGGACATTCGTAGCGCTAAGTGGGTAATAGTGGAAAAAAGAATATGTTCAAATATAAACTACACAGAAGCATTGTATGAAACTTCTTTCTGTTCTGTGCATTCAACTAACAGAGTTGAACCTTACTTTTGATTGAGCCTTTCTGAAACACTCTTTCTGTAGAAACTGCAATTGGACATTCTGAGCGCTAAGAGGCCTCTATAGGGAAAAATAATATCTTCAAATAAAAACTACACAGAAGCATTGTGTGAAACTTATTTCTGATATGTTCATTAAGCTAACAGAGTTAACCATACTTTTGATTGCGCAGTGCTGAACCCTCTTTCTGTAGAAAATGCAAGTGGACATTCGGAGCGCTAAGAGGGAAATAGTGGAAAAAGGAATATATTCAAATATAAACTACACAGTAGCATTCTGTGAAAATTCTTTCTGTTCTGTGCATTCAACTAACAGAGTTGAACCTTACTTTTGATTGAGCCGTTCTGAAACACTCTTTCTGTAGAAACTGCAATTGGACATGCTAAGCGCTAAGAGGCCTACATTGGGACAAAGAATATCTTCAAATAAAAACTACACAGATGCATTCTGTGAAACTTATTTCTGATCTGTAAATTCAGTTAACAGAGATAAAACATATTTTTGATTGAGCAGTTATGAAATACTCTTTTTGTAGAAAATGCAAGTGGAGATTCGGAGCGCTAAGAGGGTAATAGTGGAAAAAGGAATGTCTTCAAATATAAACTACACAGAATCATTCGGTGAAACTTCTTTCTGATCTGTGCATTCAGCTAACAGAGTTAAACCATACTTTTGATTGAGCAGATCTGAACACTCTTTCTGTAGAAAATGCAACTGGACATTTGGAGCGCTAAGAGCATAGTAGTGGAAAAAGGAATATATTCAAATATAAACTACACAGAAGCATTCTGTGAAATTTCTTTCTGATCTGAGCATTCAGCTAACAGAGTTAAACCATACTTTTGATTGCGCAGTTTTGAAACACTCTGTCTGTAGAAAATGCAACTGGACATTCGTAGCGCTAAGTGGGTAATAGTGGAAAAAAGAATATGTTCAAATATAAACTACACAGAAGCATTGTATGAAACTTCTTTCTGTTCTGTGCATTCAACTAACAGAGTTGAACCTTACTTTTGATTGAGCCGTTCTGAAACACTCTTTCTGTAGAAACTGCAATTGGACATTCTGAGCGCTAAGAGGCCTCTATTGGGAAAAATAATATCTTCAAATAAAAACTACACAGAAGCATTGTGTGAAACATATTTCTGATATGTTCATTAAGCTAACATAGTTAAACCATACTTTTGATTGCGCAGTTCTGAACACTCTTTCTGTAGAAAATGCAAGTGGACATTCGGAGCCCTAAGAGGGTAATAGTGGAAAAAGGAATATATTCAAATATAAACTACACAGTAGCATTCTGTGAAAATTCTTTCTGTTCTGTGCATTCAACTAACAGAGTTGAACCTTACTTTTGATTGAGCCGTTCTGAAACACTCTTTCTGTAGAAACTGCAATTGGACATGCTAAGCGCTAAGAGGCCTACATTGGGAAAAAGAATATCTTCAAATAAAAACTACACAGATGCACTCTGTGAAACTTATTTCTGATCTGTAAATTCAGTTAACAGAGATAAAACATATTTTTGATTGAGCAGTTATGAAACACTCTTTTTGTAGAAAATGCAAGTGGAGATTGGGAGCGCTAAGAGGGTAATAGTGGAAAAAGGAATGTCTTCAAATATAAACTACACAGAATCATTCGGTGAAACTTCTTTCTGATCTGTGCATTCAGCTAACAGAGTTAAACCATACTTTTGATTGAGCAGATCTGAACACACTTTCTGTTGAAAATGCAACTGGACATTTGGAGCGCTAAGAGTGTAGTAGTGGAAAAAGGAATATATTCAAATATAAACTACACAGAAGCATTCTGTGAAACTTCTTTCTGATCTGAGCATTCAGCTAACAGAGTTAAACCATACTTTTGATTGAGCAGTTTTGAAACACTCTGTCTGTAGAAAATGCAACTGGACATTCGTAGCGCTAAGTGGGTAATAGTGGAAAAAAGAATATGTTCAAATATAAACTACACAGAAGCATTGTATGAAACTTCTTTCTGTTCTGTGCATTCAACTAACAGAGTTGAACCTTACTTTTGATTGAGCCGTTCTGAAACACTCTTTCTGTAGAAACTGCAATTGGACATTCTGAGCGCTAAGAGGCCTATATTGGGAAAAAGAATGTCTACAAATAAAAACTACACAGAAGAATTGTGTGAAAGTTCTTTCTCTTCTGTTTGTTCAACTAAAAGAGTTGAACCTTAGTTTTGATTGAGCCGTTCTGAAACACTCTTTCTGTAGAAAATGCAAGTGGAGATTCGGAGCGCTAAGAGGGTAATAGTGGAAAAAGGAATGTGTCCAAATATAAACTACACAGAATCATTCTGTGAAACTTCTTTCTGATCTGTGCATTCAGCTAACAGAGTTAAACCATACTTTTGATTGAGCAGATCTGAACACTCTTTCTGTAGAAAATGCAACCGGACATTTGGAGCGCTAAGAGAGTAGTAGTGGAAAAAGGAATATATTCAAATATAAACTACACAGAAGCATTCTGTGAAACTTCTTTCTGATCTGAGCATTCAGCTAACAGAGTTAAACCATACTTTTGATTGAGCAGTTTTGAAACACTCTGTCTGTAGAAAATGCAACTGGACATTCGTAGCGCTAAGTGGGTAATAGTGGAAAAAAGAATATGTTCAAATATAAACTACACAGAAGCATTGTATGAAACTTCTTTCTGTTCTGTGCATTCAACTAACAGAGTTGAACCTTACTTTTGATTGAGCCTTTCTGAAACACTCTTTCTGTAGAAACTGCAATTGGACATTCTGAGCGCTAAGAGGCCTCTATTGGGAAAAATAATATCTTCAAATAAAAACTACACAGAAGCATTGTGTGAAATTTATTTCTGATATGTTCATTAAGCTAACAGAGTTAAACCATACTTTTGATTGCGCAGTGCTGAACCCTCTTTCTGTAGAAAATGCAAGTGGACATTCGGAGCGCTAAGAGGGTAATAGTGGAAAAAGGACTATATTCAAATATAAACTACACAGTAGCATTCTGTGAAAATTCTTTCTGTTCTGTGCATTCAACTAACAGAGTTGAACCTTACTTTTGATTGAGCCGTTCTGAAACACTCTTTCTGTAGAAACTGCAATTGGACATGCTAAGCGCTAAGAGGCCTACTTTGGGAAAAAGAATATCTTCAAATAAAAACTACACAGATGCATTCTGTGAAACTTATTTCTGATCTGTAAATTCAGTTAACAGAGATAAAACATATTTTTGATTGAGCAGTTATGAAACACTCTTTTTGTAGAAAATACAAGTGGAGATTCGGAGCGCTAAGAGGGTAATAGTGGAAAAAGGAATGTCTACAAATATAAACTACACAGAATCATTCGGTGAAACTTCTTTCTGATCTGTGCATTCAGCTAACAGAGTTAAACCATACTTTTGATTGAGCAGATCTGAACACTCTTTCTGTAGAAAATGCAACTGGACATTTGGAGCGCTAAGAGCGTAGTAGTGGAAAAAGGAATATATTCAAATATAAACTACACAGAAGCATTCTGTGAAACTTCTTTCTGATCTGAACATTCAGCTAACAGAGTTAAACCATAATTTTGATTGAGCAGTTTTGAAACACTCTGTCTGTAGAAAATGCAACTGGACATTCGTAGCGCTAAGTGGGTAATAGTGGAAAAAAGAATATGTTCAAATATAAACTACACAGAAGCATTGTATGAAACTTCTTTCTGTTCTGTGCATTCAACTAACAGAGTTGAACCTTACTTTTGATTGAGCCGTTCTGAAACACTCTTTCTGTAGAAACTGCAATTGGACATTCTGAGCGCTAAGAGGCCTATATTGGGAAAAAGAATGTCTACAAATAAAAACTACACAGAAGAATTGTGTGAAACTTCTTTCTGTTCTGTTTGTTCAACTAAAAGAGTTGAACCTTAGTTTTGATTGAGCCGTTCTGAAGCACTCTTTCTGTAGAAAATGCAAGTGGAGATTCGGAGCGCTAAGAGGGTAATAGTGGAAAAAGGAATGTCTCCAAATATAGACTACACAGAATCATTCTGTGAAACTTCTTTCTGATCTGTGCATTCAGCTAACAGAGTTAAACCATACTTTTGATTGAGCAGATCTGAACACTCTTTCTGTAGAAAATGCAACTGGACATTTGGAGCGCTAAGAGAGTAGTAGTGGAAAAAGGAATATATTCAAATATAAACTACACAGAAGCATTCTGTGAAACTTCTTTCTGATCTGAGCATTCAGCTAACAGAGTTAAACCGTACTTTTGATTGAGCAGTTTTGAAACACTCTGTCTGTAGAAAATGCAACTGGACATTCGTAGCGCTAAGTGGGTAATAGTGGAAAAAAGAATATGTTCAAATATAAACTACACAGAAGCATTGTATGAAACTTCTTTCTGTTCTGTGCATTCAACTAACAGAGTTGAACCTTACTTTTGATTGAGCCTTTCTGAAACACTCTTTCTGTAGAAACTGCAATTGGACATTCTGAGCGCTAAGAGGCCTCTATAGGGAAAAATAATATCTTCAAATAAAAACTACACAGAAGCATTGTGTGAAACTTATTTCTGATATGTTCATTAAGCTAACAGAGTTAACCATACTTTTGATTGCGCAGTGCTGAACCCTCTTTCTGTAGAAAATGCAAGTGGACATTCGGAGCGCTAAGAGGGAAATAGTGGAAAAAGGAATATATTCAAATATAAACTACACAGTAGCATTCTGTGAAAATTCTTTCTGTTCTGTGCATTCAACTAACAGAGTTGAACCTTACTTTTGATTGAGCCGTTCTGAAACACTCTTTCTGTAGAAACTGCAATTGGACATGCTAAGCGCTAAGAGGCCTACATTGGGAAAAAGAATATCTTCAAATAAAAACTACACAGATGCATTCTGTGAAACTTATTTCTGATATGTAAATTCAGTTAACAGAGATAAAACATATTTTTGATTGAGCAGTTATGAAACACTCTTTTTGTAGAAAATGCAAGTGGAGATTCGGAGCGCTAAGAAGGTAATAGTGGAAAAAGGAATGTCTTCAAATATAAACTACACAGAATCATTCGGTGAAACTTCTTTCTGATCTGTGCATTCAGCTAACAGAGTTAAACCATACTTTTGATTTAGCAGATCTGAACACTCTTTCTGTAGAAAATGCAACTGGACATTTGGAGCGCTAAGAGCGTAGTAGTGGAAAAAGGAATATATTCAAATATAAACTACACAGAAGCATTCTGTGAAACTTCTTTCTGATCTGAGCATTCAGCTAACAGAGTTAAACCATACTTTTGATTGAGCAGTTTTGAAACACTCTGTCTGTAGAAAATGCAACTGGACATTCGTAGCGCTAAGTGGGTAAAAGTGGAAAAAAGAATATATTCAAATATAAACTACACAGAAGCATTGTATGAAACTTCTTTCTGTTCTGTGCATTCAACTAACAGAGTTGAACCTTACTTTTGATTGAGCCGTTCTGAAACACTCTTTCTGTAGAAACTGCAATTGGACATTCTGAGCGCTAAGAGGCCTATATTGGGAAAAAGAATGTCTACAAATAAAAACTACACAGAAGAATTGTGTGAAACTTCTTTCTGTTCTGTTTGTTCAACTAAAAGAGTTGAACCTTAGTTTTGATTGAGCCGTTCTGAAACACTCTTTCTGTAGAAAATGCAAGTGGAGATTCGGAGCGCTAAGAGGGTAATAGTGGAAAAAGGAATGTCTCCAAATATAAACTACACAGAATCATTCTGTGAAACTTCTTTCTGATCTGTGCATTCAGCTAACAGAGTTAAACCATACTTTTGATTGAGCAGATCTGAACACTCTTTCTGTAGAAAATGCAACCGGACATTTGGAGCGCTAAGAGAGTAGTAGTGGAAAAAGGAATATATTCAAATAAAAACTACACAGAAGCATTCTGTGAAACTTCTTTCAGATCTGAGCATTCAGCTAACAGAGTTAAACCGTACTTTTGATTGAGCAGTTTTGAAATACTCTGTCTGTAGAAAATGCAACTGGACATTCGTAGCGCTAAGTGGGTAATAGTGGAAAAAAGAATATGTTCAAATATAAACTACACAGAAGCATTGTATGAAACTTCTTTCTGTTCTGTGCATTCAACTAACAGAGTTGAACATTACTTTTGATTGAGCCTTTCTGAAACACTCTTTCTGTAGAAACTGCAATTGGACATTCTGAGCGCTAATAGGCCTCTATTGGGAAAAATAATATCTTCAAATAAAAACTACACAGAAGCATTGTGTGAAACTTATTTCTGATATGTTCATTAAGCTAACAGAGTTAAACCATACTTTTGATTGCGCAGTTCTGAACACTCTTTCTGTAGAAAATGCAAGTGGACATTCGGAGCGCTAAGAGGGTAATAGTGGAAAAAGGAATATATTCAAATATAAACTACACAGTAGCATTCTGTGAAAATTCTTTCTGTTCTGTGCATTCAACTAACAGAGTTGAACCTTACTTTTGATTGAGCGGTTCTGAAACACTCTTTCTGTAGAAACTGCAATTGGACATGCTAAGCGTTAAGAGGCCTACATTGGGAAAAAGAATATCTTCAAATAAAAACTACACAGATGCATTCTGTGAAACTTATTTCTGATCTGTAAATTCAGTTAACAGAGATAAAACCTATTTTTGATTGAGCAGTTATGAAACACTCTTTTTGTAGAAAATGCAAGTGGAGATTCGGAGCGCTAAGAGGGTAATAGTGGAAAAAGTTATGTCTTCAAATATAAACTACACAGAATCATTCGGTGAAACTTCTTTCTGATCTGTGCATTCAGCTAACAGAGTTAAACCATACTTTTGATTGAGCAGATCTGAACACTCTTTCTGTTGAAAATGCAACTGGACATTTGGAGCGCTAAGAGCGTAGTAGTGGAAAAAGGAATATATTCAAATATAAACTACACAGAAGCATTCTGTGAAACTTCTTTCTGATCTGAGCATACAGCTAACAGAGTTAAACCATACTTTTGATTGAGCAGTTTTGAAACACTCTGTCTGTAGAAAATGCAACTGGACATTCGTAGCGCTAAGTGGGTAATAGTGGAAAAGAGAATATGTTCAAATATAAACTACACAGAAGCATTGTATGAAACTTCTTTCTGTTCTGTGCATTCAACTAACAGAGTTGAACCTTACTTTTGATTGAGCCGTTCTGAAACACTCTTTCTGTAGAAACTGCAATTGGACATTCTGAGCGCTAAGAGGCCTATATTGGGAAAAAGAATGTCTACAAATAAAAACTACACAGAATAATTGTGTGAAACTTCTTTCTGTTCTGTTTGTTCAACTAAAAGAGTTGAACCTTAATTTTGATTGAGCCGTTCTGAAACACTCTTTCTGTAGAAAATGCAAGTGGAGATTCGGAGCGCTATGAGGGTAATAGTGGAAAAAGGAATGTCTCCATATATAAACTACACAGAATCATTCTGTGAAACTTCTTTCTGATCTGTGCATTCAGCTAACAGAGTTAAACCATACTTTCGATTGAGCAGATCTGAACACTCTTTCTTTAGAAAATGCAACTGGACATTTGGAGCGCTAAGAGAGTAGTAGTGGAAAAAGGAATATATTCAAATATAAACTACACAGAATCATTCTGTGAAACTTCTTTCTGATCTGAGCATTCAGCTAACAGAGTTAAACCATACTTTTGATTGAGGAGTTTTGAAACACTCTGTCTGTAGAAAATGCAACTGGACATTCGTAGCGCTAAGTGGGTAATAGAGGAAAAAAGAATATGTTCAAATATAAACTACACAGAAGCATTGTATGAAACTTCTTTCTGTTCTGTGCATTCAACTAACAGAGTTGAACCTTACTTTTGACTGAGCCTTTCTGAAACACTCTTTCTGTAGAATGTGCAGTTGGACATTCTGAGCGCTAAGAGGCCTATATTGGGAAAAATAATATCTTCAAATAAAAACTACACAGAAGCATTGTGTGAAACTTATTTCTGATATGTTCATTAAGCTAACAGAGTTAAACCATACTTTTGATTGCGCAGTTCTGAACACTCTTTCTGTAGAAAATGCAAGTGGACATTCGGAGCGCTAAGAGGGTAATAGTGGAAAAAGGAATATATTCAAATATAAACTACACAGTAGCATTCTGTGAAAATTCTTTCTGTTCTGTGCATTCATCTAACAGAGTTGAACCTTACTTTTGATTGAGCCGTTCTGAAACACTCTTTCTGTAGAAACTGCAATTGGACATGCTAAGCGCTAAGAGGCCTACATTGGGAAAAAGAATATCTTCAAATAAAAACTACACAGATGCATTCTGTGAAACTTATTTCTGATCTGTAAATTCAGTTAACAGAGATAAAACATATTTTTGATTGAGCAGTTATGAAACACTCTTTTTGTAGAAAATGCAAGTGGAGATTCGGAGCGCTAAGAGGGTAATAGTGGAAAAAGGAATGTCTTCAAATATAAACTACACAGAATCATTCGGTGAAACTTCTTTCTGATCTGTGCATTCAGCTAACAGAGTTAAACCATACTTTTGATTGAGCAGATCTGAACACTCTTTCTGTTGAAAATGCAACTGGACATTTGGAGCGCTAAGAGCGTAGTAGTGGAAAAAGGAATATATTCAAATGTAAACTACACAGAAGCATTCTGTGAAACTTCTTTCTGATCTGAGCATTCAGCTAACAGAGTTAAACCATACTTTTGATTGAGCAGTTTTGAAACAATCTGTCTGTAGAAAATGCAACTGGACATTCGTAGCGCTAAGTGGGTAATAGTGGAAAAAAGAATATGTTCAAATATAAACTACACAGAAGCATTGTATGAAACTTCTTTCTGTTCTGTGCATTCAACTAACAGAGTTGAACCTTACTTTTGATTGAGCCGTTCTGAAACACTCTTTCTGTAGAAACTGCAATTAGACATTCTGAGTGCTAAGAGGCCTATATTGGGAAAAAGAATGTCTACAAATAAAAACTACACAGAAGAATTGTGTGAAACTACTTTCTGTTCTGATTGTTCAACTAAAAGAGTTGAACCTTAGTTTTGATTGAGCCGTTCTGAAACAGTCTTTCTGTAGAAAATTCAAGTGGAGATTCGGAGCGCTAAGAAGGTAATAGTGGAAAAAGGAATGTCTCCAAATATAAACTACACAGAATCATTCTGTGAAACTTCTTTCTGATCTGTGCATTCAGCTAACAGAGTTAAACCATACTTTTGATTGAGCAGATCTGAACACTGTTTCTGTAGAAAATGCAACTGGACATTTGGAGCGCTAAGAGAGTAGCAGTGGAAAAAGGAATATATTCAAATATAAACTACACAGAAGCATACTGTGAAATTTCTTTCTGATCTGAGCATTCAGCTAACAGAGTTAAACCATACTTTTGATTGAGCAGTTTTGAAATACTCTGTCTGTAGAAAATGCAACTGGACATTCGTAGCGCTAAGTGGGTAATAGGGGAAAAAAGAATATGTTCAAATATAAACTACACAGAAGCATTGTATGAAACTTCTTTCTGTTCTGTGCATTCAACTAACAGAGTTGAACCTTACTTTTGACTGAGCCTTTCTGAAACACTCTTTCTGTAGAAACTGCAATTGGACATTCTGAGCGCTAAGAGGCCTATATTGGGAAAAATGATATCTTCAAATAAAAACTACACAGAAGCATTGTGTGAAACTTATTTCTGATATGTTCATTAAGCTAACAGAGTTTAACCATACTTTTGATTGCGCAGTTCTGAACACTCTTTCTGTAGAAAATGCAAGTGGACATTCGGAGCGCTAAGAGGGTAATAGTGGAAAAAGGAATATATTCAAATATAAACTACACAGTAGCATTCTGTGAAAATTCTTTCTGTTCCGTGCATTCAACTAACAGAGTTGAACCTTACTTTTGATTGAGCCGTTCTGAAACACACTTTCTGTAGAAACTGCAATTGGACATGCTAAGCGCTAAGAGGCCTACATTGGGAAAAAGAATATCTTCAAATAAAAACTACACAGATGCATTCTGTGAAACTTATTTCTGATCTGTAAATTCAGTTAACAGAGATAAAACATATTTTTGATTGAGCAGTTATGAAACACTCTTTTTGTAGAATATGCAAGTGGAGATTCGGAGTGCTAAGAGGGTAATAGTGGAAAAAGGAATGTCTTCAAATATAAACTACACAGAATCATTCGGTGAAACTTCTTTCTGATCTGTGCATTCAGCTAACAGAGTTAAACCATACTTTTGATTGAGCAGATCTGAACACTCTTTCTGTTGAAAATGCAACTGGACATTTGGAGCGCTAAGAGCGAAGTAGTGGAAAAAGGAATATATTCAAATATAAACTACACAGAAGCATTCTGTGAAACTTCTTTCTGATCTGAGCATTCAGTTAACAGAGTTAAACCATACTTTTGATTGAGCAGATTTGAAACACTCTGTCTGTAGAAAATGCAACTGGACATTCGTAGCCCTAAGTGGGTAATAGTGGAAATATGTATATGTTCAAATATAAACTACACAGAAGCATTGTATGAAAATTTTTCTGTTCTGTGCATTCAACTAAAAGAGTTGAACCTTACTTTTGATTGAGCCGTTCTGAAACACTCTTTCTGTAGAAACTGCAATTGGACATTCTGAGCGCTAAGAGGCCTATATTGGGAAAAAGAATGTCTACAAATAAAAACTACACAGAAGAATTGTGTGAAACTTCTTTCTGTTCTGTTTGTTCAACTAAAAGAGTTGAACCTTAGTTTTGATTGAGCCGTTCTGAAACACTCTTTCTGTAGAAAATGCAAGTGGAGATTCGGAGCGCTAAGAGGGTAATAGTGGAAAAAGGAATGTCTCCAAATATAAACTACACAGAATCATTCTGTGAAACTTCTTTCTGATCTGAGCATTCAGCTAACAGAGTTAAATCATACTTTTGATTGAGCAGATCTGAACACTCTTTCTGTAGAAAATGCAACTGGACATTTGGAGCGCTAAGAGAGTAGTAGTGGAAAAAGGAATATATTCAAATATAAACTACACAGAAGCATTCTGTGAAACTTCTTTCTGATCTGAGCATTCAGCTAACAGAGTTAAACCATAGTTTTGATTGAGCAGTTTTGAAACACTCTGTCTGTAGAAAATGCAACTGGACATTCGTAGCGCTAAGTGGGTAATAGTGGAAAAAAGAATATGTTCAAATATAAACTACACAGAAGCATTGTATGAAACTTCTTTCTGTTCTGTGCATTCAACTAACAGAGTTGAAACTTACTTTTGATTGAGCCTTTCTGAAACACTCTTTCTGTAGAAACTGCAATTGGACATTCTGAGCGCTAAGAGGCCTATACTGGGAAAAATAATATCTTCAAATAAAAACTACACAGAAGCATTGTGTGAAACTTATTTCTGATATGTTCATTAAGCTAACAGAGTTAAACCATACTTTTGATTGCGCAGTTCTGAACACTCTTTCTGTAGAAAATGCAAGTGGACATTCGGAGCGCTAAGAGGGTAATAGTGGAAAAAGGAATATATTCAAATATAAACTACACAGTAGCATTCTGTGAAAATTCTTTCTGTTCTGTGCATTCAACTAACAGAGTTGAACCTTACTTTTGATTGAGCCGTTCTGAAACACTCTTTCTGTAGAAACTGCAATTGGACATGCTAAGCGCTAAGAGGCCTATGTTGGGAAAAAGAATATCTTCAAATAAAAACTACACAGATGCATTCTGTGAAACTTATTTCTGATCTGTAAATTCAGTTAAGAGAGATAAAACATATTTTTGATTGAGCAGTTATGAAACACTCTTTTTGTAGAAAATGCAAGTGGAGATTCGGAGCGCTAAGAGGGTAATAGTGGAAAAAGGAATGTCTTCAAATATAAACTACACAGAATCATTCGGTGAAACTTCTTTCTGATCTGTGCATTCAGCTAACAGAGTTAAACCATACTTTTGATTGAGCAGATCTGAACACTCTTTCTGTTGAAAATGCAACTGGACATTTGGAGCGCTAAGAGCGTAGTAGTGGAAAAAGGAATATATTCAAATATAAACTACACAGAAGCATTCTGTGAAACTTCTTTCTGATCTGAGCATTCAGCTAACAGAGTTAAACCATACTTTTGATTGAGCAGTTTTGAAACACTCTGTCTGTAGAAAATGCAACTGGACATTCGTAGCGCTAAGTGGGTAATAGTGGAAAAAAGAATATGTTCAAATATAAACTACACAGAAGCATTGTATGAAACTTCTTTCTGTTCTGTGCATTCAACTAACAGAGTTGAACCTTACTTTTGATTGAGCCTTTCTGAAACACTCTTTCTGTAGAAACTGCAATTGGACATTCTGAGCGCTAAGAGGCCTATATTGGGAAAAATAATAACTTCAAATAAAAACTACACAGAAGCATTGTGTGGAACTTATTTCTGATATGTTCATTAAGCTAACAGAGTTAAACCATACTTTTGATTGCGCAGTTCTGAACACTCTTTCTGTAGAAAATGCAAGTGGACATTCGGAGCGCTAAGAGGGTAATAGTGGAAAAAGGAATATATTCAAATATAAACTACACAGTAGCATTCTGTGAAAATTCTTTCTGTTCTGTGCATTCAACTAACAGAGTTGAACCTTACTTTTGATTGAGCCGTTCTGAAACACTCTTTCTGTAGAAACTGCAATTGGACATGCTAAGCGCTAAGAGGCCTACATTGGGAAAAAGAATATCTTCAAATAAAAACTACACAGATGCATTCTGTGAAACTTATTTCTGATCTGTAAATTCAGTTAACAGAGATAAAACATATTTTTGATTGAGCAGTTATGAAACACTCTTTTTGTAGAAAATGCAAGTGGAGATTCGGAGCGCTAAGAGGGTAATAGTAGAAAAAGGAATGTCTTCAAATATAAACTACACAGAATCATTCGGTGAAACTTCTTTCTGATCTGTGCATTCAGCTAACAGAGTTAAACCATACTTTTGATTGAGCAGATCTGAACACTCTTTCTGTTGAAAATGCAACTGGACATTTGGAGCGCTAAGAGCGTAGTAGTGGAAAAAGGAATATATTCAAATATAAACTACACAGAAGCATTCTGTGAAATTTCTTTCTGATCTGAGCATTCAGCTAACAGAGTTAAACCATACTTTTGATTGAGCAGTTTTGAAACACTCTGTCTGTAGAAAATGCAACTGGACATTCATAGCGCTAAGTGGGTAATAGTGGAAAAAAGTATATGTTCAAATATAAACTACACAGAAGCATTGTATGAAACTTTTTCTGTTCTGTGCATTCAACTAACAGAGTTGAACCTTACTTTTGATTGAGCCGTTCTGAAACACTCTTTCTGTAGAAACTGCAATTGGACATTCTGAGCGCTAAGAGGCCTATATTGGGAAAAAGAATGTCTACAAATAAAAACTACACAGAAGAATTGTGTGAAACTTCTTTCTGTTCTGTTTGTTCAACTAAAAGAGTTGAACCTTAGTTTTGACTGAGCCGTTCTGAAAAACTCTTTCTGTAGAAAATGCAAGTGGAGATTCGGAGCGCTAAGAGGGTAATAGTGGAAAAAGGAATGTCTCCAAATATAAACTACACAGAATCATTCTGTGAAACTTCTTTCTGATCTGAGCATTCAGCTAACAGAGTTAAACCATACTTTTGATTGAGCAGTTTTGAAACACTCTGTCTGTAGTAAATGCAACTGGACATTCGTAGCGCTAAGCGGGTAATAGTGGAAAAAAGAATATGTTCAAATATAAACTACACAGAAGCATTGTATGAAACTTCTTTCTGTTCTGTGCATTCAACTAACAGAGTTGAACCTTACTTTTGATTGAGCCTTTCTGAAACACTCTTTCTGTAGAAACTGCAATTGGACATTCTGAGCGCTAAGAGGCCTATACTGGGAAAAATAATATCTTCAAATAAAAACTACACAGAAGCATTGTGTGAAACTTATTTCTGATATGTTCATTAAGCTAACAGAGTTAAAACATACTTTTGATTGCGCAGTTCTGAACACTCTTTCTGTAGAAAATGCAAGTGGACATTCGGAGCGCTAAGAGGGTAATAGTGGAAAAAGGAATATATTCAAATATAAACTACACAGTAGCATTCTGTGAAAATTCTTTCTGTTCTGTGCATTCAACTAACAGAGTTGAACCTTACTTTTGATTGAGCCGTTCTGAAACACTCTTTCTGTAGAAACTGCAATTGGACATGCTAAGCGCTAAGAGGCCTACATTGGGAAAAAGAATATCTTCAAATAAAAACTACACAGATGCATTCTGTGAAACTTATTTCTGATCTGTAAATTCAGTTAACAGAGATAAAACATATTTTTGATTGAGCAGTTATGAAACACTATTTTTGTAGAAAATGCAAGTGGAGATTCGGAGCGCTAAGAGGGTAATAGTGGAAAAAGGAATGTCTTCAAATATAAACTACACAGAATCATTCGGTGAAACTTCTTTCTGATCTGAGCATTCAGCTAACAGAGTTGAACCTTACTTTTGATTGAGCCGTTCTGAAACACTCTTTCTGTAGAAACTACAATTCGACATTCTGAGCGCTAAGAGGCCTATATTGGGAAAAAGAATGTCTACAAATAAAAACTACACAGAAGAATTGTGTGAAACTACTTTCTGTTCTGATTGTTCAACTAAAATAGTTCAACCTTAGTTTTGATTGAGCCGTTCTGAAACAGTCTTTCTGTAGAAAATGCAAGTGGAGATTCGGAGCGCTAAGAAGGTAATAGTGGAAAAAGGAATGTCTCCAAATATAAACTACACAGAATCATTCTGTGAAACTTCTTTCTGATCTGTGCATTCAGCTAACAGAGTTAAACCATACTTTTGATTGAGCAGATCTGAACTCTCTTTCTGTAGAAAATGCAACTGGACATTTGGAACGCTAGGAGAGTAGTAGTGGAAAAAGGAATATATTCAAATATAAACTACACAGAAGCATTCTGTGAAACTTCTTTCTGATCTGAGCATTCAGCTAACAGAGTTAAACCATACTTTTGATTGAGCAGTTTTGAAACACTCTGTCTGTAGAAAATGCAACTGGACATTCGTAGCGCTAAGTGGGTAATAGGGGAAAAAAGAATATGTTCAAATATAAACTACACAGAAGCATTGTATGAAACTACTTTCTGTTCTGTGCATTCAACTAACAGAGTTGAACCTTACTTTTGACTGAGCCTTTCTGAAACACTCTTTCTGTAGAAACTGCAATTGGACATTCTGAGCGCTAAGAGGCCTATATTGGGAAAAATAATATCTTCAAATAAAAACTACACAGAAGCATTGTGTGAAACTTATTTCTGATATGTTCATTAAGCTAACAGAGTTAAACCATACTTTTGATTGCGCAGTTCTGAACACTCTTTCTGTAGAAAATGCAAGTGGACATTCGGAGCGCTAAGAGGGTAATAGTGGAAAAAGGAATATATTCAAATATAAACTACACAGTAGCATTCTGTGAAAATTCTTTCTGTTCTGTGCATTCAACTAACAGAGTTGAACCTTACTTTTGATTGAGCCGTTCTGAAACACTCTTTCTGTAGAAACTGCAATTGGACATGCTAAGCGCTAAGAGGCCTACATTGGGAAAAAGAATATCTTCAAATAAAAACTACACAGATGCATTCTGTGAAACTTATTTCTGATCTGTAAATTCAGTTAACAGAGATAAAACATATTTTTGATTGAGCAGTTATGAAACACTCTTTTTGTAGAAAATGCAAGTGGAGATTCGGAGCGCTAAGAGGGTAATAGTAGAAAAAGGAATGTCTTCAAATATAAACTACACAGAATTATTCGGTGAAACTTCTTTCTGATCTGTGCATTCAGCTAACAGAGTTAAACCATACTTTTGATTGAGCAGATCTGAACACTCTTTCTGTTGAAAATGCAACTGGACATTTGGAGCGCTAAGAGCGAAGTAGTGGAAAAAGGAATATATTCAAATATAAACTACACAGAAGCATTCTGTGAAACTTCTTTCTGATCTGAGCATTCAGTTAACAGAGTTAAACCATACTTTTGATTGAGCAGTTTTGAAATACTCTGTCTGTAGAAAATGCAACTGGACTTTCGTAGCGCTAAGTGGGTAATAGAGGAAAAAAGTATATGTTCAAATATAAACTACACAGAAGCATTGTATGAAAATTTTCTGTTCTGTGCATTCAACTAACAGAGTTGAACCTTACTTTTGATTGAGCCGTTCTGAAACACTCTTTCTGTAGAAACTGCAATTGGACATTCTGAGCGCTAAGAGGCCTATATTGGGAAAAAGAATGTCTACCAATAAAAACTACACAGAAGAATTGTGTGAAACTACTTTCTGTTCTGTTTGTTCAACTAAAAGAGTTGAACCTTAGTTTTGATTGAGCCGTTCTGAAACACTCTTTCTGTAGAAAATGCAAGTGGAGATACGGAGCGCTAAGAGGGTAATAGTGGAAAAAGGAATGTCTCCAAATATAAACTACACAGAATCATTCTGTGAAACTTCTTTCTGATCTGAGCATTCAGCTAACAGAGTTAAACCATACTTTTGATTGAGCAGTTTTGAAACACTCTGTCTGTAGAAAATGCAACTGGACATTCGTAGCGCTAAGCGGGTAATAGTGGAAAAAAGAATATGTTCAAATATAAACTACACAGAAGCATTGTATGAAACTTCTTTCTGTTCTGTGCATTCAACTAACAGAGTTGAACCTTACTTTTGATTGAGCCTTTCTGAAACACTCTTTCTGTAGAAACTGCAATTGGACATTCTGAGCGCTATGAGGCCTATACTGGGAAAAATAATATCTTCAAATAAAAACTACACAGAAGCATTGTGTGAAACTTATTTCTGATATGTTCATTAAGCTAACAGAGTTAAAACATACTTTTGATTGCGCAGTTCTGAACACTCTTTCTGTAGAAAATGCAAGTGGACATTCGGAGCGCTAAGAGGGTAATAGTGGAAAAAGGAATATATTCAAATATAAACTACACAGTAGCATTCTGTGAAAATTCTTTCTGTTCTGTGCATTCAACTAACAGAGTTGAACCTTACTTTTGATTGAGCCGTTCTGAAACACTCTTTCTGTAGAAACTGCAATTGGACATGCTAAGCGCTAAGAGGCCTACATTGGGAAAAAGAATATCTTCAAATAAAAACTACACAGATGCATTCTGTGAAACTTATTTCTGATCTGTAAATTCAGTTAACAGAGATAAAATATATTTTTGATTGAGCAGTTATGAAACACTATTTTTGTAGAAAATGCAAGTGGAGATTCGGAGCGCTAAGAGGGTAATAGTGGAAAAAGGAATGTCTTCAAATATAAACTACACAGAATCATTCGGTGAAACTACTTTCTGATCTGAGCATTCAGCTAACAGAGTTGAACCTTACTTTTGATTGAGCCGTTCTGAAACACTCTTTCTGTAGAAACTACAATTCGACATTCTGAGCGCTAAGAGGCCTATATTGGGAAAAAGAATGTCTACAAATAAAAACTACACAGAAGAATTGTGTGAAACTACTTTCTGTTCTGATTGTTCAACTAAAATAGTTCAACCTTAGTTTTGATTGAGCCGTTCTGAAACAGTCTTTCTGTAGAAAATGCAAGTGGAGATTCGGAGCGCTAAGAAGGTAATAGTGGAAAAAGGAATGTCTCCAAATATAAACTACACAGAATCATTCTGTGAAACTTCTTTCTGATCTGTGCATTCAGCTAACAGAGTTAAACCATACTTTTGATTAAGCAGATCTGAACTCTCTTTCTGTAGAAAATGCAACTGGACATTTGGAGCGCTAGGAGAGTAGTAGTGGAAAAAGGAATATATTCAAATATAAACTACACAGAAGCATTCTGTGAAACTTCTTTCTGATCTGAGCATTCAGCTAACAGAGTTAAACCATACTTTTGATTGAGCAGTTTTGAAACACTCTGTCTGTAGAAAATGCAACTGGACATTCGTAGCGCTAAGTGGGTAATAGGGGAAAAAAGAATATGTTCAAATATAAACTACACAGAAGCATTGTATGAAACTACTTTCTGTTCTGTGCATTCAACTAACAGAGTTGAACCTTACTTTTGACTGAGCCTTTCTGAAACACTCTTTCTGTAGAAACTGCAATTGGACATTCTGAGCGCTAAGAGGCCTATATTGGGAAAAATAATATCTTCAAATAAAAACTACACAGAAGCATTGTGTGAAACTTATTTCTGATATGTTCATTAAGCTAACAGAGTTAAACCATACTTTTGATTGCGCAGTTCTGAACACTCTTTCTGTAGAAAATTCAAGTGGACATTCGGAGCGCTAAGAGGGTAATAGTGGAAAAAGGAATATATTCAAATATAAACTACACAGTAGCATTCTGTGAAAATTCTTTCTGTTCTGTGCATTCAACTAACAGAGTTGAACCTTACTTTTGATTGAGCCGTTCTGAAACACTCTTTCTGTAGAAACTGCAATTGGACATGCTAAGCGCTAAGAGGCCTACATTGGGAAAAAGAATATCTTCAAATAAAAACTACACAGATGCATTCTGTGAAACTTATTTCTGATCTGTAAATTCAGTTAACAGAGATAAAACATATTTTTGATTGAGCAGTTATGAAACACTCTTTTTGTAGAAAATGCAAGTGGAGATTCGGAGCGCTAAGAGGGTAATAGTAGAAAAAGGAATGTCTTCAAATATAAACTACACAGAATTATTCGGTGAAACTTCTTTCTGATCTGTGCATTCAGCTAACAGAGTTAAACCATACTTTTGATTGAGCAGATCTGAACACTCTTTCTGTTGAAAATGCAACTGGACATTTGGAGCGCTAAGAGCGAAGTAGTGGAAAAAGGAATATATTCAAATATAAACTACACAGAAGCATTCTGTGAAACTTCTTTCTGATCTGAGCATTCAGTTAACAGAGTTAAACCATACTTTTGATTGAGCAGTTTTGAAATACTCTGTCTGTAGAAAATGCAACTGGACTTTCGTAGCGCTAAGTGGGTAATAGTGGAAAAAAGTATATGTTCAAATATAAACTACACAGAAGCATTGTATGAAAATTTTCTGTTCTGTGCATTCAACTAACAGAGTTGAACCTTACTTTTGATTGAGCCGTTCTGAAACACTCTTTCTGTAGAAACTGCAATTGGACATTCTGAGCGCTAAGAGGCCTATATTGGGAAAAAGAATGTCTACAAATAAAAACTACACAGAAGAATTGTGTGAAACTTCTTTCTGTTCTGTTTGTTCAACTAAAAGAGTTGAACCTTAGTTTTGATTGAGCCGTTCTGAAACACTCTTTCTGTAGAAAATGCAAGTGGAGATTCGGAGCGCTAAGAGGGTAATAGTGGAAAAAGGAATGTCTCCAAATATAAACTACACAGAATCATTCTGTGAAACTTCTTTCTGATCTGAGCATTCAGCTAACAGAGTTAAATCATACTTTTGATTGAGCAGATCTGAACACTCTTTCTGTAGAAAATGCAACTGGACATTTGGAGCGCTAAGAGAGTAGTAGTGGAAAAAGGAATATATTCAAATATAAACTACACAGAAACATTCTGTGAAACTTTTTTCTGATCTGAGCATTCAGCTAACAGAGTTAAACCATAGTTTTGATTGAGCAGTTTTGAAACACTCTGTCTGTAGAAAATGCAACTGGACATTCGTAGCGCTAAGTGGGTAATAGTGGAAAAAAGAATATGTTCAAATATAAACTACACAGAAGCATTGTATGAAACTTCTTTCTGTTCTGTGCATTCAACTAACAGAGTTGAACCTTACTTTTGATTGAGCCTTTCTGAAGCACTCTTTCTGAAGAAACTGCAATTGGACATTCTGAGCGCTAAGAGTCCTATACTGGGAAAAATAATATCTTCAAATAAAAACTACACAGAAGCATTGTGTGAAACTTATTTCTGATATGTTCATTAAGCTAACAGAGTTCAACCATACTTTTGATTGCGCAGTTCTGCACACTCTTTCTGTAGAAAATTCAAGTGGACATTCGGAGCGCTAAGAGGGTAATAGTGGAAAAAGGAATATATTCAAATATAAACTACACAGTAGCATTCTGTGAAAATTCTTTCTGTTCTGTGCATTCAACTAACAGAGTTGAACCTTACTTTTGATTGAGCCGTTCTGAAACACTCTTTCTGTAGAAACTGCAATTGGACATGCTAAGCGCTAAGAGGCCTATATTGGGAAAAAGAATATCTTCAAATAAAAACTACACAGATGCATTCTGTGAAACTTATTTCTGATCTGTAAATTCAGTTAAGAGAGATAAAACATATTTTTGATTGAGCAGTTATGAAACACTCTTTTTGTAGAAAATGCAAGTGGAGATTCGGAGCGCTAAGAGGGTAATAGTGGAAAAAGGAATGTCTTCAAATATAAACTACACAGAATCATTCGGTGAAACTTCTTTCTGATCTGTGCATTCAGCTAACAGAGTTAAACCATACTTTTGATTGAGCAGATCTGAACACTCTTTCTGTTGAAAATGCAACTGGACATTTGGAGCGCTAAGAGCGTAGTAGTGGAAAAAGGAATATATTCAAATATAAACTACACAGAAGCATTCTGTGAAACTTCTTTCTGATCTGAGCATTCAGCTAACAGAGTTAAACCATACTTTTGATTGAGCAGTTTTGAAACACTCTGTCTGTAGAAAATGCAACTGGACATTCGTAGCGCTAAGTGGGTAATAGTGGAAAAAAGAATATGTTCAAATATAAACTACACAGAAGCATTGTATGAAACTTCTTTCTGTTCTGTGCATTCAACTAACAGAGTTGAACCTTACTTTTGATTGAGCCTTTCTGAAACACTCTTTCTGTAGAAACTGCAATTGGACATTCTGAGCGCTAAGAGGCCTATATTGGGAAAAATAATATCTTCAAATAAAAACTACACAGAAGCATTGTGTGAAACTTATTTCTGATATGTTCATTAAGCTAACAGAGTTAAACCATACTTTTGATTGCGCAGTTCTGAACACTCTTTCTGTAGAAAATGCAAGTGGACATTCGGAGCGCTAAGAGGGTAATAGTGGAAAAAGGAATATATTCAAATATAAACTACACAGTAGCATTCTGTGAAAATTCTTTCTGTTCTGTGCATTCAACTAACAGAGTTGAACCTTACTTTTGATTGAGCCGTTCTGAAACACTCTTTCTGTAGAAACTGCAATTGGACATGCTAAGCGCTAAGAGGCCTACATTGGGAAAAAGAATATCTTCAAATAAAAACTACACAGATGCATTCTGTGAAACTTATCTCTGATCTGTAAATTCAGTTAACAGAGATAAAACATATTTTTGATTGAGCAGTTATGAAACACTCTTTTTGTAGAAAATGCAAGTGGAGATTCGGAGCGCTAAGAGGGTAATAGTAGAAAAAGGAATGTCTTCAAATATAAACTACACAGAATCATTCGGTGAAACTTCTTTCTGATCTGTGCATTCAGCTAACAGAGTTAAACCATACTTTTGATTGAGCAGATCTGAACACTCTTTCTGTTGAAAATGCAACTGGACATTTGGAGCGCTAAGAGCGTAGTAGTGGAAAAAGGAATATATTCAAATATAAACTACACAGAAGCATTCTGTGAAACTTCTTTCTGATCTGAGCATTCAGCTAACAGAGTTAAACCATACTTTTGATTGAGCAGTTTTGAAACACTCTGTCTGTAGAAAATGCAACTGGACATTCATAGCGCTAAGTGGGTAATAGTGGAAAAAATTATATGTTCAAATATAAACTACACAGAAGCATTGTATGAAACTTTTTCTGTTCTGTGCATTCAACTAACAGAGTTGAACCTTACTTTTGATTGAGCCGTTCTGAAACACTCTTTCTGTAGAAACTGCAATTGGACATTCTGAGCGCTAAGAGGCCTATATTGGGAAAAAGAATGTCTACAAATAAAAACTACACAGAAGAATTGTGTGAAACTTCTTTCTGTTCTGTTTGTTCAACTAAAAGAGTTGAACCTTAGTTTTGACTGAGCCGTTCTGAAAAACTCTTTCTGTAGAAAATGCAAGTGGAGATTCGGAGCGCTAAGAGGGTAATAGTGGAAAAAGGAATGTCTCCAAATATAAACTACACAGAATCATTCTGTGAAACTTCTTTCTGATCTGAGCATTCAGCTAACAGAGTTAAACCATACTTTTGATTGAGCAGTTTTGAAACACTCTGTCTGTAGAAAATGCAACTGGACATTCGTAGCGCTAAGTGGGTAATAGTGGAAAAAAGAATATGTTCAAATATAAACTACACAGAAGCATTGTATGAAACTTCTTTCTGTTCTGTGCATTCAACTAACAGAGTTGAACATTACTTTTGATTGAGCCGTTCTGAAACACTCTTTCTGTAGAAACTGCAATTGGACATTCTGAGCGCTAAGAAGCCTATATTGGGAAAACGAATGTCTACAAATAAAAACTACACAGAAGAATTGTGTGAAACTTCTTTCTGTTCTGTTTGTTCAACTAAAAGAGTTGAACCTTAGTTTTGATTGAGCCGTTCTGAAACACTCTTTCTGTAGAAAATGCAATGGAGATTCGGAGCGCTAAGAGGGTAATAGTGCAAAAAGGAATATATTCAAATATAAACTACACAGTAGCATTCTGTGAAAATTCTTTCTGTTCTGTGCATTCAGCTAACAGAGTTGAACCTTACTTTTGATTGAGCCGTTCTGAAACACTCTTTCTGTAGAAACTGCAATTGGACATGCTAAGCGCTAAGAGGCCTACATTGGGAAAAAGAATATCTTCAAATAAAAACTACACAGATGCATTCTGTGAAACTTATTTCTGATCTGTAAATTCAGTTAACAGAGATAAAACATATTTTTGATTGAGCAGTTATGAAACACGCTTTTTGTAGAAAATGCAAGTGGAGATTCGGAGCGCTAAGAGGGTAATAGTGGAAAAAGGAATGTCTTCAAATATAAACTACACAGAATCATTCGGTGAAACTTCTTTCTGATCTGTGCATTCAGCTAACAGAGTTAAACCATACTTTTGATTGAGCAGATCTGAACACTCTTTCTGTAGAAAATGCAACTGGACATTTGGAGCGCTAAGAGCGTAGTAGTGGAAAAAGGAATATATTCAAATATAAACTACACAGAAGCATTCTGTGAAACTTCTTTCTGATCTGAGCATTCAGCTAACAGAGTTAAACCATACTTTTGATTGAGCAGTTTTGAAACACTCTGTCTGTAGAAAATGCAACTGGACATTCGTAGCGCTAGGTGGGTAATAGTGGAAAAAAGAATATGTTCAAATATAAACTACACAGAAGCATTGTATGAAACTTCTTTCTGTTCTGTGCATTCAACTAACAGAGTTGAACCTTACTTTTGATTGAGCCTTTCTGAAACACTCTTTCTGTAGAAACTGCAATTGGACATTCTGAGCGCTAAGAGGCCTATAATGGGAAAAATAATATCTTCAAATAAAAACTACACAGAAGCATTGTGTGAAACTTATTTCTGATATGTTCATTAAGCTAACAGAGTTAAACCATACTTTTGATTGCGCAGTTCTGAACACTCTTTCTGTAGAAAATGCAAGTGGACATTCGGAGCGCTAAGAGGGTAATAGTGGAAAAAGGAATATATTCAAATATAAACTACACAGTAGCATTCTGTGAAAATTCTTTCTGTTCTGTGCATTCAACTAACAGAGTTGAACCTTACTTTTGATTGAGCCGTTCTGAAACACTCTTTCTGTAGAAACTGCAATTGGACATGCTAAGCGCTAAGAGGCCTACATTGGGAAAAAGAATATCTTCAAATAAAAACTACACAGATGCATTCTGTGAAACTTATTTCTGATCTGTAAATTCAGTTAACAGAGATAAAACATATTTTTGATTGAGCAGTTATGAAACACTCTTTTTGTAGAAAATGCAAGTGGAGATTCGGAGCGCTAAGAGGGTAATAGTGGAAAAAGGAATGTCTTCAAATATAAACTACACAGAATCATTCGATGAAACTTCTTTCTGATCTGTGCATTCAGCTAACAGATTTAAACCATACTTTTGATTGAGCAGATCTGAACACTCTTTCTGTAGAAAATGCAACTGGACATTTGGAGCGCTAAGAGCGTAGTAGTGGAAAAAGGAATATATTCAAATATAAACTACACAGAAGCATTCTGTGAAACTTCTTTCTGATCTGAGCATTCAGCTAACAGAGTTAAACCATACTTTTGATTGAGCAGTTTTGAAACACTCTGTCTGTAGAAAATGCAACTGGACATTCGTAGCGCTAAGTGGGTAATAGTGGAAAAAAGAATATGTTCAAATATAAACTACACAGAAGCATTGTATGAAACTTCTTTCTGTTCTGTGCATTCAACTAACAGAGTTGAACATTACTTTTGATTGAGCCGTTCTGAAACACTCTTTCTGTAGAAACTGCAATTGGACATTCTGAGCGCTAAGAAGCCTATATTGGGAAAACGAATGTCTACAAATAAAAACTACACAGAAGAATTGTGTGAAACTTCTTTCTGTTCTGTTTGTTCAACTAAAAGAGTTGAACCTTAGTTTTGATTGAGCCGTTCTGAAACACTCTTTCTGTAGAAAATGCAATGGAGATTCGGAGCGCTAAGAGGGTAATAGTGCAAAAAGGAATATATTCAAATATAAACTACACAGTAGCATTCTGTGAAAATTCTTTCTGTTCTGTGCATTCAGCTAACAGAGTTGAACCTTACTTTTGATTGAGCCGTTCTGAAACACTCTTTCTGTAGAAACTGCAATTGGACATGCTAAGCGCTAAGAGGCCTACATTGGGAAAAAGAATATCTTCAAATAAAAACTACACAGATGCATTCTGTGAAACTTATTTCTGATCTGTAAATTCAGTTAACAGAGATAAAACATATTTTTGATTGAGCAGTTATGAAACACGCTTTTTGTAGAAAATGCAAGTGGAGATTCGGAGCGCTAAGAGGGTAATAGTGGAAAAAGGAATGTCTTCAAATATAAACTACACAGAATCATTCGGTGAAACTTCTTTCTGATCTGTGCATTCAGCTAACAGAGTTAAACCATACTTTTGATTGAGCAGATCTGAACACTCTTTCTGTAGAAAATGCAACTGGACATTTGGAGCGCTAAGAGCGTAGTAGTGGAAAAAGGAATATATTCAAATATAAACTACACAGAAGCATTCTGTGAAACTTCTTTCTGATCTGAGCATTCAGCTAACAGAGTTAAACCATACTTTTGATTGAGCAGTTTTGAAACACTCTGTCTGTAGAAAATGCAACTGGACATTCGTAGCGCTAGGTGGGTAATAGTGGAAAAAAGAATATGTTCAAATATAAACTACACAGAAGCATTGTATGAAACTTCTTTCTGTTCTGTGCATTCAACTAACAGAGTTGAAACTTACTTTTGATTGAGCCTTTCTGAAACACTCTTTCTGTAGAAACTGCAATTGGACATTCTGAGCGCTAAGAGGCCTATAATGGGAAAAATAATATCTTCAAATAAAAACTACACAGAAGCATTGTGTGAAACTTATTTCTGATATGTTCATTAAGCTAACAGAGTTAAACCATACTTTTGATTGCGCAGTTCTGAACACTCTTTCTGTAGAAAATGCAAGTGGACATTCGGAGCGCTAAGAGGGTAATAGTGGAAAAAGGAATATATTCAAATATAAACTACACAGTAGCATTCTGTGAAAATTCTTTCTGTTCTGTGCATTCAACTAACAGAGTTGAACCTTACTTTTGATTGAGCCGTTCTGAAACACTCTTTCTGTAGAAACTGCAATTGGACATGCTAAGCGCTAAGAGGCCTACATTGGGAAAAAGAATATCTTCAAATAAAAACTACACAGATGCATTCTGTGAAACTTATTTCTGATCTGTAAATTCAGTTAACAGAGATAAAACATATTTTTGATTGAGCAGTTATGAAACACTCTTTTTGTAGAAAATGCAAGTGGAGATTCGGAGCGCTAAGAGGGTAATAGTGGAAAAAGGAATGTCTTCAAATATAAACTACACAGAATCATTCGGTGAAACTTCTTTCTGATCTGTGCATTCAGCTAACAGAGTTAAACCATACTTTTGATTGAGCAGATCTGAACACTCTTTCTGTAGAAAATGCAACTGGACATTTGGAGCGCTAAGAGCGTAGTAGTGGAAAAAGGAATATATTCAAATATAAACTACACAGAAGCATTCTGTGAAACTTCTTTCTGATCTGAGCATTCAGCTAACAGAGTTAAACCATACTTTTGATTGAGCAGTTTTGAAACACTCTGTCTGTAGAAAATGCAACTGGACATTCGTAGCGCTAAGTGGGTAATAGTGGAAAAAAGAATATGTTCAAATATAAACTACACAGAAGCATTGTATGAAACTTCTTTCTGTTCTGTGCATTCAACTAACAGAGTTGAACATTACTTTTGATTGAGCCGTTCTGAAACACTCTTTCTGTAGAAACTGCAATTGGACATTCTGAGCGCTAAGAAGCCTATATTGGGAAAACGAATGTCTACAAATAAAAACTACACAGAAGAATTGTGTGAAACTTCTTTCTGTTCTGTTTGTTCAACTAAAAGAGTTGAACCTTAGTTTTGATTGAGCCGTTCTGAAACACTCTTTCTGTAGAAAATGCAATGGAGATTCGGAGCGCTAAGAGGGTAATAGTGCAAAAAGGAATATATTCAAATATAAACTACACAGTAGCATTCTGTGAATATTCTTTCTGTTCTGTGCATTCAGCTAACAGAGTTGAACCTTACTTTTGATTGAGCCGTTCTGAAACACTCTTTCTGTAGAAACTGCAATTGGACATGCTAAGCGCTAAGAGGCCTACATTGGGAAAAAGAATATCTTCAAATAAAAACTACACAGATGCATTCTGTGAAACTTATTTCTGATCTGTAAATTCAGTTAACAGAGATAAAACATATTTTTGATTGAGCAGTTATGAAACACGCTTTTTGTAGAAAATGCAAGTGGAGATTCGGAGCGCTAAGAGGGTAATAGTGGAAAAAGGAATGTCTTCAAATATAAACTACACAGAATCATTCGGTGAAACTTCTTTCTGATCTGTGCATTCAGCTAACAGAGTTAAACCATACTTTTGATTGAGCAGATCTGAACACTCTTTCTGTAGAAAATGCAACTGGACATTTGGAGCGCTAAGAGCGTAGTAGTGGAAAAAGGAATATATTCAAATATAAACTACACAGAAGCATTCTGTGAAACTTCTTTCTGATCTGAGCATTCAGCTAACAGAGTTAAACCATACTTTTGATTGAGCAGTTTTGAAACACTCTGTCTGTAGAAAATGCAACTGGACATTCGTAGCGCTAGGTGGGTAATAGTGGAAAAAAGAATATGTTCAAATATAAACTACACAGAAGCATTGTATGAAACTTCTTTCTGTTCTGTGCATTCAACTAACAGAGTTGAAACTTACTTTTGATTGAGCCTTTCTGAAACACTCTTTCTGTAGAAACTGCAATTGGACATTCTGAGCGCTAAGAGGCCTATAATGGGAAAAATAATATCTTCAAATAAAAACTACACAGAAGCATTGTGTGAAACTTATTTCTGATATGTTCATTAAGCTAACAGAGTTAAACCATACTTTTGATTGCGCAGTTCTGAACACTCTTTCTGTAGAAAATGCAAGTGGACATTCGGAGCGCTAAGAGGGTAATAGTGGAAAAAGGAATATATTCAAATATAAACTACACAGTATCATTCTGTGAAAATTCTTTCTGTTCTGTGCATTCAACTAACAGAGTTTAACCTTACTTTTGATTGAGCCGTTCTGAAACACTCTTTCTGTAGAAACTGCAATTGGACATGCTAAGCGCTAAGAGGCCTACATTGGGAAAAAGAATATCTTCAAATAAAAACTACACAGATGCATTCTGTGAAACTTATTTCTGATCTGTAAATTCAGTTAACAGAGATAAAACATATTTTTGATTGAGCAGTTATGAAACACTCTTTTTGTAGAAAATGCAAGTGGAGATTCGGAGCGCTAAGAGGGTAATAGTGGAAAAAGGAATGTCTTCAAATATAAACTACACAGAAACATTTGGTGAAACTTCTTTCTGATCTGTGCATTCAGCTAACAGAGTTAAACCATACTTTTGATTGAGCAGATCTGAACACTCTTTCTGTAGAAAATGCAACTGGACATTTGGAGCGCTAAGAGCGTAGTAGTGGAAAAAGGAATATATTCAAATATAAACTACACAGAAGCATTCTGTGAAACTTCTTTCTGATCTGAGCATTCAGCTAACAGAGTTAAACCATACTTTTGATTGAGCAGTTTTGAAACACTCTGTCTGTAGAAAATGCAACTGGACATTCGTAGCGCTAAGTGGGTAATAGTGGAAAAAAGAATATGTTCAAATATAAACTACACAGAAGCATTGTATGAAACTTCTTTCTGTTCTGTGCATTCAACTAACAGAGTTGAACCTTACTTTTGATTGAGCCGTTCTGAAACACTCTTTCTGTAGAAACTGCAATTGGACATTCTGAGCGCTAAGAGGCCTATAATGGGAAAAATAATATCTTCAAATAAAAACTACACAGAAGCATTGTGTGAAACTTATTTCTGATATGTTCATTAAGCTAACAGAGTTAAACCATACTTTTGATTGCGCAGTTCTGAACACTCTTTCTGTAGAAAATGCAAGTGGACATTCGGAGCGCTAAGAGGGTAATAGTGGAAAAAGGAATATATTCAAATATAAACTACACAGTAGCATTCTGTGAAAATTCTTTCTGTTCTGTGCATTCAACTAACAGAGTTGAACCTTACTTTTGATTGAGCCGTTCTGAAACACTCTTTCTGTAGAAACTGCAATTGGACATGCTAAGCGCTAAGAGGCCTACATTGGGAAAAAGAATATCTTCAAATAAAAACTACACAGATGCATTCTGTGAAACTTATTTCTGATCTGTAAATTCAGTTAACAGAGATAAAACATATTTTTGATTGAGCAGTTATGAAACACTCTTTTTGTAGAAAATGCAAGTGGAGATTCGGAGCGCTAAGAGGGTAATAGTGGAAAAAGGAATGTCTTCAAATATAAACTACACAGAATCATTCGGTGAAACTTCTTTCTGATCTGTGCATTCAGCTAACAGAGTTAAACCATACTTTTGATTGAGCAGATCTGAACACTCTTTCTGTAGAAAATGCAACTGGACATTTGGAGCGCTAAGAGCGTAGTAGTGGAAAAAGGAATATATTCAAATATAAACTACACAGAAGCATTCTGTGAAACTTCTTTCTGATCTGAGCATTCAGCTAACAGAGTTAAACCATACTTTTGATTGAGCAGTTTTGAAACACTCTGTCTGTAGAAAATGCAACTGGACATTCGTAGCGCTAAGTGGGTAATAGTGGAAAAAAGAATATGTTCAAATATAAACTACACAGAAGCATTGTATGAAACTTCTTTCTGTTCTGTGCATTCAACTAACAGAGTTGAACCTTACTTTTGATTGAGCCGTTCTGAAACACTCTTTCTGTAGAAACTGCAATTGGACATTCTGAGCGCTAAGAAGCCTATATTGGGAAAAAGAATGTCTACAAATAAAAACTACACAGAAGAATTGTGTGAAACTTCTTTCTGTTCTGTTTGTTCAACTAAAAGATTTGAACCTTAGTTTTGATTGAGCCGTTCTGAAACACTCTTTCTGTAGAAAATGCAATGGAGATTCGGAGCGCTAAGAGGGTAATAGTGCAAAAAGGAATATATTCAAATATAAACTACACAGTAGCATTCTGTGAAAATTCTTTCTGTTCTGTGCATTCAGCTAACAGAGTTGAACCTTACTTTTGATTGAGCCGTTCTGAAACACTCTTTCTGTAGAAACTGCAATTGGACATGCTAAGCGCTAAGAGGCCTACATTGGGAAAAAGAATATCTTCAAATAAAAACTACACAGATGCATTCTGTGAAACTTATTTCTGATCTGTAAATTCAGTTAACAGAGATAAAACATATTTTTGATTGAGCAGTTATGAAACACGCTTTTTGTAGAAAATGCAAGTGGATATTCGGAGCGCTAAGAGGGTAATAGTGGAAAAAGGAATGTCTTCAAATATAAACTACACAGAATCATTCGGTGAAACTTCTTTCTGATCTGTGCATTCAGCTAACAGAGTTAAACCATACTTTTGATTGAGCAGATCTGAACACTCTTTCTGTAGAAAATGCAACTGGACATTTGGAGCGCTAAGAGCGTAGTAGTGGAAAAAGGAATATATTCAAATATAAACTACACAGAAGCATTCTGTGAAACTTCTTTCTGATCTGAGCATTCAGCTAACAGAGTTAAACCATACTTTTGATTGAGCAGTTTTGAAACACTCTGTCTGTAGAAAATGCAACTGGACATTCGTAGCGCTAAGTGGGTAATAGTGGAAAAAAGAATATGTTCAAATATAAACTACACAGAAGCATTGTATGAAACTTCTTTCTGTTCTGTGCATGCAACTAACAGAGTTGAACCTTACTTTTGATTGAGCCGTTCTGAAACACTCTTTCTGTAGAAACTGCAATTGGACATTCTGAGCACTAAGAGGCCTATGTTGGGAAAAAGAATGTCTACAAATAAAAACTACACAGAAGAATTGTGTGAAACTTCTTTCTGTTCTGTTTGTTCAACTAAAAGAGTTGAACCTTAGTTTTGATTGAGCCGTTCTGAAACACACTTTCTGTATAAAATGCAAGTGGAGTTTCGGAGCGCTATGAGGGTAATAGTGGAAAAAGGAATGTCTCCAAATATAAACTACACAGAATCATTCTGTGAAACTTCTTTCTGATCTGTGCATTCAGCTAACAGAGTTAAACCATACTTTTGATTGAGCAGATCTGAACATTCTTTCTGTAGAAAATGCAACTGGACATTTGGAGCGCTAAGGGCGTAGTAGTGGAAAAAGGAATATATTCAAATATAAACTACACAGAAGCATTCTGTGAAACTTCTTTCTGATCTGAGCATTCAGCTAACAGAGTTAAACCATACTTTTGATTGAGCAGTTTTGAAACACTCTGTCTGTAGAAAATGCAACTGGACGTTCGTAGCGCTAAGTGGGTAATAGTGGAAAAAAGAATATGTTCAAATATAAACTACACAGAAGCATTGTATGAAACTTCTTTCTGTTCTGTGCATTCAACTAACAGAGTTGAACCTTACTTTTGATTGAGCCTTTCTGAAACACTCTTTCTGTAGAAACTGCAATTGGACATTCTGAGCGCTAAGAAGCCTATATTGGGAAAACGAATGTCTACAAATAAAAACTACACAGAAGAATTGTGTGAAACTTCTTTCTGTTCTGTTTGTTCAACTAAAAGAGTTGAACCTTAGTTTTGATTGAGCCGTTCTGAAACACTCTTTCTGTAGAAAATGCAATGGAGATTCGGAGCGCTAAGAGGGTAATAGTGCAAAAAGGAATATATTCAAATATAAACTACACAGTAGCATTCTGTGAAAATTCTTTCTGTTCTGTGCATTCAGCTAACAGAGTTGAACCTTACTTTTTATTGAGCCGTTCTGAAACACTCTTTCTGTAGAAACTGCAATTGGACATGCTAAGCGCTAAGAGGCCTACATTGGGAAAAAGAATATCTTCAAATAAAAACTACACAGATGCATTCTGTGAAACTTATTTCTGATCTGTAAATTCAGTTAACAGAGATAAAACATATTTTTGATTGAGCAGTTATGAAACACGCTTTTTGTAGAAAATGCAAGTGGAGATTCGGAGCGCTAAGAGGGTAATAGTGGAAAAAGGAATGTCTTCAAATATAAACTACACAGAATCATTCGGTGAAACTTCTTTCTGATCTGTGCATTCAGCTAACAGAGTTAAACCATACTTTTGATTGAGCAGATCTGAACACTCTTTCTGTAGAAAATGCAACTGGACATTTGGAGCGCTAAGAGCGTAGTAGTGGAAAAAGGAATATATTCAAATATAAACTACACAGAAGCATTCTGTGAAACTTCTTTCTGATCTGAGCATTCAGCTAACAGAGTTAAACCATACTTTTGATTGAGCAGTTTTGAAACACTCTGTCTGTAGAAAATGCAACTGGACATTCGTAGCGCTAGGTGGGTAATAGTGGAAAAAAGAATATGTTCAAATATAAACTACACAGAAGCATTGTATGAAACTTCTTTCTGTTCTGTGCATTCAACTAACAGAGTTGAAACTTACTTTTGATTGAGCCTTTTTGAAACACTCTTTCTGTAGAAACTGCAATTGGACATTCTGAGCGCTAAGAGGCCTATAATGGGAAAAATAATATCTTCAAATAAAAACTACACAGAAGCATTGTGTGAAACTTATTTCTGATATGTTCATTAAGCTAACAGAGTTAAACCATACTTTTGATTGCGCAGTTCTGAACACTCTTTCTGTAGAAAATGCAAGTGGACATTCGGAGCGCTAAGAGGGTAATAGTGGAAAAAGGAATATATTCAAATATAAACTACACAGTATCATTCTGTGAAAATTCTTTCTGTTCTGTGCATTCAACTAACAGAGTTGAACCTTACTTTTGATTGAGCCGTTCTGAAACACTCTTTCTGTAGAAACTGCAATTGGACATGCTAAGCGCTAAGAGGCCTACATTGGAAAAAAGAATATCTTCAAATAAAAACTACACAGATGCATTCTGTGAAACTTATTTCTGATCTGTAAATTCAGTTAACAGAGATAAAACATATTTTTGATTGAGCAGTTATGAAACACTCTTTTTGTAGAAAATGCAAGTGGAGATTCGGAGCGCTAAGAGGGTAATAGTGGAAAAAGGAATGTCTTCAAATATAAACTACACAGAATCATTTGGTGAAACTTCTTTCTGATCTGTGCATTCAGCTAACAGAGTTAAACCATACTTTTGATTGAGCAGATCTGAACACTCTTTCTGTAGAAAATGCAACTGGACATTTGGAGCGCTAAGAGCGTAGTAGTGGAAAAAGGAATATATTCAAATATAAACTACACAGAAGCATTCTGTGAAACTTCTTTCTGATCTGAGCATTCAGCTAACAGAGTTAAACCATACTTTTGATTGAGCAGTTTTGAAACACTCTGTCTGTAGAAAATGCAACTGGACATTCGTAGCGCTAAGTGGGTAATAGTGGAAAAAAGAATATGTTCAAATATAAACTACACAGAAGCATTGTATGAAACTTCTTTCTGTTCTGTGCATTCAACTAACAGAGTTGAACCTTACTTTTGATTGAGCCGTTCTGAAACACTCTTTCTGTAGAAACTGCAATTGGACATTCTGAGCGCTAAGAGGCCTATAATGGGAAAAATAATATCTTCAAATAAAAACTACACAGAAGCATTGTGTGAAACTTATTTCTGATATGTTCATTAAGCTAACAGAGTTAAACCATACTTTTGATTGCGCAGTTCTGAACACTCTTTCTGTAGAAAATGCAAGTGGACATTCGGAGCGCTAAGAGGGTAATAGTGGAAAAAGGAATATATTCAAATATAAACTACACAATAGCATTCTGTGAAAATTCTTTCTGTTCTGTGCATTCAACTAACAGAGTTGAACCTTACTTTTGATTGAGCCGTTCTGAAACACTCTTTCTGTAGAAACTGCAATTGGACATGCTAAGCGCTAAGAGGCCTACATTGGGAAAAAGAATATCTTCAAATAAAAACTACACAGATGCATTCTGTGAAACTTATTTCTGATCTGTAAATTCAGTTAACAGAGATAAAACATATTTTTGATTGAGCAGTTATGAAACACTCTTTTTGTAGAAAATGCAAGTGGAGATTCGGAGCGCTAAGAGGGTAATAGTGGAAAAAGGAATGTCTTCAAATATAAACTACACAGAATCATTCGGTGAAACTTCTTTCTGATCTGTGCATTCAGCTAACAGAGTTAAACCATACTTTTGATTGAGCAGATCTGAACACTCTTTCTGTAGAAAATGCAACTGGACATTTGGAGCGCTAAGAGCGTAGTAGTGGAAAAAGGAATATATTCAAATATAAACTACACAGAAGCATTCTGTGAAACTTCTTTCTGATCTGAGCATTCAGCTAACAGAGTTAAACCATACTTTTGATTGAGCAGTTTTGAAACACTCTGTCTGTAGAAAATGCAACTGGACATTCGTAGCGCTAAGTGGGTAATAGTGGAAAAAAGAATATGTTTAAATATAAACTACACAGAAGCATTGTATGAAACTTCTTTCTGTTCTGTGCATTCAACTAACAGAGTTGAACCTTACTTTTGATTGAGCCGTTCTGAAACACTCTTTCTGTAGAAACTGCAATTGGACATTCTGAGCGCTAAGAAGCCTATATTGGGAAAAAGAATGTCTACAAATAAAAACTACACAGAAGAATTGTGTGAAACTTCTTTCTGTTCTGTTTGTTCAACTAAAAGAGTTGAACCTTAGTTTTGATTGAGCCGTTCTGAAACACTCTTTCTGTAGAAAATGCAATGGAGATTCGGAGCGCTAAGAGGGTAATAGTGCAAAAAGGAATATATTCAAATATAAACTACACAGTAGCATTCTGTGATAATTCTTTTTGTTCTGTGCATTCAGCTAACAGAGTTGAACCTTACTTTTGATTGAGCCGTTCTGAAACACTCTTTCTGTAGAAACTGCAATTGGACATGCTAAGCGCTAAGAGGCCTACATTGGGAAAAAGAATATCTTCAAATAAAAACTACACAGATGCATTCTGTGAAACTTATTTCTGATCTGTAAATTCAGTTAACAGAGATAAAACATATTTTTGATTGAGCAGTTATGAAACACTCTTTTTGTAGAAAATGCAAGTGGAGATTCGGAGCGCTAAGAGGGTAATAGTGGAAAAAGGAATGTCTTCAAATATAAACTACACAGAATCATTTGGTGAAACTTCTTTCTGATCTGTGCATTCAGCTAACAGAGTTAAACCATACTTCTGATTGAGCAGATCTGAACACTCTTTCTGTAGAAAATGCAACTGGACATTTGGAGCGCTAAGAGCGTAGTAGTGGAAAAAGGAATATATTCAAATATAAACTACACAGAAGCATTCTGTGAAACTTCTTTCTGATCTGAGCATTCAGCTAACAGAGTTAAACCATACTTTTGATTGAGCAGTTTTGAAACACTCTTTCTGTAGAAAATGCAACTGGACATTTGTAGCGCTAAGTGGGTAATAGTGGAAAAAAGAATATGTTCAAATATAAACTACACAGAAGCATTGTATGAAACTTCTTTCTGTTCTGTGCATTCAACTAACAGAGTTGAACCTTACTTTTGATTGAGCCGTTCTGAAACACTCTTTCTGTAGAAACTGCAATTGGACATTCTGAGCGCTAAGAGGCCTATAATGGGAAAAATAATATCTTCAAATAAAAACTACACAGAAGCATTGTGTGAAACTTATTTCTGATATGTTCATTAAGCTAACAGAGTTAAACCATACTTTGGATTGCGCAGTTCTGAACACTCTTTCTGTAGAAAATGCAATGGACATTCGGAGCGCTAAGAGGGTAATAGTGCAAAAAGGAATATATTCAAATATAAACTACACAGTAGCATTCTGTGAAAATTCTTTCTGTTCTGTGCATTCAACTAACAGAGTTGAACCTTACTTTTGATTGAGCCGTTCTGAAACACTCTTTCTGTAGAAACTGCAATTGGACATGCTAAGCGCTAAGAGGCCTACATTGGGAAAAAGAATATCTTCAAATAAAAACTACACAGATGCATTCTGTGAAACTTATTTCTGATCTGTAAATTCAGTTAACAGAGATAAAACATATTTTTGATTGAGCAGTTATGAAACACTCTTTTTGTAGAAAATGCAAGTGGAGATTCGGAGCGCTAAGAGGGTAATAGTGGAAAAAGGAATGTCTTCAAATATAAACTACACAGAATCATTCGGTGAAACTTCTTTCTGATCTGTGCATTCAGCTAACAGAGTTAAACCATACTTTTGATTGAGCAGATCTGAACACTCTTTCTGTAGAAAATGCAACTGGACATTTGGAGCGCTAAGAGCGTAGTAGTGGAAAAAGGAATATATTCAAATATAAACTACACAGAAGCATTCTGTGAAACTTCTTTCTGATCTGAGCATTCAGCTAACAGAGTTAAACCATACTTTTGATTGAGCAGTTTTGAAACACTCTTTCTGTAGAAAATGCAACTGGACATTTGTAGCGCTAAGTGGGTAATAGTGGAAAAAAGAATATGTTCAAATATAAACTACACAGAAGCATTGTATGAAACTTCTTTCTGTTCTGTGCATTCAACTAACAGAGTTGAACCTTACTTTTGATTGAGCCTTTCTGAAACACTCTTTCTGTAGAAACTGCAATTGGACATTCTGAGCGCTAAGAGGCCTATAATGGGAAAAATAATATCTTCAAATAAAAACTACACAGAAGCATTGTGTGAAACTTATTTCTGATATGTTCATTAAGCTAACAGAGTTAAACCATACTTTTGATTGCGCAGTTCTGAACACTCTTTCTGTAGAAAATGCAAGTGGACATTCGGAGCGCTAAGAGGGTAATAGTGGAAAAAGGAATATATTCAAATATAAACTACACAGTAGCATTCTGTGAAAATTCTTTCTGTTCTGTGCATTCAACTAACAGAGTTGAACCTTGATTTGATTGAGCCGTTCTGAAACACTCTTTCTGTAGAAACTGCAATTGGACATGCTAAGCGCTAAGAGGCCTACATTGGGAAAAAGGATATCTTCAAATAAAAACTACACAGATGCATTCTGTGAAACTTATTTCTGATCTGTAAATTCAGTTAACAGAGATAAAACATATTTTTGATTGAGCAGTTATGAAACACTCTTTTTGTAGAAAATGCAAGTGGAGATTCGGAGCGTTAAGAGGGTAATAGTGGAAAAATGAATGTCTTCAAATATAAACTACACAGAATCATTCGGTGAAACTTCTTTCTGATCTGTGCATTCAGCTAACAGAGTTAAACCATACTTTTGATTGAGCAGATCTGAACACTCTTTCTGTAGAAAATGCAACTGGACATTTGGAGCGCTAAGAGCGTAGTAGTGGAAAAAGGAATATATTCAAATATAAACTACACAGAAGCATTCTGTGAAACTTCTTTCTGATCTGAGCATTCAGCTAACAGTTAAACCATACTTTTGATTGAGCAGTTTTGAAACACTCTGTCTGTAGAAAATGCAACTGGACATTCGTAGCGCTAAGTGGGTAATAGTGGAAAAAAGAATATGTTCAAATATAAACTACAAAGAAGCATTGTATGAAACTTCTTTCTGTTCTGTGCATTCAACTAACAGAGTTGAACCTTATTTTTGATTGAGCCGTTCTGAAACACTCTTTCTGTAGAAACTGCAATTGGACATTCTGAGCGCTAAGAGGCCTATATTGGGAAAAAGAATGTCTACAAATAAAAACTACACAGAAGAATTGTGTGAAACTTCTTTCTGTTCTGTCTGTTCAACTAAAAGAATTGAACCTTAGTTTTCATTGAGCCGTTCTGAAACACTATTTCTGTACAAAATGCAATGGAGATTCGGAGCGCTAAGAGGGTAATAGTGGAAAAAGGAATATATTCAAATATAAACTACACAGTAGCATTCTGTGAAAATTCTTTCTGTTCTGTGCATTCAGCTAACAGTGTTGAACCTTACTTTTGATTGAGCCGTTCTGAAACACTCTTTCTGTAGAAACTGCAATTGGACATGCTAAGCGCTAAGAGGCCTACATTGGGAAAAAGAATATCTTCAAATAAAAACTACACAGATGCACTCTGTGAAACTTATTTCTGATCTGTAAATTCAGTTAACAGATATAAAACATATTTTTGATTGAGCAGTTATGAAACACGCTTTTTGTAGAAAATGCAAGTGGAGATTCGGAGCGCTAAGAGGGTAATAGTGGAAAAAGGAATGTCTTCAAATATAAACTGCACAGAATCATTCGGTGAAACTTCTTTCTGATCTGCGCATTCAGCTAACAGAGTTAAACCATACTTTTGATTGAGCAGATCTGAACACTCTTTCTGTAGAAAATGCAACTGGACATTTGGAGCGCTAAGAGCGTAGTAGTGGAAAAAGGAATATATTCAAATATAAACTACACAGAAGCATTCTGTGAAACTTCTTTCTGATCTGAGCATTCAGCTAACAGAGTTAAACCATACTTTTGATTGAGCAGTTTTGAAACACTCTGTCTGTAGAAAATGCAACTGGACATTCGTAGCGCTAAGTGGGTAATAGTGGAAAAAAGAATATGTTCAAATATAAACTACACAGAAGCATTGTATGAAACTTCTTTCTGTTCTGTGCATTCAACTAACAGAGTTGAACCTTACTTTTGATTGAGCCTTTCTGAAACACTCTTTCTGTAGAAACTGCAATTGGACATTCTGAGCGCTAAGAGGCCTATATTGGGAAAAATAATATCTTCAAATAAAAACTAAACAGAAGCATTTTGTGAAACTTATTTCTGATATGTTCATTAAGCTAACAGAGTTAAACCATACTTTTGATTGCGCAGTTCTGAACACTCTTTCTGTAGAAAATGCAAGTGGACATTCGAAGCGCTAAGAGGGTAATAGTGGAAAAAGGAATATATTCAAATATAAACTACACAGAAGCATTCTGTGAAAATTCTTTCTGTTCTGTGCATTCAACTAACAGAGTTGAACCTTACTTTTGATTGAGCCGTTCTGAAACACTCTTTCTGTAGAAACTGCAATTGGACACGCTAAGCGCTAAGAGGCCTACATTGGGAAAAAGAATATCTTCAAATAAAAACTACACAGATGCATTCTGTGAAAATTATTTCTGATCTGTAAATTCAGTTAAGAGAGATAAAACATATTTTTGATTGAGCAGTTATGAAACACTCTTTTGTAGAAAATGCAAGTGGAGATTCGGAGCGCTAAGAGGGTAATAGTGGAAAAAGGAATGTCTTCAAATATAAACTACACAGAATCATTCAGTGAAACTTCTTTCTGATCTGTGCATTCAGCTAACAGAGTTAAACCATACTTTTGATTGAGCAGATCTGAACACTCTTTCTGTTGAAAATGCAACTGGACATTTGGAGCGCTAAGAGTGTAGTAGTGGAAAAAGGAATATATTCAAATATAAACTACACAGAAGCATTCTGTGAAACTTCTTTCTGATCTGAGCATTCAGCTAACAGAGTTAAACCATACTTTTGATTGAGCAGTTTTGAAACACTCTGTCTGTAGTAAATGCAACTGGACATTCGTAGCGCTAAGTGGGTAATAGTGGAAAAAAGAATATGTTCAAATATAAACTACACAGAAGCATTGTATGAAACTTCTTTCTGTTCTGTGCATTGAACTAACAGAGTTGAACCTTACTTTTGATTGAGCCGTTCTGAAACACTCTTTCTGTAGAAACTGCAATTGGACATTCTGAGTGCTAAGAGGCCTATATTGGGAAAAAGAATGTCTACAAATAAAAACTACACAGAAGAATTGTGTGAAACTTCTTTCTGTTCTGTTTGTTCAACTAAAAGAGTTGAACCTTAGTTTTGATTGAGCCGTTCTGAAACACTCTTTCTGTAGAAAATGCAATGGAGATTCGGAGCGCTAAGAGGGTAATAGTGGAAAAAGGAATATATTCAAATATAAACTACACAGTAGCATTCCGTGAAAATTCTTTCTGTTCTGTGCATTCAACTAACAGAGTTGAACCTTACTTTTGATTGAGCCGTTCTGAAACACTCTTTCTGTAGAAACTGCAATTGGACATGCTAAGCGCTAAGAGGCCTACATTGGAAAAAGAATATCTTCAAATAAAAACTACACAGATGCATTCTGTGAAACTTATTTCTGATCTGTAAATTCAGTTAACAGAGATAAAACATATTTTTGATTGAGCAGTTATGAAACACGCTTTTTGTAGAAAATGCAAGTGGAGATTCGGAGCGCTAAGAGGGTAATAGTGGAAAAAGTAATGTCTTCAAATATAAACTACACAGAATCATTCGGTGAAACTTCTTTCTGATCTGTGCATTCAGCTAACAGAGTTAAACCATACTTTTGATTGAGCAGATCTGAACACTCTTTCTGTAGAAAATGCAACTGGACATTTGGAGCGCTAAGAGCGTAGTAGTGGAAAAAGGAATATATTCAAATATAAACTACACAGAAGCATTCTGTGAAACTTCTTTCTGATCTGAGCATTCAGCTAACAGAGTTAAACCATACTTTTGATTGAGCAGTTTTGAAACACTCTGTCTGTAGAAAATGCAACTGGACATTCGTAGCGCTAGGTGGGTAATAGTGGAAAAAAGAATATGTTCAAATATAAACTACAGAGAAGCATTGCATGAAACTTCTTTCTGTTCTGTGCATTCAACTAACAGAGTTGAAACTTACTTTTGATTGAGCCTTTCTGAAACACTCTTTCTGTAGAAACTGCAATTGGACATTCTGAGCGCTAAGAGGCCTATAATGGGAAAAATAATATCTTCAAATAAAAACTACACAGAAGCATTGTGTGAAACTTATTTCTGATATGTTCATTAAGCTAACAGAGTTAAACCATACTTTTGATTGCGCAGTTCTGAACACTCTTTCTGTAGAAAATGCAAGTGGACATTCGGAACGCTAAGAGGGTAATAGTGGAAAAAGGAATATATTCAAATATAAACTACACAGTATCATTCTGTGAAAATTCTTTCTGTTCTGTGCATTCAACTAACAGAGTTGAACCTTACTTTTGATTGAGCCGTTCTGAAACACTCTTTCTGTAGAAACTGCAATTGGACATGCTAAGCGCTAAGAGGCCTACATTGGGAAAAAGAATATCTTCAAATAAAAACTACACAGATGCATTCTGTGAAACTTATTTCTGATCTGTAAATTCAGTTAACAGAGATAAAACATATTTTTGATTGAGCAGTTATGAAACACTCTTTTTGTAGAAAATGCAAGTGGAGATTCGGAGCGCTAAGAGGGTAATAGTGGAAAAAGGAATGTCTTCAAATATAAACTACACAGAATCATTTGGTGAAACATCTTTCTGATCTGTGCATTCAGCTAACAGAGTTAAACCATACTTTTGATTGAGCAGATCTGAACACTCTTTCTGTAGAAAATGCAACTGGACATTTGGAGCGCTAAGAGCGTAGTAGTGGAAAAAGGAATATATTCAAATATAAACTACACAGAAGCATTCTGTGAAACTTCTTTCTGATCTGAGCATTCAGCTAACAGAGTTAAACCATACTTTTGATTGAGCAGTTTTGAAACACTCTGTCTGTAGAAAATGCAACTGGACATTCGTAGCGCTAAGTGGGTAATAGTGGAAAAAAGAATATGTTCAAATATAAACTACACAGAAGCATTGTATGAAACTTCTTTCTGTTCTGTGCATTCAACTAACAGAGTTGAACCTTACTTTTGATTGAGCCGTTCTGAAACACTCTTTCTGTAGAAACTGCAATTGGACATTCTGAGCGCTAAGAGGCCTATATTGGGAAAAAGAATGTCTACAAATAAAAACTACACAGAAGAATTGTGTGAAACTTCTTTCTGTTCTGTTTGTTCAACTAAAAGAGTTGAACCTTAGTTTTGATTGAGCCGTTCTGAAACACTCTTTCTGTAGAAAATGCAATAGAGATTCGGAGCGCTAAGAGGGTAATAGTGGAAAAAGGAATATATTCATATATAAACTACACAGTAGCATTCTGTGAAAATTCTTTCTGTTCTGTGCATTCAGCTAACAGAGTTGAACCTTACTTTTGATTGAGCCGTTCTGAAACACTCTTTCTGTAGAAACTGCAATTGGACATGCTAAGCGCTAAGAGGCCTACATTGGTAAAAAGAATATCTTCAAATAAAAACTACACAGATGCATTCTGTGAAACTTATTTCTGATCTGTAAATTCAGTTAACAGAGATAAAACATATTTTTGATTGAGCAGTTATGAAACACGCTTTTTGTAGAAAATGCAAGTGGAGATTCGGAGCGCTAAGAGGGTAATAGTGGAAAAAGGAATGTCTTCAAATATAAACTACACAGAATCATTCGGTGAAACTTCTTTCTGATCTGTGCATTCAGCTAACAGAGTTAAACCATATTTTGATTGAGCAGATCTGAACACTCTTTCTGTAGAAAATGCAACTGGACATTTGGAGCGCTAAGAGCGTAGTAGTGGAAAAAGGAATATATTCAAATATAAACTACACAGAAGCATTCTGTGAAACTTCTTTCTGATCTGAGCATTCAGCTAACAGAGTTAAACCATACTTTTGATTGAGCAGTTTTGAAACACTCTGTCTGTAGAAAATGCAACTGGACATTCGTAGCGCTAGGTGGGTAATAGTGGAAAAAAGAATATGTTCAAATATAAACTACCCAGAAGCATTGTATGAAACTTCTTTCTGTTCTGTGCATTCAACTAACAGAGTTGAAACTTACTTTTGATTGAGCCTTTCTGAAACACTCTTTCTGTAGAAACTGCAATTGGACATTCTGAGCGCTAAGAGGCCTATAATGGGAAAAAAAATATCTTCAAATAAAAACTACACAGAAGCATTGTGTGAAACTTATTTCTGATATGTTCATTAAGCTAACAGAGTTAAACCATACTTTTGATTGCGCAGTTCTGAACACTCTTTCTGTAGAAAATGCAAGTGGACATTCGGAACGCTAAGAGGGTAATAGTGGAAAAAGGAATATATTCAAATATAAACTACACAGTATCATTCTGTGAAAATTCTTTCTGTTCTGTGCATTCAACTAACAGAGTTGAACCTTACTTTTGATTGAGCCGTTCTGAAACACTCTTTCTGTAGAAACTGCAATTGGACATGCTAAGCGCTAAGAGGCCTACATTGGGAAAAAGAATATCTTCAAATAAAAACTACACAGATGCATTCTGTGAAACTTATTTCTGATCTGTAAATTCAGTTAACAGAGATAAAACATATTTTTGATTGAGCAGTTATGAAACACTCTTTTTGTAGAAAATGCAAGTGGAGATTCGGAGCGCTAAGAGGGTAATAGTGGAAAAAGGAATGTCTTCAAATATAAACTACACAGAATCATTTGGTGAAACTTCTTTCTGATCTGTGCATTCAGCTAACAGAGTTAAACCATACTTTTGATTGAGCAGATCTGAACACTCTTTCTGTAGAAAATGCAACTGGACATTTGGAGCGCTAAGAGCGTAGTAGTGGAAAAAGGAATATATTCAAATATAAACTACACAGAAGCATTCTGTGAAACTTCTTTCTGATCTGAGCATTCAGCTAACAGAGTTAAACCATACTTTTGATTGAGCAGTTTTGAAACACTCTGTCTGTAGAAAATGCAACTGGACATTCGTAGCGCTAAGTGGGTAATAGTGGAAAAAAGAATATGTTCAAATATAAACTACACAGAAGCATTGTATGAAACTTCTTTCTGTTCTGTGCATTCAACTAACAGAGTTGAACCTTACTTTTGATTGAGCCGTTCTGAAACACTCTTTCTGTAGAAACTGCAATTGGACATTCTGAGCGCTAAGAGGCCTATATTGGGAAAAAGAATGTCTACAAATAAAAACTACACAGAAGAATTGTGTGAAACTTCTTTCTGTTCTGTTTGTTCAACAAAAAGAGTTGAACCTTAGTTTTGATTGAGCCGTTCTGAAACACTCTTTCTGTAGAAAATGCAATAGAGATTCGGAGCGCTAAGAGGGTAATAGTGGAAAAAGGAATATATTCATATATAAACTACACAGTAGCATTCTGTGAAAATTCTTTCTGTTCTGTGCATTCAGCTAACAGAGTTGAACCTTACTTTTGATTGAGCCGTTCTGAAACACTCTTTCTGTAGAAACTGCAATTGGACATGCTAAGCGCTAAGAGGCCTACATTGGGAAAAAGAATATCTTCAAATAAAAACTACACAGATGCATTCTGTGAAACTTATTTCTGATCTGTAAATTCAGTTAACAGAGATAAAACATATTTTTGATTGAGCAGTTATGAAACACGCTTTTTGTAGAAAATGCAAGTGGAGATTCGGAGCGCTAAGAGGGTAATAGTGGAAAAAGGAATGTCTTCAAATATAAACTACACAGAATCATTCGGTGAAACTTCTTTCTGATCTGTGCATTCAGCTAACAGAGTTAAACCATACTTTTGATTGAGCAGATCTGAACACTCTTTCTGTAGAAAATGCAACTGGACATTTGGAGCGCTAAGAGCGTAGTAGTGGAAAAAGGAATATATTCAAATATAAACTACACAGAAGCATTCTGTGAAACTTCTTTCTGATCTGAGCATTCAGCTAACAGAGTTAAACCATACTTTTGATTGAGCAGTTTTGAAACACTCTGTCTGTAGAAAATGCAACTGGACATTCGTAGCGCTAAGTGGGTAATAGTGGAAAAAAGAATATGTTCAAATATAAACTACACAGAAGCATTGTATGAAACTTCTTTCTGTTCTGTGCATTCAACTAACAGAGTTGAACCTTACTTTTGATTGAGCCTTTCTGAAACACTCTTTCTGTAGAAACTGCAATTGGACATTCTGAGCGCTAAGAGGCCTATAATGGGAAAAATAATATCTTCAAATAAAAACTACACAGAAGCATTGTGTGAAACTTATTTCTGATATGTTCATTAAGCTAACAGAGTTAAACCATACTTTTGATTGCGCAGTTCTGAACACTCTTTCTGTAGAAAATGCAAGTGGACATTCGGAGCGCTAAGAGGGTAATAGTGGAAAAAGGAATATATTCAAATATAAACTACACAGTAGCATTCTGTGAAAATTCTTTCTGTTCTGTGCATTCAACTAACAGAGTTGAACCTTGATTTGATTGAGCCGTTCTGAAACACTCTTTCTGTAGAAACTGCAATTGGACATGCTAAGCGCTAAGAGGCCTACATTGGGAAAAAGGATATCTTCAAATAAAAACTACACAGATGCATTCTGTGAAACTTATTTCTGATCTGTAAATTCAGTTAACAGAGATAAAACATATTTTTGATTGAGCAGTTATGAAACACTCTTTTTGTAGAAAATGCAAGTGGAGATTCGGAGCGTTAAGAGGGTAATAGTGGAAAAAGGAATGTCTTCAAATATAAACTACACAGAATCATTCGGTGAAACTTCTTTCTGATCTGTGCATTCAGCTAACAGAGTTAAACCATACTTTTGATTGAGCAGATCTGAACACTCTTTCTGTAGAAAATGCAACTGGACATTTGGAGCGCTAAGAGCGTAGTAGTGGAAAAAGGAATATATTCAAATATAAACTACACAGAAGCATTCTGTGAAACTTCTTTCTGATCTGAGCATTCAGCTAACAGTTAAACCATACTTTTGATTGAGCAGTTTTGAAACACTCTGTCTGTAGAAAATGCAACTGGACATTCGTAGCGCTAAGTGGGTAATAGTGGAAAAAAGAATATGTTCAAATATAAACTACAAAGAAGCATTGTATGAAACTTCTTTCTGTTCTGTGCATTCAACTAACAGAGTTGAACCTTATTTTTGATTGAGCCGTTCTGAAACACTCTTTCTGTAGAAACTGCAATTGGACATTCTGAGCGCTAAGAGGCCTATATTGGGAAAAAGAATGTCTACAAATAAAAACTACACAGAAGAATTGTGTGAAACTTCTTTCTGTTCTGTTTGTTCAACTAAAAGAGTTGAACCTTAGTTTTCATTGAGCCGTTCTGAAACACTATTTCTGTACAAAATGCAATGGAGATTCGGAGCGCTAAGAGGGTAATAGTGGAAAAAGGAATATATTCAAATATAAACTACACAGTAGCATTCTGTGAAAATTCTTTCTGTTCTGTGCATTCAGCTAACAGTGTTGAACCTTACTTTTGATTGAGCCGTTCTGAAACACTCTTTCTGTAGAAACTGCAATTGGACATGCTAAGCGCTAAGAGGCCTACATTGGGAAAAAGAATATCTTCAAATAAAAACTACACAGATGCACTCTGTGAAACTTATTTCTGATCTGTAAATTCAGTTAACAGAGATAAAACATATTTTTGATTGAGCAGTTATGAAACACGCTTTTTGTAGAAAATGCAAGTGGAGATTCGGAGCGCTAAGAGGGTAATAGTGGAAAAAGGAATGTCTTCAAATATAAACTACACAGAATCATTCGGTGAAACTTCTTTCTGATCTGTGCATTCAGCTAACAGAGTTAAACCATACTTTTGATTGAGCAGATCTGAACACTCTTTCTGTAGAAAATGCAACTGGACATTTGGAGCGCTAAGAGCGTAGTAGTGGAAAAAGGAATATATTCAAATATAAACTACACAGAAGCATTCTGTGAAACTTCTTTCTGATCTGAGCATTCAGCTAACAGAGTTAAACCATACTTTTGATTGAGCAGTTTTGAAACACTCTGTCTGTAGAAAATGCAACTGGACATTCGTAGCGCTAAGTGGGTAATAGTGGAAAAAAGAATATGTTCAAATATAAACTACACAGAAGCATTGTATGAAACTTCTTTCTGTTCTGTGCATTCAACTAACAGAGTTGAACCTTACTTTTGATTGAGCCGTTCTGAAACACTCTTTCTGTAGAAACTGCAATTGGACATTCTGAGCGCTAAGAGGCCTATATTGGGAAAAAGAATGTCTACAAATAAAAACTACACAGAAGAATTGTGTGAAACTTCTTTCTGTTCTGTTTGTTCAACTAAAAGAGTTGAACCTTAGTTTTGATTGAGCCGTTCTGAAACACTCTTTCTGTAGAAAATGCAATAGAGATTCGGAGCGCTAAGAGGGTAATAGTGGAAAAAGGAATATATTCATATATAAACTACACAGTAGCATTCTGTGAAAATTCTTTCTGTTCTGTGCATTCAGCTAACAGAGTTGAACCTTACTTTTGATTGAGCCGTTCTGAAACACTCTTTCTGTAGAAACTGCAATTGGACATGCTAAGCGCTAAGAGGCCTACATTGGTAAAAAGAATATCTTCAAATAAAAACTACACAGATGCATTCTGTGAAACTTATTTCTGATCTGTAAATTCAGTTAACAGAGATAAAACATATTTTTGATTGAGCAGTTATGAAACACGCTTTTTGTAGAAAATGCAAGTGGAGATTCGGAGCGCTAAGAGGGTAATAGTGGAAAAAGGAATGTCTTCAAATATAAACTACACAGAATCATTCGGTGAAACTTCTTTCTGATCTGTGCATTCAGCTAACAGAGTTAAACCATATTTTGATTGAGCAGATCTGAACACTCTTTCTGTAGAAAATGCAACTGGACATTTGGAGCGCTAAGAGCGTAGTAGTGGAAAAAGGAATATATTCAAATATAAACTACACAGAAGCATTCTGTGAAACTTCTTTCTGATCTGAGCATTCAGCTAACAGAGTTAAACCATACTTTTGATTGAGCAGTTTTGAAACACTCTGTCTGTAGAAAATGCAACTGGACATTCGTAGCGCTAGGTGGGTAATAGTGGAAAAAAGAATATGTTCAAATATAAACTACCCAGAAGCATTGTATGAAACTTCTTTCTGTTCTGTGCATTCAACTAACAGAGTTGAAACTTACTTTTGATTGAGCCTTTCTGAAACACTCTTTCTGTAGAAACTGCAATTGGACATTCTGAGCGCTAAGAGGCCTATAATGGGAAAAAAAATATCTTCAAATAAAAACTACACAGAAGCATTGTGTGAAACTTATTTCTGATATGTTCATTAAGCTAACAGAGTTAAACCATACTTTTGATTGCGCAGTTCTGAACACTCTTTCTGTAGAAAATGCAAGTGGACATTCGGAACGCTAAGAGGGTAATAGTGGAAAAAGGAATATATTCAAATATAAACTACACAGTATCATTCTGTGAAAATTCTTTCTGTTCTGTGCATTCAACTAACAGAGTTGAACCTTACTTTTGATTGAGCCGTTCTGAAACACTCTTTCTGTAGAAACTGCAATTGGACATGCTAAGCGCTAAGAGGCCTACATTGGGAAAAAGAATATCTTCAAATAAAAACTACACAGATGCATTCTGTGAAACTTATTTCTGATCTGTAAATTCAGTTAACAGAGATAAAACATATTTTTGATTGAGCAGTTATGAAACACTCTTTTTGTAGAAAATGCAAGTGGAGATTCGGAGCGCTAAGAGGGTAATAGTGGAAAAAGGAATGTCTTCAAATATAAACTACACAGAATCATTTGGTGAAACTTCTTTCTGATCTGTGCATTCAGCTAACAGAGTTAAACCATACTTTTGATTGAGCAGATCTGAACACTCTTTCTGTAGAAAATGCAACTGGACATTTGGAGCGCTAAGAGCGTAGTAGTGGAAAAAGGAATATATTCAAATATAAACTACACAGAAGCATTCTGTGAAACTTCTTTCTGATCTGAGCATTCAGCTAACAGAGTTAAACCATACTTTTGATTGAGCAGTTTTGAAACACTCTGTCTGTAGAAAATGCAACTGGACATTCGTAGCGCTAAGTGGGTAATAGTGGAAAAAAGAAAATGTTCAAATATAAACTACACAGAAGCATTGTATGAAACTTCTTTCTGTTCTGTGCATTCAACTAACAGAGTTGAACCTTACTTTTGATTGAGCCGTTCTGAAACACTCTTTCTGTAGAAACTGCAATTGGACATTCTGAGCGCTAAGAGGCCTATATTGGGAAAAAGAATGTCTACAAATAAAAACTACACAGAAGAATTGTGTGAAACTTCTTTCTGTTCTGTTTGTTCAACAAAAAGAGTTGAACCTTAGTTTTGATTGAGCCGTTCTGAAACACTCTTTCTGTAGAAAATGCAATAGAGATTCGGAGCGCTAAGAGGGTAATAGTGGAAAAAGGAATATATTCATATATAAACTACACAGTAGCATTCTGTGAAAATTCTTTCTGTTCTGTGCATTCAGCTAACAGAGTTGAACCTTACTTTTGATTGAGCCGTTCTGAAACACTCTTTCTGTAGAAACTGCAATTGGACATGCTAAGCGCTAAGAGGCCTACATTGGGAAAAAGAATATCTTCAAATAAAAACTACACAGATGCATTCTGTGAAACTTATTTCTGATCTGTAAATTCAGTTAACAGAGATAAAACATATTTTTGATTGAGCAGTTATGAAACACGCTTTTTGTAGAAAATGCAAGTGGAGATTCGGAGCGCTAAGAGGGTAATAGTGGAAAAAGGAATGTCTTCAAATATAAACTACACAGAATCATTCGGTGAAACTTCTTTCTGATCTGTGCATTCAGCTAACAGAGTTAAACCATACTTTTGATTGAGCAGATCTGAACACTCTTTCTGTAGAAAATGCAACTGGACATTTGGAGCGCTAAGAGCGTAGTAGTGGAAAAAGGAATATATTCAAATATAAACTACACAGAAGCATTCTGTGAAACTTCTTTCTGATCTGAGCATTCAGCTAACAGAGTTAAACCATACTTTTGATTGAGCAGTTTTGAAACACTCTGTCTGTAGAAAATGCAACTGGACATTCGTAGCGCTAAGTGGGTAATAGTGGAAAAAAGAATATGTTCAAATATAAACTACACAGAAGCATTGTATGAAACTTCTTTCTGTTCTGTGCATTCAACTAACAGAGTTGAACCTTACTTTTGATTGAGCCTTTCTGAAACACTCTTTCTGTAGAAACTGCAATTGGACATTCTGAGCGCTAAGAGGCCTATAATGGGAAAAATAATATCTTCAAATAAAAACTACACAGAAGCATTGTGTGAAACTTATTTCTGATATGTTCATTAAGCTAACAGAGTTAAACCATACTTTTGATTGCGCAGTTCTGAACACTCTTTCTGTAGAAAATGCAAGTGGACATTCGGAGCGCTAAGAGGGTAATAGTGGAAAAAGGAATATATTCAAATATAAACTACACAGTAGCATTCTGTGAAAATTCTTTCTGTTCTGTGCATTCAACTAACAGAGTTGAACCTTGATTTGATTGAGCCGTTCTGAAACACTCTTTCTGTAGAAACTGCAATTGGACATGCTAAGCGCTAAGAGGCCTACATTGGGAAAAAGGATATCTTCAAATAAAAACTACACAGATGCATTCTGTGAAACTTATTTCTGATCTGTAAATTCAGTTAACAGAGATAAAACATATTTTTGATTGAGCAGTTATGAAACACTCTTTTTGTAGAAAATGCAAGTGGAGATTCGGAGCGTTAAGAGGGTAATAGTGGAAAAAGGAATGTCTTCAAATATAAACTACACAGAATCATTCGGTGAAACTTCTTTCTGATCTGTGCATTCAGCTAACAGAGTTAAACCATACTTTTGATTGAGCAGATCTGAACACTCTTTCTGTAGAAAATGCAACTGGACATTTGGAGCGCTAAGAGCGTAGTAGTGGAAAAAGGAATATATTCAAATATAAACTACACAGAAGCATTCTGTGAAACTTCTTTCTGATCTGAGCATTCAGCTAACAGTTAAACCATACTTTTGATTGAGCAGTTTTGAAACACTCTGTCTGTAGAAAATGCAACTGGACATTCGTAGCGCTAAGTGGGTAATAGTGGAAAAAAGAATATGTTCAAATATAAACTACAAAGAAGCATTGTATGAAACTTCTTTCTGTTCTGTGCATTCAACTAACAGAGTTGAACCTTATTTTTGATTGAGCCGTTCTGAAACACTCTTTCTGTAGAAACTGCAATTGGACATTCTGAGCGCTAAGAGGCCTATATTGGGAAAAAGAATGTCTACAAATAAAAACTACACAGAAGAATTGTGTGAAACTTCTTTCTGTTCTGTTTGTTCAACTAAAAGAGTTGAACCTTAGTTTTCATTGAGCCGTTCTGAAACACTATTTCTGTACAAAATGCAATGGAGATTCGGAGCGCTAAGAGGGTAATAGTGGAAAAAGGAATATATTCAAATATAAACTACACAGTAGCATTCTGTGAAAATTCTTTCTGTTCTGTGCATTCAGCTAACAGTGTTGAACCTTACTTTTGATTGAGCCGTTCTGAAACACTCTTTCTGTAGAAACTGCAATTGGACATGCTAAGCGCTAAGAGGCCTACATTGGGAAAAAGAATATCTTCAAATAAAAACTACACAGATGCACTCTGTGAAACTTATTTCTGATCTGTAAATTCAGTTAACAGAGATAAAACATATTTTTGATCGAGCAGTTATGAAACACGCTTTTTGTAGAAAATGCAAGTGGAGATTCGGAGCGCTAAGAGGGTAATAGTGGAAAAAGGAATGTCTTCAAATATAAACTACACAGAATCATTCGGTGAAACTTCTTTCTGATCTGTGCATTCAGCTAACAGAGTTAAACCATACTTTTGATTGAGCAGATCTGAACACTCTTTCTGTAGAAAATGCAACTGGACATTTGGAGCGCTAAGAGCGTAGTAGTGGAAAAAGGAATATATTCAAATATAAACTACACAGAAGCATTCTGTGAAACTTCTTTCTGATCTGAGCATTCAGCTAACAGTTAAACCATACTTTTGATTGAGCAGTTTTGAAACACTCTGTCTGTAGAAAATGCAACTGGACATTCGTAGCGCTAAGTGGGTAATAGTGGAAAAAAGAATATGTTCAAATATAAACTACAAAGAAGCATTGTATGAAACTTCTTTCTGTTCTGTGCATTCAACTAACAGAGTTGAACCTTATTTTTGATTGAGCCGTTCTGAAACACTCTTTCTGTAGAAACTGCAATTGGACATTCTGAGCGCTAAGAGGCCTATATTGGGAAAAAGAATGTCTACAAATAAAAACTACACAGAAGAATTGTGTGAAACTTCTTTCTGTTCTGTTTGTTCAACTAAAAGAGTTGAACCTTAGTTTTCATTGAGCCGTTCTGAAACACTATTTCTGTACAAAATGCAATGGAGATTCGGAGCGCTAAGAGGGTAATAGTGGAAAAAGGAATATATTCAAATATAAACTACACAGTAGCATTCTGTGAAAATTCTTTCTGTTCTGTGCATTCAGCTAACAGTGTTGAACCTTACTTTTGATTGAGCCGTTCTGAAACACTCTTTCTGTAGAAACTGCAATTGGACATGCTAAGCGCTAAGAGGCCTACATTGGGAAAAAGAATATCTTCAAATAAAAACTACACAGATGCACTCTGTGAAACTAATTTCTGATCTGTAAATTCAGTTAACAGAGATAAAACATATTTTTGATTGAGCAGTTATGAAACACGCTTTTTGTAGAAAATGCAAGTGGAGATTCGGAGCGCTAAGAGGGTAATAGTGGAAAAAGGAATGTCTTCAAATATAAACTACACAGAATCATTCGGTGAAACTTCTTTCTGATCTGTGCATTCAGCTAACAGAGTTAAACCATACTTTTGATTGAGCAGATCTGAACACTCTTTCTGTAGAAAATGCAACTGGACATTTGGAGCGCTAAGAGCGTAGTAGTGGAAAAAGGAATATATTCAAATATAAACTACACAGAAGCATTCTGTGAAACTTCTTTCTGATCTGAGCATTCAGCTAACAGAGTTAAACCATACTTTTGATTGAGCAGTTTTGAAACACTCTGTCTGTAGAAAATGCAACTGGGCATTCGTAGCGCTAAGTGGGTAATAGTGGAAAAAAGAATATGTTCAAATATAAACTACACAGAAGCATTGTATGAAACTTCTTTCTGTTCTGTGCATTCAACTAACAGAGTTGAACCTTACTTTTGATTGAGCCTTTCTGAAACACTCTTTCTGTAGAAACTGCAATTGGACATTCTGAGCGCTAAGAGGCCTATATTGGGAAAAATAATATCTTCAAATAAAAACTAAACAGAAGCATTTTGTGAAACTTATTTCTGATATGTTCATTAAGCTAACAGAGTTAAACCATACTTTTGATTGCGCAGTTCTGAACACTCTTTCTGTAGAAAATGCAAGTGGACATTCGGAGCGCTAAGAGGGCAATAGTGGAAAAAGGAATATATTCAAATATAAACTACACAGTAGCATTCTGTGAAAATTCTTTCTTTTCTGTGCATTCAACTAACAGAGTTGAACCTTACTTTTGATTGAGCCGTTCTGAAACACTCTTTCTGTAGAAACTGCAATTGGACACGCTAAGCGCTAAGAGGCCTACATTGGGAAAAAGAATATCTTCAAATAAAAACTACACAGATGCATTCTGTGAAAATTATTTCTGATCTGTAAATTCAGTTAAGAGAGATAAAACATATTTTTGATTGAGCAGTTATGAAACACTCTTTTGTAGAAAATGCAAGTGGAGATTCGGAGCGCTAAGAGGGTAATAGTGGAAAAAGGAATGTCTTCAAATATAAACTACACAGAATCATTCAGTGAAACTTCTTTCTGATCTGTGCATTCAGCTAACAGAGTTAAACCATACTTTTGATTGAGCAGATCTGAACACTCTTTCTGTTGAAAATGCAACTGGACATTTGGAGCGCTAAGAGTGTAGTAGTGGAAAAAGGAATATATTCAAATATAAACTACACAGAAGCATTCTGTGAAACTTCTTTCTGATCTGAGCATTCAGCTAACAGAGTTAAACCATACTTTTGATTGAGCAGTTTTGAAACACTCTGTCTGTAGTAAATGCAACTGGACATTCGTAGCGCTAAGTGGGTAATAGTGGAAAAAAGAATATGTTCAAATATAAACTACACAGAAACATTGTATGAAACTTCTTTCTGTTCTGTGCATTGAACTAACAGAGTTGAACCTTACTTTTGATTGAGCCGTTCTGAAACACTCTTTCTGTAGAAACTGCAATTGGACATTCTGAGTGCTAAGAGGCCTATATTGGGAAAAAGAATGTCTACAAATAAAAACTACACAGAAGAATTGTGTGAAACTTCTTTCTGTTCTGTTTGTTCAACTAAAAGAGTTGAACCTTAGTTTTGATTGAGCCGTTCTGAAACACTCTTTCTGTAGAAAATGCAATGGAGATTCGGAGCGCTAAGAGGGTAATAGTGGAAAAAGGAATATATTCAAATATAAACTACACAGTAGCATTCCGTGAAAATTCTTTCTGTTCTGTGCATTCAACTAACAGAGTTGAACCTTACTTTTGATTGAGCCGTTCTGAAACACTCTTTCTGTAGAAACTGCAATTGGACATGCTAAGCGCTAAGAGGCCTACATTGGGAAAAAGAATATCTTCAAATAAAAACTACACAGATGCATTCTGTGAAACTTATTTCTGATCTGTAAATTCAGTTAACAGAGATAAAACATATTTTTGATTGAGCAGTTATGAAACACGCTTTTTGTAGAAAATGCAAGTGGAGATTCGGAGCGCTAAGAGGGTAATAGTGGAAAAAGGAATGTCTTCAAATATAAACTACACAGAATCATTCGGTGAAACTTCTTTCTGATCTGTGCATTCAGCTAACAGAGTTAAACCATACTTTTGATTGAGCAGATCTGAACACTCTTTCTGTAGAAAATGCAACTGGACATTTTGAGCGCTAAGAGCGTAGTAGTGGAAAACGGAATATATTCAAATATAAACTACACAGAAGCATTCTGTGAAACTTCTTTCTGATCTGAGCATTCAGCTAACAGAGTTAAACCATACTTTTGATTGAGCAGTTTTGAAACACTCTGTCTGTAGAAAATGCAACTGGAAATTCGTAGCGCTAGGTGGGTAATAGTGGAAAAAAAAATATGTTCAAATATAAACTACACAGAAGCATTGTATGAAACTTCTTTCTGTTCTGTGCATTCAACTAACAGAGTTGAAACTTACTTTTGATTGAGCCTTTCTGAAACACTCTTTCTGTAGAAACTGCAATTGGACATTCTGAGCGCTAAGAGGCCTATAATGGGAAAAATAATATCTTCAAATAAAAACTACACAGAAGCATTGTGTGAAACTTATTTCTGATATGTTCATTAAGCTAACAGAGTTAAACCATACTTTTGATTGCGCAGTTCTGAACACTCTTTCTGTAGAAAATGCAAGTGTACATTCGGAACGCTAAGAGGGTAATAGTGGAAAAAGGAATATATTCAAATATAAACTACACAGTATCATTCTGTGAAAATTCTTTCTGTTCTGTGCATTCAACTAACAGAGTTGAACCTTACTTTTGATTGAGCCGTTCTGAAACACTCTTTCTGTAGAAACTGCAATTGGACATGCTAAGCGCTAAGAGGCCTACATTGGGAAAAAGAATATCTTCAAATAAAAACTACACAGATGCATTCTGTGAAACTTATTTCTGATCTGTAAATTCAGTTAACAGAGATAAAACATATTTTTGATTGAGCAGTTATGAAACACTCTTTTTGTAGAAAATGCAAGTGGAGATTCGGAGCGCTAAGAGGGTAATAGTGGAAAAAGGAATGTCTTCAAATATAAACTACACAGAATCATTTGGTGAAACTTCTTTCTGATCTGTGCATTCAGCTAACAGAGTTAAACCATACTTTTGATTGAGCAGATCTGAACACTCTTTCTGTAGAAAATGCAACTGGACATTTGGAGCGCTAAGAGCGTAGTAGTGGAAAAAGGAATATATTCAAATATAAACTACACAGAAGCATTCTGTGAAACTTCTTTCTGATCTGAGCATTCAGCTAACAGTTAAACCATACTTTTGATTGAGCAGTTTTGAAACACTCTGTCTGTAGAAAATGCAACTGCACATTCGTAGCGCTAAGTGGGTAATAGTGGAAAAAAGAATATGTTCAAATATAAACTACACAGAAGCATTGTATGAAACTTCTTTCTGTTCTGTGCATTCAACTAACAGAGTTGAACCTTACTTTTGATTGAGCCGTTCTGAAACACTCTTTCTGTAGAAACTGCAATTGGACATTCTGAGCGCTAAGAGGACTATATTGGGAAAAAGAATGTCTACAAATAAAAACTACAGAGAAGAATTGTGTGAAACTTCTTTCTGTTCTGTTTGTTCAACTAAAAGAGTTGAACCTTAGTTTTGATTGAGCCGTTCTGAAACACTCTTTCTGTAGAAAATGCAATAGAGATTCGGAGCGCTAAGACGGTAATAGTGGAAAAAGGAATATATTCAAATATAAACTACACAGTAGCATTCTGTGAAAATTCTTTCTGTTCTGTGCATTCAGCTAACAGAGTTGAACCTTACTTTTGATTGAGCCGTTCTGAAACACTCTTTCTGTAGAAACTGCAATTGGACATGCTAAGCGCTAAGAGGCCTACATTGGGAAAAAGAATATCTTCAAATAAAAACTACACAGATGCATTCTGTGAAACTTATTTCTGATCTGTAAATTCAGTTAACAGAGATAAAACATATTTTTGATTGAGCAGTTATGAAACACGCTTTTTGTAGAAAATGCAAGTGGAGATTCGGAGCGCTAAGAGGGTAATAGTGGAAAAAGGAATGTCTTCAAATATAAACTACACAGAATCATTCGGTGAAACTTCTTTCTGATCTGTGCATTCAGCTAACAGAGTTAAACCATACTTTTGATTGAGCAGATCTGAACACTCTTTCTGTAGAAAATGCAACTGGACATTTGGAGCGCTAAGAGCGTAGTAGTGGAAAAAGGAATATATTCAAATATAAACTACACAGAAGCATTCTGTGAAAGTTCTTTCTGATCTGAGCATTCAGCTAACAGAGTTAAACCATACTTTTGATTGAGCAGTTTTGAAACACTCTGTCTGTAGAAAATGCAACTGGACATTCGTAGCGCTAAGTGGGTAATAGTGGAAAAAAGAATATGTTCAAATATAAACTACACAGAAGCATTGTATGAAACTTCTTTCTGTTCTGTGCATTCAACTAACAGAGTTGAACCTTACTTTTGATTGAGCCTTTCTGAAACACTCTTTCTGTAGAAACTGCAATTGGACATTCTGAGCGCTAAGAGGCCTATAATGGGAAAAATAACATCTTCAAATAAAAACTACACAGAAGCATTGTGTGAAACTTATTTCTGATATGTTCATTAAGCTAACAGAGTTAAACCATACTTTTGATTGCGCAGTTCTGAACACTCTTTCTGTAGAAAATGCAAGTGGACATTCGGAGCGCTAAGAGGGTAATAGTGGAAAAAGGAATATATTCAAATATAAACTACACAGTAGCATTCTGTGAAAATTCTTTCTGTTCTGTGCATTCAACTAACAGAGTTGAACCTTGCTTTTGATTGAGCCGTTCTGAAACACTCTTTCTGTAGAAAGTGCAATTGGACACACTAAGCGCTAAGAGGCCTACATTGGGAAAAAGGATATCTTCAAATAAAAACTACACAGATGCATTCTGTGAAACTTATTTCTGATCTGTAAATTCAGTTAACAGAGATAAAACATATTTTTGATTGAGCAGTTATGAAACACTCTTTTTGTAGAAAATGCAAGTGGAGATTCGGAGCACTAAGAGGGTAATAGTGGAAAAAGGAATGTCTTCAAATATAAACTACACAGAATCATTCGGTGAAACTTCTTTCTGATCTGTGCATTCAGCTAACAGAGTTAAACCATACTTTTGATTGAGCAGATCTGAACACTCTTTCTGTAGAAAATGCAACTGGACATTTGGAGCGCTAAGAGCGTAGTAGTGGAAAAAGGAATATATTCAAATATAAACTACACAGAAGCATTCTGTGAAACTTCTTTCTGATCTGAGCATTCAGCTAACAGTTAAACCATACTTTTGATTGAGCAGTTTTGAAACACTCTGTCTGTAGAAAATGCAACTGGACATTCGTAGCGCTAAGTGGGTAATAGTGGAAAAAAGAATATGTTCAAATATAAACTACAAAGAAGCATTGTATGAAACTTCTTTCTGTTCTGTGCATTCAACTAACAGAGTTGAACCTTACTTTTGATTGAGCCGTTCTGAAACACTCTTTCTGTAGAAACTGCAATTGGACATGCTAAGCGCTAAGAGGCCTACATTGGGAAAAAGAATATCTTCAAATAAAAACTACACAGATGCATTCTGTGAAACTTATTTCTGATCTGTAAATTCAGTTAACAGAGATAAAACATATTTTTGATTGAGCAGTTATGAAACACTCTTTTTGTAGAAAATGCAATGGAGATTCGGAGCGCTAAGAGGGTAATAGTGGAAAAAGGAATATATTCAAATATAAACTACACAGTAGCATTCCGTGAAAATTCTTTCTGTTCTGTGCATTCAACTAACAGAGTTGAACCTTACTTTTGATTGAGCCGTTCTGAAACACTCTTTCTGTAGAAACTGCAATTGGACATGCTAAGCGCTAAGAGGCCTACATTGGGAAAAAGAATATCTTCAAATAAAAACTACACAGAAGCATTGTGTGAAACTTATTTCTGATATGTTCATTAAGCTAACAGAGTTAAACCATACTTTTGATTGCGCAGTTCTGAACACTCTTTCTGTAGAAAATGCAAGTGGACATTCGGAGCGCTAAGAGGGTAATAGTGGAAAAAGGAATATATTCAAATATAAACTACACAGTAGCATTCTGTGAAAATTCTTTCTGTTCTGTGCATTCAACTAACAGAGTTGAACCTTGCTTTTGATTGAGCCGTTCTGAAACACTCTTTCTGTAGAAAGTGCAATTGGACATGCTAAGCGCTAAGAGGCCTACATTGGGAAAAAGGATATCTTCAAATAAAAACTACACAGATGCATTCTGTGAAACTTATTTCTGATCTGTAAATTCAGTTAACAGAGATAAAACATATTTTTGATTGAGCAGTTATGAAACACTCTTTTTGTAGAAAATGCAAGTGGAGATTCGGAGCGCTAAGTGGGTAATAGTGGAAAAAGGAATGTCTTCAAATATAAACTACACAGAATCATTCGGTGAAACTTCTTTCTGATCTGTGCATTCAGCTAACAGAGTTAAACCATACTTTTGATTGAGCAGATCTGAACACTCTTTCTGTAGAAAATGCAACTGGACATTTGGAGCGGTAAGAGCGTAGTAGTGGAATAAGGAATATATTCAAATATAAACTACACAGAAGCATTCTGTGAAACTTCTTTCTGATCTGAGCATTCAGCTAACAGAGTTAAACCATACTTTTGATTGAGCAGTTTTGAAACACTCTGTCTGTAGAAAATGCAACTGGACATTCGTAGCGCTAAGTGGGTAATAGTGGAAAAAAGAATATGTTCAAATATAAACTACACAGAAGCATTGTATGAAACTTCTTTCTGTTCTGTGCATTCAACTAACAGAGTTGAACCTTACTTTTGATTGAGCCTTTCTGAAACACTCTTTCTGTAGAAACTGCAATTGGACATTCTGAGCGCTAAGAGGCCTATATTGGGAAAAAGAATGTCTACAAATAAAAACTACACAGAAGAATTGTGTGAAACTTCTTTCTGTTCTGTTTGTTCAACTAAAAGAGTTGAACCTTAGTTTTGATTGAGCCGTTCTGAAACACACTTTCTGTAGAAAATGCAAGTGGAGATTCGGAGCGCTAAGAGGGTAATAGTGGAAAAAGGAATGTCTCCAAATATAAACTACAAAGAATCATTCTGTGAAACTTCTTTCTGATCTGTGCATTCAGCTAACAGAGTTAAACCATACTTTTGATTGAGCAGATCTGAACACTCTTTCTGTAGAAAATGCAACTGGACATTTGGAGCACTAAGAGAGTAGTAGTGGAAAAAGGAATATATTCAAATATAAACTACACAGAATCATTCTGTGAAACTTCTTTCTGATCTGTGCATTCAGCTAACAGAGTTAAACCATACTTTTGATTGAGCAGTTTTGAAACACTCTGTCTGTAGAAAATGCAACTGGACATTCGTAGCGCTAAGTGGGTAATAGTGGAAAAAAGAATATGTTCAAATATAAACTACACAGAAGCATTGTATGAAACTTCTTTCTGTTCTCTGCATTCAACTAACAGAGTTGAACCTTACTTTTGATTGAGCCTTTCTGAAACACTCTTTCTGTAGAAACTGCAATTGGACATTCTGAGCGCTAAGAGGCCTATATTGGGAAAAATAATATCTTCAAATAAAAACTACACAGAAGCATTGTGTGAAACTTATTTCTGATATGTTCATTAAGCTAACAGAGTTAAACCATACTTTTCATTGCGCAGTTCTGAACTCTCTTTCTGTAGAAAATGCAAGTGGACATTCGGAGCGCTAAGAGGGTAATAGTGGAAAAAGGAATATATTCAAATATAAACTACACAGTAGCATTCTGTGAAAATACTTTCTGTTCTGTGCATTCAACTAACAGAGTTGAACCTTACTTTTGATTGAGCCGTTCTGAAACACTCTTTCTGTAGAAACTGCAATTGGACATGCTAAGCGCTAAGAGGCCTACATTTTGAAAAAGAATATCTTCAAATAAAAACTAAACAGATGCATTCTGTGAAACTTATTTCTGATCTGTAAATTCAGTTAACAGAGATAAAACATATTTTTGATTGAGCAGTTATGAAACACTCTTTTTGTAGAAAATGCAAGTGGAGATTCGGAGCGCTAAGTGGGTAATAGTGGGAAAAGGAATGTCTTCAAATATAAACTACACAGAATCATTCGGTGAAACTTCTTTCTGATCTGTGCATTCAGCTAACAGAGTTAAACCATACTTTTGATTGAGCAGATCTGAACACTCTTTCTGTAGAAAATGCAACTGGACATTTGGAGCGGTAAGAGCGTAGTAGTGGAAAAAGGAATATATTCAAATATAAACTACACAAAAGCATTCTGTGAAACTTCTTTCTGATCTGAGCATTCAGCTAACAGAGTTAAACCATACTTTTGATTGAGCAGTTTTGAAACCCTCTGTCTGTAGAAAATGCAACTGGACATTCGTAGCGCTAAGTGGGTAATAGTGGAAAAAAGAATATCTTCAAATATAAACTACACAGAAGCATTGTATGAAACTACTTTCTGTTCTCTGCATTCAACTAACAGAGTTGAACCTTACTTTTGATTGAGCCTTTCTGAAACACTCTTTCTGTAGAAACTGCAATTGGACATTCTGAGCGCTAAGAGGCCTCTATTGGGAAAAATAATATCTTCAAATAAAAACTACACAGAAGCATTGTGTGAAACTTATTTCTGATATGTTCATTAAGCTAACAGAGTTAAACCATACTTTTGATTGCGCAGTTCTGAACTCTCTTTCTGTAGAAAATGCAAGTGGACATTCGGAGCGCTAAGAGGGTAATAGTGGAAAAAGGAATATATTCAAATATAAACTACACATTAGCATTCTGTGAAAATACTTTCTGTTCTGTGCATTCAACTAACAGAGTTGAACCTTACTTTTGATTGAGCCGTTCTGAAACACTCTTTCTGTAGAAACTGCAATTGGACATGCTAAGCGCTAAGAGGCCTACATTTTGAAAAAGAATATCTTCAAATAAAAACTACACAGATGCATTCTGTGAAACTTATTTCTGATCTGTAAATTCAGTTAACAGAGATAAAACATATTTTTGATTGAGCAGTTATGAAACACTCTTTTTGTAGAAAATGCAAGTGGAGATTCGGAGCGCTAAGGGGGTAATAGTGGAAAAAGGAATGTCTTCAAATATAAACTACACAGAATCATTCGGTGAAACTTCTTTCTGATCTGTGCATTCAGCTAACACAGTTAAACCATACTTTTGATTGAGCAGATCTGAACACTCTTTCTGTAGAAAATGCAACTGGACATTTGGAGCGGTAAGAGCGTAGTAGTGGAAAAAGGAATATATTCAAATATAAACTACACAGAAGCATTCTGTGAAACTTCTTTCTGATCTGAGCATTCAGCTAACAGAGTTAAACCATACTTTTGATTGAGCAGTTTTGAAACACTCTGTCTGTAGAAAATGCAACTGGACATTCGTAGCGCTAAGTGGGTAATAGTGGAAAAAAGAATATGTTCAAATATAAACTACACAGAAGCATTGTATGAAACTTCTTTCTGTTCTGTGCATTCAACTAACAGAGTTGAACCTTACTTTTGATTGAGCCTTTCTGAAACACTCTTTCTGTAGAAACTGCAATTGGACATTCTGAGCGCTAAGAGGCCTATATTGGGAAAAAGAATGTCTACAAATAAAAACTACACAGAAGAATTGTGTGAAACTTCTTTCTGTTCTGTTTGTTCAACTAAAAGAGTTGAACCTTAGTTTTGATTCAGCCGTTCTGAAACACACTTTCTGTAGAAAATGCAAGTGGAGATTCGGAGCGCTAAGAGGGTAATAGTGGAAAAAGGAATGTCTCCAAATATAAACTACAAAGAATCATTCTGTGAAACTTCTTTCTGATCTGTGCATTCAGCTAACAGAGTTAAACCATACTTTTGATTGAGCAGATCTGAACACTCTTTCTGTAGAAAATGCAACTGGACATTTGGAGCACTAAGAGAGTAGTAGTGGAAAAAGGAATATATTCAAATATAAACTACACAGAATCATTCTGTGAAACTTCTTTCTGATCTGTGCATTCAGCTAACAGAGTTAAACCATACTTTTGATTGAGCAGTTTTGAAACACTCTGTCTGTAGAAAATGCAACTGGACATTCGTAGCGCTAAGTGGGTAATAGTGGAAAAAAGAATATGTTCAAATATAAACTACACAGAAGCATTGTATGAAACTTCTTTCTGTTCTCTGCATTCAACTAACAGAGTTGAACCTTACTTTTGATTGAGCCTTTCTGAAACACTCTTTCTGTAGAAACTGCAATTGGACATTCTGAGCGCTAAGAGGCCTATATTGGGAAAAATAATATCTTCAAATAAAAACTACACAGAAGCATTGTGTGAAACTTATTTCTGATATGTTCATTAAGCTAACAGAGTTAAACCATACTTTTGATTGCGCAGTTCTGAACTCTCTTTCTGTAGAAAATGCAAGTGGACATTCGGAGCGCTAAGAGGGTAATAGTGGAAAAAGGAATATATTCAATTATAAACTACACAGTAGCATTCTGTGAAAATTCTTTCTGTTCTGTGCATTCAACTAACAGAGTTGAACCTTACTTTTGATTGAGCCATTCTGAAACACTCTTTCTGTAGAAACTGCAATTGGACATGCTAAGCGCTAAGAGGCCTACATTTTGAAAAAGAATATCTTCAAATAAAAACTACACAGATGCATTCTGTGAAACTTATTTCTGATCTGTAAATTCAGTTAACAGAGATAAAACATATTTTTGATTGAGCAGTTATGAAACACTCTTTTTGTAGAAAATGCAAGTGGAGATTCGGAGCGCTAGGTGGGTAATAGTGGAAAAAGGAATGTCTTCAAATATAAACTACACAGAATCATTCGTTGAAACTTCTTTCTGATCTGTGCATTCAGCTAACAGAGTTAAACCATACTTTTGATTGAGCAGATCTGAACACTCTTTCTGTAGAAAATGCAACTGGACATTTGGAGCGCTAAGAGCGTAGTAGTAAAAAAAGGAATATATTCAAATATAAACTACACAGAAGCATTCTGTGAAACTTCTTTCTGATCTGAGCATTCAGCTAACAGAGTTAAACCATACTTTTGATTGAGCAGTTTTGAAACACTCTGTCTGTAGAAAATGCAACTGGACATTCGTAGCGCTAAGTGGGTAATAGTGGAAAAAAGAATATGTTCAAATATAAACTACACAGAAGCATTGTATGAAACTTCTTTCTGTTCTGTGCATTCAACTAACAGAGTTGAACCTTACTTTTGATTGAGCCGTTCTGAAACACTCTTTCTGTAGAAACTGCAATTGGACATTCTGAGCGCTAAGAGGCCTATATTGGGAAAAAGAATGTCTACAAATAAAAACTACACAGAAAATTGTGTGAAACAACTTTCTGTTCTGTTTGTTCAACTAAAAGAGTTGAACCTTAGTTTTGATTGAGCCGTTCTGAAACACTCTTTCTGTAGAAAATGCAAGTGGACATTCGGAGCGCTAAGAGGGTAATAGTGGAAAAAGGAATATATTCAAATATAAACTACACAGTAGCATTCTGTGAAAATTCTTTCTGTTCTGTGCATTCAACTAACAGAGTTGAACCTTACTTTTGATTGAGCCGTTCTGAAACACTCTTTCTGTAGAAACTGCAATTGGACATGCTAAGCGCTAAGAGGCCTACATTGGGAAAAAGAATATCTTCAAATAAAAACTACACAGATGCATTCTGTGAAACTTATTTCTGATCTGTAAATTCAGTTAACAGACAAAAAACATATTTTTGATTGAGCAGTTATGAAACACTCTTTTTGTAGAAAATGCAAGTGGAGATTCGGAGCGCTAAGAGGGTAATAGTGGAAAAAGGAATGTCTTCAAATATAAACTACACAGAATCATTCGGTGTAACTTCTTTCTGATCTGTGCATTCTGCTAACAGAGTTAAACCATACTTTTGATTGAGCAGATCTGAACACTCTTTCTGTAGAAAATGCAACTGGACATTTGGAGCGCTAAGAGAGTAGTAGTGGAAAAAGGAATATATTCAAATATAAACTACACAGAATCATTCTGTGAAACTTCTTTCTGATCTGAGCATTCAGCTAACAGAGTTAAACCATACTTTTGATTGAGCAGTTTTGAAACACTCTGTCTGTAGAAAATGCAACTGGACATTCGGAGTGCTAAGTGGGTAATAGTGGAAAAAAGAATATGTTCAAATATAAACTACACAGAAGCATTGTATGAAACTTCTTTCTGTTCTGTGCATTCAACTAACAGAGTTGAACCTTACTTTTGATTGAGCCTTTCTGAAACACTCTTTCTGTAGAAACTGCAATTGGACATTCTGAGCGCTAAGAGGCCTATTTTGGGAAAAATAATATCTTCAAATAAAAACTACACAGAAGCATTGTGTGAAACTTATTTCTGATATGTTCATTAAGCTAACAGAGTTAAACCATACTTTTGATTGCGCAGTTCTGAACTCTCTTTCTGTAGAAAATGCAAGTGGACATTCGGAGCGCTAAGAGGGTAATAGTGGAAAAAGGAATATATTCAAATATAAACTACACAGTAGCATTCTGTGAAAATTCTTTCTGTTCTGTGCATTCAACTAACAGAGTTGAACCTTACTTTTGATTGAGCCGTTCTGAAACACTCTTTCTGTAGAAACTGCAATTGGACATGCTAGGCGCTAAGAGGCCTACATTGGGAAAAAGAATATCTTCAAATAAAAACTACACAGATGCACTCTGTGAAACTTATTTCTGATCTGTAAATTCAGTTAACAGAGATAAAACATATTTTTGATTGAGCAGTTATGAAACACGCTTTTTGTAGAAAATGCAAGTGGAGATTCGGAGCGCTAAGAGGGTAATAGTGGAAAAAGGAATGTCTCCAAATATAAACTACAAAGAATCATTCTGTGAAACTTCTTTCTGATCTGTGCATTCAGCTAACAGAGTTAAACCATACTTTTGATTGAGCAGATCTGAACACTCTTTCTGTAGAAAATGCAACTGGACATTTGGAGCACTAAGAGAGTAGTAGTGGAAAAAGGAATATATTCAAATATAAACTACACAGAATCATTCTGTGAAACTTCTTTCTGATCTGTGCATTCAGCTAACAGAGTTAAACCATACTTTTGATTGAGCAGTTTTGAAACACTCTGTCTGTAGAAAATGCAACTGGACATTCGTAGCGCTAAGTGGGTAATAGTGGAAAAAAGAATATGTTCAAATATAAACTACACAGAAGCATTGTATGAAACTTCTTTCTGTTCTCTGCATTCAACTAACAGAGTTGAACCTTACTTTTGATTGAGCCTTTCTGAAACACTCTTTCTGTAGAAACTGCAATTGGACATTCTGAGCGCTAAGAGGCCTATATTGGGAAAAATAATATCTTCAAATAAAAACTACACAGAAGCATTGTGTGAAACTTATTTCTGATATGTTCATTAAGCTAACAGAGTTAAACCATACTTTTCATTGCGCAGTTCTGAACTCTCTTTCTGTAGAAAATGCAAGTGGACATTCGGAGCGCTAAGAGGGTAATAGTGGAAAAAGGAATATATTCAAATATAAACTACACAGTAGCATTCTGTGAAAATACTTTCTGTTCTGTGCATTCAACTAACAGAGTTGAACCTTACTTTTGATTGAGCCGTTCTGAAACACTCTTTCTGTAGAAACTGCAATTGGACATGCTAAGCGCTAAGAGGCCTACATTTTGAAAAAGAATATCTTCAAATAAAAACTAAACAGATGCATTCTGTGAAACTTATTTCTGATCTGTAAATTCAGTTAACAGAGATAAAACATATTTTTGATTGAGCAGTTATGAAACACTCTTTTTGTAGAAAATGCAAGTGGAGATTCGGAGCGCTAAGTGGGTAATAGTGGGAAAAGGAATGTCTTCAAATATAAACTACACAGAATCATTCGGTGAAACTTCTTTCTGATCTGTGCATTCAGCTAACAGAGTTAAACCATACTTTTGATTGAGCAGATCTGAACACTCTTTCTGTAGAAAATGCAACTGGACATTTGGAGCGGTAAGAGCGTAGTAGTGGAAAAAGGAATATATTCAAATATAAACTACACAGAAGCATTCTGTGAAACTTCTTTCTGATCTGAGCATTCAGCTAACAGAGTTAAACCATACTTTTGATTGAGCAGTTTTGAAACCCTCTGTCTGTAGAAAATGCAACTGGACATTCGTAGCGCTAAGTGGGTAATAGTGGAAAAAAGAATATCTTCAAATATAAACTACACAGAAGCATTGTATGAAACTACTTTCTGTTCTCTGCATTCAACTAACAGAGTTGAACCTTACTTTTGATTGAGCCTTTCTGAAACACTCTTTCTGTAGAAACTGCAATTGGACATTCTGAGCGCTAAGAGGCCTCTATTGGGAAAAATAATATCTTCAAATAAAAACTACACAGAAGCATTGTGTGAAACTTATTTCTGATATGTTCATTAAGCTAACAGAGTTAAACCATACTTTTGATTGCGCAGTTCTGAACTCTCTTTCTGTAGAAAATGCAAGTGGACATTCGGAGCGCTAAGAGGGTAATAGTGGAAAAAGGAATATATTCAAATATAAACTACACATTAGCATTCTGTGAAAATACTTTCTGTTCTGTGCATTCAACTAACAGAGTTGAACCTTACTTTTGATTGAGCCGTTCTGAAACACTCTTTCTGTAGAAACTGCAATTGGACATGCTAAGCGCTAAGAGGCCTACATTTTGAAAAAGAATATCTTCAAATAAAAACTACACAGATGCATTCTGTGAAACTTATTTCTGATCTGTAAATTCAGTTAACAGAGATAAAACATATTTTTGATTGAGCAGTTATGAAACACTCTTTTTGTAGAAAATGCAAGTGGAGATTCGGAGCGCTAAGGGGGTAATAGTGGAAAAAGGAATGTCTTCAAATATAAACTACACAGAATCATTCGGTGAAACTTCTTTCTGATCTGTGCATTCAGCTAACACAGTTAAACCATACTTTTGATTGAGCAGATCTGAACACTCTTTCTGTAGAAAATGCAACTGGACATTTGGAGCGGTAAGAGCGTAGTAGTGGAAAAAGGAATATATTCAAATATAAACTACACAGAAGCATTCTGTGAAACTTCTTTCTGATCTGAGCATTCAGCTAACAGAGTTAAACCATACTTTTGATTGAGCAGTTTTGAAACACTCTGTCTGTAGAAAATGCAACTGGACATTCGTAGCGCTAAGTGGGTAATAGTGGAAAAAAGAATATGTTCAAATATAAACTACACAGAAGCATTGTATGAAACTTCTTTCTGTTCTGTGCATTCAACTAACAGAGTTGAACCTTACTTTTGATTGAGCCTTTCTGAAACACTCTTTCTGTAGAAACTGCAATTGGACATTCTGAGCGCTAAGAGGCCTATATTGGGAAAAAGAATGTCTACAAATAAAAACTACACAGAAGAATTGTGTGAAACTTCTTTCTGTTCTGTTTGTTCAACTAAAAGAGTTGAACCTTAGTTTTGATTCAGCCGTTCTGAAACACACTTTCTGTAGAAAATGCAAGTGGAGATTCGGAGCGCTAAGAGGGTAATAGTGGAAAAAGGAATGTCTCCAAATATAAACTACAAAGAATCATTCTGTGAAACTTCTTTCTGATCTGTGCATTCAGCTAACAGAGTTAAACCATACTTTTGATTGAGCAGATCTGAACACTCTTTCTGTAGAAAATGCAACTGGACATTTGGAGCACTAAGAGAGTAGTAGTGGAAAAAGGAATATATTCAAATATAAACTACACAGAATCATTCTGTGAAACTTCTTTCTGATCTGTGCATTCAGCTAACAGAGTTAAACCATACTTTTGATTGAGCAGTTTTGAAACACTCTGTCTGTAGAAAATGCAACTGGACATTCGTAGCGCTAAGTGGGTAATAGTGGAAAAAAGAATATGTTCAAATATAAACTACACAGAAGCATTGTATGAAACTTCTTTCTGTTCTCTGCATTCAACTAACAGAGTTGAACCTTACTTTTGATTGAGCCTTTCTGAAACACTCTTTCTGTAGAAACTGCAATTGGACATTCTGAGCGCTAAGAGGCCTATATTGGGAAAAATAATATCTTCAAATAAAAACTACACAGAAGCATTGTGTGAAACTTATTTCTGATATGTTCATTAAGCTAACAGAGTTAAACCATACTTTTGATTGCGCAGTTCTGAACTCTCTTTCTGTAGAAAATGCAAGTGGACATTCGGAGCGCTAAGAGGGTAATAGTGGAAAAAGGAATATATTCAATTATAAACTACACAGTAGCATTCTGTGAAAATTCTTTCTGTTCTGTGCATTCAACTAACAGAGTTGAACCTTACTTTTGATTGAGCCATTCTGAAACACTCTTTCTGTAGAAACTGCAATTGGACATGCTAAGCGCTAAGAGGCCTACATTTTGAAAAAGAATATCTTCAAATAAAAACTACACAGATGCATTCTGTGAAACTTATTTCTGATCTGTAAATTCAGTTAACAGAGATAAAACATATTTTTGATTGAGCAGTTATGAAACACTCTTTTTGTAGAAAATGCAAGTGGAGATTCGGAGCGCTAGGTGGGTAATAGTGGAAAAAGGAATGTCTTCAAATATAAACTACACAGAATCATTCGTTGAAACTTCTTTCTGATCTGTGCATTCAGCTAACAGAGTTAAACCATACTTTTGATTGAGCAGATCTGAACACTCTTTCTGTAGAAAATGCAACTGGACATTTGGAGCGCTAAGAGCGTAGTAGTAAAAAAAGGAATATATTCAAATATAAACTACACAGAAGCATTCTGTGAAACTTCTTTCTGATCTGAGCATTCAGCTAACAGAGTTAAACCATACTTTTGATTGAGCAGTTTTGAAACACTCTGTCTGTAGAAAATGCAACTGGACATTCGTAGCGCTAAGTGGGTAATAGTGGAAAAAAGAATATGTTCAAATATAAACTACACAGAAGCATTGTATGAAACTTCTTTCTGTTCTGTGCATTCAACTAACAGAGTTGAACCTTACTTTTGATTGAGCCGTTCTGAAACACTCTTTCTGTAGAAACTGCAATTGGACATTCTGAGCGCTAAGAGGCCTATATTGGGAAAAAGAATGTCTACAAATAAAAACTACACAGAAAATTGTGTGAAACAACTTTCTGTTCTGTTTGTTCAACTAAAAGAGTTGAACCTTAGTTTTGATTGAGCCGTTCTGAAACACTCTTTCTGTAGAAAATGCAAGTGGACATTCGGAGCGCTAAGAGGGTAATAGTGGAAAAAGGAATATATTCAAATATAAACTACACAGTAGCATTCTGTGAAAATTCTTTCTGTTCTGTGCATTCAACTAACAGAGTTGAACCTTACTTTTGATTGAGCCGTTCTGAAACACTCTTTCTGTAGAAACTGCAATTGGACATGCTAAGCGCTAAGAGGCCTACATTGGGAAAAAGAATATCTTCAAATAAAAACTACACAGATGCATTCTGTGAAACTTATTTCTGATCTGTAAATTCAGTTAACAGACAAAAAACATATTTTTGATTGAGCAGTTATGAAACACTCTTTTTGTAGAAAATGCAAGTGGAGATTCGGAGCGCTAAGAGGGTAATAGTGGAAAAAGGAATGTCTTCAAATATAAACTACACAGAATCATTCGGTGTAACTTCTTTCTGATCTGTGCATTCTGCTAACAGAGTTAAACCATACTTTTGATTGAGCAGATCTGAACACTCTTTCTGTAGAAAATGCAACTGGACATTTGGAGCGCTAAGAGAGTAGTAGTGGAAAAAGGAATATATTCAAATATAAACTACACAGAAGCATTCTGTGAAACTTCTTTCTGATCTGAGCATTCAGCTAACAGAGTTAAACCATACTTTTGATTGAGCAGTTTTGAAACACTCTGTCTGTAGAAAATGCAACTGGACATTCGGAGCGCTAAGTGGGTAATAGTGGAAAAAAGAATATGTTCAAATATAAACTACACAGAAGCATTGTATGAAACTTCTTTCTGTTCTGTGCATTCAACTAACAGAGTTGAACCTTACTTTTGATTGAGCCTTTCTGAAACACTCTTTCTGTAGAAACTGCAATTGGACATTCTGAGCGCTAAGAGGCCTATTTTGGGAAAAATAATATCTTCAAATAAAAACTACACAGAAGCATTGTGTGAAACTTATTTCTGATATGTTCATTAAGCTAACAGAGTTAAACCATACTTTTGATTGCGCAGTTCTGAACTCTCTTTCTGTAGAAAATGCAAGTGGACATTCGGAGCGCTAAGAGGGTAATAGTGGAAAAAGGAATATATTCAAATATAAACTACACAGTAGCATTCTGTGAAAATTCTTTCTGTTCTGTGCATTCAACTAACAGAGTTGAACCTTACTTTTGATTGAGCCGTTCTGAAACACTCTTTCTGTAGAAACTGCAATTGGACATGCTAGGCGCTAAGAGGCCTACATTGGGAAAAAGAATATCTTCAAATAAAAACTACACAGATGCATTCTGTGAAACTTATTTCTGATCTGTAAATTCAGTTAACAGACATAAAACATATTTTTGATTGAGCAGTTATGAAACACTCTTTTTGTAGAAAATGCAAGTGGAGATTCGGAGCGCTAAGAGGGTAATAGTGGAAAAAGGAATGTCTTCAAATATAAACTAGACAGAATCATTCGGTGAAACTTCTTTCTGATCTGTGCATTCAGCTAACAGAGTTAAACCATACTTTGATTGAGCAGATCTGAACACTCTTTCTGTAGAAAATGCAACTGGACATTTGGAGCGCTAAGAGCGTAGTAGTGGAAAAAGGAATATATTCAAATATAAACTACACAGAAGCATTCTGTGAAACTTCTTTCTGATCTGAGCATTCAGCTAACAGAGTTAAACCATACTTTTGATTGAGCAGTTTTGAAACACTCTGTCTGTAGAAAATGCAACTGGACATTCGTAGCGCTAAGTGGGTAATAGTGGAAAAAACAATATGTTCAAATATAAACTACACAGAAGCATTGTATGAAACTTCTTTCTGTTCTGTGCATTCAACTAACAGAGTTGAACCTTACTTTTGATTGAGCCGTTCTGAAACACTCTTTCTGTAGAAACTGCAATTGGACATTCTGAGCGCTAAGAGGCCTATATTGGGAAAAAGAATGTCTACAAATAAAAACTACATGGAAGAATTGTGTGAAACTTCTTTCTGTTCTGTTTGTTCAACTAAAAGAGTTGAACCTTAGTTTTGATTGAGCCGTTCTGAAACACTCTTTCTGTAGAAAATGCAAGTGGAGATTCGGAGCGCTAAGAGGGTAATAGTGGAAAAAGGAATGTCTCCAAATATAAACTACACAGAATCATTCTGTGAAACTTCTTTCTGATCTGTGCATTCAGCTAACAGAGTTAAACCATACTTTTGATTGAGCAGATCTGAACTCTCTTTCTGTAGAAAATGCAACTGGACATTTGGAGCGCTAAGAGAGTAGTAGTGGAAAAAGGAATATATTCAAATATAAACTACACAGAAGCATTCTGTGAAACTTCTTTCTGATCTGAGCATTCAGCTAACAGATTTAAACCATACTTTTGATTGAGCAGTTTTGAAACACTCTGTCTGTAGAAAATGCAACTGGACATTCGTAGCGCTAAGTGGGTAATAGTGGAAAAAAGACTATGTTCAAATATAAACTACACGGAAGCATTGTATGAAACTTCTTTCTGTTCTGTGCATTCAACTAACAGAGTTGAACCTTACTTTTGATTGAGCCTTTCTGAAACACTCTTTCTGTAGAAACTGCAATTGGACATTCTGAGCGCTAAGAGGCCTCTATTGGGAAAAATAATATCTTCAAATAAAAACTACACAGAAGCATTGTGTGAAACTTATTTCTGATATGTTCATTAAGCTCACAGAGTTAAACCATACTTTTGATTGAGCAGATCTGAACTCTCTTTCTGTAGAAAATGCAACTGGACATTTGGAGCGCTAAGAGAGTAGTAGTGGAAAAAGGAATATATTCAAATATAAACTACACAGAAGCATTCTGTGAAACTTCTTTCTGATCTGAGCATTCAGCTAACAGATTTAAACCATACTTTTGATAGAGCAGTTTTGAAACACTCTGTCTGTAGAAAATGCAACTGGACATTCGTAGCGCTAAGTGGGTAATAGTGGAAAAAAGACTATGTTCAAATATAAACTACACAGAAGCATTGTATGAAACTTCTTTCTGTTCTGTGCATTCAACTAACAGAGTTGAACCTTACTTTTGATTGAGCCTTTCTGAAACACTCTTTCTGTAGAAACTGCAATTGGACATTCTGAGCGCTAAGAGGCCTCTATTGGGAAAAATAATATCTTCAAATAAAAACTACACAGAAGCATTGTGTGAAACTTATTTCTGATATGTTCATTAAGCTCACAGAGTTAAACCATACTTTTGATTGCGCAGTTCTGAACACTCTTTCTGTAGAAAATGCAAGTGGACATTCGGAGCGCTAAGAGGGTAATAGTGGAAAAATTAATATATTCAAATATAAACTACACAGTAGCATTCTGTGAAAATTCTTTCTGTTCTGTGCATTCAACTAACAGAGTTGAACCTTACTTTTGATTGAGCCGTTCTGAAACACTCTTTCTGTAGAAACTGCAATTGGACATGCAAAGCCCTAAGAGGCCTACATTGGGAAAAAGAATATCTTCAAATAAAAACTACACAGATGCATTCTGTGAAACTTATTTCTGATCTGTAAATTCAGTTAACAGAGATAAAACTTATTTTTGTTTGAGCAGTTATGAAACACTCTTTTTGTAGAAAATGCAAGTGGAGATTCGGAGCGCTAAGAGGGTAATAGTGGAAAAAGGAATGTCTTCAAATATAAACTACACAGAATCATTCGGTGAAACTTCTTTCTGATCTGTGCATTCAGCTAACAGAGTTAAACCATACTTTTGATTGAGCAGATCTGAACACTCTTTCTGTAGAAAATGCAACTGGACATTTGGAGCGCTAAGAGCGTAGTAGTGGAAAAAGGAATATATTCAAATATAAACTACACAGAAGCATTCTGTGAAACTTCTTTCTGATCTGAGAATTCAGCTAACAGAGTTAAACCATACTTTTGATTGAGCAGTTTTGAAACATTCTGTCTGTAGAAAATGCAACTGGACATTCGTAGCGCTAACTGGGTAATAGTGGAAAAAAGAATATGTTCAAATATAAACTACACAGAAGCATTGTATGAAACTTCTTTCTGTTCTGTGCATTCAACTAACAGAGTTGAACCTTACTTTTGATTGAGCCGTTCTGAAACACTCTTTCTGTAGAAACTGCAATTGGACATTCTGAGCGCTAAGAGGCCTATATTGGGAAAAAGAATGTCTACAAATAAAAACTACACAGAAGAATTGTGTGAAACTTCTTTCTGTTCTGTTTGTTCAACTAAAAGAGTTGAACCTTAGTTTTGATTGAGCCGTTCTGAAACACACTTTCTGTAGAAAATGCAAGTGGAGATTCGGAGCGCTAAGAGGGTAATAGTGGAAAAAGGAATGTCTCCAAATATAAACTACACAAAAGTGTCAATCTACTAATTTATCTTCTAATAACTTTCCACCCAGGAGCATTCGTCCCTCTCATTAGACAGTTGTTCTATGCTTCTTTTTTTCGCATTCTAATTGCCTCACCTGAACCAAAAAAAGAATGTGGATCTAGGATAAATACCTTTTGAAAAGTCATTTATTTCATTGTATTATTTTTTCATATATCTGCATTATTTCATAGAATACCTGATTGGTCTTATGCTAAGTTTTTTATGTAACATTACCTCTGCAAGATGTTAATAATTATCCTTCCAAAAATGTTTGAAAAATCTTGGGTAAAACATATTACGTAAGTTCCTGTTTTATAGTTTTCCAAGAGTTTTACTATCCTTGGCCAATGACAAAATTCAAAGCAGAGATACAGTACACAACTTTTGTAAAACTTACCTATTTTTCTTATAAGACTGTGGCTTTGTTTTGTTTTGTTTTGAACTTCTTTTCTGTGATGTGACATGAGACTGTGTGTTGAGTTAGGGGTGGGGACATACATTAACAGAGGTTTAGGAACTGCTTTGCTAAAGCAAGTTTGAGGAGAAAATGGGGAGACTAATACAAGATTTTCCTTTAAGCAGTGGGAGTTGAAGGGGTAGGTGGTTTTTGGAGAAAGAAGAGACCCATTCATGGCACAGGCTTCTTTATGTTTCTGCTCTGTGTGATACTTAATGAGGATACAGACATTCACTTCCTCTATTTCCCACCCCTGGCCGGGGGTAACCCAAAGGTACCTGATAAAGACACAGCCTTATAGCTGTATCAAGTATCCCTGAGTGTGTTAGGACTGGAGAGGCCTAAGGAATAAAATACATACATGCATTAAATGGAACAAATACAGAGAAGAAGAAAACTCAGACATGGTACATTAATTGTGTACCTTTCCTTACAACCCAGCACATCACAGGGTACATGACCTGCTTCCTTTTGACCTGCTTCCTTTATGTTCACTGCATGAACAGGGAAGGGGGTTGGGGTACACGTGGGAGATAATTGTGTTTACTATGTACCTGGTATTAATACATCTATAGAGACAATTGGAATGACTATACTGGAGAAACAGCAAGAGAAGAACTGAAAAGGCTAAAACAAATACTTGGTTCTCTAAAAAATACTCCAAAGGATTTCTCATGTCTGACAAATTACATTTTAGTCTAATAGTAATAAGTGACCAAAACTAAGGTGATTTGATAAATATCATAAGGTATTTTACTGTGAAATTGATATCTATACGTATTGCTTATAAAGCTCAGTAATCTGTTCTTGAATTGAGAAATTACTGAGACAACATCAAAAGCTGTCATTTTTGTTTCTATGTTGTCGTTGTTATTGTTTGTGAGGTCAGAGCTTCTAAACTTTATGACTGTTTGAAAGGGGCCTATATAGACCTTGCCTGAATATTAAGTCATGTGAAATGATAAAAAGCTTTCTGATTTATTGGGTTAGACAAAGAAAAAATTGAGAAATTGAGCATCATTAAAATTAAAGACTTTTGTTATTAAAACTGTGCTTAGAATGAAAACAAAAGCCACAGGTTGGGAGAAAATTTTTTCAAAACATATTCAAAACATTTTCAAAACATATCAGATAAATTACTGGTATTTAAAGTATACAGAGAACTCGAAAATAAGAAAGAAAACAACTCATTTAAAAAATAGTCCAAAGGTCTAAATACAGCTGTCAAATGGGGATTTTGAAGTTACTAGTCATGTATCATTAGGGAACTGCAAGTCACAGCAACCGTGAGATATTATTACATGACTATTAAAATGACCAATATCCAAAAGTCTGATGATACCAAAAGCTGGCAAATGTGAGGAGAAACAGGAACTTTTATTCATTGCTTGTGAGAATGCAGAATAGTACAGCTACTTTGGCAGTCAGTTTGGCAGTTTCTTATAAAACTAAACATACTCCTACCACACAACCCAGCAATTACATTCCCGGTATTTACTTAAAGGATTTGAAAACTTACATGCACACAAAAGCCTTCTTCCCATGAATGTTACAGGAGCCTTATTCATGATCACTAAAATCGAAATGTCCTTCAGGAAGTGAATGGAAAAATAAACTGTGGTATATCCAGGCAATGGAATAGTATTCTGTCAAGCTACAGAAGACACACAGGAACCTTTAAATGCATATTGCCAAGTGAAAGAAGCCAGTCTGAAAAGTCTACATACCGTATGATTCAACTACATGACCTTCTGGAGAAAGCAAAACTATGGAGACAGTAAAGAGATCAGTGGCTATTAGGGATTTGGAGGAGATTTGTGCAGTCTAAACATGTCATGTGCCAACAATGACGTAAAGATATGTGAGATAAAGTATGACGAATTCTATTGACAAACACACGCAATGGCTTCCATTTAACTGAGAAGAAACCATATACCTAGCACAAGTCTTTTTCTGTGCATTAACTTTTTGTAATACAACTATATGAAGTTATAGCCTATTTTATATATGAATAAAAGCATTTCCAAAGGTTAAGAAAGGGCACAGTGAGAGTGAGAAGCACAGTCTGGGTAGGCAGGTCAATCTAGTTTTCTATCTGTGCTTTAAACTGCTATAACCATCAACTCAATCTACTAATTTATCTTCTACATAAATTAGTAGAGGAAACGATGAACGGATGGAGCAAGGAAGAATTTTAGGAGAGTGAATCCATTATTCTGTATGACACTGTAATGAGGATTATTTGTCATTACACATTTGACAAAAACCTATAGAATTCATAAGACAAGGAGTAAACTCTAATACAAACTACATACTTTAGTCAATAGTAATGTACCAATATTGACTCATCAACTATAACAAATGTACCACACTATTGCAAGATGTTAAAAATCGGGGAAATTGGGGTAGAGGCTGAGGATGACGTGTGAATGCTTATTCACTTCTTTCTACAAACCTAAAATTGCTTTTAAAGAGTCAATAAAAATTAAAACAAGGCAGGGTTTTCATGCAATGGAAAAAAACACACAACTTTAGTAAGTGACTCATAATTATGCTTATGCCACTTTGCTAGATTACACTTCATTAATAAATATAGTTTCATTCTTTATGTTATAAAGCAGAATAAAGTCAGATATCTAGAGAAATTGATTTTAATGATTAGAGTAAAAGCATTTTCACCTCCAACGTCAGAATGAGTTCTTCAGAATCAGTCCATTTTATAGTTAAATCAATCATTGATTTTAAAAAAATATTGAGAAAAACTTTAACTTCACTTTTTCCATCAAACTCAATGTCATGACAGCATTGTCATTTCAATCTAGGATTAAAACCTATTTCTGGACCCAGTGGACTTACTGTGATAGATTCTGAAAATGTCAGACGTTAAAGTCCAGTCTTTGATCTGCTGTCCTCTGCAGTTATCAAAAGGTCAGTTTATCCTGCTTCTTTTCTCTCTTTTTCATATATCTTGCACTTCAGCTTAATATTAGTATTAAGCTAAATTTCTTATTTTATTTTGATTGATAAAGGAAAACAGATTGTTTCAATACAGTTACTGAGAATAAGCAGCAAAACGTACTTATAAAGTACACAAGAGAGCTATAAGATAAAAATTTGTTCAAAAAAAGATTTGGAAATTTTTATTGCATGAATGTTCAAATGGAAAGGAAAACTTTCTGGATTCTTTTTCCACCACACAGGAGTAGCAGCACTAAAGTAGTGAATAATGTCCGTTCAATTGGTAGTTTTCATGTATTTCTGATATCAGAAATGGACTGTTAGTAACTAGTTTTAAAAGCAGAGCATTTTTGTGCATGGCATTCCCCTGAATTCCAAAGCCCAAACTTAACTTAGGCTAATTTCTCTCTGCTGGGAGCCCCATTAATTTCTCATAGATAACATTTCATATATATGCGGCATTCTGATGATGTAAAGGAATTCACACCTTATGGGCCTACAAGCCAAATTTAATCAATGGCTTGCTTCATATGGCTGAGAGCTAAAAATTGTTTTGGCATTTTGGAAGTGTTTAAAGAAGGAGAAGGAAGGGGAGAAGAAGAATGAGTAGATGAAGGAGAGACAGAGACTACATATGGCCAGCAAAGCCTATAATATTTACTGTCTAGTTCTTTACACAAAGAACTTTTCCAATCTTGAACAAAACACACACATTTTCGTTATGCCAAAAAAGGACTACAATAAGTCTTCACTTAACATCATTGACAGGTGCTTGAAAACTGGTCATAGGTATATATATTTATGGTCACGTGATGTTTTGATACACGCATACGGAGGGATAAATTGGGGATGGTTAATTGGTACAAAAATACAGTCAGCGAAACCCATTTTACCATAGGTTGACATCAAAAGAGTTCAGCTTCTATGGCTTTTGGTAACTAAAACGTCAACAAACTTGTAAATAAAGATCAAAACACTTCTAATATTAAATGCTGAAATAAATTTCAGCTATTCATACGTTTAAGATTAATAAAAGCTAGTAAAATCATTATTTACCTACTTATTTCAGTTTAGGGTTGCAGTTGACCGCAGCCTATCCTGTCAGCTCAGGACGCAATGTGGGAACCAGCCCTGGACAGGGCGCCGTCGCATTGCAGGTGCACTCACACATACCCACAGTTACTCAGACTGGGACCACATAGACACGTCAATCAACCTCACATGCACAGCCTTGGGAAGTGAGAGGAAACTGGAGCATCCAGAGAATATCAATGCAGACATGGGGAGAATACATAAGCTCTACACAGACAGTGAACCCCAATTGGAATCAATTTGTTTTTTCTCATCAACATCATAATGAAATGACATTGAATGAAACGTCGTTATTCAAAGACCTGTTGTACTCAGTTCTAAACATTTCAGAATTAAGAGATCTACACACATCCTCTTCTATATAATGGAGTGGGTCTCTTAAAATTTCCTGGCAACATACTCTTAGCCTGCCTAGGAAACACTTTAGAATACAACTGCATTATAATAAATTTTCATATTCTATTCATATCTTCATATTTCTCCCTCTACTTATTAAGGTATAGTCTTGTATATGTAATCCTTCAGTTCCTGAACAAGGTGAACATATGATCTCATGATGTGTGTTTTAATTTCTTAACTTTGTTGAGATTTGGGAATGTGAGGATGATGGAAAGGAAAGAAAGGAATTCAGCAGCTATAAAAGAAATCTGACCTTTAATTTTTTTATTGAATTTGTTTCTTGTTTTATTTTTCCTTCCTTTGCACAAATGAGAACTTCTAGTTTTACAAAGGGTACCATCAACTTTAGGACAAAAATTTGTATTTGTGGCATAACACAAGTTGGAGACACAATGATTTAGAGATTGCATATCAATTTTATCAAATAAATGTGATAAAGTAGGTGATATGCACACACACACACATTTGTAGTGACAAAACCATTGACACAGATACCCAGATGGCACTTAATGTACTTTCAGCCTTAAATTCTTTCTCAAGGACAAGCCATTTGTTTGCAAATGATTTAGCATTCAAAAATGATTAAACACGGGAAAAAATGCATTGCACATAAAGTTCAGATTACAAGTGAATTAAAGTCACACTAATATAACTATAATTTATAATGAATTCAAATGGCTTTCAGAAGGGTCATCTGTGGAAGGTGAAGAGCAATCTGAATTTATTTTTCTGGTAACTGGTCACAGCAATGTTTTCTAGACTAGTGAGTGAGTGCTCATACAGCACCATGTGTGTTCAACAACACATAAAGTTGGATGACAAAATCTACTTTAGTGAGAAGGTAGCTATTTCCAGGGGCACCAATAGTAATGTCAGTTTTGAGTCTTGGGTTTGCTTTTGTTTGTTTACAAGGCGATGAAATGTTTAAGGAAAAAATAAATTCTACCAATCCATGTTGAGTGAACATTTCAATCCTTGTAAAGACCAAAGTCAGCTGCCACCATGCCATGCAAACCTTATAGTACATGACATGTTAAATCGGTAACCTCGAAAGGGACTTCTGAGAAGCTATGAGTAAAAGGCACATACAAAATGCCTCTGAGATGAATTCACAAATGAAATGGAAAAGGATAACTGTGTACATCCAAGAAGAATAGTAATTAACAGAAAACAAGAACACTTCTAAATTGAAAGAATCCCTAAAGTAAAAGAAGACCAAAGAAAAAGAAATAAAGATGAGAAGTGAAATGAGGCGGAAATGGTGAGCGACAAGGAGATACACTGAGAAAAAAAGTAGCTAAAGTTAGTGTGTTATTATTTCAGCAAAATTAAGTATATCAATACTGAGAAATATGACTTGAAATAGATTCAGTACCTCAAGCAGAAACATAAACAAATAACATCTGGGTTTTTCTTTTGATAACCAGTATTTTAAATACAAAAATCTAAAAATTTTGTCTTTGTGTAAGAGTTACACATTTATCATACCAATCAATAACAAAAAGGCGCTATAAATACTGTATGGAAATAAATGTCCTAACAGATGTTAACCAGACATCAGTCTTCACCGGTAAGGATTAGATTTGAAGGTGTTTGCAGATAATTAAAACTTGTTTTTATAACATAACTTAGCAGCTAAGTAGTATAATGAAAATGGGATATTCAAATTATAAGATATAAAATATTAAAGATAGAAGAACATGTTTATTTTTTCAATATAAATATTGTTACAGCTCAGAGAAACAGTATGAAATCTCAGGGCTCATGAAAGGCCACATTCTAGAGATAGTGATTGACAGGTATGGTAATTCCCCTACAGCGTGGTGCCTGTTGTCATGGAGTAGCATGTCTCCTACAGGGTACTACCAGCAGGTTCATGTAGGAAGAGCCAATAGTCCATGTGAGAAACCCCGGAAGGCTAAAGATAGAAGGAAATATTTGTGCCACGTTGAAGAGCAAGTTCACCAGGTGAATTGGCATGTGGCTAGGGTACAACTTCCCATACATATATAAATAATGAAACACACAAAAAATTATCAGAAAAGTATTTTATTATTATTAGAGTCACGATTAGCACTCTCCTCATCAGGAGAGTTTTAGGTTTTTTTCTAGCCCTACTCTATACTTTTTAAACACAGTCTCCAAGTTTCAAAATAAAAGTTTCTTATTTTTAATTCAAATCTCAATTACAATAAAACAAAAACCGAAAATGTAGAAGTTCCTTATTTTGACCATCTATATATCATACACAACAAAAAGACTGATAAAATTCCACTAAACACAACAGCTAGATCCGTATTCCCGTTACTGCTTAAGCCCATTCCAATAAGGATTTTATACCAAATCTGCCCTTGCCAAGGCTACCTGGGGCCTTCATTTTATTATTTGCAATGGACAATTTTAACTTCACATCCATGTTGGCTTCCTTACATCCTAGATGCACATACAGCCAGATTTTTTTCCATCAGATGTGATTTGATCCTCCAAATTCGGAATGCCTTGATGACCTCCTCTTTATCTAAAGATCACTTTAAAAAGCCTGAAGTATTTGGCTCTTCCCTAAATCTTTGGCCAGATGTAATGTCATCCTCCCATTGGCTTTCTTTGTCCAAACTACATTAGCCTTATCTCAGATCTTCAAACAAGTTATATTTCCTGCCTAAGATCTTTCTATGAGTGAGTGAAAGGTGTGACGAAGATAGTTCCTCTTTGCCCCCAAAGGTTTCATTGATCACGCTGATAATGAATTTACTGTTATTTTAATCTCTTACTGTTATACTCAGGCTTAAATTCTCTACCCTACACACTTCAGTTGACATAATTTTAATTTCCACTGTGATGCTTCTCTCTCTTCTGTCAACACTCTCTCCTCACAGGGTTTCATCCAGATCAGGAGTCAGTAACATTTTTGACAAAGAGCCAGATAGTAAATATTGCAGGCTTTGTGTTGCCAAGAGGCAAATTTATGGAACTATCCCTGCTGAAAAATTTCCCTGTATTTTACATTTTAGACTTATAAATGCCACACGTACTTATAACTCATGAGCCATACAAAAATAGGTGGCAGACCAGATCTGGCTCATGGGCTATAATAGTTTTCCAACCCCTCACCTAGATTCATGACTTTAGGCATGCTCTATAGGCTACGATGATCTAACTCACATCTCTAGCCAAGTCAACTTGTCAGTGCCTACTTGATGTCTCCACTTGGATTCTAACTAGCGTCTTAATTTAAGATTAAAAAATGTAAAATCAATCACACATACGCACCTACCCACACCTCTGTCACTTGCAAACTGCCTCATGTCATCAAGACTTTGCCATATCACTAAAAGTGACCATAATCCCCCATGTCCCTAAATCCAAATACCTTGATATAATTCTTGCTCAGTAAATTCAATCATCTTCAAATCAACTTCCAATCTCAACTGATTTTCTCCAACTTTATTGCTACACTCATAATCCCAACTACCATCATCCTTCAACTGGACAGGTGCAATAGTCAGCTAAATGAACCCCCTTCCTTCACTAGTGTACCCTTCCACAATAGTACACCCTCCTAAGAGCTAACCTCATCGTATCACACATCCATCATACACTTTTCAATGTAGTTAGTTTATATTCACATTTTGATATAAGATCTAGATTTGGTCCCTGAGAACACTCATGTAATCTCTCTCCATGCTCTTCCTTCATGGACATTCCAGCCAAACCGGCCTTCTTTTCTTTGTAAGAAACTATCAAGCTCTCTTTTTAAATTACAGAATCTTTATATCTGCCCTTCTTTCTGCTCAGAGCACCCCAGATCTTCAAAGTACCTTCCTCTTTGTCTTCACTCAACTCTCAAATGAAATATTACCTCCTCAGAGAGAAAAATGCTCTGAAATACCTACAGCCAGATCAGTGCCTTCCTCCTTGACAGTTTTACTCAGCCATGTTATCACATGTAATCTTCTTCGTAGTAGTGTACTTTATAGCCCTTCACACCATTGCTTTTTTTAGGTATTTGTATGTCTTCCTCCTCTTTCCCTCCTCACTACAGTATAGCCAATTGTGTCTTTGCCTTCTTCACTGCTATATCCCCTAGTGCCTGGTAGGCTTTCTATAAACAGCCATTTATTGACTTATTGACTACATGTATATGCTAATCCTTTTTACTAATTGTTGTTACACTATAAATTTCTCTTCTCCCTCTCTTCGCTTCCCTCTTCTCATGTCCCTTGATGCTTCCTACTCAATATTAACATGGACATCATTTTGTGTCTTCAGCATTTCTCTTTTCATTATATTATGATAGGTTAATTTTCCTAAGAAAACACTATTTTGACAAAAGCAAAGCATTAAAGTAAAGCAGCATAGGATCAATTTTTTCCTATTGAAAAGGAAACACCATCTTTCCGAGAAGACAATTCCACCAGGAAACAAAAAAAACACACACATTTCCGGTAAGTCCTAGTTCCCAAGACTTGAAGCCAGTATGTTTTTCCACTTTCAAGTATCCTTGACTGTAGAGATAAAAGGTATCCACTTAGAGATATTAACTCATTACCACTGCCTAAATTTGGTTTCCAGAAACACAACTTAATATGACATCAATGGATGTGATAATCATTTGAAAGTAGCTTTATCAAAATCATCCAACAGAACAAGTTACTTTCCTAATTAGCATCCTCGGTTAAATACCTAAATCTGATGAATAATAAGTTATGCATTATGCTAAATTGCATTGGCTCACTATCTTAGAATGCTTTCAAACTAATTAAAAATGAGATATTCAGTGATGAGAAACATAAAAAGATAAAAACCTATTTCAATCAGTTTAAATTAGAATTTAACATTTCTTCAATACGCTCTTTTGTAGTCAATTGCAAGAGTAATAAAGCAAAATTATTGAGTCTATAATAGTGACCGTTCAAAATTCATAGTGAATTATTAAAAAGAAAACTAAGGTCCCTGCCAACTTTCCACCTCACTTCAAAGCATAGCCAAGGTCATTACAACAGCAAGTAAAAGACTCCACACAATTCCCACTTCTTCGCCTCTATACTGTTACTTCTGGAATCTTCTACTGCTCCAAATTGTGTGTTTGCTCCAGACTCAGCAGTTCTCACCACCTTGTTCTTCCAATTGCCATCTTCTCTGTGCGGCCTTTCTTGACTACCCAGTTAAAAATTATCCTATCAAAATTATCTGATCCCCATCCAGGATTACTTTTCACCATCTAACTTACGATACTTTGCATATTTATGTGGCTCATTGTCTGTTATCTGTCTCCCTAAGTTAGAATGCGAGCTTCATGATGGCAGAGTTTTGGTCAATTTCCTTCACTCAATAATTCCTGACCCAAAGTAAACACTTCATAAGTATTTTTTGAATATACTAATATATAGTCCGAATTATCAAGGAACTTATAAATAAATAAAGACACAACCCAGCATATAGTGCAGCTTGAGAAATGTTGATAGTGTGGTACAGGAGGAGGTATGTAAACTATGAGAAGCAACAGTTAAATAAGAAGCAATCCAGAAAGACACACAGTGTGGGTGACATCTGAGTTAAAGGACAGAAGGTAAGAAGATAACCAGATGGAGAAAAGAGAGGAAGATCTTACAAACAAGCATCAGAAGTTACCATAAGAAAAGCAAGTACAAAATCATCAGAAGAAAAACAATTGCATCCCAGTTATTACCACAAACATAATTAACTATGAAAACCCAGAACAGTTCATGCTTTGATAATGCTAAAGTTGATACGTAGATTAAGATGTGATATAACAATCTGCAAATCTTAGTTTTCAGAAAACCTTTTTAGGCAAGATATGATGATTTAAGGAAGAAAAGTTGCTGATGGATGAGGCATGTTGTCCCTTAAAGACAAACACTATGAAGACTGCGTACAGCCTTTATAATGGAAAGGTGCCACGTTTTTTCTTTTTTAAGTCCTTGGAATCTCAGTTGGCAACTTTGAAATTCATGTGTAATTCATGAGTTTTTTAAAAGAAATGTAATAAGTAACACAAGTGATTCTAGAGCTTGTCTTTAGGCTGAGGTAGATATTGGCATTATAAATTGAAGTGCTAGAAAGGAACAATAAGAATTAAGAATAAGCAGTAATTTCTGCCAAGATCTGTGGCACCCAGTCTCACACATAAGGCTTTTCGGAATCTCTTGGTTTCCAAGGTTCAGGCTCTCATACTTTAGTTTGTACATAAAGGACTTAAGTTATTCTTAAAGCACAGTTTTAGCACTTCACACCAGGAGATGGTTATGAGACTGATCACAGGATAAAGTGAAATAGGATGTGTGCCTACTTGTAGAAGGAACCTCGTTCCTTTTGCCATTCTATTCCTACTTTTCTGGCAGGAAAGTCCTAGAAAAAATTTCATATACAGATTAATTTTAAACAATTTACATTATATTTTACTATTAATAGCTTCTAGAATATCTTAGCTTAGGCTGGCCCTGGTGGCTCACACTTGAAATCCCAGAATTTTGGGAGGCTGAAGTGGGCGGATCAACTGAAGTCAGGAGTTTGAGACTAGCCTAGCCAACATGGTCAAACCTAGTCTCTACTAAAAATCCAAAAATTAGCCGGGTGTGGTGATGCGTACCTGTAATCCCAGCTACACAGGAGGCTGAGGCAGGAGAACCATTGAGCCTGGGAGGTGGAGGCCGCAGTGAGCCAAGATTGTGTCACTGCACTCCAGCCTGGGCAACAGAGCAAGACTCTGTCTCACAGAAACAAAAAACAAACAAACAAAAAAAGAGTATCTTAGCTTATATATTTCTCACATCTGATCCTACCACTTTACTTCTTTTTTCCTGTTTATACCAATTATTTCTATTCCTCTTTACATATAGGCAGAAAGATAAGACTAAAATGTGTCATAGACAATGACATCTAGTAAATTGACGTATTCTTCATGTTTAATTCCACAACAGATTTCAAATACAACCAAAATCTCCAAATAAAATCTTAATTCTAAATTGAGTGCTTGTACAGTCTTCAAATATGTTCAAATAGAACATCAAAGCTCAATAAAAATAGTTATATCACTTGGGATGGTGTTTAAAATATTTTTTCCTAAATAAATTCAGCTTCAGAGGATGAGAAAACCTTCGTTAGGAGATGTTTTAAAGAACAAATTAAGTTAAATGTGAAGGAAATCATACTTTATTTTGTTGAATAGTAAGATTTTTTTGTTGCTATTGTGAATTAATGCCATCCAAATATTGAGTGATGTAATTCAATTTAGTAAAAGAAAAAAGTCTAAATTATCAACTTCTTTCCTTATAAAAATGAAATATGCTATAACTTGCATTTTTTCCATGGCAATGACCCTGATGATCAGAGAGGTTAAAACCTAAAAACATTTAAAATCATCTAATCTAAATTATAAAAAAGAAATCCCTTTCTTCAGAAAAAATAATTTTTTAAGGAAGCACTCATAAACAAATCTCTACTAGTAGATATACAGCATACACATCTCTTACTATCTCCCATGCAGACTGCATAAAAAGGCGTGCTGGCTACTTTTAAGAAAACAACATTCAGATGTCTGGAAAGTATCTGAAATGCATGATTAATCTACACAGATAATTTTCTCAAGAAACCAAATTTTGAAGACAAGTAATTCAAAAGTCTATTGTCTATAAAGTAAATCCGCTGGTATACTTAAACTGCTGTAATCCTTTCTCTGTTTACCTTATAGTGTGCACCTCTCAAGCTATGGGAATGCATGTCTTCTCTAAGAAGAGCTGACTTCTTTTGTAGGAAAAAGCTGTTGGAAATGACTGTTAGGATTTCAAATGTTTGGGAGTGTGTATTCATGTGGGTTTTACGTGTTGAATATTTGCATTTGTAATTTTAAGATGCTTAAATCAAAAACTAAAATGACCTATGCAACATAATTCTGCCATAGGATAAATTAAATTCAATTAAATGTTCCCATACAAATTATTATCTACCACAATGTAAAAATATTTATATATCACAAAGATGTAAGAAACACTGACTTCTATTATACAGCAGAGTTCAATTTCACTACTACTTAGCTTGATGATATTTTAAGGTCATGTCTCTTGGAATACACATTCAATATTCATTGCCAAACGTCTGAGCTCACCTCTCTTGAAGCAATATTCAATTATCAAAGGAAAATAATTTACCAAGCAACCTCACAAAACACAAACTCTAGGTAGCATCAAGGTTTTTCAAAGTGATTATTCCTTACTGGTCGAGATCCTAAGATATTAAAACTCATAGATCACATGATCTGAGATTTTCTAATTGAAAAGCTGTAGCTGTAAACCTTTCATTCAAAGTCGGATACTACTTTCAGCTGTCAAAAGAATTATGCAATCACTTAAACTTCTGGAATGAAAGAGAAAATGAAGGGAACAATAAAAGTAACTGAAATGCACTGAGAAATGAACATAAGGAACCAAATGGAGGCAAAGACAGAGAGAGAGAGAGAGAGGGCTGTTTATCTAACCTTCCCTTCTTGAGTGGGTTTTCTCTGATATCTCTAGAGAACAATTGGATGTGTAACAATGAAATACAAAACACAAGATACTGTCTTCGTATAATTACTTGTAATGATTCCAAGATGGCATAATTTGAGAACTTGCTAAATAGGACAACAAAGTGATCTGCTTTTCCAAAATTTTGCCCCTTAGCTTATATATTATTTCATGGTGAAGATCAATAAAACTGAAAATTGGAATTGCCAGATATTATCAGATTTTATTTTTTGAATGCTTAACAGCTGACCCAAAATCTGGTCATAAAAATGGAAGTTAAATTAAATTGTCCTCAAAATTTAAGTTTGCTACATTTGTAAGAACCACTTGCTTCTTCAAAATCTCAAACTTTCTCATATCTAGCAGCAAATTGAAATTAGGAATTTAAGCTTGTAAATTCATCATGGAAACCAAATTGATTAAAATTTTCTGTGTATTCATGATAATGTTTAAAATTTTTGCTACATTTAAACCCTAAGTTAGTTACAAAAACCCTAAAATTATGCTTGTTTAAAAACTTGGGCTAACTTGCTTTTGAAAACATACTGACATATTCGTTCCATTCTTCTTATAATTATTTTTTTGTCACTCCCAAGCAGCACACCATTGTATATATCCCCAAAACGGCACTTCTTTGTTAAAGCCATTAGGACAGAAATATTTTTGAGCCAGATGCAATGGCTCATGCCTGTAATGTCAGTACTTTGGGAGGCCTAGGTTAGAGGACTGCTTGAGGATAGGAGTTTGTGACCTGCCTGGGCAACATAGCAAGACCCAGTCTTTACAAATGAAATGAAAATAAAATATAAAATAAACTGGCTGGACAAAGTAGTGCACACCTGTGGTCATAGCTACCAGGAGGCTGAGATGAGAGGACCATATGAACCCAGGAGTTTGGGGCTGAGAATGAGCTATGACTGCACCACTGCACTTCAGCCAGAACTATGGGTTGGTGAGTTAGAAATAAGTTCTCAGTTCTGAATATAATAACTGCTCCTGGCACTCCCCAGAATGAGCTGGGTTTTCTTTTGCCTCTCTATAGTCCCTCTTCCTCAGGAAATACCCCCATGGTTCTGCCCGCTGTGCTATTAATTACACCAATGCTTATTATATGTCAGTTCAGTTTTATCTAGATTCTCCCAAAGTCAGTGCTGAACTTAGTTGTTTGAAAATGTATATATTGTAATAGTTACCAAAAAGACCAAATACAGCTAGATATTTATGCTATTTGTTTTATTTCCATCGTAGGTATATTTCCTTTTAAAATTCATATATATCTTTCTCTAAGGATTGTCTCCGTTTTCAGATGTTAAGCACTTTCTCATGCACACACCACCTAAGCAGCAAAGACAGAGTCCACGTCAGGGAATGTCACATTCAGGATAAGTACCTATTATTCTGTAACTCAGAAGTAGGAAAATGGATGTCCTCAAGCAGATGCTTTTCTTGACAGATACAAAAATTTGACAAGGATCACTGACTGACTTCCAACCCACCATTCATCACTTTTATCTTATTTTGACCCTAAGGGTCCCAGAGGGATAATGGCACTACATTCCTATTTAGAATTCAGATTTCAGATTGCATTTCTTATATCATTGTTTATAAGTAGTGGTTGCACACAGTCGCGATAATACTATGACATTAATCTACATTCCTCGTTAAATCGATTTTTGTCTTCCGTTTTTGAGCTTAGCTACAATTTCTCACACGGTTTCTCTAGGAAGATTCCTCAATGACTGAAACATTTAGAACATGGTCGATTCATAAATACGACACTGGGATTCCCCAATGACTGAAACATTTTGAACATGGTCCATTCATAAATACGACACTGGGATTCCCCAATGACTGAAACATTTAGAACATGGTCCACTCATAAATACGACACTGGGATTCCCCAATGACTGAAACATTTAGAACATGGTCCATTCATAAATACGACACTGGGATTCCCCAATGACTGAAACTTTTAGAACATGGTCCATTCATAAATATGACATTGGGATTCCCCAATGACTGAAACATTTAGAACATGGTCCATTCATAAATATGACATTGGGATTCCCCAATGATTGAAAAATTTAGAACATGGTCTATTCATAAATATGAAGAGCTTGTGTAGAAAGTATAATTTACTTATCCTATTATGCTTAAGAAATTATGTGAAATAATGTGAAAATAATCTTAAAACATTTGCATGCATATTTGCTGCAAGAGTCATCTTTCATTGATACTTAATCATAATCATGGACATGGTGGGTCCCAATAACCAATATTTAATGCAAGACTGTAAATTTAATAGAGAGAAAACCTTATTTATAAATTTTCATGTGTTCTTTTCTTGACAATAAGGAGCTGTGAGATTTGTATTTTAAAAGATACTTAGTAATAAAAACTTTAATTTTTAAAACTTTTATTTTTAAATTCTGCTTAATTGCATAAAAGTTAAAAGGTAATATTTAATATTTACTGAGGCTTATTGAGCTAAATGATGATATGCAGCTTGGGTTATACTTGCAATTATAAGATTTGCTCATTATACCTAAGCAATCTCCTTCACTCAATCTAGCTACCACTAAGGAAGCAAAATTCCCTGAATCATAGTATCAAAGCATTCCATTATGTTTTCTATTAAGTTGTTTTGTTCTTTGAATCATTGTCTATTTTAATTTATCCTTTTAGAAAGAAAACAAATTACTTAACTTGCATTTCCCACTAGAAGCTTCACTACAGCTAGACTTGGAATTGATTTCAGGCCATTTTTTAATAAATGATGGTCCCTAGTGAAAGATAGAATACTTGAGCCATCAATATTGAGTAAATAAAAGGGTTTGGGTAAATAAGAGAGAAGATACCTATTTTTCTCAAATATTTTAAATATCTAATAACCTATTCCTCATCTAAAACAAGCCACAATTACTGGAAATGATGGTCAGAGGAAGGTATTAGCAACCCTGTGTAATACTACATGTCATGTTGGATCACTATTACAGAGAAACAGTTGTCATGCTGCATTTTAGTAATTCTACACATCACCAGAGAAATAGACAACTCTTATAGCCAAAGAAATCCAACGTAGCTACTGTCTACATATTCTTGTTTTAGACCTTTGGTGAAAAAAACTACTATGTGTATTGAATATATTTTACATTAGTTTTATCACAAAAGAAAAATGAGAATTCTATTAGATGCAAATACAAATTCTGAATGACAGGAAAGAAAAATTAAAATCAAAGCTGATCTTAATTAACAAAATGTATTATCTGCTTACATGTATATACAACTGTTCATATACAAAGGCACAGATGCATTTGTGGTTTTGAAAAAATATCTATTTCATTTCAAATCTTCATTGAACAATATTACATATGGCAAGAAAGCTGATCTTTTTGAAGGATCTTTTAAAAAGTGTTAAACTTTATTAGATACTCCAAACTAGCAAAGCTCAACTTCATCACAATTATATAATAACACTGCACACTTTCAATTTTATCTGGAGAAATATATCTATCCCTTGAAATAACTCTGTAAACTTCCTGCTCACAGATTTCATTTCAAGCCTTGAAAATGCAGAAAATCAATGCTGAATATACTTGCCCCGAAAGGAAAAGAAAATTTCAGGGGTGTCAGGATGTTTTATCACATAAAGTACAGAATTGCAATTTGTATCTGAGCAGGCAACACACCTCCAAAAATAATACAATACTTATCACAAAATACATTCACAGATACTAGATTTGGCACAAACCACTCCATACAGCTATTGATGAAATCAGTATTGAAAGCCTTATTCCAAAATCTATGGCCCTTTTCTACTCTCCAACTGACATTTCAGGATGCCACAACCTTGCAGCTCCACTCTCTCATTAATTTCCCCTAAATACCCTTGGCAGAAGAACGAGAAACGTCACATTTTTCATTTAATTTCTAAAGAACATCACATCCTTTAAGAATAGGTTCTTGAAATTTTAAAATGTTAAACATAAAAACCCTAAAGAGACAAACATCCAAAAACATAAAAACCCTAAACAGAGAAACGTCCAAAAACTTTTCTTCAAAATCACAACAACTTTATATGCTACGTGTTCCTGTAAAATACCACATACACAAACTCACAGGCACACCCACCCACCCAAAACCCACACACTCGAATTTATATGGCCTCGTAATACCTCACATATATATACATGTCACCAAATGCAACAGAGACACACGCATATATATGGCCTCATAATACCTCACATATATATACATATCATCAATTACAACAGAGAAAAGCCAATTTCAGAAACATGGCTTCAATTTTGATGCATTTACTCACACTTAATTCTATTTCAATTTAACTGCAGAGATATTACAATACCCTGTAACAAAAACCTGACGGAAGATTGTAACAAATTGCTTAAACATCAAACCAAACACTAAACATAATTTCATCACAAAGTGAAATTCGCATCCAACTCGCAAAGAATTAGAAAATCCTTGCACTTACCTTGGCTTTGTCCATTCCCCAGATGACCCCAAAACACCACCGTCATCATCAACAGCCCCGGAGCCCACGTCCACATCCTTCTAGTGACACGCTCGTGTCTTCTGGCCATTGCATCTTAAACTCTGCATATTCAGTGGGGTGGATGTGAAAGTACAATAAATTACATTCTTAGAGAAATACACTACGACTCAAATCCCATATCTAATATGCACTGTGCATTTCTGAATTATCCTGCCTACAAGGAGGTACATTTGAAAATCATGCTTCCCTTTAGGGTTGTCATATTGATGATTAATACGAAAGCTCATTCATTTTTAATCTTTAAGCATTCATCTGAATTCCATTTTTAATATCATTTTCCAAAACAGGCCACTTAACCTATGAATGTTAAAAAGTACTCCCGATATACATATTGGAGTTCAGTCAAGCAAAAGCATGGTGTATGGACACTACTTAAGTATAACTTGATATTTAGGCAAATTGATGAATTTAACATACCATGTAATCTCTACATATATACAAAAGGACTTTTCAACACATTTATGTAAGTTTTGCATAAATACCCTTGAAAATATTCTCAAGTTTTAAGTGGTATTCTAATTATGTCAGTAATTTTAACTGAATAAAGAGATGCATCATGTGCAAAAACTAATCTTGTTTACTTAAAATTGAGAGTAAAATTAATTATAGAAGGTACAAAACACTTGTAATTTTGATTTCAGATATATGACCCACAGGAACCTTCATATATACAAATATTATACACATATATGACAATGTATATTTGAGTGTTCATTTTGAAACTGCTTTTCATACTGATACATGAAAATACTTAAATGTCCACCAAAGCAAGGTTATTTATTCATACATTTGAATGATATACAGTAGCTCAAAAGAATAAACTTGAGTTGCATGTACTAATATGGATAAGTGTCCAAAATGAATAGTGAAGCAAAACTAGCAAATTTAATAATGATAAGTTCAAAATTACACCTTTCATATGTAAACATGTGCAATAGTTAAAACTATAAATTTTATGTTGCATAAATATATAATACAGTATAATAACGCATAAGAATGAGAAACACCTTCAAGACTAAAGTTAGGAAATTACAAGACTACAATTTAAATGGTTAGTAGGTGGAATTTTAAATCAGAGGTTACTCCTAAATCCCAATTTTTCCACAGTTGACAAAATAACGGAGTTAAGAAAAATAAACTTAATGATTTCCAGAATGAATGCTTTATTCAAAATGCTACGTAATTACAATTCTAATAAACTTGCAAGGGAATCCAGTCACCCAGAAATTTTTTATGCCTTTCTCCTACATCACGAAAGGGGAAGATTTAATTACCAACTTTGCATTACTTAACGTCAGACTCATAGTATCAGAGCTAAAGAGAAATTTAAGAAACACCTAACTCAACCTCTCCATTTTAAATGACCAAATGAGTTGAGAAGGTTACAATGACATTTCTAAGTTCATATGTAAAAACAGAATTTTGATGACAATGACAGTTTAAGTACTAATAAACACTCCTGGAAAAGTTACTGTAATCCAGGTTATTTTACTGTGCTAAATGCCTTACATTCTTTACCCAATTCAGTTTTCACAGAAATCCTATGAACAAAGCACTTCCAAAATTTACCACTTCACAGCTAAGAAAACAAGGCTTAGAGAAATGCTACACGATCCCCTAGTCATGAGGTTAGTAGGTACCACTGTGGAGACTGAGGCAAAACAGGACGATTTCAAAGCCTATGCTCTGAACAAGTAAACACTAAGCAGGAATTTAGTTCTAGATCTCCCAGTTGTAGTCCAATAATCAGCCAAAAAATGGTGCTGAGAAGAGGGGAAAGAAAGATGTCTTGTATGTGGAGCCTCATGTATTTGATCCCAAATACATCTTCATATTGAAAATCATTAGAGCACAAGGCAAAAGAATTATTAGTTTGTTTCTAAAATCATCAACCTTTCCCAAGTTGAACATACAAATATATTTTATCATATATATACTATATGTGTGTATAGCGTGTGTTTATCTAAGTATTCCTGTGGTTTATATATCTGGATGTGGAATTACAAGTGTTTTGTGGTTTATTATTTATTTATTATTATACTTTGAATTTTGGGGTACATGTGCACAATGTGCAGGTTTGTTACATATGTATCCATGTGCCATGTTGATGTGCTGCACCCATTAACTCGTCATATAGCATTAGGTGTATCTCCTAATGCTGTCCCTGCCCCCTCCCCCCACCCCACCACAGTCCCCAGAGTGTGATGTTCCCCTTCCTGTGTCCACGTGTTCTCATTGTCTCCCTCTGTTGCTCTGGCTGGAGTCAGTGGTGTGATCATAGCTCACTTCAGACTCCAAGTCCTAGGCTCAAGCGATACTTTTGCCTCGGCCTCTCAAGTAGCTCGGACTACAGGCACGCACCACCATCCCCGGCTAATTTTTTTACAGAGATGGGTCCCACCGTGTTGCTTGACTGGTCTCAGCCTCCTTAAGTCAAGGGATCCTCCCACCTGGACTTCCGAAAGCACTGAGATTACAGGTGTCAGCCACCGTGCGTTTTTTGATTTCTTCAATTAATTTTACTTATACACTTGATTACACAAGATTAATTTTGTGTACATAATGAATCTCTTTTGAGGTTTAAGTTACTGATTAATTAGAGTACCACTTAACAAGCGTGTCATCCCAGCACTTTGGGAGGCTGAAGTGGGCGGCTCACCTGAGGTCAGGCATGAGCCACCGTGCCCGGCTTACACACATTCTTTTCACTCCTGCTTGCAGATCTCTGTTCCCTTCTAATTCCAGTGGAACCACTTTCACTTAGTATCAAAATATCCAGATCCACTCATCAAAGTGTAAATAATCCTCCAGCAAATTACCTTTGCAAATCTATTTTTATGTAATATTTCCTTAACTTCTTCTTACCTACATCCAGTAGTCATTTTACAAGGCAGAATTTTTTCTATTTTATATAGAACTGAGGCAGTATTTGAAAAAAATCTCAAAACACTCTTCAGGAAGGACTGGCATCTAAAACACCAGTTCCAATATATATTTCAGTAACATTTTAAAGGACAGATGCTTTTCAAAATGTTATTATAATTTAAAAAAATGTAACCTTCCTCTCTGAGTTCATGTTTATGGAAAACTAATATTTCATAAATGCCAAGTTACTATGATGTATTATCTAAATGCTGCCCCTGCCATTCTATAAATACAAAAATCATAACCTTCTAACTAACTTTGGTATTAGTCAACAACTGTGCTGATGAAAAGTAAAATCAATTCATTTAAAATAATTTTCCATGAACAAAATCAAGTAACTTGTAAGTAGTATGGTAGATGAACCAAAAAATAAAGTAACATTAACCAGAAAGACATGCCATGGACTTCTCTAATCTTTTTTTGGAACACCCTTTTCATGCATATGAAAATAAAAATTAAATATAAAATACCTACTTTATGTATGTACTTTTACTTGTGTCTATTGTTCTTTAAAGATTAAAATAACTCCTAAAGCCTGGATAGCTGAGCCCATTGTGCTCTTCTGCCCATAAAATAGATCGGATGTGCAGTGAAAGAGGTAAAACTTAGGCTTTCAGGTTAGTTATGACGATGGAAACACAATTCTATTCAATAGTGTTCATCTTGGTCTTTCAAATGTTTAAGGTCACAAGGCAAAAGAGAACAGACTTTAAGAATGTTCGTGTATTACTTCTCGTCTTACCCAATAGCTACATTAGTTCAATTAGGCCAGTGTTTTGGAGTAAACAGCACTGTGAAATGTGTCGTGGAGTCCGGAGGCTCCACCACCTACCTCCATGTAGTTGTTCTGTCCGATGGAGCCTAGAGTAATACCTTAGGAGATGCATTACATCTACAGGTACCAACCAGGAAGGGTAGTCTTGAATTAAATGGCTTTAGAACACGTTATAAGAGCAAATCGAAGCTTCTAGGTATTAGAACCACTTCAATCACAGAGCGTCTCTGAGTTCTATCTGTGGCCAGCATCAAGTATCTGTCTGCCCTCCCCGAATGCTTTCTCTCATCATGTGGATCTTCTAGATGGTCTTATTCTTCCCCAGCCAGCCAACTTGATCAACAAGCCTAGGTATATTAGATATGTATAAAGTTGGTTCTTAAATAAAGTCCATTTCTGTATCTAGGTAAGTAATGTCTTCAGACTTACAATTTCATTGATATCTAGAAAGAGTGACTCTAGTTAGCTTCTAGTGTCAGTTTTTCTAGCAGCTTCTTTAAAAACAAAAATCCTCTCTGGAACAAAGCTTCCTTGCAAGTATTGCTGTTGGCAATAGTCCTCTTTACTGAAATGCTTATCCGGTGAAACTTGCGCTGTGCCAGTGAGCCTGCAGGTTGATGGTCCTTTTGTTCAACTTCTCCATTATAAAGCAACCTCTCTGATCACCCTTTTAAAACTAAAGACCAAAGAATCAAATGAGATCAGGAAGTGACCAGAGCTCACAGGTCATCAACTCCTCTTCTTAGCATATTATAGCACACAGTCTAAGCCCGAAAAACACAGCAGAACCCATTACAGCTCTCGAGTTCCAGTTATTAACATTGATTTTTTCCAATGGGAAATTTTCATTAGAAGCTATCACAGGACTCACATTCAGTAATAACTTAGATTAGGATACATACTGGAGCCTTTGTCCTTAGAGTAGGTGCCACTGAGTCACTATTAAAAGGAGTCTTTTTGATCTTAGTAAATTCTCACAGGGCTTATCTCAGTCTAAACTGTAACTGGCCTTTACTAGTGATGTCATGTGTAGTTCAAATTAATATTGTAATGTATATAAATTGTATATATAGGTATAATACATGCATGTATTTACAATTATTTATTTTATTTTATTTTTTAATAAGATAAAAGTTAGAGGTTAAAATATGACTCTAGGCCATTGTGCTTTAGAATGAAGAGCACAGACATGGGTTGGAAATGTAAATTTTGGCCCAATTTAATTTCTGTGACAAATTCATTAATGTCTTCAAGGTTCAGGCTCTATGTATGAGACAAATGAAAACAGCTCTAAGATTCCTGAAAACCCTAAAATATTAAAATTCCACTCTGCCATTAGTTCAGATAAATCATTTGCCAATTTGCCCCACAAGAACCAGGCATCTTTAAATGGTAACACAACATGCACTTCTCTCTCCCAAAGTGTGGTGCATAAACGTTCTGCTTCTCAATAACACAGGATGCCTGCTAAAATGTGCTGTCAGGGGGATTAGTAAGGAAATGTTGTATCAAAACTTCTGCAGATGTGGCCCTGAAATACACATTGTAATAAATCCTCCAGGCCTCTCAAGTTAGGAATAACTGGTTTATAAAATTGTACTTACTTAAAAATTATAGATAAACAGATTTCACCGTAACCCATTCTTTCTGTTCTGAATGAAATAAGGCTCTATATTCAGACTGAATTTTCAGTGAAAAACAACTTAAAATAGTGACAAATCATCTATAAGTTTAAATGAATATAACTAGGAGACCTGAAAACTCAGGTTTAGCAGTCATCTTCCAACAGTTTGAGAGCCCACAGGAGCCACAGAGCCCTCATGTCTCTCCAGAGAAGCAGGGTGATTCTTCCCCCTAAACACCATGCAATTCTTGAAGTGAGTGAAAGCATCCCTGCTCACACTGATACCCTCTCAAGTGAACTCAAAGTTAAGCCATCTCCAGCCAGACCAGATATCCTGGCCCATATCTCATTCATTAATATATGTTGAGAAGCCTTTGTTTCTTGGAAACTACATGAAGTGAATAGGCTGTGGACTCCACTGGACATAGTGGTCTATATTTAACCAATTCCCTTCACACATATGTATCAGATGCTCTCTTAGTTACGGAGCTGCAGTGGTGAATAAGAAAGCCACAGTCCTGTACTCCCAGGGTTTCAATTCTGAAGACGAAGACAGGCACAGAAACCCAACTGAGCAAAGAGAAGAGATTATTACAAAATGTGTTCACATGCAAAGTGAAGCAAGGGACTGAATATACAACAAGGGTTTTGGGGCGAACATTAGATACAATCTTAATTCAGATTATATAAGATTCATACATATAATTTTTATATATAGATATATTAATTTGGGCCGGGCGTGGTGGCTTATGCCTGTAATCCCAGCATTTTGGGAGGCCAAGGCGGATGGATCACTTCAGTCCAGGAGTTTCAGACCAGTCTGATCAACATGGCAAAACCCCATCTCTACTAAAAATAAAAAAGTTAGCCGGGTGTAGTGGTGTGCGCTTGTAGTCCCAGCTACTCAGGAGGCTGAGAAAGGAAAACTGCTTGAACCCAGGAGGCAGAGGTTTCAGTGAGCCAAGATTGTGCCACTGCACTCCAGCCTGGGTGACACAGCAAGACCCTGTCTCAAAAGAAAAAGAAAAAAAGAAATATTAATTTGGATTATACAGATTCTAACCACTTCTTTCAAGTGAGAATATTTAAGGTAAGACCTGAGAATAAAAAGAGTTAGCTTTTCATACACTACAGAAAGATTCGTCTTTTAGGAAAAACCCCCAGTGTTCATGGACCCTAATATATGAGCAAGATCTTGGCATGTAGAAGAAACCTGTGAATTGGATGAAATGAAAAACTGAAAAGTAGGAATCTGGATGAAGTACAGAAGGGAGAAAGACTAATGTGAGACGTGGCTGAAAGAGAAGGATATGTGAAACAGTACAGGTCTTCATTAGTAATGATGAGGAACATAAATGTTAGTCCAAGTACACCAGAAAAGTGGGAGAGTTGGAAACTGAAAGACATGTTAAGAGATCACTTTGGTTTCTCTGTAGCTAACAGGGTGTAGGAGATTAAGAATTAAAGTAGGTTGACTAAGGATGACCTAAGAAAATAAGCATAGGTAAGAAAATATGTGGCTCTGGCTAGGCTGGGGACATTGGAAATCAAAAGAGGTGGAGGAAATTACAGATGTATTTGGAACCAAAATATTTTTTAAATGAATGTTGAATTGGATATTGTCAGAATATTGAGGAAGGGCCAAAAATGACTTATAAGCGTCTAGCATGGCTGGCAGTGCCACTTACTGACATGTGGGAAACCAGGACATGTTACCTCTGAATTATTCGAGTGCTATTGTCATGTAAATCATCAACTCCCAGAATAAAGGTCTGGGCCAAACTCTAAGACTGGAAATTATGAGCTGTTTAGTAGTGTTTAGAGCTTAGAGAGAGTATGTGTGTGGAGAGAAAAGAAGAGCAATTAGGACAGAACCCTTAGAAACATCAATATTTAAAATTTGGGAAGAGAAACAGAAACAAATAAATTGTGGGAAAATGAAGCTCAGGGTAGTTGCAAGGGAATGCTAAAAATGAACTATGGCATTTGAGGAGGAAAACGTGGAAACTGAAAGCAAGAGAGTACGGATGGATCGTGAGGGAGCAGCAGCAGCTGTGTCCTAAGAAGAGTCTCAGTGAAAATGAAGGGTTGTAGGAATGAGGACATCTGGGCCAACGAGCTGGCAAGGAGTGATGTCCAGGAGGCAGAATATTTGCATCTAGATCCTGGTGGTATATACCCTTATAGAAAATGTTTCAGATTTGATGACAATAAAGTGGAGGAAAGAAAAAAAGTAATGGAAATAAAGATGTCAAAAAACGGGGAACCGAGGTTTGTACTGGTCCTTTCACGTGAAAGCTGAGCCACTAAAATGATGGCTGAACTTGCCTGAAGATGATATTGAGCAAAAGATCTACAGCCTTAAATAAATGGCAAGAGGCCAGGTGCAGTGGATCATGCCTGTAATCCCAGAACTTTGGGGGGCTGAGGCAGGCATATCACCTGAGGTCAGGAGTTCGAGACCAGCCTGGCCAACATGGCGAAACCCCGTCTCTACCAAAAATACAAAAATTAGCTGGGTGTGGTGGTATGCACCTGTAATCCCAGTTACTCAGGAACCTGAGGCAGGAGAATCACTTGAAACCGGGAGGAGGAGGTTGCAGTGAGCCGAGATCACACCATTACACTCCAGCATGGGTGACAGAGCAAGACTCCATCTCAAAAAAAAAAAAAAAATAAGACCAGAGTGCCCAGGAGAGAGGTCTGTTGATGATGGTAATACCAAAGGGGCATGGCCGATATTTCCAAGGGGTTTGAGTTTCAAAGGAACAGTCTAATTTGCAAGGAGCAGAGAAATTAACAGTCTAGAAGTTGTAACGGGAACCAAGAACAACCACCTCGGCTTCCAGCCATAGGTATGTGGAGGGTGAGAAAAAGACCTGTCTCAATTTATGAAAGCTAGAGGAAAAACTGCACTTTAGTATCAACCAACTTTTGTTTTAAGATAATTACAAACCAATATGGAACTTAGCAAGAGTCAATTTTGACAGTTTCCTGCAGCTTAGTAAATTCTGCACAAAATTAAGATTTAACACAAAAGTAGAGAAAAATTTTAATGGCATAGCACATTTCTTCACAATTCCTTAAACCAAATAATTCCCTGTTCTTCTAACTCTCACCTTACACTATCAACTAGGCTTCTTATTCAATGAACGGTTTAAGTCTACTAAGACACACACACACACACACACACACGTCTTATCCAGCTGCAGATCTCATTTTTGAAGGTACACTGAAAGTACATAGATCATTCTATAATCATCAACTATGAAGATTGTGAGCAACTGGAACAAGTATTCTTGGAAAAGAAGTTTCCTGTGTATAAGAAAAAAAAGAGTCCAACTCTGGGAACTGACTTGGCTGAGTCATCATTATATGCCACTGGCAAGAAATCAAGAAGTAACTCAGGACTGATAAACTTTGTTAAAGGAAATGGAAACAGCCTATCTGTGAGGCTTAATTCTTGATAATCTGGCCAAGATATAGCATCTGGATAAGAGTTCACTGACTCAACTAAATTTTGTGAAGGTGAAGTACTTGTTAAAATGAAAGATCTATTTAGAGAGAAATAAGTAGACATAATGTCTGCACTATGGATAGGTGTATACCTGTTTTTTGCAAAAACAGTTTGTATCTTTGAAATGCTGGTTTGCCCTGGACAGAGCTAACTTAAATAGAGACCTGGCGCGGTGGTTCATGCCTGTAATCCCAGCACTTTGGGAGGCCGAGGAGGGTGGATCATGAGGTCAGGAGATCGAGACCATCCTGGCTAACACGGTGAAACCCCGTCTGTACTAAAAATGCAAAAAATTAGCCGGGCATGGTGGCGGGCACCTGTAGTCCCAGCTACTCTGGAGGCTGAGGCAGGAGAATGGTGTGAACCCGGGAGGCGGAGCTTGCAGTGAGCCGAGATCGTGCCACTGCACTCCAGCCGGGTGACAGAGAGAAACTCCGTCCCCAAAATATATATATATAGTTTTTATATATATATATGTATATATACCCAAAGGATTATAAGTCATGCTGCTATAAAGACACATGCACACGTATGTTTATTGTGGCACTATTCACAATAGCAAAGACTTGGAACCAACCCAAACGTCCAACGATGATAGACTGGATTAAGAAAATGTGGCTGGATACATATGTAACAAACCTGCACATTGTGCATATGTACCCTAAAACCTAAAGTATAATAAAAAAAAAAGAAAATGTGGCACATATACACCATGGAATACTATGCAGCCATAAAAAAGGATGAGTTCATGTCCTTTGTAGACACATGGATGAAGCTGGAAACCATAATTCTCAGCAAACTATCACAAGGACAAAAAAAACCAAACGCTGCATGTTCTCACTCATAGGTGTGAATTGAACAATGAGAACACATGGACCCAGAAAGGGGAACATCACACTCCGGGGCCTGTCATGGGGTGGGGTGAGGGGGAGGGACAGCATTTGGAGATATACCTAATGTAAATGATGAGTTACTGGGTGCAGCACACCAACATGGCACATGTATACATATGTAACAAACCTGCACGTTGTGCACATGTGTCCTAGAACTTAAAGTATATATATATATATATATATATATATATATATATATATATATATATAAATATAAAGAGAAAACCATTAAAGAAAGGCTATAATACACAGGAACACACAGACATACATACACCTGTGTGTCTATATCTTCAGTTATCACACTTTTTCTATACAGACTCCACACGAGACAAACATGTTACATTTTATGAGAAACTATAAGTGGAAAGAGGAGAATTTGTGAAATCAATATAGAATGTTCCTTGTTTAGCATAATTCTAACTGTTTCTCATTAGAGGTCTGAGTATCAATCTGTATTATATGTGGCCATGCTGGCATTTGGGAAATTCCACAAGAAACTTTTTAAATATGAATTTGGAAAAGGGAAAAGGATTTTTAAAGTGTCTTTTTTTGTTCTGCATTCTATGTGGAACATCTATTTTGTGCTAACTGCTCGTGTTAGCTTGTGATTGCCTGTGACTATGTGGAAGATATACTTTACGTGACTATGTGAGCAATAGTCTTAAAGTTAAGAAATCTAAAATTTGGTTGGTTTAGTTGCTAATTAGGTAAATTACCTTGTAATGGTTACTTAACCTCTCAAAGATTAATTATCTTCAGTGGTACATTGAAGGTTCCATTCATATTGATTTTAGTAGACTTATCCTACTAAAAAGTAAATTTAACAGAAATTATTCTAGACCTCATTATTTCAGGAGACCCCACCCCAGCTTTTATTCCTAACTTCAAGAAATGCAGAGAAATTTAAAAATTCGATGTTCTCCCAATTCAACAGAATATAACTGAACTAAATCGATTTATGTATAATTCACTATTTCAACCTTTAACGCTATATCCGAGCGGTTTGTTTTCACCATAAAGTTATAGCTGTTTAGGCCAATAATTAAAGAGGACCTTGATAGAGAATGACAAGAGAGGATGATCACCCTATTGTCTATCTTCCAGCTGTTTTCAATGCCCTGAAGTTTTATTCACACCCAAATATTAGAATCTTATCTGAGAGAGCGTACTCAAATGATGAATCATGCTAATTTCTCAAGAAAAGTGTTACAGAATAATAAATGCCTTTCTGGTCAAAGCACTGATGCTCTGGAAATAATCTTTATCCAAATGAGGTACAGGAATTGTTAGGACTATTAAAAGTTTGTATATGATATCTGCCAGGTTCGACTGAGCTTCACTTAAAATCTACCATATTAGGGCCAAGTGTAATGACTCAAATTAGTGAACTTAAAAATTGTTTTAAAATGTTTCCTGGAGACATTTCAAATATTGCTCTCTGATTTATCACTGTTACTTTTGCTGAATTCAATTTGATGCCAAGATTTATTCAGATTAATCAAATGCCATAAACTCTGATACCTAATGTTCCTTAACACCTTAAGAACTTTTAAACAGATCAAATGTTGAAGATACGCTTTTAGTGAAACTGTACCTAAGCACATGAATTCTATTGAATATAGCTTTTTAGAAGACTAACAAAGAAAGAAGACTTAGGAAATTCGGAAACATTTTTTAAACCTTCTAGAGGGAATTAAACTACTGAAAAATAATTTCAATTGGTGAATCTAATGGCATTAATCAGAAGATAAGAAAAAAGTAACCATAAAACTTTATGGGGGTAATATTTGCTATGAGGATCAGGAAAAACAACTAATGGATATTAGGCTTAATATCTGGGTGATGAAATAAACTGTACAACCAATCCCATGGCATAAGCTTACCTCTGTAACAAACCTACACTTGTACCCCTGAACTTAAAAGTTAAAATTTAAATAAATAACGTTGTGCTATTAATTTCAACCAGAGCCTTTCCAAGGTGCAGGGAACTTTTGAGAATTTTATTTCTTGCAAAAGGAAACTTGATTCCTTGCTTAGGGCCTTCCTAGGAAAACCTCTATTCTTTGGAGAAGCATCATACTCCTACAAGATTTAAGGACCATCATATTTGTCAGACTTTTTTTCTGTTTTACTGTGAGCAGTTTACAGAACATAAAGAAAAATCAAATCCGAAGGTGCACTACACGTGTTTTATCAAAAGGAACATTTTTGTGTACTTTTAAGAAAATACGACAAATTGAGTTTTCTGACCTATTACCAAGTTAGACATCTTGAGTGAATTGAATCTGTTGTAATCCTGTTTGGTTTTCATCCCATGGCTCTGGAAAACTGACATTTATCTCCAATTTTTCAACTCTGCTTCTTTCCAGTACCTCATCTATACGACTATGATAGTACTTTTCATCTGCTTCTACCACTACACTATGGCTGCATTACTTTTAACACAGTGTCCCACATGTTACCCATTTCTACCTTATATAAAGAGTAGAAATTGAATTGTAATTGAGTATCCAGTTGCCTCATATTCAGGTCTTCAACTGAAATAACTCCAGCTATCTCAAAACTTCAACCCTCTCTGGAAGTATTGGACCAAATTATCCCAGATTATAGCACTCTCAGGCTAAAATTACTAATGCTTCTATAGTTTCAGAGACTGTATCAGGTTATTCAACACAACATTCCATGCACCATTCCAGCCTCATATAATCAGAGGACACTTAGACGACTTTAATAGCCTTCAAAAGACACCCTCCTCTTTTACTTATATATATATTTATTTATCTATTTATTTAATGGAGACAAGGTCTCACTCTGTCACCCAGACTGGAGCGCAGTGGCATAATCACGGTCCACCGCAGCCTGCACCTGCCGGGCTCCGATCCTTCCACCGCAGCCTCCTGAGTGGCTGGGACCACAGGCGCCGCCACCACGTCTGCCTGGTTTTTGTATTTTTGTGGAGATGGGGTTTCACATGTTGCCCAGGCTGATCTGAGACTCCTGGGCTCAAGAGATCCACCTGCCCCGGCCTCCCAAAGTGCTGGGATTACATGAACGAGCCATTGTGCCCAGCCGGTCCCGCCCGGTTTTTAACCTTCGTACTGTTTATATAATCATCCTTCACAAAATAGAACACTTCATTACTCGATGGTTCTCATTATTCTAATATGAAGAACTATATTAAGAAAATAAATTCCTGGCCGGGCGCGGTGGCTCACACTTGTAATCCCAGCACTTTGGGAGGCCGAGGCGGGCGGATCACGAGGTCAGGAGATCGAGACCACGGTGAAACCCCGTCTCTACTAAAAATACAGAAAATTAGCCGGCGTGGTGGCGGCGCCTGTAGTCCCAGCTACTCGGGAGGCTGAGGCAGGAGAATGGCGGGAACCCGGGAGGCAGAGCATGCAGTGAGCCGAGATCGCGCCACTGCACTCCAGCCTGGGCGACAGAGCCAGACTCCAGCTCAGACAAAAAAATAAATCAATAAATTTCCAATATTTCCTAGCATATCCAATTTAATTCTATACATCACATAAAAATAAAAGCCATCTTACTGTGTTAGTTTCTTACTGCTGTTACAGTAAATTAACATAAACTCAGAGGCTTAAAACAACACATTTTTTTTCTTTATACTTCTGGGGGTCAGAAGTCCAAAATGGGTCTTAGTGTGCTAAAATCAAGGTATCATCAAGTGTATATTTTGTCTAGAGATTCCAGGAGAGAATTCACCAGGTTTGAGGGGTCACATGTATCCCTGAGCTCTTGGCCTCTGCACATCTTGGACACAGCACATCACTTCAGCCTCGGCTCCAGTTTACCCAAGCTCTTCTGCTCACTCTGGTCTCTCCGCCTTCCTGTCTGAAGGTTCTTTGTGACTACAGTGGGCCCACCTAGATAATTCAGGATAATCGCTCCAGTTTAAGGTGAGGTGATTAGCAATCTTAATTCCACCTCTAACCATAATGCTTCCATGCTGCCTAACAACACATTCAAAAGGTCATCCTGCTAAGGGTCATTATTCTACCTACACACTAAGTGACTGAGAAAAAGTAAAGTTATCTATCATGCCTTACCTATGGCGAGGAAATAATAACTTATAATGATTTATCTACGAAAACCTGTTTTTAAAAGCTTTGGTCCTAGTCTATTGATTAAAGTTTTGGTATATTCCAGATAAATTTCATGTCCTTGATGCTAACACATTGTGCACAGTAGATGGCCTTTTTAAAATAGTACTGCATAAAGGAATATTTAAGGTTGTCTGGACAATAGAAAAGGAACTTTAGTTGCTATGCCACAAAAGGCCGGATTTCTGCACATTACACCTCCTACCAGTGCACACATGTGCCAAACTCCTTCCTGAAAGCCTGGTTTATGTTTCCTATGTGCTTAGCAATAGTTTTACTCTCACGACTGTTTATATTAAGTCCTATTTTTTAAAGCATATCCTCATTTGTTTGTTTTCCTGAGCCTCTGAACTGGATTTCATCTGGTATGTATTGCACAGGTTTGCACACTTGATTGTACGCTACCTAAAAGCATCCTCTTGTGTTCTGGACACGGTTATTTTTCTCCATGGTAAGGTGATAAGTGACTTCTCTGAGGACTTGCCACCTTAGAATGCAGTGGTGACATCACCTGCTCAGGCTCTGTCTGCAATGTGGAATTTAGTATTTTCCAACTTCTGGTCTAACTTGAACTTCATAATTAAGCAGAGCCGCCTTTTGAGGGAACAGTAGGGTGTCTGCCCCTAAACGTCTGTGTAAATGCAGAGACACATTTGGGAACATAACTGACTTTTACGTACAGAAGCCAGATGCATTTCATGACCATGCATGCTTAGGGAAGCAAGTTCATCTCATCTATCACAATAAGCATCTGTGCCACTAAATTCCACTGCAGGATACTTTTCACACTTAGACAACAAAACATTTAAGGAAATAAAAGCTCTTTCCAATAAAAATGTGCATCAAATACTGTGTGTATGTTTAAAAAAAAACCTTCCTCTATAAGATAAGGCCACAGGAACTACTAAAAAAGCATTCTTGAAATACATTTTCTGATAGGAATCTAGGCCCTTGCCTTATATAAGATTTAAGGAAAGTGATGTGTGTGTCTTTATACTTGAAAGGCTGTTTTCAACAGCAAAGGGTATGCTTTGAGGTATCAATATAGTTTTGAGAATGCAAAAGTTTAAAAGAAATGGAATGCATATTCTCCAGGTATGAATATGCAATTGTCATTATTTTCCTACCATCTACTAGATTAGAAACAGAAGAAAAATTATGGAAATGTCTGTTTTCCCTCAATAGGAGTACCTATTTATTAAAGTTAATTAATTACTATTCTTTAAACATTTTCAAAATAGACTCATAAGTGACAACTTTCAGAGAAAACAAGGGTTTTTGGATGTAAATATTTACTTATAACATGGATAAAATAATTTTGTTAAATATTAACTCCATATTCATAATGTTCTCTATTGTTTTTGCATTTTGTTTAACAATAGAGAATCTAAGACATTTAGTGTTCATGAGTTTCATACAGTTTCCTGTCAATGTACTTTGTCTTTTTTTTATTGGACTACTAATCATTTATTTATGATTTGTTGGAACTACTCATATTTTAAATATGTCAAGTGAACTGCAAGCACTTGTTGCTGATTTGATATTTGCTTTTTACACATATTCATTGTATCCTCTGAAAAAGAAAAGTTTTATATTTTAACAAATTCCAATCCATAAATTTTTTTTTAAATTTTCTGTTATTGGTTAGGGCTATGTTTGGATATTTAATTTTAACCGTAATGTTGCAAGTGATATTTGTCTATGGTATTTTTTCTTTATATTTTGGAAAAGTGTATTTGACATCCACTATGGAATTAATATTTATTAATGACATATTATACCTTTGTGCAACTATAAAATACATATAGCCAATTATCTGAACACCATTTTATGAACTGTTTATCACTTATCCACTGATTTGAAACACTATCTTTATCATATATTGGATTTTAGGTTTATCGAGATTATGTAACATGAAATTATTTAATTATGAAATTATGTGAATTCAAGCATGACAGTCAGCTCTTCTTCCCCACCACTACCCTGTAAAAGGATGGATGGAATAATTGCTTCCCTATGGCTTAAGTGTATGAGAGGTATACAACATGGTCTTGATGAAGTGGGAACTACACAGAAACTGTTTTTGGTCCTGAAATGTACTCCAGCTTTACCAATTTGTTCTACACATATACCATTGAGGGTAGAAGCTGAATTTTGCTAATGATTATATTTACACTACTTAACATTGTGCCAGATACTGAGTAGATGCTTAGAAACATGTTTAATGACTTGTTTTATTGATAGAGACCTAATTATCTGCTGTAGTGGTGCTATCTCATTCAGAATCATTTTGACCAGCCTTTCTCCATCATGAATAAAACACTTATTTACACACTTGTGTACATGCATATGTGCATAGAAACACACACACCCTTTGCAGAGACAAACTGCATCGAAAGCATGTACAAACATTATAGTATTTTTGTTGATTCTGACCTGATTCTGATTCTATTGTATACATTTTCATTCTGATCACAATAACAATAAAAATAGAAAACTATAAGTTGTGAAGCTGGAAGATGCAGAACATGAAAGATCGAATTACCAATTTTTTTTTCTATTTTCTTTAGTTGGCTGCTGATAAAATCAGAAAAGAAATGGACACAAAAATGAAAGTATGCAATGTGTGTGCGTGTCTGTGTGTGTGTGTATCACATGCACTCGTTTCCATGATGTACATATGGAATTTCATAACCAGCCAAACTAAGCTTCATAAGTGAATGAGAAATAAAATCCTTTACAGACAAGCAGATGCTGACAGATTTAGTCACCATCAGACCTGCCTTCCAAGAGCTCCTAAAGGAAGCACTAAACATGGAAAGGAAAAACCAGTACCAGCCACTGCAAAAACACACCAAAATATATAAACCAATGAAACTAGGAAGAAACTGCTTCAACTAATGTGCAGAATAACCAGCTAACATCATGATGACAGGACCAAATTCACACATAACAATATTAACGGTAAATATAAATGAGCTAAATGCCCCAATTAAAAGACATACACTGGCAAATTGGATAAAGAGTCAATACCCACAGGTGTGCTGTATTCAGGAGACACATCTCACTTGCAAGGTCACACATAGGCTCAAAATAAAGGGATGGAGGAATATTTACCAAGCAAATGGAAAGAAAGAAAAAAAAAGCAGGAGTTGCAATCCTAGTCTCTAATAAAACAGACTTTAAACCAACAAGGATAAAAAAGGACAAAGAAGGGCATTACATAGTAGTAAAGGGATCAATGCAACAAGAAGAGCTAAGTATCCTAAATATATATATATGCCAAATACAGGAGCACCAGGATTCATAAAACGAGTTCCTAGAGACCTACAAGGAGACTTAGACTCCCACACAATAATAGTGGGAAACTTTAACAACCCACTATCAATATTAGACAGATCAACAAGAAAGGAAATTAACAAGGATATTCAGACTTGAACTCAGCTCTGGTCCAAGTGGACCTAATAGATACCTACAGAACTCTCCACCCCAAATCAACAGAATATACATTCTTCTCAGCACCACATAGCACTTATTCTAAAATCAACCACATAATTGGAAGTAAAACACTCCTCAGCAAATGCAAAAGAATGAAAATCATAACAAACAATCTCTCACACCACAGTGTAATCAAATTAGAACTCAGAATTAAGAAGCTCACTCAAAACTGCACAACTACATGGAAACTGAACAACCTGCTTATGAATGACTACTGGGTAAATAGCAAAATTAAGGCAGAAATAAATAAGTTCTTTGAAACCAATGAGAACAAAGACACAACATATCAGAATTTCTGGGATACAGTTAAAACAGTGTTTAGAGGGAAATTTACAGCATTAAATGTCCACATTAGAAAGTGGGAAAGATCTAAAATAGACACCCTAACATCACAATCAAAAGAAGCAATGGAAAACACATTAAAAACCTAGTATAAAACAAGAAATAACTAAGATCACAGCAGAACCGAATGGGAGAGAAACACAAAAAAACCTTCAAAAAAAAATCAATGAATCTAGGAGTGGGTTTTTTGAAAAGATTAACAAAATAGATAGACCGGTAGCCAGACTAACAAGGAAGAAAAGAGAGAAAGATCAAATAGACACATTAAAAAACGATAAAGGGGATATCACCACTGATCCCACAGAAATACAAACTATTATTAGAGAATACTGTAAACACCTCTACACAAATAAACTAGAAAATCTAGAAGAAATGGATAAAGTCCTGGACACATACACCCTCCCAAGACTAAAGCAGGAAGAAGTCAAATCCCTGAATAGACCAATAACAAGTTCTGAAATTGACTCAGTAATTACTAGCCTACCAACCAAAAAAAGCCCAGGACCAGATGTCTTCACAGCCGAGTTCTACCAGAGGTACAAAGAGGAGCTGGTACCATTCCTTCTGAAACTATTCTGAACAATAGAAAAAGAAAGACTCCTCCCTAAATCATTTTATGAGGCCAGCATCACTCTGATTCCAAAACCTGGCGGAGACCCAATAGAAAAAGAAAATTTCAGGCCAATATCACTGATGAACATCGATGCGAAAATCCTGAATAAAATACTGGCAAGAGAATCCAGCAGCACATCAAAAACTTATCCACCACGATCAAGTTGGCTTCATGCCTGGCATGAAAGGCTGGTTCAACATATGCAAATCAATAAACATAATCCATCACATAAACAGAACCAATGACAAAAACCACATGATTATCTCAATAGATGCAGAAAAGGCCTTCAATAAAATTCAACACCCCTCATACTAAAAACTCTCAATAAACTAGGTATTGATGGAACATATCTCACAAAAATAAGAGCTATTTATGACAAATGCATAGCTAATATCATGCTAAATGGCCGAAAGCTGGAAGCATTACCTTTGAAAACTGGCCCAAGAGTAGGATGCCCTCTCTCCCCACTCTTATCAACATAGTATTGGAAGTTCTGGCCAGGGCAATCGAGTAAGAGAAAGAAATAAAAGCATGCAAATAGGAAGAGAGGAAATCAAATTGTCTCTGTCTGCAGATGACATGATTGTATATTTACAAAACGCCACCACCTCAGCCCAAAAATTCCTTAACCTGATAAGCAACTTTGGCAAAGTCTCAGGATATAAAATTAATGTGCAAAAATCACAATCATTCTTATATACCAATAACAGACAAGCAGAGAGCCAAATCATTAGTAAACTCCCATTCACAATTGCTATAAAGAAAACAAAATACCTAGGAATACAACCTACAAGGGATGTGAAGGACCTCTTCAAAGAAAACTACAAACCAGAGCTCAAGGAAATGACAGGACACAAACATATAGAGAAACACTCCATCCTCATGGATAGGAAGACTCAATATCATGAAAATGGCCATATTGCCCAAAGTAATTTATAGATTCAATGCTATTCCCATCAAGCTACCATTGACTTTCTTCACAGAACTAGAAAAAAACTATGTTAAATTTCATATGGAAGCAAAAAAGAGCCTGTGGAGCCAAGGCTAACCTAAGCAAAAAGAACAAAGCTGGAGGCATGACGCTGCCTGACTTCAAACTATATTACAAAGCTAAAGTAACCAAAACAGCATGGTGCTAATACCAAAACAGATATATAGACCAATGAAACAGAATAGAGGCCTCAGAAATAACACCACACATCTACAACAATCTGATCTTCAACAAACCTGACAAAAGCAAGCAATGGGGAAAGGATTCCCTATGTAATTAATGGCGCTGGGAAAACTGGGTAGCCATATGCAGAAAAGAGAAACTAGACCCCTTCATTATACCTTATAAAAGAATTAACTCAAGGTGGATTAAAAACATAAATGTAAAACCTAAAACTATAAAAACCCTAGAAGAAAACCTAGGCAATATGATTCAGGACATAGGTGTGGGCAAAGACTTCATGACTAAATCACCAACAGCACTTGAAACAACAGCCAAAATTGACAGATGGAATCTAATCAAACTAAAGAGCTTCTGCTCAGTAAAATAAACTATCACAAGAGTGAACAGGCAACCTACAAAATATGAGAAAATTTTTGCAATCTATCCATCTGACAAAGGTCTAATATCCAGAATCTAGAAGGAACTTAAACAAATTTACAAGAAAAAAAAAACAAACAACCCCATCAAAAAGTGGGCAAAGGATATGAACAGACACTCCTCAAAAGAAGATATGTATATGGCCAATAAACATATGAAAAAAGCTCATTATCACTGTTCATTAGAGAAATGCAAATCAAAACCACAATGACATACCATCCCACACCAGTTAGAATGGTGATCATTAAAAATTCTGGAAACAGCAGATGCTGGAGAAGATGCAGAGAAATAGGAACACTTTTACACTGTTGGTGGGCTTGTAAAATAGTTCAACCATTGTGGAATACAATGTGGTGATTCCTCAAGGATATAAAACCAGAAATACCATTTGACCCAGCAATCCCATTACTGGGTATATACCAAAGGATTATACATCATTCTACTCTAAAGACACATGTACATATATGTTTATCATGGGACTATTTACAATAGCAAAGACTTGGAACCAACATAATGCCCATCAATGATAGACTGGATGAAGAAAATGTGGCACATATTCACCATGGAATACTACACAGCCATAAAAAAGGATGAGTTCACGTCCTTTGCGGGGATATGGATGAAGCTGGAAACCATCATCCTCAGCAAACTAACACAGGAACGGAAAACCAAACACTGCATGTTCTCACTCATAAGTGGGTGCTGAACAATGAGAACATGTTGACACAGGGAGAGGAACATCACACACTGGGGTCTGTAGGTGGGTGTGGGGAAAGGGGAGGGAGAGCATTAGGACAAATAGCTAATGCATGTGGAGCTTAAAACCTAGATGACGGGTTGATGGGTGCAGCAAATTACCATGGCACAAGTATACCTATGTAACAAACCTGCATGTTCAGCACATGTATCCCAGAACTTAAAGTAAAATTTTAAAAAATGAAAGTATGCAATATGTGTATGTGTGTGTATACATACATATAAAACAAGCACTCATTTTCATTTTGTACATATATGCACATTATGAGTGTGAATATATGTTAAATAATATCCTATCAGTTTTGTATTTGTAACACATATATGTACATGCATATACAACAAATAGAGGTGTTTTGCATAATAATTTCATTTATATTCATTTCATCAGCTAAGAACTAAAAAGAATTTAAATCAAAATCAATTATTCATTTACAGGTGTTTTTAACCATCATCTCCCCCTTTATCTTCAGTTTTATGCCTCCTTGTATTGCCATTTTGTGACTTTTTTGCCATAAATTATACATATTTGGAACAGTCACTTTAAGAAATTCAATCTTTGGATAAGATCTCTAAGATTGATTTAGTATGAATACGTGTGTGGGCACACACTTGACAAAGAAAGGTCAGTTATAAATATATGTGTACACTTATCAAAATAATTCACATAAAATCTCTGAATAAAATTATCTGTATGCTTTTTCTGTCAATAAAAGCAATATAGTATAATTCTTGGTAGTAAACCTGTTTGTTTTCATTCTGTTGCCTACCATGTGAGCTGCCATGTTGGTATAAAACATCGATCATTTGATATTTTACTACAGCAAATAATAGTGATCCCCACGAAATAATAAATAAATCAGTGAGTTTCACGGAAATAAGTTTTTGGATGGATCAGATAATTTGAAGTTGTTAGTTTATTCTCCAGCAAGGTGAAAGAAAAAAGCTGTTAGTTTGTTCTCTATCAGGTGATCGAAGATGAAAACTAAAGTTCTCAAGGCCAGTGCATAATAATGGTGCCGTATTCTGTGCATCAATCACCATTACCAAATACCTATATTGCCAAATATTTCATGTACCGCTTTAGTGGTGATTAATCAATGTGCCATGGCACTGAAACTGAAACGAGACTTTGTAGTACAAGTGATATTCAAAGAGTTTTGAAAATTTATCAGCTCTATAGATATAGATGAAAATTTATCATCATCTATCTAGAAATCCTGTTTTTATAAATGTTACCTAGCCAAATATTGGTTTTATTTACTTAATATTTAGAAAACATGAGTTTAGTAAAAATTGTTCAGATTTTCTTAATGTAGTGTGTGAAATTACTATGTAATTATACAAGAAATATGCTACACAGCTGAATACACAAAGAGGTCAGCAGAGGGAGCAAAAGGTGCCTTTCCCCTATAATCCACAGCAACATCACCCGCTCTTCTCTCTACATCATCGATGTATGTTATCTAAAGTCCTGTGCAAATGCCACCTCAACACGAGTCCTCTAGCCTTGCCTTCTTATCAGAAGCAGCTCGAAAGCCCCGATAATTCTAGAACCACTGAAAAATACACACTTGTTGCAAGGATTGAAAAGCCTCATATTGCAAATTCAGAATTCACAGTACTGAAAAAATTCATAATTTTTTAAAGTTACAATACTGTGAACTATACAAAATGAATTATGCTGGGATCCGATGACTCTCTTCATTCCAGCCTATCTTATATTTTCTCATTCATTTCTCCACATAGTCACAACAACAGACTCACTATTACATTTCATTAATGGCTATTTTATAATAAATGATCTCAATAGCATTTCTGAAACCTCTGCTGTTCTGGTTTTACAGAACTCTTGAATTTTTGAATGAGTTAGTTTTTGATTGAAAAAGACCTGACTCTTATGCTTAGAAAAGCCATCATTTCTTTCTGTAAGCTTTCCGTCTTCTATAAGCTTTACATGTTCCATAAGCAAACATTCGCTGGTTTTGTGATCAAACTAGAGAGGCAAATTCAGTTAATAATAACAACGTCATTTATCATCCTCAAATCTAGTGTTATGGATAATACGATCTCCACAAGGAGACGGTTGCACGAGCGACAAGAGAAAGACAATCAACAGTCTTTTACTCATACCAAGATATGTCCACACACACTTGTTTCAACAGTCAAAGTAACGCCATATGTCCCCAGTGATGTGGGTGGGCAAAAGGAACAGTTGGCCTGCTAATGAGGGCCATATGTACACGCAGCCTATCGTACCATCCTTCTTACTTATGGTTGCTGAAAACTCAGTGGAAGAGCTTGCTCTGAGGAATGGCATGGCTGGAGGAGGAGAGGCTTCCTTAAGAGCAGGAAAGGACCATTTGTTGTACAACTACTGTATCTCTGAAACTGGGAGCTAAAGATATGCATGTACGTTACTCATTCTTATTAAGAGTTACTTACGCATCCGTAGAGTTCTTTACTCCAGTTTCACCTTCTTTCACTAAATTCTTTTGCATTTATGTGCAAAGGGATTTTGGGCCCTTTTCAAAAATTACTTTTCCTAATCAATCTTGTTAATTTGGTGTTCATTTACATCGGCTTCTCTTTATTTTTAGCTTGATTTCCAGAAAAATTATACTTTCTTTGACATTGTTAAATGTTACAATATTAAAAGAAATGAAAAAGACTTAAAAACTTAGAATATTTGAATGAGGGTTTCTGGAAGGCAGAGAGAACAATAAGGCAAAAGTACTTACTGCACTACTGTTCCAAAGTAAAAGAAAAACAAAGATTTTAAAAATGATTATAGCAGCTTTGTATCTCAACCAGGGTTTCCTTTGAAATTTCTACAACTGCAAACACTATTCAGCAATTTGCACTGATTATAAAATTTATTGTTTTAAGGTCAATTGTGATACTATGATCAGATAATATAATTTACTTTACTCTTAATGGCTTCATTTTGACAACTGAGGGAGCTTTCAGGAAGGACAACGCTTCCTGCACAACAACCAGTAAAGCAGGTCACATCCATTTTCAATCTAATTTTAAGAAAAATGAAGGACAAACTACTTGTGAGGCAGCAAGAATTCATTTGCATTAAATTAATTTGAACAGGGCATTTCAAGTTCTCTCTGGCAACAATGGAATAAAGGGGAAAATGAATCTATCTTATGCAATGATCCTCTTCTAGGTTACAGAAAGATTTGAAAGGCTGACATGACCATTGCTAAATTTCTTCTAGAAGTCTATGATTAGTGTCATAGATATAACTCATGAGATAAAATATTCACAAAGAATGTCTGTGAACTGCATCAATTGTGATGGAACTACTGTCTAACATCCCTTTGAAAAGTTATATTCTGCAAAGGTTAAAAAACACCAACCTTTCGATGCTTTCTTATATGGATGAGCTTTTGTCAACAAGAACTAAGCTTCACAATTAAGCACTATGGAAGATAATGTTCTAGGTTAATTTAAACCTAACTAATCCAGGACTTGGCCTTGATAAATAATGGGTTTAATTAATATTTTTGACCCTAGCAGTGCAAATACTTTTACTTATATTTTACTAAAGCTAGTTTTGACAAATCTAAGGGTATTTAATTTATCAGTATCTGTTGTCAGATGAAAACTTCCCCATCAATACCTTCTAATGGTTCAAAAATAAACTGTTACCCCCACAGATACATTGTTTTTCCATGCGTAAGCAAGTACATTAATTTCAGGGTCTCAAGGCATAAAAGTGATATTACCACTTGTGATAGGCTGCATAATAGTCCCAAAAGATGTTCTTCACCTAATCTCCCGGCCCTGGGAATGTGCTGCCTTACACAGCCAAAGGACTTGTAGATACGATTCATTTAAGGATCTGGAGACAAGGTGATTATCCCAGATCATCCACGTGAGTCCAAAGTAATCACAGGAGTCCTTAGATGAAGTGGAGAGAAGGACTCAAAGTTAAAGGAGGAGACAGCGCGGAGACAGAAACAGAAATAAAAGCAACGCACCTTGAAAATGGAGGAATGGGGAAAAGACAATGAAGACAGGTGCCACCAGAAGCAGAAAATGCAAGAGAATGGATTCTCCCCTCAGCACCTCCAGAAGGAACCCACACTGCAGACACATTGACTTAGCCATATTAAAGTGATTTTGGACTTCTGACCTTTGAAACTGCAAGACAATAAATATGTGTTAAGTTATGTAAATGTGTCGTAATTTGTTATAGCAGCAGTAATACAACTAATACACCACTACAATAAGCAAAGGAAATAAAGTGCAATAGTGACAAACTTAAGGGTTTCCAGGAAAGAGAAACGAAGTGGTAAACTCAATCACAGGATTATATTAGTAACTGTAGTATATGTTACTTGCTTACCCTTTCAATCACATTATTGCTGTAATTATCATTATCATCCAATCAATATGATTACACCAGTATGTATAACTTAGACATGAAAATTTTTTTCTATTTCACTCTTCCCATAATTCCATGCAGCTACCCCTAAGCAACTATGTATCTGATGAAGCTAATATTTTCAGGGAAAATCTTCCATGTTAAGCAGAAAATTTACATCTAAAATTAAATTCTTTTAAGCCAGTCTGGGGACAATACCTAGAAAATTCAAACATTACTTCTCAAGAATACCACTAGCAGTGAATTTGTGACGCTATCTTCCACCAACTGAATCAAAATTAATTTTAAATATTTTCAAAGCAATATTTTAAAAAATCGTGTACACATTTTTTCCTCTTGGTAAAAATAAACCACTTCTCAACCATCCATTATATTTATGTTAGTTACATGAAGTCCATACATGAATTATCATACCACAAATAGAAAACTATTTAAATAGAAAAATCTCACTTGGTGCTGACAGAATGACAGCATAAAACTGTTAAGCATGAGGAGAAAGTTGTTTGCAGTGTAAATATTTCCCTTTTCCTATCAAAGTGTGTCCTGTGATCTAGCGCTCTTCTCTCCACATGCTTAAGTACAGCAAAAGTTATAAAAACACTCATTCTAGTTTTCTATACTTTAATGGTTGTAGAACATCAGAAGAGAATTGGGAGATGGGAATGTTTTGTGCTTGACATTGCATTTGAGGGGAAAATAAAAACTTGGACATAATATGTGGGATGTCTCCACAGTAATACATGGGAGGGCAAGAAAAAAATGCTATCAAATTTCTACCATGCGCTGAGCCCCTTATATCAACAAATATCCAGCCTTTCTAATGTACTAACAACCACTCTTCATAGCAAGTATTCTATTCCCAGCTTGTAGGTAAGAAACAAAGCTTCAGAAAGGGATCTTCACCAATTTCACACAGTCAATAAAAGGCAGAACTAGGGCAAATATCAATAATAAAAATAGCAATCTAATCCTAATTGGACCTGGCACTGTTCTAAGAAGAAAATCATTAACAAAGGATTTTGAGTTACCACACTCTTAGTCTCCCCGTTTTACAAAAGAAGCAACTGGGGTAAAGTGAAGCTATGCCGTTTCTTTTGAAGCTCATATACCTAACAAGATACCACTTTAATCATGGGTCTCTGATAGATCGTGTACCTCATTTCTAGCGTTTGCTGAGATTTTTCTTATTAACCCTAAGCAAGTATTTGATCCCTGGTAAGTATGCTGTAATTTTTTCACCGCTCATTCTTATCACGGTTCTTCAAGAAAAGTACAGTTCAACACATTTGTCCTATTTGGTTACAAATTTTGAAATTCAAAATATGTATCACACTAAGCTGTTAGCTCCATTTGGAATTTTAAAAAACTAAATTTTTCACTCAGTTAAAAAAAATTGCATTGTTTACTCCCATATCTACAATATAGCTTATAAGTGTATATTTGTATTGAAAACATAATTTTCTACAACTTTTATAATATTTAAATATTATTTAAGGTTTTAATAATATTTAAATATTTAAATAATACATTTAAAAACATAGTTCAACAAGTCCGAATAATCCATCACTTACTTATGACAGAATATTTGTTCAGTATCTTCTGTTTGTTCACTCTTGTGTAATATATCCTATTTTAAGAATCAAAAACTTCTCTTAATGTCAACACTACAGCCTCTTCACAATTCCTACTTATTCCTAATTACCCTTCAGGAGCAAATAAAATGAATTTATCCCAAATTTCTTTGCTTTGAAACAACTTCAGTGAAAATGGTGGTTGTCAACCATATCTACCATTCATATATCCCATTGTTTTCTGCATTAAATTTCATCTAATACTCCTTATGCCATCAGTGTCACTACAAAGGGGGACAGGGGATGAATCTCATCATGAACAAAGGTATATACACTAGATCTTAGGATGTTCAATCATTTCCTTACTCTATTATGTCCCATCTGAACTACTCATATTAAAATGAGCAACTATATGAACATGGTACTTTTAAGAAAGGATGTTCAAAAATTAATTCATATCTTGTACAAATTGGTATCCAAGAAATCATGACCTAATAGGCATCACATATGTGAATGAAAAAATTCACTTTCAGCAATGAATGTTGATGACACTCCTTTAGCAAGAGTTGTACCGAGCTACCCACAACTCCTCAGCACTCACTATTCTCATACATGCGGTCGGACAATGTCCAAGGGTGCAGTGATTCTGTCCAGAGGCTTTTCTGGGCCGTTAGAGCTGTCTCAGCCTGTGTACAGGGTTATACAGACACTCTAGGGCATTCATGACTCTGATCACTGGAGCAGCCCTGTACTAACTGCAAATTTATGGAGGAAACTTTCAAGTCCTCTTGCCCCCCAGTTGGGGTAACTCTGTTACCTATTTCATGTGGTCTCAGTTCTCCAACAAAAATGATCTCGGCCTGCTCATCTTACTTCCGTTTCACTACATGGCACAACTAGAAGTTGACTAGGTATTCTGCTTTAATGTATATGCAAAGCCCTCTTGTTCAGGAATGTTTGTAGAATAATATTTCTAAATTAGGAATACAATTGGTCTTGTTCTTTCCTGAGGGATAAAATGTCATCTCTCTTCTTCTCTCCCTCTCTCCTTTCTTCCTAACTCAGCTAACCCTCTATCTGAAAGAATTACAAAGGAAGAAATCTAGGGCATTGTTTAGCATTCTCAGGAGGATTGGAAATGTTGGAATGACAGCGAGTATCACACATACACTGCTTGAAGTATTTTGTAGGATCCAAGGGAAGAGAAAATTTTGACATTCCAGAAAATTTAAGTCATCCTTTTAATATCAGGACCAGAAAGAAACAGGTCACACGGGCAAGAGCCATAAAACTAATTATCTTGACTCTTTCCAGAATACCTGAGCTATAAATGTACAGGGAATCCTGTAATCAGATGCAAAGTTGTGTATAATATACTTAGTTCCCAAATGTAACTAGGAATTTTATGTATATAATGTGAAAAATCGTTCCAAAGTATTTGAGACTCCAAAAACTTTCCTAGCTAGCATTCAATATTCTTGCTTAACTTCTCCTTATACCCCTAACTGTATTGAGCATGCATAGACACACAAAAGCTAGGATCAACTATTACCGCTTAAGAAAGAAAAGGAGGAAAAAGGCTGTATTATAGGGATTTAGTTTTCTTCCTCAACTCTTGAAGAAGCCTATTTGTATCAGCCCGTGTCAGACAACAAAGTACTTATCAATAAAGTTTTATGAATGTGGTCACATATGAAATATAAGAGCATTCAGTTTCTACCTCTCCTTTTCTCATAAATCCTACATCAGATAGACATTAGCTATATCTGCCAATGTTTCCACGGAATCTTAAAGACTATTCACTGCAAAGCTGGCAGTGTAGCCTGAAAGCAAGTTATGTCTGCGTTGCAACTTCACACTAAGTGGTTTAAAAATACAACTAAATGTGGCCTGTCTTTATCTTGATTATAAGACATAAATTATCCCAAGAATATTCTTAGTAAAAATTGGGTCTCCCGGTCAAGCCACTTCTATTAAGAAGGACACAGGTCAGTTTTTAGGAGTTTAGGTGTTATTTGGAAGTTAGGAGCATCTAAATATGGAATATAACTCCATTAAATTATAGTATATTTTATATCAAAGAGAAACGACAAAAATAAGAAATGTTTTAAGTATTTTTTCGTATAGCGTGTTCATATATAATTACTTCAGTAGTCTCAATGTAGTCATGCAATTGTTTGGGTAAAGAACTAAACTTGAAGTTAAATAGCATAGGTCTGAATTCTTATGGTTTATAACATTCATATATTTTATATGTTCCAGAATAATATGTAATTTCTAAGTTTATAACATAATAATTACAGAAATCTAGGTAAAGTAATACTTCTGTGACACAGTCTCTTCATCTACAAAATGGAATATTGCTTTTCTCCTTAAATTTATATTAAAAATTGGAGAAGTAATATATGTGAAAGAACCTTACATTAAATATGCAAGTTTTATTTGTTGAATTCAAACAGTCATTAAAGAACAAAATAAAACATTACATTTGGATTAACAAAGTAGATACATATATCTCAATCTGAGAAACCTTTAAGCTCTCTTGACCATAAAATGACATTGGATCCTATAAGAGAGTTTGGTAAATATTTGAAAGATATTTCAATTTCACACCTAAATGTTGATTCTGACATTTATTTCCTAAACTTATCATTTGTATACTTACCTGCTATTAAATCCACAGGGGTCATGTCACTAACTGTATGCCCACCGATTTTATTGAGAGGTATTCAGCAAGGCCCACAAAGTAAGTATTGAATTTTTTTAAAAAACAGACCCAAAACACCTAAAAGCAAAACACTTAGTAAATTCTTATAATCATGAAGATCACAAATTAGTGCTATTAGTAAGAAAGAAACTTCTAAACCAAATAAAGTCCTAATACCTCCAACGAATTTTGTCTCTCTGATACACACACACACGATTAAAAAAAAAATGAAGGAAATGTAAAAAAATAAATAAATGAAGGAAGTTCTGTGGGAAATGTCCATAATTTCATGCCCAGAATTTCCCTATCAATCTCTTTCCCCAAAGTTCTTCCGAGAAAATAAAGTTGCCTTTCTCTCAACGTTAACTCATCACTTTTCTCATAGCATTTTCAAAAGAAATATTTCCTGTCAGCCGGCCACTTAAACTTTGTGCTGTTAAAGAAATCCAAAAAGGTATCAATTTTGCAACAAAGGATAAAGAGGAGACGAAGTGAACCAACATGGCTTTTAAGCTAAATTGCCGTCACCTGTCACAGGTTGTCTAGCGAGCCTCAAGTTCCCTCTAATAAGCTTATGGAGGGTGCGGAGCAAAGGCACCTCAAGGTGCTCTGCGGGTTTTCCCCTGGTAAATTAGGCTGAAAGGAAAAGAGTCCCACCCCCCACCCCCAAACTTGGAGACCAGGGCTGCCCTGCCGAATGCTGTGCCCAGACCTCCTACTTCCACGCCCTTCCAGTCCTTTCCTCGGCTTGGAAAATTGGGCATGAGGCAAGCAAAAGGAAGGACAGAAGGCCAAAACGGGCATCCGGGAAGCCAAATTTCTGTCTCAAAAGCTCGTCTAGAAACGCGTACATAGCGCGTGCCTTGCGGACATCTCCTAAAACCCCGTTCACTGAAGCTAATTCCTCCCGAACGCCCCCACGCCGGCTGAGGATCGCAACCGCCCATCCGCCCCTCCAGCCTGTGCAGCCGCCCCCAAAACCTCCCGTGAATCGGGAAATGTCAAGGCAGCAGCGCTTGGGGAGCCGAGCAGCCTCGCCAGTTCCAAGTCTCTGGTTCGAGACCCCTCGCTTCGCCTCTTTGGGGAACTCACCTGGAGTCAGGTTTAGATGGCAGCCTCCACCCAGGGGACCGGGAAGCGGCCCCGGGAAGCGCCGCCGCGTCCTGTGAATAACGAGCGCAGCGCAGCGGAGCAGCTCCCCCTGGACTGGCCGCTCCCCGATTCCTCCCGCTCTGTCCGGGAACCGTCCCTCCGTTCTTTCCTCTCCCTCCCCTGCCTGCAGCCGCCGCGCTCCCTCCTCCTGCTGGCGGCTCAGGGCTGTGCTTCCGCCTCCCTCCTGCGGGCGCACGAGCTGCCCGCGCTGCTAATGAGCAGGCTCCAGGCTCCGCCCGGCCAGGGGTGCGCACACACCCCACGCCGGAGACGAGCTCCCGGGAGCGGAGCTATGGATACGCCTGGTGCGGCGGCTGGAGAAATGAACTGGAGGAGGCATCCAGCATCTCACACTTTCTGGCCACTCAGCTTAACTAAGCCATAACCCCAGACTTCTTCCTAAATCTCCAGTAATTTACAGGTGCTGAAAAGTCAATGAGGGGTTTGAGCACAATCTGTGTTAACAGTATTGCCAGTATAGAGATGCTAATCTGGCTAGATTCTAGGGATGAAATGTTCAAGGGACGGTATATGATTCTTTCTGGTGGTTATTTTGACATATTTTGGCTATACTTACAGATCTGTAAAATAAACCAGCAATCTTCTAATCATGACAACACAGATTCCTAATTGAAGGCAGCTGATACTTATTAAATACCAGGCTCTGTTTAATAGGCTCTTCTTTCCCAGCTGATCTTTACTACAATTCTGTGAGCACTACTAGCACCCCTATTCTATATTTTAAGAATTTGGGTTTAACTTTTAAAACAAGACGGTCTTAAAACAAGACTAAGGATCATGTCCAACCTTGCAGAGATTCTAAGTTTCTGAGCCTAAATAATAACTGAAATCTGTAGCTCCCACAACCCATAGCCTGTGTATAATGTGTTGCAGCATCTTGGATGGTACTGTGTAACTGAACCAACAAAGATAATAGGACCATCAGCAAATACACACCACGAGACTAATGAATACCTAGAATCCTAGTGAGACTTGTAAATAGTCAAGCACCCTAAGTAACAATAGTTCAAGTGCATGCTAAACATGGTGATTACTTATAAAAGAACAGCAACCAGTATGAGTGAAGACAGGCAAATAATGTTCAAAATGTTCAGAATCAATGTCCAGCCACTTATGAGTTGAATTCCCCACTCTAAAAAGGAGGCCAGATGTGATGTATTCTAAGAAGTCTACAATGGGCGTGGTCTTTTCGCAACCAAAAAGGGCTTTTTAAACACTTATTTCCCATTAAGAATATGCAATAGCTAATTAATATTAAATCTGAAAATCAGTGATAATTTATTTCAACTAACCTTACATGAAAAAATCATTACTCATTCAAGCTTTTAGAATTAGATTAAATAGCATTGAGTATCAAATTTACTTCAACCCATAGAAATAATAGACAGTTAATTAATAAAGTAAGTAATTTAATTAACTTTACTTTTGTGTCATGATGTATTTTTCCTTAGGAAAAGGATAAGACATTTTTTCCATGGTATAAAATACTAGAATATGACTTTTATATTTTTCTTCATGAAGATTAAAGAATTAATAAAATAAGTACAGACATATTGTCAACAAATCTATCCAGATCATTCATTCTCCACTCAAGAAATTATGCTAGGCAAGCTTTATTTCTCCATATGTACAAGGCAATTCAGAGGTCAAAAATTTGAAAACACTTCAATGAACATCAACCATTAATTAACTAAGAGTAGATTTTATTTATAAACAACTTTAAAAGACTATAAAAAAGGTATAACAAACTTCTACTTTATCAGTACTGCTACTCCTGTTGAACACAAAGATATATAATTATAGTTTTCTCCCTATTTAAAATATTTATTGATTCTGGCATAATAATGTCATACTCATCCCTCAATAATCAGTGTACATGGAACCAGAAATCTTTTCTTTCACCTAGTCAATTTAAGTATTTCTGTGTTTTGCATGTTAACACTCTATTTATTCTGTGTTTCTAGTGCTTATCCTCAAAATTTTTATAGTTCCGTTCACATATGAATTCTACCAATCAGCACTATATATAAATAATGCAACGTATAAAATGTGTTAAATAAATGGATGTAAGATTTATGCTAAATTTTTCACATAGTAAGTACTTCAAAACCCTTATTATTTTTCCTTAAGCTTTTATGTGCATATATTTTATCTCTCCAACTAAAGAATAAACTTCTAAATAAGAAGAGTTTTGTCTATAAATTTTACGCATTTTAATACATTATTAATCTAAAACCTTGGACTAGAGTTTGGAATTCTTTTATGTATTCATTTATTGATTCAAAAAATAGGTGTCCATGCCATTTTTTCTAAACCTTGTGCAAGATGTAGGGTATACAATGATGTCCAGACTTTAGAGTCCTTGACCTCATGGCGTTTAAAGTGCAGTAATGTACAGTAATTTTAAAATCTATTTATTATTATTTAAAACAATCAATGAATACATTCTTGTCGAAAATAACTGAAAAGTCTGTCTGAATTCCCTGGCCAAGGCCAAAACATGAAAGCAAAAGAGCTGCCTGAAAACAGTGCAAGCCACTCTCCAGAGGGTTTCTCTGTTGAAACAGCACATCGCATTATGGAAATAATGAGAAAAATTAGTAACTGTGCAAACGACAACACATATGCATCTTTGTGGTTTCTGACCTTTTAGCATCGTCGAAGCAAGACCACAAACCTTTCAACACCAGGCGTGGTATTAATCTTGCACAGAATATAATGTTTTCACATATTTTATTCTGATTTCCTACAAAGTAATTTCAATTTCTAGCTAAAGCTAATGGATTTTTCTAGTGAAAACATTGTGTACCGAATGACTTTCCAGTGAGATCCGCGTACCATGCGCCATTTTCATGTTCGTGCTCATTTCTCTGAAGTCTGTTTGCCTTTAATTCACCATAATGAAATTCCTTGTGTACTTTTATTGGCAACCATTGCATAGTGACACTTGCATCCAAATGTAATTCCATTTGAGCTTGGCAGTGTTTGCTTTTTTATCAGAAGAGGAAAGTTAGAGGGAACAAGGGGCAAAGATGTGTGTAAGAATATCTGAGGGACCATCACAGCATCATCACAAATTCAAGATTTTTTTGAAACATTAGACAAGGGACTCACAGCCATGCCCTGGGATGGCTGAAACACTTCACAACCTGCTCATGTTTATGACCAAAATCATCACCTAAAATGAATTCAATGTGTCAATATCATAATATTGTTTGTGTATAAGTAATCATGAAGCAGTTAGGGAAGGGAGTATAATCTAGTAAGAAATTGGAACAAAAAGTGTTAGACAAAATTCAAGAAGATTTAAAAGAAGAAAATTAACCTGTCTGATCTGAACAGAATTGGAAAAGCACATCAATCATAGCTCTATACATTGACCATAGACTTAAAGCATAACATAAAAATAAAGAAGGCAGATAACTCAGGAAAACATTTCTATTAAATCTACTCCGTAAAGTTTTCCCATACTTTTATTTTACTAACAGGAGCATACATTTAAATCTGACAAAATCATATATATTTTGTTGATTCAATTTGTAGCAGATAGAGGAGCATGTCCCAGTGCTATGACAGTGAGTTGTCACTATAACATACCACTGCTTTACATCTTACCCACAGGCTAAAATGCTTACCCCTAGAGTCGTGACTTTGTATATGACAGGAGATTGCTACTAAAAGTAAATATATTTGGCTGAAGGGTAGATACAACTTTAGGCCATTATATCATTCACTAAAATTTAGCTGGCATTTACATATTTACCTGCTTAGTTCATATGACAAATATGTTTGAGAGACTGCCATATACAAAAAAAAAAGATGGAACCATCTTACAAATTTAGAGATTACTTAAAGAAATGGAACCGAAGGGTTAACTGTGATGGCAAGAATGAAGAGAGCAAAACCAGAGGGTACTTCAAGGAGAACAGGCATGAGAGAGGCATTATAATTTGGAGGGTGCTATGATTTGAACCTATGTGCCCATCCAAAGTTTGTATGTTGAAACTAAAATCCCAGGACAATGACATCAAGAGATGGGGCTTTTGGTTAAGTGATTAAATGAAGAAGGATCCACCCTCATGAATGAGATAAACGTCCTCGTAAGAGATGCTTTAGAGGAATGCCGGGCTCCTCAGTCTCTTCTGCCATGTCGTTACATTGTCCGTTTTTGCCCACTTTTGTCACGTGAAGACGAAGCAAGAAGGTGCCACCTCGGGACCAACTGCCAAATCTCCACTGCCTTGATTTCGGACTTCTCAGCCCCAGAACTGTGAGAAATACATTTCTGTTTTTTATGAATTACTCAATCTGTGGCATTTTGTTATAGCAGCATACAGACAAAAACAGGGTAAACAGCCTGGTGAGAGTGGATATTTTAGAAACTTGAGATGATTCAATGTCGCTGATTCTCCATTTTCTCATATGTAAAATGAAGGAAATAATGCTGATTACTTCATAGTTCATTGTACAAATTAAATTAACTATGTAAATAAAGCAATATAGTTCCTTTTATCTAGTATACATTGTTTAAGTGTTGTTGTCATTACATGAGGAAAACAAGAACTTCCCCAAACAGAAGGATGTGGGAACCAAAACTAAGATATAAGAAAGGACCAAAGTTCACTGTGACAATCTGGTCAAGCGCTGGTTAGGGAAGATAGCATAATGTTACGCATAGATATTATTTGAGGATAATTTTCCTCCACCCCGAACTCCTCTAGCACTTTCCCTACGTCTTTCATTGCACTTCTTCATTTGTCTCTTTAATTACGGTTATTTATATAAATCTTTTAGCTTCCTACAAAAAGAAGCTTGTAGTGGGACAGATTCTTGAGGATCTATGTCAAAGCAATTTTTCTATTTCCTACAGCAAGTAACCCAGTAGTAATCACACAGAATTTGTTAAAAGAATAAACATAGGAAGATTAATTTCCATTTTTTTCTTTGCTAATTTTTAATCAGAATTATACCATTGTTAGGGAGGGAGAAATTATAAATTGAGGACATGAGTATTAACATTTAAATCTGTTATTCTGCTTTATTTTAGAGCTTGCCATGTTTTGTGATTAAAAAAAGAAACAGGACATTCTATATAGCTGTTGCAAAACGTGTGGTCTGTTGGTGAACTAGCAGCACCAGCATTATCAAGATTTCCTTAGTTTGCAGGGCTACTGAGTCAGAATTCGCATTTTGACAAAACTCCAGGTGATTCATGCTCTGCATTTAAGTTGGAGAAGCACTGTTCTATAGTTCTCCTTATGTCCTAAATGCATTGTCAGTGAAAGAAAATACTATACGTATGATAATAATAACGGTAATATTAACAAAAATGTAACTATTAGTAATTTTCTATGCTCTCCCAGATACTAAGTCCTTTATTTAATACTTGTGATATTTCTGCGAAGTTGCAATTGATATCACCTACTAAACTGATACTCAGAAATCTGAAGTAATTCTCCAAGGTCACAAAGCTAGTGAATCACAAACCAGATTTTTAAACTCTTGCTGCTTCATTCCAAAGACTAAACCGTTTCTAACTCACGGTTAATACATTTGCTTCTGCCTTCCATTTCCTAAATATGGTTTCCTTTCTATTTCATTAGCTTTACTTATACATGACTGATTTTTAACCCTCTCTAACATTTGCAGAATATGGTGTACTATGGTTAATAAGGACAATACCAAGTAATATCATGTTGAGAAAGCGTGCAGAAGTAGCATCAAAAAACAGACTTTTTCCAAAATGTTTACTAAAAACTTTCAATAAAAACAAGATTTTCTACTTAGAATTTCTACCTTGCATAACTCAAATGGAGCATGATTATTAAAATGACAAAAAGATTCCGTAATTGCCTAAGAGCTAAGAATAAGAATTGCTATATAAAAAAGCATAAATATGCCATATGAATGACATGTATAAGAATCATGGGAGTGCTATTTGGTATTTAGTATTTAGTTCCATTCTGCAGCATGATCAAAAAGAAGCATCTGTATAGTTCACTGTGCATTATAGCACAATAAATCACCTCATTAGGCTCAGATATATGTAAAGATTTACAGTCTGGGAAAGTCCACTAGATATTCTTAATCACTTCTTAGACTGTACTGTCCCCCATATTTCTCTTTTTCTATAGAAAGGTTGCACATGGAAAGGCTTTATTTGAAATCCAGCAATGAATGGAATGTCTGTGAAGCAAGAAATAGATGGAAATTGACATTTTAAAAGAAAGTTTGGCTTCTGAAGAGATACAGCTGTGACCTTGGTCTTTTTGTTGGAGAGAAGTATTCCCTAGCCTTACTGTACTATTTTTCCCAAAGCACCCTCTCTATTGTTCTCCCTTCATCTCTGGCTCGTATCATATGGCCCCTCCCTCATTCTATCTGGTGAGTTCTGAGAAAAATGCTTAAATTCTGCAGAGAAGATTGAGAACAATGCTAAATATTCCTCAGAGAAGCAAAATATTATGTTAACAGTTTATATTTTCACATGAAATTGTCTATCTCTTCTCTCTGTCTCATGTGTGTATGTGTGTATGTGTGTATGTGTATATATATATATATACATATAATATACAGTAGATATGTATATATAGAGTATAATATTCAGTATATATGTATATATAGTATAATATACCGTATATATGTATATATATACAGTGTGTGTGTGTATATATATATACATATATATATATATATGTATATATATACTACCATTTACCTCCCAGGCTATACGTCCTGACATCTTAAAAGTAGAAAGCCCTCACAGGCCGCGGTTGCTCATGCCTGTAATCCCAGCACTTTGAGAGGCCGAGGCGTGCAGATCACCTGAGGTCGGGAGTTCAAGACCAGCCTGACCAACATGGTGAAACCCCATCTCTACTAAAAATACAAAAAATTAGCTGGGCGTTGTGTTGCGCACCTGTAATCCCAGCTACTCAGGAGGTGGAGGCAGGAGAATCACATGAACCCGGGAGTCGGAGGTTGTGTGAGCCGAGACCATGACATTGCACTGCAGCCTGGGCAATGAGAGCAAAACTCCATCTGAAAAATAAAGGTGGATAGGCCTTAAAAGACTTTTGAAAATGAGATTTGTCAAATATTTATTAGAGATGAAGAAAATAAGTGCGGACCCACACGTAACTTGTCTGAGGTCACAGAAGTAGGGACCCACACGTAACTTGTATGAGGTCACAGAGGTAGTCATGCTGCAGCAGCCTTATTGGTTTTCCTCTATGACATGCATTATTATTGTTTTTGATCATTTCAAGAGGTTTCTAGTCGATAGTGGGACAAAATTTCTAATTTGGGAACCTAATTTTCTCTGCAAATCTTCTTTACATCTCTAGCTTATTAATACACCTCAGAAGTGTTACAGGAATTAATTCGCAGGATTTTGAAGAATATTTTGAGGTATGCTGGGAAAAATCATGTCAAGTATCAATGATTAGAAACTAAACAATCAATATTAGATATTGTAAAATTATATTTAATCTTCCATATGGCATAAATAAGTTATTTTAATGTACAGTCGTTGTACTTTGTAAATTTGCATATAAAATATTTGAAAAAATAACTTTCAATATGTAAAATGTAAATATACAAAGGAAAGGATCGGAAAAAATAGATAAAAATAATCAGGCTAAGAAAACACTACAGTGTCACCCTCAGAAGACTATAGAAGGATTCTCACCCTCGAGAAACAGAGGAACTTGAACATGGAAATGACCCTCTGCTGGCCATACTGATTATGGTACATAATTTTAAAAGGCTTTTAGAGAGAAGGGAAATGTTTTATTATGCATTCAGCACAGTGTTATGGTGATGTTTCTTAACTATCAGCTATTTTTAAAATTCTTATAATCTTTCTATAGATGACAAAGTTACATAAATATGAAGGATAAGAAGGGCCCCTGCAAACCTGATAATACAATACTCTTTTCAATGATAACGTATTTCTAAGCGCGCATCTCCTAATCATATTGATGTGCATTAAGTGTTCTTTTACCTACACCTGTCAAAGTGGCTAAAGTAATATTTCATGAGGAGATAATTTTTTCCTTTAGGTGATTTTTTCCGCATAATACTCTAACATTTCCAATTCCATCTTTCTCGAAAAAGTTTACATGATATACATATACAATTACTAAAATTTTGGCGGCATAAATAATTTAAATGGACTTTACTTCAAAGATAATATTTACTTTTAAAGTTGTAAACCTTGGAATCATCAATTAATTAGAATTATCTTTTTCTTTATAAATAAAGTTTTTTGTCCCTACATATTTATGATTTGGAAATTTTCACCTGGAAAATTTCATTTTCAGTTGTATGCCTTGTCTTTAGTATAAAATTCAGTATTTCAATTTCAATATAATTTTTTGATTGATTTTAATGCAGAGAACAGAAAGGAATATCTTCAAATATAAACTACACAGAATCATTCTGTGAAACATCTTTCTGATCTGTGCATTCAGCTAACAGAGTTAAACCGTACTTTTGATTGAGCAGTTCTGAACACTCTTTCTGTAGAAAATGCAACTGGACATTTGCAGCGCTAAGAGGGTAGTAGTGGAAAAAGGAATATATTCAAATATAAAGTAAACAGAAGCATTCTGTGAAATTTCTTTCTGTTCTCTGCAACTTCTTTCTGTTCTCTGCATTCAACTAACAGAGTTGAGCCTTACTTTTGAAGGAGCAGTTCCGAAACACTCTTTGTGTAGAAACTGAAATTGGACATTCGGAGAGCTAAGAGGATAAAAGTCGAAAAAGGAATATCTTCAGCTAAATACTACACAGAAGCATTCTGTGAAACTTATTTCTGATATGTGCATTCAACTAACAGAGTAAAACCATACTTTTGATTGAGCCATTATGAACACTCTTTCTGAAGAAAATGCAAGTGGACATTCGGAGCACTAAGAAGGTAATACAGGAAAAAGGAATATATTCAAATATAAACTACACAGAAGAATTCTGTGAAACTTCTTTCTGTTCTGTGCATTCAACTAACAGAGTTGAACCTTACTTTTGATTGAGCCGTCCTGAAACACTCATTCTGTAGAAATCGCAATTGGACATTCTGAGCACTAAGTGGCCTATATTGGGAAAAAGAATATCTCCAAATAAAAACTACTCAGAAGAATTCTGTGAAACTTATTTCTGATCTGTGCATTCAGCTAACAGAGTTAAACCATACTTTTGATTGAGCAGTTATTAAACACTGTTTCTGTAGGAAATGCAAGTGGACATTAGGAGCGCTAAGATTGTAATAGTGGAAAAAGGAATATCCCTAAATAAAAACTACACAGAAGCATTCTCTGAAACTCCTTTCTGTTCTCTGCATTAAACTAACAGAGTTGAGCCTTACTTTTGAAGGAGGTGTTCTGAAACACTCTTTGAGTAGAAACTGCCAGTGGACATTCGGAACGCTAAGAGGGTAATAGTCGAAAAAGGAATATCTTCAACTAAATACTAAACAGAAGCATTCTGTGAAACTTCTTTCTTTTCTGTGCATTCAACTAAAAGAGTTGAACCTTACTTTTCATTGAGCCGTTCTGAAACACTCTTTCTGTAGAAAATGCAAGTGGTGATTCGGAGCGCTAAGAGGGTAATAGAGGAAAAAGGAATATCTTCAAATATAAACTACACAGAAGCATTCTGTAGAACTTCTTTCTGTTCCTTGCATTCAACTAACAATATTGAACCTTACTTTTGATTGACCAGTTCTGAAACTCTCTTTCTGTAGATACTGCAATTGGAAATTCTGAACGCTAAGAGTCCTATATTGGAAAAAGGAATATCTTCAAATAAAAACTACACAGAAGAATTCTGTGAAACTTCTTTCTGATCTGTGCATTCAACTAACAGAGTTAAACCATACTTTTGATTGAGCAGTTCTGAACACTCTTTCTGTAGAAAATGCAAGTGGACATTCGGAGCTCTAAGAGGGTAATAGTGGAAAAAGTAATATCGTCAAATAAGAACTACAGACAAGCATTCTGTGAAACTACTTTCTGTTCTGTGCATTCAAATAACAGAGTTGAACCTTACTTTTGATAGAGCCATTCTGAAACACTCTTTCTGTAGAAAATTCAATTGGACAATCTGAGCGATAAGAGGCCTATATTGGGAAAAAGAATATCTTCAAATAAAAACTACACAGAAGCATTCTGTGACACTTTTTCTGATCTGTGCATTCAGCTAACAGAGTTAAATCATACATTTGATTGATCAGTTCTGAACACTCTTTCTGTAGAAAATACAACAGGACATTTGGAGCGCTAAGAGGGTAGTAGTGCAAAAAGGAATATATTCAAATATAAACTACACAGAAGCATTCTGTGAAACTTGTTTCTGTTCTGTGCATTCAACTAACATAGTTGAACCTTACTTTTGATTGAGCCTTTCTGAAACACTCTTTCTGTAGAAAATGCAATTGGACATTCTGAGCGCTAAGAGGCCTATATTGGTAAAAAGAATATCTTCATATAAACACTACACAGCAGCATTCTGTGAAACTTCTTTCTGATCTGTGCATTCAGCTAACAGAGTTAAACCATACTTTTGATTGAGCAGTTCTGAAACACTCTTTCTGTAGAAAATGCAACTGGACATTCAGAGCGCTAAGTGGGTAATAGTGGAAAATGGAATATCTTCAAATATAAACTACACAGAAGAATTCTGTGAAACTTATTTCTGATCTGTGCATTCACCTAACACAGTTAAACCATACTTTTGATAGAGCAGTTCTGAACACACTTTCTGTAGAAAATGCAAGTGGACATTCGGAGATCTAAGAGGCCTATATTGGTAAAAAGAATATCTTCATATAAACACTACACAGCAGCATTCTGTGAAGCTTCTTTCTGATCTCTGCATTCAGCTAACAGAGTTAAACCATACTTTTGATTGAGCAGTTCTGAAACACTCTTTCTGTAGAAAATGCAACTGGACATTCAGAGCGCTAAGTGGGTACTAGTGGAAAATGGAATATATTCAAATATAAACTACACAGAAGCATTCTGTGAAACTACATTCTGTTCTGTGCATTCAACTAACAGAGTTGAACCTTAATTTTGATTGAGCAGTTCTGAAACACACTTTCTGTACAAAGTGTAATTGGATTTCTGAACGCTAAGAGTCCTATATTGAGAAAAATAATATCTTCAAATAAAAACTACAGAGATGCATTCTCTGAAACTACTTTCTGATCTGTGCATTCAGCTAACAGAATTAAATGATACATTTGATTTAGCAGTTCTGAAACACTCTTTCTGTAGAAAATGCAAGTGGACATTCGGTGCGCTAAGTTGGTAATTGTGGAAAAAGTAATATCTTCAAATAAAAACTACACAGAGGCATTCTCTGAAACTTCTTTCTGTTCTCTGCATTCAACTAACAGAGTTGAGCCTTATTTTTGAAGGAGCAGCCCTGAAACACACTTTCTGTAGAAACTGCAAGTGGACATTCCGAGCGCTACTAGGGTAATAGTGGAAAAAGGAATACCTTCAAATAAATACTACACAGAAGCAATCTGTGAAACTACTTTCTGTTCTGTGAATTCAACTAAAAGTGTTGAATCCTACTTTTCATTTTGCCGTTCTGAAACACTCTTTCTGTAGAAACTGCAATTGGATATTCGGAGCGCTAAGAGGCCTATATTTGAAAAAGGACTATCTTCAAATAAAAACTACACAGAAGCATTCTGTGAAACTTCGTACTGATATGTGCATTCAGCTAACAGAGATAAACCATACTTTTGATTGAGCAGTTCTGAACACTCTTTTTGTAGAAAATGCAGGTGGACATTCGGAGCGCTAAGAGGGTAATACTGAAAAAAGGAATATATTCAAATATAAACTACACAGAAGCATTCTGTGAAACTTCTTTCTGTTCTCTGCATTCAACTTACAGTGTTGAGCATTACTTTTGAAGGAGCAGTTCTGAAAAACTCTTTGTGTAGAAACTGCCAGTGGACATTCGGAGCGCTAAGAGGTTAATATTCAAAAAAGGAATATCTTCAACTAAATACTACACAGAAGCCTCCTCTGAAACTTATTTCTGATATGTGCATTTAACTAACAGAGTAAAACCATATTTTTGATTGAGCCGTTCTGAACACTCTTTATGTAGAAAATGCAAGTGGACATTCGGAGCGCTAAGAGGGTAATAGTGGAAAAAGGAATATATTCAAATATAAACTACTGAGAAGCATTCTGTGAAACTTCTTTTTGTTCTGTGCATTCAACTAACAGAGTTGAACCTTACTTTTGATTGAGCCGTTCTGAAACACTCTTTCTGTAGAAACTGCAATTTAACATACTGAGCGCTATGATGCCTATATTGGGATAAAGAATATCTTAAAATAAAAACTAAACAGATGCATTCTGTGAAACTTCTTTCTTATCTGTGCATTCAGCTAACAGAGTTAAACGATACTTTTGATTTAGCAGTTCTGAAACACTCTTTCTGTAGAAAATGCAAGTGGTCATTCGGTGCGCTAAGATGGTAATTGTGGAAAAAGGAATATCTTCAAATAAAAACTACACAGAGGCATTCTCTGAAACTTGTTTCTGTTCTCTGCTTTCAACTAACAGGGTTGAGCCTTATTTTTGAAGGAGCAGTCCTGAAACACTCTTTCTGTAGAAACTGCAAGTGGACATTCGGAGCGCTAAGAGGGTAATAGTGGAAAAAGGAATATATTCAAATAAATACTACACAGAAGCATTCTGTGAAACTACTTTCTGTTCTGTGCATTCAACTAAAAGAGTTGAACCCTACTTTTGATTGAGCCATTCTGAAACACTCTTTCTGTAGAAACTGCAATTGGATATTCGGAGCGCTAAGAGGCCTATATTGGGAAAAAGAATATCTCCAAATAAAAACTACTCAGAAGCATTCTGTGAAACTTATTTCTGATCTGTGCATTCAGCTAACAGAGTTAAACGATACTTTTGATTGAGAATTTATGAGAAACTCTTTCTGTAGAAAATGCAAGTGGACATTCGGAGCGCTAAGATTGTATTAGTGGAAAAAGGAATATCCCCAAATTAAAACTACACAGAAGCATTCTCTGAAACTCTTTTCTGTTCTCTGCATTCAACTAACAGATTTGAGCCTTACTTTGAAGGAGCTGTTCTGAAACACTCATTGTGTAGAAACTGCCAGTGGACATTCGGAACGCTAAGAGGGTAATAGTTGAAAAAGGAATATCTATAACTAAATACTACACAGAAGCATTCTGTGAAACTTCTTTCTGTTCTGTTCATTCAACTAAAAGAGTTGAACCTTACTTTTGATTGAGCCGTTCTGAAACACTCTTTCTGTAGAAAATGCAAGTGGTGATTCGGAGCGCTAAGAGGGTGATAGTGAAAAAAGGAATATCTTCAAATATAAACTACACAGAAGCATTCTCTGAAACTTCTTTCTGTTCCGTGCATTCAACTAACAGTATTGAACCTTACTTTTGATGGAGCAGTTCTGAAACTCTCTTTCTGCAGATACTGCAATTGGACATTCTGAGCGCTAAGAGACCTATATTGGAAAAAGGAATATCTTCAAATAAAAACTACACAGAAGAATTCTGTGAAACTTCTTTCTGATCTGTGCATTCAACTAACAGAGTTAAACCATACTTTTGATTGAGCAGTTCTGAACACTCTTTCTGTAGAAAATGCAAGTGGACATTCGGAGCTCTAAGTGGGTAATAGTGGAAAAAGTAATATCGTCAAATATGAATTACAGAGAAGCATTCTGTGAAACTACTTTCTGTTCTGTGCATTCAAATAACAGAGTTGAGCCCTACTTTTGAAGGAGCAGTTCTGAAACACTCTTTGTGTAGAAACTGCAATTAGACAATCTGAGCGCTAGAGGCCTATATTGGGAAAAAGTATATCTTCAAATAAAAACTACACAGAAGCATCCTGTGCAACTTCTTTCTAATCTGTGCATTCACCTAAGAGAGTTAAATCATACATTTGATTGAGCAGTTCTGAACACTCTTTCTGTAGAAAATGCAACTGGACATTTGGAGCGCTAAGAGGGTAGTATTGGAAAAAGCAATATATTCAAATATAAACTACACAGAAGCATTCTGTGAAACTTCTTTTTGTTCTGTGCATTCAACTAACATAGTTGAACCTTACTTTTGATTGAGCTTTTCTGAAACACCCTTTCTGTAGAAACTGCAATTGGACATTCTGAGCGCTAAGAGGCCTATATTGGTAAAAAGAATATCTTCATATAAACATTACACCACAGCATTCTGTGAAACTTCTTTCTGTTCTGTGCATTCAGCTAACAGAGTTAAACCATTCTTTTGATTGAGCAGTTCTGAAACAATCTTTCTGTAGATAATGCAACTGGAGATTCAGAGCGCTAAGTGGGTAATAGTGAAAAATGGAATATCTTCAAATATAAACTACCCAGAAGAATTCTGTGAAACTTCTTTCTGATCTGTGCATTCACCTAACAGGGTTAAACCACACTTATGTTTGAGCAGTTCTGAACACTCATTCTGTAGAAAATGCAACTGGACATTTGGAGCGCTAAGAGGTTAATAGTGGAAAAAGGAATACCTTCAAATAAATACTACACAGAAGCATTCTGTGAAACTTCTTTCTGTTCTGTGAATTCAACTAAAAGAGTTGAACACTACTTTTCATTGAGCCGTTCTGAAACACTCTTTCTGTAGAAACTGCAATTGGATATTCGGAGCGCTAAGAGGCCTATATATGAGAAAGGACTATCTTCAAATGAAAACTACACAGAAACATTCTGTGAAACTTCGTACTGATCTGTGCATTCAGCTAACAGAGTTAAACCATACTTTTGATTGAGCAGTTCGGAAACACGCTTTCTGTAGAAAATGCAAGTGGACATTCGGAGCGCTTAGAAGGTAATAGTGGAAAAAGGAATACCTTCAAATATAAACTACACAGAATCATTCTCTGAAACTTCTTTCTGTTCCGTTCATTCAACTAACAGAGTTGAACCTTACTTTTGATTGAGCCTTTCTGAAACACTCTTTCTGTAGAAACTGCAATTGGACATTCTGTGCGCTAAGAGGCCTATATTGGTAAAAAGAATATCTCCATATAAACACTACACAGCAGCATTCTGTGAAACATCTTTCTGATCTGTGCATTCAGCTAACAGAGCTAAACCATACTTTTGATTGAGCAGTTCTGAAACACGCTTTCTGTAGAAAATGCAACTGGACATTCAGAGAGATAAGTGGGTAATAGTGGAAAATGGAATATCTTCATATATAAACTACACAGAAGAATTCTGTGAAACTTATTTCTGATCTGTGCATTCACCCAACAGAGTTAAATCATACTTTTGATAGAGCAGTTCTGAACACACTTTCTGTAGAAAATGCAAGTGGACATTCTGAGCTCTAAGAGGGTAACAGTGGAAAAGGGAATATCTTCAATTACAAACCACACAGAAGCAATCTGTGAAACTACATTCTGTTCTGTGCATTCAACTAACAGATTTGAACCTTAGATTTGATTGAGCCGTTCTGAAACACTCTTTCTGTAGAAAATGCAAGTGGAGATTCGGAGCGCTAAGAGGGTAATAGTGGAAAATGGAATGTCTTCAAATATAAACTGCACAGAATGATTCTGTGAAACTTCTTTCTGATCTGTGCATTAAGCTAACAGAGTTAAACCATACTTTTGATTCAGCAGATCTGAACACTCTTTCTGTAGAAAATGCAACTGGACATTTGGAGCGCTAAGAGGGTAGTAGTGGAAAAAGGAATATATTCAAATATAAACTACACAGAAGCATTCTGTGAAACTTCTTTCTGATCTGAGCATTCAGCTAACAGAGTTAAACCATACTTTTGATTGAGCAGTTTTGAAACACTCTGTCTGTAGAACATGCAACTGGTCATTCGTAGCGCTAAGTGGGTAATATTGGAAAAAAGAATATGTTGAAATATAAACTACACAGAAGCATTGTATGAAACTTCTTTCTGTTCTGTGCATTCAACTAAAAGAGTTGAACCTTACTTTTGATTGAGCCGTTCTGAAACACTCTTTCTGTAGAAACTGCAATTGGACATTCTAAGCGCTAAGAGGCCTACATTGGGAAAAATAATATCTTCAAATAAAAACTACACAGATGCATTCTGTGAAACTTATTTCTGATCTGTAAATTCAGATAACAGAGCTAAACCATATTTTTGATTGAGCAGTTATGAAACACTCTTTGTGTAGAAATTGCCAGTGGATATTCGGAGCGCTAAGTGGGTAATAGTCCAAAAAGGAGTATCTTCAACTAAATACTACACAGAAGCATTCTGTGAAACTTCTTTCTGTTCTGTGCATTCAACTAAGAGAGTTGAACCTTACATTTGATTGAGCCGTTCTGAAACACTCTTTCTGTAGAAACTGGAATTGGACATTCTGAGTGCTAAGAGGACTATATTGGGAAAAATAATATCTTCAAATAAAAACTACACAGAAGCATTGTTTGAAACTTATTTCTGATATGTGCATTCAGCTAACAGAGTGAAACCATACTTTTGATTGCGCAGTTCAGAACACTCTTTCTGTGGAAAATGCAAGTGGACATTCGGAGCGCTATGAGGGTAAGATTGGAAAAAGGAATATATTCAAATATAAACTACACAGTAGCATTCTGTGAAACTTCTTTCTGTTCTGTTCATTCAACTAAAAGTGTTCAACCTTAGTTTTGATTGAGCCGTTCTGAAACACTCTTTCTGTAGAAACTGCAATTGGACATTCTGAGCGCTAAGAGGCCTATATTGGGAAAAAGAATATCTACAAATAAAAACTACACAGAAGCATTCTGTGAAACTACTTTCTGTTCTGTTCATTCAACTAAAAGTGTTGAACCTTAGTTTTGATTGAGCCGTTCTGAAACACTCTTTCTATAGAAAATGCAAGTGGAGATTCGGAGCGCTAAGAGGGTAATAGTGGAAAAAGGAATGTCTTCAAATATAAACTACACAGAATCATTCGGTGAAACTTCTTTCTGATCTGTGCATTCAGCTAACAGAGTTAAACCATACTTTTGATTGAGCAGATCTGAACACTCTTTCTGTAGAAAATGCAACTGGATATTTGGAGCGCTAAGAGGGTAGTAGTGGAAAAGGAATATATTCAAATATAAACTACACAGAAGCATTCTGTGAAACTTCTTTCTGATCTGAGCATTCAGCTAACAGAGTTAAACCATACTTTTGATTGAGCAGTTTTGAAACACTGTCAGTAGAAAATGCAACTGGACATTTGTAGCGCTAAGTGGGTAATAGTGGAAAAAAGAATATGTTCAAATATAAACTACACAGAAGCATTGTATGAAACTTCTTTCTGTTCTGTGCATTCAACTAACAGAGTTGAACCTTACTTTTGATTGAGCCGTTCTGAAACACTCTTTCTGTAGAAAATGCAATTGGACATTCTGAGCGCTAAGAGGCCTATATTGGGAAAAATAATATCTTCAAATAAAAACTACACAGAAGCATTGTGTGAGACTTATTTCTGATATGTGCATTCACCTAACAGAGTTAAACCATACTTTTGATTGCGCAGTTCCGAACACTCTTTCTGTAGAAAATGCAAGTGGACATTCGGAGCGCTAAGAGGGTAATAGTGGAAAAAGGAATATATTCAAATATAAACTACACAGTAGCATTCTGTGAAACTTCTTTCTGTTCTGTGCATTCAACTAACAGATTTGAACCTTACTTTTGATTGAGCCGTTCTGAAACACTCTTTCTGTAGAAACTGCAATTTTACATTCTAAGGGCTAAGAGGCCTACATTGGGAAAAAGAATATCTTCAAATAAAAACTACACAGATGCATTCTGTGAAACTTATTTCTGATCTGTAAATTCAGTTAAAAGAGCTAAACCATATTTTTGATTGAGCAGTTATGAAGCCCTCTTTTTGTAGAAAATGCAAGTGGACATTCGGATCGCTAAGTTTGTAATAGAGGAAAAAGGAATATCTCCAATTAAAAACTACACAGAAGCATTCTCTGAAACCCCTTTCTGTTCTCCGCATTCAACTAACAGAGTTGAGCCTTACTTTTGAAGGAGCAGTTCTGAAAAACTCTTTGTGTAGAAACTGCCAGTGGATATTCGGAACGCTAAGTGGGTAATAGTCCAAAAAGGAGTATTTTCAACTAAATACTACACAGAAGCATTCTGTGAAACTTCTTTCTGTTCTGTGCATTCAACTACCAGGGTTGAACCTTAATTTTGATTGAGCCGTTCTGAAACACTCTTTCTGTAGAAACTGCAATTGGACATTCTGAGCGCTAAGAGGCCTATATTGGGAATAATAATATCTACAAATAAAAACTACACAGAAGCATTGTTTGAAACTTATTTCTGATATGTGCATTCAGCTAACAGAGTTAAACCATACTTTTGATTGCGCAGTTCAGAACACTCTTTCTGTAAAAAATGCAAGTGGACATTCGGAGCGCTAGGAGGGTAATAGTGGAAAAAGGAATATATTCAAATATAAACTACACAGAAGCATTCTGTGAAATTTCTTTCTGTTCTGTGCATTCAACTACCAGGTTTGAACCTTAATTTTGATTGAGCCGTTCTGAAACACTCTTTCTGTAGAAACTGCAATTGGACATTCTGAGCGCTAAGAGGCCTATATTGGGAAAAGAATATCTGCAAATAAAACTACACAGAAGCATTCTGTGAAACTTCTTTCTGTTCTGTTCATTCAACTAAAAGAGTTGAACCTTAGTTTTGATTGAGCCGTTCTGAAACACTCTTTCTGTAGAAAATGCAAGTGGAGATTCGGAGCGCTAAGAGGGTAATAGTGGAAAAAGGAATGTCTTCAAATATAAACTACACAGAATCATTCTGTGAAACTTCTTTCTGACCTGTGCATTCAGGTAACAGAGTTAAACCATACTTTTGATTGAGCAGATCTGAACACTCTTTCTGTAGAAAATGCAACTGGACATTTGGAGCGCTAATAGTGTAGTAGTGGAAAAAGGAATATATTCAAATATAAACTACACAGAAGCATTCTGTGAAACTTTTTCTTATCTGAGCATTCAGCTAACAGAGTTAAACCATACTTTTGATTGAGCAGTTTTGAAACACTCTGTCTGTAGAAAATGCAACTGGACATTCGTAGCGCTAAGTGGGTAATAGTGGAAAAAATAATATGTTCAAATATAAACTACACAGAAGCATTGTATGAAACTTCTTTCTGTTCTGTGCATTTAAATAACAGAGTTGAACCTTAGTTTTGATTGAGCCGTTCTGAAACACTCTTTCCGTAGAAACTGCAATTGGACATTCTGAGCGCTAAGAGGCCTATATTAGGAAAAATAATACCTTCAAATAAAAACTACACAGAAGCATTGTGTGAAACTTATTTTTGATATGTGCATTCAGCTAACAGAGTTAAACCATACTTTTGATTGCGCAGTTCCGAACACTGTTTCTGTAGAAAATGCAAGTGGACATTCGGAGCGCTAAGAGTGTAATAGTGGAAAAAGGAATATATTCAAATATAAACTACACAGAAGCATTCTGTGAAACTTCTTTCTGTTCTGTGCATTCAACTACCGGGGTTGAACCTTACTTTTGATTGAGCCGTTCTGAAACACTCTTTCTGTAGAAACTGCAATTGGACATTCTGAGCGCTAAGAGGCCTATATTGGGAAAAAGAATATCTACAAATAAAAACTACACAGAAGCATTCTGTGAAACTTCTTTCTGTTCTGTTCATTCAACTAAAAGAGTTGAACCTTAGTTTTGATTGATCCGTTCTGAAACACTCTTTCTGTAGAAAATGCAAGTGGAGATTCGGAGCGCTAAGAGGGTAATAGTGGAAAAAGGAATGTCTTCAAATATAAACTACACAGAATCATTCGGTGAAACTTCTTTCTGATCTGTGCATTCAGCTAACAGAGTTAAACTATACTTTTGATTGAGCAGATCTGAACACTCTTTCTGTAGAAAATGCAACTGGACATTTGGAGCGCTAAGAGGGTAGTAGTGGAAAAAGGAATATATTCAAATATAAACTACACAGAAGCATTCTGTGAAACTTCTTTCTGATCTTAGCATTCAGCTAACAGAGTTAAACCATACTTTTGATTGAGCAGTTTTGAAACACTCTGTCTGTAGAAAATGCAACTGGACATTCGTAGCGCTAAGTGGGTAATAGTGGAAAAAATAATATGTTCAAATATAAACTACACAGAAACATTGTATGAAACTTCTTTCTGTTCTGTGCATTCAACTAACAGAGTTGAACCTTACCTTTGATTGAGCCGTTCTGAAACACTCTTTCCGTAGAAACTGCAATTGGACATTCTGAGCGCTAAGAGGCCTATATTGGGAAAAATAATATCTTCAAATAAAAACTACACAGAAGCATTGTGTGAAACTTATTTCTGATATGTGCATTCAGCTAACAGAGTTAAACCATACTTTTGATTGCGCAGTTCCGAACACTCTTTCTGTAGAAAATGCAAGTGGACATTCGGAGCGCTAAGAAGGTAATAGTGGAACAAGGAATATATTCAAATATAAACTACACAGTAGCATTCGGCGAAACTTTTTTCTGATCTGTGCATGCAACTAACAGAGTTGAACCTTACTTTTGATTGAGCCGTTCTGAAACACTCTTTCTGTAGAAACTGCAATTGGACATTCTAAGCGCTAAGAGGCCTACATTGGGAAAAAGAATATCTTCAAATAAAAACTACACAGATACATTCTCTGAAACTTATTTCTGATCTGTAAATTCAGTTAACAGAGGTAAACCATATTTTTGATTGAGCAGTTATGAAACACTCTTTTTGTAGAAAATGCAAGTGGACATTCGGAACGCTAAGATTGTAAGAGAGGAAAAAGGAATATCTCCAATTAAAAACTACACAGAAGCATTCTCTGAAACCCCTTTCTGTTCTCCGCATTCAACTAACAGAGTTGAGCCTTACTTTCGAAGGAGCAGTTCTGAAACACACTTTGTGTAGAAACTGCCAGTGGATATTCGGAGCGCTAAGTGGGTAATAGTCCAAAAAGGAGTATCTTCAACTAAATACTACACAGAAGCATTCTGTGAAACTTCTTTCTGTTCTGTGCATTCAACTAAGAGAGCTGAACCTGACATTTGATTGAGGCGTTCTGAAACACTCTTTCTGTAGAAACTGCAATTGGACATTCTGAGCGCTGAGAGGCCTATATTGGGAATAATAATATCTTCAAATAAAAACTACACAGAAGCATTGTTTGAAACTTATTTCTGATATGTGCATTCAGCTAACAGAGTTAAACCATACTTTTGATTGCTCAGTTCAGAACCCTCTTTCTGTAGAAAATGTAAGTGGACATTCGGAGCGCTAAGAGGGTAATAGTGGAAAAAGGAATATATTCAAATATAAACTACACAGAAGCATTCTGTGAAACTTCTTTCTGTTCTGTGCATTCAACTAACAGAGTTGAACCTTACTTTTGATTGAGCCGTTCTGAAACACTCTTTCTGTAGAAACTGCAATTGGACATTCTGAGCGCTAAGAGGCCTATATTGGGAAAAAGAATATCTACAAATAGAAACTACACAGAAGCATTCTGTGAAACTTCTTTCTGTTCTGTTCATTCAACTAAGAGAGTTGAACTTTAGTTTTGATTGAGCTGTTCTGAAACACTCTTTCTGTAGAAAATGCAAGTGGAGATTCGGAGTGCTAAGAGGGTAATAGTGGAAAAAGGAATATCTTCAAATATAAACTACACAGAATCATTCTGTGAAACTTCTTTCTGATCTGTGCATTCAGCTAACAGAGTTAAACTATACTTTTGATTGAGCAGATCTGAACACTCTTTCTGTAGAAAATGCAACTGGACATTTGGAGCGCTAAGAGGGTAGTAGTGGAAAAAGGAATATATTCAAATATAAACTACACAGAAGCATTCTGTGAAACTTCTTTCTGATCTGAGCATTCAGCTAACAGAGTTAAACCATACTTTTGATTGAGCAGTTTTGAAACACTCTGTCTGTAGAAAATGCAACTGGACATTCGTAGCGCTAAGTGGGTAATAGTGGAAAAAAGAATATGTTCAAATATAAACTACACAGAATTATTGTATGAAACTTCTTTCTGTTCTGTGCATTCAACTAACAGAGTTGAACCTTACTTTTGATTGAGCCGTTCTGAAACACTCTTTCCGTAGAAACTGCAATTGGACATTCTGAGCGCTAAGAGGCCTATATTGGGAAAAATAATATCTTCAAATAAAAACTACACAGAAGCATTGTGTGAAACTTATTTCTGATATGTGCATTCAGCTAACAGAGTTAAACCATACTTTTGATTGCGCAGTTCCGAACAATCTTTCTGTAGAAAATGCAAGTGGACATTCGGAGCGCTAAGAGGGTAATAGTGGAAAAAGGAATATATTCAAATATAAACTACACAGTAGCATTCTGTGAAACTTCTTTCTGTTCTGTGCATTCAACTAACAGAGTTGAACCTTACTTTTGATTGAGCCGTTCTGAAACACTCTTTCTGTAGAAACTGCAATTGGACATTCTAAGCGCTAAGAGGCCTACATTGGGAAAAAGAATATCTTCAAATAAAAACTACACAGATACATTCTCTGAAACTTATTTCTGATCTGTAAATTCCTTTAACAGAGCTAAACCATATTTTTGATTGTGCAGTTATGAAACACTTTTTTGTAGAAAATGCAAGTGGACATTGGGAGCGCTAAGATTGTAATAGAGGAAAAAGGAATATCTCCAATTAAAAACTACACAGAAGCATTCTCTGAAACCCCTTTCTGTTCTCCGCATTCAACTAACAGAGTTGAGCCTTACTTTCGAAGGAGCAGTTCTGAAACACTCTTTGTGTAGATACTGCCAGTGGATATTCGGAACGCTAAGTGGGTAATAGTCCAAAAAGGAGTATCTTCAACTATATAATACACAGAAGCATTCTGTGAAACTTCTTTCTGTTCTGTGCATTCAACTAAGACAGTTGAACCTGACATTTGATTGAGGCGTTCTGAAACACTCTTTCTGTAGAAACTGCAATTGGACATTCTGAGCGCTAAGAGGCCTATATTGGGAATAAAAATATCTTCAAATAAAAACTACACAGAAGCATTGTTTGAAACTTATTTCCGATATGTGCATTCAGCTAACAGAGTTAAACCATACTTTTGATTGCGCAGTTCAGAACACTCTTTCTGTAGAAAATGCAAGTGGACATTCGGAGCGCTAAGAGGGTAATAGTGGAAAAAGGAATATATTCAAATATAAACTACACAGAAGCATTCTGTGAAACTTCTTTCTGTTCTGTGCACTCAACTGCCAGGGTTGAACCTTAATTTTGATTGAGCCGTTCTGAAACACTCTTTCTGTAGAAACTGCAATTGGACATTCTGAGCGCTAAGAGGCCTATATTGGGAAAAAGAATATCTACAAATAAAAACTACACAGAAGCATTCTGTGAAACTTCTTTCTGTTCTGTTCATTCAACTAAAAGAGTTGAACCTTAGTTTTGATTGAGCCATTCTGAAACACTCTTTCTGTAGAAAATGCAAGTGGAGATTCGGAGCGCTAAGAGGGTAATAGTGGAAAAAGGAATGTCTTCAAATATAAACTCCACAAAATCATTCTGTGAAACTTGTTTCTGATCTGTGCATTCAGCTAACAGTGTTAAACCATACTTTTGATTGAGCAGATCTGAACACTCTTTCTGTAGAAAATGCAACTGGACATTTGGAGCGCTAAGAGGGTAGTAGTGGAAAAAGGAATATATTCAAATATAAACTACACAGAAGCATTCTGTGAAACTTCTTTCTGATCTGAGCATTCAGCTAACAGAGTTAACACATACTTTTGATTGAGCAGTTTTGAAACACTCTGTCTGTAGAAAACGCAACTGGACATTCGTAGCGCTAAGTGGGTAATAGTGGAAAAAAGAATATGTGCAAATATAAACTACACAGAAGCATTGTATGAAACTTCTTTCTGTTCTGTGCATTCAACTAACAGAGTAGAACCTTACTTTTGATTGAGCCGTTCTGAAACACTCTTTCTGTAGAAACTGCAATTGGACATTCTGAGCGCTAAGAGGCCTCTATTGGGAAAAATAATATCTTCAAATAAAAACTACACAGAAGCATTGTGTGAAACTTATTTCTGATATGTGCATTCAGCTAACAGAGTTAAACCATACTTTTGATTGCGCAGTTCTGAACACTCTTTCTGTAGAAAATGCACGTGGACATTCGGAGCGCTAAGAGGGTAATAGTGGAAAAAGGAATATATTCAAATATAAACTACACAGTAGCATTCTGTGAAAATTCTTCCTGTTCTGTGCATTCAACTAACAGAGTTGAACCTTACTTTTGATTGAGCCGTTCTGAAACACTCTTTCTGTAGAAACTGCAATTGGACATGCTAAGCGCTTAGAGGCCTACATTGGGAAAAAGAATATCTTCAAATAAAAACTACACAGATGCATTCTGTGAAACTTATTTCTGATCTGTAAATTCAGTTAACAGAGATAAAATATATTTTTGATTGAGCAGTTATGAAACACTCTTTCTGTAGAAAATGCAACTGGACATTTGGAGCGCTAACAGTGTGGTAGTGGAAAAAGGAATATATTCAAATATAAACTACACAGAAGCATTCTGTGAAACTTCTTTCTGATCTGAGCATTCAGCTAACAGATTTAAACCATACTTTTGATTGAGCAGTTTTGAAACACTCTGTCTGTAGAAAATGCAACTGGACATTCGTAGCGCTAATTGGGTAATAGAGGAAAAAAGAATATGTTCAAATATAAACTACACAGAAGCATTGTATGAAACTTCTTTCTGTTCTGTGCATTCAACTAACAGAGTTGAACCTTACTTTTGATTGAGCCTTTCTGAAACACTCTTTCTGTTGAAACTGCAATTGGACATTCTGAGCGCTAAGAGGCCTATATTGGGAAAAGGAATGTCTACAAATAAAAACTACACAGAAGAATTGTGTGAAACTTATTTCTGTTCTGTTTGTTCAACTAAAAGAGTTGAACCTTAGTTTTGATTGAGCCGTTCTGAAACACTCTTTCTGTAGAAACTGCAATTGGACATTCTGAGCGCTAAGAGGCCTCTATTGGGAAAAATAATATCTTCAAATAAAAACTACAGAGAAGCATTGTGTGAAACTTATTTCTGATATGTTCAGTAAGCTAACAGAGTTAAACCATACTTTTGATTGAGCAGTTCTGAACACTCTTTCTGTAGAAAATGCAAGTGGACATTCGGAGCGCTAAGAGGGTAATAGTGGAAAAAGGAATATATTCAAATATAAACTACACAGTTGCATTCTGTGAAAATTCTTTCTGTTCTGTGCATTCAACTAACAGAGTTGAACCTTACTTTTGATTGAGCCGTTCTGAAACACTCTTTCTATACAAACTGCAATTGGACATGCTAAGCGCTAAGAGGCCTACATTGGGAAAAAGCATATCTTCAAATAAAAACTACACAGATGCATTCTGTGAAACTTATTTCTGATCTGTAAATTCAGTTAACAGAGATAAAACATATTTTTGATTGAGCAGTTATGAAACACTCTTTTTGTAGAAAATGCAAGTGGAGATTCGGAGCGCTAAGAGGGTAATAGTGGAAAAAGGAATGTCTTCAAATATAAACTACACAGAATCATTCGGTGAAACTTCTTTCTGATCTGTGCATTCAGCTAACAGAGTTAAACCATACTTTTGATTGAGCAGATCTGAACACTCTTTCTGTAGAAAATGCAACTGGACATTTTGAGCGCTAAGAGCGTAGTAGTGAAAAAAGAAATATATTCAAATATAAAATACACAGAAGCATTCTGTGAAACTTCTTTCTGATCTGAGCATTCAGCTAACAGAGTTAAACCATACTTTTGATTGAGCAGTTTTGAAACACTCTGTCTGTAGAAAATGCAACTGGACATTCGTAGCGCTAAGTGGGTAATAGTGGAAAAAAGAATATGTTCAAATATAAACTACACAGAAGCATTGTATGAAACTTCTTTCTGTTCTGTGCATTCAACTAACAGAGTTGAACCTTACTTTTGATTGAGCCGTTCTGAAACACTCTTTCTGTAGAAACTGCAATTGGACATTCTGAGCGCTAGGAGGCCTATATTGGGAAAAAGAATGTATACAAATAAAAACTACACAGAAGAATTGTGTGAAACTTCTTTCTGTTCTGTTTGTTCAACTAAAAGAGTTGAACTTTAGTTTTGATTGAGCCGTTGTGAAACACTCTTTCTGTAGAAAATGCAAGTGGAGATTCAGAGCGCTAAGAGGGTAATAGTGGAAAAAGGAATGTCTCCAAATATAAACTACACAGAATCATTCTGTGAAACTTCTTTCTGATCTGTGCATTCAGCTAACAGAGTTAAACCATACTTTTGATTGAGCAGATCTGAACACTCTTTCTGTAGAAAATGCAACTGGACCTTTGGAGCGCTAAGAGAGTAGTAGTGGAAAAAGGAATATATTCAAATATAAACTACACAGAAGCATTCTGTGAAACTTCTTTCTGATCTGAGCATTCAGCTAACAGAGTTAAAACATACTTTTGATTGAGCAGTTTTGAAACACTCTGTCTGTAGAAAATGCAACTGGACATTCGTAGCGCCAAGTGGGTAATAGTGGAAAAAAGAATATGTTCAAATATAAACTACACAGAAGCATTGTTTGAAATTTCTTTCTGTTCTGTGCATTCAACTAACAGAGTTGAACCTTACTTTTGATTGAGCCTTTCTGAAACACTCTTTCTGTAGAAACTGCAATTGGACATTCTGAGCGCTAAGAGGCCTATATTGGGAAAAATAATATCTTCAAATAAAAACTACACAGAAGCATTGTGTGAAACTTATTTCTGATATGTTCATTAAGCTAACAGAGTTAAACCATACTTTTGATTGCGCAGTTCTGAACACTCTTTCTGTAGAAAATGCAAGTGGACATTCGTAGCGCTAAGAGGGTAATAGTGGAGAAAGGAATATATTCAAATATAAACTACACAGTAGCATTCTGTGAAAATTCTTTCTGTTCTGTGCATTCAACTAGCAGAGTTGAACCTTACTTTTGATTGAGCCGTTCTGAAACACTCTTTCTGTAGAAACTGCAATTGGACATGCTAAGCGCTAAGAGGCCTACATTGGGAAAAAGAATATCTTCAAATAAAAACTACACAGATGCATTCTGTGAAACTTATTTCTGATCTGTAAATTCAGTTAACACAGATAAAACATATTTTTGATTCAGCAGTTATGAAACACTCTTTTTGTAGAAAATGGAAGTGGAGATTCGGAGCGCTAAGAGGGTAATAGTGGAAAAAGGAATGTCATCAAATATAAACTACACAGAATCATTCGGTGAAACTTCTTTCTGATCTGTGCATTCAGCTAACAGAGTTAAACCATACTTTTGATTGAGCAGATCTGAACACTCTTTCTGTAGAAAATGCAACTGGACATTTGGAGCGCTAAGAGCGTGGTAGTGGAAAAAGGAACATATTCAAATATAAACTACACAGAAGCATTCTGTGAAACTTCTTTCTGATCTGAGCATTCAGCTAACAGAGTTAAACCATACTTTTGATTGAGCAGTTTTGAAACACTCTGTCTGTAGAAAATGCAACTGGACATTCGTAGCGCTAATTGGGTAATAGAGGAAAAAAGAATATGTTCAAATATAAACTACACAGAAGCATTGTATGAAACTTCTTTCTGTTCTGTGCATTCAACTAACAGAGTTGAACCTTACTTTTGATTGAGCCGTTCTGAAACACTCTTTCTGTAGAAACTGCAATTGGACATTCTGAGCGCTAAGAGACCTATATTGGGAAAAAGAATGTCTACAAATAAAAACTACACAGAAGAATTGTGTGAAACTTCTTTCTGTTCTGTTTGTTCAACTAAAAGAGTTGAACCTTAGTTTTGATTGAGCCGTTCTGAAACACTCTTTCTGTAGAAAATGCAAGTGGAGATTCGGAGCGCCAAGAGGGTAATAGTGGAAAAGGGAATGTCTACAAATATAAACTACACAGGATCATTCTGTGAAACTTCTTTCTGATCTGTGCATTCAGCTAACAGAGTTTAACCATTCTTTTGATTGAGCAGTTTTGAAACACTCTGTCTGTAGAAAATGCAACTGGACATTCGTAGCGCTAAGTGGGTAATAGTGGAAAAAAGAATATGTTCAAATATAAACTACACAGAAGCATTGTATGAAACTTCTTTCTGTTCTGTGCATTCAACTAACAGAGTTGAACCTTACTTTTGATTGAGCCTTTCTGAAACACTCTTTCTGTTGAAACTGCAATTGGACATTCTGAGCGCTAAGAGGCCTCTATTGGGAAAAATAATATCTTCAAATAAAAACTACACAGATGCATTCTGTGAAACTTATTTCTGATCTGTAAATTCAGTTAACAGAGATAAAACATATTTTTGATTGAGCAGTTATGAAACACTCTTTTTGTAGAAAATGCAAGTTGAGATTCGGAGCGCTAAGAGGGTAATAGTGGAAAAAGGAATGTCTTCAAATATAAACTACACAGAATCATTCGGTGAAACTTCTTTCTGATCTGTGCATTCAGCTAACAGAGTTAAACCATACTTTTGATTGAGCAGATCTGAACACTCTTTCTGTAGAAAATGCAACTGGACATTTGGAGCGCTAAGAGCGTATTAGTGGAAAAAGGAATATATTCAAATATAAACTACACAGAAGCATTCTGTGAAACTTCTTTCTGATCTGAGCATTCAGCTAACAGAGTTAAACCATACTTTTGATTGAGCAGTTTTGAAACACTCTGTCTGTAGAAAATGCAACTGGACATTCGTAGCGCTAAGTGGGTAATAGTGGAAAAAAGAATATGTTCAAATATAAACTACACAGAAGCATTGTATGAAACTTCTTTCTGTTCTGTGCATTCAACTAACAGGGTTGAACCTGACTTTTGATTGAGCCGTTCTGAAACACTCTTTCTGTAGAAACTGCAATTGGACATTCTGAGCGCTAAGAGTCCTATATTGGGAAAAAGAATGTCTACAAATAAAAACTACACAGAAGAATTGTGTGAAACTTCTTTCTGTTCTGTTTGTTCAACTAAAAGAGTTCAACCTTAGTTTTGATTGAGCCGTTCTGAAACACTCTTTCTGTAGAAAATGCAAGTGGAGATTCGGAGCGCTAAGAGGGTAATAGTGGAAAAAGGAATGTCTCCAAATATAAACTACACAGAATCATTCTGTGAAACTTCTTTCTGATCTGTGCATTCAGCTAACAGAGTTAAACCATACTTTTGATTGAGCAGATCTGAACACTCTTTCTGTAGAAAATGCAACTGGACCTTTGGAGCGCTAAGAGAGTAGTAGTGGAAAAAGGAATATATTCAAATATACACTACACAGAAGCATTCTGTGAAACTTCTTTCTGATCTGAGCATTCAGCTAACAGATTTAAAACATATTTTTGATTGAGCAGTTTTGAAACACTCTGTCTGTAGAAAATGCAACTGGACATTCGTAGCGCCAAGTGGGTAATAGTGGAAAAAAGAATATGTTCAAATATAAACTACACAGAAGCATTGTTTGAAATTTCTTTCTGTTCTGTGCATTCAACTAACAGAGTTGAACCTTACTTTTGATTGAGCCTTTCTGAAACACTCTTTCTGTAGAAACTGCAATTGGACATTCTGAGCGCTAAGAGGCCTATATTGGGAAAAATAATATCTTCAAATAAAAACTACACAGAGGCATTGTGTGAAACTTATTTCTGATATGTTCATTAAGCTAACAGAGTTAAACCATACTTTTGATTGCGCAGTTCTGAACACTCTTTCTGTAGAAAATGCAAGTGGACATTCGTAGCGCTAAGAGGGTAATAGTGGAGAAAGGAATATATTCAAATATAAACTACACAGTAGCATTCTGTGAAAATTCTTTCTGTTCTGTGCATTCAACTAACAGAGTTGAACCTTACTTTTGATTGAGCCGTTCTGAAACACTCTTTCTGTAGAAACTGCAATTGGACATGCTAATCGCTAAGAGGCCTGCATTGGGAAAAAGAATATCTTCAAATAAAAAGTACACAGATGCATTCTGTGAAACTTATTTCTGATCTGTAAATTCAGTTAACAGAGATAAAACATATTTTTGATTGAGCAGTTATGAAACACTCTTTTTGTAGAAAATGCAAGTGGAGATTCGGAGCGCTAAGAGGGTAATAGTGGAAAAAGGAATGTCTTCAAATATAAACTACACAGAATCATTCGGTGAAACTTCTTTCTGATCTGTGCATTCAGCTAACACAGTTAAACCATACTTTTGATTGAGCAGATCTGAACACTCTTTCTGTAGAAAATGCAACTGGACATTTGGAGCGCTAAGAGCGTAGTAGTGGAAAAAGGAATATATTCAAATATAAACTACACAGAAGCATTCTGTGAAACTTCTTTCTGATCTGAGCATTCAGCTAACAGAGTTAAACCATACTTTTGATTGAGCAGTTTTGAAACACTCTGTCTGTAGAAAATGCAACTGGACATTCGTAGCGCCAAGTGGGTAATAGTGGAAAAAAGAATATGTTCAAATATAAACTACACAGAAGCATTGTATGAAACTTCTTTCTGTTCTGTGCATTCAACTAACAGAGTTGAACCTTACTTTTGATTGAGCCGTTCTGAAACACTCTTTCTGTAGAAACTGCAATTGGACATTCTGAGCGCTAAGTGGCCTATATTGGGAAAAAGAATGTCTACAAATAAAAACTACACAGAAGAATTGTGTGAAACTTCTTTCTGTTCTGTTTGTTCAACTAAAAGAGACGAACCTTAGTTTTGATTGAGCCGTTCTGAAACACTCTTTCTGTAGAAAATGCAAGTGGAGATTCGGAGCGCTAAGAGGGTAATAGTGGAAAAAGGAATGTCTCCAAATATAAATTGCACAGAATCATTCTGTGAAACTTCTTTCTGATCTGTGCATTCAGCTAACAGAATTAAACCATACTTTTGATTGAGCAGATCTGAACACTCTTTCTGTAGAAAATGCAACTGGACATTTGGAGCGCTAAGAGAGTAGTAGTGGAAAAAGGAATATATTCAAATATAAACTACACAGAAGCATTCTGTGAAACTACTTTCTGATCTGAGCATTCAGCTAACAGAGTTAAACCATACTTTTGATTGAGCAGTTTTGAAACACTCTGTCTGTAGAAAATGCAACTGGACATTCGTAGCGCTAAGTGGGTATTAGTGGAAAAAAGAATATGTTCAAATATAAACTACACAGAAGCATTGTATGAAACTTCTTTCTGTTCTGTGCATTCAACTAACAGAGTTGAACCTTACTTTTGATTGAGCCTTTCTGAAACACTCTTTCTGTAGAAACTGCAATTGGACATTCTGAGCGCGAAGAGGCCTATATTGGGAAAAATAATATCTTCAAATAAAAACTACACAGAAGCATTGTGTGAAACTTATTTCTGATATGTTCATTAAGCTAACAGAGTTAAACCATACTTTTGATTGCGCAGTTCTGAACACTCTTTCTGTAGAAAATTGAAGTGGACATTCGGAGCGCTAAGAGGGTAATAGTGGAAAAAGGAATATATTCAAATATAAACTACACAGTAGCATTCTGTGAAAATTCTTTCTGTTATGTGCATTCAACTAACAGAGTTAAACCTTACATTTGATTGAGCCGTTCTGAAACACTCTTTCTGTAGAAACTGCAATTGGACATGCTAAGCGCTAAGAGGCCTACATTGGGAAAAAGAATATCTTCAAATGAAAACTACACAGATGCATTCTGTGAAACTTATTTCTGATCTGTAAATTCAGTTAACAGAGATAAAACATATTTTTGATTGAGCAGTTATGAAACACTCTTTTTGTAGAAAATGCAAGTGGAGATTCGGAGCGCTAAGAGGGTAATAGTGGAAAAAGGAATGTCTTCAAATATAAACTACACAGAATCATTCGGTGAAAGTTCTTTCTGATCTGTGCATTCAGCTAACAGAGTTAAACCATACTTTTGATTGAGCAGATCTGAACACTCTTTCTGTAGAAAATGCAACTGGACATTTGGAGCGCTAAGAGCGTAGTAGTGGAAAAAGGAATATATTCAAATATAAACTACACAGAAGCATTCTGTGAAACTTCTTTCTGATCTGAGCATTCAGCTAACAGAGTTAAACCATACTTTTGATTGAGCAGTTTTGAAACACTCTGTCTGTAGAAAATGCAACTGGACATTCGTAGCGCTAAGGGGGTAATAGTGGAAAAAAAATATGTTCAAATATAAACTACACAGAAGCATTGTATGAAACTTCTTTCTGTTCTGTGCATTCAACTAACAGAGTTGAACCATACTTTTGATTGAGCCGTTCTGAAACACTCTTTCTGTAGAAACTGCAATTGGACATTCTTAGCGCTAAGAGGCCTATATTGGGAAAAAGAATGTCTACAAATAAAAACTACACAGAAGAATTTTGTGAAACTTCTTTCTGTTCTGTTTGTTCAACTAAAAGAGTTGAACATTAGTTTTGATTGAGCCGTTCTGAAACACTCTTTCTGTAGAAAATGCAAGTGGAGATTCGGAGCACTAAGAGGGTAATAGTGGAAAAAGGAATGACTCCAAATATAAACTACACAGAATCATTCTTTGAAACTTCTTTCTGATCTGTGCATTCAGCTAACAGAGTTAAAACATACTTTTGATTGTGCAGTTCTGAACACTCTTTCTGTAGAAAATGCAAGTGGACATTCGGAGCGCTAAGAGGGTAATAGTGGAAAAAGGAATATATTCAAATATAAACTACACAGTAGCATTCTGTGAAAATCCTTTCTGTTCTGTGCATTCAACTAACAGAGTTGAACCTTACTTTTGATTGAGCCGTTCTGAAACACTCTTTCTGTAGAAACTGCAATTGGACATGCTAAGCGCTAAGAGGCCTACATTGGGAAAAATAATATCTTCAAATAAAAACTACACAGATGCATTCTCTGAAACATATTTCTGATCTGTAAATTCAGTTAACAGAGATAAAACATATTTTTGATTGAGCAGTTATGAAACACTCTTTTTGTAGAAAATGCAAGTGGAGTTTCGGAGCGCTAAGAGGGTAATAGTGGAAAAAGGAATGTCTTCAAATATAAACTACACAGAATCATTCGGTGAAACTTCTTTCTGATCTGTGCATTCAGCTAACAGAGTTAAACCATACTTTTGATTGAGCAGATCTGAACACTCTTTCTGTAGAAAATGCAACTGGACATTTGGAGCGCTAAGAGCGTAATTGTGGAAAAAGGAATATATTCAAATATAAACTACACAGAAGCATTCTGTGAAACTTCTTTCTGATCTGAGCATTCAGCTAACAGAGTTAAACCATACTTTTGATTGAGCAGTTTTGAAACACTCTGTCTGTAGAAAATGCAACTGGACATTCATAGCGCTAAGTGGGTAATAGTGGAAAAAAGAATATGTTCAAATATAAACTACACAGAAGCATTGTATGAAACTTCTTTCTGTTCTGTGCATTCAACTAACAGAGTTGAACCTTACTTTTGATTGAGCCGTTCTGAAACATTCTTTCTATAGAAACTGCAATTGGACATTCTGAGCGCTAAGAGGCCTATATTGGGAAAAAGAATGTCTACAAATAAAAACTACACAGAAGAATTGTGTGAAACTTCTTTCTGTTCTGTTTGTTCAACTAAAAGAGTTGAACATTAGTTTTGATTGAGCCGTTCTGAAACACTCTTTCTGTAGAAAATGCAAGTGGAGATTCGGAGCGCTAAGAGGGTAATAGTGGAAAAAGGAATGACTCCAAATATAAACTACACAGAATCATTCTTTGAAACTTCTTTCTGATCTGTGCATTCAGCTAACAGAGATAAAACATACTTTTGATTGTGCAGTTCTGAACACTCTTTCTGTAGAAAATGCAAGTGGACATTCGGAGCGCTAAGAGGGTAATAGTGGAAAAAGGAATATATTCAAATATAAACTACACAGTAGCATTCTGTGAAAATTCTTTCTGTTCTGTGCATTCAACTAACAGAGTTGAACCTTACTTTTGATTGAGCCGTTCTGAAACACTCTTTCTGTAGAAACTGCAATTGGACATGCTAAGCGCTAAGAGGCCTACATTGGGAAAAAGAATATCTTCAAATAAAAACTACACAGATGCATTCTGTGAAACTTATTTCTGATCTGTAAATTCAGTTAACAGAGATAAAACATATTTTTGATTGAGCAGTTATGAAACACTCTTTTTGTAGAAAATGCAAGTGGAGATTCGGAGCGCTAAGAGGGTAATAGTGGAAAAAGGAATGTCTTCAAATATAAACTACACAGAATCATTCGGTGAAACTTCTTTCTGATCTGTGCATTCAGCTAACAGAGTTAAACCATACTTTTGATTGTGCAGATCTGAACACTCTTTCTGTAGAAAATGCAACTGGACATTTGGAGCGCTAAGAGCGTAGTAGTGGAAAAAGGAATATATTCAAATATAAACTACACAGAAGCATTCTGTGAAACTTCTTTCTGATCTGAGCATTCAGCTAACAGAGTTAAACCATACTTTTGATTGAGCAGTTTTGAAACACTCTGTCTGTAGAAAATGCAACTGGACATTCGTAGCGCTAAGTGGGTAATAGTGGAAAAAAGAATATGTTCAAATATAAACTACACAGAATCATTGTATGAAACTTCTTTCTGTTCTGTGCATTCAACTAACAGAGTTGAACCTTACTTTTGATTGAGCCTTTCTGAAACACTCTTTCTGTAGAAACTGCAATTGGACATTCTGAGCGCTAAGAGGCCTCTATTGGGAAAAATAATATCTTCAAATAAAAACTACACAGAAGCATTGTGTGAAACTTATTTCTGATATGTTCATTAAGCTAACAGAGTTAAACCATACTTTTGATTGCGCAGTTCTGAACCCTCTTTCTGTAGAAAATGCAAGTGGACATTCCGAGCGCTAAGAGGGTAATAGTGGAAAAAGGAATATATTCAAATATAAACTACACAGTAGCATTCTGTGAAAATTCTTTCTGTTCTGTGCATTCAACTAACAGAGTTGAACCTTACTTTGGATTGAGCCGTTCTGAAACACTCTTTCTGTAGAAACTGCAATTGGACATGCTAAGCGCTAAGAGGCCTACATTGGGAAAAAGAATATCTTCAAATAAAAACTACACAGATGCATTCTGTGAAACTTATTTCTGATCTGTAAATTCAGTTAACAGAGATAAAACATATTTTTGATTGAGCAGTAATGAAACACTTTTTTTGTAGAAAATGCAAGTGGAGATTCGGAGCGCTAAGATGGTAATAGTGGAAAAAGGAATGTCTTCAAATATAAACTACACAGAATCATTCGGTGAAACTTCTTTCTGATCTGTGCATTCAGCTAACAGAGTTAAACCATACTTTTGATTGAGCAGATCTGAACACTCTTTCTGTAGAAAATGCAACTCGACATTTGGAGCGCTAAGAGCGTAGTAGTGGAAAAGGAATATATTCAAATATAAACTACACAGAAGCATTCTGTGAAACTTCTTTCTGATCTAAGCATTCAGCTAACAGAGTTAAACCACACTTTTGATTGAGCAGTTTTGAAACACTCTGTCTGTAGAAAATGCAACTGGACATTCGTAGCGCTAAGTGGGTAAGAGTGGAAAAAAGAATATGTTCAAATATAAACTACACAGAAGCATTGTATGAAACTTCTTTCTGTTCTGTGCATTCAACTAACAGAGTTGAACCTTACTTTTGATTGAGCCGTTCTGAAACACTCTTTCTGTAGAAACTGCAATTGGACATTCTGAGCGCTAAGAGGCCTATATTGGGAAAAAGAATGTCTACAAATAAAAACTACACAGAAGAATTGTGTGAAACTTCTTTCTGTTCTGTTTGTTCAACTAAAAGAGTTGAACCTTAGCTTTGATTGAGTCGTTCTGAAACACTCTTTCTGTAGAAAATGCAAGTGGAGATTCGGAGCGCTAAGAGGGTAATAGTGGAAAAAGGAATGTCTCCAAATATAAACTACACAGAATCATTCTGTGAAACTTCTTTCTGATCTGTGCATTCAGCTAACAGAGTTCAACCATACTTTTGATTGAGCAGATCTGAACACTCTTTCTGCAGAAAATGCAACTGGACATTTGGAGCGCTAAGAGAGTAGTAGTGGAAAAAGGAATATATTCAAATATAAACTACACAGAAGCATTCTGTGAAACTTCTTTCTGATCTGAGCATTCAGCTAACAGAGTTAAAACATACTTTTGATTGAGCAGTTTTGAAACACTCTGTCTGTAGAAAATGCAACTGGACATTCGTAGCGCTAAGTGGGTAATAGTGGAAAAAAGAATATGTTCAAATATAAACTACACAGAAGCATTGTATGAAACTTCTTTCTGTTCTCTGCATTCAACTAACAGAGTTGAACCTTACTTTTGATTGAGCCTTTCTGAAACACTCTTTCTGTAGAAACTGCAATTGGACATTCTGAGCGCTAAGAGGCCTCTATTGGGAAAAAAAATATCTTCAAATAAAATCTACACAGAAGCATTGTGTGAAACTTATTTCTGATATGTTCATTAAGCTAACAGAGTTAAACCATACTTTTGATTGCGCAGTTCTGAACCCTCTTTCTGTAGAAAATGCAAGTGGACATTCCGAGCGCTAAGAGGGTAATAGTGGAAAAAGGAATATATTCAAATATAAACTACACAGTAGCATTCTGTGAAAATTCTTTCTGTTCTGTGCATTCAACTAACAGAGTTGAACCTTACTTTGGATTGAGCCGTTCTGAAACACTCTTTCTGTAGAAACTGCAATTGGACATGCTAAGCGCTAAGAGGCCTACATTGGGAAAAAGAATATCTTCAAATAAAAACTACACAGATGCATTCTGTGAAACTTATTTCTGATCTGTAAATTCAGTTAACAGAGATAAAACATATTTTTGATTGAGCAGTAATGAAACACTTTTTTTGTAGAAAATGCCAGTGGAGGTTCGGAGCGCTAAGATGGTAATAGTGGAAAAAGGAATGTCTTCAAATATAAACTACACAGAATCATTCGGTGAAACTCCTTTCTGATCTGTGCATTCAGCTAACAGAGTTAAACCATACTTTTGATTGAGCATATCTGAACACTCTTTCTGTTGAAAATGCAACTGGACATTTGGAGCGCCAAGAGCGTAGTAGTGGAAAAAGGAATGTATTCAAATATAAACTACACAGAAGCATTCTGTGAAACTTCTTTCTGATCTGAGCATTCAGCTAACAGATTTTAACCATACTTTTGATTGAGCAGTTTTGAAACACTCTGTCTGTAGAAAATGCAACTGGACATTCGTAGCGCTAAGTGGGTAATAGCGGAAAAAAGAATATGTTCAAATATAAACTACACAGAAGCATTGCATGAAACTTCTTTCTGTTCTGTGCATTCAACTAACAGAGTTGAACCTTACATTTGATTGAGCCTTTCTGAAACACTCTTTCTGTAGAAACTGCAATTGGACATTCTGAGCGCTAAGAGGCCTCTATTGGGAAAAATAATATCTTCAAATAAAAACTACACAGAAGCATTGTGTGAAACTTATTTCTGATATGTTCATTAAGCTAACAGAGTTAAAACATACTTTTGATTGCGCAGTTCTGAACACTCTTTCTGTAGAAAATGCAAGTGGACATTCGGAGCGCTAAGAGGGTAATAGTGGAAAAAGGGATATATTCAAATATAAACTACACAGTAGCATTCTGTGAAAATTCTTCCTGTTCTGTGCATTCAACTAACAGAGTTGAACCTTACTTTTGATTGAGCCGTTCTGAAACACTGTTTCTGTAGAAACTGCAATTGGACATGCTAAGCGCTAAGAGGCCTACATTGGGAAAAAGAATATCTTCAAATAAAAACTACACAGATGCATTCTGTGAAACTTATTTCTGATCTGTAAATTCAGTTAACAGAGATAAAACATATTTTTGATTGAGCAGTTATGAAACACACTTTTTGTAGAAAATGCAAGTGGAGATTCGGAGCGCTAAGAGGGTAATAGTGGAAAAAGGAATGTCTTCAAATATAAACTACACAGAATCATTCGGTGAAACTTCTTTCTGATCTGTGCATTCAGCTAACAGAGTTAAACCATACTTTTGATTGAGCAGATCTGAACACTCTTTCTGTAGAAAATGCAACTCGACATTTGGAGCGCTAAGAGCGTAGTAGTGGAAAAGGAATATATTCAAATATAAACTACACAGAAGCATTCTGTGAAACTTTTTTCTGATCTAAGCATTCAGCTAACAGAGTTAAACCACACTTTTGATTGAGCAGTTTTGAAACACTCTGTCTGTAGAAAATGCAACTGGACATTCGTAGCGCTAAGTGGGTAAGAGTGGAAAAAAGAATATGTTCAAATATAAACTACAAAGAAGCATTGTATGAAACTTCTTTCTGTTCTGTGCATTCAACTAACAGAGTTGAACCTTACTTTTGATTGAGCCGTTCTGAAACACTCTTTCTGTAGAAACTGCAATTGGACATTCTGAGCGCTAAGAGGCCTATATTGGGAAAAAGAATGTCTACAAATAAAAACTACACAGAAGAATTGTGTGAAACTTCTTTCTGTTCTGTTTGTTCAACTAAAAGAGTTGAACCTTAGTTTTGATTGAGTCGTTCTGAAACACTCTTTCTGTAGAAAATGCAAGTGGAGATTCGGAGCGCTAAGAGGGTAATAGTGGAAAAAGGAATGTCTCCAAATATAAACTACACAGAATCATTCTGTGAAACTTCTTTCTGATCTGTGCATTCAGCTAACAGAGTTCAACCATACTTTTGATTGAGCAGATCTGAACACTCTTTCTGCAGAAAATGCAACTGGACATTTGGAGCGCTAAGAGAGTAGTAGTGGAAAAAGGAATATATTCAAATATAAACTACACAGAAGCATTCTGTGAAACTTCTTTCTGATCTGAGCATTCAGCTAACAGAGTTAAACCATACTTTTGATTGAGCAGTTTTGAAACACTCTGTCTGTAGAAAATGCAACTGGACATTCGTAGCGCTAAGTGGGTAATAGTGGAAAAAAGAATATGTTCAAATATAAACTACACAGAAGCATTGTATGAAACTTCTTTCTGTTCTGTGCATTCAACTAACAGAGTTGAACCTTACTTTTGATTGAGCCTTTCTGAAACACTCTTTCTGTAGAAACTGCAATTGGACATTCTGAGCGCTAAGAGGCCTCTATTGGGAAAAATAATATCTTCAAATAAAAACTACACAGAAGCATTGTGTGAAACTTATTTCTGATATGTTCATTAAGCTAACAGAGTTAAACAATACTTTTGATTGCGCAGTTCTGAACACTCTTTCTGTAGAAAATGCAAGTGGACATTCGGAGCGCTAAGAGGGTAATAGTTGAAAAAGGAATATATTCAAATATAAACTACACAGTAGCATTCTGTGAAAATTCTTTCTGTTCTGTGCATTCAACTAACAGAGTTGAACCTTACTTTTGATTGAGCCGTTCTGAAACACTCTTTCTGTAGAAACTGCAATTGGACATGCTAAGCGCTAAGAGGCCTACATTGGGAAAAAGAATATCTTCAAATAAAAACTACACAGATGCATTCTGTGAAACTTATTTCTGATCTATAAATTCAGTTAACAGAGATAAAACATATTTTTGATTGAGCAGTTATGAAACACTCTTTTTGTAGAAAATGCAAGTGGAGATTCGGAGCGCTAAGAGGGTAATAGTGGAAAAAGGAATGTCTTCAAATATAAACTACAAAGAATCATTCGGTGAAACTTCTTTCTGATCTGTGCATTCAGCTAACAGAGTTAAACCATACTTTTGATTGAGCAGATCTGAACACTCTTTCTGTTGAAAATGCAACTGGACATTTTGAGCGCTAAGAGCGTAGTAGTGGCAAAAGTAATATATTCAAATATAAACTACACAGAAGCATTCTGTGAAACTTCTTTCTGATCTGAGCATACAGCTAACAGAGTTAAACCATACTTTTGATTGAGCAGTTTTGAAACACTCTGTCTGTAGAAAATGCAACTGGACATTCGTAGCGCTAAGTGGGTAATAGTGGAAAAGAGAATATGTTCAAATATAAACTACACAGAAGCATTGTATGAAACTTCTTTCTGTTCTGTGCATTCAACTAACAGAGTTGAACCTTACTTTTGATTGAGCCGTTCTGAAACACTCTTTCTGTAGAAACTGCAATTGGACATTCTGAGCGCTAAGAGGCCTATATTGGGAAAAAGAATGTCTACAAATAAAAACTACACAGAAGAATTGTGTGAAACTTCTTTCTGTTCTGTTTGTTCAACTAAAAGATTTGAACCTTAGTTTTGATTGAGCCGTTCTGAAACACTCTTTCTGTAGAAAATGCAAGTGGAGATTCGGAGCGCTAAGAGGGTAATAGTGGAAAAAGGAATGTCTCCAAATATAAACTACACAGAATCATTCTGTGAAACTTCTTTCTGATCTGTGCATTCAGCTAACAGAGTTAAACCATACTTTTGATTGAGCAGATCTGAACACTCTTTCTGTAGAAAATGCAACAGGACATTTGGAGCGCTACGAGAGTAGTAGTGGAAAAAGGAATATATTCAAATATAAACTACACAGAAGCATTCTGTGAAACTTCTTTCTGATCTGAGCATTCAGCTAACAGAGTTAAACCATACTTTTGATTGAGCAGTTTTGAAACACTCTGTCTGTGGAAAATGCAACTGGACATTCGTAGCGCTAAGTGGGTAATAGTGGAAAAAGAATATGTTCAAATATAAACTACACAGAAGCATTGCATGAAACTTCTTTCTGTTCTGTGCATTCAACTAACAGAGTTGAACCTTACTTTTGATTGAGCCTTTCTGAAACACTCTTTCTGTAGAAACTGCAATTGGACATTCTGAGCGCTAAGAGGCCTCTATTGGGAAAAATAATATCTTCAAATAAAAACTACACAGAAGCATTGTGTGAAACTTATTTCTGATATGTTCATTAAGCTAACAGAGTTAAAACATACTTTTGATTGCGCAGTTCTGAACACTCTTTCTGTAGAAAATGCAAGTGGACATTCGGAGCGCTAAGAGGGTAATAGTGGAAAAAGGGATATATTCAAATATAAACTACACAGTAGCATTCTGTGAAAATTCTTTCTGTTCTGTGCATTCAACTAACAGAGTTGAACCTTACTTTTGATTGAGCCGTTCTGAAACACTGTTTCTGTAGAAACTGCAATTGGACATGCTAAGCGCTAAGAGGCCTACATTGGGAAAAAGAATATCTTCAAATAAAAACTACACAGATGCATTCTGTGAAACTTATTTCTGATCTGTAAATTCAGTTAACAGAGATAAAACATATTTTTGATTGAGCAGTTATGAAACACTCTTTTTGTAGACAATGCAAGTGGAGATTCGGAGCGCTAAGAGTGTAATAGTGGAAAAAGGAATGTCTTCAAATATAAACTACACAGAATCATTCGGTGAAACTTCTTTCTGATCTGTGCATTCAGCTAACAGAGTTAAACCATACTTTTGATTGAGCAGATCTGAAAACTCTTTCTGTTGAAAATGCAACTGGACATTTGGAGCGCTAAGAGCGTAGTAGTGGAAAAAGGAATATATTCAAATATAAACTACACAGAAGCATTCTGTGAAACTTCTTTCTGATCTGAGCATTCAGCTAACAGAGTTAAACCATACTTTTGATTGAGCAGTTTTGAAACACTCTGTGTGTAGAAAATGCAACTGGACATTCGTAGCGCTAAGTGGGTAATAGTGGAAAAAAGAATATGTTCAAATATAAACTACACAGAAGCATTGTATGAAACTTCTTTCTGTTCTGTGCATTCAACTAACAGAGTTGAACCTTACTTTTGATTGAGCCGTTCTGAAACACTCTTTCTGTAGAAACTGCAATTGGACATTCTGAGCGCTAAGAGGCCTATATTGGGAAAAAGAATGTCTACAAATAAAAACTACACAGAAGAATTGTGTGAAACTTCTTTCTGTTCTGTTTGTTCAACTAAAATAGTTGAACCTTAGTTTTGATTGAGCCGTTCTGAAACACTCTTTCTGTAGAAAATGCAAGTGGAGATTCCGAGCGCTAAGAGGGTAATAGTGGAAAAAGGAATGTCTCCAAATATAAACTACACAGAATCATTCTGTGAAACTTCTTTCTGATCTGTGCATTCAGCTAACAGAGTTAAACCATACTTTTGATTGAGCAGATCTGAACACTCTTTCTGTAGAAAATGCAACTGGACATTTGGAGCGCTAAGAGAGTAGTAGTGGAAAAAGGAATATATTCAAATATAAACTACACAGAAGCATTCTGTGAAACTTCTTTCTGAACTGAGCATTCAGCTAACAGAGTTAAACCATACTTTTGATTGAGCAGTTTTGAAACACTCTGTCTGTGGAAAATGCAACTGGACATTCGTAGCGCTAAGTGGGTAATAGTGGAAAAATGAATATGTTCAAATATAAACTACACAGAAGCATTGTATGAAACTTCTTTCTGTTCTGTGCATTCAACTAACAGAGTTGAACCTTACTTTTGATTGAGCCTTTCTGAAACACTCTTTCTGTAGAAACTGCAATTGGACATTCTGAGCGCTAAGAGGCCTCTTTTGGGAAAAATAATATCTTCAAATAAAAACTACACAGAAGCATTGTGTGAAACTTATTTCTGATATGTTCATTAAGCTAACAGAGTTAAACCATACTTTTGATTGCGCAGTTCTGAACACTCTTTCTGTAGAAAATGCAAGTGGACATTCGGAGCGCTAAGAGGGTAATAGTGGAAAAAGGAATATATTCAAATATAAACTACACAGTAGCATTCTGTGAAAACTCTTTCTGTTCTGTGCATTCAGCTAACAGAGTTGAACCTTACTTTTGATTGAGCCGTTCTGAAACTCTCTTTCTGTAGAAACTGCAATTGGACATGCTAAGCGCTAAGAGGCCTACATTGGGAAAAAGAATATCTTCAAATAAAAACTACACAGATGCATTCTGTGAAACTTATTTCTGATCTGTAAATTCAGTTAACAGAGATAAAACATATTTTTGATTCAGCAGTTATGAAACACTCTTTTTGTAGAAAATGCAAGTGGAGATTCGGAGCGCTAAGAGGGTAATAGTGGAAAAAGGAATGTCTTCAAATATAAACTACAAAGAATCATTCGGTGAAACTTCTTTCTGATCTGTGCATTCAGCTAACAGAGTTAAACCATACTTTTGATTGAGCAGATCTGAACACTCTTTCTGTTGAAAATGCAACTGGACATTTTGAGCGCTAAGAGCGTAGTAGTGGCAAAAGTAATATATTCAAATATAAACTACACAGAAGCATTCTGTGAAACTTCTTTCTGATCTGAGCATACAGCTAACAGAGTTAAACCATACTTTTGATTGAGCAGTTTTGAAACACTCTGTCTGTAGAAAATGCAACTGGACATTCGTAGCGCTAAGTGGGTAATAGTGGAAAAGAGAATATGTTCAAATATAAACTACACAGAAGCATTGTATGAAACTTCTTTCTGTTCTGTGCATTCAACTAACAGAGTTGAACCTTACTTTTGATTGAGCCGTTCTGAAACACTCTTTCTGTAGAAACTGCAATTGGACATTCTGAGCGCTAAGAGGCCTATATTGGGAAAAAGAATGTCTACAAATAAAAACTACACAGAAGAATTGTGTGAAACTTCTTTCTGTTCTGTTTGTTCAACTAAAAGATTTGAACCTTAGTTTTGATTGAGCCGTTCTGAAACACTCTTTCTGTAGAAAATGCAAGTGGAGATTCGGAGCGCTAAGAGGGTAATAGTGGAAAAAGGAATGTCTCCAAATATAAACTACACAGAATCATTCTGTGAAACTTTTTTCTGATCTGTGCATTCAGCTAACAGAGTTAAACCATACTTTTGATTGAGCAGATCTGAACACTCTTTCTGTAGAAAATGCAACAGGACATTTGGAGCGCTACGAGAGTAGTAGTGGAAAAAGGAATATATTCAAATATAAACTACACAGAAGCATTCTGTGAAACTTCTTTCTGATCTGAGCATTCAGCTAACAGAGTTAAACCATACTTTTGATTGAGCAGTTTTGAAACACTCTGTCTGTGGAAAATGCAACTGGACATTCGTAGCGCTAAGTGGGTAATAGTGGAAAAAAGAATATGTTCAAATATAAACTACACAGAAGCATTGCATGAAACTTCTTTCTGTTCTGTGCATTCAACTAACAGAGTTGAACCTTACTTTTGATTGAGCCTTTCTGAAACACTCTTTCTGTAGAAACTGCAATTGGACATTCTGAGCGCTAAGAGGCCTCTATTGGGAAAAATAATATCTTCAAATAAAAACTACACAGAAGCATTGTGTGAAACTTATTTCTGATATGTTCATTAAGCTAACAGAGTTAAAACATACTTTTGATTGCGCAGTTCTGAACACTCTTTCTGTAGAAAATGCAAGTGGACATTCGGAGCGCTAAGAGGGTAATAGTGGAAAAAGGGATATATTCAAATATAAACTACACAGTAGCATTCTGTGAAAATTCTTTCTGTTCTGTGCATTCAACTAACAGAGTTGAACCTTACTTTTGATTGAGCCGTTCTGAAACACTGTTTCTGTAGAAACTGCAATTGGACATGCTAAGCGCTAAGAGGCCTACATTGGGAAAAAGAATATCTTCAAATAAAAACTACACAGATGCATTCTGTGAAACTTATTTCTGATCTGTAAATTCAGTTAACAGAGATAAAACATATTTTTGATTGAGCAGTTATGAAACACTCTTTTTGTAGAAAATGCAAGTGGAGATTCGGAGCGCTAAGAGTGTAATAGTGGAAAAAGGAATGTCTTCAAATATAAACTACACAGAATCATTCGGTGAAACTTCTTTCTGATCTGTGCATTCAGCTAACAGAGTTAAACCATACTTTTGATTGAGCAGATCTGAAAACTCTTTCTGTTGAAAATGCAACTGGACATTTGGAGCGCTAAGAGCGTAGTAGTGGAAAAAGGAATATATTCAAATATAAACTACACAGAAGCATTCTGTGAAACTTCTTTCTGATCTGAGCATTCAGCTAACAGAGTTAAACCATACTTTTGATTGAGCAGTTTTGAAACACTCTGTGTGTAGAAAATGCAACTGGACATTCGTAGCGCTAAGTGGGTAATAGTGGAAAAAAGAATATGTTCAAATATAAACTACACAGAAGCATTGTATGAAACTTCTTTCTGTTCTGTGCATTCAACTAACAGAGTTGAACCTTACTTTTGATTGAGCCGTTCTGAAACACTCTTTCTGCAGAAACTGCAATTGGACATTCTGAGCGCTAAGAGGCCTATATTGGGAAAAAGAATGTCTACAAATAAAAACTACACAGAAGAATTGTGTGAAACTTCTTTCTGTTCTGTTTGTTCAACTAAAAGAGTTGAACCTTAGTTTTGATTGAGCCGTTCTGAAACACTCTTTCTGTAGAAAATGCAAGTGGAGATTCCGAGCGCTAAGAAGGTAATAGTGGAAAAAGGAATGTCTCCAAATATAAACTACACAGAATCATTCTGTGAAACTTCTTTCTGATCTGTGCATTCAGCTAACAGAGTTAAACCATACTTTTGATTGAGCAGATCTGAACACTCTTTCTGTAGAAAATGCAACTGGACATTTGGAGCGCTAAGAGCGTAGTAGTGGAAAAAGGAATATATTCAAATATAAACTACACAGAAGCATTCTGTGAAACTTCTTTCTGATCTGAGCATTCAGCTAACAGAGTTAAACCATACTTTTGATTGAGCAGTTTTGAAACACTCTGTGTGTAGAAAATGCAACTGGACATTCGTAGCGCTAAGTGGGTAATAGTGGAAAAAAGAATATGTTCAAATATAAACTACACAGAAGCATTGTATGAAACTTCTTTCTGTTCTGTGCATTCAACTAACAGAGTTGAACCTTACTTTTGATTGAGCCGTTCTGAAACACTCTTTCTGTAGAAACTGCAATTGGACATTCTGAGCGCTAAGAGGCCTATATTGGGAAAAAGAATGTCTACAAATAAAAACTACACAGAAGAATTGTGTGAAACTTCTTTCTGTTCTGTTTGTTCAACTAAAAGAGTTGAACCTTAGTTTTGATTGAGCCGTTCTGAAACACTCTTTCTGTAGAAAATGCAAGTGGAGATTCCGAGCGCTAAGAGGGTAATAGTGGAAAAAGGAATGTCTCCAAATATAAACTACACAGAATCATTCTGTGAAACTTCTTTCTGATCTGTGCATTCAGCTAACAGAGTTAAACCATACTTTTGATTGAGCAGATCTGAACACTCTTTCTGTAGAAAATGCAACTGGACATTTGGAGCGCTAAGAGAGTAGTAGTGGAAAAAGGAATATATTCAAATATAAACTACACAGAAGCATTCTGTGAAACTTCTTTCTGAACTGAGCATTCAGCTAACAGAGTTAAACCATACTTTTGATTGAGCAGTTTTGAAACACTCTGTCTGTGGAAAATGCAACTGGACATTCGTAGCGCTAAGTGGGTAATAGTGGAAAAATGAATATGTTCAAATATAAACTACACAGAAGCATTGTATGAAACTTCTTTCTGTTCTGTGCATTCAACTAACAGAGTTGAACCTTACTTTTGATTGAGCCTTTCTGAAACACTCTTTCTGTAGAAACTGCAATTGGACATTCTGAGCGCTAAGAGGCCTCTTTTGGGAAAAATAATATCTTCAAATAAAAACTACACAGAAGCATTGTGTGAAACTTATTTCTGATATGTTCATTAAGCTAACAGAGTTAAACCATACTTTTGATTGCGCAGTTCTGAACACTCTTTCTGTAGAAAATGCAAGTGGACATTCGGAGCGCTAAGAGGGTAATAGTGGAAAAAGGAATATATTCAAATATAAACTACACAGTAGCATTCTGTGAAAACTCTTTCTGTTCTGTGCATTCAGCTAACAGAGTTGAACCTTACTTTTGATTGAGCCGTTCTGAAACTCTCTTTCTGTAGAAACTGCAATTGGACATGCTAAGCGCTAAGAGGCCTACATTGGGAAAAAGAATATCTTCAAATAAAAACTACACAGATGCATTCTGTGAAACTTATTTCTGATCTGTAAATTCAGTTAACAGAGATAAAACATATTTTTGATTCAGCAGTTATGAAACACTCTTTTTGTAGAAAATGCAAGTGGAGATTCGGAGCGCTAAGAGGGTAATAGTGGAAAAAGGAATGTCTTCAAATATAAACTACACAGAATCATTCGGTGAAACTTCTTTCTGATCTGTGCATTCAGCTAACAGAGTTAAACCATACTTTTGATTGAGCAGATCTGAACACTCTTTCTGTAGAAAATGCAACAGGACATTTGGAGCGCTACGAGAGTAGTAGTGGAAAAAGGAATATATTCAAATATAAACTACACAGAAGCATTCTGTGAAACTTCTTTCTGATCTGAGCATTCAGCTAACAGAGTTAAACCATACTTTTGATTGAGCAGTTTTGAAACACTCTGTCTGTGGAAAATGCAACTGGACATTCGTAGCGCTAAGTGGGTAATAGTGGAAAAAAGAATATGTTCAAATATAAACTACACAGAAGCATTGCATGAAACTTCTTTCTGTTCTGTGCATTCAACTAACAGAGTTGAACCTTACTTTTGATTGAGCCTTTCTGAAACACTCTTTCTGTAGAAACTGCAATTGGACATTCTGAGCGCTAAGAGGCCTCTATTGGGAAAAATAATATCTTCAAATAAAAACTACACAGAAGCATTGTGTGAAACTTATTTCTGATATGTTCATTAAGCTAACAGAGTTAAAACATACTTTTGATTGCGCAGTTCTGAACACTCTTTCTGTAGAAAATGCAAGTGGACATTCGGAGCGCTAAGAGGGTAATAGTGGAAAAAGGGATATATTCAAATATAAACTACACAGTAGCATTCTGTGAAAATTCTTTCTGTTCTGTGCATTCAACTAACAGAGTTGAACCTTACTTTTGATTGAGCCGTTCTGAAACACTGTTTCTGTAGAAACTGCAATTGGACATGCTAAGCGCTAAGAGGCCTACATTGGGAAAAAGAATATCTTCAAATAAAAACTACACAGATGCATTCTGTGAAACTTATTTCTGATCTGTAAATTCAGTTAACAGAGATAAAACATATTTTTGATTGAGCAGTTATGAAACACTCTTTTTGTAGAAAATGCAAGTGGAGATTCGGAGCGCTAAGAGTGTAATAGTGGAAAAAGGAATGTCTTCAAATATAAACTACACAGAATCATTCGGTGAAACTTCTTTCTGATCTGTGCATTCAGCTAACAGAGTTAAACCATACTTTTGATTGAGCAGATCTGAAAACTCTTTCTGTTGAAAATGCAACTGGACATTTGGAGCGCTAAGAGCGTAGTAGTGGAAAAAGGAATATATTCAAATATAAACTACACAGAAGCATTCTGTGAAACTTCTTTCTGATCTGAGCATTCAGCTAACAGAGTTAAACCATACTTTTGATTGAGCAGTTTTGAAACACTCTGTGTGTAGAAAATGCAACTGGACATTCGTAGCGCTAAGTGGGTAATAGTGGAAAAAAGAATATGTTCAAATATAAACTACACAGAAGCATTGTATGAAACTTCTTTCTGTTCTGTGCATTCAACTAACAGAGTTGAACCTTACTTTTGATTGAGCCGTTCTGAAACACTCTTTCTGTAGAAACTGCAATTGGACATTCTGAGCGCTAAGAGGCCTATATTGGGAAAAAGAATGTCTACAAATAAAAACTACACAGAAGAATTGTGTGAAACTTCTTTCTGTTCTGTTTGTTCAACTAAAAGAGTTGAACCTTAGTTTTGATTGAGCCGTTCTGAAACACTCTTTCTGTAGAAAATGCAAGTGGAGATTCCGAGCGCTAAGAGGGTAATAGTGGAAAAAGGAATGTCTCCAAATATAAACTACACAGAATCATTCTGTGAAACTTCTTTCTGATCTGTGCATTCAGCTAACAGAGTTAAAACATACTTTTGATTGAGCAGATCTGAACACTCTTTCTGTAGAAAATGCAACTGGACATTTGGAGCGCTAAGAGCGTAGTAGTGGAAAAAGGAATATATTCAAATATAAACTACACAGAAGCATTCTGTGAAACTTCTTTCTGATCTGAGCATTCAGCTAACAGAGTTAAACCATACTTTTGATTGAGCAGTTTTGAAACACTCTGTGTGTAGAAAATGCAACTGGACATTCGTAGCGCTAAGTGGGTAATAGTGGAAAAAAGAATATGTTCAAATATAAACTACACAGAAGCATTGTATGAAACTTCTTTCTGTTCTGTGCATTCAACTAACAGAGTTGAACCTTACTTTTGATTGAGCCGTTCTGAAACACTCTTTCTGTAGAAACTGCAATTGGACATTCTGAGCGCTAAGAGGCCTATATTGGGAAAAAGAATGTCTACAAATAAAAACTACACAGAAGAATTGTGTGAAACTTCTTTCTGTTCTGTTTGTTCAACTAAAAGAGTTGAACCTTAGTTTTGATTGAGCCGTTCTGAAACACTCTTTCTGTAGAAAATGCAAGTGGAGATTCCGAGCGCTAAGAGGGTAATAGTGGAAAAAGGAATGTCTCCAAATATAAACTACACAGAATCATTCTGTGAAACTTCTTTCTGATCTGTGCATTCAGCTAACAGAGTTAAACCATACTTTTGATTGAGCAGATCTGAACACTCTTTCTGTAGAAAATGCAACTGGACATTTGGAGCGCTAAGAGAGTAGTAGTGGAAAAAGGAATATATTCAAATATAAACTACACAGAAGCATTCTGTGAAACTTCTTTCTGAACTGAGCATTCAGCTAACAGAGTTAAACCATACTTTTGATTGAGCAGTTTTGAAACACTCTGTCTGTGGAAAATGCAACTGGACATTCGTAGCGCTAAGTGGGTAATAGTGGAAAAATGAATATGTTCAAATATAAACTACACAGAAGCATTGTATGAAACTTCTTTCTGTTCTGTGCATTCAACTAACAGAGTTGAACCTTACTTTTGATTGAGCCTTTCTGAAACACTCTTTCTGTAGAAACTGCAATTGGACATTCTGAGCGCTAAGAGGCCTCTTTTGGGAAAAATAATATCTTCAAATAAAAACTACACAGAAGCATTGTGTGAAACTTATTTCTGATATGTTCATTAAGCTAACAGAGTTAAACCATACTTTTGATTGCGCAGTTCTGAACACTCTTTCTGTAGAAAATGCAAGTGGACATTCGGAGCGCTAAGAGGGTAATAGTGGAAAAAGGAATATATTCAAATATAAACTACACAGTAGCATTCTGTGAAAACTCTTTCTGTTCTGTGCATTCAGCTAACAGAGTTGAACCTTACTTTTGATTGAGCCGTTCTGAAACTCTCTTTCTGTAGAAACTGCAATTGGACATGCTAAGCGCTAAGAGGCCTACATTGGGAAAAAGAATATCTTCAAATAAAAACTACACAGATGCATTCTGTGAAACTTATTTCTGATCTGTAAATTCAGTTAACAGAGATAAAACATATTTTTGATTCAGCAGTTATGAAACACTCTTTTTGTAGAAAATGCAAGTTGAGATTCGGAGCGCTAAGAGGGTAATAGTGGAAAAAGGAATGTCTTCAAATATAAACTACACAGAATCATTCGGTGAAACTTCTTTCTGATCTGTGCATTCAGCTAACAGAGTTAAACCATACTTTTGATTGAGCAGATCTGAACACTCTTTCTGTTGAAAATGCAACTGGACATTTTGAGCGCTAAGAGCGTAGTAGTGGAAAAAGTAATATATTCAAATATAAACTACACAGAAGCATTCTGTGAAACTTCTTTCTGATCTGAGCATACAGCTAACAGAGTTAAACCATACTTTTGATTGAGCAGTTTTGAAACACTCTGTCTGTAGAAAATGCAACTGGACATTCGTAGCGCTAAGTGGGTAATAGTGGAAAAGAGAATATGTTCAAATATAAACTACACAGAAACATTGTATGAAACTTCTTTCTGTTCTGTGCATTCAACTAACAGAGTTGAACCTTACTTTTGATTGAGCCGTTCTGAAACACTCTTTCTGTAGAAACTGCAATTGGACATTCTGAGCGCTAAGAGGCCTATATTGGGAAAAAGAATGTCTAAAAATAAAAACTACACAGAAGAATTGTGTGAAACTTCTTTCTGTTCTGTTTGTTCAACTAAAAGAGTTGAACCTTAGTTTTGATTGAGCCGTTCTGAAACACTCTTTCTGTAGAAAATGCAAGTGGAGATTCGGAGCGCTAAGAGGGTAATAGTGGAAAAAGGAATGTCTCCAAATATAAACTACACAGAATCATTCTGTGAAACTTCTTTCTGATCTGTGCATTCAGCTAACAGAGTTAAACCATACTTTTGATTGAGCAGATCTGAACACTCTTTCTGTAGAAAATGCAACAGGACATTTGGAGCGCTACGAGAGTAGTAGTGGAAAAAGGAATATATTCAAATATAAACTACACAGAAGCATTCTGTGAAACTTCTTTCTGATCTGAGCATTCAGCTAACAGAGTTAAACCATACTTTTGATTGAGCAGTTTTGAAACACTCTGTCTGTAGAAAATGCAACTGGACATTCATAGCGCTAAGTAGGTAATAGTGGAAAAAAGAATATGTTCAAATATAAACTACACAGAAGCATTGCATGAAACTTCTTTCTGTTCTGTGCATTCAACTAACAGAGTTGAACCTTACTTTTGATTGAGCCTTTCTGAAACACTCTTTCTGTAGAAACTGCAATTGGACATTCTGAGCGCTAAGAGGCCTCTATTGGGAAAAATAATATCTTCAAATAAAAACTACACAGAAGCATTGTGTGAAACTTATTTCTGATATGTTCATTAAGCTAACAGAGTTAAAACATACTTTTGATTGCGCAGTTCTGAACACTCTTTCTGTAGAAAATGCAAGTGGACATTCGGAGCGCTAAGAGGGTAATAGTGGAAAAAGGGATATATTCAAATATAAACTACACAGTAGCATTCTGTGAAAATTCTTTCTGTTCTGTGCATTCAACTAACAGAGTTGAACCTTACTTTTGATTGAGCCGTTCTGAAACACTGTTTCTGTAGAAACTGCAATTGGACATGCTAAGCGCTAAGAGGCCTACATTGGGAAAAAGAATATCTTCAAATAAAAACTACACAGATGCATTCTGTGAAACTTATTTCTGATCTGTAAATTCAGTTAACAGAGATAAAACATATTTTTGATTGAGCAGTTATGAAACACTCTTTTTGTAGAAAATGCAAGTGGAGATTCGGAGCGCTAAGAGGGTAATAGTGGAAAAAGGAATGTCTTCAAATATAAACTACACAGAATCATTCGGTGAAACTTCTTTCTGATCTGTGCATTCAGCTAACAGAGTTAAACCATACTTTTGATTGAGCAGATCTGAACACTCTTTCTGTTGAAAATGCAACTGGACATTTGGAGCGCTAAGAGCGTAGTAGTGGAAAAAGGAATATATTCAAATATAAACTACACAGAAGCATTCTGTGAAACTTCTTTCTGATCTGAGCATTCAGCTAACAGAGTTAAACCGTACTTTTGATTGAGCAGTTTTGAAACACTCTGTCTGTAGAAAATGCAACTGGACATTCGTAGCGCTAAGTGGGTAATAGTGGAAAAAAGAATATGTTCAAATATAAACTACACAGAAGCATTGTATGAAACCTCTTTCTGTTCTGTGCATTCAACTAACAGAGTTGAACCTTACATTTGATAGAGCCGTTCTGAAATACTGTTTCTGTAGAAACTGCAATTGGACATTCTGAGCGCTAAGAGGCCTATATTGGGAAAAAGAATGTCTACAAATAAAAACTACACAGAAGAATTGTGTGAAACTTCTTTCTGTTCTGTTTGTTCAACTAAAAGAGTTGAACCTTAGTTTTGATTGAGCCGTTCTGAAACACTCTTTCTGTAGAAAATGCAAGTGGAGATTCCGAGCGCTAAGAGGGTAATAGTGGAAAAAGGAATGTCTCCAAATATAAACTACACAGAATCATTCTGTGAAACTTCTTTCTGATCTGTGCATTCAGCTAACAGAGTTAAACCATACTTTTGATTGAGCAGATCTGAACACTCTTTCTGTAGAAAATGCAACTGGACATTTGGAGCGCTAAGAGCGTAGTAGTGGAAAAAGGAATATATTCAAATATAAACTACACAGAAGCATTCTGTGAAACTTCTTTCTGAACTGAGCATTCAGCTAACAGAGTTAAACCATACTTTTGATTGAGCAGTTTTGAAACACTCTGTCTGTGGAAAATGCAACTGGACATTCGTAGCGCTAAGTGGGTAATAGTGGAAAAAAGAATATGTTCAAATATAAACTACACAGAAGCATTGTATGAAACTTCTTTCTGTTCTGTGCATTCAACTAACAGAGTTGAACCTTACTTTTGATTGAGCCTTTCTGAAACACTCTTTCTGTAGAAACTGCAGTTGGACATTCTGAGCGCTAAGAGGCCTCTATTGGGAAAAATAATATCTTCAAATAAAAATTACACAGAAGCATTGTGTGAAACTTATTTCTGATATGTTCATTAAGCTAACAGAGTTAAACCATACTTTTGATTGCGCCGTTCTGAACACTCTTTCTGTAGAAAATGCAAGTGGACATTCGGAGCGCTAAGAGGGTAATAGTGGAAAAAGGAATATATTCAAATGTAAACTACACAGTAGCATTCTGTGAAAATTCTTTCTGTTCTGTGCATTCAACTAACAGTGTTGAACCTTACTTTTGATTGAGCCGTTCTGAAACACTGTTTCTGTAGAAACTGCAATTGGACATGCTAAGAACTAAGAGGCCTACATTGGGAAAAAGAATGTCTTCAAATAAAAACTACACAGATGCATTCTGTGAAACTTATTTCTGATCTGTAAATTCAGTTAACAGAGATAAAACATATTTTTGATTGAGCAGTTATGAAACACTCTTTTTGTAGAAAATGCAAGTGGAGCTTCGGAGCGCTAAGGGGGTAATAGTGGAAAAAGGAATGTCTCCAAATATAAACTACACAGAATCATTCAGTGAAACTTCTTTCTGATCTGTGCATTCAGCTAACAGAGTTAAACCATACATTTGATTGCGCAGATCTGAACACGCTTTCTGTGGAAAATGCAACTGGACATTTGGAGCGCTAAGAGCGTAGTAGTGGAAAAAGGAATATATTCAAATATAAACTACACAGAAGCATTCTGTGAAACTTCTTTCTGATCTGAGCATACAGCTAACAGAGTTAAACCATACTTTTGATTGAGCAGTTTTGAAACACTCTGTCTGTAGGAAATGCAACTGGACATTCGTAGCGCTAAGTGGGTAATAGTGGAAAAGAGAATATGTTCAAATATAAACTACACAGAAGCATTGTATGAAACATCTTTCTGTTCTGTGCATTCTACTAACAGAGTTGAATCTTACTTTTGATTGAGCCGTTCTGAAACACTCTTTCTGTAGAAACTGCAATTGGACATTCTGAGCGCTAAGAGGCCTATATTGTGAAAAAGAATATCTACAAATAAAAACTACACAGAAGAATTGTGTGAAACTTCTTTCTGTTCTGTTTGTTCAACAAAAGGAGTTGAACCTTAGTTTTGATTGAGTCGTTCTGAAACACTCTTTCTGTAGAAAATGCAAGTGGAGATTCGGAGCGCTAAGAGGGTAATAGTGGAAGAAGGAATGTCTACAAATATAAACTACACAGAATCATTCTGTGAAACTTCTTTCTGATCTGTGCATTCAGCTAACAGAGTTAAACCATACTTTTGATTGAGCAGATCTGAACACTCTTTCTGTAGAAAATGCAACTGGACATTTGGAGCGCTAAGAGAGTAGTAGTGGAAAAAGGAATATATTCAAATATAAACTACACAGAAGCATTCTGTGAAACTTCTTTCTGATCTGAGCATTCAGCTAACAGAGTTAAACCATACTTTTGATTGAGCAGTTTTGAAACACTCTGTCTGTAGAAAATGCAACTGGACATTCGTAGCGCTATGTGGGTAATAGTGGAAAAAATAATATGTTCAAATATAAACTACACAGAAGCATTGTATGAAACTTCTTTCTGTTCTGTGCATTCAACTAACAGAGTTGAACCTTACTTTTGATTGAGCCTTTCTGAATCACTCTTTCTGTAGAAACTGCAATTGGACATTCTGAGCGCTAAGAGGCCTCTATTGGGAAAACTAATATCTTCAAATAAAAACTACACAGAAGCATTGTGTGAAACTTATTTCTGATATGTTCATTAAGCTAACAGAGTTAAACCATACTTTTGATTGCGCAGTTCTGAACACTCTTTCTGTAGAAAATGCAAGTGGAGATTCGGAGCGCTAAGAGGGTAATAGTGGAAAAAGGAATATATTCAAATATAAACTACACAGTAGCATTCTGTGAAAACTCTTTCTGTTCTGTGCATTCAGCTAACAGAGTTGAACCTTACTTTTGATTGAGCCGTTCTGAAACTCTCTTTCTGTAGAAACTGCAATTGGACATGCTAAGCGCTAAGAGGCCTACATTGGGAAAAAGAATATCTTCAAATAAAAACTACACAGATGCATTCTGTGAAACTTATTTCTGATCTGTAAATTCAGTTAACAGAGATAAAACATATTTTTGATTGAGCAGTTATGAAACACTCTTTTTGTAGAAAATGCAAGTGGAGATTCGGAGCGCTAAGAGGGTAATAGTGGAAAAAGGAATGTCTTCAAATATAAACTACACAGAATCATTCGGTGAAACTTCTTTCTGATCTGTGCATTCAGCTAACAGAGTTAAACCATACTTTTGATTGAGCAGATCTGAACACTCTTTCTGTAGAAAATGCAACTGGACATTTTGAGCGCTAAGAGCGTAGTAGTGGAAAAAGGAATATATTCAAATATAAACTACACAGAAGCATTCTGTGAAACTTCTTCCTGATCTGAGCATTCAGCTAACAGAGTTAAACCATACTTTGATTGAGCAGTTTTGAAACACTCTGTCTGTAGAAAATGCAACTGGACATTCGTAGCGCTAAGTGGGTAATAGTGGAAAAAAGAATATGTTCAAATATAAACTACACAGAAGCATTGTATGAAACTCCTTTCTGTTCTGTGCATTCAACTAACAGAGTTGAACCTTACTTTTGATTGAGCCGTTCTGAAACACTCTTTCTGTAGAAACTGCAATTGGACATTCTGAGCGCTAAGAGGCCTATATTGGGAAAAAGAATGTCTACAAATAAAAACTACACAGAAGAATTTTGTGAAACTTCTTTCTGTTCTGTTTGTTCAACTAAAAGAGTTGAACCTTAGTTTTGATTAAGCCGTTCTGAAACACTCTTTCTGTAGAAAATGCAAGTGGAGATTCGGAGCGCTAAGAGGGTAATAGTGGAAAAAGGAATGTCACCAAATATAAACTACACAGAATCATTCTGTGAAACTTCTTTCTGATCTGTGCATTCAGCTAACAGAGTTAAACCATACTTTTGATTGAGCAGATCTGAACACTCTTTCTGTAGAAAATGCAACTGGACATTTGGAGCGCTAAGAGAGTAGTAGTGGAAAAAGGAATATATTCAAATATAAACTACACAGAAGCATTCTGTGAAACTTCTTTCTGATCTGAGCATTCAGCTAACAGAGTTAAACCATACTTTTGATTGAGCAGTTTTGAAACACTCTGTAGAAAATGCAACTGGACATTCGTAGCGTTAAGTGGGTAATAGTGGAAAAAAGAATATGTTCAAATATAAACTACACAGAAGCATTGTATGAAACTTCTTTCTGTTCTGTGCATTCAACTAACAGAGTTGAACCTTACTTTTGATTGAGCCGTTCTGAAACACTCTTTCTGTAGAAATTGCAATTGGACATTCTGAGCGCTAAGAGGCCTATATTGGGAAAAAGAATGTCTACAAATAAAAACTAAACAGAAGAATTGTGTTAAACTTCTTTCTGTTCTGTTTGTTCAACTAAAAGAGTTGAACCTTAGTTTTGATTGAGCCGTTCTGAAACACTCTTTCTGTAGAAACTGCAATTGGACATTCTGAGCGCTAAGAGGCCTCTATTGGGAAAAATAATATCTTCAAACAAAAACTACACAGAAGCATTGTGTGAAACTTATTTCTGATATGTTCATTAAGCTAACAGAGTTAAACCATACTTTTGATTGCGCAGTTCTGAACACTCTTTCTGTAGAAAATCCAAGTGGACATTCGGAGCGCTAAGAGGGTAATAGTGGAAAAAGGAATATATTCAAATATAAACTACACAGTAGCATTCTGTGAAAATTCTTTCTGTTCTGTGCATTCAACTAACAGAGTTGAACCTTACTTTTGATTGAGCCGTTCTGAAACACTCTTTCTGTAGAAACTGCAATTGGACATGCTAAGCGCTAAGAGGCCTACATTGGGAAAAAAATATCTTGAAATATAAACTACACAGATGCACTCTGTGAAACTTATTTCTGATCTGTAAATTCAGTTAACAGAGATAAAACATATTTTTGATTGAGCAGTTATGAAACACTCTTTTTGTAGAAAATGCAAGTGGAGATTCGGAGCCCTAAGAGGGTAATAGTGGAAAAAGTAATGTCTTCAAATATAAACTACACAGAATCATTCGGTGAAAATTCTTTCTGATCTGTGCATTCAGCTAACAGAGTTAAACCATACTTTTGATTGAGCAGATCTGAACACTCTTTCTGTAGAAAATGCAACTGGACATTTGGAGCGCTAAGAGCGTAGTAGTGGAAAAAGGAATATATTCAAATATAAACTACACAGAAGCATTCTGTGAAACTTCTTTCTGATCTGAGCATTCAGCTAACAGAGTTAAACCATACTTTTGATTGAGCAGTTTTGAAACACTCTGTCTGTAGAAAATGCAACAGGACATTCGTAGCGCTAAGTGGGTAATAGTGGAAAAAAGAATATGTTCAAATATAAACTACACAGAAGCATTGTATGAAACTTCTTTCTGTTCTGTGTATTCAACTAACAGAGTTGAACCTTACTTTTGATTGAGCCGTTCTGAAACACTCTTTCTGTAGAAACTGCAATTGGACATTCTGAGAGCTAAGAGGCCTATATTGGGAAAAAGAATGTCTACAAATAAAAACTACACAGAAGAATTGTGTGAAACTTCTTTCTGTTCTGATTGTTCAACTAAAAGAGTTGAACTTTAGTTTTGATTGAGCCGTTCTGAAACACTCTTTCTGTAGAAAATGCAAGTGAAGATTCGGAGCGCTAAGAGGGTAATAGTGGAAAAAGGAATGTCTCCAAATATAAACTATACAGAATCATTCTGTGAAACTTCTTTCTGATCTGTGCATTCAGCTAACAGAGTTAAACCATACTTTTGATTGAGCAGATCTGAACACTCTTTCTGTAGAAAATGCAACTGGACATTTGGAGCGCTAAGAGCGTAGTAGTGGAAAAAGGAATATATTCAAATATAAACTACACAGAAGCTTTCTGTGAAACTTCTTTCTGATCTGAGCATTCAGCTAACAGAGTTAAACCATACTTTTGATTGAGCAGTTTTGAAACACTCTGTCTGTAGAAAATGCAACTGGATATTCGTAGCGTTAAGTGGGTAATAGTGGAAAAAAGAATATGTTCAAATATAAACTACACAGAAGCATTGTATGAAACTTCTTTCTGTTCTGTGCATTCAACTAACAGAGTTGAACCTTACTTTTGATTGAGCCTTTCTGAAACACTCTTTCTGTAGAAACTGCAATTGGACATTCTGAGCGCTAAGAGGCCTCTATTGGGAAAAATAATATCTTCAAATAAAAACTACACAGAAGCATTGTGTGAAACTTATTTCTGATATGTTCATTGAGCTAACAGAGTTAAACCATAGTTTTGATTGCGCAGTTCTGAACACTCTTTCTGTAGAAAATGCAAGTGGACATTCGGCGCGCTAAGAGGGTAATAGTGGAAAAAGGAATATATTCAAATATAAACTACACAGTAGCATTCTGTGAAAATTCTTTCTGTTCTGTGCATTCAACTAACAGAGTTGAACCTTACTTTTGATTGAGCCGTTCTGAAACACTCTTTCTGTAGAAACTGCAATTGGACATGCTAAGCGCTAAGAGGCCTACATTGGGAAAAAGAATATCTTCAAATAAAAACTACACAGATGCATTCTGTGAAACTTATTTCTGATGTGTAATTTCAGTTAACAGAGATAAAATATATTTTTGATTGAGCAGTTATGAAACACTCTTTTTGTAGAAAATGCAAGTGGAGATTCGGAGCGCTAAGAGGGTCATAGTGGAAAAAGGAATGTCTTCAAATATAAACTACACAGAATCATTCGGTGAAACTTCTTTCTGATCTGTGCATTCAGCTAACAGTGTTAAACCATACTTTTGATTGAGCAGATCTGAACACTCTTTCTGTTGAAAATGCAACTGGACATTTGGAGCGCTAAGAGCGTAGTAGTGGAAAAAGGAATATATTCAAATATAAACTACACAGAAGCATTCTGTGAAACTTCTTTCTGATCTGAGCATTCAGCTAACAGAGTTAAACCATACTTTTGATTGAGCAGTTTTGAAACACTCTGTCTGTAGAAAATGCAACTGGACATTCGTAGCGCTATGTGGGTAATAGTGGAAAAAATAATATGTTCAAATATAAACTACACAGAAGCATTGTATGAAACTTCTTTCTGTTCTGTGCATTCAACTAACAGAGTTGAACCTTACTTTTGATTGAGCCTTTCTGAAACACTCTTTCTGTAGAAACTGCAATTGGACATTCTGAGCGCTAAGAGGCCTCTATTGGGAAAACTAATATCTTCAAATAAAAACTACACAGAAGCATTGTGTGAAACTTATTTCTGATATGTTCATTAAGCTAACAGAGTTAAACCATACTTTTGATTGCGCAGTTCTGAACACTCTTTCTGTAGAAAATGCAAGTGGAGATTCGGAGCGCTAAGAGGGTAATAGTGGAAAAAGGAATATATTCAAATATAAACTACACAGTAGCATTCTGTGAAAACTCTTTCTGTTCTGTGCATTCAGCTAACAGAGTTGAACCTTACTTTTGATTGAGCCGTTCTGAAACTCTCTTTCTGTAGAAACTGCAATTGGACATGCTAAGCGCTAAGAGGCCTACATTGGGAAAAAGAATATCTTCAAATAAAAACTACACAGATGCATTCTGTGAAACTTATTTCTGATCTGTAAATTCAGTTAACAGAGATAAAACATATTTTTGATTGAGCAGTTATGAAACACTCTTTTTGTAGAAAATGCAAGTGGAGATTCGGAGCGCTAAGAGGGTAATAGTGGAAAAAGGAATGTCTTCAAATATAAACTACACAGAATCATTCGGTGAAACTTCTTTCTGATCTGTGCATTCAGCTAACAGAGTTAAACCATACTTTTGATTGAGCAGATCTGAACACTCTTTCTGTAGAAAATGCAACTGGACATTTGGAGCGCTAAGAGCGTAGTAGTGGAAAAAGGAATATATTCAAATATAAACTACACAGAAGCATTCTGTGAAACTTCTTCCTGATCTGAGCATTCAGCTAACAGAGTTAAACCATACTTTGATTGAGCAGTTTTGAAACACTCTGTCTGTAGAAAATGCAACTGGACATTCGTAGCGCTAAGTGGGTAATAGTGGAAAAAATAATATGTTCAAATATAAACTACACAGAAGCATTGTATGAAACTCCTTTCTGTTCTGTGCATTCAACTAACAGAGTTGAACCTTACTTTTGATTGAGCCGTTCTGAAACACTCTTTCTGTAGAAACTGCAATTGGACATTCTGAGCGCTAAGAGGCCTATATTGGGAAAAAGAATGTCTACAAATAAAAACTACACAGAAGAATTTTGTGAAACTTCTTTCTGTTCTGTTTGTTCAACTAAAAGAGTTGAACCTTAGTTTTGATTAAGCCGTTCTGAAACACTCTTTCTGTAGAAAATGCAAGTGGAGATTCGGAGCGCTAAGAGGGTAATAGTGGAAAAAGGAATGTCACCAAATATAAACTACACAGAATCATTCTGTGAAACTTCTTTCTGATCTGTGCATTCAGCTAACAGAGTTAAACCATACTTTTGATTGAGCAGATCTGAACACTCTTTCTGTAGAAAATGCAACTGGACATTTGGAGCGCTAAGAGCGTAGTAGTGGAAAAAGGAATATATTCAAATATAAACTACACAGAAGCATTCTGTGAAACTTCTTTCTGATCTGAGCATTCAGCTAACAGAGTTAAACCATACTTTTGATTGAGCAGTTTTGAAACACTCTGTAGAAAATGCAACTGGACATTCGTAGCGTTAAGTGGGTAATAGTGGAAAAAAGAATATGTTCAAATATAAACTACACAGAAGCATTGTATGAAACTTCTTTCTGTTCTGTGCATTCAACTAACAGAGTTGAACCTTACTTTTGATTGAGCCGTTCTGAAACACTCTTTCTGTAGAAATTGCAATTGGACATTCTGAGCGCTAAGAGGCCTATATTGGGAAAAAGAATGTCTACAAATAAAAACTAAACAGAAGAATTGTGTTAAACTTCTTTCTGTTCTGTTTGTTCAACTAAAAGAGTTGAACCTTAGTTTTGATTGAGCCGTTCTGAAACACTCTTTCTGTAGAAACTGCAATTGGACATTCTGAGCGCTAAGAGGCCTCTATTGGGAAAAATAATATCTTCAAACAAAAACTACACAGAAGCATTGTGTGAAACTTATTTCTGATATGTTCATTAAGCTAACAGAGTTAAACCATACTTTTGATTGCGCAGTTCTGAACACTCTTTCTGTAGAAAATCCAAGTGGACATTCGGAGCGCTAAGAGGGTAATAGTGGAAAAAGGAATATATTCAAATATAAACTACACAGTAGCATTCTGTGAAAATTCTTTCTGTTCTGTGCATTCAACTAACAGAGTTGAACCTTACTTTTGATTGAGCCGTTCTGAAACACTCTTTCTGTAGAAACTGCAATTGGACATGCTAAGCGCTAAGAGGCCTACATTGGGAAAAAAATATCTTGAAATATAAACTACACAGATGCACTCTGTGAAACTTATTTCTGATCTGTAAATTCAGTTAACAGAGATAAAACATATTTTTGATTGAGCAGTTATGAAACACTCTTTTTGTAGAAAATGCAAGTGGAGATTCGGAGCCCTAAGAGGGTAATAGTGGAAAAAGTAATGTCTTCAAATATAAACTACACAGAATCATTCGGTGAAAATTCTTTCTGATCTGTGCATTCAGCTAACAGAGTTAAACCATACTTTTGATTGAGCAGATCTGAACACTCTTTCTGTAGAAAATGCAACTGGACATTTGGAGCGCTAAGAGCGTAGTAGTGGAAAAAGGAATATATTCAAATATAAACTACACAGAAGCATTCTGTGAAACTTCTTTCTGATCTAAGCATTCAGCTAACAGAGTTAAACCACACTTTTGATTGAGCAGTTTTGAAACACTCTGTCTGTAGAAAATGCAACTGGACATTCGTAGCGCTAAGTGGGTAAGAGTGGAAAAAAGAATATGTTCAAATATAAACTACACAGAAGCATTGTATGAAACTTCTTTCTGTTCTGTGCATTCAACTAACAGAGTTGAACCTTACTTTTGATTGAGCCGTTCTGAAACACTCTTTCTGTAGAAACTGCAATTGGACATTCTGAGCGCTAAGAGGCCTATATTGGGAAAAAGAATGTCTACAAATAAAAACTACACAGAAGAATTGTGTGAAACTTCTTTCTGTTCTGTTTGTTCAACTAAAAGAGTTGAACCTTAGCTTTGATTGAGTCGTTCTGAAACACTCTTTCTGTAGAAAATGCAAGTGGAGATTCGGAGCGCTAAGAGGGTAATAGTGGAAAAAGGAATGTCTCCAAATATAAACTACACAGAATCATTCTGTGAAACTTCTTTCTGATCTGTGCATTCAGCTAACAGAGTTCAACCATACTTTTGATTGAGCAGATCTGAACACTCTTTCTGCAGAAAATGCAACTGGACATTTGGAGCGCTAAGAGAGTAGTAGTGGAAAAAGGAATATATTCAAATATAAACTACACAGAAGCATTCTGTGAAACTTCTTTCTGATCTGAGCATTCAGCTAACAGAGTTAAACCATACTTTTGATTGAGCAGTTTTGAAACACTCTGTCTGTAGAAAATGCAACTGGACATTCGTAGCGCTAAGTGGGTAATAGTGGAAAAAAGAATATGTTCAAATATAAACTACACAGAAGCATTGTATGAAACTTCTTTCTGTTCTCTGCATTCAACTAACAGAGTTGAACCTTACTTTTGATTGAGCCTTTCTGAAACACTCTTTCTGTAGAAACTGCAATTGGACATTCTGAGCGCTAAGAGGCCTCTATTGGGAAAAAAAATATCTTCAAATAAAATCTACACAGAAGCATTGTGTGAAACTTATTTCTGATATGTTCATTAAGCTAACAGAGTTAAACCATACTTTTGATTGCGCAGTTCTGAACCCTCTTTCTGTAGAAAATGCAAGTGGACATTCCGAGCGCTAAGAGGGTAATAGTGGAAAAAGGAATATATTCAAATATAAACTACACAGTAGCATTCTGTGAAAATTCTTTCTGTTCTGTGCATTCAACTAACAGAGTTGAACCTTACTTTGGATTGAGCCGTTCTGAAACACTCTTTCTGTAGAAACTGCAATTGGACATGCTAAGCGCTAAGAGGCCTACATTGGGAAAAAGAATATCTTCAAATAAAAACTACACAGATGCATTCTGTGAAACTTATTTCTGATCTGTAAATTCAGTTAACAGAGATAAAACATATTTTTGATTGAGCAGTAATGAAACACTTTTTTTGTAGAAAATGCAAGTGGAGGTTCGGAGCGCTAAGATGGTAATAGTGGAAAAAGGAATGTCTTCAAATATAAACTACACAGAATCATTCGGTGAAACTCCTTTCTGATCTGTGCATTCAGCTAACAGAGTTAAACCATACTTTTGATTGAGCACATCTGAACACTCTTTCTGTTGAAAATGCAACTGGACATTTGGAGCGCCAAGAGCGTAGTAGTGGAAAAAGGAATGTATTCAAATATAAACTACACAGAAGCATTCTGTGAAACTTCTTTCTGATCTGAGCATTCAGCTAACAGATTTTAACCATACTTTTGATTGAGCAGTTTTGAAACACTCTGTCTGTAGAAAATGCAACTGGACATTCGTAGCGCTAAGTGGGTAATAGCGGAAAAAAGAATATGTTCAAATATAAACTACACAGAAGCATTGCATGAAACTTCTTTCTGTTCTGTGCATTCAACTAACAGAGTTGAACCTTACATTTGATTGAGCCTTTCTGAAACACTCTTTCTGTAGAAACTGCAATTGGACATTCTGAGCGCTAAGAGGCCTCTATTGGGAAAAATAATATCTTCAAATAAAAACTACACAGAAGCATTGTGTGAAACTTATTTCTGATATGTTCATTAAGCTAACAGAGTTAAAACATACTTTTGATTGCGCAGTTCTGAACACTCTTTCTGTAGAAAATGCAAGTGGACATTCGGAGCGCTAAGAGGGTAATAGTGGAAAAAGGGATATATTCAAATATAAACTACACAGTAGCATTCTGTGAAAATTCTTCCTGTTCTGTGCATTCAACTAACAGAGTTGAACCTTACTTTTGATTGAGCCGTTCTGAAACACTGTTTCTGTAGAAACTGCAATTGGACATGCTAAGCGCTAAGAGGCCTACATTGGGAAAAAGAATATCTTCAAATAAAAACTACACAGATGCATTCTGTGAAACTTATTTCTGATCTGTAAATTCAGTTAACAGAGATAAAACATATTTTTGATTGAGCAGTTATGAAACACACTTTTTGTAGAAAATGCAAGTGGAGATTCGGAGCGCTAAGAGGGTAATAGTGGAAAAAGGAATGTCTTCAAATATAAACTACACAGAATCATTCGGTGAAACTTCTTTCTGATCTGTGCATTCAGCTAACAGAGTTAAACCATACTTTTGATTGAGCAGATCTGAACACTCTTTCTGTAGAAAATGCAACTCGACATTTGGAGCGCTAAGAGCGTAGTAGTGGAAAAGGAATATATTCAAATATAAACTACACAGAAGCATTCTGTGAAACTTCTTTCTGATCTAAGCATTCAGCTAACAGAGTTAAACCACACTTTTGATTGAGCAGTTTTGAAACACTCTGTCTGTAGAAAATGCAACTGGACATTCGTAGCGCTAAGTGGGTAAGAGTGGAAAAAAGAATATGTTCAAATATAAACTACAAAGAAGCATTGTATGAAACTTCTTTCTGTTCTGTGCATTCAACTAACAGAGTTGAACCTTACTTTTGATTGAGCCGTTCTGAAACACTCTTTCTGTAGAAACTGCAATTGGACATTCTGAGCGCTAAGAGGCCTATATTGGGAAAAAGAATGTCTACAAATAAAAACTACACAGAAGAATTGTGTGAAACTTCTTTCTGTTCTGTTTGTTCAACTAAAAGAGTTGAACCTTAGTTTTGATTGAGTCGTTCTGAAACACTCTTTCTGTAGAAAATGCAAGTGGAGATTCGGAGCGCTAAGAGGGTAATAGTGGAAAAAGGAATGTCTCCAAATATAAACTACACAGAATCATTCTGTGAAACTTCTTTCTGATCTGTGCATTCAGCTAACAGAGTTCAACCATACTTTTGATTGAGCAGATCTGAACACTCTTTCTGCAGAAAATGCAACTGGACATTTGGAGCGCTAAGACAGTAGTAGTGGAAAAAGGAATATATTCAAATATAAACTACACAGAAGCATTCTGTGAAACTTCTTTCTGATCTGAGCATTCAGCTAACAGAGTTAAACCATACTTTTGATTGAGCAGTTTTGAAACACTCTGTCTGTAGAAAATGCAACTGGACATTCGTAGCGCTAAGTGGGTAATAGTGGAAAAAAGAATATGTTCAAATATAAACTACACAGAAGCATTGTATGAAACTTCTTTCTGTTCTGTGCATTCAACTAACAGAGTTGAACCTTACTTTTGATTGAGCCTTTCTGAAACACTCTTTCTGTAGAAACTGCAATTGGACATTCTGAGCGCTAAGAGGCCTCTATTGGGAAAAATAATATCTTCAAATAAAAACTACACAGAAGCATTGTGTGAAACTTATTTCTGATATGTTCATTAAGCTAACAGAGTTAAACAATACTTTTGATTGCGCAGTTCTGAACACTCTTTCTGTAGAAAATGCAAGTGGACATTCGGAGCGCTAAGAGGGTAATAGTTGAAAAAGGAATATATTCAAATATAAACTACACAGTAGCATTCTGTGAAAATTCTTTCTGTTCTGTGCATTCAACTAACAGAGTTGAACCTTACTTTTGATTGAGCCGTTCTGAAACACTCTTTCTGTAGAAACTGCAATTGGACATGCTAAGCGCTAAGAGGCCTACATTGGGAAAAAGAATATCTTCAAATAAAAACTACACAGATGCATTCTGTGAAACTTATTTCTGATCTATAAATTCAGTTAACAGAGATAAAACATATTTTTGATTGAGCAGTTATGAAACACTCTTTTTGTAGAAAATGCAAGTGGAGATTCGGAGCGCTAAGAGGGTAATAGTGGAAAAAGGAATGTCTTCAAATATAAACTACAAAGAATCATTCGGTGAAACTTCTTTCTGATCTGTGCATTCAGCTAACAGAGTTAAACCATACTTTTGATTGAGCAGATCTGAACACTCTTTCTGTTGAAAATGCAACTGGACATTTTGAGCGCTAAGAGCGTAGTAGTGGCAAAAGTAATATATTCAAATATAAACTACACAGAAGCATTCTGTGAAACTTCTTTCTGATCTGAGCATACAGCTAACAGAGTTAAACCATACTTTTGATTGAGCAGTTTTGAAACACTCTGTCTGTAGAAAATGCAACTGGACATTCGTAGCGCTAAGTGGGTAATAGTGGAAAAGAGAATATGTTCAAATATAAACTACACAGAAGCATTGTATGAAACTTCTTTCTGTTCTGTGCATTCAACTAACAGAGTTGAACCTTACTTTTGATTGAGCCGTTCTGAAACACTCTTTCTGTAGAAACTGCAATTGGACATTCTGAGCGCTAAGAGGCCTATATTGGGAAAAAGAATGTCTACAAATAAAAACTACACAGAAGAATTGTGTGAAACTTCTTTCTGTTCTGTTTGTTCAACTAAAAGATTTGAACCTTAGTTTTGATTGAGCCGTTCTGAAACACTCTTTCTGTAGAAAATGCAAGTGGAGATTCGGAGCGCTAAGAGGGTAATAGTGGAAAAAGGAATGTCTCCAAATATAAACTACACAGAATCATTCTGTGAAACTTCTTTCTGATCTGAGCATTCAGCTAACAGATTTTAACCATACTTTTGATTGAGCAGTTTTGAAACACTCTGTCTGTAGAAAATGCAACTGGACATTCGTAGCGCTAAGTGGGTAATAGCGGAAAAAAGAATATGTTCAAATATAAACTACACAGAAGCATTGCATGAAACTTCTTTCTGTTCTGTGCATTCAACTAACAGAGTTGAACCTTACATTTGATTGAGCCTTTCTGAAACACTCTTTCTGTAGAAACTGCAATTGGACATTCTGAGCGCTAAGAGGCCTCTATTGGGAAAAATAATATCTTCAAATAAAAACTACACAGAAGCATTGTGTGAAACTTATTTCTGATATGTTCATTAAGCTAACAGAGTTAAAACATACTTTTGATTGCGCAGTTCTGAACACTCTTTCTGTAGAAAATGCAAGTGGACATTCGGAGCGCTAAGAGGGTAATAGTGGAAAAAGGGATATATTCAAATATAAACTACACAGTAGCATTCTGTGAAAATTCTTCCTGTTCTGTGCATTCAACTAACAGAGTTGAACCTTACTTTTGATTGAGCCGTTCTGAAACACTGTTTCTGTAGAAACTGCAATTGGACATGCTAAGCGCTAAGAGGCCTACATTGGGAAAAAGAATATCTTCAAATAAAAACTACACAGATGCATTCTGTGAAACTTATTTCTGATCTGTAAATTCAGTTAACAGAGATAAAACATATTTTTGATTGAGCAGTTATGAAACACACTTTTTGTAGAAAATGCAAGTGGAGATTCGGAGCGCTAAGAGGGTAATAGTGGAAAAAGGAATGTCTTCAAATATAAACTACACAGAATCATTCGGTGAAACTTCTTTCTGATCTGTGCATTCAGCTAACAGAGTTAAACCATACTTTTGATTGAGCAGATCTGAACACTCTTTCTGTAGAAAATGCAACTCGACATTTGGAGCGCTAAGAGCGTAGTAGTGGAAAAGGAATATATTCAAATATAAACTACACAGAAGCATTCTGTGAAACTTCTTTCTGATCTAAGCATTCAGCTAACAGAGTTAAACCACACTTTTGATTGAGCAGTTTTGAAACACTCTGTCTGTAGAAAATGCAACTGGACATTCGTAGCGCTAAGTGGGTAAGAGTGGAAAAAAGAATATGTTCAAATATAAACTACAAAGAAGCATTGTATGAAACTTCTTTCTGTTCTGTGCATTCAACTAACAGAGTTGAACCTTACTTTTGATTGAGCCGTTCTGAAACACTCTTTCTGTAGAAACTGCAATTGGACATTCTGAGCGCTAAGAGGCCTATATTGGGAAAAAGAATGTCTACAAATAAAAACTACACAGAAGAATTGTGTGAAACTTCTTTCTGTTCTGTTTGTTCAACTAAAAGAGTTGAACCTTAGTTTTGATTGAGTCGTTCTGAAACACTCTTTCTGTAGAAAATGCAAGTGGAGATTCGGAGCGCTAAGAGGGTAATAGTGGAAAAAGGAATGTCTCCAAATATAAACTACACAGAATCATTCTGTGAAACTTCTTTCTGATCTGTGCATTCAGCTAACAGAGTTCAACCATACTTTTGATTGAGCAGATCTGAACACTCTTTCTGCAGAAAATGCAACTGGACATTTGGAGTGCTAAGACAGTAGTAGTGGAAAAAGGAATATATTCAAATATAAACTACACAGAAGCATTCTGTGAAACTTCTTTCTGATCTGAGCATTCAGCTAACAGAGTTAAACCATACTTTTGATTGAGCAGTTTTGAAACACTCTGTCTGTAGAAAATGCAACTGGACATTCGTAGCGCTAAGTGGGTAATAGTGGAAAAAAGAATATGTTCAAATATAAACTACACAGAAGCATTGTATGAAACTTCTTTCTGTTCTGTGCATTCAACTAACAGAGTTGAACCTTACTTTTGATTGAGCCTTTCTGAAACACTCTTTCTGTAGAAACTGCAATTGGACATTCTGAGCGCTAAGAGGCCTCTATTGGGAAAAATAATATCTTCAAATAAAAACTACACAGAAGCATTGTGTGAAACTTATTTCTGATATGTTCATTAAGCTAACAGAGTTAAACAATACTTTTGATTGCGCAGTTCTGAACACTCTTTCTGTAGAAAATGCAAGTGGACATTCGGAGCGCTAAGAGGGTAATAGTTGAAAAAGGAATATATTCAAATATAAACTACACAGTAGCATTCTGTGAAAATTCTTTCTGTTCTGTGCATTCAACTAACAGAGTTGAACCTTACTTTTGATTGAGCCGTTCTGAAACACTCTTTCTGTAGAAACTGCAATTGGACATGCTAAGCGCTAAGAGGCCTACATTGGGAAAAAGAATATCTTCAAATAAAAACTACACAGATGCATTCTGTGAAACTTATTTCTGATCTATAAATTCAGTTAACAGAGATAAAACATATTTTTGATTGAGCAGTTATGAAACACTCTTTTTGTAGAAAATGCAAGTGGAGATTCGGAGCGCTAAGAGGGTAATAGTGGAAAAAGGAATGTCTTCAAATATAAACTACAAAGAATCATTCGGTGAAACTTCTTTCTGATCTGTGCATTCAGCTAACAGAGTTAAACCATACTTTTGATTGAGCAGATCTGAACACTCTTTCTGTTGAAAATGCAACTGGACATTTTGAGCGCTAAGAGCGTAGTAGTGGCAAAAGTAATATATTCAAATATAAACTACACAGAAGCATTCTGTGAAACTTCTTTCTGATCTGAGCATACAGCTAACAGAGTTAAACCATACTTTTGATTGAGCAGTTTTGAAACACTCTGTCTGTAGAAAATGCAACTGGACATTCGTAGCGCTAAGTGGGTAATAGTGGAAAAGAGAATATGTTCAAATATAAACTACACAGAAGCATTGTATGAAACTTCTTTCTGTTCTGTGCATTCAACTAACAGAGTTGAACCTTACTTTTGATTGAGCCGTTCTGAAACACTCTTTCTGTAGAAACTGCAATTGGACATTCTGAGCGCTAAGAGGCCTATATTGGGAAAAAGAATGTCTACAAATAAAAACTACACAGAAGAATTGTGTGAAACTTCTTTCTGTTCTGTTTGTTCAACTAAAAGATTTGAACCTTAGTTTTGATTGAGCCGTTCTGAAACACTCTTTCTGTAGAAAATGCAAGTGGAGATTCGGAGCGCTAAGAGGGTAATAGTGGAAAAAGGAATGTCTCCAAATATAAACTACACAGAATCATTCTGTGAAACTTCTTTCTGATCTGTGCATTCAGCTAACAGAGTTAAACCATACTTTTGATTGAGCAGATCTGAACACTCTTTCTGTAGAAAATGCAACAGGACATTTGGAGCGCTACGAGAGTAGTAGTGGAAAAAGGAATATATTCAAATATAAACTACACAGAAGCATTCTGTGAAACTTCTTTCTGATCTGAGCATTCAGCTAACAGAGTTAAACCATACTTTTGATTGAGCAGTTTTGAAACACTCTGTCTGTGGAAAATGCAACTGGACATTCGTAGCGCTAAGTGGGTAATAGTGGAAAAAAGAATATGTTCAAATATAAACTACACAGAAGCATTGCATGAAACTTCTTTCTGTTCTGTGCATTCAACTAACAGAGTTGAACCTTACTTTTGATTGAGTCTTTCTGAAACACTCTTTCTGTAGAAACTGCAATTGGACATTCTGAGCGCTAAGAGGCCTCTATTGGGAAAAATAATATCTTCAAATAAAAACTACACAGAAGCATTGTGTGAAACTTATTTCTGATATGTTCATTAAGCTAACAGAGTTAAAACATACTTTTGATTGCGCAGTTCTGAACACTCTTTCTGTAGAAAATGCAAGTGGACATTCGGAGCGCTAAGAGGGTAATAGTGGAAAAAGGGATATATTCAAATATAAACTACACAGTAGCATTCTGTGAAAATTCTTTCTGTTCTGTGCATTCAACTAACAGAGTTGAACCTTACTTTTGATTGAGCCGTTCTGAAACACTGTTTCTGTAGAAACTGCAATTGGACATGCTAAGCGCTAAGAGGCCTACATTGGGAAAAAGAATATCTTCAAATAAAAACTACACAGATGCATTCTGTGAAACTTATTTCTGATCTGTAAATTCAGTTAACAGAGATAAAACATATTTTTGATTGAGCAGTTATGAAACACTCTTTTTGTAGACAATGCAAGTGGAGATTCGGAGCGCTAAGAGTGTAATAGTGGAAAAAGGAATGTCTTCAAATATAAACTACACAGAATCATTCGGTGAAACTTCTTTCTGATCTGTGCATTCAGCTAACAGAGTTAAACCATACTTTTGATTGAGCAGATCTGAAAACTCTTTCTGTTGAAAATGCAACTGGACATTTGGAGCGCTAAGAGCGTAGTAGTGGAAAAAGGAATATATTCAAATATAAACTACACAGAAGCATTCTGTGAAACTTCTTTCTGATCTGAGCATTCAGCTAACAGAGTTAAACCATACTTTTGATTGAGCAGTTTTGAAACACTCTGTGTGTAGAAAATGCAACTGGACATTCGTAGCGCTAAGTGGGTAATAGTGGAAAAAAGAATATGTTCAAATATAAACTACACAGAAGCATTGTATGAAACTTCTTTCTGTTCTGTGCATTCAACTAACAGAGTTGAACCTTACTTTTGATTGAGCCGTTCTGAAACACTCTTTCTGTAGAAACTGCAATTGGACATTCTGAGCGCTAAGAGGCCTATATTGGGAAAAAGAATGTCTACAAATAAAAACTACACAGAAGAATTGTGTGAAACTTCTTTCTGTTCTGTTTGTTCAACTAAAAGAGTTGAACCTTAGTTTTGATTGAGCCGTTCTGAAACACTCTTTCTGTAGAAAATGCAAGTGGAGATTCCGAGCGCTAAGAGGGTAATAGTGGAAAAAGGAATGTCTCCAAATATAAACTACACAGAATCATTCTGTGAAACTTCTTTCTGATCTGTGCATTCAGCTAACAGAGTTAAACCATACTTTTGATTGAGCAGATCTGAACACACTTTCTGTAGAAAATGCAACTGGACATTTGGAGCGCTAAGAGAGTAGTAGTGGAAAAAGGAATATATTCAAATATAAACTACACAGAAGCATTCTGTGAAACTTCTTTCTGAACTGAGCATTCAGCTAACAGAGTTAAACCATACTTTTGATTGAGCAGTTTTGAAACACTCTGTCTGTGGAAAATGCAACTGGACATTCGTAGCGCTAAGTGGGTAATAGTGGAAAAATGAATATGTTCAAATATAAACTACACAGAAGCATTGTATGAAACTTCTTTCTGTTCTGTGCATTCAACTAACAGAGTTGAACCTTACTTTTGATTGAGCCTTTCTCAAACACTCTTTCTGTAGAAACTGCAATTGGACATTCTGAGCGCTAAGAGGCCTCTTTTGGGAAAAATAATATCTTCAAATAAAAACTACACAGAAGCATTGTGTGAAACTTATTTCTGATATGTTCATTAAGCTAACAGAGTTAAACCATACTTTTGATTGCGCAGTTCTGAACACTCTTTCTGTAGAAAATGCAAGTGGACATTCGGAGCGCTAAGAGGGTAATAGTGGAAAAAGGAATATATTCAAATATAAACTACACAGTAGCATTCTGTGAAAACTCTTTCTGTTCTGTGCATTCAGCTAACAGAGTTGAACCTTACTTTTGATTGAGCCGTTCTGAAACTCTCTTTCTGTAGAAACTGCAATTGGACATGCTAAGCGCTAAGAGGCCTACATTGGGAAAAAGAATATCTTCAAATAAAAACTACACAGATGCATTCTGTGAAACTTATTTCTGATCTGTAAATTCAGTTAACAGAGATAAAACATATTTTTGATTCAGCAGTTATGAAACACTCTTTTTGTAGAAAATGCAAGTGGAGATTCGGAGCGCTAAGAGGGTAATAGTGGAAAAAGGAATGTCTTCAAATATAAACTACAAAGAATCATTCGGTGAAACTTCTTTCTGATCTGTGCATTCAGCTAACAGAGTTAAACCATACTTTTGATTGAGCAGATCTGAACACTCTTTCTGTTGAAAATGCAACTGGACATTTTGAGCGCTAAGAGCGTAGTAGTGGCAAAAGTAATATATTCAAATATAAACTACACAGAAGCATTCTGTGAAACTTCTTTCTGATCTGAGCATACAGCTAACAGAGTTAAACCATACTTTTGATTGAGCAGTTTTGAAACACTCTGTCTGTAGAAAATGCAACTGGACATTCGTAGCGCTAAGTGGGTAATAGTGGAAAAGAGAATATGTTCAAATATAAACTACACAGAAGCATTGTATGAAACTTCTTTCTGTTCTGTGCATTCAACTAACAGAGTTGAACCTTACTTTTGATTGAGCCGTTCTGAAACACTCTTTCTGTAGAAACTGCAATTGGACATTCTGAGCGCTAAGAGGCCTATATTGGGAAAAAGAATGTCTACAAATAAAAACTACACAGAAGAATTGTGTGAAACTTCTTTCTGTTCTGTTTGTTCAACTAAAAGATTTGAACCTTAGTTTTGATTGAGCCGTTCTGAAACACTCTTTCTGTAGAAAATGCAAGTGGAGATTCGGAGCGCTAAGAGGGTAATAGTGGAAAAAGGAATGTCTCCAAATATAAACTACACAGAATCATTCTGTGAAACTTTTTTCTGATCTGTGCATTCAGCTAACAGAGTTAAACCATACTTTTGATTGAGCAGATCTGAACACTCTTTCTGTAGAAAATGCAACAGGACATTTGGAGCGCTACGAGAGTAGTAGTGGAAAAAGGAATATATTCAAATATAAACTACACAGAAGCATTCTGTGAAACTTCTTTCTGATCTGAGCATTCAGCTAACAGAGTTAAACCATACTTTTGATTGAGCAGTTTTGAAACACTCTGTCTGTGGAAAATGCAACTGGACATTCGTAGCGCTAAGTGGGTAATAGTGGAAAAAAGAATATGTTCAAATATAAACTACACAGAAGCATTGCATGAAACTTCTTTCTGTTCTGTGCATTCAACTAACAGAGTTGAACCTTACTTTTGATTGAGCCTTTCTGAAACACTCTTTCTGTAGAAACTGCAATTGGACATTCTGAGCGCTAAGAGGCCTCTATTGGGAAAAATAATATCTTCAAATAAAAACTACACAGAAGCATTGTGTGAAACTTATTTCTGATATGTTCATTAAGCTAACAGAGTTAAAACATACTTTTGATTGCGCAGTTCTGAACACTCTTTCTGTAGAAAATGCAAGTGGACATTCGGAGCGCTAAGAGGGTAATAGTGGAAAAAGGGATATATTCAAATATAAACTACACAGTAGCATTCTGTGAAAATTCTTTCTGTTCTGTGCATTCAACTAACAGAGTTGAACCTTACTTTTGATTGAGCCGTTCTGAAACACTGTTTCTGTAGAAACTGCAATTGGACATGCTAAGCGCTAAGAGGCCTACATTGGGAAAAAGAATATCTTCAAATAAAAACTACACAGATGCATTCTGTGAAACTTATTTCTGATCTGTAAATTCAGTTAACAGAGATAAAACATATTTTTGATTGAGCAGTTATGAAACACTCTTTTTGTAGAAAATGCAAGTGGAGATTCGGAGCGCTAAGAGTGTAATAGTGGAAAAAGGAATGTCTTCAAATATAAACTACACAGAATCATTCGGTGAAACTTCTTTCTGATCTGTGCATTCAGCTAACAGAGTTAAACCATACTTTTGATTGAGCAGATCTGAAAACTCTTTCTGTTGAAAATGCAACTGGACATTTGGAGCGCTAAGAGCGTAGTAGTGGAAAAAGGAATATATTCAAATATAAACTACACAGAAGCATTCTGTGAAACTTCTTTCTGATCTGAGCATTCAGCTAACAGAGTTAAACCATACTTTTGATTGAGCAGTTTTGAAACACTCTGTGTGTAGAAAATGCAACTGGACATTCGTAGCGCTAAGTGGGTAATAGTGGAAAAAAGAATATGTTCAAATATAAACTACACAGAAGCATTGTATGAAACTTCTTTCTGTTCTGTGCATTCAACTAACAGAGTTGAACCTTACTTTTGATTGAGCCGTTCTGAAACACTCTTTCTGTAGAAACTGCAATTGGACATTCTGAGCGCTAAGAGGCCTATATTGGGAAAAAGAATGTCTACAAATAAAAACTACACAGAAGAATTGTGTGAAACTTCTTTCTGTTCTGTTTGTTCAACTAAAAGAGTTGAACCTTAGTTTTGATTGAGCCGTTCTGAAACACTCTTTCTGTAGAAAATGCAAGTGGAGATTCCGAGCGCTAAGAGGGTAATAGTGGAAAAAGGAATGTCTCCAAATATAAACTACACAGAATCATTCTGTGAAACTTCTTTCTGATCTGTGCATTCAGCTAACAGAGTTAAACCATACTTTTGATTGAGCAGATCTGAACACTCTTTCTGTAGAAAATGCAACTGGACATTTGGAGCGCTAAGAGCGTAGTAGTGGAAAAAGGAATATATTCAAATATAAACTACACAGAAGCATTCTGTGAAACTTCTTTCTGATCTGAGCATTCAGCTAACAGAGTTAAACCATACTTTTGATTGAGCAGTTTTGAAACACTCTGTGTGTAGAAAATGCAACTGGACATTCGTAGCGCTAAGTGGGTAATAGTGGAAAAAAGAATATGTTCAAATATAAACTACACAGAAGCATTGTATGAAACTTCTTTCTGTTCTGTGCATTCAACTAACAGAGTTGAACCTTACTTTTGATTGAGCCGTTCTGAAACACTCTTTCTGTAGAAACTGCAATTGGACATTCTGAGCGCTAAGAGGCCTATATTGGGAAAAAGAATGTCTACAAATAAAAACTACACAGAAGAATTGTGTGAAACTTCTTTCTGTTCTGTTTGTTCAACTAAAAGAGTTGAACCTTAGTTTTGATTGAGCCGTTCTGAAACACTCTTTCTGTAGAAAATGCAAGTGGAGATTCCGAGCGCTAAGAGGGTAATAGTGGAAAAAGGAATGTCTCCAAATATAAACTACACAGAATCATTCTGTGAAACTTCTTTCTGATCTGTGCATTCAGCTAACAGAGTTAAACCATACTTTTGATTGAGCAGATCTGAACACTCTTTCTGTAGAAAATGCAACTGGACATTTGGAGCGCTAAGAGAGTAGTAGTGGAAAAAGGAATATATTCAAATATAAACTACACAGAAGCATTCTGTGAAACTTCTTTCTGAACTGAGCATTCAGCTAACAGAGTTAAACCATACTTTTGATTGAGCAGTTTTGAAACACTCTGTCTGTGGAAAATGCAACTGGACATTCGTAGCGCTAAGTGGGTAATAGTGGAAAAATGAATATGTTCAAATATAAACTACACAGAAGCATTGTATGAAACTTCTTTCTGTTCTGTGCATTCAACTAACAGAGTTGAACCTTACTTTTGATTGAGCCTTTCTGAAACACTCTTTCTGTAGAAACTGCAATTGGACATTCTGAGCGCTAAGAGGCCTCTTTTGGGAAAAATAATATCTTCAAATAAAAACTACACAGAAGCATTGTGTGAAACTTATTTCTGATATGTTCATTAAGCTAACAGAGTTAAACCATACTTTTGATTGCGCAGTTCTGAACACTCTTTCTGTAGAAAATGCAAGTGGACATTCGGAGCGCTAAGAGGGTAATAGTGGAAAAAGGAATATATTCAAATATAAACTACACAGTAGCATTCTGTGAAAACTCTTTCTGTTCTGTGCATTCAGCTAACAGAGTTGAACCTTACTTTTGATTGAGCCGTTCTGAAACTCTCTTTCTGTAGAAACTGCAATTGGACATGCTAAGCGCTAAGAGGCCTACATTGGGAAAAAGAATATCTTCAAATAAAAACTACACAGATGCATTCTGTGAAACTTATTTCTGATCTGTAAATTCAGTTAACAGAGATAAAACATATTTTTGATTCAGCAGTTATGAAACACTCTTTTTGTAGAAAATGCAAGTGGAGATTCGGAGCGCTAAGAGGGTAATAGTGGAAAAAGGAATGTCTTCAAATATAAACTACACAGAATCATTCGGTGAAACTTCTTTCTGATCTGTGCATTCAGCTAACAGAGTTAAACCATACTTTTGATTGAGCAGATCTGAACACTCTTTCTGTTGAAAATGCAACTGGACATTTTGAGCGCTAAGAGCGTAGTAGTGGAAAAAGTAATATATTCAAATATAAACTACACAGAAGCATTCTGTGAAACTTCTTTCTGATCTGAGCACACAGCTAACAGAGTTAAACCATACTTTTGATTGAGCAGTTTTGAAACACTCTGTCTGTAGAAAATGCAACTGGACATTCGTAGCGCTAAGTGGGTAATAGTGGAAAAGAGAATATGTTCAAATATAAACTACACAGAAACATTGTATGAAACTTCTTTCTGTTCTGTGCATTCAACTAACAGAGTTGAACCTTACTTTTGATTGAGCCGTTCTGAAACACTCTTTCTGTAGAAACTGCAATTGGACATTCTGAGCGCTAAGAGGCCTATATTGGGAAAAAGAATGTCTAAAAATAAAAACTACACAGAAGAATTGTGTGAAACTTCTTTCTGTTCTGTTTGTTCAACTAAAAGAGTTGAACCTTAGTTTTGATTGAGCCGTTCTGAAACACTCTTTCTGTAGAAAATGCAAGTGGAGATTCGGAGCGCTAAGAGGGTAATAGTGGAAAAAGGAATGTCTCCAAATATAAACTACACAGAATCATTCTGTGAAACTTCTTTCTGATCTGTGCATTCAGCTAACAGAGTTAAACCATACTTTTGATTGAGCAGATCTGAACACTCTTTCTGTAGAAAATGCAACAGGACATTTGGAGCGCTACGAGAGTAGTAGTGGAAAAAGGAATATATTCAAATATAAACTACACAGAAGCATTCTGTGAAACTTCTTTCTGATCTGAGCATTCAGCTAACAGAGTTAAACCATACTTTTGATTGAGCAGTTTTGAAACACTCTGTCTGTAGAAAATGCAACTGGACATTCGTAGCGCTAAGTAGGTAATAGTGGAAAAAAGAATATGTTCAAATATAAACTACACAGAAGCATTGCATGAAACTTCTTTCTGTTCTGTGCATTCAACTAACAGAGTTGAACCTTACTTTTGATTGAGCCTTTCTGAAACACTCTTTCTGTAGAAACTGCAATTGGACATTCTGAGCGCTAAGAGGCCTCTATTGGGAAAAATAATATCTTCAAATAAAAACTACACAGAAGCATTGTGTGAAACTTATTTCTGATATGTTCATTAAGCTAACAGAGTTAAAACATACTTTTGATTGCGCAGTTCTGAACACTCTTTCTGTAGAAAATGCAAGTGGACATTCGGAGCGCTAAGAGGGTAATAGTGGAAAAAGGGATATATTCAAATATAAACTACACAGTAGCATTCTGTGAAAATTCTTTCTGTTCTGTGCATTCAACTAACAGAGTTGAACCTTACTTTTGATTGAGCCGTTCTGAAACACTGTTTCTGTAGAAACTGCAATTGGACATGCTAAGCGCTAAGAGGCCTACATTGGGAAAAAGAATATCTTCAAATAAAAACTACACAGATGCATTCTGTGAAACTTATTTCTGATCTGTAAATTCAGTTAACAGAGATAAAACATATTTTTGATTGAGCAGTTATGAAACACTCTTTTTGTAGAAAATGCAAGTGGAGATTCGGAGCGCTAAGAGGGTAATAGTGGAAAAAGGAATGTCTTCAAATATAAACTACACAGAATCATTCGGTGAAACTTCTTTCTGATCTGTGCATTCAGCTAACAGATTTAAACCATACTTTTGATTGAGCAGATCTGAACACTCTTTCTGTTGAAAATGCAACTGGACATTTGGAGCGCTAAGAGCGTAGTAGTGGAAAAAGGAATATATTCAAATATAAACTACACAGAAGCATTCTGTGAAACTTCTTTCTGATCTGAGCATTCAGCTAACAGAGTTAAACCGTACTTTTGATTGAGCAGTTTTGAAACACTCTGTCTGTAGAAAATGCAACTGGACATTCGTAGCGCTAAGTGGGTAATAGTGGAAAAAAGAATATGTTCAAATATAAACTACACAGAAGCATTGTATGAAACCTCTTTCTGTTCTGTGCATTCAACTAACAGAGTTGAACCTTACATTTGATAGAGCCGTTCTGAAATACTCTTTCTGTAGAAACTGCAATTGGACATTCTGAGCGCTAAGAGGCCTATATTGGGAAAAAGAATGTCTACAAATAAAAACTACACAGAAGAATTGTGTGAAACTTCTTTCTGTTCTGTTTGTTCAACTAAAAGAGTTGAACCTTAGTTTTGATTGAGCCGTTCTGAAACACTCTTTCTGTAGAAAATGCAAGTGGAGATTCCGAGCGCTAAGAGGGTAATAGTGGAAAAAGGAATGTCTTCAAATATAAACTACACAGAATCATTCGGTGAAACTTCTTTCTGATCTGTGCATTCAGCTAACAGAGTTAAACCATACTTTTGATTGAGCAGATCTGAACACTCTTTCTGTAGAAAATGCAACTGGACATTCGTAGCGCTAAGTGGGTAATAGTGGAAAAAAGAATATGTTCAAATATAAACTACACAGAAGCATTGTATGAAACTTCTTTCTGTTCTGTGCATTCAACTAACAGAGTTGAACCTTACTTTTGATTGAGCCGTTCTGAAACACTCTTTCTGTAGAAACTGCAATTGGACATTCTGAGCGCTAAGAGGCCTATATTGGGAAAAAGAATGTCTACAAATAAAAACTACACAGAAGAATTGTGTGAAACTTCTTTCTGTTCTGTTTGTTCAACTAAAAGAGCTGAACCTTAGTTTTGATTGAGCCGTTCTGAAACACTCTTTCTGTAGAAAATGCAAGTGGAGATTCGGAGAGCTAAGAGGGTAATAGTGGAAAAAGGAATGTCTCCAAATATAAACTACACAGAATCATTCTGTGAAACTTCTTTCTGATCTGTGCATTCAGCTAACAGAGTTAAACCATACTTTTGATTGAGCAGATCTGAACACTCTTTCTGTAGAAAATGCAACTGGACATTTGGAGCGCTAAGAGCGTAGTAGTGGAAAAAGGAATATATTCAAATATAAACTACACAGAAGCATTCTGTGAAACTTCTTTGTGATCTGATCATTCAGCTAACAGAGTTAAACCATACTTTTGATTCAGCAGTTTTGAAACACTCTGTCTGTAGAAAATGCAACTGGACATTCGTAGCGCTAAGTGGGTAATAGTGGAAAAAAGAATATGCTCAAATATAAACTACACAGAAGCATTGTATGAAACTTCTTTCTGTTCTGTGCATTCAACTAACAGAGTTGAACCTTACATTTGATTGAGCATTTCTGAAACACTCTTTCTGTAGAAACTGCAATTGGACATTCTGAGCGCTAAGAGGCCTATATTGGGAAAAATAATATATTCAAATAAATACTACCCAGAAGCATTGTGTGAAACTTATTTCTGATATGTTCATTAAGCTAACAGAGTTAAACCATACTTTTGATTGCGCAGTTCTGAACACTCTTTCTGCAGAAAATGCAAGTGGACATTCGGAGCGCTAAGATGGTAATAGTGGAAAAAGGAATATATTCAAATATAAACTACACAGTAGCATTCTGTGAAAATACTTTCTGTTCTGTGCATTCAACTAACAGAGTTGAACCTTACTTTTGATTGAGCCGTTCTGAAACACTCTTTCTGTAGAAACTGCAATTGGACATGCTAAGCGCTAAGAGGCCTACATTGGGAAAAAGAATATCTTCAAATAAAAACTACACAGATGCATTCTGTGAAACTTATTTCTGATCTGTAAATTCAGTTAACAGAGATAAAACATATTTTTGATTGAGCAGTTATGAAACACTCTTTTTGTAGAAAATGCAAGTGGAGATTCGGAGCGCTAAGTGGGTAATAGTGGAAAAAGGAATGTCTTCAAATATAAACTACACAGAATCATTCGGTGAAACCTCTTTCTGATCTGTGCATTCAGCTAACAGAGTTAAACCATACTTTTGATTGAGCAGATCTGAAAACTCTTTCTGTAGAAAATGCAACTGGACATTTGGAGCGCTAAGAGCGTAGTAGTGGAAAAAGGAATATATTCAAATATAAACTACACAGAAGCATTCTGTGAAACTTATTTGTGATCTGAGCATTCAGCTAACAGAGTTAAACCATACTTTTGATTGAGCAGTTTTGAAACACTCTGTCTGTACAAAATGCAACTGGACATTCGTAGCGCTAAGTGGGTAATAGTGGAAAAAAGAATATGTTCAAATATAAACTACACAGAAGCATTGTATGAAACTTCTTTCTGTTCTGTGCATTCAACTAACAGAGTTGAACCTTACTTTTGATTGAGCCGTTCTGAAACACTCTTTCTGTAGAAACTGCAATTGGACATTCTGAGCGCTAAGAGGCCTATATTGGGAAAAAGAATGTCTACAAATAAAAACTACACAGAAGAATTGTGTGAAACTTCTTTCTGTTCTGTTTGTTCAACTAAAAGAGTTGAACCTTAGTTTTGATTGAGCCGTTCTGAAACACTCTTTCTGTAGAAAATGCAAGTGGAGATTCGGAGCGCTAAGAGGGTAATAGTGGAAAAAGGAATGTCTCCAAATATAAACTACACAGAATCATTCTGTGAAACTTCTTTCTGATCTGAGCATTCAGCTAACAGAGTTAAACCATACTTTTGATTGAGCAGTTTTGAAACACTCTGTCTGTAGAAAATGCAACTGGACATTCGTAGCGCTAAGTGGGTAATAGTGGAAAAAATAATATGTTCAAATATAAACTACACAGAAGCATTGTATGAAACTTCTTTCTGTTCTGTGCATTCAACTAACAGAGTTGAACCTGACTTTTGATTGAGCCTTTCTGAAACACTCTTTCTGTAGAAACTGCAATTGGACATTCTGAGCGCTAAGAGGCCTATATTGGGAAAAAGAATATCTTCAAATAAAAACTACACAAAAGCATTGTGTGAAACTTATTTCTGATATGTTCATTAAGCTAACAGAGTTAAACCATACTTTTGATTGCGCAGTTCTGAACACTCTTTCTGTAGAAAATACAAGTGGACATTCGGAGCGCTAAGAGGGTAATAGTGGAAAAAGGAATATATTCAAATATAAACTACACAGTAGCATTCTGTGAAAATTCTTTCTGTTCTGTGCATTCAACTAACAGCGTTGAACCTTACTTTTGATTGAACCGTTCTGAAACACTCTTTCTGTAGAAACTGCAATTGGACATGCTAAGCGCTAAGAGGCCTACATTGGGAAAAAGAATATCTTCAAATAAAAACTACACAGATGCATTCTGTGAAACTTATTTCTGATCTGTAAATTCAGTTAACAGAGATAAAACATATTTTTGATTGAGCAGTTATGAAACACTCTTTTTGTAGAAAATGCAAGTGGAGATTCGGAGCGCTAAGAGGGTAATAGTGGAAAAAGGAATGTCTCCAAATATAAACTACACAGAATCATTCGGTGAAACCTCTTTCTGATCTGTGCATTCAGCTAACAGAGTTAAACCATACTTTTGATTGAGCAGATCTGAAAACTCTTTCTGTAGAAAATGCAACTGGACATTTGGAGCGCTAAGAGCGTAGTAGTGGAAAAAGGAATATATTCAAATATAAACTACACAGAAGCATTCTGTGAAACTTATTTGTGATCTGAGCATTCAGCTAACAGAGTTAAACCATACTTTTGATTGAGCAGTTTTGAAACACTCTGTCTGTACAAAATGCAACTGGACATTCGTAGCGCTAAGTGGGTAATAGTGGAAAAAAGAATATGTTCAAATATAAACTACACAGAAGCATTGTATGAAACTTCTTTCTGTTCTGTGCATTCAACTAACAGAGTTGAACCTTACTTTTGATTGAGCCGTTCTGAAACACTCTTTCTGTAGAAACTGCAATTGGACATTCTGAGCGCTAAGAGGCCTATATTGGGAAAAAGAATGTCTACAAATAAAAACTACACAGAAGAATTGTGTGAAACTTCTTTCTGTTCTGTTTGTTCAACTAAAAGAGTTGAACCTTAGTTTTGATTGAGCCGTTCTGAAACACTCTTTCTGTAGAAAATGCAAGTGGAGATTTGGAGCGCTAAGAGGGTAATAGTGGAAAAAGGAATGTCTCCAAATATAAACTACACAGAATCATTCTGTGAAACTTCTTTCTGATCTGAGCATTCAGCTAACAGAGTTAAACCATACTTTTGATTGAGCAGTTTTGAAACACTCTGTCTGTAGAAAATGCAACTGGACATTCGTAGCGCTAAGTGGGTAATAGTGGAAATAACAATATGTTCAAATATAAACTACACAGAAGCATTGTATGAAACTTCTTTCTGTTCTGTGCATTCAACTAACAGAGTTGAACCTGACTTTTGATTGAGCCTTTCTGAAACACTCTTTCTGTAGAAACTGCAATTGGACATTCTGAGCGCTAAGAGGCCTCTATTGGGAAAAAGAATATCTTCAAATAAAAACTACACAGAAGCATTGTGTGAAACTTATTTCTGATATGTTCATTAAGCTAACAGAGTTAAACCATACTTTTGATTGCGCAGTTCTGAACACTCTTTCTGTAGAAAATACAAGTGGACATTCGGAGCGCTAAGAGGGTAATAGTGGAAAAAGGAATATATTCAAATATAAACTACACAGTAGCATTCTGTGAAAATTCTTTCTGTTCTGTGCATTCAACTAACAGAGTTGAACCTTACTTTTGATTGAACCGTTCTGAAACACTCTTTCTGTAGAAACTGCAATTGGACATGCTAAGCGCTAAGAGGCCTACATTGGGAAAAAGAATATCTTCAAATAAAAACTACACAGATGCATTCTGTGAAACTTATTTCTGATCTGTAAATTCAGTTAACAGAGATAAAACATATTTTTGATTGAGCAGTTATGAAACACTCTTTTTGTAGAAAATGCAAGTGGAGATTCGGAGCGCTAAGAGGGTAATAGTGGAAAAAGGAATGTCTCCAAATATAAACTACACAGAATCATTCTGTGAAACTTCTTTCTGATCTGTGCATTCAGCTAACAGAGTTAAACCATACTTTTGATTGAGCAGATCTGAACACTCTTTCTGTAGAAAATGCAACTGGACATTTGGAGCGCTAAGAGCGTAGTAGTGGAAAAAGGAATATATTCAAATATAAACTACACAGAAGCATTCTGTGAAACTTCTTTGTGATCTGAGCATTCAGCTAACAGAGTTAAACCATACTTTTGATTGAGCAGTTTTGAAACACTCTGTCTGTAGAAAATGCAACTGGACATTCGTAGCGCTAAGTGGGTAATAGTGGAAAAAAGAATATGCTCAAATATAAACTACACAGAAGCATTGTATGAAACTTCTTTCTGTTCTGTGCATTCAACTAACAGAGTTGAACCTTACATTTGATTGAGCATTTCTGAAACACTCTTTCTGTAGAAACTGCAATTGGACATTCTGAGCGCTAAGAGGCCTATATTGGGAAAAATAATATATTCAAATAAATACTACCCAGAAGCATTGTGTGAAACTTATTTCTGATATGTTCATTAAGCTAACAGAGTTAAACCATACTTTTGATTGCGCAGTTCTGAACACTCTTTCTGCAGAAAATGCAAGTGGACATTCGGAGCGCTAAGATGGTAATAGTGGAAAAAGGAATATATTCAAATATAAACTACACAGTAGCATTCTGTGAAAATACTTTCTGTTCTGTGCATTCAACTAACAGAGTTGAACCTTACTTTTGATTGAGCCGTTCTGAAACACTCTTTCTGTAGAAACTGCAATTGGACATGCTAAGCGCTAAGAGGCCTACATTGGGAAAAAGAATATCTTCAAATAAAAACTACACAGATGCATTCTGTGAAACTTATTTCTGATCTGTAAATTCAGTTAACAGAGATAAAACATATTTTTGATTGAGCAGTTATGAAACACACTTTTTGTAGAAAATGCAAGTGGAGATTCGGAGCGCTAAGTGGGTAATAGTGGAAAAAGGAATGTCTTCAAATATAAACTACACAGAATCATTCGGTGAAACCTCTTTCTGATCTGTGCATTCAGCTAACAGAGTTAAACCATACTTTTGATTGAGCAGATCTGAAAACTCTTTCTGTAGAAAATGCAACTGGACATTTGGAGCGCTAAGAGCGTAGTAGTGGAAAAAGTAATATATTCAAATATAAACTACACAGAAGCATTCTGTGAAACTTATTTGTGATCTGAGCATTCAGCTAACAGAGTTAAACCATACTTTTGATTGAGCAGTTTTGAAACACTCTGTCTGTAGAAAATGCAACTGGACATTCGTAGCGCTAAGTGGGTAATAGTGGAAAAAAGAATATGTTCAAATATAAACTACACAGAAGCATTGTATGAAACTTCTTTCTGTTCTGTGCATTCAACTAACAGAGTTGAACCTTACTTTTGATTGAGCCGTTCTGAAACACTCTTTCTGTAGAAACTGCAATTGGACATTCTGAGCGCTAAGAGGCCTATATTGGGAAAAAGAATGTCTACAAATAAAAACTACACAGAAGAATTGTGTGAAACTTCTTTCTGTTCTGTTTGTTCAACTAAAAGAGTTGAACCTTAGTTTTGATTGAGCCGTTCTGAAACACTCTTTCTGTAGAAAATGCAAGTGGAGATTCGGAGCGCTAAGAGGGTAATAGTGGAAAAAGGAATGTCTCCAAATATAAACTACACAGAATCATTCTGTGAAACTTCTTTCTGATCTGAGCATTCAGCTAACAGAGTTAAACCATACTTTTGATTGAGCAGTTTTGAAACACTCTGTCTGTAGAAAATGCAACTGGACATTCGTAGCGCTAAGTGGGTAATAGTGGAAAAAATAATATGTTCAAATATAAACTACACAGAAGCATTGTATGAAACTTCTTTCTGTTCTGTGCATTCAACTAACAGAGTTGAACCTGACTTTTGATTGAGCCTTTCTGAAACACTCTTTCTGTAGAAACTGCAATTGGACATTCTGAGCGCTAAGTGGCCTATATTGGGAAAAAGAATATCTTCAAATAAAAACTACACAGAAGCATTGTGTGAAACTTATTTCTGATATGTTCATTAAGCTAACAGAGTTAAACCATACATTTGATTGCGCAGTTCTGAACACTCTTTCTGTAGAAAATACAAGTGGACATTCGGAGCGCTAAGAGGGTAATAGTGGAAAAAGGAATATATTCAAATATAAACTACACAGTAACATTCTGTGAAAATTCTTTCTGTTCTGTGCATTCAACTAACAGAGTTGAACCTTACTTTTGATTGAACCGTTCTGAAACACTCTTTCTGTAGAAACTGCAATTGGACATGCTAAGCGCTAAGAGGCCTACATTGGGAAAAAGAATATCTTCAAATAAAAACTACACAGATGCATTCTGTGAAACTTATTTCTGATCTGTAAATTCAGTAAACAGAGATAAAACATATTTTTGATTGAGCAGTTATGAAACACTCTTTTTGTAGAAAATGCAAGTGGAGATTCGGAGCGCTAAGAGGGTAATAGTGGAAAAAGGAATGTCTTCAAATATAAACTACACAGAATCATTCGGTGAAACTTCTTTCTGATCTGTGCATTCAGCTAACAGAGTTAAACCATACTTTTGATTGAGCAGATCTGAACACTCTTTCTGTAGAAAATGCAACTGGACATTTGGAGCGCTAAGAGCGTAGTAGTGGAAAAAGTAATATATTCAAATATAAACTACACAGAAGCATTCTGTGAAACTTCTTTCTGATCTGAGCATTCAGCTAACAGAGATAAACCATACTTTTGATTGAGCAGTTTTGAAACACTCTCTCTGTAGAAAATGCAACTGGACATTCGTAGCGCTAAGTGGGTAATAGTGGAAAAATAATATGTTCAAATATAAACTACACAGAAGCATTGTATGAAACTTCTTTCTGTTCTGTGCATTCAACTAACAGAGTTGAACCTTACTTTTGATTGAGCATTTCTGAAACACTCTTTCTGTAGAAACTGCAATTGGACATTCTGAGCGCTAAGAGGCCTATATTGGGAAAAATAATATCTTCAAATAAATACTACCCAGAAGCATTGTGTGAAACTTATTTCTGATATGTTCATTATGCTAACAGAGTTAAACCATACTTTTGATTGCGCAGTTCTGAACACTCTTTCTGCAGAAAATGCAAGTGGACATTCGGAGCGCTAAGATGGTAATAGTGGAAAAAGGAATATATTCAAATATAAACTACACAGTAGCATTCTGTGAAAATACTTTCTGTTCTGTGCATTCAACTAACAGAGTTGAACCTTACTTTTCATTGAGCCGTTCTGAAACACTCTTTCTGTAGAAACTGCAATTGGACATGCTAAGCGCTAAGAGGCCTACATTGGGAAAAAGAATATCTTCAAATAAAAACTACACAGATGCATTCTGTGAAACTTATTTCTGATCTGTAAATTCAGTTAACAGAGATAAAACATATTTTTGATTGAGCAGTTATGAAACACTCTTTTTGTAGAAAATGCAAGTGGAGATTCGGAGCGCTAAGTGGGTAATAGTGGAAAAAGGAATGTCTTCAAATATAAACTACACAGAATCATTCGGTGAAACTTCTTTCTGATCTGTGCATTCAGCTAACAGAGTTAAACCATACTTTTGATTGAGCAGATCTGAAAACTCTTTCTGTAGAAAATGCAACTGGACATTTGGAGCGCTAAGAGCGTAGTAGTGGAAAAAGGAATATATTCAAATATAAACTACACAGAAGCATTCTGTGAAACTTCTTTCTGATCTGAGCATTCAGCTAACAGAGTTAAACCATACTTTTGATTGAGCAGTTTTGAAACACTCTGTCTGTAGAAAATGCAAATGGACATTCGTAGCGCTAAGTGGGTAATAGTGGAAAAAAGAATATGTTCAAATATAAACTACACAGAAGCATTGTATGAAACTTCTTTCTGTTCTGTGCATTCAACTAACAGAGTTGAACCTTACTTTTGATTGAGCCGTTCTGAAACACTCTTTCTGTAGAAACTGCAATTGGACATTCTGAGCGCTAAGAGGCCTATATTGGGAAAAAGAATGTCTACAAATAAAAACAACACAGAAGAATTGTGTGAAACTTCTTTCTGTTCTGTTTGTTCAACTAAAAGAGTTGAACCTTAGTTTTGATTGAGCCGTTCTGAAACACTCTTTCTGTAGAAAATGCAAGTGGAGATTCGGAGCGCTAAGAGGGTAATAGTGGAAAAAGGAATGTCTCCATATATAAACTACACAGAATCATTCTGTGAAACTTCTTTCTGATCTGTGCATTCAGCTAACAGAGTTAAAACATACTTTTGATTGAGCAGATCTGAACACTCTTTCTGTAGAAAATTCAACTGGACATTTGGAGCGCTAAGAGAGTAGTAGTGGAAAAAGGAATATATTCAAATATAAACTACACAGAAGCATTCTGTGAAACTTCTTTCTGATCTGAGCATTCAGCTAACAGAGATAAACCATACTTTTGATTGAGCAGTTTTGAAACACTCTGTCTGTAGAAAATGCAACTGGACATTCGTAGTGCTAAGTGGGTAATAGTGGAAAAAAGAATATGCTCAAATATAAACTACACAGAAGCATTGTATGAAACTTCTTTCTGTTCTGTGCATTCAACTAACAGAGTTGAACCTTACTTTTGATTGAGCATTTCTGAAACACTCTATCTGTAGAAACTGCAATTGGACATTCTGAGCGCTAAGAGGCCTATATTGAGAAAAATAATATCTTCAAATAAATACTACCCAGAAGCATTGTGTGAAACTTATTTCTGATATGTTCATTAAGCTAACAGAGTTAAACCATACTTTTGATTGCGCAGTTCTGAACACTCTTTCTGCAGAAAATGCAAGTGGACATTCGGAGCGCTAAGATGGTAATAGTGGAAAAAGGAATATATTCAAATATAAACTACACAGTAGCATTCTGTGAAAATACTTTCTGTTCTGTGCATTCAACTAACAGAGTTGAACCTTACTTTTGATTGAGCCGTTCTGAAACACTCTTTCTGTAGAAACTGCAATTGGACATGCTAAGCGCTAAGAGGCCTACATTGGGAAAAAGAATATCTTCAAATAAAAACTACACAGATGCATTCTGTGAAACTTATTTCTGATCTGTAAATTCAGTTAACAGAGATAAAACATATTTTTGATTGAGCAGTTATGAAACACTCTTTTTGTAGAAAATGCAAGTGGAGATTCGGAGCGCTAAGTGGGTAATAGTGGAAAAAGGAATGTCTTCAAATATAAACTACACAGAATCATTCGGTGAAAATTCTTTCTGATCTGTGCATTCAGCTAACAGAGTTAAACCATACTTTTGATTGAGCAGATCTGAACACTCTTTCTGTAGAAAATGCAACTGGACATTTGGAGCGCTAAGAGCGTAGTAGTGGAAAAAGGAATATATTCAAATATAAACTACACAGAAGCATTCTGTTAAACTTCTTTCTGATCTGAGCATTCAGCTAACAGAGTTAAACCATACTTTTGATTGAGCAGTTTTGAAACACTCTGTCTGTAGAAAATGCAACTGGACATTTGTAGCGCTAAGTGGGTAATAGTGGAAAAAAGAATATGTTCAAATATAAACTACACAGAAGCATTGTATGAAACTTCTTTCTGTTCTGTGCATTCAACTAACAGAGTTGAACCTTACTTTTGATTGAGCCTTTCTGAAACACTCTTTCTGTAGAAACTGCAATTGGACATTCTGAGCGCTAAGAGGCCTATATTGGGAAAAAAAATATCTTCAAATAAAAACTACACAGAACAATTTTGTGAAACTTATTTCTGATATGTTCATTAAGCTAACAGAGTTAAACCATACTTTTGATTGCGCAGTTCTGAACACTCTTTCTGCAGAAAATGCAAGTGGACATTCGGAGCGCTAAGAGGGTAATAGTGGAAAAAGGAATATATTCAAATATAAACTACACAGTAGCATTCTGTGAAGCTTCTTTCTGTTCTGTGCATTCAACTAACAGAGTTGAACCTTACTTTTGATTGAGCCGTTCTGAAACACTCTTTCTGTAGAAACTGCAATTGGACATGCTAAGCGCTAAGAGGCCTACTTTGGGAAAAAGAATATCTTCAAATAAAAACTACACAGATGCATTCTGTGAAACTTATTTCTGATCTGTAAATTCAGTTAACAGAGATAAAACATATTTTTGATTGAGCAGTTATGTAACACTCTTTTTGTAGAAAATTCAAGTGGAGATTCGGAGCGCTAAGAGGGTAATAGTGGAAAAAGGAATGTCTTCAAATATAAACTACACAGAATCATTCGGTGAAACTTCTTTCTGATCTGTGCATTCAGCTAACAGAGTTAAACCATACTTTTGATTGAGCAGATCTGAACACTCTTTCTGTAGAAAATGCAACTGGACATTTGGAGCACTAAGAGCGTAGTAGTGGAAAAAGTAATATATTCAAATATAAACTACACAGAAGCATTCTGTGAAACTTCTTTCTGATCTGAGCATTCAGCTAACAGAGTTAAACCATACTTTTGATTGAGCAGTTTTGAAACCCTCTGTCTGTAGAAAATGCAACTGGACATTCGTAGCGCTAAGTGGGTAATGGTGGAAAAAAGAATATGTTCAAATATAAACTACACAGAAGCATTGTATGAAAATTCTTTCTGTTCTGTGCATTCAACTAACAGAGTTGAACCTTACTTTTGATTGAGCCGTTCTGAAACACTCTTTCTGTAGAAACTGCAATTGGACATTCTGAGCGCTAAGAGGCCTCTATTGGGAAAAAGAATATCTTCAAATAAAAACTACACAGAAGCATTGTGTGAAACTTATTTCTGATATGTTCATTAAGCTAACAGAGTTAAACCATACTTTTGATTGCGCAGTTCTGAACACTCTTTCTGCAGAAAATGCAAGTGGACATTCGGAGCGCTAAGAGGGTAATAGTGGAAAAAGTAATATATTCAAATATAAACTACACAGTAGCATTCTGTGAAGCTTCTTTCTGTTCTGTGCATTCAACTAACAGAGTTGAACCTTACTTTTGATTGAGTCGTTCTGAAACACTCTTTCTGTAGAAACTGCAATTGGACATGCTAAGCGCTAAGAGGCCTACATTGGGAAAAAGAATATCTTTAAATAAAAACTACACAGATGCATTCTGTGAAACTTATTTCTGATCTGTAAATTCAGTTAACAGAGATAAAACATATTTTTGATTGAGCAGTTATGAAACACTCTTTTTGTAGAAAATGCAAGTGTAGATTCGGAGCGCTAAGAGGGTAATAGTGGAAAAAGGAATGTCTTCAAATATAAACTACACAGAATCATTCGGTGAAACTTCTTTCTGATCTGTACATTCAGCTAACAGGGTTAAACCATACTTTTGATTGAGCAGATCTGAACACTCTTTCTGTAGAAAATGCAACTGGACATTTGGAGCGCTAAGAGCGTAGTAGTGGAAAAAGGAATATATTCAAATATAAACTACACAGAAGCATTCTGTGAAACTTCTTTCTGATCTGAGCATTCAGCTAACAGAGTTAAACCATACTTTTGATTGAGCAGTTTTGAAACACTCTGTCTGTAGAAAATGCAACTGGACATTCGTAGCGCTAAGTGGGTAATAGTGGAAAAAAGTATATGTTCAAATATAAACTACACAGAAGCATTGTATGAAACTTCTTTCTGTTCTGTGCATTCAACTAACAGAGTTGAACCTTACTTTTGATTGAGCCGTTCTGAAACACTCTTTCTGTAGAAACTGCAATTGGACATTCTGAGCGCTAAGAGGCCTATATTGGGAAAAAGAATGTCTACATATAAAAACTACACAGAAGAATTGTGTGAAACTTCTTTCTGTTCTGTTTGTTCAACTAAAAGAGCTGAACCTTAGTTTTGATTGAGCCGTTCTGAAACACTCTTTCTGTAGAAAATGCAAGTGGAGATTCGGAGAGCTAAGAGGGTAATAGTGGAAAAAGGAATGTCTCCAAATATAAACTACACAGAATCATTCTCTGAAACTTCTTTCTGATCTGTGCATTCAGCTAACAGAGTTAAACCATACTTTTGATTGAGCAGATCTGAACACTCTTTCTGTAGAAAATGCAACTGGACATTTGGAGCGCTAAGAGCGTAGTAGTGGAAAAAGGAATATATTCAAATATAAACTACACAGAAGCATTCTGTGAAACTTCTTTGTGATCTGAGCATTCAGCTAACAGAGTTAAACCATACTTTTGATTGAGCAGTTTTGAAACACTCTGTCTGTAGAAAATGCAACTGGACATTCGTAGTGCTAAGTGGGTAATAGTGGAAAAAAGAATATGCTCAAATATAAACTACACAGAAGCATTGTATGAAACTTCTTTCTGTTCTGTGCATTCAACTAACAGAGTTGAACCTTACATTTGATTGAGCATTTCTGAAACACTCTTTCTGTAGAAACTGCAATTGGACATTCTGAGCGCTAAGAGGCCTATATTGAGAAAAATAATATCTTCAAATAAATACTACCCAGAAGCATTGTGTGAAACTTATTTCTGATATGTTCATTAAGCTAACAGAGTTAAACCATACTTTTGATTGCGCAGTTCTGAACACTCTTTCTGCAGAAAATGCAAGTGGACATTCGGAGCGCTAAGAGGGTAATAGTGGAAAAAGGAATATATTCAAATATAAACTACACAGTAGCATTCTGTGAAGCTTCTTTCTGTTCTGTGCATTCAACTAACAGAGTTGAACCTTACTTTTGATTGAGCCGTTCTGAAACACTCTTTCTGTAGAAACTGCAATTGGACATGCTAAGCGCTAAGAGGCCTACATTGGGAAAAAGAATATCTTCAAATAAAAACTACACAGATGCATTCTGTGAAACTTATTTCTGATCTGTAAATTCAGTTAACAGAGATAAAACATATTTTTGATTGAGCAGTTATGAAAAACTCTTTTTGTAGAAAATGCAAGTGGAGATTCGGAGCGCTAAGTGGGTAATAGTGGAAAAAGGAATGTCTTCAAATATAAACTACACAGAATCTTTCGGTGAAACCTCTTTCTGATCTGTGCATTCAGCTAACAGAGTTAAACCATACTTTTGATTGAGCAGATCTGAAAACTCTTTCTGTAGAAAATGCAACTGGACATTTGGAGCGCTAAGAGCGTAGTAGTGGAAAAAGGAATATATTCAAATATAAACTACACAGAAGCATTCTGTGAAACTTCTTTCTGATCTGAGCATTCAGCTAACAGAGTTAAACCATACTTTTGATTGAGCAGTTTTGAAACACTCTGTCTGTAGAAAATGCAACTGGACATTCGTAGCGCTAAGTGGGTAATAGTGGAAAAAAGAATATGTTCAAATATAAACTACACAGAAGCATTGTATGAAACTCCTTTCTGTTCTGTGCATTCAACTAACAGAGTTGAACCTTACTTTTGATTGAGCCGTTCTGAAACACTCTTTCTGTAGAAACTGCAATTGGACATTCTGAGCGCTAAGAGGCCTATATTGGGAAAAAGAATGTCTACAAATAAAAACTACACAGAAGAATTGTGTGAAACTTCTTTCTGTTCTGTTTGTTCAACTAAAAGAGTTGAACCTTAGTTTTGATTGAGCCGTTCTGAAACACTCTTTCTGTAGAAAATCCAAGTGGAGATTCGGAGCGCTAAGAGGGTAATAATGGAAAAAGGAATGTCTCCAAATATAAACTACACAGAATCATTCTGTGAAACTTCTTTCTGATCTGAGCATTCAGCTAACAGAGTTAAACCATACTTTTGATTGAGCAGTTTTGAAACACTCTGTCTGTAGAAAATGCAACTGGACATTCGTAGCGCTTAGTGGGTAATAGTGGAAAAAAGAATATGTTCAAATATAAACTACACAGAAGCATTGTATGAAACTTCTTTCTGTTCTGTGCATTCAACTAACAGAGTTGAACCTGACTTTTGATTGAGCCGTTCTGAAACACTCTTTCTGTAGAAACTGCAATTGGACATTCTGAGCGCTAAGAGGCCAATATTGGGAAAAAGAATGTCTACAAATAAAAACTACACAGAAGAATTGTGTGAAACTTCTTTCTGTTCTGTTTGTTCAACTAAAAGAGTTGAACCTTAGTTTTGATTGAGCCGTTCTGAAACACTCTTTCTGTAGAAACTGCAATTGGACATTCTGAGCGCTAAGAGGCCTATATTGGGAAAAATAATATCTTCAAATAAAAACTACACAGAAGCATTGTGTGAAACTTACTTCTGATATGTTCATTAAGCTAACAGAGTTAAACCATACTTTTGATTGCGCAGTTCTGAACACTCTTTCTGTAGAAAATACAAGTGGACATTCGGAGCGCTAAGAGGGTAATAGTGGAAAAAGGAATATATTCAAATATAAACTACACAGTAGCATTCTGTGAAAATTCTTTCTGTTCTGTGCATTCAACTAACAGAGTTGAACCTTACTTTTGATTGAGCCGTTCTGAAACACTCTTTCTGTGGAAACTGCAATTGGACATGCTAAGCGCTAAGAGGCCTACATTGGGAAAAAGAATATCTTCAAATAAAAACTACACAGATGCATTCTGTGAAACTTATTTCTGATCTGTAAATTCAGTTAACAGAGATAAAACATATTTTTGATTGAGCAGTTATGAAACACTCTTTTTGTAGAAAATGCAAGTGGAGATTCGGAGCGCTAAGTGGGTAATAGTGGAAAAAGGAATGTCTTCAAATATAAACTACACAGAATCATTCGGTGAAACTTCTTTCTGATCTGTGCATTCAGCTAACAGAGTTAAACCATACTTTTGATTGAGCAGATCTGAACACTCTTTCTGTAGAAAATGCAACTGGACATTTGGAGCGCTAAGAGCGCAGTAGTGGAAAAAAGAATATATTCAAATATAAACTACACAGAAGCATTCTGTGAAACTTCTTTCTGATCTGAGCATTCAGCTAACAGAGTTAAACCATACTTTTGATTGAGCAGTTTTGAAACACTCTGTCTGTAGAAAATGCAACTGGACATTCGTAGCGCTAAGTGGGTAATAGTGGAAAAAAGAATATGTTCAAATATAAACTACACAGAAGCATTGTATGAAACTTCTTTCTGTTCTGTGCATTCAACTAACAGAGTTGAACCTTACTTTTGATTGAGCCTTTCTGAAACACTCTTTCTGTAGAAACTGCAATTGGACATTCTGAGCGCTAAGAGGCCTATATTGGGAAAAAAAATATCTTCAAATAAAAACTACACAGAAGCATTGTGTGAAACTTATTTCTGATATATTCATTAAGCTAACAGAGTTAAACCATACTTTTGATTGCGCAGTTCTGAACACTCCTTCTGCAGAAAATGCAAGTGGACATTCGGAGCGCTAAGAGGGTAATAGTGGAAAAAGGAATATATTCAAATATAAACTACACAGTAGCATTCTGTGAAGCTTCTTTCTGTTCTGTGCATTCAACTAACATATTTGAACCTTACTTTTGATTGAGCCGTTCTGAAACACTCTTTCTATAGAAACTGCAATTGGACATGCTAAGCGCTAAGAGGCCTACATTGGGAAAAAGAATATCTTCAAATAAAAACTACACAGATGCATTCTGTGAAACTTATTTCTGATCTGTAAATTCAGTTAACAGAGATAAAACATATTTTTGATTGAGCAGTTATGAAACACTCTTTTTGTAGAAAATGCAAGTGGAGATTCGGAGCGCTAAGAGGGTAATTGTGGAAAAAGGAATGTCTTCAAATATAAACTACACCGAATCATTCGGTGAAACTTCTTTCTGATCTGTACATTCAGCTAACAGAGTTAAACCATACTTTTGATTGAGCAGATCTGAACACTCTTTCTGTAGAAAATGCAACTGGACATTTGGAGCGCTAAGAGCGTAGTAGTGGAAAAAGGAATATATTCAAATATAAACTACACAGAAGCATTCTGTGAAACTTCTTTCTGATCTGAGCATTCAGCTAACAGAGTTAAACCATACTTTTGATTGAGCAGTTTTGAAACACTCTGTCTGTAGAAAATGCAACTGGACATTCGTAGCGCTAAGTGGGTAATAGTGGAAAAAAGAATATGTTCAAATATAAACTACACAGAAGCATTGTATGAAACTTCTTTCTGTTCTGTGCATTCAACTAACAGAGTTGAACCTTACTTTTGATTGAGCCGTTCTGAAACACTCTTTCTGTAGAAACTGCAATTGGACATTCTGAGCGCTAAGAGGCCTATATTGGGAAAAAGAATGTCTACAAATAAAAACTACACAGAAGAATTGTGTGAAACTTCTTTCTGTTCTGTTTGTTCAACTAAAAGAGCTGAACCTTAGTTTTGATTGAGCCGTTCTGAAACACTCTTTCTGTAGAAAATGCAAGTGGAGATTCGGAGAGCTAAGAGGGTAATAGTGGAAAAAGGAATGTCTCCAAATATAAACTACACAGAATCATTCTGTGAAACTTCTTTCTGATCTGTGCATTCAGCTAACAGAGTTAAACCATACTTTTGATTGAGCAGATCTGAACACTCTTTCTGTAGAAAATGCAACTGGACATTTGGAGCGCTAAGAGCGTAGTAGTGGAAAAAGGAATATATTCAAATATAAACTACACAGAAGCATTCTGTGAAACTTCTTTGTGATCTGAGCATTCAGCTAACAGAGTTAAACCATACTTTTGATTGAGCAGTTTTGAAACACTCTGTCTGTAGAAAATGCAACTGGACATTCGTAGTGCTAAGTGGGTAATAGTGGAAAAAAGAATATGCTCAAATATAAACTACACAGAAGCATTGTATGAAACTTCTTTCTGTTCTGTGCATTCAACTAACAGAGTTGAACCTTACTTTTGATTGAGCATTTCTGAAACACTCTTTCTGTAGAAACTGCAATTGGACATTCTGAGCGCTAAGAGGCCTATATTGAGAAAAATAATATCTTCAAATAAATACTACCCAGAAGCATTGTGTGAAACTTATTTCTGATATGTTCATTAAGCTAACAGAGTTAAACCATACTTTTGATTGCGCAGTTCTGAACACTCTTTCTGCAGAAAATGCAAGTGGACATTCGGAGCGCTAAGATGGTAATAGTGGAAAAAGGAATATATTCAAATATAAACTACACAGTAGCATTCTGTGAAAATACTTTCTGTTCTGTGCATTCAACTAACAGAGTTGAACCTTACTTTTGATTGAGCCGTTCTGAAACACTCTTTCTGTAGAAACTGCAATTGGACATGCTAAGCGCTAAGAGGCCTACATTGGGAAAAAGAATATCTTCAAATAAAAACTACACAGATGCATTCTGTGAAACTTATTTCTGATCTGTAAATTCAGTTAACAGAGATAAAACATATTTTTGATTGAGCAGTTATGAAACACTCTTTTTGTAGAAAATGCAAGTGGAGATTCGGAGCGCTAAGTGGGTAATAGTGGAAAAAGGAATGTCTTCAAATATAAACTACACAGAATCATTCGGTGAAACCTCTTTCTGATCTGTGCATTCAGCTAACAGAGTTAAACCATACTTTTGATTGAGCAGATCTGAAAACTCTTTCTGTAGAAAATGCAACTGGACATTTGGAGCGCTAAGAGCGTAGTAGTGGAAAAAGGAATATATTCAAATATAAACTACACAGAAGCATTCTGTGAAACTTCTTTCTGATCTGAGCATTCAGCTAACAGAGTTAAACCATACTTTTGATTGAGCAGTTTTGAAACACTCTGTCTGTAGAAAATGCAACTGGACATTCGTAGCGCTAAGTGGGTAATAGTGGAAAAAAGAATATGTTCAAATATAAACTACACAGAAGCATTGTATGAAACTCCTTTCTGTTCTGTGCATTCAACTAACAGAGTTGAACCTTACTTTTGATTGAGCCGTTCTGAAACACTCATTCTGTAGAAACTGCAATTGGACATTCTGAGCGCTAAGAGGCCTATATTGGGAAAAAGAATGTCTACAAATAAAAACTACACAGAAGAATTGTGTGAAACTTCTTTCTGTTCTGTTTGTTCAACTAAAAGAGTTGAACCTTAGTTTTGATTGAGCCGTTCTGAAACACTCTTTCTGTAGAAAATGCAAGTGGAGATTCGGAGCGCTAAGAGGGTAATAATGGAAAAAGGAATGTCTCCAAATATAAACTACACAGAATCATTCTGTGAAACTTCTTTCTGATCTGAGCATTCAGCTAACAGAGTTAAACCATACTTTTGATTGAGCAGTTTTGAAACACTCTGTCTGTAGAAAATGCAACTGGACATTCGTAGCGCTTAGTGGGTAATAGTGGAAAAAAGAATATGTTCAAATGTAAACTACACAGAAGCATTGTATGAAACTTCTTTCTGTTCTGTGCATTCAACTAACAGAGTTGAACCTTACTTTTGATTGAGCCGTTCTGAAACACTCTTTCTGTAGAAACTGCAATTGGACATTCTGAGCGCTAAGAGGCCTATATTGGGAAAAAGAATGTCTACAAATAAAAACTACACAGAAGAATTGTGTGAAACTTCTTTCTGTTCTGTTTGTTCAACTAAAAGAGTTGAACCTTAGTTTTGATTGAGCCGTTCTGAAACACTCTTTCTGTAGAAACTGCAATTGGACATTCTGAGCGCTAAGAGGCCTATATTGGGAAAAATAATATCTTCAAATAAAAACTACACAGAAGCATTGTGTGAAACTTATTTCTGATATGTTCATTAAGCTAACAGAGTTAAACCATACTTTTGATTGCGCAGTTCTGAACACTCTTTCTGTAGAAAATACAAGTGGACATTCGGAGCGCTAAGAGGGTAATAGTGGAAAAAGGAATATATTCAAATATAAACTACACAGTAGCATTCTGTGAAAATTCTTTCTGTTCTGTGCATTCAACTAACAGAGTTGAACCTTACTTTTGATTGAGCCGTTCTGAAACACTCTTTCTGTAGAAACTGCAATTGGACATGCTAAGCGCTAAGAGGCCTACATTGGGAAAAAGAATATCTTCAAATAAAAAATACACAGATGCATTCTGTGAAACTTATTTCTGATCTGTAAATTCAGTTAACAGAGATAAAACATATTTTTGATTGAGCAGTTATGAAACACTCTTTTTGTAGAAAATGCAAGTGGAGATTCGGAGCGCTAAGTGGGTAATAGTGGAAAAAGGAATGTCTTCAAATATAAACTACACAGAATCATTCGGTGAAATCTCTTTCTGATCTGTGCATTCAGCTAACAGAGTTAAACCATACTTTTGATTGAGCAGATCTGAAAACTCTTTCTGTAGAAAATGCAACTGGACATTTGGAGCGCTAAGAGCGTAGTAGTGGAAAAAGGAATATATTCAAATATAAACTACACAGAAGCATTCTGTGAAACTTCTTTCTGATCTGAGCATTCAGCTAACAGAGTTAAACCATACTTTTGATTGAGCAGTTTTGAAACACTCTGTCTGTAGAAAATGCAACTGGACATTCGTAGCGCTAAGTGGGTAATAGTGGAAAAAAGAATATGTTCAAATATAAACTACACAGAAGCATTGTATGAAACTCCTTTCTGTTCTGTGCATTCAAGTAACAGAGTTGAACCTTACTTTTGATTGAGCCGTTCTGAAACACTCATTCTGTAGAAACTGCAATTGGACATTCTGAGCGCTAAGAGGCCTATATTGGGAAAAAGAATGTCTACAAATAAAAACTACACAGAAGAATTGTGTGAAACTTCTTTCTGTTCTGTTTGTTCAACTAAAAGAGTTGAACCTTAGTTTTGATTGAGCCGTTCTGAAACACTCTTTCTGTAGAAAATGCAAGTGGAGATTCGGAGCGCTAAGAGGGTAATAATGGAAAAAGGAATGTCTCCAAATATAAACTACACAGAATCATTCTGTGAAACTTCTTTCTGATCTGAGCATTCAGCTAACAGAGTTAAACCATACTTTTGATTGAGCAGTTTTGAAACACTCTGTCTGTAGAAAATGCAACTGGACATTCGTAGCGCTTAGTGGGTAATAGTGGAAAAAAGAATATGTTCAAATGTAAACTACACAGAAGCATTGTATGAAACTTCTTTCTGTTCTGTGCATTCAACTAACAGAGTTGAACCTTACTTTTGATTGAGCCGTTCTGAAACACTCTTTCTGTAGAAACTGCAATTGGACATTCTGAGCGCTAAGAGGCCTATATTGGGAAAAAGAATGTCTACAAATAAAAACTACACAGAAGAATTGTGTGAAACTTCTTTCTGTTCTGTTTGTTCAACTAAAAGAGTTGAACCTTAGTTTTGATTGAGCCGTTCTGAAACACTCTTTCTGTAGAAACTGCAATTGGACATTCTGAGCGCTAAGAGGCCTATATTGGGAAAAATAATATCTTCAAATAAAAACTACACAGAAGCATTGTGTGAAACTTATTTCTGATATGTTCATTAAGCTAACAGAGTTAAACCATACTTTTGATTGCGCAGTTCTGAACACTCTTTCTGTAGAAAATACAAGTGGACATTCGGAGCGCTAAGAGGGTAATAGTGGAAAAAGGAATATATTCAAATATAAACTACACAGTAGCATTCTGTGAAAATTCTTTCTGTTCTGTGCATTCAACTAACAGAGTTGAACCTTACTTTTGATTGAGCCGTTCTGAAACACTCTTTCTGTAGAAACTGCAATTGGACATGCTAAGCGCTAAGAGGCCTACATTGGGAAAAAGAATATCTTCAAATAAAAAATACACAGATGCATTCTGTGAAACTTATTTCTGATCTGTAAATTCAGTTAACAGAGATAAAACATATTTTTGATTGAGCAGTTATGAAACACTCTTTTTGTAGAAAATGCAAGTGGAGATTCGGAGCGCTAAGAGGGTAATAGTGGAAAAAGGAATGTCTTCAAATATAAACTACACAGAATCATTCGGTGAAACTTCTTTCTGATCTGTGCATTCAGCTAACAGAGTTAAACCATACTTTTGATAGAGCAGATCTGAACACTCTTTCTGTAGAAAATGCAACTGGACATTTGGAGCGCTAAGAGCGTAGTAGTGGAAAAAGGAATATATTCAAATATAAACTACACAGAAGCATTCTGTGAAACTTCTTTCGGATCTGAGCATTCAGCTAACAGAGTTAAACCATACTTTTGATTGAGCAGTTTTGAAACACTCTCTCTGTAGAAAATGCAACTGGACATTCGTAGCGCTAAGTGGGTAATAGTGGAAAAATAATATGTTCAAATATAAACTACACAGAAGCATTGTATGAAACATCTTTCTGTTCTGTGCATTCAACTAACAGAGTTGAACCTTACTTTTGATTGAGCCGTTCTGAAACACTCTTTCTGTAGAAACTGCAATTGGACATTCTGAGCGCTAAGAGGCCTATATTGGGAAAAAGAATGTCTACAAATAAAAACTACACAGAAGAATTGTGTGAAACTTCTTTCTGTTCTGTTTGTTCAACTAAAAGAGTTGAACCTTAGTTTTGATTGAGCCGTTCTGAAACACTCTTTCTGTAGAAAATGCAAGTGGAGATTCGGAGCGCTAAGAGGGTAATAGTGGAAAAAGGAATGTCTCCAAATATAAACTACACAGAATCATTCTGTGAAACTTCTTTCTGATCTGTGCATTCAGCTAACAGAGTTAAAACATACTTTTGATTGAGCAGATCCGAACACTCTTTCTGTAGAAAATGCAACTGGACATTTGGAGCGCTAAGAGAGTAGTAGTGGAAAAAGGAATATATTCAAATATAAACTACACAGAAGCATTCTGTGAAACTTCTTTCTGATCTGAGCATTCAGCTAACAGAGTTAAACCATACTTTTGATTGAGCAGTTTTGAAACACTCTGTCTGTAGAAAATGCAACTGGACATTCGTAGCGCTAAGTGGGTAATAGTGGAAAAAATAATATGTTCAAATATAAACTACACAGAAGCATTGTATGAAACTTCTTTCTGTTCTGTGCATTCAACTAACAGAGTTGAACCTTACTTTTGATTGAGCCTTTCTGAAACACTCTTTCTGTAGAAACTGCAATTGGACATTCTGAGCGCTAAGAGGCCTATATTGGGAAAAATAATATCTTCAAATAAAAACTACACAGAAGCATTGTGTGAAACTTATTTCTGATATGTTCATTAAGCTAACAGAGTTAAAAAATACTTTTGATTGCGCAGTTCTGAACACTCTTTCTGTAGAAAATGCAAGTGGACATTCGGAGCGCTATGAGGGTAATAGTGGAAAAAGGAATATATTCAAATATAAACTACACAGTAGCATTCTGTGAAGCTTCTTTCTGTTCTGTGCATTCAACTAACAGAGTTGAACCTTACTTTTGATTGAGCCGTTCTGAAACACTCTTTCTGTAGAAACTGCAATTGGACATGCTAAGCGCTAAGAGGCCTACATTGGGAAAAAGAATATCTTCAAATAAAAACTACACAGATGCATTCTGTGAAACTTATTTCTGATCTGTAAATTCAGTTAACAGAGATAAAACATATTTTTGATTGAGCAGTTATGAAACACTCTTTTTGTAGAAAATGCAAGTGGAGATTCGGAGCGCTAAGAGGGTAATAGTGGAAAAAGGAATGTCTTCAAATATAAACTACACAGAATCATTCGGTGAAACTTCTTTCTGATCTGTGCATTCAGCTAACAGAGTTAAACCATACTTTTGATTGAGCAGATCTGAACACTCCTTCTGTAGAAAATGCAACTGGACATTTGGAGCACTAAGTGCGTAGTAGTGGAAAAAGTAATATATTCAAATATAAACTACACAGAAGCATTCTGTGAAACTTCTTTCTGATCTGAGCATTCAGCTAACAGAGTTAAACCATACTTTTGATTGAGCAGTTTTGAAACACTCTGTCTGTAGAAAATGCAACTGGACATTCGTAGCGCTAAGTGGGTAATGGTGGAAAAAAGAATATGTTCAAATATAAACTACACAGAAGCATTGTATGAAACTTCTTTCTGTTCTGTGCATTCAACTAACAGAGTTGAACCTTACTTTTGATTGAGCCGTTCTGAAACACTCTTTCTGTAGAAACTGCAATTGGACATTCTGAGCGCTAAGAGGCCTCTATTGGGAAAAAGAATATCTTCAAATAAAAACTACACAGAAGCATTGTGTGAAACTTATTTCTGATATGTTCATTAAGCTAACAGAGTTAAACCATACTTTTGATTGCGCAGTTCTGAACACTCTTTCTGCAGAAAATGCAAGTGGACATTCGGAGAGCTAAGAGGGTAATAGTGGAAAAAGGAATATATTCAAATATAAACTACACAGTAGCATTCTGTGAAGCTTCTTTCTGTTCTGTGCATTCAACTAACAGAGTTGAACCTTACTTTTGATTGAGCCGTTCTGAAACACTCTTTCTGTAGAAACTGCAATTGACATGCTAAGCGCTAAGAGGCCTACATTGGGAAAAAGAATATCTTCAAATAAAAACTACACAGATGCATTCTGTGAAACTTATTTCTGATCTGTAAATTCAGTTAACAGAGATAAAACATATTTTTGATTGAGCAGTTATGAAACACTCTTTTTGTAGAAAATGCAAGTGGAGATTCGGAGCGCTAAGAGGGTAATAGTGGAAAAAGGAATGTCTTCAAATATAAACTACACAGAATCATTCGGTGAAACTTCTTTCTGATCTGTACATTCAGCTAACAGAGTTAAACCATACTTTTGATTGAGCAGATCTGAACACTCTTTCTGTAGAAAATGCAACTGGACATTTGGAGCGCTAAGAGCGTAGTAGTGGAAAAAGGAATATATTCAAATATAAACTACACAGAAGCATTCTGTGAAACTTCTTTCTGATCTGAGCATTCAGCTAACAGAGTTAAACCATACTTTTGATTGAGCAGTTTTGAAACACTCTGTCTGTAGAAAATGCAACTGGACATTCGTAGCGCTAAGTGGGTAATAGTGGAAAAAAGAATATGTTCAAATATAAACTACACAGAAGCATTGTATGAAACTTCTTTCTGTTCTGTGCATTCAACTAACAGAGCTGAACCTTACTTTTGATTGAGCCGTTCTGAAACACTCTTTCTGTAGAAACTGCAATTGGACATTCTGAGCGCTAAGAGGCCTATATTGGGAAAAAGAATGTCTACAAATAAAAACTACACAGAAGAATTGTGTGAAACTTCTTTCTGTTCTGTTTGTTCAACTAAAAGAGTTGAACCTTAGTTTTGATTGAGCCGTTCTGAAACACTCTTTCTGTAGAAAATGCAAGTGGAGATTCGGAGCGCTAAGAGGGTAATAGTGGAAAAAGGAATGTCTCCATATATAAACTACACAGAATCATTCTGTGAAACTTCTTTCTGATCTGAGCATTCAGCTAACAGAGTTAAACCATACTTTTGATTGAGCAGTTTTGAAACACTCTGTCTGTAGAAAATGCAACTGGACATTCGTAGCGCTAAGTGGGTAATAGTGGAAAAAAGAATATGTTCAAATATAAACTACACAGAAGCATTTTATGAAACTTCTTTCTGTTCTGTGCATTCAACTAACAGAGTTGAACCTTACTTTTGATTGAGCCTTTCTGAAACACTCTTTCTGTAGAAACTGCAATTGGACATTCTGAGCGCTAAGAGGCCTATATTGGGAAAAATAATATCTTCAAATAAAAACTACACAGAAGCATTGTGTGAAACTTATTTCTGATATGTTCATTAAGCTAACAGAGTTAAACCATACTTTTGATTGCGCAGTTCTGAACACTCTTTCTGTAGAAAATACAAGTGGACATTCGGAGCGCTAAGAGGGTAATAGTGGAAAAAGGAATATATTCAAATATAAACTACACAGTAGCATTCTGTGAAAATTCTTTCTGTTCTGTGCATTCAACTAACAGAGTTGAACCTTACTTTTGATTGAGCCGTTCTGAAACACTCTTTCTGTAGAAACTGCAATTGGACATGCTAAGCGCTAAGAGGCCTACATTGGGAAAAAGAATATCTTCAAATAAAAAATACACAGATGCATTCTGTGAAACTTATTTCTGATCTGTAAATTCAGTTAACAGAGATAAAACATATTTTTGATTGAGCAGTTATGAAACACTCTTTTTGTAGAAAATGCAAGTGGAGATTCGGAGCGCTAAGAGGGTAATAGTGGAAAAAGGAATGTCTTCAAATATAAACTACACAGAATCATTCGGTGAAACTTCTTTCTGATCTGTGCATTCAGCTAACAGAGTTAAACCATACTTTTGATAGAGCAGATCTGAACACTCTTTCTGTAGAAAATGCAACTGGACATTTGGAGCGCTAAGAGCGTAGTAGTGGAAAAAGGAATATATTCAAATATAAACTACACAGAAGCATTCTGTGAAACTTCTTTCGGATCTGAGCATTCAGCTAACAGAGTTAAACCATACTTTTGATTGAGCAGTTTTGAAACACTCTCTCTGTAGAAAATGCAACTGGACATTCGTAGCGCTAAGTGGGTAATAGTGGAAAAATAATATGTTCAAATATAAACTACACAGAAGCATTGTATGAAACATCTTTCTGTTCTGTGCATTCAACTAACAGAGTTGAACCTTACTTTTGATTGAGCCGTTCTGAAACACTCTTTCTGTAGAAACTGCAATTGGACATTCTGAGCGCTAAGAGGCCTATATTGGGAAAAAGAATGTCTACAAATAAAAACTACACAGAAGAATTGTGTGAAACTTCTTTCTGTTCTGTTTGTTCAACTAAAAGAGTTGAACCTTAGTTTTGATTGAGCCGTTCTGAAACACTCTTTCTGTAGAAAATGCAAGTGGAGATTCGGAGCGCTAAGAGGGTAATAGTGGAAAAAGGAATGTCTCCAAATATAAACTACACAGAATCATTCTGTGAAACTTCTTTCTGATCTGTGCATTCAGCTAACAGAGTTAAAACATACTTTTGATTGAGCAGATCCGAACACTCTTTCTGTAGAAAATGCAACTGGACATTTGGAGCGCTAAGAGAGTAGTAGTGGAAAAAGGAATATATTCAAATATAAACTACACAGAAGCATTCTGTGAAACTTCTTTCTGATCTGAGCATTCAGCTAACAGAGTTAAACCATACTTTTGATTGAGCAGTTTTGAAACACTCTGTCTGTAGAAAATGCAACTGGACATTCGTAGCGCTAAGTGGGTAATAGTGGAAAAAATAATATGTTCAAATATAAACTACACAGAAGCATTGTATGAAACTTCTTTCTGTTCTGTGCATTCAACTAACAGAGTTGAACCTTACTTTTGATTGAGCCTTTCTGAAACACTCTTTCTGTAGAAACTGCAATTGGACATTCTGAGCGCTAAGAGGCCTATATTGGGAAAAATAATATCTTCAAATAAAAACTACACAGAAGCATTGTGTGAAACTTATTTCTGATATGTTCATTAAGCTAACAGAGTTAAAAAATACTTTTGATTGCGCAGTTCTGAACACTCTTTCTGTAGAAAATGCAAGTGGACATTCGGAGCGCTATGAGGGTAATAGTGGAAAAAGGAATATATTCAAATATAAACTACACAGTAGCATTCTGTGAAGCTTCTTTCTGTTCTGTGCATTCAACTAACAGAGTTGAACCTTACTTTTGATTGAGCCGTTCTGAAACACTCTTTCTGTAGAAACTGCAATTGGACATGCTAAGCGCTAAGAGGCCTACATTGGGAAAAAGAATATCTTCAAATAAAAACTACACAGATGCATTCTGTGAAACTTATTTCTGATCTGTAAATTCAGTTAACAGAGATAAAACATATTTTTGATTGAGCAGTTATGAAACACTCTTTTTGTAGAAAATGCAAGTGGAGATTCGGAGCGCTAAGAGGGTAATAGTGGAAAAAGGAATGTCTTCAAATATAAACTACACAGAATCATTCGGTGAAACTTCTTTCTGATCTGTGCATTCAGCTAACAGAGTTAAACCATACTTTTGATTGAGCAGATCTGAACACTCCTTCTGTAGAAAATGCAACTGGACATTTGGAGCACTAAGTGCGTAGTAGTGGAAAAAGTAATATATTCAAATATAAACTACACAGAAGCATTCTGTGAAACTTCTTTCTGATCTGAGCATTCAGCTAACAGAGTTAAACCATACTTTTGATTGAGCAGTTTTGAAACACTCTGTCTGTAGAAAATGCAACTGGACATTCGTAGCGCTAAGTGGGTAATGGTGGAAAAAAGAATATGTTCAAATATAAACTACACAGAAGCATTGTATGAAACTTCTTTCTGTTCTGTGCATTCAACTAACAGAGTTGAACCTTACTTTTGATTGAGCCGTTCTGAAACACTCTTTCTGTAGAAACTGCAATTGGACATTCTGAGCGCTAAGAGGCCTCTATTGGGAAAAAGAATATCTTCAAATAAAAACTACACAGAAGCATTGTGTGAAACTTATTTCTGATATGTTCATTAAGCTAACAGAGTTAAACCATACTTTTGATTGCGCAGTTCTGAACACTCTTTCTGCAGAAAATGCAAGTGGACATTCGGAGAGCTAAGAGGGTAATAGTGGAAAAAGGAATATATTCAAATATAAACTACACAGTAGCATTCTGTGAAGCTTCTTTCTGTTCTGTGCATTCAACTAACAGAGTTGAACCTTACTTTTGATTGAGCCGTTCTGAAACACTCTTTCTGTAGAAACTGCAATTGACATGCTAAGCGCTAAGAGGCCTACATTGGGAAAAAGAATATCTTCAAATAAAAACTACACAGATGCATTCTGTGAAACTTATTTCTGATCTGTAAATTCAGTTAACAGAGATAAAACATATTTTTGATTGAGCAGTTATGAAACACTCTTTTTGTAGAAAATGCAAGTGGAGATTCGGAGCGCTAAGAGGGTAATAGTGGAAAAAGGAATGTCTTCAAATATAAACTACACAGAATCATTCGGTGAAACTTCTTTCTGATCTGTACATTCAGCTAACAGAGTTAAACCATACTTTTGATTGAGCAGATCTGAACACTCTTTCTGTAGAAAATGCAACTGGACATTTGGAGCGCTAAGAGCGTAGTAGTGGAAAAAGTAATATATTCAAATATAAACTACACAGAAGCATTCTGTGAAACTTCTTTCTGATCTGAGCATTCAGCTAACAGAGTTAAACCATACTTTTGATTGAGCAGTTTTGAAACACTCTGTCTGTAGAAAATGCAACTGGACATTCGTAGCGCTAAGTGGGTAATAGTGGAAAAAAGAATATGTTCAAATATAAACTACACAGAAGCATTGTATGAAACTTCTTTCTGTTCTGTGCATTCAACTAACAGAGCTGAACCTTACTTTTGATTGAGCCGTTCTGAAACACTCTTTCTGTAGAAACTGCAATTGGACATTCTGAGCGCTAAGAGGCCTATATTGGGAAAAAGAATGTCTACAAATAAAAACTACACAGAAGAATTGTGTGAAACTTCTTTCTGTTCTGTTTGTTCAACTAAAAGAGTTGAACCTTAGTTTTGATTGAGCCGTTCTGAAACACTCTTTCTGTAGAAAATGCAAGTGGAGATTCGGAGCGCTAAGAGGGTAATAGTGGAAAAAGGAATGTCTCCATATATAAACTACACAGAATCATTCTGTGAAACTTCTTTCTGATCTGAGCATTCAGCTAACAGAGTTAAACCATACTTTTGATTGAGCAGTTTTGAAACACTCTGTCTGTAGAAAATGCAACTGGACATTCGTAGCGCTAAGTGGGTAATAGTGGAAAAAAGAATATGTTCAAATATAAACTACACAGAAGCATTTTATGAAACTTCTTTCTGTTCTGTGCATTCAACTAACAGAGTTGAACCTTACTTTTGATTGAGCCTTTCTGAAACACTCTTTCTGTAGAAACTGCAATTGGACATTCTGAGCGCTAAGAGGCCTATATTGGGAAAAATAATATCTTCAAATAAAAACTACACAGAAGCATTGTGTGAAACTTATTTCTGATATGTTCATTAAGCTAACAGAGTTAAACCATACTTTTGATTGCGCAGTTCAGAACACTCTTTCTGTAGAAAATACAAGTGGACATTCGGAGCGCTAAGAGGGTAATAGTGGAAAAAGGAATATATTCAAATATAAACTACACAGTAGCATTCTGTGAAAATTCTTTCTGTTCTGTGCATTCAACTAACAGAGTTGAACCTTACTTTTGATTGAGCCGTTCTGAAACACTCTTTCTGTAGAAACTGCAATTGGACATGCTAAGCGCTAAGAGGCCTACATTGGGAAAAAGTATATCTTCAAATAAAAACTACACAGATGCATTCTGTGAAACTTATTTCTGATCTGTAAATTCAGTTAACAGAGATAAAACATATTTTTGATTGAGCAGTTATGAAACACTCTTTTTGTAGAAAATGCAAGTGGAGATTCGGAGCGCTAAGAGGGTAATAGTGGAAAAAGGAATGTCTTCAAATATAAACTACACAGAATCATTCGGTGAAACTTCTTTCTGATCTGTGCATTCAGCTAACAGAGTTAAACCATACTTTTGATTGAGCAGATCTGAACACTCTTTCTGTAGAAAATGCAACTGGACATTTGGAGCGCTAAGAGCGTAGTAGTGGAAAAAGGAATATATTCAAATATAAACTACACAGAAGCATTCTGTGAAACTTCTTTCGGATCTGAGCATTCAGCTAACAGAGTTAAACCATACTTTTGATTGAGCAGTTTTGAAACACTCTCTCTGTAGAAAATGCAACTGGACATTCGTAGCGCTAAGTGGGTAATAGTGGAAAAATAATATGTTCAAATATAAACTACACAGAAGCATTGTATGAAACTTCTTTCTGTTCTGTGCATTCAACTAACAGAGTTGAACCTTACTTTTGATTGAGCCGTTCTGAAACACTCTTTCTGTAGAAACTGCAATTGGACATTCTGAGCGCTAAGAGGCCTATATTGGGAAAAAGAATGTCTACAAATAAAAACTACACAGAAGAATTGTGTGAAACTTCTTTCTGTTCTGTTTGTTCAACTAAAAGAGTTGAACCTTAGTTTTGATTGAGCCGTTCTGAAACACTCTTTCTGTAGAAAATGCAAGTGGAGATTCGGAGCGCTAAGAGGGTAATAGTGGAAAAAGGAATGTCTCCAAATATAAACTACACAGAATCATTCTGTGAAACTTCTTTCTGATCTGTGCATTCAGCTAACAGAGTTAAAACATACTTTTGATTGAGCAGATCTGAACACTCTTTCTGTAGAAAATGCAACTGGACATTTGGAGCGCTAAGAGAGTAGTAGTGGAAAAAGGAATATATTAAAATATAAACTACACAGAAGCATTCTGTGAAACTTCTTTCTGATCTGAGCATTCAGCTAACAGAGTTAAACCATACTTTTGATTGAGCAGTTTTGAAACACTCTGTCTGTAGAAAATGCAACTGGACATTCGTAGCGCTAAGTGGGTAATAGTGGAAAAAAGAATATGTTCAAATATAAACTACACAGAAGCATTGTATGAAACTTCTTTCTGTTCTGTGCATTCAACTAACAGAGTTGAACCTTACTTTTGATTGAGCCTTTCTGAAACACTCTTTCTGTAGAAACTGCAATTGGACATTCTGAGCGCTAAGAGGCCTATATTGGGAAAAATAATATCTTCAAATAAAAACTACACAGAAGCATTGTGTGAAACTTATTTCTGATATGTTCATTAAGCTAACAGAGTTAAAAAATACTTTTGATTGCGCAGTTCTGAACACTCTTTCTGTAGAAAATGCAAGTGGACATTCGGAGCGCTAAGAGGGTAATAGTGGAAAAAGGAATATATTCAAATATAAACTACACAGTAGCATTCTGTGAAAATTCTTTCTCTTCTGTGCATTCAACTAACAGAGTTGAACCTTACTTTTGATTGAGCCGTTCTGAAACACTCTTTCTGTAGAAACTGCAATTGGACATGCTAAGCGCTAAGAGGCCTACATTGGGAAAAAGAATATCTTCAAATAAAAACTACACAGATGCATTCTGTGAAACTTATTTCTGATCTGTAAATTCAGTTAACAGAGATGAACCTTACTTTTGATTGAGCCGTTCTGAAACACTCTTTCTGTAGAAACTGCAATTGGACTTTCTGAGCGCTAAGAGGCCTATATTGGGAAAAAGAATGTCTACAAATAAAAACTACACAGAAGAATTGTGTGAAACTTCTTTCTGTTCTGTTTGTTCAACTAAAAGAGTTGAACCTTAGTTTTGATTGAGCCGTTCTGAAACACTCTTTCTGTAGAAAATGCAAGTGGAGATTCGGAGCGCTAAGAGGGTAATAGTGGAAAAAGGAATGTCTCCAAATATAAACTACACAGAATCATTCTGTGAAACTTCTTTCTGATCTGTGCATTCAGCTAACAGAGTTAAAACATACTTTTGATTGAGCAGATCTGAACACTCTTTCTGTAGAAAATGCAACTGGACATTTGGAGCGCTAAGAGAGTAGTAGTGGAAAAAGGAATATATTCAAATATAAACTACACAGAAGCATTCTGTGAAACTTCTTTCTGATCTGAGCATTCAGCTAACAGAGTTAAACCATACTTTTGATTGAGCAGTTTTGAAACACTCTGTCTGTAGAAAATGCAACTGGACATTCGTAGCGCTAAGTGGGTAATAGTGGAAAAAATAATAGGTTCAAATATAAACTACACAGAAGCATTGTATGAAACTTCTTTCTGTTCTGTGCATTCAACTAACAGAGTTGAACCTTACTTTTGATTGAGCCTTTCTGAAACACTCTTTCTGTAGAAACTGCAATTGGACATTCTGAGCGCTAAGAGGCCTATATTGGGAAAAATAATATCTTCAAATAAAAACTACACAGAAGCATTGTGTGAAACTTATTTCTGATATGTTCATTAAGCTAACAGAGTTAAAAAATACTTTTGATTGCGCAGTTCTGAACACTCTTTCTGTAGAAAATGCAAGTGGACATTCGGAGCGCTATGAGGGTAATAGTGGAAAAAGGAATATATTTAAATATAAACTACACAGTAGCATTCTGTGAAGCTTCTTTCTGTTCTGTGCATTCAACTAACAGAGTTGAACCTTACTTTTGATTGAGCCGTTCTGAAACACTCTTTCTGTAGAAACTGCAATTGGACATGCTATGCGCTAAGAGGCCTACATTGGGAAAAAGAATATCTTCAAATAAAAACTACACAGATGCATTCTGTGAAACTTATTTCTGATCTGTAAATTCAGTTAACAGAGATAAAACATATTTTTGATTGAGCAGTTATGAAACACTCTTTTTGTAGAAAATGCAAGTGGAGATTCGGAGCGCTAAGAGGGTAATAGTGGAAAAAGGAATGTCTTCAAATATAAACTACACAGAATCATTCGGTGAAACTTCTTTCTGATCTGTGCATTCAGCTAACAGAGTTAAACCATACTTTTGATTGAGCAGATCTGAACACTCTTTCTGTAGAAAATGCAACTGGACATTTGGAGCACTAAGAGCGTAGTAGTGGAAAAAGGAATATATTAAAATATAAACTACACAGAAGCATTCTGTGAAACTTCTTTCTGATCTGAGCATTCAGCTAACAGAGTTAAACCATACTTTTGATTGAGCAGTTTTGAAACACTCTGTCTGTAGAAAATGCAACTGGACATTCGTAGCGCTAAGTGGGTAATGGTGGAAAAAAGAATATGTTCAAATATAAACTACACAGAAGCATTGTATGAAACTTCTTTCTGTTCTGTGCATTCAACTAACAGAGTTGAACCTTACTTTTGATTGAGCCGTTCTGAAACACTCTTTCTGTAGAAACTGCAATTGGACATTCTGAGCGCTAAGAGGCCTCTATTGGGAAAAAGAATATCTTCAAATAAAAACTACCCAGAAGCATTGTGTGAAACTTATTTCTGATATGTTCATTAAGCTAACAGAGTTAAACCATACTTTTGATTGCGCAGTTCTGAACACTCTTTCTGCAGAAAATGCAAGTGGACATTCGGAGAGCTAAGAGGGTAATAGTGGAAAAAGGAATATATTCAAATATAAACTACACAGTAGCATTCTGTGAAGCTTCTTTCTGTTCTGTGCATTCAACTAACAGAGTTGAACCTTACTTTTGATTGAGCCGTTCTGAAACACTCTTTCTGTAGAAACTGCAATTGGACATGCTAAGCGCTAAGAGGACTACATTGGGAAAAAGAATATCTTCAAATTAAAAGTACACAGATGCATTCTGTGAAACTTATTTCTGATCTGTAAATTCAGTTAACAGAGATAAAACATATTTTTGATTGAGCAGTTATGAAACAATGTTTTTGTAGAAAATGCAAGTGGAGATTCGGAGCGCTAAGAGGGTAATAGTGGAAAAAGGAATGTCTTCAAATATAAACTACACAGAATCATTCGGTGAAACTTCTTTCTGATCTGTACATTCAGCTAACAGAGTTAAACCATACTTTTGATTGAGCAGATCTGAACACTCTTTCTGTAGAAAATGCAACTGGACATTTGGAGCGCTAAGAGCGTAGTAGTGGAAAAAGGAATATATTCAAATATAAACTACACAGAAGCATTCTGTGAAACTTCTTTCTGATCTGAGCATTCAGCTAACAGAGTTAAACCATACTTTTGATTGAGCAGTTTTGAAACACTCTGTCTGTAGAAAATGCAACTGGACATTCTTAGCGCTAAGTGGGTAATAGTGGAAAAAAGAATATGTTGAAATATAAACTACACAGAATCATTGTATGAAACTTCTTTCTGTTCTGTGCATTCAACTAACAGAGTTGAACCTTACTTTTGATTGAGCCGTTCTGAAACACTCTTTCTGTAGAAACTGCAATTGGACATTCTGAGCGCTAAGAGGCCTATATTGGGAAAAAGAATGTCTACAAATAAAAACTACACAGAAGAATTGTGTGAAACTTCTTTCTGTTCTGTTTGTTCAACTAAAAGAGCTGAACCTTAGTTTTGATTGAGCCGTTCTGAAACACTCTTTCTGTAGAAAATGCAAGTGGAGATTCGGAGAGCTAAGAGGGTAATAGTGGAAAAAGGAATGTCTCCAAATATAAACTACACAGAATCATTCTGTGAAACTTCTTTCTGATCTGTGCATTCAGCTAACAGAGTTAAACCATACTTTTGATTGAGCAGATCTGAACACTCTTTCTGTAGAAAATGCAACTGGACATTTGGAGCGCTAAGAGCGTAGTAGTGGAAAAAGGAATATATTCAAATATAAACTACACACAAGCATTCTGTGAAACTTCTTTGTGATCTGAGCATTCAGCTAACAGAGTTAAACCATACTTTTGATTGAGCAGTTTTGAAACACTCTGTCTGTAGAAAATGCAACTGGACATTCGTAGTGCTAAGTGGGTAATAGTGGAAAAAAGAATATGCTCAAATATAAACTACACAGAAGAATTGTATGAAACTTCTTTCTGTTCTGTGCCTTCAACTAACAGAGTTGAACCTTACTTTTGATTGAGCATTTCTGAAACACTCTTTCTGTAGAAACTTCAATTGGACATTCTGAGCGATAAGAGGCCTATATTGGGAAAAATAATATCTTCAAATAAATACTACCCAGAAGCATTGTGTGAAACTTATTTCTGATATGTTCATTAAGCTAACAGAGTTAAACCATACTTTTGATTGCGCAGTTCTGAACACTCTTTCTGCAGAAAATGCAAGTGGACATTCGGAGCGCTAAGATGGTAATAGTGGAAAAAGGAATATATTCAAATATAAACTACACAGTAGCATTCTGTGAAAATACTTTCTGTTCTGTGCATTCAACTAACAGAGTTGAACCTTACTTTTGATTGAGCCGTTCTGAAACACTCTTTCTGTAGAAACTGCAATTGGACATGCTAAGCGCTAAGAGGCCTACATTGGGAAAAAGAATATCTTCAAATAAAAACTACACAGATGCATTCTGTGAAACTTATTTCTGATCTGTAAATTCAGTTAACAGAGATAAAACATATTTTTGATTGAGCAGTTATGAAACACTCTTTTTGTAGAAAATGCAAGTGGAGATTCGGAGCGCTAAGTGGGTAATAGTGGAAAAAGGAATGTCTTCAAATATAAACTACACAGAATCATTCGGTGAAACCTCTTTCTGATCTGTGCATTCAGCTAACAGAGTTAAACCATACTTTTGATTGAGCAGATCTGAAATCTCTTTCTGTAGAAAATGCAACTGGACATTTGGAGCGCTAAGAGCGTAGTAGTGGAAAAAGGAATATATTCAAATATAAACTACACAGAAGCATTCTGTGAAACTTCTTTCTGATCTGAGCATTCAGCTAACAGAGTTAAACCATACTTTTGATTGAGCAGTTTTGAAACACTCTGTCTGTAGAAAATGCAACTGGACATTCGTAGCGCTAAGTGGGTAATAGTGGAAAAAAGAATATGTTCAAATATAAACTACACAGAAGCATTGTATGAAACTTCTTTCTGTTCTGTGCATTCAACTAACAGAGTTGAACCTTACTTTTGATTGAGCCGTTCTGAAACACTCTTTCTGTAGAAACTGCAATTGGACATTCTGAGCGCTAAGAGGCCTATATTGGGAAAAAGAATGTCTACAAATAAAAACTACACAGAAGAATTGTGTGAAACTTCTTTCTGTTCTGTTTGTTCAACTAAAAGAGTTGAACCTTAGTTTTGATTGAGCCGTTCTGAAACACTCTTTCTGTAGAAAATGCAAGTGGAGATTCGGAGCGCTAAGAGGGTAATAGTGGAAAAAGGAATGTCTCCAAATATAAACTACACAGAATCATTCTGTGAAACTTCTTTCTGATCTGAGCATTCAGCTAACAGAGTTAAACCATACTTTTGATTGAGCAGTTTTGAAACACTCTGTCTGTAGAAAATGCAACTGGACATTCGTAGCGCTAAGTGGGTAATAGTGGAAAAAAAATATGTTCAAATATAAACTACACAGAAGCATTGTATGAAACTTCTTTCTGTTCTGTGCATTCAACTAACAGAGTTGAACCTTACATTTGATTGAGCCTTTCTGAAACACTCTTTCTGTAGAAACTGCAATTGGACATTCTGAGCGCTAAGAGGCCTATATTGGGAAAAATAATATCTTCAAATAAAAACTACACAGAAGCATTGTGTGAAACTTATTTCTGATATGTTCATTAAGCTAACAGAGTTAAACCATACTTTTGATTGCGCAGTTCTGAACACTCTTTCTGTAGAAAATACAAGTGGACATTCGGAGCGCTAAGAGGGTAATAGTGGAAAAAGGAATATATTCAAATATAAACTACACAGTAGCATTCTGTGAAAATTCTTTCTGTTCTGTGCATTCAACTAACAGAGTTGAACCTTACTTTTGATTGAGCCGTTCTGAAACACTCTTTCTGTAGAAACTGCAATTGGACATGCTAAGCGCTAAGAGGCCTACATTGGGAAAAAGTATATCTTCAAATAAAAACTACACAGATGCATTCTGTGAAACTTATTTCTGATCTGTAAATTCAGTTAACAGAGATAAAACATATTTTTGATTGAGCAGTTATGAAACACTCTTTTTGTAGAAAATGCAAGTGGACATTCTGAGCGCTAAGAGGGTAATAGTGGAAAAAGGAATGTCTTCAAATATAAACTACACAGAATCATTCGGTGAAACTTCTTTCTGATCTGTGCATTCAGCTAACAGAGTTAAACCATACTTTTGATTGAGCAGATCTGAACACTCTTTCTGTAGAAAATGCAACTGGACATTTGGAGCGCTAAGAGCGTAGTAGTGGAAAAAGGAATATATTCAAATATAAACTACACAGAAGCATTCTGTGAAACTTCTTTCGGATCTGAGCATTCAGCTAACAGAGTTAAATCATACTTTTGATTGAGCAGTTTTGAAACACTCTGTCTGTAGAAAATGCAACTGGACATTCGTAGCGCTAAGTGGGTAATAGTGGAAAAAAGAATATGTTCAAATATAAACTACACAGAAGCATTGTATGAAACTTCTTTCTGTTCTGTGCATTCAACTAACAGAGTTGAACCTTACTTTTGATTGAGCCGTTATGAAACACTCTTTCTGTAGAAACTGCAATTGGACATTCTGAGCGCTAAGAGGCCTATATTGGGAAAAAGAATGTCTACAAATAAAAACTACACAGAAGAATTGTGTGAAACTTCTTTCTGTTCTGTTTGATCAACTAAAAGAGTTGAACCTTAGTTTTGATTGAGCCGTTCTGAAACACTCTTTCTGTAGAAAATGCAAGTGGAGATTCGGAGCGCTAAGAGGGTAATAGTGGAAAAAGGAATGTCTCCAAATATAAACTACACAGAATCATTCTGTGAAACTTCTTTCTGATCTGAGCATTCAGCTAACAGAGTTAAACCATACTTTTGATTGAGCAGTTTTGAAACACTCTGTCTGTAGAAAATGCAACTGGACATTCGTAGCGCTAAGTGGGTAATAGTGGAAAAAAAATATGTTCAAATATAAACTACACAGAAGCATTGTATGAAACTTCTTTCTGTTCTGTGCATTCAACTAACAGAGTTGAACCTTACATTTGATTGAGCCTTTCTGAAACACTCTTTCTGTAGAAACTGCAATTGGACATTCTGAGCGCTAAGAGGCCTATATTGGGAAAAATAATATCTTCAAATAAAAACTACACAGAAGCATTGTGTGAAACTTATTTCTGATATGTTCATTAAGCTAACAGAGTTAAACCATACTTTTGATTGCGCAGTTCTGAACACTCTTTCTGTAGAAAATACAAGTGGACATTCGGAGCGCTAAGAGGGTAATAGTGGAAAAAGGAATATATTCAAATATAAACTACACAGTAGCATTCTGTGAAAATTCTTTCTGTTCTGTGCATTCAACTAACAGAGTTGAACCTTACTTTTGATTGAGCCGTTCTGAAACACTCTTTCTGTAGAAACTGCAATTGGACATGCTAAGCGCTAAGAGGCCTACATTGGGAAAAAGTATATCTTCAAATAAAAACTACACAGATGCATTCTGTGAAACTTATTTCTGATCTGTAAATTCAGTTAACAGAGATAAAACATATTTTTGATTGAGCAGTTATGAAACACTCTTTTTGTAGAAAATGCAAGTGGACATTCGGAGCGCTAAGAGGGTAATAGTGGAAAAAGGAATGTCTTCAAATATAAACTACACAGAATCATTCGGTGAAACTTCTTTCTGATCTGTGCATTCAGCTAACAGAGTTAAACCATACTTTTGATTGAGCAGATCTGAACACTCTTTCTGTAGAAAATGCAACTGGACATTTGGAGCGCTAAGAGCGTAGTAGTGGAAAAAGGAATATATTCAAATATAAACTACACAGAAGCATTCTGTGAAACTTCTTTCGGATCTGAGCATTCAGCTAACAGAGTTAAACCATACTTTTGATTGAGCAGTTTTGAAACACTCTCTCAGTAGAAAATGCAACTGGACATTCGTAGCGCTAAGTGGGTAATAGTGGAAAAATAATATGTTCAAATATAAACTACACAGAAGCATTGTATGAAACTTCTTTCTGTTCTGTGCATTCAACTAACAGAGTTGAACCTTACTTTTGATTGAGCCGTTCTGAAACACTCTTTCTGTAGAAACTGCAATTGGACATTCTGAGCGCTAAGAGGCCTATATTGGGAAAAAGTATGTCTACAAATAAAAACTACACAGAAGAATTGTGTGAAACTTCTTTCTGTTCTGTTTGTTCAACTAAAAGAGTTGAACCTTAGTTTTGATTGAGCCGTTCTGAAACACTCTTTCTGTAGAAAATGCAAGTGGAGATTCGGAGCGCTAAGAGGGTAATAGTGGAAAAAGGAATGTCTCCAAATATAAACTACACAGAATCATTCTGTGAAACTTCTTTCTGATCTGTGCATTCAGCTAACAGAGTTAAAACATACTTTTGATTGAGCAGATCTGAACACTCTTTCTGTAGAAAATGCAACTGGACATTTGGAGCGCTAAGAGAGTAGTAGTGGAAAAAGGAATATATTAAAATATAAACTACACAGAAGCATTCTGTGAAACTTCTTTCTGATCTGAGCATTCAGCTAACAGAGTTAAACCATACTTTTGATTGAGCAGATTTGAAACACTCTGTCTGTAGAAAATGCAACTGGACATTCGTAGCGCTAAGTGGGTAATAGTGGAAAAAAAAATATGTTCAAATATAAACTACACAGAAGCATTGTATGAAACTTCTTTCTGTTCTGTGCATTCAACTAACAGAGTTGAACCTTACTTTTGATTGAGCCTTTCTGAAACACTCTTTCTGTAGAAACTGCAATTGGACATTCTGAGCGCTAAGAGGCCTATATTGGGAAAAATAATATATTCAAATAAAAACTACACAGAAGCATTGTGTGAAACTTATTTCTGATATGTTCATTAAGCTAACAGAGTTAAAAAATACTTTTGATTGCGCAGTTCTGAACACTCTTTCTGTAGAAAATGCAAGTGGACATTCGGAGCGCTAAGAGGGTAATAGTGGAAAAAGGAATATATTCAAATATAAACTACACAGTAGCATTCTGTGAAAATTCTTTCTCTTCTGTGCATTCAACTAACAGAGTTGAACCTTACTTTTGATTGAGCCGTTCTGAAACACTCTTTCTGTAGAAACTGCAATTGGATATGCTAAGCGCTAAGAGGCCTACATTGGGAAAAAGAATATCTTCAAATAAAAACTACACAGATGCATTCTGTGAAACTTATTTCTGATCTGTAAATTCAGTTAACAGAGATAAAACATATTTTTGATTGAGCAGTTATGAAACACTCTTTTTGTAGAAAATGCAAGTGGAGATTCGGAGCGCTAAGAGGGTAATAGTGGAAAAAGGAATGTCTTCAAATATAAACTACACAGAATCATTCGGTGAAACTTCTTTCTGATCTGTGCATTCAGCTAACAGAGTTAAACCATACTTCTGATTGAGCAGATCTGAACACTCTTTCTGTAGAAAATGCAACTGGACATTTGGAGCGCTAAGAGAATAGTAGTGGAAAAAGGAATATATTCAAATATAAACTACACAGAAGCATGCTGTGAAACTTCTTTCTGATCTGAGCATTCAGCTAACAGAGTTAAACCATACTTTTGATTGAGCAGTTTTGAAACACTCTGTCTGTAGAAAATGCAACTGGACATTCGTAGCGCTAAGTGGGTAATAGTGGAAAAAAGAATATGTTCAAATATAAACTACACAGAAGCATTGTATGAAACTTCTTTCTGTTCTGTGCATTCAACTAACAGAGTTGAACCTTACTTTTGATTGAGCCTTTCTGAAACACTCTTTCTGTAGAATCTGCAATTGGACATTCTGAGCGCTAAGAGGACTATATTGGGAAAAAAAATATCTTCAAATAAAAACTACACAGAAGCATTGTGTGAAACTTATTTCTGATATGTTCATTAAGCTAACAGAGTTAAACCATACTTTTGATTGCGCAGTTCTGAACACTCTTTCTTTAGAAAATGCAAGTGGACATTCGGAGCGCTAAGAGGGTAATAGTGGAAAAAGGAATATATTCAAATATAAACTACACAGTAGCATTCTGTGAAAATTCTTTCTGTTCTGTGCATTCAACTAACAGAGTTGAACCTTACTTTTGATTGAGCCGTTCTGAAACACTCTTTCGGTAGAAACTGCAATTGGACATGATAAGCGCTAAGAGGCCTACATTGGGAAAAAGAATATCTTCAAATAATAACTACACAGATGCATTCTGTGAAACTTATTTCTGATCTGTAAATTCAGTTAACAGAGATAAAACATATTTTTGATTGAGCAGTTATGAAACACTCTTTTTGTAGAAAATGCAAGTGGAGATTCGGAGCGCTAAGAGGGTAATAGTGGAAAAAGGAATGTCTTCAAATATAAACTACACAGAATCATTCGGTGAAACTTCTTTCTGATCTGTGCATTCAGCTAACAGAGTTAAACCATACTTTTGATTGAGCAGATCTGAACACTCTTTCTGTAGAAAATGCAACTGGACATTTGGAGCGCTAAGAGCGTAGTAGTGGAAAAAGGAATATATTCAAATATAAACTACACAGAAGCATTCTGTTAAACTTCTTTGTGATCTGAGCATTCAGCTAACAGAGTTAAACCATACTTTTGATTGAGCAGTTTTGAAACACTCTGTCTGTAGAAAATGCAACTGGACATTCGTAGCGCTAAGTGGGTAATAGTGGAAAAAATAATATGTTCAAATATAAACTACACAGAAGCATTGTATGAAACTTCTTTCTCTTCTGTGCATTCAACTAACGGAGTTGAACCTTACTTTGATTGAGCCTTTCTGAAACACTCTTTCTGTAGAAACTGCAATTGGACATTCTGAGCGCTAAGAGGCCTATATTGGGAAAAATAATATCTTCAAATAAAAACTACACAGAAGCATTGTGTGAAACTTATTTCTGATATGTTCATTAAGCTAACAGAGTTAAACCATACTTTTGATTGCGCAGTTCTGAACACTCTTTCTGTAGAAAATGCAAGTGGACATTCGGAGCGCTAAGAGGGTAATAGTGGAAAAAGGAATATATTCAAATATAAACTACACAGTAGCATTCTGTGAAAATTCTTTCTGTTCTGTGCATTCAACTAACAGAGTTGAACCTTACTTTTGATTGAGCCGTTCTGAAACACTCTTTCTGTAGAAACTGCAATTGGACATGCTAAGCGCTAAGAGGCCTACATTGGGAAAAATAATATCTTCAAATAAAAACTACACAGATGCATTCTGTGAAACTAATTTCTGATCTGTAAATTCAGTTAACAGAGATAAAACATATTTTTGATTGAGCAGTTATGAAACACTCTTTTTGTAGAAAATGCAAGTGGAGATTCGGAGCGCTAAGAGGGTAATAGTGGAAAAAGGAATGTCTTCAAATATAAACTACACAGAATCATTCGGTGAAACTTCTTTCTGATCTGTGCATTCAGCTAACAGAGTTAAACCATACTTCTGATTGAGCAGATCTGAACACTCTTTCTGTAGAAAATGCAACTGGACATTTGGAGCGCTAAGAGAGTAGTAGTGGAAAAAGGAATATATTCAAATATAAACTACACAGAAGCATTCTGTGAAACTTCTTTCTGATCTGAGCATTCAGCTAACAGAGTTAAACCATACTTTTGATTGAGCAGTTTTGAAACACTCTTTCTGTAGAAAATGCAACTGGACATTCGTAGCGCTAAGTGGGTAATAGTGGAAAAAAGAATATGTTCAAATATAAACTACACAGAAGCATTGTATGAAACTTCTTTCTGTTCTGTGCATTCAACTAAGAGAGTTGAACCTTACTTTTGATTGAGCCTTTCTGAAACACTCTTTCTGTAGAAACTGCAATTGGACATTCTGAGCTCTAAGAGGCGTATATTGGGAAAAATAATATCTTCAAATAAAAACTACACAGAAGCATTGTGTGAAACTTATTTCTGATATGTTCATTAAGCTAACAGAGTTAAACCATACTTTTGATTGCGCAGTTCTGAACACTCTTTCTGTAGAAAATGCAAGTGGACATTCGGAGCGCTAAGAGGGTAATAGTGGAAAAAGATATATATTCAAATATAAACTACACAGTAGCATTCTGTGAAAATTCTTTCTGTTCTGTGCATTCAACTAACAGAGTTGAACCTTTCTTTTGATTGAGCCGTTCTGAAACACTCTTTCTGTAGAAACTGCAATTGGACATGCTAAGCGCTAAGAGGCCTACATTGGGAAACAGAATATCTTCAAATAAAAACTACACAGATGCATTCTGTGAAACTTATTTCTGATCTGTAAATTCAGTTAACAGAGATAAAACATACTTTTGATTGAGCAGTTATGAAACACTCTTTTTGTAGAAAATGCAAGTGGAGATTCGGAGCGCTAAGAGGGTAATAGTGGAAAAAGGAATGTCTTCAAATATAAACTACACAGAATCATTCGGTGAAACTTCTTTCTGATCTGTGCATTCAGCTAACAGAGTTAAACCATACTTTTGATTGAGCAGATCTGAACACTCTTTCTTTAGAAAATGCAACTGGACATTTGGAGCGCTAAGAGCGTAGTAGTGGAAAAAGGAATATATTCAAATATAAACTACACAGAAGCATTCTGTGAAACTTCTTTCTGATCTGAGCATTCAGCTAACAGAGTTAAACCATACTTTTGACTGAGCAGTTTTGAAACACTCTGTCTGTAGAAAATGCAACTGGACATTCGTAGCGCTAAGTGGGTAATAGTGGAAAAAAGAATATGTTCAAATATAAACTACACAGAAGCATTATATGAAATTTCTTTCTGTTCTGTGCATTCAACTAACAGAGTTGAACCTTACTTTTGATTGAGCCGTTCTGAAACACTCTTTCTGTAGAAACTGCAATTGGACATTCTGAGCGCTAAGAGGCCTATATTGGGAAAAAGAATGTCTACAAATAAAAACTACACAGAAGAATTGTGTGAAACTTCTTTCTGTTCTGTTTGTTCAACTAAAAGAGTTGAACCTTAGTTTTGATTGAGCCGTTCTGAAACACTCTTTCTGTAGAAAATGCAAGTGGAGATTCGGAGCGCTAAGAGGGTAATAGTGGAAAAAGGAATGTCTCCAAATATAAACTACACAGAATCATTCTGTGAAATTTCTTTCTGATCTGTGCATTCAGCTAACAGAGTTAAACCATACTTTTGATTGAGCAGATCTGAACACTCTTTCTGTAGAAAATGCAACTGGACATTTGGAGCGCTAAGAGAGTAGTAGTGGAAAAAGGAATATATTCAAATATAAACTACACAGAAGCATTCTGTGAAACTTCTTTCTGATCTGAGCATTCAGCTAACAGAGTTAAACCATACTTTTGATTGAGCAGTTTTGAAACACTCTGTCTGTAGAAAATGCAACTGGACATTCGTAGCGCTAAGTGGGTAATAGTGGAAAAAAGAATATGTTCAAATATAAACTACACAGAAGCATTGTATGAAACTTCTTTCTGTTCTGTGCATTCAATTAACAGAGTTGAACCTTACTTTTGATTGAGCCTTTCTGAAACACTCTTTCTGTAGAAACTGCAATTGGTCATTCTGAGCGCTAAGAGGCCTATATTGGGAAAAATAATATCTTCAAATAAAAACTACACAGAAGCATTGTGTGAAACTTATTTCTGATATGTTCATTAAGCTAACACAGTTAAACCATACTTTTGATTGCGCAGTTCTGAACACTCTTTCTGTAGAAAATGCAAGTGGACATTCCGAGCGCTAAGAGGGTAATAGTGGAAAAAGGAATATATTCAAATATAAACTACACAGTAGCATTCTCTGAAAATTCTTTCTGTTCTGTGCATTCAACTAACAGAGTTGAACCTTACTTTTGATTGAGCCGTTCTGAAACACTCTTTCTGTAGAAACTGCAATTGGACATGCTAAGCGCTAAGAGGCCTACATTGGGAAAAAGAATATCTTCAAATAAAAACTACACAGATGCATTCTGTGAAACATATTTCTGATCTGTAAATTCAGTTAACAGAGATAAAACATATTTTTGATTGAGCAGTTATGAAACACTCTTTTTGTAGAAAATGCAAGTGGAGATTCGGAGCGCTAAGAGGGTAATAGTGGAAAAAGGAATGTCTTCAAATATAAACTACACAGAATCATTCGGTGAAACTTCTTTCTGATCTGTGCATTCAGCTAACAGAGTTAAACCATACTTCTGATTGAGCAGATCTGAACACTCTTTCTGTAGAAAATGCAACTGGACATTTGGAGCGCTAAGAGAGTAGTAGTGGAAAAAGGAATATATTCAAATATAAACTACACAGAAGCATTCTGTGAAACTTCTTTCTGATCTGAGCATTCAGCTAACAGAGTTAAACCATACTTTTGATTGAGCAGTTTTGAAACACTCTTTCTGTAGAAAATGCAACTGGACATTCGTAGCGCTAAGTGGGTAATAGTGGAAAAAAGAATATGTTCAAATATAAACTACACAGAAGCATTGTATGAAACTTCTTTCTGTTCTGTGCATTCAACTAACAGAGTTGAACCTTACTTTTGATTGAGCCTTTCTGAAACACTCTTTCTGTAGAAACTGCAATTGGACATTCTGAGCTCTAAGAGGCCTATATTGGGAAAAATAATATCTTCAAATAAAAACTACACAGAAGCATTGTGTGAAACTTATTTCTGATATGTTCATTAAGCTAACAGAGTTAAACCATACTTTTGATTGCGCAGTTCTGAACACTCTTTCTGTAGAAAATGCAGGTGGACATTCGGAGCGCTAAGAGGGTAATAGTGGAAAAAGGAATATATTCAAATATAAACTACACAGTAGCATTCTGTGAAAATTCTTTCTGTTCTGTGCATTCAAATAACAGAGTTGAACCTTACTTTTGATTGAGCCGTTCTGAAACACTCTTTCTGTAGAAACTGCAATTGGACATGCTAAGCGCTAAGAGGCCTACATTGGGAAAAAGAATATCTTCAAATAAAAACTACACAGATGCATTCTGTGAAACTTATTTCTGATTTGTAAATTCAGTTAACAGAGATAAAACATATTTTTGATTGAGCAGTTATGAAACACTCTTTTTGTAGAAAATGCAAGTGGAGATTCGGAGCGCTAAGAGTGTAATAGTGGAAAAAGGAATGTCTTCAAATATAAACTACACAGAATCATTCGGTGAAACTTCTTTCTGATCTGTGCATTCAGCTAACAGAGTTAAACCATACTTTTGATTGAGCAGATCTGAACACTCTTTCTTTAGAAAATGCAACTGGACATTTGGAGCGCTAAGAGCGTAGTAGTGGAAAAAGGAATATATTCAAATATAAACTACACAGAAGCATTCTGTGAAACTTCTTTCTGATCTGAGCATTCAGCTAACAGAGTTAAACCATACTTTTGATTGAGCAGTTTTGAAACACTCTGTCTGTAGAAAATGCAACTGGACATTCGTAGCGCTAAGTGGGTAATAGTGGAAAAAAGAATATGTTCAAATATAAACTACACAGAAGCATTATATGAAATTTCTTTCTGTTCTGTGCATTCAACTAACAGAGTTGAACCTTACTTTTGATTGAGCCGTTCTGAAACACTCTTTCTGTAGAAACTGCAATTGGACATTCTGAGCGCTAAGAGGCCTATATTGGGAAAAAGAATGTCTACAAATAAAAACTACACAGAAGAATTGTGTGAAACTTCTTTCTGTTCTGTTTGTTCAACTAAAAGAGTTGAACCTTAGTTTTGATTGAGCCGTTCTGAAACACTCTTTCTGTAGAAAATGCAAGTGGAGATTCGCAGCGCTAAGAGGGTAATAGTGGAAAAAGGAATGTCTCCAAATATAAACTACACAGAATCATTCTGTGAAACATCTTTCTGATCTGTGCATTCAGCTAACAGAGTTAAACCATACTTTTGATTGAGCAGATCTGAACACTCTTTCTGTAGAAAATGCAACTGGACATTTGGAGCGCTAAGAGATTAGTAGTGGAAAAAGGAATATATTCAAATATAAACTACACAGAAGCATTCTGTGAAACTTCTTTCTGATCTGAGCATTCAGCTAACAGAGTTAAACCATACTTTTGATTGAGCAGTTTTGAAACACTCTTTCTGTAGAAAATGCAACTGGACATTCGTAGCGCTAAGTGGGTAATAGTGGAAAAAAGAATATGTTCAAATATAAACTACACAGAAGCATTGTATGAAACTTCTTTCTGTTCTGTGCATTCAACTAACAGAGTTGAACCTTACTTTTGATTGAGCCTTTCTGAAACACTCTTTCTGTAGAAACTGCAATTGGACATTCTGAGCTCTAAGAGGCCTATATTGGGAAAAATAATATCTTCAAATAAAAACTACACAGAAGCATTGTGTGAAACTTATTTCTGATATGTTCATTAAGCTAACAGAGTTAAACCATACTTTTGATTGCGCAGTTCTGAACACTCTTTCTGTAGAAAATGCAAGTGGACATTCGGAGCGCTAAGAGGGTAATAGTGGAAAAAGGAATATATTCAAATATAAACTACACAGTAGCATTCTGTGAAAATTCTTTCTGTTCTGTGCATTCAAATAACAGAGTTGAACCTTACTTTTGATTGAGCCGTTCTGAAACACTCTTTCTGTAGAAACTGCAATTGGACATGCTAAGCGCTAAGAGGCCTACATTGGGAAAAAGAATATATTCAAATAAAAACTACACAGATGCATTCTGTGAAACTTATTTCTGATCTGTAAATTCAGTTAACAGAGATAAAACATATTTTTGATTGAGCAGTTATGAAAAACTCTTTTTCTAGAAAATGCAAGTGGAGATTCGGAGCGCTAAGAGGGTAATAGTGGAAAAAGGAATGTCTTCAAATATAAACTACACAGAATCATTCGGTGAAACTTCTTTCTGATCTGTGCATTCAGCTAACAGAGTTAAACCATACTTTTGATTGAGCAGATCTGAACACTCTTTCTTTAGAAAATGCAACTGGACATTTGGAGCGCTAAGAGCGTAGTAGTGGAAAAAGGAATATATTCAAATATAAACTACACAGAAGTATTCTGTGAAACTTCTTTCTGATCTGAGCATTCAGCTAACAGAGTTAAACCATACTTTTGATTGAGCAGTTTTGAAACACTCTGTCTGTAGAAAATGCAACTGGACATTCGTAGCGCTAAGTGGGTAATAGTGGAAAAAAGAATATGTTCAAATATAAACTACACAGAAGCATTATATGAAATTTCTTTCTGTTCTGTGCATTCAACTAACAGAGTTGAACCTTACTTTTGATTGAGCCGTTCTGAAACACTCTTTCTGTAGAAACTGCAATTGGACATTCTGAGCGCTAAGAGGCCTATATTGGGAAAAAGAATGTCTACAAATAAAAACTACACAGAAGAATTGTGTGAAACTTCTTTCTGTTCTGTTTGTTCAACTAAAAGAGTTGAACCTTAGTTTTGATTGAGCCGTTCTGAAACACTCTTTCTGTAGAAAATGCAAGTGGAGATTCGCAGCGCTAAGAGGGTAATAGTGGAAAAAGGAATGTCTCCAAATATAAACTACACAGAATCATTCTGTGAAACTTCTTTCTGATCTGTGAATTCAGCTAACAGAGTTAAACCATACTTTTGATTGAGCAGATCTGAACACTCTTTCTGTAGAAAATGCAACTGGACATTTGGAGCGCTAAGAGAGTAGTAGTGGAAAAAGGAATATATTCAAATATAAACTACACAGAAGCATTCTGTGAAACTTCTTTCTGATCTGAGCATTCAGCTAACAGAGTTAAACCATACTTTTGATTGAGCAGTTTTGAAACACTCTGTCTGTAGAAAATGCAACTGGACATTCGTAGCGCTAAGTGGGTAATAGTGGAAAAAAGAATATGTTCAAATATAAACTACACAGAAGCATTGTATGAAACTTCTTTCTGTTCTGTGCATTCAATTAACAGAGTTGAACCTTACTTTTGATTGAGCCTTTCTGAAACACTCTTTCTGTAGAAACTGCAATTGGTCATTCTGAGCGCTAAGAGGCCTATATTGGGAAAAATAATATCTTCAAATAAAAACTACACAGAAGCATTGTGTGAAACTTATTTCTGATATGTTCATTAAGCTAACAGAGTTAAACCATACTTTTGATTGCGCAGTTCTGAACACTCTTTCTGTAGAAAATGCAAGTGTACATTCCGAGCGCTAAGAGGGTAATAGTGGAAAAAGGAATATATTCAAATATAAACTACACAGTAGCATTCTGTGAAAATTCTTTCTGTTCTGTGCATTCAACTAACAGAGTTGAACCTTACTTTTGATTGAGCCGTTCTGAAACACTCTTTCTGTAGAAACTGCAATTGGACATGCTAAGCGCTAAGAGGCCTACATTGGGAAAAAGAATATCTTCAAATAAAAACTACACAGATGCATTCTGTGAAACTTATTTCTGATCTGTAAATTCAGTTAACAGAGATAAAACATATTTTTGATTGAGCAGTTATGAAACACTCTTTTTGTAGAAAATGCAAGTGGAGATTCGGAGCGCTAAGAGGGTAATAGTTGAAAAAGGAATGTCTTCAAATATAAACTACACAGAATCATTCGGTGAAACTTCTTTCTGATCTGTGCATTCAGCTAACAGAGTTAAACCATACTTTTGATTGAGCAGATCTGAACACTCTTTCTGTGAAAATGCAACTGGACATTTGGAGCGCTAAGAGCGTAGTAGTGGAAAAAGGAATATATTCAAATATAAACTACACTGAAGCATTCTGTGAAACTTCTTTCTGATCTGAGCATTCAGCTAACAGAGTTAAACCATACTTTTGATTGAGCAGTTTTGAAACACTCTGTCTGTAGAAAATGCAACTGGACATTCGTAGCGCTAAGTGGGTAATAGTGGAAAAAAGAATATGTTCAAATATAAACTACACAGAAGCATTGTATGAAACTTCTTTCTGTTCTGTGCATTCAACTAACAGAGTTGAACCTTACTTTTGATTGAGCCGTTCTGAAACACTCTTTCTGTAGAAACTGCAATTGGACATTCTGAGCTCTAAGAGGCCTATATTGGGAAAAAGAATGTCTACAAATAAAAACTACACAGAAGAATTGTGTGAAACTTCTTTCTGTTCTGTTTGTTCAGCTAAAAGAGTTGAACCTTAGTTTTGATTGAGCCGTTCTGAAACACTCTTTCTGTAGAAAATGCAAGTGAAGATTTGGAGCGCTAAGAGGGTAATAGTGGAAAAAGGAATGTCTCCAAATATAAACTACACAGAATCATTCTGTGAAACTTCTTTCTGATCTGTGCATTCAGCTAACAGAGTTAAAACATACTTTTGATTGAGCAGATCTGAACACTCTTTCTGTAGAAAATGCAACTGGACATTTGGAGCGCTAAGAGAGTAGTAGTGGAAAAAGGAATATATTCAAATATAAACTACACAGAAGCATTCTGTGAAACTTCTTTCTGATCTGAGCATTCAGCTAACAGAGTTAAACCATACTTTTGATTGAGCAGTTTTGAAAAACTCTGTCTGTAGAAAATGCAACTGGACATTCGTAGCGCTAAGTGGGTAATAGTGGAAAAAAGAATATGTTCAAATATAAACTACACAAAAGCATTGTATGAAACTTCTTTCTGTTCTGTGCATTCAACTAAGAGAGTTGAACCTTACTTTTGGTTGAGCCTTTATGAAACACTCTTTCTGTAGGAACTGCAATTGGACATTCTGAGCGCTAAGAGGCCTATATTGGGAAAAACAATATCTTCAAATAAAAACTACACAGAAGCATTGTGTGAAACTTATTTCTGATATGTTCATTAAGCTAACAGAGTTAAACCATACTTTTGATTGCACAGTTCTGAACACTCTTTCTGCAGAAAATGCAAGTGGACATTCGGAATGCTAAGATGGTAATAGTGGAAAAAGGAATATATTCAAATATAAACTACACAGTAGCATTCTGTGAAAATTCTTTCTGTTCTGTGCATTCAACTAACAGATTTGAACCTTAATTTTGATTGAGCCGTTCTGAAACACTCTTTCTGTAGAAACTGCAATTGGACATGCTAAGCGCTAAGAGGCCTACATTGGGAAAAAGAATATCTTCAAATAAAAACTACACAGATGCATTCTGTGAAACTTATTTCTGATGTGTAAATTCAGTTAACAGAGATAAAACATATTTTTGATTGAGCAGTTATGAAACACTCTTTTTGTAGACAATGCAAGTGGAGATGCGGAGCGCTAGAGGGTAATAGTGGAAAAAGGAATGTCTTCAAATATAAACTACACAGAATCATTCGGTGAAACTTCTTTCTGATCTGTGCATTCAGCTAACAGAGTTAAACCATACTTTTGATTGAGCAGATCTGAACACTCTTTCTGTAGAAAATGCAACTGGACATTTGGAGCGCTAAGAGCGTAGTAGTGGAAAAAGTAATATATTCTAATATAAACTACACAGAAGCATTCTGTGAAACTTCTTTCTGATCTGAGCATTCAGCTAACAGAGTTAAACCATACTTTTGATTGAGCAGTTTTGAAACACTCTGTCTGTAGAAAATGCAACAGGACATTCGTAGCGCTAAGTGGGTAATAGTGGAAAAAAGAATATGTTCAAATATAAACTACACAGAAGCATTGTATGAAACTTCTTTCTGTTCTGTGCATTCAACTAACAGAGTTGAACCTTACTTTTGATTGAGCCGTTCTGAAACACTCTTTCTGTAGAAACTGCAATTGGACATTCTGAGCTCTAAGAGGCCTGTATTGGGAAAAAGAATGTCTACAAATAAAAACTACACAGAAGAATTGTGTGAAAATCCTTTCTGTTCTGTTTGTTCAACTAAAAGAGTTGAACCTTAGTTTTGATTGAGCCGTTCTGAAACACTCTTTCTGTAGAAAATGCAAGTGGAGATTCGGAGCTCTAAGAGGGTAATAGTGGAGAAAGGAATGTCTCCAAATATAAACTACACAGAATCATTTTGTGAAACTTATTTCTGATCTGTGCATTCAGCTAACAGAGTTAAACCATACTTTTGATTGAGCAGATCTGAACACTCTTTCTGTAGAAAATGCAACTGGACTTTTGGAGCGCTAAGAGAGTAGTAGTGGAAAAAGGAATATATTCAAATATAAACTACACAGAAGCATTCTGTGAAACTTCTTTCTGATCTGAGCATTCAGCTAACAGAGTTAAACCATACTTTTGATTGAGCAGTTTTGAAACACTCTGTCTGTAGAAAATGCAACTGGACATTCGTAGCGCTAAGTGGGTAATAGTGGAAAAAAGAATATGTTCAAATATAAACTACACAAAAGCATTGTATGAAACTTCTTTCTGTTCTGTGCATTCAACTAACAGAGTTGAACCTTACTTTTGATTGAGCCTTTCTGAAACACTCTTTCTGTAGAAACTGCAATTGGACATTCTCAGCGCTAAGAGGCCTATATTGGGAAAAACAAGATCTTCAAATAAAAACTACACAGAAGCATTGTGTGAAACTTATTTCTGATATGTTCATTAAGCTAACAGAGTTAAACCATACTTTTGATTGCGCAGTTCTGAACACTCTTTCTGCAGAAAATGCAAGTGGACATTCGGAGCGCTAAGATGGTAATAGTGGAAAAAGGAATATATTCAAATATAAACTACACAGTAGCATTCTGTGAAAATTCTTTCTGTTCTGTGCATTCAACTAACAGATTTGAACCTTACTTTTGATTGAGCCGTTCTGAAACACTCTTTCTGTAGAAACTGCAATTGGACATGCTAAGCGCTAAGAGGCCTACATTGGGAAAAAGAATATCTTCAAATAAAAACTACACAGATGCATTCTGTGAAACTTATTTCTGATCTGTAAATTCAGTTAACAGAGATAAAACATATTTTTGATTGAGCAGTTATGAAACACTCTTTTTGTAGAAAATGCAAGTGGAGATTCGGAACGCTAGAGGGTAATAGTGGAAAAAGGAATGTCTTCAAATATAAACTACACAGAATCATTCGGTGAAACTTCTTTCTGATCTGTGCATTCAGCTAACAGAGTTAAACCATACTTTTGATTGAGCAGATCTGAACACTCTTTCTGTAGAAAATGCAACTGGACATTTGGAGCGCTAAGAGAGTAGTAGTGGAAAAAGGAATATATTTAAATATAAACTACACAGAAGCATTCTGTGAAACTTCTTTCTGATCTGAGCATTCAGCTAACAGAGTTAAACCATACTTTTGATTGAGCAGTTTTTAAACACTCTGTCTGTAGAAAATGCAACTGGACATTCGTAGCGCTAAGTGTGTAATAGTGGAAAAAAGAATATGCTCAAATATAAACTACACAGAAGCATTGTATGAAACTTCTTTCTGTTCTGTGCATTCAACTAACAGAGTTGAACCTTACTTTTGATTGAGCCTTTCTGAAACACTCTTTCTGTAGAAACTGCAATTGGACATTCTTAGCGCTAAGAGGCCTACATTGGGAAAAAGAATATCTTCAAATAAAAACTACACAGATGCATTCTGTGAAACTTATTTCTGATCTGTAAATTCAGTTAACAGAGATAAAACATATTTTTGATTGAACAGTTATGAAACACTCTTTTTGTAGAAAATGCAAGTGGAGATTTGGAGCGCTAAGAGGGTAATAGTGGAAAAAGGAATGTCTTCAAATATAAACTACACAGAATCATTCGGTGAAACTTCTTTCTGATCTGTGCATTCAGCTAACAGAGTTAAACCATACTTTTGATTGAGCTGATCTGAAAACTCTTTCTGTAGAAAATGCAACTGGACATTTGGAGCGCTAAGAGCGTAGTAGTGGAAAAAGGAATATATTCAAATATGAACTACACAGAAGCATTCTGTGAAACTTCTTTCTGATCTGAGCATTCAGCTAACAGAGTTAAACCATACTTTTGATTGAGCAGTTTTGAAACACTCTGTCTGTAGAAAATGCAACTGGACATTCGTAGCGCTAAGTGGGTAATAGTGGAAAAAAGAATATGTTCAAATATAAACTACACAGAAGCATTGTATGAAACTTCTTTCTGTTCTGTGCATTCAACTAACAGAGTTTAACCTTACTTTTGATTGAGCCGTTCTGAAACACTCTTTCTGTAGAAACTGCAATTGGACATTCTGAGCGCTAAGAGGCCTATATTGGGAAAAAGAATGTCTACAAATAAAAACTACACAGAAGGATTGTGTGAAACTTCTTTCTGTTCTGTTTGTTCAACTAAAAGAGTTGAACCTTAGTTTTGATTGAGTCGTTCTGAAACACTCTTTCTGTAGAAAATGCAAGTGAAGATTCGGAGCGCTAAGAGGGTAATAGTGGAAAAAGGAATGTCTCCAAATATAAACTACACAGAATCATTCGGTGAAACTTCTTTCTGATCTGTGCATTCAGCTAACAGAGTTAAAACATACTTTTGATTGAGCAGATCTGAACACTCTTTCTGTAGAAAATGCAACTGGACATTTGGAGCGCTAAGAGAGTAGTAGTGGAAAAAGGAATATATTCAAATATAAACTACACAGAAGCATTCTGTGAAACTTCTTTCTGATCTGAGCATTGAGCTAACAGAGTTAAACCATACTTTTGATTGAGCAGTTTTGATACACTCTGTCTGTAGAAAATGCAACTGGACATTCGTAGGGCTACGTGGGTAATAGTTGAAAAAAGAATATATTCAAATATAAACTGCACAGAAGCATTGTATGAAACTACTTTCTGTTCTGTGCATTCAACTAACAGAGTTGAAACTTACTTTTGATTGAGCCTTTCTGAAACACTCTTTCTGTAGAAACTGCAATTGGACATTCTGACCGCTAAGAGGCCTCTATAGGGAAAAATAATATCTTCAAATAAAAACTACACAGAAGCATTGTGTGAAACTTATTACTGATATGTTCATTAAGCTAACAGAGTTAAACCATACTTTTGATTGCGCAGTGCAGAACCCTCTTTCTGTAGAAAATGCAAGTGGACATTCGGAGCGCTAAGAGGGTAATAGTGGAAAAAGGAATATATTCAAATATAAACTACACAGTAGCATTCTGTGAAAATTCTTTCTGTTCTGTGCATTCAACTAACAGAGTTGAACCTTACTTTTGATTGAGCCGTTCTGAAACACTCTTTCTGTAGAAACTGCAATTGGACATGCTAAGCGCTAAGAGGCCTACATTGGGAAAAAGAATCTCTTCAAATAAAAACTACACAGATGCATTCTGTGAAACTTATCTCTGATCTGTAAATTCAGTTAACAGAGATAAAACATATTTTTGATTGAGCAGTTATGAAACACTCTTTTTGTAGAAAGGCAAGTCGAGATTCCGCACGCTAAGAGGGTAATAGTGGAAAAAGGAATGTCTTCAAATATAAACTACACAGAATCATTCGGTGAAACTTCTTTCTGATCTGTGCATTCAGCTAACAGAGTTAAACCATACTTTGATTGAGCAGATCTGAACACTCTTTCTGTAGAAAATGCAACTGGACATTTGGAGCGCTAAGAGCGTAGTAGTGGAAAAAGGAATATATTCAAATATAAACTACACAGAAGCATTCTGTGAAACTTCTTCCTGATCTGAGCATTCAGCTAACAGAGTTAAACCATACTTTTGATTGAGCAGTTTTGAAACACTCTGTCTGTAGAAAATGCAACTGGACATTCGTAGCGCTAAGTGGGTAATAATGGAAAAAAGAATATGTTCAAATATAAACTACACAGAAGCATTGTATGAAACTTCTTTCTGTTCTGTGCATTCAACTAACAGAGTTGAACCTTACTTTTGATTGAGCCTTTCTGAAACACTCTTTCTGTAGAAACTGCAATTGGACATTCTGAGCGCTAAGAGGCCTCTATTGGGAAAAATAATATCTTCAAATAAAAACTACACAGAAGCATTGTGTGAAACTTATTTCTGATATGTTCATTAAGCTAACAGAGTTAAACCATACTTTTGATTGCGCAGTTCTGAACACTCTTTCTGTGGAAAATGCAAGTGGACATTCGGAGCGCTAAGAGGGTAATAGTGGAAAAAGGAATATATTCAAATATAAACTACACAGTAGCATTCTGTGAAAATACTTTCTGTTCTGTGAATTCAACTAACAGAGTTGAACCTTACTTTTGATTGAGCCGTTCTGAAACACTCTTTCTGTAGAAACTGCAATTGGACATGCTAAGCGCTAAGAGGCCTACATTGGGAAAAAGAATCTCTTCAAATAAAAACTACACAGATGCATTCTGTGAAACTTATCTCTGATCTGTAAATTCAGTTAACAGAGATAAAACATATTTTTGATTGAGCAGTTATGAAACACTCTTTTTGTAGAAAAGGCAAGTGGAGATTCCGAGCGCTAAGAGGATAATAGTGGAAAAAGGAATGTCTTCAAATATAAACTACACAGAATCATTCGGTGAAACTTCTTTCTGATCTGTGCATTCAGCTAACAGAGTTAAACCATACTTTTGATTGAGCAGATCTGAACACTCTTTCTGTAGAAAATGCAACTGGACATTTGGAGCGCCAAGAGCGTAGTAGTGGAAAAAGGAATATATTCAAATATAAACTACACAGAAGCATTCTGTGAAACTTCTTTCTGATCTGAGCATTGAGCTAACAGAGTTAAACCATACTTTTGATTGAGCAGTTTTGAAACACTCTGTCTGTAGAAAATGCAACTGGACATTCGTAGCGCTAAGTGGGTAATAGTGGAAAAAAGAATATGTTCAAATATAAACTACACAGAAGCATTGTATGAAACTTCTTTCTGTTCTGTGCATTCAACTAACAGAGTTGAACCTTACTTTTGATTGAGCCGTTCTGAAACACTCTTTCTGTAGAAACTGCAATTGGACATTCTGAGCGCTAAGAGGCCTATATTGGGAAAAAGAATGTCTACAAATAAAAACTACACAGAAGAATTGTGTGAAACTTCTTTCTGTTCTGTTTGTTCAACTAAAAGAGTTGAACCTTAGTTTTGATTGAGCCGTTCTGAAACACTCTTTCTGTAGAAAATGCAAGTGGAGATTCGGAGCGCTAAGAGGGTAATAGTGGAAAAAGGAATGTCTCCAAATATAAACTACACAGAATCATTCTGTGAAACTTCTTTCTGATCTGTGCATTCAGCTAACAGAGTTAAACCATACTTTTGATTGAGCAGATCTGAACACTCTTTCTGTAGAAAATGCAACTGTACATTTGGAGCGCTAAGAGAGTAGTAGTGGAAAAAGGAATATATTCAAATATAAACTACAAAGAAGCATTCTGTGAAACTTCTTTCTGATCTGAGCATTGAGCTAACAGAGTTAAACCATACTTTTGATTGAGCAGTTTTGAAACACTCTGTCTGTAGAAAATGCAACTGGACATTCGTAGGGCTAAGTGGGTAATAGTGGAAAAAAGAATATATTCAAATATAAACTGCACAGAAGCATTGTATGAAACTTCTTTCTGTTCTGTGCATTCAACTAACAGAGTTGAACCTTACTTTTGATTGAGCCTTTCTGAAACACTCTTTCTGTAGAAACTGCAATTGGACATTCTGACCGCTAAGAGGCCTCTATAGGGAAAAATAATATCTTCAAATAAAAACTACACAGAAGCATTGTGTGAAACTTATTTCTGATATGTTCATTAAGCTAACAGACTTAAACCATACTTTTGATTGCGCATTGCAGAACCCTCTTTCTGTAGAAAATGCAAGTGGACATTCGGAGCGCTAAGAGGGTAATAGTGGAAAAAGGAATATATTCAAATATAAACTACACAGTAGCATTCTGTGAAAATTCTTTCTGTTCTGTGCATTCAACTAACAGAGTTGAACCTTACTTTTGATTGAGCCGTTCTGAAACACTCTTTCTGTAGAAACTGCAATTGGACATGCTAAGCGCTAAGAGGCCTACATTGGGAAAAAGAAACTCTTCAAATAAAAACTACACAGATGCATTCTGTGAAACTTATCTCTGATCTGTAAATTCAGTTAACAGAGATAAAACATATTTTTGATTGAGCAGTTATGAAACACTCTTTTTGTAGAAAAGGCAAGTCGAGATTCCGCACGCTAAGAGGGTAATAGTGGAAAAAGGAATGTCTTCAAATATAAACTACACAGAATCATTCGGTGAAACTTCTTTCTGATCTGTGCATTCAGCTAACAGAGTTAAACCATACTTTTGATTGAGCAGATCTGAACACTCTTTCTGTAGAAAATGCAACTGGACATTTGGAGCGCTAAGAGCGTAGTAGTGGAAAAAGGAATATATTCAAATATAAACTACACAGAAGCATTCTGTGAAACTTCTTTCTGATCTGAGCATTCAGCTAACAGAGTTAAACCATACTTTTGATTGAGCAGTTTTGAAACACTCTGTCTGTAGAAAATGCAACTGGACATTCGTAGCGCTAAGTGGGTAATAGTGGAAAAAAGAATATGTTCAAATATAAACTACACAGAAGCATTGTATGAAACTTCTTTCTGTTCTGTGCATTCAACTAACAGAGTTGAACCTTACTTTTGATTGAGCCTTTCTGAAACACTCTTTCTGTAGAAACTGCAATTGGACATTCTGAGCGCTAAGAGGCCTCTATTGGGAAAAATAATATCTTCAAATAAAAACTACACAGAAGCATTGTGTGAAACTTATTTCTGATATGTTCATTAAGCTAACAGAGTTAAACCATACTTTTGATTGCGCAGTTCTGAACACTCTTTCTGTAGAAAATGCAAGTGGACATTCGGAGCGCTAAGAGGGTAATAGTGGAAAAAGGAATATATTCAAATATAAACTACACAGTAGCATTCTGTGAAAATTCTTTCTGTTCTGTGAATTCAACTAACAGAGTTGAACCTTACTTTTGATTGAGCCGTTCTGAAACACTCTTTCAGTAGAAACTGCAATTGGACATGCTAAGCGCTAAGAGGCCTACATTGGGAAAAAGAATCTCTTCAAATAAAAACTACACAGATGCATTCTGTGAAACTCATCTCTGATCTGTAAATTCAGTTAACAGAGATAAAACATATTTTTGATTGAGCAGTTATGAAACACTCTTTTTGTAGAAAAGGCAAGTGGAGATTCCGAGCGCTAAGAGGATAATAGTGGAAAAAGGAATGTCTTCAAATATAAACTACACAGAATCATTCGGTGAAACTTCTTTCTGATCTGTGCATTCAGCTAACAGAGTTAAACCATACTTTTGATTGAGCAGATCTGAACACTCTTTCTGTAGAAAATGCAACTGGACATTTGGAGCGCCAAGAGCGTAGTAGTGGAAAAAGGAATATATTCAAATATAAACTACACAGAAGCATTCTGTGAAACTTCTTTCTGATCTGAGCATTGAGCTAACAGAGTTAAACCATACTTTTGATTGAGCAGTTTTGAAACACTCTGTCTGTAGAAAATGCAACTGGACATTCGTAGCGCTAAGTGGGTAATAGTGGAAAAAAGAATATGTTCAAATATAAACTACACAGAAGCATTGTATGAAACTTCTTTCTGTTCTGTGCATTCAACTAACAGAGTTGAACCTTACTTTTGATTGAGCCGTTCTGAAACACTCTTTCTGTAGAAACTGCAATTGGACATTCTGAGCGCTAAGAGGCCTATATTGGGAAAAAGAATGTCTACAAATAAAAACTACACAGAAGAATTGTGTGAAACTTCTTTCTGTTCTGTTTGTTCAACTAAAAGAGTTGAACCTTAGTTTTGATTGAGCCGTTCTGAAACACTCTTTCTGTAGAAAATGCAAGTGGAGATTCGGAGCGCTAAGAGGGTAATAGTGGAAAAAGGAATGTCTCCAAATATAAACTACACAGAATCATTCTGTGAAACTTCTTTCTGATCTGTGCATTCAGCTAACAGAGTTAAACCATACTTTTGATTGAGCAGATCTGAACACTCTTTCTGTAGAAAATGCAACTGTACATTTGGAGCGCTAAGAGAGTAGTAGTGGAAAAAGGAATATATTCAAATATAAACTACAAAGAAGCATTCTGTGAAACTTCTTTCTGATCTGAGCATTGAGCTAACAGAGTTAAACCATACTTTTGATTGAGCAGTTTTGAAACACTCTGTCTGTAGAAAATGCAACTGGACATTCGTAGGGCTAAGTGGGTAATAGTGGAAAAAAGAATATATTCAAATATAAACTGCACAGAAGCATTGTATGAAACTTCTTTCTGTTCTGTGCATTCAACTAACAGAGTTGAACCTTACTTTTGATTGAGCCTTTCTGAAACACTCTTTCTGTAGAAACTGCAATTGGACATTCTGACCGCTAAGAGGCCTCTATAGGGAAAAATAATATCTTCAAATAAAAACTACACAGAAGCATTGTGTGAAACTTATTTCTGATATGTTCATTAAGCTAACAGACTTAAACCATACTTTTGATTGCGCATTGCAGAACCCTCTTTCTGTAGAAAATGCAAGTGGACATTCGGAGCGCTAAGAGGGTAATAGTGGAAAAAGGAATATATTCAAATATAAACTACACAGTAGCATTCTGTGAAAATTCTTTCTGTTCTGTGCATTCAACTAACAGAGTTGAACCTTACTTTTGATTGAGCCGTTCTGAAACACTCTTTCTGTAGAAACTGCAATTGGACATGCTAAGCGCTAAGAGGCCTACATTGGGAAAAAGAAACTCTTCAAATAAAAACTACACAGATGCATTCTGTGAAACTTATCTCTGATCTGTAAATTCAGTTAACAGAGATAAAACATATTTTTGATTGAGCAGTTATGAAACACTCTTTTTGTAGAAAAGGCAAGTCGAGATTCCGCACGCTAAGAGGGTAATAGTGGAAAAAGGAATGTCTTCAAATATAAACTACACAGAATCATTCGGTGAAACTTCTTTCTGATCTGTGCATTCAGCTAACAGAGTTAAACCATACTTTTGATTGAGCAGATCTGAACACTCTTTCTGTAGAAAATGCAACTGGACATTTGGAGCGCTAAGAGCGTAGTAGTGGAAAAAGGAATATATTCAAATATAAACTACACAGAAGCATTCTGTGAAACTTCTTTCTGATCTGAGCATTCAGCTAACAGAGTTAAACCATACTTTTGATTGAGCAGTTTTGAAACACTCTGTCTGTAGAAAATGCAACTGGACATTCGTAGCGCTAAGTGGGTAATAGTGGAAAAAAGAATATGTTCAAATATAAACTACACAGAAGCATTGTATGAAACTTCTTTCTGTTCTGTGCATTCAACTAACAGAGTTGAACCTTACTTTTGATTGAGCCTTTCTGAAACACTCTTTCTGTAGAAACTGCAATTGGACATTCTGAGCGCTAAGAGGCCTCTATTGGGAAAAATAATATCTTCAAATAAAAACTACACAGAAGCATTGTGTGAAACTTATTTCTGATATGTTCATTAAGCTAACAGAGTTAAACCATACTTTTGATTGCGCAGTTCTGAACACTCTTTCTGTAGAAAATGCAAGTGGACATTCGGAGCGCTAAGAGGGTAATAGTGGAAAAAGGAATATATTCAAATATAAACTACACAGTAGCATTCTGTGAAAATTCTTTCTGTTCTGTGAATTCAACTAACAGAGTTGAACCTTACTTTTGATTGAGCCGTTCTGAAACACTCTTTCAGTAGAAACTGCAATTGGACATGCTAAGCGCTAAGAGGCCTACATTGGGAAAAAGAATCTCTTCAAATAAAAACTACACAGATGCATTCTGTGAAACTTATCTCTGATCTGTAAATTCAGTTAACAGAGATAAAACATATTTTTGATTGAGCAGTTATGAAACACTCTTTTTGTAGAAAAGGCAAGTCGAGATTCCGCACGCTAAGAGGGTAATAGTGGAAAAAGGAATGTCTTCAAATATAAACTACACAGAATCATTCGGTGAAACTTCTTTCTGATCTGTGCATTCAGCTAACAGAGTTAAACCATACTTTTGATTGAGCAGATCTGAACACTCTTTCTGTAGAAAATGCAACTGGACATTTGGAGCGCTAAGAGCGTAGTAGTGGAAAAAGGAATATATTCAAATATAAACTACACAGAAGCATTCTGTGAAACTTCTTTCTGATCTGAGCATTCAGCTAACAGAGTTAAACCATACTTTTGATTGAGCAGTTTTGAAACACTCTGTCTGTAGAAAATGCAACTGGACATTCGTAGCGCTAAGTGGGTAATAGTGGAAAAAAGAATATGTTCAAATATAAACTACACAGAAGCATTGTATGAAACTTCTTTCTGTTCTGTGCATTCAACTAACAGAGTTGAACCTTACTTTTGATTGAGCCTTTCTGAAACACTCTTTCTGTAGAAACTGCAATTGGACATTCTGAGCGCTAAGAGGCCTCTATTGGGAAAAATAATATCTTCAAATAAAAACTACACAGAAGCATTGTGTGAAACTTATTTCTGATATGTTCATTAAGCTAACAGAGTTAAACCATACTTTTGATTGCGCAGTTCTGAACACTCTTTCTGTGGAAAATGCAAGTGGACATTCGGAGCGCTAAGAGGGTAATAGTGGAAAAAGGAATATATTCAAATATAAACTACACAGTAGCATTCTGTGAAAATACTTTCTGTTCTGTGAATTCAACTAACAGAGTTGAACCTTACTTTTGATTGAGCCGTTCTGAAACACTCTTTCTGTAGAAACTGCAATTGGACATGCTAAGCGCTAAGAGGCCTACATTGGGAAAAAGAATCTCTTCAAATAAAAACTACACAGATGCATTCTGTGAAACTTATCTCTGATCTGTAAATTCAGTTAACAGAGATAAAACATATTTTTGATTGAGCAGTTATGAAACACTCTTTTTGTAGAAAAGGCAAGTGGAGATTCCGAGCGCTAAGAGGATAATAGTGGAAAAAGGAATGTCTTCAAATATAAACTACACAGAATCATTCGGTGAAACTTCTTTCTGATCTGTGCATTCAGCTAACAGAGTTAAACCATACTTTTGATTGAGCAGATCTGAACACTCTTTCTGTAGAAAATGCAACTGGACATTTGGAGCGCCAAGAGCGTAGTAGTGGAAAAAGGAATATATTCAAATATAAACTACACAGAAGCATTCTGTGAAACTTCTTTCTGATCTGAGCATTGAGCTAACAGAGTTAAACCATACTTTTGATTGAGCAGTTTTGAAACACTCTGTCTGTAGAAAATGCAACTGGACATTCGTAGCGCTAAGTGGGTAATAGTGGAAAAAAGAATATGTTCAAATATAAACTACACAGAAGCATTGTATGAAACTTCTTTCTGTTCTGTGCATTCAACTAACAGAGTTGAACCTTACTTTTGATTGAGCCGTTCTGAAACACTCTTTCTGTAGAAACTGCAATTGGACATTCTGAGCGCTAAGAGGCCTATATTGGGAAAAAGAATGTCTACAAATAAAAACTACACAGAAGAATTGTGTGAAACTTCTTTCTGTTCTGTTTGTTCAACTAAAAGAGTTGAACCTTAGTTTTGATTGAGCCGTTCTGAAACACTCTTTCTGTAGAAAATGCAAGTGGAGATTCGGAGCGCTAAGAGGGTAATAGTGGAAAAAGGAATGTCTCCAAATATAAACTACACAGAATCATTCTGTGAAACTTCTTTCTGATCTGTGCATTCAGCTAACAGAGTTAAACCATACTTTTGATTGAGCAGATCTGAACACTCTTTCTGTAGAAAATGCAACTGTACATTTGGAGCGCTAAGAGAGTAGTAGTGGAAAAAGGAATATATTCAAATATAAACTACAAAGAAGCATTCTGTGAAACTTCTTTCTGATCTGAGCATTGAGCTAACAGAGTTAAACCATACTTTTGATTGAGCAGTTTTGAAACACTCTGTCTGTAGAAAATGCAACTGGACATTCGTAGGGCTAAGTGGGTAATAGTGGAAAAAAGAATATATTCAAATATAAACTGCACAGAAGCATTGTATGAAACTTCTTTCTGTTCTGTGCATTCAACTAACAGAGTTGAACCTTACTTTTGATTGAGCCTTTCTGAAACACTCTTTCTGTAGAAACTGCAATTGGACATTCTGACCGCTAAGAGGCCTCTATAGGGAAAAATAATATCTTCAAATAAAAACTACACAGAAGCATTGTGTGAAACTTATTTCTGATATGTTCATTAAGCTAACAGACTTAAACCATACTTTTGATTGCGCATTGCAGAACCCTCTTTCTGTAGAAAATGCAAGTGGACATTCGGAGCGCTAAGAGGGTAATAGTGGAAAAAGGAATATATTCAAATATAAACTACACAGTAGCATTCTGTGAAAATTCTTTCTGTTCTGTGCATTCAACTAACAGAGTTGAACCTTACTTTTGATTGAGCCGTTCTGAAACACTCTTTCTGTAGAAACTGCAATTGGACATGCTAAGCGCTAAGAGGCCTACATTGGGAAAAAGAAACTCTTCAAATAAAAACTACACAGATGCATTCTGTGAAACTTATCTCTGATCTGTAAATTCAGTTAACAGAGATAAAACATATTTTTGATTGAGCAGTTATGAAACACTCTTTTTGTAGAAAAGGCAAGTCGAGATTCCGCACGCTAAGAGGGTAATAGTGGAAAAAGGAATGTCTTCAAATATAAACTACACAGAATCATTCGGTGAAACTTCTTTCTGATCTGTGCATTCAGCTAACAGAGTTAAACCATACTTTTGATTGAGCAGATCTGAACACTCTTTCTGTAGAAAATGCAACTGGACATTTGGAGCGCTAAGAGCGTAGTAGTGGAAAAAGGAATATATTCAAATATAAACTACACAGAAGCATTCTGTGAAACTTCTTTCTGATCTGAGCATTCAGCTAACAGAGTTAAACCATACTTTTGATTGAGCAGTTTTGAAACACTCTGTCTGTAGAAAATGCAACTGGACATTCGTAGCGCTAAGTGGGTAATAGTGGAAAAAAGAATATGTTCAAATATAAACTACACAGAAGCATTGTATGAAACTTCTTTCTGTTCTGTGCATTCAACTAACAGAGTTGAACCTTACTTTTGATTGAGCCTTTCTGAAACACTCTTTCTGTAGAAACTGCAATTGGACATTCTGAGCGCTAAGAGGCCTCTATTGGGAAAAATAATATCTTCAAATAAAAACTACACAGAAGCATTGTGTGAAACTTATTTCTGATATGTTCATTAAGCTAACAGAGTTAAACCATACTTTTGATTGCGCAGTTCTGAACACTCTTTCTGTAGAAAATGCAAGTGGACATTCGGAGCGCTAAGAGGGTAATAGTGGAAAAAGGAATATATTCAAATATAAACTACACAGTAGCATTCTGTGAAAATTCTTTCTGTTCTGTGAATTCAACTAACAGAGTTGAACCTTACTTTTGATTGAGCCGTTCTGAAACACTCTTTCAGTAGAAACTGCAATTGGACATGCTAAGCGCTAAGAGGCCTACATTGGGAAAAAGAATCTCTTCAAATAAAAACTACACAGATGCATTCTGTGAAACTCATCTCTGATCTGTAAATTCAGTTAACAGAGATAAAACATATTTTTGATTGAGCAGTTATGAAACACTCTTTTTGTAGAAAAGGCAAGTGGAGATTCCGAGCGCTAAGAGGATAATAGTGGAAAAAGGAATGTCTTCAAATATAAACTACACAGAATCATTCGGTGAAACTTCTTTCTGATCTGTGCATTCAGCTAACAGAGTTAAACCATACTTTTGATTGAGCAGATCTGAACACTCTTTCTGTAGAAAATGCAACTGGACATTTGGAGCGCCAAGAGCGTAGTAGTGGAAAAAGGAATATATTCAAATATAAACTACACAGAAGCATTCTGTGAAACTTCTTTCTGATCTGAGCATTGAGCTAACAGAGTTAAACCATACTTTTGATTGAGCAGTTTTGAAACACTCTGTCTGTAGAAAATGCAACTGGACATTCGTAGCGCTAAGTGGGTAATAGTGGAAAAAAGAATATGTTCAAATATAAACTACACAGAAGCATTGTATGAAACTTCTTTCTGTTCTGTGCATTCAACTAACAGAGTTGAACCTTACTTTTGATTGAGCCGTTCTGAAACACTCTTTCTGTAGAAACTGCAATTGGACATTCTGAGCGCTAAGAGGCCTATATTGGGAAAAAGAATGTCTACAAATAAAAACTACACAGAAGAATTGTGTGAAACTTCTTTCTGTTCTGTTTGTTCAACTAAAAGAGTTGAACCTTAGTTTTGATTGAGCCGTTCTGAAACACTCTTTCTGTAGAAAATGCAAGTGGAGATTCGGAGCGCTAAGAGGGTAATAGTGGAAAAAGGAATGTCTCCAAATATAAACTACACAGAATCATTCTGTGAAACTTCTTTCTGATCTGTGCATTCAGCTAACAGAGTTAAACCATACTTTTGATTGAGCAGATCTGAACACTCTTTCTGTAGAAAATGCAACTGTACATTTGGAGCGCTAAGAGAGTAGTAGTGGAAAAAGGAATATATTCAAATATAAACTACAAAGAAGCATTCTGTGAAACTTCTTTCTGATCTGAGCATTGAGCTAACAGAGTTAAACCATACTTTTGATTGAGCAGTTTTGAAACACTCTGTCTGTAGAAAATGCAACTGGACATTCGTAGGGCTAAGTGGGTAATAGTGGAAAAAAGAATATATTCAAATATAAACTGCACAGAAGCATTGTATGAAACTTCTTTCTGTTCTGTGCATTCAACTAACAGAGTTGAACCTTACTTTTGATTGAGCCTTTCTGAAACACTCTTTCTGTAGAAACTGCAATTGGACATTCTGACCGCTAAGAGGCCTCTATAGGGAAAAATAATATCTTCAAATAAAAACTACACAGAAGCATTGTGTGAAACTTATTTCTGATATGTTCATTAAGCTAACAGACTTAAACCATACTTTTGATTGCGCATTGCAGAACCCTCTTTCTGTAGAAAATGCAAGTGGACATTCGGAGCGCTAAGAGGGTAATAGTGGAAAAAGGAATATATTCAAATATAAACTACACAGTAGCATTCTGTGAAAATTCTTTCTGTTCTGTGCATTCAACTAACAGAGTTGAACCTTACTTTTGATTGAGCCGTTCTGAAACACTCTTTCTGTAGAAACTGCAATTGGACATGCTAAGCGCTAAGAGGCCTACATTGGGAAAAAGAAACTCTTCAAATAAAAACTACACAGATGCATTCTGTGAAACTTATCTCTGATCTGTAAATTCAGTTAACAGAGATAAAACATATTTTTGATTGAGCAGTTATGAAACACTCTTTTTGTAGAAAAGGCAAGTCGAGATTCCGCACGCTAAGAGGGTAATAGTGGAAAAAGGAATGTCTTCAAATATAAACTACACAGAATCATTCGGTGAAACTTCTTTCTGATCTGTGCATTCAGCTAACAGAGTTAAACCATACTTTTGATTGAGCAGATCTGAACACTCTTTCTGTAGAAAATGCAACTGGACATTTGGAGCGCTAAGAGCGTAGTAGTGGAAAAAGGAATATATTCAAATATAAACTACACAGAAGCATTCTGTGAAACTTCTTTCTGATCTGAGCATTCAGCTAACAGAGTTAAACCATACTTTTGATTGAGCAGTTTTGAAACACTCTGTCTGTAGAAAATGCAACTGGACATTCGTAGCGCTAAGTGGGTAATAGTGGAAAAAAGAATATGTTCAAATATAAACTACACAGAAGCATTGTATGAAACTTCTTTCTGTTCTGTGCATTCAACTAACAGAGTTGAACCTTACTTTTGATTGAGCCTTTCTGAAACACTCTTTCTGTAGAAACTGCAATTGGACATTCTGAGCGCTAAGAGGCCTCTATTGGGAAAAATAATATCTTCAAATAAAAACTACACAGAAGCATTGTGTGAAACTTATTTCTGATATGTTCATTAAGCTAACAGAGTTAAACCATACTTTTGATTGCGCAGTTCTGAACACTCTTTCTGTAGAAAATGCAAGTGGACATTCGGAGCGCTAAGAGGGTAATAGTGGAAAAAGGAATATATTCAAATATAAACTACACAGTAGCATTCTGTGAAAATTCTTTCTGTTCTGTGAATTCAACTAACAGAGTTGAACCTTACTTTTGATTGAGCCGTTCTGAAACACTCTTTCAGTAGAAACTGCAATTGGACATGCTAAGCGCTAAGAGGCCTACATTGGGAAAAAGAATCTCTTCAAATAAAAACTACACAGATGCATTCTGTGAAACTCATCTCTGATCTGTAAATTCAGTTAACAGAGATAAAACATATTTTTGATTGAGCAGTTATGAAACACTCTTTTTGTAGAAAAGGCAAGTGGAGATTCCGAGCGCTAAGAGGATAATAGTGGAAAAAGGAATGTCTTCAAATATAAACTACACAGAATCATTCGGTGAAACTTCTTTCTGATCTGTGCATTCAGCTAACAGAGTTAAACCATACTTTTGATTGAGCAGATCTGAACACTCTTTCTGTAGAAAATGCAACTGGACATTTGGAGCGCCAAGAGCGTAGTAGTGGAAAAAGGAATATATTCAAATATAAACTACACAGAAGCATTCTGTGAAACTTCTTTCTGATCTGAGCATTGAGCTAACAGAGTTAAACCATACTTTTGATTGAGCAGTTTTGAAACACTCTGTCTGTAGAAAATGCAACTGGACATTCGTAGCGCTAAGTGGGTAAGAGTGGAAAAAAGAATATGTTCAAATATAAACTACACAGAAGCATTGTATGAAACTTCTTTCTGTTCTGTGCATTCAACTAACAGAGTTGAACCTTACTTTTGATTGAGCCGTTCTGAAACACTCTTTCTGTAGAAACTGCAATTGGACATTCTGAGCGCTAAGAGGCCTATATTGGGAAAAAGAATGTCTACAAATAAAAACTACACAGAAGAATTGTGTGAAACTTCTTTCTGTTCTGTTTGTTCAACTAAAAGAGTTGAACCTTAGTTTTGATTGAGCCGTTCTGAAACACTCTTTCTGTAGAAAATGCAAGTGGAGATTCGGAGCGCTAAGAGGGTAATAGTGGAAAAAGGAATGTCTCCAAATATAAACTACACAGAATCATTCTGTGAAACTTCTTTCTGATCTGTGCATTCAGCTAACAGAGTTAAACCATACTTTTGATTGAGCAGATCTGAACACTCTTTCTGTAGAAAATGCAACTGTACATTTGGAGCGCTAAGAGAGTAGTAGTGGAAAAAGGAATATATTCAAATATAAACTACAAAGAAGCATTCTGTGAAACTTCTTTCTGATCTGAGCATTGAGCTAACAGAGTTAAACCATACTTTTGATTGAGCAGTTTTGAAACACTCTGTCTGTAGAAAATGCAACTGGACATTCGTAGGGCTAAGTGGGTAATAGTGGAAAAAAGAATATATTCAAATATAAACTGCACAGAAGCATTGTATGAAACTTCTTTCTGTTCTGTGCATTCAACTAACAGAGTTGAACCTTACTTTTGATTGAGCCTTTCTGAAACACTCTTTCTGTAGAAACTGCAATTGGACATTCTGACCGCTAAGAGGCCTCTATAGGGAAAAATAATATCTTCAAATAAAAACTACACAGAAGCATTGTGTGAAACTTATTTCTGATATGTTCATTAAGCTAACAGACTTAAACCATACTTTTGATTGCGCATTGCAGAACCCTCTTTCTGTAGAAAATGCAAGTGGACATTCGGAGCGCTAAGAGGGTAATAGTGGAAAAAGGAATATATTCAAATATAAACTACACAGTAGCATTCTGTGAAAATTCTTTCTGTTCTGTGCATTCAACTAACAGAGTTGAACCTTACTTTTGATTGAGCCGTTCTGAAACACTCTTTCTGTAGAAACTGCAATTGGACATGCTAAGCGCTAAGAGGCCTACATTGGGAAAAAGAAACTCTTCAAATAAAAACTACACAGATGCATTCTGTGAAACTTATCTCTGATCTGTAAATTCAGTTAACAGAGATAAAACATATTTTTGATTGAGCAGTTATGAAACACTCTTTTTGTAGAAAAGGCAAGTCGAGATTCCGCACGCTAAGAGGGTAATAGTGGAAAAAGGAATGTCTTCAAATATAAACTACACAGAATCATTCGGTGAAACTTCTTTCTGATCTGTGCATTCAGCTAACAGAGTTAAACCATACTTTTGATTGAGCAGATCTGAACACTCTTTCTGTAGAAAATGCAACTGGACATTTGGAGCGCTAAGAGCGTAGTAGTGGAAAAAGGAATATATTCAAATATAAACTACACAGAAGCATTCTGTGAAACTTCTTTCTGATCTGAGCATTCAGCTAACAGAGTTAAACCATACTTTTGATTGAGCAGTTTTGAAACACTCTGTCTGTAGAAAATGCAACTGGACATTCGTAGCGCTAAGTGGGTAATAGTGGAAAAAAGAATATGTTCAAATATAAACTACACAGAAGCATTGTATGAAACTTCTTTCTGTTCTGTGCATTCAACTAACAGAGTTGAACCTTACTTTTGATTGAGCCTTTCTGAAACACTCTTTCTGTAGAAACTGCAATTGGACATTCTGAGCGCTAAGAGGCCTCTATTGGGAAAAATAATATCTTCAAATAAAAACTACACAGAAGCATTGTGTGAAACTTATTTCTGATATGTTCATTAAGCTAACAGAGTTAAACCATACTTTTGATTGCGCAGTTCTGAACACTCTTTCTGTGGAAAATGCAAGTGGACATTCGGAGCGCTAAGAGGGTAATAGTGGAAAAAGGAATATATTCAAATATAAACTACACAGTAGCATTCTGTGAAAATTCTTTCTGTTCTGTGAATTCAACTAACAGAGTTGAACCTTACTTTTGATTGAGCCGTTCTGAAACACTCTTTCTGTAGAAACTGCAATTGGACATGCTAAGCGCTAAGAGGCCTACATTGGGAAAAAGAATCTCTTCAAATAAAAACTACACAGATGCATTCTGTGAAACTTATCTCTGATCTGTAAATTCAGTTAACAGAGATAAAACATATTTTTGATTGAGCAGTTATGAAACACTCTTTTTGTAGAAAAGGCAAGTGGAGATTCCGAGCGCTAAGAGGATAATAGTGGAAAAAGGAATGTCTTCAAATATAAACTACACAGAATCATTCGGTGAAACTTCTTTCTGATCTGTGCATTCAGCTAACAGAGTTAAACCATACTTTTGATTGAGCAGATCTGAACACTCTTTCTGTAGAAAATGCAACTGGACATTTGGAGCGCCAAGAGCGTAGTAGTGGAAAAAGGAATATATTCAAATATAAACTACACAGAAGCATTCTGTGAAACTTCTTTCTGATCTGAGCATTGAGCTAACAGAGTTAAACCATACTTTTGATTGAGCAGTTTTGAAACACTCTGTCTGTAGAAAATGCAACTGGACATTCGTAGCGCTAAGTGGGTAATAGTGGAAAAAAGAATATGTTCAAATATAAACTACACAGAAGCATTGTATGAAACTTCTTTCTGTTCTGTGCATTCAACTAACAGAGTTGAACCTTACTTTTGATTGAGCCGTTCTGAAACACTCTTTCTGTAGAAACTGCAATTGGACATTCTGAGCGCTAAGAGGCCTACATTGGGAAAAAGAATGTCTACAAATAAAAACTACACAGAAGAATTGTGTGAAACTTCTTTCTGTTCTGTTTGTTCAACTAAAAGAGTTGAACCTTAGTTTTGATTGAGCCGTTCTGAAACACTCTTTCTGTAGAAAATGCAAGTGGAGATTCGGAGCGCTAAGAGGGTAATAGTGGAAAAAGGAATGTCTCCAAATATAAACTACACAGAATCATTCTGTGAAACTTCTTTCTGATCTGTGCATTCAGCTAACAGAGTTAAACCATACTTTTGATTGAGCAGATCTGAACACTCTTTCTGTAGAAAATGCAACTGTACATTTGGAGCGCTAAGAGAGTAGTAGTGGAAAAAGGAATATATTCAAATATAAACTACACAGAAGCATTCTGTGAAACTTCTTTCTGATCTGAGCATTGAGCTAACAGAGTTAAACCATACTTTTGATTGAGCAGTTTTGAAACACTCTGTCTGTAGGAAATGCAACTGGACATTTGTAGGGCTAAGTGGGTAATAGTGGAAAAAAGAATATATTCAAATATAAACTGCACAGAAGCATTGTATGAAACTTCTTTCTGTTCTGTGCATTCAACTAACCGAGTTGAACCTTACTTTTGATTGAGCCTTTCTGAAACACTCTTTCTGTAGAAACTGCAATTGGACATTCTGACCGCTAAGAGGCCTCTATAGGGAAAAATAATATCTTCAAATAAAAACTACACAGAAGCATTGTGTGAAACTTATTTCTGATATGTTCATTAAGCTAACAGACTTAAACCATACTTTTGATTGCGCAGTGCAGAACCCTCTTTCTGTAGAAAATGCAAGTGGACATTCGGAGCGCTAAGAGGGTAATAGTGGAAAAAGGAATATATTCAAATATAAACTACACAGTAGCATTCTGTGAAAATTCTTTCTGTTCTGTGCATTCAACTAACAGAGTTGAACCTTACTTTTGATTGAGCCGTTCTGAAACACTCTTTCTGTAGAAACTGCAATTGGACATGCTAAGCGCTAAGAGTCCTACATTGGGAAAAAGAAACTCTTCAAATAAAAACTACACAGATGCATTCTGTGAAACTTATCTCTGATCTGTAAATTCAGTTAACAGAGATAAAACATATTTTTGATTGAGCAGTTATGAAACACTCTTTTTGTAGAAAAGGCAAGTCGAGATTCCGCACGCTAAGAGGGTAATAGTGGAAAAAGGAATGTCTTCAAATATAAACTACACAGAATCATTCGGTGAAACTTCTTTCTGATCTGTGCATTCAGCTAACAGAGTTAAACCATACTTTTGATTGAGCAGATCTGAACACTCTTTCTGTAGAAAATGCAACTGGACATTTGGAGCGCTAAGAGCGTAGTAGTGGAAAAAGGAATATATTCAAATATAAACTACACAGAAGCATTCTGTGAAACTTCTTTCTGATCTGAGCATTCAGCTAACAGAGTTAAACCATACTTTTGATTGAGCAGTTTTGAAACACTCTGTCTGTAGAAAATGCAACTGGACATTCGTAGCGCTAAGTGGGTAATAGTGGAAAAAAGAATATGTTCAAATATAAACTACACAGAAGCATTGTATGAAACTTCTTTCTGTTCTGTGCATTCAACTAACAGAGTTGAACCTTACTTTTGATTGAGCCTTTCTGAAACACTCTTTCTGTAGAAACTGCAATTGGACATTCTGAGCGCTAAGAGGCCTCTATTGGGAAAAATAATATCTTCAAATAAAAACTACACAGAAGCATTGTGTGAAACTTATTTCTGATATGTTCATTAAGCTAACAGAGTTAAACCATACTTTTGATTGCGCAGTTCTGAACACTCTTTCTGTAGAAAATGCAAGTGGACATTCGGAGCGCTAAGAGGGTAATAGTGGAAAAAGGAATATATTCAAATATAAACTACACAGTAGCATTCTGTGAAAATTCTTTCTGTTCTGTGAATTCAACTAACAGAGTTGAACCTTACTTTTGATTGAGCCGTTCTGAAACACTCTTTCAGTAGAAACTGCAATTGGACATGCTAAGCGCTAAGAGGCCTACATTGGGAAAAAGAATCTCTTCAAATAAAAACTACACAGATGCATTCTGTGAAACTCATCTCTGATCTGTAAATTCAGTTAACAGAGATAAAACATATTTTTGATTGAGCAGTTATGAAACACTCTTTTTGTAGAAAAGGCAAGTGGAGATTCCGAGCGCTAAGAGGATAATAGTGGAAAAAGGAATGTCTTCAAATATAAACTACACAGAATCATTCGGTGAAACTTCTTTCTGATCTGTGCATTCAGCTAACAGAGTTAAACCATACTTTTGATTGAGCAGATCTGAACACTCTTTCTGTAGAAAATGCAACTGGACATTTGGAGCGCCAAGAGCGTAGTAGTGGAAAAAGGAATATATTCAAATATAAACTACACAGAAGCATTCTGTGAAACTTCTTTCTGATCTGAGCATTGAGCTAACAGAGTTAAACCATACTTTTGATTGAGCAGTTTTGAAACACTCTGTCTGTAGAAAATGCAACTGGACATTCGTAGCGCTAAGTGGGTAATAGTGGAAAAAAGAATATGTTCAAATATAAACTACACAGAAGCATTGTATGAAACTTCTTTCTGTTCTGTGCATTCAACTAACAGAGTTGAACCTTACTTTTGATTGAGCCGTTCTGAAACACTCTTTCTGTAGAAACTGCAATTGGACATTCTGAGCGCTAAGAGGCCTATATTGGGAAAAAGAATGTCTACAAATAAAAACTACACAGAAGAATTGTGTGAAACTTCTTTCTGTTCTGTTTGTTCAACTAAAAGAGTTGAACCTTAGTTTTGATTGAGCCGTTCTGAAACACTCTTTCTGTAGAAAATGCAAGTGGAGATTCGGAGCGCTAAGAGGGTAATAGTGGAAAAAGGAATGTCTCCAAATATAAACTACACAGAATCATTCTGTGAAACTTCTTTCTGATCTGTGCATTCAGCTAACAGAGTTAAACCATACTTTTGATTGAGCAGATCTGAACACTCTTTCTGTAGAAAATGCAACTGTACATTTGGAGCGCTAAGAGAGTAGTAGTGGAAAAAGGAATATATTCAAATATAAACTACAAAGAAGCATTCTGTGAAACTTCTTTCTGATCTGAGCATTGAGCTAACAGAGTTAAACCATACTTTTGATTGAGCAGTTTTGAAACACTCTGTCTGTAGAAAATGCAACTGGACATTCGTAGGGCTAAGTGGGTAATAGTGGAAAAAAGAATATATTCAAATATAAACTGCACAGAAGCATTGTATGAAACTTCTTTCTGTTCTGTGCATTCAACTAACAGAGTTGAACCTTACTTTTGATTGAGCCTTTCTGAAACACTCTTTCTGTAGAAACTGCAATTGGACATTCTGACCGCTAAGAGGCCTCTATAGGGAAAAATAATATCTTCAAATAAAAACTACACAGAAGCATTGTGTGAAACTTATTTCTGATATGTTCATTAAGCTAACAGACTTAAACCATACTTTTGATTGCGCATTGCAGAACCCTCTTTCTGTAGAAAATGCAAGTGGACATTCGGAGCGCTAAGAGGGTAATAGTGGAAAAAGGAATATATTCAAATATAAACTACACAGTAGCATTCTGTGAAAATTCTTTCTGTTCTGTGCATTCAACTAACAGAGTTGAACCTTACTTTTGATTGAGCCGTTCTGAAACACTCTTTCTGTAGAAACTGCAATTGGACATGCTAAGCGCTAAGAGGCCTACATTGGGAAAAAGAAACTCTTCAAATAAAAACTACACAGATGCATTCTGTGAAACTTATCTCTGATCTGTAAATTCAGTTAACAGAGATAAAACATATTTTTGATTGAGCAGTTATGAAACACTCTTTTTGTAGAAAAGGCAAGTCGAGATTCCGCACGCTAAGAGGGTAATAGTGGAAAAAGGAATGTCTTCAAATATAAACTACACAGAATCATTCGGTGAAACTTCTTTCTGATCTGTGCATTCAGCTAACAGAGTTAAACCATACTTTTGATTGAGCAGATCTGAACACTCTTTCTGTAGAAAATGCAACTGGACATTTGGAGCGCTAAGAGCGTAGTAGTGGAAAAAGGAATATATTCAAATATAAACTACACAGAAGCATTCTGTGAAACTTCTTTCTGATCTGAGCATTCAGCTAACAGAGTTAAACCATACTTTTGATTGAGCAGTTTTGAAACACTCTGTCTGTAGAAAATGCAACTGGACATTCGTAGCGCTAAGTGGGTAATAGTGGAAAAAAGAATATGTTCAAATATAAACTACACAGAAGCATTGTATGAAACTTCTTTCTGTTCTGTGCATTCAACTAACAGAGTTGAACCTTACTTTTGATTGAGCCTTTCTGAAACACTCTTTCTGTAGAAACTGCAATTGGACATTCTGAGCGCTAAGAGGCCTCTATTGGGAAAAATAATATCTTCAAATAAAAACTACACAGAAGCATTGTGTGAAACTTATTTCTGATATGTTCATTAAGCTAACAGAGTTAAACCATACTTTTGATTGCGCAGTTCTGAACACTCTTTCTGTAGAAAATGCAAGTGGACATTCGGAGCGCTAAGAGGGTAATAGTGGAAAAAGGAATATATTCAAATATAAACTACACAGTAGCATTCTGTGAAAATTCTTTCTGTTCTGTGAATTCAACTAACAGAGTTGAACCTTACTTTTGATTGAGCCGTTCTGAAACACTCTTTCAGTAGAAACTGCAATTGGACATGCTAAGCGCTAAGAGGCCTACATTGGGAAAAAGAATCTCTTCAAATAAAAACTACACAGATGCATTCTGTGAAACTCATCTCTGATCTGTAAATTCAGTTAACAGAGATAAAACATATTTTTGATTGAGCAGTTATGAAACACTCTTTTTGTAGAAAAGGCAAGTGGAGATTCCGAGCGCTAAGAGGATAATAGTGGAAAAAGGAATGTCTTCAAATATAAACTACACAGAATCATTCGGTGAAACTTCTTTCTGATCTGTGCATTCAGCTAACAGAGTTAAACCATACTTTTGATTGAGCAGATCTGAACACTCTTTCTGTAGAAAATGCAACTGGACATTTGGAGCGCCAAGAGCGTAGTAGTGGAAAAAGGAATATATTCAAATATAAACTACACAGAAGCATTCTGTGAAACTTCTTTCTGATCTGAGCATTGAGCTAACAGAGTTAAACCATACTTTTGATTGAGCAGTTTTGAAACACTCTGTCTGTAGAAAATGCAACTGGACATTCGTAGCGCTAAGTGGGTAATAGTGGAAAAAAGAATATGTTCAAATATAAACTACACAGAAGCATTGTATGAAACTTCTTTCTGTTCTGTGCATTCAACTAACAGAGTTGAACCTTACTTTTGATTGAGCCGTTCTGAAACACTCTTTCTGTAGAAACTGCAATTGGACATTCTGAGCGCTAAGAGGCCTATATTGGGAAAAAGAATGTCTACAAATAAAAACTACACAGAAGAATTGTGTGAAACTTCTTTCTGTTCTGTTTGTTCAACTAAAAGAGTTGAACCTTAGTTTTGATTGAGCCGTTCTGAAACACTCTTTCTGTAGAAAATGCAAGTGGAGATTCGGAGCGCTAAGAGGGTAATAGTGGAAAAAGGAATGTCTCCAAATATAAACTACACAGAATCATTCTGTGAAACTTCTTTCTGATCTGTGCATTCAGCTAACAGAGTTAAACCATACTTTTGATTGAGCAGATCTGAACACTCTTTCTGTAGAAAATGCAACTGTACATTTGGAGCGCTAAGAGAGTAGTAGTGGAAAAAGGAATATATTCAAATATAAACTACAAAGAAGCATTCTGTGAAACTTCTTTCTGATCTGAGCATTGAGCTAACAGAGTTAAACCATACTTTTGATTGAGCAGTTTTGAAACACTCTGTCTGTAGAAAATGCAACTGGACATTCGTAGGGCTAAGTGGGTAATAGTGGAAAAAAGAATATATTCAAATATAAACTGCACAGAAGCATTGTATGAAACTTCTTTCTGTTCTGTGCATTCAACTAACAGAGTTGAACCTTACTTTTGATTGAGCCTTTCTGAAACACTCTTTCTGTAGAAACTGCAATTGGACATTCTGACCGCTAAGAGGCCTCTATAGGGAAAAATAATATCTTCAAATAAAAACTACACAGAAGCATTGTGTGAAACTTATTTCTGATATGTTCATTAAGCTAACAGACTTAAACCATACTTTTGATTGCGCATTGCAGAACCCTCTTTCTGTAGAAAATGCAAGTGGACATTCGGAGCGCTAAGAGGGTAATAGTGGAAAAAGGAATATATTCAAATATAAACTACACAGTAGCATTCTGTGAAAATTCTTTCTGTTCTGTGCATTCAACTAACAGAGTTGAACCTTACTTTTGATTGAGCCGTTCTGAAACACTCTTTCTGTAGAAACTGCAATTGGACATGCTAAGCGCTAAGAGGCCTACATTGGGAAAAAGAAACTCTTCAAATAAAAACTACACAGATGCATTCTGTGAAACTTATCTCTGATCTGTAAATTCAGTTAACAGAGATAAAACATATTTTTGATTGAGCAGTTATGAAACACTCTTTTTGTAGAAAAGGCAAGTCGAGATTCCGCACGCTAAGAGGGTAATAGTGGAAAAAGGAATGTCTTCAAATATAAACTACACAGAATCATTCGGTGAAACTTCTTTCTGATCTGTGCATTCAGCTAACAGAGTTAAACCATACTTTTGATTGAGCAGATCTGAACACTCTTTCTGTAGAAAATGCAACTGGACATTTGGAGCGCTAAGAGCGTAGTAGTGGAAAAAGGAATATATTCAAATATAAACTACACAGAAGCATTCTGTGAAACTTCTTTCTGATCTGAGCATTCAGCTAACAGAGTTAAACCATACTTTTGATTGAGCAGTTTTGAAACACTCTGTCTGTAGAAAATGCAACTGGACATTCGTAGCGCTAAGTGGGTAATAGTGGAAAAAAGAATATGTTCAAATATAAACTACACAGAAGCATTGTATGAAACTTCTTTCTGTTCTGTGCATTCAACTAACAGAGTTGAACCTTACTTTTGATTGAGCCTTTCTGAAACACTCTTTCTGTAGAAACTGCAATTGGACATTCTGAGCGCTAAGAGGCCTCTATTGGGAAAAATAATATCTTCAAATAAAAACTACACAGAAGCATTGTGTGAAACTTATTTCTGATATGTTCATTAAGCTAACAGAGTTAAACCATACTTTTGATTGCGCAGTTCTGAACACTCTTTCTGTGGAAAATGCAAGTGGACATTCGGAGCGCTAAGAGGGTAATAGTGGAAAAAGGAATATATTCAAATATAAACTACACAGTAGCATTCTGTGAAAATTCTTTCTGTTCTGTGAATTCAACTAACAGAGTTGAACCTTACTTTTGATTGAGCCGTTCTGAAACACTCTTTCTGTAGAAACTGCAATTGGACATGCTAAGCGCTAAGAGGCCTACATTGGGAAAAAGAATCTCTTCAAATAAAAACTACACAGATGCATTCTGTGAAACTTATCTCTGATCTGTAAATTCAGTTAACAGAGATAAAACATATTTTTGATTGAGCAGTTATGAAACACTCTTTTTGTAGAAAAGGCAAGTGGAGATTCCGAGCGCTAAGAGGATAATAGTGGAAAAAGGAATGTCTTCAAATATAAACTACACAGAATCATTCGGTGAAACTTCTTTCTGATCTGTGCATTCAGCTAACAGAGTTAAACCATACTTTTGATTGAGCAGATCTGAACACTCTTTCTGTAGAAAATGCAACTGGACATTTGGAGCGCCAAGAGCGTAGTAGTGGAAAAAGGAATATATTCAAATATAAACTACACAGAAGCATTCTGTGAAACTTCTTTCTGATCTGAGCATTGAGCTAACAGAGTTAAACCATACTTTTGATTGAGCAGTTTTGAAACACTCTGTCTGTAGAAAATGCAACTGGACATTCGTAGCGCTAAGTGGGTAATAGTGGAAAAAAGAATATGTTCAAATATAAACTACACAGAAGCATTGTATGAAACTTCTTTCTGTTCTGTGCATTCAACTAACAGAGTTGAACCTTACTTTTGATTGAGCCGTTCTGAAACACTCTTTCTGTAGAAACTGCAATTGGACATTCTGAGCGCTAAGAGGCCTACATTGGGAAAAAGAATGTCTACAAATAAAAACTACACAGAAGAATTGTGTGAAACTTCTTTCTGTTCTGTTTGTTCAACTAAAAGAGTTGAACCTTAGTTTTGATTGAGCCGTTCTGAAACACTCTTTCTGTAGAAAATGCAAGTGGAGATTCGGAGCGCTAAGAGGGTAATAGTGGAAAAAGGAATGTCTCCAAATATAAACTACACAGAATCATTCTGTGAAACTTCTTTCTGATCTGTGCATTCAGCTAACAGAGTTAAACCATACTTTTGATTGAGCAGATCTGAACACTCTTTCTGTAGAAAATGCAACTGTACATTTGGAGCGCTAAGAGAGTAGTAGTGGAAAAAGGAATATATTCAAATATAAACTACACAGAAGCATTCTGTGAAACTTCTTTCTGATCTGAGCATTGAGCTAACAGAGTTAAACCATACTTTTGATTGAGCAGTTTTGAAACACTCTGTCTGTAGGAAATGCAACTGGACATTTGTAGGGCTAAGTGGGTAATAGTGGAAAAAAGAATATATTCAAATATAAACTGCACAGAAGCATTGTATGAAACTTCTTTCTGTTCTGTGCATTCAACTAACCGAGTTGAACCTTACTTTTGATTGAGCCTTTCTGAAACACTCTTTCTGTAGAAACTGCAATTGGACATTCTGACCGCTAAGAGGCCTCTATAGGGAAAAATAATATCTTCAAATAAAAACTACACAGAAGCATTGTGTGAAACTTATTTCTGATATGTTCATTAAGCTAACAGACTTAAACCATACTTTTGATTGCGCAGTGCAGAACCCTCTTTCTGTAGAAAATGCAAGTGGACATTCGGAGCGCTAAGAGGGTAATAGTGGAAAAAGGAATATATTCAAATATAAACTACACAGTAGCATTCTGTGAAAATTCTTTCTGTTCTGTGCATTCAACTAACAGAGTTGAACCTTACTTTTGATTGAGCCGTTCTGAAACACTCTTTCTGTAGAAACTGCAATTGGACATGCTAAGCGCTAAGAGTCCTACATTGGGAAAAAGAAACTCTTCAAATAAAAACTACACAGATGCATTCTGTGAAACTTATCTCTGATCTGTAAATTCAGTTAACAGAGATAAAACATATTTTTGATTGAGCAGTTATGAAACACTCTTTTTGTAGAAAAGGCAAGTCGAGATTCCGCACGCTAAGAGGGTAATAGTGGAAAAAGGAATGTCTTCAAATATAAACTACACAGAATCATTCGGTGAAACTTCTTTCTGATCTGTGCATTCAGCTAACAGAGTTAAACCATACTTTTGATTGAGCAGATCTGAACACTCTTTCTGTAGAAAATGCAACTGGACATTTTGAGCGCTAAGAGCGTAGTAGTGGAAAAAGGAATATATTCAAATATAAACTACACAGAAGCATTCTGTGAAACTTCTTTCTGATCTGAGCATTCAGCTAACAGAGTTAAACCATACTTTTGATTGAGCAGTTTTGAAACACTCTGTCTGTAGAAAATGCAACTGGACATTCGTAGCGCTAAGTGGGTAATAGTGGAAAAAAGAATATGTTCAAATATAAACTACACAGAAGCATTGTATGAAACTTCTTTCTGTTCTGTGCATTCAACTAACAGAGTTGAACCTTACTTTTGATTGAGCCTTTCTGAAACACTCTTTCTGTAGAAACTGCAATTGGACATTCTGAGCGCTAAGAGGCCTCTATTGGGAAAAATAATATCTTCAAATAAAAACTACACAGAAGCATTGTGTGAAACTTATTTCTGATATGTTCATTAAGCTAACAGAGTTAAACCATACTTTTGATTGCGCAGTTCTGAACACTCTTTCTGTAGAAAATGCAAGTGGACATTCGGAGCGCTAAGAGGGTAATAGTGGAAAAAGGAATATATTCAAATATAAACTACACAGTAGCATTCTGTGAAAATTCTTTCTGTTCTGTGAATTCAACTAACAGAGTTGAACCTTACTTTTGATTGAGCCGTTCTGAAACACTCTTTCTGTAGAAACTGCAATTGGACATGCTAAGCGCTAAGAGGCCTACATTGGGAAAAAGAATCTCTTCAAATAAAAACTACACAGATGCATTCTGTGAAACTTATCTCTGATCTGTAAATTCAGTTAACAGAGATAAAACATATTTTTGATTGAGCAGTTATGAAACACTCTTTTTGTAGAAAAGGCAAGTGGAGATTCTGAGCGCTAAGAGGGTAATAGTGGAAAAAGGAATGTCTCCAAATATAAACTACACAGAATCATTCTGTGAAACTTCTTTCTGATCTGTGCATTCAGCTAACAGAGTTAAACCATACTTTTGATTGAGCAGATCTTAACACTCTTTCTGTAGAAAATGCAACTGGACATTTGGAGCGCTAAGAGAGTAGTAGTGGAAAAAGGAATATATTCAAATATAAACTACACAGAAGCATTCTGTGAAACTTCTTTCTGATCTGAGCATTGAGCTAACAGAGTTAAACCATACTTTTGATTGAGCAGTTTTGAAACACTCTGTCTGTAGAAAATGCAACTGGACTTTCGTAGGGCTAAGTGGGTAATAGTGGAAAAAAGAATATATTCAAATATAAACTGCACAGAAGCATTGTATGAAACTTCTTTCTGTTCTGTGCATTCAACTAACAGAGTTGAACCTTACTTTTGATTGAGCCTTTCTGAAACCCTCTTTCTGTAGAAACTGCAATTGGACATTCAGACCGCTAAGAGGCCTCTATAGGGAAAAATAATATCTTCAAATAAAAACTACACAGAAGCATTGTGTGAAACTTATTTCTGATATGTTCATTAAGCTAACAGAGTTAAACCATACTTTTGATTGCGCAGTGCAGAACCCTCTTTCTGTAGAAAATGCAAGTGGACATTCGGAGCGCTAAGAGGGTAATAGTGGAAAAAGGAATATATTCAAATATAAACTACACAGTAGCATTCTGTGAAAATTCTTTCTGTTCTGTGCATTCAACTAACAGAGTTGAACCTTACTTTTGATTGAGCCTTTCTGAAACACTCTTTCTGTAGAAACTGCAATTGGACATTCAGACCGCTAAGAGGCCTCTATAGGGAAAAATAATATCTTCAAATAAAAACTACACAGAAGCATTGTGTGAAACTTATTTCTGATATGTTCATTAAGCTAACAGAGTTAAACCATACTTTTGATTGCGCAGTGCAGAACCCTCTTTCTGTAGAAAATGCAAGTGGACATTCGGAGCGCTAAGAGGGTAATAGTGGAAAAAGGAATATATTCAAATATAAACTACACAGTAGCATTCTGTGAAAATTCTTTCTGTTCTGTGCATTCAACTAACAGAGTTGAACCTTACTTTTGATTGAGCCGTTCTGAAACACTCTTTCTGTAGAAACTGCAATTGGACATGCTAAGCGCTAAGAGGCCTACATTGGGAAAAATAATCTCTTCAAATAAAAACTACACAGATGCATTCTGTGAAACTTATCTCTGATCTGTAAATTCAGTTAACAGAGATAAAACATATTTTTGATTGAGCAGTTATGAAACACTCTTTTTGTAGAAAAGGCAAGTCGAGATTCCGCACGCTAAGAGGGTAATAGTGGAAAAAGGAATGTCTTCAAATATAAACTACACAGAATCATTCGGTGAAACTTCTTTCTGATCTGTGCATTCAGCTAACAGAGTTAAACCATACTTTTGATTGAGCAGATCTGAACACTCTTTCTGTAGAAAATGCAACTGGACATTTGGAGCGCTAAGAGCGTAGTAGTGGAAAAAGGAATATATTCAAATATAAACTACACAGAAGCATTCTGTGAAACTTCTTTCTGATCTGAGCATTCAGCTAACAGAGTTAAACCATACTTTTGATTGAGCAGTTTTGAAACACTCTGTCTGTAGAAAATGCAACTGGACATTCGTAGCGCTAAGTGGGTAATAGTGGAAAAAAGAATATGTTCAAATATAAACTACACAGAAGCATTGTATGAAACTTCTTTCTGTTCTGTGCATTCAACTAACAGAGTTGAACCTTACTTTTGATTGAGCCTTTCTGAAACACTCTTTCTGTAGAAACTGCAATTGGACATTCTGAGCGCTAAGAGGTCTCTATTGGGAAAAATAATATCTTCAAATAAAAACTACACAGAAGCATTGTGTGAAACTTATTTCTGATATGTTCATTAAGCTAACAGAGTTAAACCATACTTTTGATTGCGCAGTTCTGAACACTCTTTCTGTAGAAAATGCAAGTGGACATTCGGAGCGCTAAGAGGGTAATAGTGGAAAAAGGAATATATTCAAATATAAACTACACAGTAGCATTCTGTGAAAATTCTATCTGTTCTGTGAATTCAACTAACAGAGTTGAACCTTACATTTGATTGAGCCGTTCTGAAACACTCTTTCTGTAGAAACTGCAATTGGACATGCTAAGCGCTAAGAGGCCTACATTGGGAAAAAGAATCTCTTCAAATAAAAACTACACAGATGCATTCTGTGAAACTTATCTCTGATCTGTAAATTCAGTTAACAGAGATAAAACATATTTTTGATTGAGCAGTTATGAAACACTCTTTTTGAAGAAAAGGCAAGTGGAGATTCCGAGCGCTAAGAGGATAATAGTGGAAAAAGGAATGTCTTCAAATATAAACTACACAGAATCATTCGGTGAAACTTCTTTCTGATCTGTGCATTCAGCTAACAGAGTTAAACCATACTTTTGATTGAGCAGATCTGAACACTCTTTCTGTAGAAAATGCAACTGGACATTTGGAGCGCTAAGAGCGTAGTAGTGGAAAAAGGAATATATTCAAATATAAACTACACAGAAGCATTCTGTGAAACTTCTTTCTGATCTGAGCATTCAGCTAACAGAGTTAAACCATACTTTTGATTGAGCAGTTTTGAAACACTCTGTCTGTAGAAAATGCAACTGGACATTCGTAGCGCTAAGTGGGTAATAGTGGAAAAAAGGATATGTTCAAATATAAACTACACAGAAGCATTGTATGAAACTTCTTTCTGCTCTGTGCATTCAACTAACAGAGTTGAACCTTACTTTTGATTGAGCCTTTCTGAAACACTCTTTCTGTAGAAACTGCAATTGGACATTCTGGGCGCTAAGAGGACTCTATTGGGAAAAATAATATCTTCAAATAAAAACTACACAGAAGCATTGTGTGAAACTTATTTCTGATATGTTCATTAAGCTAACAGAGTTAAACCATACTTTTGATTGCGCAGTTCTGAACACTCTTTCTGTAGAAAATGCAAGTGGACATTCGGAGCGCTAAGAGGGTAATAGTGGAAAAAGGAATATATTCAAATATAAACTACACAGTAGCATTCTGTGAAAATTCTTTCTGTTCTGTGCATTCAACTAACAGAGTTGAACCTTACTTTTGATTGAGCCGTTCTGAAACACTCTTTCTGTAGAAACTGCAATTGGACATGCTAAGCGCTAAGAGGCCTACATTGGGAAAAAGAATATCTTCAAATAAAAACTACACAGATGCATTCTGTGAAACTTATTTCTGATCTGTAAATTCAGTTAACAGAGATAAAACATATTTTTGATTGAGCAGTTATGAAACACTCTTTTTGTAGAAAATGCAAGTGGAGATTCGGAGCGCTAAGAGTGTAATAGTGGAAAAAGGAATGTCTTCAAATATAAACTACACAGAATCTTTCGGTGAAACTTCTTTCTGATCTGTGCATTCAGCTAACAGAGTTAAACCATACTTTTGATTGAGCAGATCTGAACACTCTTTCTGTAGAAAATGCAACTGGACATTTGGAGCGCTAAGAGCGTAGTAGTGGAAAAAGGAATATATTCAAATATAAACTACACAGAAGCATTCTGTGAAACTTCTTTCTGATCTGAGTATTGAGCTAACAGAGTTAAACCATACTTTTGATTGAGCAGTTTTGAAACACTCTGTCTGTAGAAAATGCAACTGGACATTCGTAGGGCTAAGTGGGTAATAGTGGAAAAAAGAATATGTTCAAATATAAAATACACAGAAGCATTGTATGAAACTTCTTTCTGTTCTGTGCATTCAACTAACAGAGTTGAACCTTACTTTTGATTGAGCCTTTCTGAAACACTCTTTCTGTAGAAACTGCAATTGGACATTCTGAGCGCTAAGAGGCCTCTATAGGGAAAAATAATATCTTCAAATAAAAACTACACAGAAGCATTGTGTGAAACTTATTTCTGATATGTTCATTAAGCTAACAGAGTTAAACCATACTTTTGATTGCGCAGTGCTGAACCCTCTTTCTGTAGAAAATGCAAGTGGACATTCGGAGCGCTAAGAGGGTAATAGTGGAAAAAGGAATATATTCAAATATAAACTACACAGAAGCATTCTGTGAAACTTCCTTCTGATCTGAGCATTCAGCTAACAGAGTTAAACCATACTTTTGATTGAGCAGTTTTGAAACACTCTGTCTGTAGGAAATGCAACTGGACATTCGTAGCGCTAAGTGGGTAATAGTGGAAAAAAGAATATGTTCAAATATAAACTACACAGAAGCATTGTATGAAACTTCTTTCTGTTCTGTGCATTCAACTAAAAGAGTTGAACCTTACTTTTGATTGAGCCTTTCTGAAACACTCTTTCTGTAGAAACTGCAATTGGACATTCTGAGCGCTAAGAGGCCTCTATTGGGAAAAATAATATCTTCAAATAAAAACTACACAGAAGCATTTTGTGAAACTTATTTCTGATATGTTCATTAAGCTAACAGAGTTAAACCATACTTTTGATTGCGCAGTTCTGAACACTCTTTCTGTAGAAAATGCAAGTGGACATTCGGAGCGCTAAGAGGGTAAGAGTGGAAAAAGGAATATATTCAAATATAAACTACACAGTAGCATTCTGTGAAAATTCTTTCTGTTCTGTGCATTCAACTAACAGAGTTGAACCTTACTTTTGATTGAGCCGTTCTGAAACACTCTTTCTGTAGAAACTGCAATTGGACATGCTAAGCGCTAAGAGGCCTACATTGGGAAAAAGAATATCTTCAAATAAAAACTACACAGATGCATTGTGTGAAACTTATTTCTGATCTGTAAATTCAATTAACAGAGATAAAACATATTTTTGATTGAGCAGTTATGAAACACTTTTTGTAGAAAATGCAAGTGGAGATTCGGAGCGCTAAGAGGGTAATAGTGGAAAAAGGAATGTCTTGAAATATAAACTACACAGAATCATTCGGTGAAACTTCTTTCTGATCTGTGCATTCAGCTAACAGAGTTAAACCATACTTTTGATTGAGCAGATCTGACCACTCTTTCTGTAGAAAATGCAACTGGACATTTGGAGCGCTAAGAGCGTAGTAGTGGAAAAAGGAATATATTCAAATATAAACTACACAGAAGCATTCTGTGAAACTTCTTTCTGATCTGAGCATTCAGCTAACAGAGTTAAACCATACATTTGATTGAGCAGTTTTGAAACACTCTGTCTGTAGAAAATGCAACTAGACATTCGTAGCGCTAAGAGGGTAATAGTGGAAAAAGGAATATATTCAAATACAAACTACACAGTAGCATTCTGTGAAAATTCTTTCTGTTCTGTGCATTCAACTAACAGAGTTGAACCTTACTTTTGATTGAGCCGTTCTGAAACACTCTTTCTGTAGAAACTGCAATTGGACATGCTAAGCGCTAAGAGGCCTACATTGGGAAAAAGAATATCTTCAAATAAAAACTACGCAGATGCATTCTGTGAAACTTATCTCTGATCTGTAAATTCAGTTAACAGAGATAAAACATATTTTTGATTGAGCAGTTATGAAACACTCTTTTTGTAGAAAAGGCAAGTGGAGATTCCGAGCGCTAAGAGGATAATAGTGGAAAAAGGAATGTCTTCAAATATAAACTACACAGAATCATTCGGTGAAACTTCTTTCTGATCTGTGCATTCAGCTAACAGAGTTAAACCATACTTTTGATTGAGCAGATCTGAACACTCTTTCTGTAGAAAATGCAACTGGACATTTGGAGCGCTAAGAGCGTAGTAGTGGAAAAAGTAATATATACAAATATAAACTACACAGAAGCATTCTGTGAAACTTCTTTCTGATCTGAGCATTCAGCTAACAGAGTTAAACCATACTTTTGATTGAGCAGTTTTGAAACACTCTGTCTGTAGAAAATGCAACTGGACATTCGTAGCGCTAAGTGGGTAATAGTGGAAAAAAGAATATGTTCAAATATAAACTACACAGAAGCATTGTATGAAACTTCTTTCTGTTCTGTGCATTCAACTAACAGAGTTGAACCTTACTTTTGATTGAGCCTTTCTGAAACACTCTTTCTGTAGAAACTGCAATTGGACATTCTGAGCGCTAAGAGGCCTCTATTGGGAAAAATAATATCTTCAAATAAAAACTACACAGAAGCATTGTGTGAAACTTATTTCTGATATGTTCATTAAGCTAACAGAGTTAAACCATACATTTGATTGCGCAGTTCTGAACACTCTTTCTGTAGAAAATGCAAGTGGACATTCGGAGCGCTAAGAGGGTAATAGTGGAAAAAGGAATATATTCAAATATAAACTACACAGTAGCATTCTGTGAAAATTCTTTCTGTTCTGTGAATTCAACTAACAGAGTTGAACCTTACTTTTGATTGAGCCGTTCTGAAACACTCTTTCTGTAGAAACTGCAATTGGACATGCTAAGCGCTAAGAGGCCTACATTGGGAAAAAGAATCTCTTCAAATAAAAACTACACAGATTCATTCTGTGAAACTTATCTCTGATCTGTAAATTCAGTTAACAGAGATAAAACATATTTTTGATTGAGCAGTTATGAAACACTCTTTTTGTAGAAAAGGCAAGTGGAGATTCCGAGCGCTAAGAGGGTAATAGTGGAAAAAGGAATGTCTTCAAATATAAACTACACAGAATCATTCGGTGAAACTTCTTTCTGATCTGTGCATTCAGCTAACACAGTTAAACCATACTTTTGATTGAGCAGATCTGACCACTCTTTCTGTAGAAAATGCAACTGGACATTTGGAGCGCTAAGAGCGTAGTAGTGGAAAAAGGAATATATTCAAATATAAACTACACAGAAGCATTCTGTGAAACTTCTTTCTGATCTGAGCATTCAGCTAACAGAGTTAAACCATACATTTGATTGAGCAGTTTTGAAACACTCTGTCTGTAGAAAATGCAACTAGACATTCGTAGCGCTAAATGGGTAATAGTGGAAAAAAGAATATGTTCAAATATAAACTACACAGAAGCATTGTATGAAACTTCTTTCTGTTCTGTGCATTCAACTAACAGAGTTGAACCTTACTTTTGATTGAGCCGTTCTGAAACACTCTTTCTGTAGAAACTGCAATTGGACATTCTGAGCGCTAAGAGGCCTATTTTGGGAAAATGAATGTCTACAAATAAAAACTACACAGAAGAATTGTATGAAACTTCTTTCTGTTCTGTTTGTTCAACTAAAAGATTTGAACCTTAGTTTTGATTGAGCCGTTCTGAAACACTCTTTCTGTAGAAAATGCAAGTGGAGATTCGGAGCGCTAAGAGGGTAATAGTGGAAAAAGGAATGTCTCCAAATATAAACTACACAGAATCATTCTGTGAAACTTGTTTCTGATCTGTGCATTCAGCTAACAGAGTTAAACCATACTTTTGATTGAGCAGATCTGAACACTCTTTCTGTAGAAAATGCAACTGTACATTTGGAGCGCTAAGAGAGTAGTAGTGGAAAAAGGAATATATTCAAATATAAACTACACAGAAGCATTCTGTGAAACTTCTTTCTGATCTGAGCATTCAGCTAACAGAGTTAAACCATACTTTTGATTGAGCAGTTTTGAAACTCTCTGTCTGTAGAAAATGCAACTGGACATTCGTAGGGCTAAGTGGGTAATAGTGGAAAAAAGAATATGTTCAAATATAAACTACACAGAAGCATTGTATGAAACTTCTTTCTGTTCTGTGCATTCAACTAACAGAGTTGAACCTTACTTTTGATTGAGCCTTTCTGAAACACTCTTTCTGTAGAAACTGCAATTGGACATTCTGAGCGCTAAGAGGCCTCTATAGGGAAAAATAATATCTTCAAATAAAAACTACACAGAAGCATTGTGTGAAACTTATTTCTGATATGTTCATTAAGCTAACAGAGTTAAACCATACTTTTGATTGCGCAGTGCTGAACCCTCTTTCTGTAGAAAATGCAAGTGGACATTCGGAGCGCTAAGAGGGTAATAGTGGAAAAAGGAATATATTCAAATATAAACTACACAATAGCATTCTGGGAAAATTCTTTCTGTTCTGTGCATTCAACTAACAGAGTTGAACCTTACTTTTGATTGAGCCGTTCTGAAACACTCTTTCTGTAGAAACTGCAATTGGACATGCTAAGCGCTAAGAGGCCTACATTGGGAAAAAGAATCTCTTCAAATAAAAACTACACAGATGCATTCTGTGAAACTTATCTCTGATCTGTAAATTCAGTTAACAGAGATAAAACATATTTTTGATTGAGCAGTTATGAAACACTCTTTTTGTAGAAAAGGCAAGTGGAGATTCCGAGCGCTAAGTGGGTAATAGTGGAAAAAGGAATGTCTTCAAATATAAACTACACAGAATCATTCGGTGAAACTTCTTTCTGATCTGTGCATTCAGCTAACAGAGTTAAACCATACTTTTGATTGAGCAGATCTGAACACTCTTTCTGTAGAAAATGCAACTGGACATTTGGAGCGCTAAGAGCGTAGTAGTGGAAAAAGGAATATATTCAAATATAAACTACACAGAAGCATTCTGTGAAACTTCTTTCTGATCTGAGCATTCAGCTAACAGAGTTAAACCATACTTTTGATTGAGCAGTTTTGAAACACTCTGTCTGTAGAAAATGCAACTGGACATTCGTAGCGCTAAGTGGGTAATAGTGGAAAAAAGAATATGTTCAAATATAAACTACACAGAAGCATTGTATGAAACTTCTTTCTGTTCTGTGCATTCAACTAACAGAGTTGAACCTTACTTTTGATTGAGCCTTTCTGAAACACTCTTTCTGTAGAAACTGCAATTGGACATTCTGAGCGCTAAGAGGCCTCTATTGGGAAAAATAATATCTTCAAATAAAAACTACACAGAAGCATTGTGTGAAACTTATTTCTGATATGTTCATTAAGCTAACAGAGTTAAACCATACATTTGATTGCGCAGTTCTGAACACTCTTTCTGTAGAAAATGCAAGTGGACATTCGGAGCGCTAAGAGGGTAATAGTGGAAAAAGGAATATATTCAAATATAAACTACACAGTAGCATTCTGTGAAAATTCTTTCTGTTCTGTGAATTCAACTAACAGAGTTGAACCTTACTTTTGATTGAGCCGTTCTGAAACACTCTTTCTGTAGAAACTGCAATTGGACATGCTAAGCGCTAAGAGGCCTACATTGGGAAAAAGAATCTCTTCAAATAAAAACTACACAGATTCATTCTGTGAAACTTATCTCTGATCTGTAAATTCAGTTAACAGAGATAAAACATATTTTTGATTGAGCAGTTATGAAACAATCTTTTTGTAGAAAAGGCAAGTGGAGATTCCGAGCGCTAAGAGGGTAATAGTGGAAAAAGGAATGTCTTCAAATATAAACTACACAGAATCATTCGGTGAAACTTCTTTCTGATCTGTGCATTCAGCTAACAGAGTTAAACCATACTTTTGATTGCGCAGTGCTGAACCCTCTTTCTGTAGAAAATGCAAGTGGACATTCGGAGCGCTAAGAGGGTAATAGTGGAAAAAGGAATATATTCAAATATAAACTACACAGAAGCATTCTGTGAAACTTCCTTCTGATCTGAGCATTCAGCTAACAGAGTTAAACCATACTTTTGATTGAGCAGTTTTGAAACAGTCTGTCTGTAGAAAATGCAACTGGACATTCGTAGCGCTAAGTGGGTAATAGTGGAAAAAATAATATGTTCAAATATAAACTACACAGAAGCATTGTATGAAACTTCTTTCTGTTCTGTGCATTCAACTAAAAGAGTTGAACCTTACTTTTGATTGAGCCTTTCTGAAACACTCTTTCTGTAGAAACTGCAATTGGACATTCTGAGCGCTAAGAGGCCTCTATTGGGAAAAATAATATCTTCAAATAAAAACTACACAGAAGCATTTTGTGAAACTTATTTCTGATATGTTCATTAAGCTAACAGAGTTAAACCATACTTTTGATTGCGCAGTTCTGAACACTCTTTCTGTAGAAAATGCAAGTGTACATTTGGAGCGCTAAGAGGGTAAGAGTGGAAAAAGGAATATATTCAAATATAAACTACACAGTAGCATTCTGTGAAAATTCTTTCTGTTCTGTGCATTCAACTAACAGAGTTGAACCTTACTTTTGATTGAGCCGTTCTGAAACACTCTTTCTGTAGAAACTGCAATTGGACATGCTAAGCGCTAAGAGGCCTACATTGGGAAAAAGAATATCTTCAAATAAAAACTACACAGATGCATTGTGTGAAACTTATTTCTGATCTGTAAATTCAGTTAACAGAGATAAAACATATTTTTGATTGAACAGTTATGAAACACTCTTTTTGTAGAAAATGCAAGTGTAGATTCGGAGCGCTAAGAGGGTAATAGTGGAAAAAGGAATGTCTTGAAATATAAACTACACAGAATCATTCGGTGAAACTTCTTTCTGATCTGTGCATTCAGCTAACACAGTTAAACCATACTTTTGATTGAGCAGATCTGACCACTCTTTCTGTAGAAAATGCAACTGGACATTTGGAGCGCTAAGAGCGTAGTAGTGGAAAAAGGAATATATTCAAATATAAACTACACAGAAGCATTCTGTGAAACTTCTTTCTGATCTGAGCATTCAGCTAACAGAGTTAAACCATACATTTGATTGAGCAGTTTTGAAACACTCTGTCTGTAGAAAATGCAACTAGACATTCGTAGCGCTAAATGGGTAATAGTGGAAAAAAGAATATGTTCAAATATAAACTACACAGAAGCATTGTATGAAACTTCTTTCTGTTCTGTGCATTCAACTAACAGAGTTGAACCTTACTTTTGATTGAGCCGTTCTGAAACACTCTTTCTGTAGAAACTGCAATTGGACATTCTGAGCGCTAAGAGGCCTATATTGGGAAAATGAATGTCTACAAATAAAAACTACACAGAAAAACTGTATGAAACTTCTTTCTGTTCTGTTTGTTCAACTAAAAGAGTTGAACCTTAGTTTTGATTGAGCCGTTCTGAAACACTCTTTCTGTAGAAAATGCAAGTGGAGATTCGGAGCGCTAAGAGGGTAATAGTGGAAAAAGGAATGTCTTCAAATATAAACTACACAGAATCATTCGGTGAAACTTCTTTCTGATCTGTGCATTCAGCTAACAGAGTTAAACCATACTTTTGATTGAGCAGATCTGAACACTCTTTCTGTAGAAAATGCAACTGGACATTTGGAGCGCTAAGAGCGTAGTAGTGGAAAAAGGAATATATTCAAATATAAACTACACAGAAGCATTCTGTGAAACTTCTTTCTGATCTGAGCATTGAGCTAACAGAGTTAAACCATACTTTTGATTGAGCAGTTTTGAAACACTCTGTCTGTAGAAAATGCAACTGGACATTCGTAGGGCTAAGTGGGTAATAGTGGAAAAAAGAATATGTTCAAATATAAACTACACAGAAGCATTGTATGAAACTTCTTTCTGTTCTGTGCATTCAACTAACAGAGTTGAACCTTACTTTTGATTGAGCCTTTCTGAAACACTCTTTCTGTAGAAACTGCAATTGGACATTCTGAGCGCTAAGAGGCCTCTATAGGGAAAAATAATATCTTCAAATAAAAACTACACAGAAGCATTGTGTGAAACTTATTTCTGATATGTTCATTAAGCTAACAGAGTTAAACCATACTTTTGATTGCGCAGTGCTGAACCCTCTTTCTGTAGAAAATGCAAGTGGACATTCGGAGCGCTAAGAGGGTAATAGTGGAAAAAGGAATATATTCAAATATAAACTACACAGAAGCATTCTGTGAAAATTCTTTCTGATCTGAGCATTCAGCTAACAGAGTTAAACCATACTTTTGATTGAGCAGTTTTGAAACACTCTGTCTGTAGAAAATGCAACTGGACATTCGTAGCGCTAAGTGGGTAATAGTGGAAAAAAGAATATGTTCAAATATAAACTACACAGAAGCATTGTATGAAACTTCTTTCTGTTCTGTGCATTCAACTAAAAGAGTTGAACCTTACTTTTGATTGAGCCTTTCTGAAACACTCTTTCTGTAGAAACTGCAATTGGACATTCTGAGCGCTAAGAGGCCTCTATTGGGAAAAATAATATCTTCAAATAAAAACTACACAGAAGCATTGTGTGAAACTTATTTCTGATATGTTCATTAAGCTAACAGAGTTAAACCATACTTTTGATTGCGCAGTTCTGAACACTCTTTCTGTAGAAAATGCAAGTGGACATTCGGAGCGCTAAGAGGGTAATAGTGGAAAAAGGAATATATTCAAATATAAACTACACAGTAGCATTCTGTGAAAATTCTTTCTGTTCTGTGCATTCAACTAACAGAGTTGAACCTTACTTTTGATTGAGCCGTTCTGAAACACTCTTTCTGTAGAAACTGCAATTGGACATGCTAAGCGCTAAGAGGCCTACATTGGGAAAAAGAATATCTTCAAATAAAAACTACACAGATGCATTCTGTGAAACTTATTTCTGATCTGTAAATTCAGTTAACAGAGATAAAACATATTTTTGATTGAGCAGTTATGAAACACTCTTTTTGTAGAAAATGCAAGTGGAGATTCGGAGCGCTAAGAGGGTAATAGTGGAAAAAGGAATGTCTTGAAATATAAACTACACAGAATCATTCGGTGAAACTTCTTTCTGATCTGTGCATTCAGCTAACAGAGTTAAACCATACTTTTGATTGAGCAGATCTGACCACTCTTTCTGTAGAAAATGCAACTGGACATTTGGAGCGCTAAGAGCGTAGTAGTGGAAAAAGGAATATATTCAAATATAAACTACACAGAAGCATTCTGTGAAACTTCTTTCTGATCTGAGCATTCAGCTAACAGAGTTAAACCATACATTTGATTGAGCAGTTTTGAAACACTCTGTCTGTAGAAAATGCAACTAGACATTCGTAGCGCTAAGAGGGTAATAGTGGAAAAAGGAATATATTCAAATACAAACTACACAGTAGCATTCTGTGAAAATTCTTTCTGTTCTGTGCATTCAACTAACAGAGTTGAACCTTACTTTTGATTGAGCCGTTCTGAAACACTCTTTCTGTAGAAACTGCAATTGGACATGCTAAGCGCTAAGAGGCCTACATTGGGAAAAAGAATATCTTCAAATAAAAACTACGCAGATGCATTCTGTGAAACTTATCTCTGATCTGTAAATTCAGTTAACAGAGATAAAACATATTTTTGATTGAGCAGTTATGAAACACTCTTTTTGTAGAAAAGGCAAGTGGAGATTCCGAGCGCTAAGAGGATAATAGTGGAAAAAGGAATGTCTTCAAATATAAACTACACAGAATCATTCGGTGAAACTTCTTTCTGATCTGTGCATTCAGCTAACAGAGTTAAACCATACTTTTGATTGAGCAGATCTGAACACTCTTTCTGTAGAAAATGCAACTGGACATTTGGAGCGCTAAGAGCGTAGTAGTGGAAAAAGTAATATATACAAATATAAACTACACAGAAGCATTCTGTGAAACTTCTTTCTGATCTGAGCATTCAGCTAACAGAGTTAAACCATACTTTTGATTGAGCAGTTTTGAAACACTCTGTCTGTAGAAAATGCAACTGGACATTCGTAGCGCTAAGTGGGTAATAGTGGAAAAAAGAATATGTTCAAATATAAACTACACAGAAGCATTGTATGAAACTTCTTTCTGTTCTGTGCATTCAACTAAAAGAGTTGAACCTTACTTTTGATTGAGCCTTTCTGAAACACTCTTTCTGTAGAAACTGCAATTGGACATTCTGAGCGCTAAGAGGCCTCTATTGGGAAAAATAATATCTTCAAATAAAAACTACACAGAAGCATTTTGTGAAACTTATTTCTGATATGTTCATTAAGCTAACAGAGTTAAACCATACTTTTGATTGCGCAGTTCTGAACACTCTTTCTGTAGAAAATGCAAGTGTACATTTGGAGCGCTAAGAGGGTAAGAGTGGAAAAAGGAATATATTCAAATATAAACTACACAGTAGCATTCTGTGAAAATTCTTTCTGTTCTGTGCATTCAACTAACAGAGTTGAACCTTACTTTTGATTGAGCCGTTCTGAAACACTCTTTCTGTAGAAACTGCAATTGGACATGCTAAGCGCTAAGAGGCCTACATTGGGAAAAAGAATATCTTCAAATAAAAACTACACAGATGCATTGTGTGAAACTTATTTCTGATCTGTAAATTCAGTTAACAGAGATAAAACATATTTTTGATTGAACAGTTATGAAACACTCTTTTTGTAGAAAATGCAAGTGTAGATTCGGAGCGCTAAGAGGGTAATAGTGGAAAAAGGAATGTCTTGAAATATAAACTACACAGAATCATTCGGTGAAACTTCTTTCTGATCTGTGCATTCAGCTAACACAGTTAAACCATACTTTTGATTGAGCAGATCTGACCACTCTTTCTGTAGAAAATGCAACTGGACATTTGGAGCGCTAAGAGCGTAGTAGTGGAAAAAGGAATATATTCAAATATAAACTACACAGAAGCATTCTGTGAAACTTCTTTCTGATCTGAGCATTCAGCTAACAGAGTTAAACCATACATTTGATTGAGCAGTTTTGAAACACTCTGTCTGTAGAAAATGCAACTAGACATTCGTAGCGCTAAATGGGTAATAGTGGAAAAAAGAATATGTTCAAATATAAACTACACAGAAGCATTGTATGAAACTTCTTTCTGTTCTGTGCATTCAACTAACAGAGTTGAACCTTACTTTTGATTGAGCCGTTCTGAAACACTCTTTCTGTAGAAACTGCAATTGGACATTCTGAGCGCTAAGAGGCCTATATTGGGAAAATGAATGTCTACAAATAAAAACTACACAGAAAAACTGTATGAAACTTCTTTCTGTTCTGTTTGTTCAACTAAAAGAGTTGAACCTTAGTTTTGATTGAGCCGTTCTGAAACACTCTTTCTGTAGAAAATGCAAGTGGAGATTCGGAGCGCTAAGAGGGTAATAGTGGAAAAAGGAATGTCTTCAAATATAAACTACACAGAATCATTCGGTGAAACTTCTTTCTGATCTGTGCATTCAGCTAACAGAGTTAAACCATACTTTTGATTGAGCAGATCTGAACACTCTTTCTGTAGAAAATGCAACTGGACATTTGGAGCGCTAAGAGCGTAGTAGTGGAAAAAGGAATATATTCAAATATAAACTACACAGAAGCATTCTGTGAAACTTCTTTCTGATCTGAGCATTGAGCTAACAGAGTTAAACCATACTTTTGATTGAGCAGTTTTGAAACACTCTGTCTGTAGAAAATGCAACTGGACATTCGTAGGGCTAAGTGGGTAATAGTGGAAAAAAGAATATGTTCAAATATAAACTACACAGAAGCATTGTATGAAACTTCTTTCTGTTCTGTGCATTCAACTAACAGAGTTGAACCTTACTTTTGATTGAGCCTTTCTGAAACACTCTTTCTGTAGAAACTGCAATTGGACATTCTGAGCGCTAAGAGGCCTCTATAGGGAAAAATAATATCTTCAAATAAAAACTACACAGAAGCATTGTGTGAAACTTATTTCTGATATGTTCATTAAGCTAACAGAGTTAAACCATACTTTTGATTGCGCAGTGCTGAACCCTCTTTCTGTAGAAAATGCAAGTGGACATTCGGAGCGCTAAGAGGGTAATAGTGGAAAAAGGAATATATTCAAATATAAACTACACAGAAGCATTCTGTGAAAATTCTTTCTGATCTGAGCATTCAGCTAACAGAGTTAAACCATACTTTTGATTGAGCAGTTTTGAAACACTCTGTCTGTAGAAAATGCAACTGGACATTCGTAGCGCTAAGTGGGTAATAGTGGAAAAAAGAATATGTTCAAATATAAACTACACAGAAGCATTGTATGAAACTTCTTTCTGTTCTGTGCATTCAACTAAAAGAGTTGAACCTTACTTTTGATTGAGCCTTTCTGAAACACTCTTTCTGTAGAAACTGCAATTGGACATTCTGAGCGCTAAGAGGCCTCTATTGGGAAAAATAATATCTTCAAATAAAAACTACACAGAAGCATTGTGTGAAACTTATTTCTGATATGTTCATTAAGCTAACAGAGTTAAACCATACTTTTGATTGCGCAGTTCTGAACACTCTTTCTGTAGAAAATGCAAGTGGACATTCGGAGCGCTAAGAGGGTAATAGTGGAAAAAGGAATATATTCAAATATAAACTACACAGTAGCATTCTGTGAAAATTCTTTCTGTTCTGTGCATTCAACTAACAGAGTTGAACCTTACTTTTGATTGAGCCGTTCTGAAACACTCTTTCTGTAGAAACTGCAATTGGACATGCTAAGCGCTAAGAGGCCTACATTGGGAAAAAGAATATCTTCAAATAAAAACTACACAGATGCATTCTGTGAAACTTATTTCTGATCTGTAAATTCAGTTAACAGAGATAAAACATATTTTTGATTGAGCAGTTATGAAACACTCTTTTTGTAGAAAATGCAAGTGGAGATTCGGAGCGCTAAGAGGGTAATAGTGGAAAAAGGAATGTCTTGAAATATAAACTACACAGAATCATTCGGTGAAACTTCTTTCTGATCTGTGCATTCAGCTAACAGAGTTAAACCATACTTTTGATTGAGCAGATCTGACCACTCTTTCTGTAGAAAATGCAACTGGACATTTGGAGCGCTAAGAGCGTAGTAGTGGAAAAAGGAATATATTCAAATATAAACTACACAGAAGCATTCTGTGAAACTTCTTTCTGATCTGAGCATTCAGCTAACAGAGTTAAACCATACATTTGATTGAGCAGTTTTGAAACACTCTGTCTGTAGAAAATGCAACTAGACATTCGTAGCGCTAAGAGGGTAATAGTGGAAAAAGGAATATATTCAAATACAAACTACACAGTAGCATTCTGTGAAAATTCTTTCTGTTCTGTGCATTCAACTAACAGAGTTGAACCTTACTTTTGATTGAGCCGTTCTGAAACACTCTTTCTGTAGAAACTGCAATTGGACATGCTAAGCGCTAAGAGGCCTACATTGGGAAAAAGAATATCTTCAAATAAAAACTACGCAGATGCATTCTGTGAAACTTATCTCTGATCTGTAAATTCAGTTAACAGAGATAAAACATATTTTTGATTGAGCAGTTATGAAACACTCTTTTTGTAGAAAAGGCAAGTGGAGATTCCGAGCGCTAAGAGGATAATAGTGGAAAAAGGAATGTCTTCAAATATAAACTACACAGAATCATTCGGTGAAACTTCTTTCTGATCTGTGCATTCAGCTAACAGAGTTAAACCATACTTTTGATTGAGCAGATCTGAACACTCTTTCTGTAGAAAATGCAACTGGACATTTGGAGCGCTAAGAGCGTAGTAGTGGAAAAAGTAATATATACAAATATAAACTACACAGAAGCATTCTGTGAAACTTCTTTCTGATCTGAGCATTCAGCTAACAGAGTTAAACCATACTTTTGATTGAGCAGTTTTGAAACACTCTGTCTGTAGAAAATGCAACTGGACATTCGTAGCGCTAAGTGGGTAATAGTGGAAAAAAGAATATGTTCAAATATAAACTACACAGAAGCATTGTATGAAACTTCTTTCTGTTCTGTGCATTCAACTAACAGAGTTGAACCTTACTTTTGATTGAGCCTTTCTGAAACACTCTTTCTGTAGAAACTGCAATTGGACATTCTGAGCGCTAAGAGGCCTCTATTGGGAAAAATAATATCTTCAAATAAAAACTACACAGAAGCATTGTGTGAAACTTATTTCTGATATGTTCATTAAGCTAACAGAGTTAAACCATACATTTGATTGCGCAGTTCTGAACACTCTTTCTGTAGAAAATGCAAGTGGACATTCGGAGCGCTAAGAGGGTAATAGTGGAAAAAGGAATATATTCAAATATAAACTACACAGTAGCATTCTGTGAAAATTCTTTCTGTTCTGTGAATTCAACTAACAGAGTTGAACCTTACTTTTGATTGAGCCGTTCTGAAACACTCTTTCTGTAGAAACTGCAATTGGACATGCTAAGCGCTAAGAGGCCTACATTGGGAAAAAGAATCTCTTCAAATAAAAACTACACAGATTCATTCTGTGAAACTTATCTCTGATCTGTAAATTCAGTTAACAGAGATAAAACATATTTTTGATTGAGCAGTTATGAAACACTCTTTTTGTAGAAAAGGCAAGTGGAGATTCCGAGCGCTAAGAGGGTAATAGTGGAAAAAGGAATGTCTTCAAATATAAACTACACAGAATCATTCGGTGAAACTTCTTTCTGATCTGTGCATTCAGCTAACACAGTTAAACCATACTTTTGATTGAGCAGATCTGACCACTCTTTCTGTAGAAAATGCAACTGGACATTTGGAGCGCTAAGAGCGTAGTAGTGGAAAAAGGAATATATTCAAATATAAACTACACAGAAGCATTCTGTGAAACTTCTTTCTGATCTGAGCATTCAGCTAACAGAGTTAAACCATACATTTGATTGAGCAGTTTTGAAACACTCTGTCTGTAGAAAATGCAACTAGACATTCGTAGCGCTAAATGGGTAATAGTGGAAAAAAATATGTTCAAATATAAACTACACAGAAGCATTGTATGAAACTTCTTTCTGTTCTGTGCATTCAACTAACAGAGTTGAACCTTACTTTTGATTGAGCCGTTCTGAAACACTCTTTCTGTAGAAACTGCAATTGGACATTCTGAGCGCTAAGAGGCCTATATTGGGAAAATGAATGTCTACAAATAAAAACTACACAGAAGAATTGTATGAAACTTCTTTCTGTTCTGTTTGTTCAACTAAAAGATTTGAACCTTAGTTTTGATTGAGCCGTTCTGAAACACTCTTTCTGTAGAAAATGCAAGTGGAGATTCGGAGCGCTAAGAGGGTAATAGTGGAAAAAGGAATGTCTCCAAATATAAACTACACAGAATCATTCTGTGAAACTTGTTTCTGATCTGTGCATTCAGCTAACAGAGTTAAACCATACTTTTGATTGAGCAGATCTGAACACTCTTTCTGTAGAAAATGCAACTGTACATTTGGAGCGCTAAGAGAGTAGTAGTGGAAAAAGGAATATATTCAAATATAAACTACACAGAAGCATTCTGTGAAACTTCTTTCTGATCTGAGCATTCAGCTAACAGAGTTAAACCATACTTTTGATTGAGCAGTTTTGAAACTCTCTGTCTGTAGAAAATGCAACTGGACATTCGTAGGGCTAAGTGGGTAATAGTGGAAAAAAGAATATGTTCAAATATAAACTACACAGAAGCATTGTATGAAACTTCTTTCTGTTCTGTGCATTCAACTAACAGAGTTGAACCTTACTTTTGATTGAGCCTTTCTGAAACACTCTTTCTGTAGAAACTGCAATTGGACATTCTGAGCGCTAAGAGGCCTCTATAGGGAAAAATAATATCTTCAAATAAAAACTACACAGAAGCATTGTGTGAAACTTATTTCTGATATGTTCATTAAGCTAACAGAGTTAAACCATACTTTTGATTGCGCAGTGCTGAACCCTCTTTCTGTAGAAAATGCAAGTGGACATTCGGAGCGCTAAGAGGGTAATAGTGGAAAAAGGAATATATTCAAATATAAACTACACAATAGCATTCTGGGAAAATTCTTTCTGTTCTGTGCATTCAACTAACAGAGTTGAACCTTACTTTTGATTGAGCCGTTCTGAAACACTCTTTCTGTAGAAACTGCAATTGGACATGCTAAGCGCTAAGAGGCCTACATTGGGAAAAAGAATCTCTTCAAATAAAAACTACACAGATGCATTCTGTGAAACTTATCTCTGATCTGTAAATTCAGTTAACAGAGATAAAACATATTTTTGATTGAGCAGTTATGAAACACTCTTTTTGTAGAAAAGGCAAGTGGAGATTCCGAGCGCTAAGTGGGTAATAGTGGAAAAAGGAATGTCTTCAAATATAAACTACACAGAATCATTCGGTGAAACTTCTTTCTGATCTGTGCATTCAGCTAACAGAGTTAAACCATACTTTTGATTGAGCAGATCTGAACACTCTTTCTGTAGAAAATGCAACTGGACATTTGGAGCGCTAAGAGCGTAGTAGTGGAAAAAGGAATATATTCAAATATAAACTACACAGAAGCATTCTGTGAAACTTCTTTCTGATCTGAGCATTCAGCTAACAGAGTTAAACCATACTTTTGATTGAGCAGTTTTGAAACACTCTGTCTGTAGAAAATGCAACTGGACATTCGTAGCGCTAAGTGGGTAATAGTGGAAAAAAGAATATGTTCAAATATAAACTACACAGAAGCATTGTATGAAACTTCTTTCTGTTCTGTGCATTCAACTAACAGAGTTGAACCTTACTTTTGATTGAGCCTTTCTGAAACACTCTTTCTGTAGAAACTGCAATTGGACATTCTGAGCGCTAAGAGGCCTCTATTGGGAAAAATAATATCTTCAAATAAAAACTACACAGAAGCATTGTGTGAAACTTATTTCTGATATGTTCATTAAGCTAACAGAGTTAAACCGTACATTTGATTGCGCAGTTCTGAACACTCTTTCTGTAGAAAATGCAAGTGGACATTCGGAGCGCTAAGAGGGTAATAGTGGAAAAAGGAATATATTCAAATATAAACTACACAGTAGCATTCTGTGAAAATTCTTTCTGTTCTGTGAATTCAACTAACAGAGTTGAACCTTACTTTTGATTGAGCCGTTCTGAAACACTCTTTCTGTAGAAACTGCAATTGGACATGCTAAGCGCTAAGAGGCCTACATTGGGAAAAAGAATCTCTTCAAATAAAAACTACACAGATTCATTCTGTGAAACTTATCTCTGATCTGTAAATTCAGTTAACAGAGATAAAACATATATTTGATTGAGCAGTTATGAAACACTCTTTTTGTAGAAAAGGCAAGTGGAGATTCCGAGCGCTAAGAGGGTAATAGTGGAAAAAGGAATGTCTTCAAATATAAACTACACAGAATCATTCGGTGAAACTTCTTTCTGATCTGTGCATTCAGCTAACAGAGTTAAACCATACTTTTGATTGCGCAGTGCTGAACCCTCTTTCTGTAGAAAATGCAAGTGGACATTCGGAGCGCTAAGAGGGTAATAGTGGAAAAAGGAATATATTCAAATATAAACTACACAGAAGCATTCTGTGAAACTTCCTTCTGATCTGAGCATTCAGCTAACAGAGTTAAACCATACTTTTGATTGAGCAGTTTTGAAACAGTCTGTCTGTAGAAAATGCAACTGGACATTCGTAGCGCTAAGTGGGTAATAGTGGAAAAAAGAATATGTTCAAATATAAACTACACAGAAGCATTGTATGAAACTTCTTTCTGTTCTGTGCATTCAACTAAAAGAGTTGAACCTTACTTTTGATTGAGCCTTTCTGAAACACTCTTTCTGTAGAAACTGCAATTGGACATTCTGAGCGCTAAGAGGCCTCTATTGGGAAAAATAATATCTTCAAATAAAAACTACACAGAAGCATTTTGTGAAACTTATTTCTGATATGTTCATTAAGCTAACAGAGTTAAACCATACTTTTGATTGCGCAGTTCTGAACACTCTTTCTGTAGAAAATGCAAGTGGACATTTGGAGCGCTAAGAGGGTAAGAGTGGAAAAAGGAATATATTCAAATATAAACTACACAGTAGCATTCTGTGAAAATTCTTTCTGTTCTGTGCATTCAACTAACAGAGTTGAACCTTACTTTTGATTGAGCCGTTCTGAAACACTCTTTCTGTAGAAACTGCAATTGGACATGCTAAGCGCTAAGAGGCCTACATTGGGAAAAAGAATATCTTCAAATAAAAACTACACAGATGCATTGTGTGAAACTTATTTCTGATCTGTAAATTCAGTTAACAGAGATAAAACATATTTTTGATTGAGCAGTTATGAAACACTCTTTTTGTAGAAAATGCAAGTGTAGATTCGGAGCGCTAAGAGGGTAATAGTGGAAAAAGGAATGTCTTGAAATATAAACTACACAGAATCATTCGGTGAAACTTCTTTCTGATCTGTGCATTCAGCTAACACAGTTAAACCATACTTTTGATTGAGCAGATCTGACCACTCTTTCTGTAGAAAATGCAACTGGACATTTGGAGCGCTAAGAGCGTAGTAGTGGAAAAAGGAATATATTCAAATATAAACTACACAGAAGCATTCTGTGAAACTTCTTTCTGATCTGAGCATTCAGCTAACAGAGTTAAACCATACATTTGATTGAGCAGTTTTGAAACACTCTGTCTGTAGAAAATGCAACTAGACATTCGTAGCGCTAAATGGGTAATAGTGGAAAAAAGAATATGTTCAAATATAAACTACACAGAAGCATTGTATGAAACTTCTTTCTGTTCTGTGCATTCAACTAACAGAGTTGAACCTTACTTTTGATTGAGCCGTTCTGAAACACTCTTTCTGTAGAAACTGCAATTGGACATTCTGAGCGCTAAGAGGCCTATATTGGGAAAATGAATGTCTACAAATAAAAACTACACAGAAAAACTGTATGAAACTTCTTTCTGTTCTGTTTGTTCAACTAAAAGAGTTGAACCTTAGTTTTGATTGAGCCGTTCTGAAACACTCTTTCTGTAGAAAATGCAAGTGGAGATTCGGAGCGCTAAGAGGGTAATAGTGGAAAAAGGAATGTCTTCAAATATAAACTACACAGAATCATTCGGTGAAACTTCTTTCTGATCTGTGCATTCAGCTAACAGAGTTAAACCATACTTTTGATTGAGCAGATCTGAACACTCTTTCTGTAGAAAATGCAACTGGACATTTGGAGCGCTAAGAGCGTAGTAGTGGAAAAAGGAATATATTCAAATATAAACTACACAGAAGCATTCTGTGAAACTTCTTTCTGATCTGAGCATTGAGCTAACAGAGTTAAACCATACTTTTGATTGAGCAGTTTTGAAACACTCTGTCTGTAGAAAATGCAACTGGACATTCGTAGGGCTAAGTGGGTAATAGTGGAAAAAAGAATATGTTCAAATATAAACTACACAGAAGCATTGTATGAAACTTCTTTCTGTTCTGTGCATTCAACTAACAGAGTTGAACCTTACTTTTGATTGAGCCTTTCTGAAACACTCTTTCTGTAGAAACTGCAATTGGACATTCTGAGCGCTAAGAGGCCTCTATAGGGAAAAATAATATCTTCAAATAAAAACTACACAGAAGCATTGTGTGAAACTTATTTCTGATATGTTCATTAAGCTAACAGAGTTAAACCATACTTTTGATTGCGCAGTGCTGAACCCTCTTTCTGTAGAAAATGCAAGTGGACATTCGGAGCGCTAAGAGGGTAATAGTGGAAAAAGGAATATATTCAAATATAAACTACACAGAAGCATTCTGTGAAACTTCTTTCTGATCTGAGCATTCAGCTAACAGAGTTAAACCATACTTTTGATTGAGCAGTTTTGAAACACTCTGTCTGTAGAAAATGCAACTGGACATTCGTAGCGCTAAGTGGGTAATAGTGGAAAAAAGAATATGTTCAAATATAAACTACACAGAAGCATTGTATGAAACTTCTTTCTGTTCTGTGCATTCAACTAAAAGAGTTGAACCTTACTTTTGATTGAGCCTTTCTGAAACACTCTTTCTGTAGAAACTGCAATTGGACATTCTGAGCGCTAAGAGGCCTCTATTGGGAAAAATAATATCTTCAAATAAAAACTACACAGAAGCATTGTGTGAAACTTATTTCTGATATGTTCATTAAGCTAACAGAGTTAAACCATACTTTTGATTGCGCAGTTCTGAACACTCTTTCTGTAGAAAATGCAAGTGGACATTTGGAGCGCTAAGAGGGTAATAGTGGAAAAAGGAATATATTCAAATATAAACTACACAGTAGCATTCTGTGAAAATTCTTTCTGTTCTGTGCATTCAACTAACAGAGTTGAACCTTACTTTTGATTGAGCCGTTCTGAAACACTCTTTCTGTAGAAACTGCAATTGGACATGCTAAGCGCTAAGAGGCCTACATTGGGAAAAAGAATATCTTCAAATAAAAACTACACAGATGCATTGTGTGAAACTTATTTCTGATCTGTAAATTCAGTTAACAGAGATAAAACATATTTTTGATTGAGCAGTTATGAAACACTCTTTTTGTAGAAAATGCAAGTGTAGATTCGGAGCGCTAAGAGGGTAATAGTGGAAAAAGGAATGTCTTGAAATATAAACTACACAGAATCATTCGGTGAAACTTCTTTCTGATCTGTGCATTCAGCTAACACAGTTAAACCATACTTTTGATTGAGCAGATCTGACCACTCTTTCTGTAGAAAATGCAACTGGACATTTGGAGCGCTAAGAGCGTAGTAGTGGAAAAAGGAATATATTCAAATATAAACTACACAGAAGCATTCTGTGAAACTTCTTTCTGATCTGAGCATTCAGCTAACAGAGTTAAACCATACATTTGATTGAGCAGTTTTGAAACACTCTGTCTGTAGAAAATGCAACTAGACATTCGTAGCGCTAAATGGGTAATAGTGGAAAAAAGAATATGTTCAAATATAAACTACACAGAAGCATTGTATGAAACTTCTTTCTGTTCTGTGCATTCAACTAACAGAGTTGAACCTTACTTTTGATTGAGCCGTTCTGAAACACTCTTTCTGTAGAAACTGCAATTGGACATTCTGAGCGCTAAGAGGCCTATATTGGGAAAATGAATGTCTACAAATAAAAACTACACAGAAAAACTGTATGAAACTTCTTTCTGTTCTGTTTGTTCAACTAAAAGAGTTGAACCTTAGTTTTGATTGAGCCGTTCTGAAACACTCTTTCTGTAGAAAATGCAAGTGGAGATTCGGAGCGCTAAGAGGGTAATAGTGGAAAAAGGAATGTCTTCAAATATAAACTACACAGAATCATTCGGTGAAACTTCTTTCTGATCTGTGCATTCAGCTAACAGAGTTAAACCATACTTTTGATTGAGCAGATCTGAACACTCTTTCTGTAGAAAATGCAACTGGACATTTGGAGCGCTAAGAGCGTAGTAGTGGAAAAAGGAATATATTCAAATATAAACTACACAGAAGCATTCTGTGAAACTTCTTTCTGATCTGAGCATTGAGCTAACAGAGTTAAACCATACTTTTGATTGAGCAGTTTTGAAACACTCTGTCTGTAGAAAATGCAACTGGACATTCGTAGGGCTAAGTGGGTAATAGTGGAAAAAAGAATATGTTCAAATATAAACTACACAGAAGCATTGTATGAAACTTCTTTCTGTTCTGTGCATTCAACTAACAGAGTTGAACCTTACTTTTGATTGAGCCTTTCTGAAACACTCTTTCTGTAGAAACTGCAATTGGACATTCTGAGCGCTAAGAGGCCTCTATAGGGAAAAATAATATCTTCAAATAAAAACTACACAGAAGCATTGTGTGAAACTTATTTCTGATATGTTCATTAAGCTAACAGAGTTAAACCATACTTTTGATTGCGCAGTGCTGAACCCTCTTTCTGTAGAAAATGCAAGTGGACATTCGGAGCGCTAAGAGGGTAATAGTGGAAAAAGGAATATATTCAAATATAAACTACACAGAAGCATTCTGTGAAACTTCTTTCTGATCTGAGCATTCAGCTAACAGAGTTAAACCATACTTTTGATTGAGCAGTTTTGAAACACTCTGTCTGTAGAAAATGCAACTGGACATTCGTAGCGCTAAGTGGGTAATAGTGGAAAAAAGAATATGTTCAAATATAAACTACACAGAAGCATTGTATGAAACTTCTTTCTGTTCTGTGCATTCAACTAAAAGAGTTGAACCTTACTTTTGATTGAGCCTTTCTGAAACACTCTTTCTGTAGAAACTGCAATTGGACATTCTGAGCGCTAAGAGGCCTCTATTGGGAAAAATAATATCTTCAAATAAAAACTACACAGAAGCATTGTGTGAAACTTATTTCTGATATGTTCATTAAGCTAACAGAGTTAAACCATACTTTTGATTGCGCAGTTCTGAACACTCTTTCTGTAGAAAATGCAAGTGGACATTTGGAGCGCTAAGAGGGTAATAGTGGAAAAAGGAATATATTCAAATATAAACTACACAGTAGCATTCTGTGAAAATTCTTTCTGTTCTGTGCATTCAACTAACAGAGTTGAACCTTACTTTTGATTGAGCCGTTCTGAAACACTCTTTCTGTAGAAACTGCAATTGGACATGCTAAGCGCTAAGAGGCCTACATTGGGAAAAAGAATATCTTCAAATAAAAACTACACAGATGCATTCTGTGAAACTTATTTCTGATCTGTAAATTCAGTTAACAGAGATAAAACATATTTTTGATTGAGCAGTTATGAAACACTCTTTTTGTAGAAAATGCAAGTGGAGATTCGGAGCGCTAAGAGGGTAATAGTGGAAAAAGGAATGTCTTGAAATATAAACTACACAGAATCATTCGGTGAAACTTCTTTCTGATCTGTGCATTCAGCTAACAGAGTTAAACCATACTTTTGATTGAGCAGATCTGACCACTCTTTCTGTAGAAAATGCAACTGGACATTTGGAGCGCTAAGAGCGTAGTAGTGGAAAAAGGAATATATTCAAATATAAACTACACAGAAGCATTCTGTGAAACTTCTTTCTGATCTGAGCATTCAGCTAACAGAGTTAAACCATACATTTGATTGAGCAGTTTTGAAACACTCTGTCTGTAGAAAATGCAACTAGACATTCGTAGCGCTAAGAGGGTAATAGTGGAAAAAGGAATATATTCAAATACAAACTACACAGTAGCATTCTGTGAAAATTCTTTCTGTTCTGTGCATTCAACTAACAGAGTTGAACCTTACTTTTGATTGAGCCGTTCTGAAACACTCTTTCTGTAGAAACTGCAATTGGACATGCTAAGCGCTAAGAGGCCTACATTGGGAAAAAGAATATCTTCAAATAAAAACTACGCAGATGCATTCTGTGAAACTTATCTCTGATCTGTAAATTCAGTTAACAGAGATAAAACATATTTTTGATTGAGCAGTTATGAAACACTCTTTTTGTAGAAAAGGCAAGTGGAGATTCCGAGCGCTAAGAGGATAATAGTGGAAAAAGGAATGTCTTCAAATATAAACTACACAGAATCATTCGGTGAAACTTCTTTCTGATCTGTGCATTCAGCTAACAGAGTTAAACCATACTTTTGATTGAGCAGATCTGAACACTCTTTCTGTAGAAAATGCAACTGGACATTTGGAGCGCTAAGAGCGTAGTAGTGGAAAAAGTAATATATACAAATATAAACTACACAGAAGCATTCTGTGAAACTTCTTTCTGATCTGAGCATTCAGCTAACAGAGTTAAACCATACTTTTGATTGAGCAGTTTTGAAACACTCTGTCTGTAGAAAATGCAACTGGACATTCGTAGCGCTAAGTGGGTAATAGTGGAAAAAAGAATATGTTCAAATATAAACTACACAGAAGCATTGTATGAAACTTCTTTCTGTTCTGTGCATTCAACTAACAGAGTTGAACCTTACTTTTGATTGAGCCTTTCTGAAACACTCTTTCTGTAGAAACTGCAATTGGACATTCTGAGCGCTAAGAGGCCTCTATTGGGAAAAATAATATCTTCAAATAAAAACTACACAGAAGCATTGTGTGAAACTTATTTCTGATATGTTCATTAAGCTAACAGAGTTAAACCATACATTTGATTGCGCAGTTCTGAACACTCTTTCTGTAGAAAATGCAAGTGGACATTCGGAGCGCTAAGAGGGTAATAGTGGAAAAAGGAATATATTCAAATATAAACTACACAGTAGCATTCTGTGAAAATTCTTTCTGTTCTGTGAATTCAACTAACAGAGTTGAACCTTACTTTTGATTGAGCCGTTCTGAAACACTCTTTCTGTAGAAACTGCAATTGGACATGCTAAGCGCTAAGAGGCCTACATTGGGAAAAAGAATCTCTTCAAATAAAAACTACACAGATTCATTCTGTGAAACTTATCTCTGATCTGTAAATTCAGTTAACAGAGATAAAACATATTTTTGATTGAGCAGTTATGAAACACTCTTTTTGTAGAAAAGGCAAGTGGAGATTCCGAGCGCTAAGAGGGTAATAGTGGAAAAAGGAATGTCTTCAAATATAAACTACACAGAATCATTCGGTGAAACTTCTTTCTGATCTGTGCATTCAGCTAACACAGTTAAACCATACTTTTGATTGAGCAGATCTGACCACTCTTTCTGTAGAAAATGCAACTGGACATTTGGAGCGCTAAGAGCGTAGTAGTGGAAAAAGGAATATATTCAAATATAAACTACACAGAAGCATTCTGTGAAACTTCTTTCTGATCTGAGCATTCAGCTAACAGAGTTAAACCATACATTTGATTGAGCAGTTTTGAAACACTCTGTCTGTAGAAAATGCAACTAGACATTCGTAGCGCTAAATGGGTAATAGTGGAAAAAAGAATATGTTCAAATATAAACTACACAGAAGCATTGTATGAAACTTCTTTCTGTTCTGTGCATTCAACTAACAGAGTTGAACCTTACTTTTGATTTAGCCGTTCTGAAACACTCTTTCTGTAGAAACTGCAATTGGACATTCTGAGCGCTAAGAGGCCTATATTGGGAAAATGAATGTCTACAAATAAAAACTACACAGAAGAATTGTATGAAACTTCTTTCTGTTCTGTTTGTTCAACTAAAAGATTTGAACCTTAGTTTTGATTGAGCCGTTCTGAAACACTCTTTCTGTAGAAAATGCAAGTGGAGATTCGGAGCGCTAAGAGGGTAATAGTGGAAAAAGGAATGTCTCCAAATATAAACTACACAGAATCATTCTGTGAAACTTGTTTCTGATCTGTGCATTCAGCTAACAGAGTTAAACCATACTTTTGATTGAGCAGATCTGAACACTCTTTCTGTAGAAAATGCAACTGTACATTTGGAGCGCTAAGAGAGTAGTAGTGGAAAAAGGAATATATTCAAATATAAACTACACAGAAGCATTCTGTGAAACTTCTTTCTGATCTGAGCATTCAGCTAACAGAGTTAAACCATACTTTTGATTGAGCAGTTTTGAAACTCTCTGTCTGTAGAAAATGCAACTGGACATTCGTAGGGCTAAGTGGGTAATAGTGGAAAAAAGAATATGTTCAAATATAAACTACATAGAAGCATTGTATGAAACTTCTTTCTGTTCTGTGCATTCAACTAACAGAGTTGAACCTTACTTTTGATTGAGCCTTTCTGAAACACTCTTTCTGTAGAAACTGCAATTGGACATTCTGAGCGCTAAGAGGCCTCTATAGGGAAAAATAATATCTTCAAATAAAAACTACACAGAAGCATTGTGTGAAACTTATTTCTGATATGTTCATTAAGCTAACAGAGTTAAACCATACTTTTGATTGCGCAGTGCTGAACCCTCTTTCTGTAGAAAATGCAAGTGGACATTCGGAGCGCTAAGAGGGTAATAGTGGAAAAAGGAATATATTCAAATATAAACTACACAATAGCATTCTGGGAAAATTCTTTCTGTTCTGTGCATTCAACTAACAGAGTTGAACCTTACTTTTGATTGAGCCGTTCTGAAACACTCTTTCTGTAGAAACTGCAATTGGACATGCTAAGCGCTAAGAGGCCTACATTGGGAAAAAGAATCTCTTCAAATAAAAACTACACAGATGCATTCTGTGAAACTTATCTCTGATCTGTAAATTCAGTTAACAGAGATAAAACATATTTTTGATTGAGCAGTTATGAAACACTCTTTTTGTAGAAAAGGCAAGTGGAGATTCCGAGCGCTAAGTGGGTAATAGTGGAAAAAGGAATGTCTTCAAATATAAACTACACAGAATCATTCGGTGAAACTTCTTTCTGATCTGTGCATTCAGCTAACAGAGTTAAACCATACTTTTGATTGAGCAGATCTGAACACTCTTTCTGTAGAAAATGCAACTGGACATTTGGAGCGCTAAGAGCGTAGTAGTGGAAAAAGGAATATATTCAAATATAAACTACACAGAAGCATTCTGTGAAACTTCTTTCTGATCTGAGCATTCAGCTAACAGAGTTAAACCATACTTTTGATTGAGCAGTTTTGAAACACTCTGTCTGTAGAAAATGCAACTGGACATTCGTAGCGCTAAGTGGGTAATAGTGGAAAAAAGAATATGTTCAAATATAAACTACACAGAAGCATTGTATGAAACTTCTTTCTGTTCTGTGCATTCAACTAACAGAGTTGAACCTTACTTTTGATTGAGCCTTTCTGAAACACTCTTTCTGTAGAAACTGCAATTGGACATTCTGAGCGCTAAGAGGCCTCTATTGGGAAAAATAATATCTTCAAATAAAAACTACACAGAAGCATTGTGTGAAACTTATTTCTGATATGTTCATTAAGCTAACAGAGTTAAACCATACATTTGATTGCGCAGTTCTGAACACTCTTTCTGTAGAAAATGCAAGTGGACATTCGGAGCGCTAAGAGGGTAATAGTGGAAAAAGGAATATATTCAAATATAAACTACACAGTAGCATTCTGTGAAAATTCTTTCTGTTCTGTGAATTCAACTAACAGAGTTGAACCTTACTTTTGATTGAGCCGTTCTGAAACACTCTTTCTGTAGAAACTGCAATTGGACATGCTAAGCGCTAAGAGGCCTACATTGGGAAAAAGAATCTCTTCAAATAAAAACTACACAGATTCATTCTGTGAAACTTATCTCTGATCTGTAAATTCAGTTAACAGAGATAAAACATATTTTTGATTGAGCAGTTATGAAACACTCTTTTTGTAGAAAAGGCAAGTGGAGATTCCGAGCGCTAAGAGGGTAATAGTGGAAAAAGGAATGTCTTCAAATATAAACTACACAGAATCATTCGGTGAAACTTCTTTCTGATCTGTGCATTCAGCTAACAGAGTTAAACCATACTTTTGATTGCGCAGTGCTGAACCCTCTTTCTGTAGAAAATGCAAGTGGACATTCGGAGCGCTAAGAGGGTAATAGTGGAAAAAGGAATATATTCAAATATAAACTACACAGAAGCATTCTGTGAAACTTCCTTCTGATCTGAGCATTCAGCTAACAGAGTTAAACCATACTTTTGATTGAGCAGTTTTGAAACAGTCTGTCTGTAGAAAATGCAACTGGACATTCGTAGCGCTAAGTGGGTAATAGTGGAAAAAAGAATATGTTCAAATATAAACTACACAGAAGCATTGTATGAAACTTCTTTCTGTTCTGTGCATTCAACTAAAAGAGTTGAACCTTACTTTTGATTGAGCCTTTCTGAAACACTCTTTCTGTAGAAACTGCAATTGGACATTCTGAGCGCTAAGAGGCCTCTATTGGGAAAAATAATATCTTCAAATAAAAACTACACAGAAGCATTTTGTGAAACTTATTTCTGATATGTTCATTAAGCTAACAGAGTTAAACCATACTTTTGATTGCGCAGTTCTGAACACTCTTTCTGTAGAAAATGCAAGTGGACATTTGGAGCGCTAAGAGGGTAAGAGTGGAAAAAGGAATATATTCAAATATAAACTACACAGTAGCATTCTGTGAAAATTCTTTCTGTTCTGTGCATTCAACTAACAGAGTTGAACCTTACTTTTGATTGAGCCGTTCTGAAACACTCTTTCTGTAGAAACTGCAATTGGACATGCTAAGCGCTAAGAGGCCTACATTGGGAAAAAGAATATCTTCAAATAAAAACTACACAGATGCATTGTGTGAAACTTATTTCTGATCTGTAAATTCAGTTAACAGAGATAAAACATATTTTTGATTGAGCAGTTATGAAACACTCTTTTTGTAGAAAATGCAAGTGTAGATTCGGAGCGCTAAGAGGGTAATAGTGGAAAAAGGAATGTCTTGAAATATAAACTACACAGAATCATTCGGTGAAACTTCTTTCTGATCTGTGCATTCAGCTAACACAGTTAAACCATACTTTTGATTGAGCAGATCTGACCACTCTTTCTGTAGAAAATGCAACTGGACATTTGGAGCGCTAAGAGCGTAGTAGTGGAAAAAGGAATATATTCAAATATAAACTACACAGAAGCATTCTGTGAAACTTCTTTCTGATCTGAGCATTCAGCTAACAGAGTTAAACCATACATTTGATTGAGCAGTTTTGAAACACTCTGTCTGTAGAAAATGCAACTAGACATTCGTAGCGCTAAATGGGTAATAGTGGAAAAAAGAATATGTTCAAATATAAACTACACAGAAGCATTGTATGAAACTTCTTTCTGTTCTGTGCATTCAACTAACAGAGTTGAACCTTACTTTTGATTGAGCCGTTCTGAAACACTCTTTCTGTAGAAACTGCAATTGGACATTCTGAGCGCTAAGAGGCCTATATTGGGAAAAAGAATGTCTACAAATAAAAACTACACAGAAAAACTGTATGAAACTTCTTTCTGTTCTGTTTGTTCAACTAAAAGAGTTGAACCTTAGTTTTGATTGAGCCGTTCTGAAACACTCTTTCTGTAGAAAATGCAAGTGGAGATTCGGAGCGCTAAGAGGGTAATAGTGGAAAAAGGAATGTCTTCAAATATAAACTACACAGAATCATTCGGTGAAACCTCTTTCTGATCTGTGCATTCAGCTAACAGAGTTAAACCATACTTTTGATTGCGCAGTTCTGAACACTCTTTCTGTAGATAATGCAAGTGGACATTCGGAGCGCTAAGAGGGTAATAGTGGAAAAAGGAATATATTCAAATATAAACTACACAGTAGCATTCTGTGAAAATTCTTTCTGTTCTGTGCATTCAACTAACAGAGTTGAACCTTACTTTTGATTGAGCCGTTCTGAAACACTCTTTCTGTAGAAACTGCAATTGGACATGCTAAGCGCTAAGAGGCCTACATTGGGAAAAAGAATATCTTCAAATAAAAACTACACAGATGCATTCTGTGAAACTTATTTCTGATCTGTAAATTCAGTTAACAGAGATAAAACATATTTTTGATTGAGCAGTTATGAAACACTCTTTTTGTAGAAAATGCAAGTGGAGATTCGGAGCGCTAAGAGGGTAATAGTGGAAAAAGGAATGTCTTGAAATATAAACTACACAGAATCATTCGGTGAAACTTCTTTCTGATCTGTGCATTCAGCTAACAGAGTTAAACCATACTTTTGATTGAGCAGATCTGACCACTCTTTCTGTAGAAAATGCAACTGGACATTTGGAGCGCTAAGAGCGTAGTAGTGGAAAAAGGAATATATTCAAATATAAACTACACAGAAGCATTCTGTGAAACTTCTTTCTGATCTGAGCATTCAGCTAACAGAGTTAAACCATACATTTGATTGAGCAGTTTTGAAACACTCTGTCTGTAGAAAATGCAACTAGACATTCGTAGCGCTAAGAGGGTAATAGTGGAAAAAGGAATATATTCAAATACAAACTACACAGTAGCATTCTGTGAAAATTCTTTCTGTTCTGTGCATTCAACTAACAGAGTTGAACCTTACTTTTGATTGAGCCGTTCTGAAACACTCTTTCTGTAGAAACTGCAATTGGACATGCTAAGCGCTAAGAGGCCTACATTGGGAAAAAGAATATCTTCAAATAAAAACTACGCAGATGCATTCTGTGAAACTTATCTCTGATCTGTAAATTCAGTTAACAGAGATAAAACATATTTTTGATTGAGCAGTTATGAAACACTCTTTTTGTAGAAAAGGCAAGTGGAGATTCCGAGCGCTAAGAGGATAATAGTGGAAAAAGGAATGTCTTCAAATATAAACTACACAGAATCATTCGGTGAAACTTCTTTCTGATCTGTGCATTCAGCTAACAGAGTTAAACCATACTTTTGATTGAGCAGATCTGAACACTCTTTCTGTAGAAAATGCAACTGGACATTTGGAGCGCTAAGAGCGTAGTAGTGGAAAAAGTAATATATACAAATATAAACTACACAGAAGCATTCTGTGAAACTTCTTTCTGATCTGAGCATTCAGCTAACAGAGTTAAACCATACTTTTGATTGAGCAGTTTTGAAACACTCTGTCTGTAGAAAATGCAACTGGACATTCGTAGCGCTAAGTGGGTAATAGTGGAAAAAAGAATATGTTCAAATATAAACTACACAGAAGCATTGTATGAAACTTCTTTCTGTTCTGTGCATTCAACTAACAGAGTTGAACCTTACTTTTGATTGAGCCTTTCTGAAACACTCTTTCTGTAGAAACTGCAATTGGACATTCTGAGCGCTAAGAGGCCTCTATTGGGAAAAATAATATCTTCAAATAAAAACTACACAGAAGCATTGTGTGAAACTTATTTCTGATATGTTCATTAAGCTAACAGAGTTAAACCATACATTTGATTGCGCAGTTCTGAACACTCTTTCTGTAGAAAATGCAAGTGGACATTCGGAGCGCTAAGAGGGTAATAGTGGAAAAAGGAATATATTCAAATATAAACTACACAGTAGCATTCTGTGAAAATTCTTTCTGTTCTGTGAATTCAACTAACAGAGTTGAACCTTACTTTTGATTGAGCCGTTCTGAAACACTCTTTCTGTAGAAACTGCAATTGGACATGCTAAGCGCTAAGAGGCCTACATTGGGAAAAAGAATCTCTTCAAATAAAAACTACACAGATTCATTCTGTGAAACTTATCTCTGATCTGTAAATTCAGTTAACAGAGATAAAACATATTTTTGATTGAGCAGTTATGAAACACTCTTTTTGTAGAAAAGGCAAGTGGAGATTCCGAGCGCTAAGAGGGTAATAGTGGAAAAAGGAATGTCTTCAAATATAAACTACACAGAATCATTCGGTGAAACTTCTTTCTGATCTGTGCATTCAGCTAACACAGTTAAACCATACTTTTGATTGAGCAGATCTGACCACTCTTTCTGTAGAAAATGCAACTGGACATTTGGAGCGCTAAGAGCGTAGTAGTGGAAAAAGGAATATATTCAAATATAAACTACACAGAAGCATTCTGTGAAACTTCTTTCTGATCTGAGCATTCAGCTAACAGAGTTAAACCATACATTTGATTGAGCAGTTTTGAAACACTCTGTCTGTAGAAAATGCAACTAGACATTCGTAGCGCTAAATGGGTAATAGTGGAAAAAAGAATATGTTCAAATATAAACTACACAGAAGCATTGTATGAAACTTCTTTCTGTTCTGTGCATTCAACTAACAGAGTTGAACCTTACTTTTGATTGAGCCGTTCTGAAACACTCTTTCTGTAGAAACTGCAATTGGACATTCTGAGCGCTAAGAGGCCTATATTGGGAAAATGAATGTCTACAAATAAAAACTACACAGAAGAATTGTATGAAACTTCTTTCTGTTCTGTTTGTTCAACTAAAAGATTTGAACCTTAGTTTTGATTGAGCCGTTCTGAAACACTCTTTCTGTAGAAAATGCAAGTGGAGATTCGGAGCGCTAAGAGGGTAATAGTGGAAAAAGGAATGTCTCCAAATATAAACTACACAGAATCATTCTGTGAAACTTGTTTCTGATCTGTGCATTCAGCTAACAGAGTTAAACCATACTTTTGATTGAGCAGATCTGAACACTCTTTCTGTAGAAAATGCAACTGTACATTTGGAGCGCTAAGAGAGTAGTAGTGGAAAAAGGAATATATTCAAATATAAACTACACAGAAGCATTCTGTGAAACTTCTTTCTGATCTGAGCATTCAGCTAACAGAGTTAAACCATACTTTTGATTGAGCAGTTTTGAAACTCTCTGTCTGTAGAAAATGCAACTGGACATTCGTAGGGCTAAGTGGGTAATAGTGGAAAAAAGAATATATTCAAATATAAACTACACAGAAGCATTGTATGAAACTTCTTTATGTTCTGTGCATTCAACTAACAGAGTTGAACCTTACTTTTGATTGAGCCTTTCTGAAACACTCTTTCTGTAGAAACTGCAATTGGACATTCTGAGCGCTAAGAGGCCTCTATAGGGAAAAATAATATCTTCAAATAAAAACTACACAGAAGCATTGTGTGAAACTTATTTCTGATATGTTCATTAAGCTAACAGAGTTAAACCATACTTTTGATTGCGCAGTGCTGAACCCTCTTTCTGTAGAAAATGCAAGTGGACATTCGGAGCGCTAAGAGGGTAATAGTGGAAAAAGGAATATATTCAAATATAAACTACACAATAGCATTCTGGGAAAATTCTTTCTGTTCTGTGCATTCAACTAACAGAGTTGAACCTTACTTTTGATTGAGCCGTTCTGAAACACTCTTTCTGTAGAAACTGCAATTGGACATGCTAAGCGCTAAGAGGCCTACATTGGGAAAAAGAATCTCTTCAAATAAAAACTACACAGATGCATTCTGTGAAACTTATCTCTGATCTGTAAATTCAGTTAACAGAGATAAAACATATTTTTGATTGAGCAGTTATGAAACACTCTTTTTGTAGAAAAGGCAAGTGGAGATTCCGAGCGCTAAGTGGGTAATAGTGGAAAAAGGAATGTCTTCAAATATAAACTACACAGAATCATTCGGTGAAACTTCTTTCTGATCTGTGCATTCAGCTAACAGAGTTAAACCATACTTTTGATTGAGCAGATCTGAACACTCTTTCTGTAGAAAATGCAACTGGACATTTGGAGCGCTAAGAGCGTAGTAGTGGAAAAAGGAATATATTCAAATATAAACTACACAGAAGCATTCTGTGAAACTTCTTTCTGATCTGAGCATTCAGCTAACAGAGTTAAACCATACTTTTGATTGAGCAGTTTTGAAACACTCTGTGTGTAGAAAATGCAACTGGACATTCGTAGCGCTAAGTGGGTAATAGTGGAAAAAAGAATATGTTCAAATATAAACTACACAGAAGCATTGTATGAAACTTCTTTCTGTTCTGTGCATTCAACTAACAGAGTTGAACCTTACTTTTGATTGAGCCTTTCTGAAACACTCTTTCTGTAGAAACTGCAATTGGACATTCTGAGCGCTAAGAGGCCTCTATTGGGAAAAATAATATCTTCAAATAAAAACTACACAGAAGCATTGTGTGAAACTTATTTCTGATATGTTCATTAAGCTAACAGAGTTAAACCATACATTTGATTGCGCAGTTCTGAACACTCTTTCTGTAGAAAATGCAAGTGGACATTCGGAGCGCTAAGAGGGTAATAGTGGAAAAAGGAATATATTCAAATATAAACTACACAGTAGCATTCTGTGAAAATTCTTTCTGTTCTGTGAATTCAACTAACAGAGTTGAACCTTACTTTTGATTGAGCCGTTCTGAAACACTCTTTCTGTAGAAACTGCAATTGGACATGCTAAGCGCTAAGAGGCCTACATTGGGAAAAAGAATCTCTTCAAATAAAAACTACACAGATTCATTCTGTGAAACTTATCTCTGATCTGTAAATTCAGTTAACAGAGATAAAACATATTTTTGATTGAGCAGTTATGAAACACTCTTTTTGTAGAAAAGGCAAGTGGAGATTCCGAGCGCTAAGAGGGTAATAGTGGAAAAAGGAATGTCTTCAAATATAAACTACACAGAATCATTCGGTGAAACTTCTTTCTGATCTGTGCATTCAGCTAACAGAGTTAAACCATACTTTTGATTGAGCAGATCTGACCACTCTTTCTGTAGAAAATGCAACTGGACATTTGGAGCGCTAAGAGCGTAGTAGTGGAAAAAGGAATATATTCAAATATAAACTACACAGAAGCATTCTGTGAAACTTCTTTCTGATCTGAGCATTCAGCTAACAGAGTTAAACCATACATTTGATTGAGCAGTTTTGAAACACTCTGTCTGTAGAAAATGCAACTAGACATTCGTAGCGCTAAGAGGGTAATAGTGGAAAAAGGAATATATTCAAATACAAACTACACAGTAGCATTCTGTGAAAATTCTTTCTGTTCTGTGCATTCAACTAACAGAGTTGAACCTTACTTTTGATTGAGCCGTTCTGAAACACTCTTTCTGTAGAAACTGCAATTGGACATGCTAAGCGCTAAGAGGCCTACATTGGGAAAAAGAATATCTTCAAATAAAAACTACGCAGATGCATTCTGTGAAACTTATCTCTGATCTGTAAATTCAGTTAACAGAGATAAAACATATTTTTGATTGAGCAGTTATGAAACACTCTTTTTGTAGAAAAGGCAAGTGGAGATTCCGAGCGCTAAGAGGATAATAGTGGAAAAAGGAATGTCTTCAAATATAAACTACACAGAATCATTCGGTGAAACTTCTTTCTGATCTGTGCATTCAGCTAACAGAGTTAAACCATACTTTTGATTGAGCAGATCTGAACACTCTTTCTGTAGAAAATGCAACTGGACATTTGGAGCGCTAAGAGCGTAGTAGTGGAAAAAGTAATATATACAAATATAAACTACACAGAAGCATTCTGTGAAACTTCTTTCTGATCTGAGCATTCAGCTAACAGAGTTAAACCATACTTTTGATTGAGCAGTTTTGAAACACTCTGTCTGTAGAAAATGCAACTGGACATTCGTAGCGCTAAGTGGGTAATAGTGGAAAAAAGAATATGTTCAAATATAAACTACACAGAAGCATTGTATGAAACTTCTTTCTGTTCTGTGCATTCAACTAACAGAGTTGAACCTTACTTTTGATTGAGCCTTTCTGAAACACTCTTTCTGTAGAAACTGCAATTGGACATTCTGAGCGCTAAGAGGCCTCTATTGGGAAAAATAATATCTTCAAATAAAAACTACACAGAAGCATTGTGTGAAACTTATTTCTGATATGTTCATTAAGCTAACAGAGTTAAACCATACATTTGATTGCGCAGTTCTGAACACTCTTTCTGTAGAAAATGCAAGTGGACATTCGGAGCGCTAAGAGGGTAATAGTGGAAAAAGGAATATATTCAAATATAAACTACACAGTAGCATTCTGTGAAAATTCTTTCTGTTCTGTGAATTCAACTAACAGAGTTGAACCTTACTTTTGATTGAGCCGTTCTGAAACACTCTTTCTGTAGAAACTGCAATTGGACATGCTAAGCGCTAAGAGGCCTACATTGGGAAAAAGAATCTCTTCAAATAAAAACTACACAGATTCATTCTGTGAAACTTATCTCTGATCTGTAAATTCAGTTAACAGAGATAAAACATATTTTTGATTGAGCAGTTATGAAACACTCTTTTTGTAGAAAAGGCAAGTGGAGATTCCGAGCGCTAAGAGGGTAATAGTGGAAAAAGGAATGTCTTCAAATATAAACTACACAGAATCATTCGGTGAAACTTCTTTCTGATCTGTGCATTCAGCTAACACAGTTAAACCATACTTTTGATTGAGCAGATCTGACCACTCTTTCTGTAGAAAATGCAACTGGACATTTGGAGCGCTAAGAGCGTAGTAGTGGAAAAAGGAATATATTCAAATATAAACTACACAGAAGCATTCTGTGAAACTTCTTTCTGATCTGAGCATTCAGCTAACAGAGTTAAACCATACATTTGATTGAGCAGTTTTGAAACACTCTGTCTGTAGAAAATGCAACTAGACATTCGTAGCGCTAAATGGGTAATAGTGGAAAAAAGAATATGTTCAAATATAAACTACACAGAAGCATTGTATGAAACTTCTTTCTGTTCTGTGCATTCAACTAACAGAGTTGAACCTTACTTTTGATTGAGCCGTTCTGAAACACTCTTTCTGTAGAAACTGCAATTGGACATTCTGAGCGCTAAGAGGCCTATATTGGGAAAATGAATGTCTACAAATAAAAACTACACAGAAGAATTGTATGAAACTTCTTTCTGTTCTGTTTGTTCAACTAAAAGATTTGAACCTTAGTTTTGATTGAGCCGTTCTGAAACACTCTTTCTGTAGAAAATGCAAGTGGAGATTCGGAGCGCTAAGAGGGTAATAGTGGAAAAAGGAATGTCTCCAAATATAAACTACACAGAATCATTCTGTGAAACTTGTTTCTGATCTGTGCATTCAGCTAACAGAGTTAAACCATACTTTTGATTGAGCAGATCTGAACACTCTTTCTGTAGAAAATGCAACTGTACATTTGGAGCGCTAAGAGAGTAGTAGTGGAAAAAGGAATATATTCAAATATAAACTACACAGAAGCATTCTGTGAAACTTCTTTCTGATCTGAGCATTCAGCTAACAGAGTTAAACCATACTTTTGATTGAGCAGTTTTGAAACTCTCTGTCTGTAGAAAATGCAACTGGACATTCGTAGGGCTAAGTGGGTAATAGTGGAAAAAAGAATATATTCAAATATAAACTACACAGAAGCATTGTATGAAACTTCTTTATGTTCTGTGCATTCAACTAACAGAGTTGAACCTTACTTTTGATTGAGCCTTTCTGAAACACTCTTTCTGTAGAAACTGCAATTGGACATTCTGAGCGCTAAGAGGCCTCTATAGGGAAAAATAATATCTTCAAATAAAAACTACACAGAAGCATTGTGTGAAACTTATTTCTGATATGTTCATTAAGCTAACAGAGTTAAACCATACTTTTGATTGCGCAGTGCTGAACCCTCTTTCTGTAGAAAATGCAAGTGGACATTCGGAGCGCTAAGAGGGTAATAGTGGAAAAAGGAATATATTCAAATATAAACTACACAATAGCATTCTGGGAAAATTCTTTCTGTTCTGTGCATTCAACTAACAGAGTTGAACCTTACTTTTGATTGAGCCGTTCTGAAACACTCTTTCTGTAGAAACTGCAATTGGACATGCTAAGCGCTAAGAGGCCTACATTGGGAAAAAGAATCTCTTCAAATAAAAACTACACAGATGCATTCTGTGAAACTTATCTCTGATCTGTAAATTCAGTTAACAGAGATAAAACATATTTTTGATTGAGCAGTTATGAAACACTCTTTTTGTAGAAAAGGCAAGTGGAGATTCCGAGCGCTAAGTGGGTAATAGTGGAAAAAGGAATGTCTTCAAATATAAACTACACAGAATCATTCGGTGAAACTTCTTTCTGATCTGTGCATTCAGCTAACAGAGTTAAACCATACTTTTGATTGAGCAGATCTGAACACTCTTTCTGTAGAAAATGCAACTGGACATTTGGAGCGCTAAGAGCGTAGTAGTGGAAAAAGGAATATATTCAAATATAAACTACACAGAAGCATTCTGTGAAACTTCTTTCTGATCTGAGCATTCAGCTAACAGAGTTAAACCATACTTTTGATTGAGCAGTTTTGAAACACTCTGTGTGTAGAAAATGCAACTGGACATTCGTAGCGCTAAGTGGGTAATAGTGGAAAAAAGAATATGTTCAAATATAAACTACACAGAAGCATTGTATGAAACTTCTTTCTGTTCTGTGCATTCAACTAACAGAGTTGAACCTTACTTTTGATTGAGCCTTTCTGAAACACTCTTTCTGTAGAAACTGCAATTGGACATTCTGAGCGCTAAGAGGCCTCTATTGGGAAAAATAATATCTTCAAATAAAAACTACACAGAAGCATTGTGTGAAACTTATTTCTGATATGTTCATTAAGCTAACAGAGTTAAACCATACATTTGATTGCGCAGTTCTGAACACTCTTTCTGTAGAAAATGCAAGTGGACATTCGGAGCGCTAAGAGGGTAATAGTGGAAAAAGGAATATATTCAAATATAAACTACACAGTAGCATTCTGTGAAAATTCTTTCTGTTCTGTGAATTCAACTAACAGAGTTGAACCTTACTTTTGATTGAGCCGTTCTGAAACACTCTTTCTGTAGAAACTGCAATTGGACATGCTAAGCGCTAAGAGGCCTACATTGGGAAAAAGAATCTCTTCAAATAAAAACTACACAGATTCATTCTGTGAAACTTATCTCTGATCTGTAAATTCAGTTAACAGAGATAAAACATATTTTTGATTGAGCAGTTATGAAACACTCTTTTTGTAGAAAAGGCAAGTGGAGATTCCGAGCGCTAAGAGGGTAATAGTGGAAAAAGGAATGTCTTCAAATATAAACTACACAGAATCATTCGGTGAAACTTCTTTCTGATCTGTGCATTCAGCTAACAGAGTTAAACCATACTTTTGATTGCGCAGTGCTGAACCCTCTTTCTGTAGAAAATGCAAGTGGACATTCGGAGCGCTAAGAGGGTAATAGTGGAAAAAGGAATATATTCAAATATAAACTACACAGAAGCATTCTGTGAAACTTCCTTCTGATCTGAGCATTCAGCTAACAGAGTTAAACCATACTTTTGATTGAGCAGTTTTGAAACAGTCTGTCTGTAGAAAATGCAACTGGACATTCGTAGCGCTAAGTGGGTAATAGTGGAAAAAAGAATATGTTCAAATATAAACTACACAGAAGCATTGTATGAAACTTCTTTCTGTTCTGTGCATTCAACTAAAAGAGTTGAACCTTACTTTTGATTGAGCCTTTCTGAAACACTCTTTCTGTAGAAACTGCAATTGGACATTCTGAGCGCTAAGAGGCCTCTATTGGGAAAAATAATATCTTCAAATAAAAACTACACAGAAGCATTTTGTGAAACTTATTTCTGATATGTTCATTAAGCTAACAGAGTTAAACCATACTTTTGATTGCGCAGTTCTGAACACTCTTTCTGTAGAAAATGCAAGTGGACATTTGGAGCGCTAAGAGGGTAAGAGTGGAAAAAGGAATATATTCAAATATAAACTACACAGTAGCATTCTGTGAAAATTCTTTCTGTTCTGTGCATTCAACTAACAGAGTTGAACCTTACTTTTGATTGAGCCGTTCTGAAACACTCTTTCTGTAGAAACTGCAATTGGACATGCTAAGCGCTAAGAGGCCTACATTGGGAAAAAGAATATCTTCAAATAAAAACTACACAGATGCATTGTGTGAAACTTATTTCTGATCTGTAAATTCAGTTAACAGAGATAAAACATATTTTTGATTGAGCAGTTATGAAACACTCTTTTTGTAGAAAATGCAAGTGTAGATTCGGAGCGCTAAGAGGGTAATAGTGGAAAAAGGAATGTCTTGAAATATAAACTACACAGAATCATTCGGTGAAACTTCTTTCTGATCTGTGCATTCAGCTAACACAGTTAAACCATACTTTTGATTGAGCAGATCTGACCACTCTTTCTGTAGAAAATGCAACTGGACATTTGGAGCGCTAAGAGCGTAGTAGTGGAAAAAGGAATATATTCAAATATAAACTACACAGAAGCATTCTGTGAAACTTCTTTCTGATCTGAGCATTCAGCTAACAGAGTTAAACCATACATTTGATTGAGCAGTTTTGAAACACTCTGTCTGTAGAAAATGCAACTAGACATTCGTAGCGCTAAATGGGTAATAGTGGAAAAAAGAATATGTTCAAATATAAACTACACAGAAGCATTGTATGAAACTTCTTTCTGTTCTGTGCATTCAACTAACAGAGTTGAACCTTACTTTTGATTGAGCCGTTCTGAAACACTCTTTCTGTAGAAACTGCAATTGGACATTCTGAGCGCTAAGAGGCCTATATTGGGAAAATGAATGTCTACAAATAAAAACTACACAGAAAAACTGTATGAAACTTCTTTCTGTTCTGTTTGTTCAACTAAAAGAGTTGAACCTTAGTTTTGATTGAGCCGTTCTGAAACACTCTTTCTGTAGAAAATGCAAGTGGAGATTCGGAGCGCTAAGAGGGTAATAGTGGAAAAAGGAATGTCTTCAAATATAAACTACACAGAATCATTCGGTGAAACTTCTTTCTGATCTGTGCATTCAGCTAACAGAGTTAAACCATACTTTTGATTGAGCAGATCTGAACACTCTTTCTGTAGAAAATGCAACTGGACATTTGGAGCGCTAAGAGCGTAGTAGTGGAAAAAGGAATATATTCAAATATAAACTACACAGAAGCATTCTGTGAAACTTCTTTCTGATCTGAGCATTGAGCTAACAGAGTTAAACCATACTTTTGATTGAGCAGTTTTGAAACACTCTGTCTGTAGAAAATGCAACTGGACATTCGTAGGGCTAAGTGGGTAATAGTGGAAAAAAGAATATGTTCAAATATAAACTACACAGAAGCATTGTATGAAACTTCTTTCTGTTCTGTGCATTCAACTAACAGAGTTGAACCTTACTTTTGATTGAGCCTTTCTGAAACACTCTTTCTGTAGAAACTGCAATTGGACATTCTGAGCGCTAAGAGGCCTCTATAGGGAAAAATAATATCTTCAAATAAAAACTACACAGAAGCATTGTGTGAAACTTATTTCTGATATGTTCATTAAGCTAACAGAGTTAAACCATACTTTTGATTGCGCAGTGCTGAACCCTCTTTCTGTAGAAAATGCAAGTGGACATTCGGAGCGCTAAGAGGGTAATAGTGGAAAAAGGAATATATTCAAATATAAACTACACAGAAGCATTCTGTGAAACTTCTTTCTGATCTGAGCATTCAGCTAACAGAGTTAAACCATACTTTTGATTGAGCAGTTTTGAAACACTCTGTCTGTAGAAAATGCAACTGGACATTCGTAGCGCTAAGTGGGTAATAGTGGAAAAAAGTATATGTTCAAATATAAACTACACAGAAGCATTGTATGAAACTTCTTTCTGTTCTGTGCATTCAACTAAAAGAGTTGAACCTTACTTTTGATTGAGCCTTTCTGAAACACTCTTTCTGTAGAAACTGCAATTGGACATTCTGAGCGCTAAGAGGCCTCTATTGGGAAAAATAATATCTTCAAATAAAAACTACACAGAAGCATTGTGTGAAACTTATTTCTGATATGTTCATTAAGCTAACAGAGTTAAACCATACTTTTGATTGCGCAGTTCTGAACACTCTTTCTGTAGAAAATGCAAGTGGACATTCGGAGCGCTAAGAGGGTAATAGTGGAAAAAGGAATATATTCAAATATAAACTACACAGTAGCATTCTGTGAAAATTCTTTCTGTTCTGTGCATTCAACTAACAGAGTTGAACCTTACTTTTGATTGAGCCGTTCTGAAACACTCTTTCTGTAGAAACTGCAATTGGACATGCTAAGCGCTAAGAGGCCTACATTGGGAAAAAGAATATCTTCAAATAAAAACTACACAGATGCATTCTGTGAAACTTATTTCTGATCTGTAAATTCAGTTAACAGAGATAAAACATATTTTTGATTGAGCAGTTATGAAACACTCTTTTTGTAGAAAATGCAAGTGGAGATTCGGAGCGCTAAGAGGGTAATAGTGGAAAAAGGAATGTCTTCAAATATAAACTACACAGAATCATTCGGTGAAACTTATTTCTGATCTGTGCATTCAGCTAACAGAGTTAAACCATACTTTTGATTGAGCAGATCTGACCACTCTTTCTGTAGAAAATGCAACTGGACATTTGGAGCGCTAAGAGCGTAGTAGTGGAAAAAGGAATATATTCAAATATAAACTACACAGAAGCATTCTGTGAAACTTCTTTCTGATCTGAGCATTCAGCTAACAGAGTTAAACCATACATTTGATTGAGCAGTTTTGAAACACTCTGTCTGTAGAAAATGCAACTAGACATTCGTAGCGCTAAATGGGTAATAGTGGAAAAAAGAATATGTTCAAATATAAACTACACAGAAGCATTGTATGAAACTTCTTTCTGTTCTGTGCATTCAACTAACAGAGTTGAACCTCACTTTTGATTGAGCCGTTCTGAAACACTCTTTCTGTAAAAACTGCAATTGGACATTCTGAGCGCTAAGAGGCCTATATTGGGAAAATGAATGTCTACAAATAAAAACTACACAGAAGAATTGTATGAAACTTCTTTCTGTTCTGTTTGTTCAACTAAAAGAGTTGAACCTTAGTTTTGATTGAGCCGTTCTGAAACACTCTTTCTGTAGAAAATGCAAGTGGAGATTCAGAGCGCTAAGAGGGTAATAGTGGAAAAAGGAATGTCTCCAAATATAAACTACACAGAATCATTCTGTGAAACTTGTTTCTGATCTGTGCATTCAGCTAACAGAGTTAAACCATACTTTTGATTGAGCAGATCTGAACACTCTTTCTGTAGAAAATGCAACTGGACATTTGGAGCGCTAAGAGCGTAGTAGTGGAAAAAGGAATATATTCAAATATAAACTACATAGAAGCATTCTGTGAAACTTCTTTCTGATCTGAGCATTCAGCTAACAGAGTTAAACCATACTTTAGATTGAGCAGTTTTGAAACACTCTGTCTGTAGAAAATGCAACTGGACATTCGTAGCGCTAAGTGGGTAATAGTGGAAAAAAGAATATGTTCAAATATAAACTACACAGAAGCATTGTATGAAACTTCTTTCTGTTCTGTGCATTCAACTAACAGAGTTGAACCTTACTTTTGATTGAGCCTTTCTGAAACACTCTTTCTGTAGAAACTGCAATTGGACATTCTGAGCGCTAAGAGGCCTCTATTGGGAAAAATAATATCTTCAAATAAAAACTACACAGAAGCATTGTGTGAAACTTATTTCTGATATGTTCATTAAGCTAACAGAGTTAAACCATACTTTTGATTGCGCAGTTCTGAACACTCTTTCTGTAGAAAATGCAAGTGGACATTCGGAGCGCTAAGAGGGTAATAGTGGAAAAAGGAATATATTCAAATATAAACTACACAGTAGCATTCTGTGAAAATTCTTTCTGTTCTGTGCATTCAACTAACAGAGTTGAACCTTACTTTTGATTGAGCCGTTCTGAAACACTCTTTCTGTAGAAACTGCAATTGGACATGCTAAGCGCTAAGAGGCCTACATTGGGAAAAAGAATATCTTCAAATAAAAACTACGCAGATGCATTCTGTGAAAATTATCTCTGATCTGTAAATTCAGTTAACAGAGATAAAACATATTTTTGATCGAGCAGTTATGAAACACTCTTTTTGTAGAAAAGGCAAGTGGAGATTCCGAGCGCTAAGAGGATAATAGTGGAAAAAGGAATGTCTTCAAATATAAACTACACAGAATCATTCGGTGAAACTTCTTTCTGATCTGTGCATTCAGCTAACAGAGTTAAACCATACTTTTGATTGAGCAGATCTGAACACTCTTTCTGTAGAAAATGCAACTGGACATTTGGAGCGCTAAGAGCGTAGTAGTGGAAAAAGGAATATATACAAATATAAACTACACAGAAGCATTCTGTGAAACTTCTTTCTGATCTGAGCATTCAGCTAACAGAGTTAAACCATACTTTTGATTGAGCAGTTTTGAAACACTCTGTCTGTAGAAAATGCAACTGGACATTCGTAGCGCTAAGTGGGTAATAGTGGAAAAAAGAATATGTTCACATATAAACTACACAGAAGCATTGTATGAAACTTCTTTCTGTTCTGTGCATTCAACTAACAGAGTTGAACCTTACTTTTGATTGAGCCGTTCTGAAACACTCTTTCTGTAGAAACTGCAATTGGACATTCTGAGCGCTAAGAGGCCTATATTGGGAAAAAGAATGTCTACAAATAAAAACTACACAGAAGAATTGTGTGAAACTTCTTTCTGTTCTGTTTGTTCAACTAAAAGAGTTGAACCTTAGTTTTGATTGAGCCGTTCTGAAACACTCTTTCTGTAGAAAATGCAAGTGGAGATTCGGAGCGCTAAGAGGGTAATAGTGGAAAAAGGAATGTCTCCAAATATAAACTACACAGAATCATTCTGTGAAACTTCTTTCTGATCTGTGCATTCAGCTAACAGTGTTAAACCATACTTTTGATTGAGCAGATCTGAACACTCTTTCTGTAGAAAATGCAACTGTACATTTGGAGCGCTAAGAGAGTAGTAGTGGAAAAAGGAATATATTCAAATATAAACTACACAGAAGCATTCTGTGAAACTTCTTTCTGATCTGAGCATTGAGCTAACAGAGTTAAACCATACTTTTGATTGAGCAGTTTTGAAACACTCTGTCTGTAGAAAATGCAACTGGACATTCGTAGGGCTAAGTGGGTAATAGTGGAAAAAAGAATATATTCAAATATAAACTGCACAGAAGCATTGTATGAAACTTCTTTCTGTTCTGTGCATTCAACTAACAGAGTTGAACCTTACTTTTGATTGAGCCTTTCTGAAACACTCTTTCTATAGAAATTGCAATTGGACATTCTGACCGCTAAGAGGCCTCTATAGGGAAAAATAATATCTTCAAATAAAAACTACACAGAAGCATTGTGTGAAACTTATTTCTGATATGTTCATTAAGCTAACAGAGTTAAACCATACTTTTGATTGCGCAGTGCAGAACCCTCTTTCTGTAGAAAATGCAAGTGGACATTCGGAGCGCTAAGAGGGTAATAGTGGAAAAAGGAATATATTCAAATATAAACTACACAGTAGCATTCTGTGAAAATTCTTTCTGTTCTGTGCATTCAACTAACAGAGTTGAACCTTACTTTTGATTGAGCCGTTCTGAAACACTCTTTCTGTAGAAACTGCAATTGGACATGCTAAGCGCTAAGAGGCCTACATTGGGAAAAAGAATCTCTTCAAATAAAAACTACACAGATGCATTCTGTGAAACTTATCTCTGATCTGTAAATTCAGTTAACAGAGATAAAACATATTTTTGATTGAGCAGTTATGAAACACTCTTTTTGTAGAAAAGGCAAGTCGAGATTCCGCACGCTAAGAGGGTAATAGTGGAAAAAGGAATGTCTTCAAATATAAACTACACAGAATCATTCGGTGAAACTTCTTTCTGATCTGTGCATTCAGCTAACAGAGTTAAACCATACTTTTGACTGAGCAGATCCGAACACTCTTTCTGTAGAAAATGCAACTGGACATTTGGAGCGCTAAGAGCGTAGTAGTGGAAAAAGGAATATATTCAAATATAAACTACACAGAAGCATTCTGTGAAACTTCTTTCTGATCTGAGCATTCAGCTAACAGAGTTAAACCATACTTTTGATTGAGCAGTTTTGAAACACTCTGTCTGTAGAAAATGCAACTGGACATTCGTAGCGCTAAGTGGGTAATAGTGGAAAAAAGAATATGTTCAAATATAAACTACACAGAAGCATTGTATGAAACTTCTTTCTGTTCTGTGCATTCAACTAACAGAGTTGAACCTTACTTTTGATTGAGCCTTTCTGAAACACTCTTTCTGTAGAAACTGCAATTGGACATTCTGAGCGCTAAGAGGCCTCTATTGGGAAAAATAATATCTTCAAATAAAAACTACACAGAAGCATTGTGTGAAACTTATTTCTGATATGTTCATTAAGCTAACAGAGTTAAACCATACTTTTGATTGCGCAGTTCTGAACACTCTTTCTGTAGAAAATGCAAGTGGACATTCGGAGCGCTAAGAGGGTAATAGTGGAAAAAGGAATATATTCAAATATAAACTACACAGTAGCATTCTGTGAAAATTCTTTCTGTTCTGTGCATTCAACTAACAGAGTTGAACCTTACTTTTGATTGAGCCGTTCTGAAACACTCTTTCTGTAGAAACTGCAATTGGACATGCTAAGCGCTAAGAGGCCTACATTGGGAAAAAGAATCTCTTCAAATAAAAACTACACAGATGCATTCTGTGAAACTTATCTCTGATCTGTAAATTCAGTTAACAGAGATAAAACATATTTTTGATTGAGCAGTTATGAAACACTCTTTTTGTAGAAAAGGCAAGTGGAGATTCCGAGCGCTAAGAGGATAATAGTGGAAAAAGGAATGTCTTCAAATATAAACTACACAGAATCATTCGGTGAAACTTCTTTCTGATCTGTGCATTCAGCTAACAGAGTTAAACCATACTTTTGATTGAGCAGATCTGAACACTCTTTCTGTAGAAAATGCAACTGGACATTTGGAGCGCTAAGAGCGTAGTAGTGGAAAAAGGAATATATTCAAATATAAACTACACAGAAGCATTCTGTGAAACTTCTTTCTGATCTGAGCATTCAGCTAACAGAGTTAAGCCATACTTTTGATTGAGCAGTTTTGAAACACTCTGTCTGTAGAAAATGCAATTGGACATTCGTAGCGCTAAGTGGGTAATAGTGGAAAAAAGAATATATTCAAATATAAACTACACAGAAGCATTGTATGAAACTTCTTTCTGTTCTGTGCATTCAACTAACAGAGTTGAACCTTACTTTTGATTGAGCCGTTCTGAAACACTCTTTCTGTAGAAACTGCAATTGGACATTCTGAGCGCTAAGAGGCCTATATTGGGAAAAAGAATGTCTACAAATAAAAACTACACAGAAGAATTGTGTGAAACTACTTTCTGTTCTGTTTGTTCAACTAAAAGAGTTGAACCTTAGTTTTGATTGAGCCGTTCTGAAACACTCTTTCTGTAGAAAATGCAAGTGGAGATTCGGAGCGCTAAGAGGGTAATAGTGGAAAAAGGAATGTCTCCAAATATAAACTACACAGAATCATTCTGTGAAACTTCTTTCTGATCTGTGCATTCAGCTAACAGAGTTAAACCATACTTTTGATTGAGCAGATCTGAACACTCTTTCTGTAGAAAATGCAACTGGACATTTGGAGCGCTAAGAGAGTAGTAGTGGAAAAAGGAATATATTCAAATATAAACTACACAGAAGCATTCTGTGAAACTTCTTTCTGATCTGAGCATTCAGCTAACAGAGTTAAACCATACTTTTGATTGAGCAGTTTTGAAACACTCTGTCTGTAGAAAATGCAACTGGACATTCGTAGAGCTAAGTGGGTAATAGTGGAAAAAAGAATATGTTCAAATATAAACTACACAGAAGCATTGTATGAAACTTCTTTCTGTTCTGTGCATTCAACTAACAGAGTTGAACCTTACTTTTGATTGAGCCTTTCTGAAACACTCTTTCTGTAGAAACTGCAATTGGACATTCTGAGCGCTAAGAGGCCTCTATTGGGAAAAATAATATCTTCAAATAAAAACTACACAGAAGCATTGTGTGAAACTTATTTCTGATATGTTCATTAAGCTAACAGAGTTAAACCATACTTTTGATTGCGCAGTGCTGAACCCTCTTTCTGTAGAAAATGCAAGTGGACATTCGGAGCGCTAAGAGGGTAATAGTGGAAAAAGGACTATATTCAAATATAAACTACACAGTAGCATTCTGTGAAAATTCTTTCTGTTCTGTGCATTCAACTAACAGAGTTGAACCTTACTTTTGATTGAGCCGTTCTGAAACACTCTTTCTGTAGAAACTGCAATTGGACATGCTAAGCGCTAAGAGGCCTACTTTGGGAAAAAGAATATCTTCAAATAAAAACTACACAGATGCATTCTGTGAAACTTATTTCTGATCTGTAAATTCAGTTAACAGAGAAAAAACATATTTTTGATTGAGCAGTTATGAAACACTCTTTTTGTAGAAAATACAAGTGGAGATTCGGAGCGCTAAGGGGGTAATAGTGGAAAAAGGAATGTCTTCAAATATAAACTACACAGAATCATTCGGTGAAACTTCTTTCTGATCTGTGCATTCAGCTAACAGAGTTAAACCATACTTTTGATTGAGCACATCTGAACACTCTTTCTGTAGAAAATGCAACTGGACATTTGGAGCGCTAAGAGCGTAGTAGTGGAAAAAGGAATATATTCAAGTATAAACTACACAGAAGCATTCTGTGAAACTTCTTTCTGATCTGAGCATTCAGCTAACAGAGTTAAACCTTACTTTTGAGCAGTTTTGAAACACTCTGTCTGTAGAAAATGCAATTGGACATTCGTAGCGCTAAGTGGGTAATAGTGGAAAAAAGAATATGTTCACATATAAACTACACAGAAGCATTGTATGAAACTTCTTTCTGTTCTGTGCATTCAACTAACAGAGTTGAACCTTACTTTTGATTGAGCCGTTCTGAAACACTCTTTCTGTAGAAACTGCAATTGGACATTCTGAGCGCTAAGAGGCCTATATTGGGAAAAAGAATGTCTACAAATAAAAACTACACAGAAGAATTGTGTGAAACTTCTTTCTGTTCTGTTTGTTCAACTAAAAGAGTTGAACCTTAGTTTTGATTGAGCCGTTCTGAAACACTCTTTCTGTAGAAAATGCAAGTGGAGATTCGGAGCGCTAAGAGGGTAATAGTGGAAAAAGGAATGTCTCCAAATATAAACTACACAGAATCATTCTGTGAAACTTCTTTCTGATCTGTGCATTCAGCTAACAGAGTTAAACCATACTTTTGATTGAGCAGATCTGAACACTCTTTCTGTAGAAAATGCAACTGGACATTTGGAGCGCTAAGAGAGTAGTAGTGGAAAAAGGAATATATTCAAATATAAACTACACAGAAGCATTCTGTGAAACTTCTTTCTGATCTGAGCATTCAGCTAACAGAGTTAAACCATACTTTTGATTGAGCAGTTTTGAAACACTCTGTCTGTAGAAAATGCAACTGGACATTCGTAGAGCTAAGTGGGTAATAGTGGAAAAAAGAATATGTTCAAATATAAACTACACAGAAGCATTGTATGAAACTTCTTTCTGTTCTGTGCATTCAACTAACAGAGTTGAACCTTACTTTTGATTGAGCCTTTCTGAAACACTCTTTCTGTAGAAACTGCAATTGGACATTCTGAGCGCTAAGAGGCCTCTATTGGGAAAAATAATATCTTCAAATAAAAACTACACAGAAGCATTGTGTGAATCTTATTTCTGATATATTCATTAAGCTAACAGAGTTAAACCATACTTTTGATTGCGCAGTGCTGAACCCTCTTTCTGTAGAAAATGCAAGTGGACATTCGGAGCGCTAAGAGGGTAATAGTGGAAAAAGGACTATATTCAAATATAAACTACACTGTAGCATTCTGTGAAAATTCTTTCTGTTCTGTGCATTCAACTAACAGAGTTGAACCTTACTTTTGATTGAGCCGTTCTGAAACACTCTTTCTGTAGAAACTGCAATTGGACATGCTAAGCGCTAAGAGTCCTACTTTGGGAAAAAGAATATCTTCAAATAAAAACTACACAGATGCATTCTGTGAAACTTATTTCTGATCTGTAAATTCAGTTAACAGAGATAAAACATATTTTTGATTGAGCAGTTATGAAACACTCTTTTTGTAGAAAATGCAAGTGGAGATTCGGAGCGCTAAGAGGGTAATAGTGGAAAAAGGAATGTCTTCAAATATAAACTACACAGAATCATTCGGTGAAACTTCTTTCTGATCTGTTCATTCAGCTAACAGAGTTAAACCATACTTTTGATTGAGCAGATCTGAACACTCTTTCTGCAGAAAATGCAACTGGACATTTGGAGCGCTAAGAACGTAGTAGTGGAAAAAGGAATATATTCAAGTATAAACTACACAGAAGCATTCTGTGAAACTTCTTTCTGATCTGAGCATTCAGCTAACAGAGTTAAACCATACTTTTGATTGAGCAGTTTTGAAACACTCTGTCTGTAGAAAATGCAACTGGATATTCGTAGCGCTAAGTGGGTAATAGTGGAAAAAAGAATATGTTCAAATATAAACTACACAGAAGCATTGTATGAAACTTCTTTCTGTTCTGTGCATTCAACTAACAGGGTTGAACCTTACTTTTGATTGAGCCTTTCTGAAACACTCTTTCTGTAGAAACTGCAATTGGACATTCTGAGCGCTAAGAGGCCTATATTGGGAAAAATAATATCTTCAAATAAAAACTACACAGAAGCATTGTGTGAAACTTATTTCTGATATGTTCATTAAGCTAACAGAGTTAAACCATACTTTTGATTGCGCAGTGCTGAACCCTCTTTCTGTAGAAAATGCAAGTGGACATTCGGAGCGCTAAGAGGGTAATAGTGGAAAAAGGACTATATTCAAATATAAACTACACAGTAGCATTCTGTGAAAATTCTTTCTGTTCTGTGCATTCAACTAACAGAGTTGAACCTTACTTTTGATTGAGCCGTTCTGAAACACTCTTTCTGTAGAAACTGCAATTGGACATGCTAAGCGCTAAGAGGCCTACTTTGGGAAAAAGAATATCTTCAAATAAAAACTACACAGATGCATTCTGTGAAACTTATTTCTGATCTGTAAATTCAGTTAACAGAGAAAAAACATATTTTTGATTGAGCAGTTATGAAACACTCTTTTTGTAGAAAATACAAGTGGAGATTCGGAGCGCTAAGGGGGTAATAGTGGAAAAAGGAATGTCTTCAAATATAAACTACACAGAATCATTCGGTGAAACTTCTTTCTGATCTGTGCATTCAGCTAACAGAGTTAAACCATACTTTTGATTGAGCACATCTGAACACTCTTTCTGTAGAAAATGCAACTGGACATTTGGAGCGCTAAGAGCGTAGTAGTGGAAAAAGGAATATATTCAAGTATAAACTACACAGAAGCATTCTGTGAAACTTCTTTCTGATCTGAGCATTCAGCTAACAGAGTTAAACCTTACTTTTGATTGAGCAGTTTTGAAACACTCTGTCTGTAGAAAATGCAACTGGACATTCGTAGCGCTAAGTGGGTAATAGTGGAAAAAAGAATATGTTCAAATATAAACTACACAGAAGCATTGTATGAAACTTCTTTCTGTTCTGTGCATTCAACTAACAGAGTTGAACCTTACTTTTGATTGAGCCGTTCTGAAACACTCTTTCTGTAGAAACTGCAATTGGACATTCTGAGCGCTAAGAGGCCTATATTGGGAAAAAGAATGTCTACAAATAAAAACTACACAGAAGAATTGTGTGAAACTTCTTTCTGTTCTGTTTGTTCAACTAAAAGAGTTGAACCTTAGTTTTGATTGAGCCGTTCTGAAACACTCTTTCTGTAGAAAATGCAAGTGGAGATTCGGAGCGCTAAGAGGGTAATAGTGGAAAAAGGAATGTCTCCAAATATAAACTACACAGAATCATTCTGTGAAACTTCTTTCTGATCTGTGCATTCAGCTAACAGAGTTAAACCATACTTTTGATTGAGCAGATCTGAACACTCTTTCTGTAGAAAATGCAACTGGACATTTGGAGCGCTAAGAGAGTAGTAGTGGAAAAAGGAATATATTCAAATATAAACTACACAGAAGCATTCTGTGAAACTTCTTTCTGATCTGAGCATTCAGCTAACAGAGTTAAACCATACTTTTGATTGAGCAGTTTTGAAACACTCTGTCTGTAGAAAATGCAACTGGACATTCGTAGAGCTAAGTGGGTAATAGTGGAAAAAAGAATATGTTCAAATATAAACTACACAGAAGCATTGTATGAAACTTCTTTCTGTTCTGTGCATTCAACTAACAGAGTTGAACCTTACTTTTGATTGAGCCTTTCTGAAACACTCTTTCTGTAGAAACTGCAATTGGACATTCTGAGCGCTAAGAGGCCTCTATTGGGAAAAATAATATCTTCAAATAAAAACTACACAGAAGCATTGTGTGAAACTTATTTCTGATATGTTCATTAAGCTAACAGAGTTAAACCATACTTTTGATTGCGCAGTGCTGAACCCTCTTTCTGTAGAAAATGCAAGTGGACATTCGGAGCGCTAAGAGGGTAATAGTGGAAAAAGGACTATATTCAAATATAAACTACACAGTAGCATTCTGTGAAAATTCTTTCTGTTCTGTGCATTCAACTAACAGAGTTGAACCTTACTTTTGATTGAGCCGTTCTGAAACACTCTTTCTGTAGAAACTGCAATTGGACATGCTAAGCGCTAAGAGGCCTACTTTGGGAAAAAGAATATCTTCAAATAAAAACTACACAGATGCATTCTGTGAAACTTATTTCTGATCTGTAAATTCAGTTAACAGAGAAAAAACATATTTTTGATTGAGCAGTTATGAAACACTCTTTTTGTAGAAAATGCAAGTGGAGATTCGGAGCGCTAAGAGGGTAATAGTGGAAAAAGGAATGTCTTCAAATATAAACTACACAGAATCATTCGGTGAAACTTCTTTCTGATCTGTTCATTCAGCTAACAGAGTTAAACCATACTTTTGATTGAGCAGATCTGAACACTCTTTCTGCAGAAAATGCAACTGGACATTTGGAGCGCTAAGAGCGTAGTAGTGGAAAAAGGAATATATTCAAGTATAAACTACACAGAAGCATTCTGTGAAACTTCTTTCTGATCTGAGCATTCAGCTAACAGAGTTAAACCATACTTTTGATTGAGCAGTTTTGAAACACTCTGTCTGTAGAAAATGCAACTGGATATTCGTAGCGCTAAGTGGGTAATAGTGGAAAAAAGAATATGTTCAAATATAAACTACACAGAAGCATTGTATGAAACTTCTTTCTGTTCTGTGCATTCAACTAACAGAGTTCAACCTTACTTTTGATTGAGCCGTTCTGAAACACTCTTTCTGTAGAAACTGCAATTGGACATTCTGAGCGCTAAGAGGCCTATATTGGGAAAAAGAATGTCTACAAATAAAAACAACACAGAAGAATTGTGTGAAACTTCTTTCTGTTCTGTTTGTTCAACTAAAAGAGTTGAACCTTAGTTTTGATTGAGCCATTCTGAAACACTCTTTCTGTAGAAAATGCAAGTGGAGATTCGGAGCGCTAAGAGGGTAATAGTGGAAAAAGGAATGTCTCCAAATATAAACTACACAGAATCATTCTGTGAAACTTCTTTCTGATCTGTGCATTCAGCTAACAGAGTTAAACCATACTTTTGATTGAGCAGATCTGAACACTCTTTCTGTAGAAAATGCAACTGGACATTTGGAGCGCTAAGAGAGTAGTAGTGGAAAAAGGAATATATTCAAATATAAACTACACAGAAGCATTCTGTGAAACTTCTTTCTGATCTGAGCATTCAGCTAACAGAGTTAAACCATACTTTTGATTGAGCAGTTTTGAAACACTCTGTCTGTAGAAAATGCAACTGGACATTCGTAGCGCTAAGTGGGAAATAGTGGAAAAAAGAATATGTTCAAATATAAACTACACAGAAGCATTGTATGAAACTTCTTTCTGTTCTGTGCATTCAACTAACAGAGTTGAACCTTACTTTTGATTGAGCCTTTCTGAAACACTCTTTCTGTAGAAACTGCAATTGGACATTCTGAGCGCTAAGAGGCCTCTATTGGGAAAAATAATATCTTCAAATAAAAACTACACAGAAGCATTGTGTGAAACTTATTTCTGATATGTTCATTAAGCTAACAGAGTTAAACCATACTTTTGATTGCGCAGTGCTGAACCCTCTTTCTGTAGAAAATGCAAGTGGACATTCTGAGCGCTAAGAGGGTAATAGTGGAAAAAGGACTATATTCAAATATAAACTACACAGTAGCATTCTGTGAAAATTCTTTCTGTTCTGTGCATTCAACTAACAGAGTTGAACCTTACTTTTGATTGAGCCGTTCTGAAACACTGTTTCTGTAGAAACTGCAATTGGATATGCTAAGGGCTAAGAGGCCTACTTTGGGAAAAAGAATATCTTCAAATAAAAACTACACAGATGCATTCTGTGAAACTTATTTCTGATCTGTAAATTCAGTTAACAGAGATAAAACATATTTTTGATTGAGCAGTTATGAAACACTCTTTTTGTAGAAAATACAAGTGGAGATTCGGAGCGCTAAGAGGGTAATAGTGGAAAAAGGAATGTCTTCAAATATAAACTACACAGAATCATTCGGTGAAACTTCTTTCTGATCTGTGCATTCAGCTAACAGAGTTAAACCATACTTTTGATTGAGCAGATCTGAACACTCTTTCTGTAGAAAATGCAACTGGACATTTGGAGCGCTAAGAGAGTAGTAGTGGAAAAAGGAATATATTCAAATATAAACTACACAGAAGCATTCTGTGAAACTTCTTTCTGATCTGAGCATTCAGCTAACAGAGTTAAACCATACTTTTGATTGAGCAGTTTTGAAACACTCTGTCTGTAGAAAATGCAACTGGACTTTCGTAGCGCTAAGTGGGTAATAGTGGAAAAAAGAATATGTTCAAATATAAACTACACAGAAGCATTGTATGAAACTTCTTTCTGTTCTGTGCATTCAACTAACAGAGTTGAACCTTACTTTTGATTGAGCCGTTCTGAAACACTCTTTCTGTAGAAACTGCAATTGGACATTCTGAGCACCAAGAGGCCTATATTGGGAAGAAGAATGTCTACAAATAAAAACTACACAGAAGAATTGTGTGAAACTTCTTTCTGTTCTGTTTGTTCAACTAAAAGAGTTGAACCTTAGTTTTGATTGAGCCGTACTGAAACACTCTTACTGTAGAAAATGCAAGTGGAGATTCGGAGCGCTAAGAGGGTAATAGTGGAAAAAGGAATGTCTCCAAATATAAATTACACAGAATCATTCTGTGAAACTTTTTCTGATCTGTGCATTCAGCTAACAGAGTTAAACCATACTTTTGATTGGGCAGATCTGAACACTCTTTCTGTAGAAAATGCAACTGGACATTTGGAGCGCTAAGAGAATAGTAGTGGAAAAAGGAATATATTCAAATATAAACTACACAGAAGCATTCTGTGAAACTTCTTTCTGATCTGAGCATTCAGCTAACAGAGTTAAACCATAATTTTGATTGAGCAGTTTTGAAACACTCTGTCTGTAGAAAATGCAACTGGACATTCGTAGTGCTAAGTGGGTAATAGTGGAAAAAAGAATATGTTCAAATATAAAATACACAGAAGCATTGTATGAAACTTCTTTCTGTTCTGTGCATTCAACTAACAGAGTTGAACCTTACTTTTGATTGAGCCTTTCTGAAACACTCTTTCTGTAGAAACTGCAATTGGACATTCTGAGCGCTAAGAGGTCTATATTGGGTAAAATAATATCTTCAAATAAAAACTACACAGAAGCATTGTGTGAAACTTATTTCTGATATGTTCATTAAGCTAACAGAGTTAAACCATACTTTTGATTGCGCAGTTCTGAACACTCTTTCTGTAGAAAATGCAAGTGGACATTCGGAGCGCTAAGAGGGTAATAGTGGAAAAAGGAATATATTCAAATATAAACTACACAGTAGCATTCTGTGAAAATTCTTTCTGTTCTGTGCATTCAACTAACAGAGTTGAACCTTACTTTTGATTGAGCCGTTCTGAAACACTCTTTCTGTAGAAACTGCAATTGGACATGCTAAGCGCTAAGAGGCCTACATTGGGAAAAAGAATATCTTCAAATAAAAACTACACAGATGCATTCTGTGAAACTTATTTCTGATCTGTAAATTCAGTTAACAGAGATAAAACATATTTTTGATTGAGCAGTTATGAAACACTCTTTTTGTAGAAAATGCAAGTGGAGATTCGGAGCGCTAAGAGGGTAATAGTGGAAAAAGGAATGTCTTCAAATATAAACTACACAGAATCATTCGGTGAAACTTCTTTCTGATCTGTGCATTCAGCTAACAGAGTTAAACCATACTTTTGATTGAGCAGATCTGAACACTCTTTCTGTAGAAAATGCAACTGGACATTTTGAGCGCTAAGAGCGTATTAGTGGAAAAAGGAATATATTCAAATATAAACTACACAGAAGCATTCTGTGAAACTTCTTTCTGATCTGAGCATTCAGCTAACAGAGTTAAACCATACTTTTGATTGAGCAGTTTTGAAACACTCTGTCTGTAGAAAATGCAACTGGACATTCGTAGCGCCAAGTGGGTAATAGTGGAAAAAAGAATATGTTCAAATATAAACTACACAGAAGCATTGTTTGAAATTTCTTTCTGTTCTGTGCATTCAACTAACAGAGTTGAACCTTAGTTTTGATTGAGCCTTTCTGAAACACTCTTTCTGTAGAAACTGCAATTGGACATTCTGAGCGCTAAGAGGCCTATATTGGGAAAAATAATATCTTCAAATAAAAACTACACAGAAGCATTGTGTGAAACTTATTTCTGATATGTTCATTAAGCTAACAGAGTTAAACCATACTTTTGATTACGCAGTTTTGAACACTCTTTCTGTAGAAAACGCAAGTGGACATTCGTAGCGCTAAGAGGTTAAGAGTGGAGAAAGGAATATATTCAAATATAAACTACACAGTAGCATTCTGTGAAAATTCTTTCTGTTCTGTGCATTCAACTAACAGAGTTGAACCTTACTTTTGATTGAGCCGTTCTGAAACACTCTTTCTGTAGAAACTGCAATTGGACATGCTAAGCGCTAAGAGGCCTACATTGGGAAAAAGAATATCTTCAAATAAAAACTACACAGATGCATTCTGTGAAACTTATTTCTGATCTGTAAATTCAGTTAACAGAGATAAAACATATTTTTGATTGAGCAGTTATGAAACACTCTTTTTGTAGAAAATGCAAGTGGAGATTCGGAACGCTAAGAGGGTAATAGTGGAAAAAGGAATGTCTTCAAATATAAACTACACAGAATCATTCGGTGAAACTTCTTTCTGATCTGTGCATTCAGCTAACAGAGTTAAACCATACTTTTGATTGAGCAGATCTGAACACTCTTTCTGTAGAAAATGCAACTGGACATTTGGAGCGCTAAGAGCGTAGTAGTGGAAAAAGGAATATATTCAAATATAAACTACACAGAAGCATTCTGTGAAACTTCTTTCTGATCTGAGCATTCAGCTAACAGAGTTCAACCATACTTTTGATTGAGCAGTTTTGAAACACTCTGTCTGTAGAAAATGCAACTGGACATTCGTAGCGCCAAGTGGGTAATAGTGGAAAAAAGAATATGTTCAAATATAAACTACACAGAAGCATTGTATGAAACTTCTTTCTGTTCTGTGCATTCAACTAACAGAGTTGAACCTTACTTTTGCTTGAGCCTTTCTGAAACACTCTTTCTGTAGAAACTGCAATTGGACATTCTGAGCACTAAGAGGCCTCTATTGGGAAAAATAATATCTTCAAATAAAAACTACACAGAAGCATTCTGTGAAACTTATTTCTGATATGTTCATTAAGCTAACAGAGTTAAACCACACTTTTGATTGTGCAGTTCTGAACACTCTTTCTGTAGAAAATGCAAGTGGACATTCGTAGCGCTACGAGGGTAATAGTGGAGAAAGGAATATATTCAAATATAAACTACACAGTAGCATTCTGTGAAAATTCTTTCTGTTCTGTGCATTCAACTAACAGAGTTGAACCTTACTTTTGATTGAGCCGTTCTGAAACACTCTTTCTGTAGAAACTGCAATTGGACATGCTAAGCGCTAAGAGGCCTACATTGGGAAAAAGAATATCTTCAAATAAAAAGTACACAGATGCATTCTGTGAAACTTATTTCTGATCTGTAAATTCAGTTAACAGAGATAAAACATATTTTTGATTGAGCAGTTATGAAACACTCTTTTTGTAGAAAATGCAAGTGGAGATTCGGAGCGCTAAGAGGGTAATAGTGGAAAAAGGAATGTCTTCAAATATAAACTACACAGAATCATTCGGTGAAACTTCTTTCTGATCTGTGCATTCAGCTAACAGAGTTAAAACATACTTTTGATTGAGCAGATCTGAACACTCTTTCTGTAGAAAATGCAACTGGACATTTGGAGCGCTAAGAGCGTATTAGTGGAAAAAGGAATATATTCAAATATAAACTACACAGAAGCATTCTGTGAAACTTCTTTCTGATCTGAGCATTCAGCTAACAGAGTTAAACCATACTTTTGATTGAGCAGTTTTGAAACACTCTGTCTGTAGAAAATGCAACTGGACATTCGTAGCGCTAAGTGGGTAATAGTGGAAAAAGGAATATGTTCAAATATAAACTACACAGAAGCATTGTATGAAACTTCTTTCTGTTCTGTGCATTCAACTAACAGAGATGAACCTTACTTTTGATTGAGCCGTTCTGAAACACTCTTTCTGTAGAAACTGCAATTGGACATTCTGAGCGCTAAGAGGCCTATATTGGGAAAAAGAATGTCTACAAATAAAAACTACACAGAAGAATTGTGTGAAACTTCTTTCTGTTCTGTTTGTTCAACTAAAAGAGTTGAACCTTAGTTTTGATTGAGCCGTTCTGAAACACTCTTTCTGTAGAAAATGCAAGTGGAGATTCGGAGTGCTAAGAGGGTAATAGTGGAAAAAGGAATGTCTCCAAATATAAACTACACAGAATCATTCTGTGAAACTTCTTTCTGATCTGTGCATTCAGCTAACAGAGTTAAACCATACTTTTGATTGAGCAGATCTGAACACTCTTTCTGTAGATAATGCAACTGGACTTTTGGAGCGCTAAGAGAGTAGTAGTGGAAAAAGGAATATATTCAAATATAAACTACACAGAAGCATTCTGTGAAACTTCTTTCTGATCTGAGCATTCAGGTAACAGAGTTAAACCATACCTTTGATTGAGCAGTTTTGAAACACTCTGTCTGTAGAAAATGCAACAGGAGATTCGTAGCGCTAAGTGGGTAATAGTGGAAAAAAGAATATGTTCAAATATAAACTACACAGATGCATTGTATGAAACTTCTTTCTGTTCTGTGCATTCAACTAACAGAGTTGAACCTTACTTTTGATTGAGCCTTTCTGAAACACTCTTTCTGTAGAAACTGCAATTGGACATTCAGAGCGCTAAGAGGCCTATATTGGGAAAAATAATATCTTCAAATAAAAACTACACAGAAGCATTGTGTGAAACTTATTTCTGATATGTTCATTAAGCTAACAGAGTTAAACCATACTTTTGATTGCACAGTTCTGAACACTCTTTCTGTAGAAAATGCAAGTGGACATTCTGAGCGCTAAGAGGGTAATAGTGGAAAAAGGAATATATTCAAATATAAACTACACAGTAGCATTCTGTGAAAATTCTTTCTGTTCTGTGCATTCAACTAACAGAGTTGAAACTTACTTTTGATTGAGCCGTTCTGAAACACTCTTTCTGTAGAAACTGCAATTGGACATGCTAAGCGCTAAGAGGCCTACATTGGGAAAAAGAATATCTTCAAATAAAAACTACACAGATGCATTCTGTGAAACATATTTCTGATCTGTAAATTCAGTTAACAGAGATAAAACATATTTTTGATTGAGCAGTTATGAAACACTCTTTTTGTAGAAAATGCAAGTGGAGATTCGGAGCGCTAAGATGGTAATAGTGGAAAAAGGAATGTCTTCAAATATAAACTACACAGAATCATTCGGTGAAACTTCTTTCTGATCTGTGCATTCAGCTAACAGAGTTAAACCATACTTCTGATTGAGCAGATCTGAACACTCTTTCTGTAGAAAATGCAACTGGACATTTGGAGCGCTAAGAGAGTCGTAGTGGAAAAAGGAATATATTCAAATATAAACTACACAGAAGCATTCTGTGAAACTTCTTTCTGATCTGAGCATTCAGCTAACAGAGTTAAACCATACTTTTGATTGAGCAGTTTTGAAACACTCTGTCTGTAGAAAATGCAACTGGACATTCGTAGCGCTAAGTGGGTAATAGTGGAAAAAAGAATATGTTCAAATATAAACTACACAGAAGCATTGTATGAAACTTCTTTCTGTTCTGTGCATTCAACTAACAGAGTTGAACCTTACTTTTGATTGAGCCTTTCTGAAACCCTCTTTCTGTAGAAACTGCAATTGGACATTCAGAGCGCTAAGAGGCCTATATTGGGAAAAATAATATCTTCAAATAAAAACTACACAGAAGCATTGTGTGAAACTTATTTCTGATATGTTCATTAAGCTAACAGAGTTAAACCATACTTTTGATTGCGCAGTTCTGAACACACTTTCTGTAGAAAATGCAAGTGGACATTCTGAGCGCTAAGAGGGTAATAGTGGAAAAAGGAATATATTCAAATATAAACTACACAGTAGCATTCTGTGAAAATTCTTTCTGTTCTGTGCATTCAACTAACAGAGTTGAAACTTACTTTTGATTGAGCCGTTCTGAAACACTCTTTCTGTAGAAACTGCAATTGGACATGCTAAGCGCTAAGAGGCCTACATTGGGAAAAAGAATATCTTCAAATAAAAACTACACAGATGCATTCTGTGAAACTTATTTCTGATCTGTAAATTCAGTTAACAGAGATAAAACATATTTTTGATTGAGCAGTTATGAAACACTCTTTTTGTAGAAAATGCAAGTGGAGATTCGGAGCGCTAAGAGGGTAATAGTGGAAAAAGGAATGTCTTCAAATATAAACTACACAGAATCATTCGGTGAAACTTCTTTCTGATCTGTGCATTCAGCTAACAGAGTTAAACCATACTTTTGATTGAGCAGATCTGAACACTCTTTCTGTAGAAAATGCAACTGGACATTTGGAGCGCTAAGAGCGTAGTAGTGGAAAAAGTAATATATTCAAATATAAACTACACAGAAGCATTCTGTGAAACTTCTTTCTGATCTGAGCATTCAGCTAACAGAGTTAAACCATACTTTTGATTGAGCAGTTTTGAAACACTCTGTCTGTAGAAAATGCAACTGGACATTCGTAGCGCTAAGTGGGTAATAGTGGAAAAAAGAATATGTTCAAATATAAACTACACAGAAGCATTGTATGAAATTTCTTTCTGTTCTGTGCATTCAACTAACAGAGTTGAACCTTACTTTTGATTGAGCCGTTCTGAAACACTCTTTCTGTAGAAACTGCAATTGGACATTCTGAGCGCTAAGAGGCCTATATTGGGAAAATGAATGTCTACAAATAAAAACTACACAGAAGAATTGTGTGAAACTTCTTTCTGTTCTGTTTGTTCAACTAAAAGTGTTGAACCTTAGTTTTGATTGAGCCGTTCTGAAACACTCTTTCTGTAGAAAATGCAAGTGGAGATTCGGAGCGCTAAGAGGGTAATAGTGGAAAAAGGAATGTCTCCAAATATAAACTACACAGAATCATTCTGTGAAACTTCTTTCTGATCTGTGCATTCAGCTAACAGAGTTAAACCATACTTTTGATTGAGCAGATCTGAACACTCTTTCTGTAGAAAATGCAACTGTACATTTGGAGCGCTAAGAGAGTAGTAGTGGAAAAAGGAATATATTCAAATATAAACTACACAGAAGCATTCTGTGAAACTTCTTTCTGATCTGAGCATTCAGCTAACAGAGTTAAACCATACTTTTGATTGAGCAGTTTTGAAACACTCTGTCTGTAGAAAATGCAACTTTACATTCGTAGCGCTAAGTGGGTAATAGTGGAAAAAAGAATATGTTCAAATATAAACTACACAGAAGCATTGTATGAAACTTCTTTCTGTTCTGTGCATTCAATTAACAGAGTTGAACCTTACTTTTGATTGAGCCTTTCTGAAACACTCTTTCTGTAGAAACTGCAATTGGACATTCTGAGCGCTAAGAGGCCTATATTGGGAAAAACAATATCTTCAAATAAAAACTACACAGAAGCATTGTGTGAAACTTATTTCTGATATGTTCATTAAGCTAACAGAGTTAAACCATACTTTTGATTGCGCAGTTCTGAACACTCTTTCTGCAGAAAATGCAAGTGGACATTCGGAGCGCTAAGATGGTAATAGTGGAAAAAGGACTATATTCAAATATAAACTACACAGTAGCATTCTGTGAAAATTCTTGCTGTTCTGTGCATTCAACTAACAGAGTTGAACCTTACTTTTGATTGAGCCGTTCTGAAACACTCTTTCTGTAGAAACTGCAATTGGACATGCTAAGCGCTAAGAGGCCTACATTGGGAAAAAGAATATCTTCAAATAAAAACTACACAGATGCATTCTGTGAAAATTATTTCTGATCTGTAAATTCAGTTAACAGAGATAAAACATATTTTTGATTGAGCAGTTATGAAACACTCTTTTTGTAGAAAATGCAAGTGGAGATTCGGAGCGCTAAGAGGGTAATAGTGGAAAAAGGAATGTCTTCAAATATAAACTACACAGAATCATTCGGTGAAACTTCTTTCTGATCTGTGCATTCAGCTAACAGTGTTAAACCATACTTTTGATTGAGCAGATCTGAACACTCTTTCTGTAGAAAATGCAACTGGACATTTGGAGCGCTAAGAGCGTAGTAGTGGAAAAAGGAATATATTCAAATATAAACTACACAGAAGCATTCTGTGAAACTTCTTTCTGATCTGAGCATTCAGCTAACAGATTTAAACCATACTTTTGATTGAGCAGTTTTGAAACACTCTGTCTGTAGAAAATGCAACTGGACATTCGTAGCGCTAAGTGGGTAATAGTGGAAAACAGAATATGTTCAAATATAAACTACACAGAAGCATTGTATGAAACTTCTTTCTGTTCTGTGCATTCAACTAACAGAGTTGATCCTTACTTTTGATTGAGCCGTTCTGAAACACTCTTTCTGTTGAAACTGCAATTGGACATTCTGAGCGCTAAGAGGCCTCTATTGGGAAAAATAATATCTTCAAATAAAAACTACGCAGATGCATTCTGTGAAACTTATTTCTGATCTGTAAATTCAGTTAACAGAGATAAAACATATTTTTGATTGAGCAGTTATGAAACACTCTTTTTGTAGAAAATGCAAGTGGAGATTCGGAGCGCTAAGAGGGTAATAGTGGAAAAAGGAATGTCTTCAAATATAAACTACACAGAATCATTCGGTGAAACTTCTTTCTGATCTGTGCATTCAGCTAACAGAGTTAAACCATACTTTTGATTGAGCAGATCTGAACACTCTTTCTGTAGAAAATGCAACTGGACATTTGGAGCGCTAAGAGTGTAGTAGTGGAAAAAGGAATATATTCAAATATAAACTACACAGAAGCATTCTGTGAATCTTCTTTCTGATCTGAGCATTCAGCTAACAGAGTTAAACCATACTTTTGATTGAGCAGTTTTGAAACACTCTGTCTGTAGAAAATGCAAATGGACATTCGTAGCGCCAAGTGGGTAATAGTGGAAAAAAGAATATGTTCAAATATAAACTACACAGAAGCATTGTTTGAAATTTCTTTCTGTTCTGTGCATTCAACTAACAGAGTTGAACCTTAGTTTTGATTGAGCCTTTCTGAAACACTCTTTCTGTAGAAACTGCAATTGGACATTCTGAGCGCTAAGAGGCCTATATTGGGAAAAATAATATCTTCAAATAAAAACTACACAGAAGCATTGTGTGAAACTTATTTCTGATATGTTCATTAAGCTAACAGAGTTAAACCATACTTTTGATTGCGCAGTTCTGAACACTCTTTCTTTAGAGAACGCAAGTGGACATTCGTAGCGCTAAGAGGTTAAGAGTGGAGAAAGGAATATATTCAAATATAAACTACACAGTAGCATTCTGTGAAAATTCTTTCTGTTCTGTGCATTCAACTAACAGAGTTGAACCTTACTTTTGATTGAGCCGTTCTGAAACACTCTTTCTGTAGAAACTGCAATTGGACATGCTAAGCGCTAAGAGGCCTACATTGGGAAAAAGAATATCTTCAAATAAAAACTACACAGATGCATTCTGTGAAACTTATTTCTGATCTGTAAATTCAGTTAACAGAGATAAAACATATTTTTGATTGAGCAGTTATGAAACACTCTTTTTGTAGAAAATGCAAGTGGAGATTCGGAACGCTAAGAGGGTAATAGTGGAAAAAGGAATGTCTTCAAATATAAACTACACAGAATCATTCGGTGAAACTTCTTTCTGATCTGTGCATTCAGCTAACAGAGTTAAACCATACTTTTGATTGAGCAGATCTGAACACTCTTTCTGTAGAAAATGCAACTGGACATTTGGAGCGCTAAGAGCGTAGTAGTGGAAAAAGGAATATATTCAAATATAAACTACACAGAAGCATTCTGTGAAACTTCTTTCTGATCTGAGCATTCAGCTAACAGAGTTCAACCATACTTTTGATTGAGCAGTTTTGAAACACTCTGTCTGTAGAAAATGCAACTGGACATTCGTAGCGCCAAGTGGGTAATAGTGGAAAAAAGAATATGTTCAAATATAAACTACACAGAAGCATTGTATGAAACTTCTTTCTGTTCTGTGCATTCAACTAACAGAGATGAACCTTACTTTTGATTGAGCCGTTCTGAAACACTCTTTCTGTAGAAACTGCAATTGGACATTCTGAGCGCTAAGAGGCCTATATTGGGAAAAAGAATGTCTACAAACAAAAACTACACAGAAGAATTGTGTGAAACTTCTTTCTGTTCTGTTTGTTCAACTAAAAGTGTTGAACCTTAGTTTTGATTGAGCCGTTCTGAAACACTCTTTCTGTAGAAAATGCAAGTGGAGATTCGGAGCGCTAAGAGGGTAATAGTGGAAAAAGGAATGTCTCCAAATATAAACTACACAGAATCATTCTGTGAAACTTCTTTCTGATCTGTGCATTCAGCTAACAGAGTTAAACCATACTTTTGATTGAGCAGATCTGAACACTCTTTCTTTAGAAAATGCAACTGGACTTTTGGAGCGCTAAGAGAGTAGTAGTGGAAAAAGGAATATATTCAAATATAAACTACACAGAAGCATTCTGTGAAACTTCTTTCTGATCTGAGCATTCAGGTAACAGAGTTAAACCATACCTTTGATTGAGCAGTTTTGAAACACTCTGTCTGTAGAAAATGCAACAGGAGATTCGTAGCGCTAAGTGGGTAATAGTGGAAAAAAGAATATGTTCAAATATAAACTACACAGATGCATTGTATGAAACTTCTTTCTGTTCTGTGCATTCAACTAACAGAGTTGAACCTTACTTTTGATTGAGCCTTTCTGAAACACTCTTTCTGTAGAAACTGCAATTGGACATTCAGAGCGCTAAGAGGCCTATATTGGGAAAAATAATATCTTCAAATAAAAACTACACAGAAGCATTGTGTGAAACTTATTTCTGATATGCTCATTAAGCTAACAGAGTTAAACCATACTTTTGATTGCACAGTTCTGAACACTCTTTCTGTAGAAAATGCAAGTGGACATTCTGAGCGCTAAGAGGGTAATAGTGGAAAAAGGAATATATTCAAATATAAACTACACAGTAGCATTCTGTGAAAATTCTTTCTGTTCTGTGCATTCAACTAACAGAGTTGAAACTTACTTTTGATTGAGCCGTTCTGAAACACTCTTTCTGTAGAAACTGCAATTGGACATGCTAAGCGCTAAGAGGCCTACATTGGGAAAAAGAATATCTTCAAATAAAAACTACACAGATGCATTCTGTGAAACTTATTTCTGATCTGTAAATTCAGTTAACAGAGATAAAACATATTTTTGATTGAGCAGTTATGAAACACTCTTTTTGTAGAAAATGCAAGTGGAGATTCGGAGCGCTAAGATGGTAATAGTGGAAAAAGGAATGTCTTCAAATATAAACTACACAGAATCATTCGGTGAAACTTCTTTCTGATCTGTGCATTCAGCTAACAGAGTTAAACCATACTTCTGATTGAGCAGATCTGAACACTCTTTCTGTAGAAAATGCAACTGGACATTTGGAGCGCTAAGAGAGTAGTAGTGGAAAAAGGAATATATTCAAATATAAACTACACAGAAGCATTCTGTGAAACTTCTTTCTGATCTGAGCATTCACCTAACAGAGTAAAACCATACTTTTGATTGAGCAGTTTTGAAACACTCTGTCTGTAGAAAATGCAACTGGACATTCGTAGCGCTAAGTGGGTAATAGTGGAAAAAAGAATATGTTCAAATATAAACTACACAGAAGCATTGTATGAAACTTCTTTCTGTTCTGTGCATTCAACTAACAGATTTGAACCTTACTTTTGATTGAACCGTTCTGAAACACTCTTTCTGTAGAAACTGCAATTGGATATTCTGAGCACTAAGAGGACTATATTGGGAAAAATAATATCTTCAAATAAAAACTACACAGAAACATTGTGTGAAACTTATTTCTGATATGTTCATTAAGCTAACAGAGTTAAACCATACTTTTGATTGCGCAGTTCTGAACACTCTTTCTGTAGAAAATGCAAGTGGACATTCGGAGCGCTAAGAGGGTAATAGTGGAAAAAGGAATATATAGAAATATAAACTACACAGTAGCATTCTGTGAAAATTCTTTCTGTTCTGTGCATTCAACTAACAGAGTTGAACCTTACTTTTGATTGAGCCGTTCTGAAACACTCTTTCTGTAGAAACTGCAATTGGACATGCTAAGCGCTAAGAGGCCTACATTTTGAAAAAGAATATCTTCAAATAAAAACTACACAGATGCATTCTGTGAAACTTATTTCTGATCTGTAAATTCAGTTAACAGAGATAAAACATATTTTTGATTGAGCAGTTATGAAACACACTTTTTGTAGAAAATGCAAGTGGAGATTCGGAGCGCTAAGAGGGTAATAGTGGAAAAAGGAATGTCTTCAAATATAAACTACACAGAATCATTCGGTGAAACTTCTTTCTGATCTGTGCATTCAGCTAACAGAGTTAAACCATACTTTTGATTGAGCAGATCTGAACACTCTTTCTGTAGAAAATGCAACTGGACATTTGGAGCGCTAAGAGCGTAGTAGTGGAAAAAGGAATATATTCAAATATAAACTACACAGAAGCATTCTGTGAAACTTCTTTATGATCTGAGCATTCAGCTAACAGAGTTAAACCATACTTTTGATTGAGCAGTTTTGAAACACTCTGTCTGTAGAAAATGCAACTGGACATTCGTAGCGCTAAGTGGGTAATAGTGGAAAAAAGAATATGTTCAAATATGAACTACACAGATGCATTGTATGAAATTTCTTTCTGTTCTGTGCATTCAACTAACAGAGTTGAACGTTACTTTTGATTGAGCCGTTCGGAAACACTCTTTCTGTAGAAACTGCAATTGGACATTCTGAGCGCTAAGAGGCCTATATTGGGAAAAAGAATGTCTACAAATAAAAACTACACAGAAGAATTGTGTGAAACTTCTTTCTGTTCTGTTTGTTCAACTAAAAGTGTTGAACCTTAGTTTTGATTGAGCCGTTCTGAAACACTCTTTCTGTAGAAAATGCAAGTGGAGATTCGGAGCGCTAAGAGGGTAATAGTGGAAAAAGGAATGTCTCCAAATATAAACTACACAGAATCATTCTGTGAAACTTCTTTCTGATCTGTGCATTCAGCTAACAGAGTTAAAACATGCTTTTGATTGAGCAGATCTGAACACTCTTTCTGTAGAAAATGCAACTGGACTTTTGGAGCGCTAAGGGAGTAGTAGTGGAAAAAGGAATATATTCAAATATAAACTACACAGAAGCATTCTGTGAAACTTCTTTCTGATCTGAGCATTCAGCTAACAGAGTTAAACCATACTTTTGATTGAGCAGTTTTGAAACACTCTGTCTGTAGAAAATGCAACTGGACATTCGTAGCGCTAAGTGGGTAATAGTGGAAAAAAGAATATGTTCAAATATAAACTACACAGAAGCATTGTATGAAACTTCTTTCTGTTCTGTGCATTCAACTAACAGAGTTGAACCTTACTTTTGATTGAGCCTTTCTGAAACACTCTTTCTGTAGAAACTGCAATTGGACATTCAGAGCGCTAAGAGGCCTATATTGGGAAAAATAATATCTTCAAATAAAAACTACACAGAAGCATTGTGTGAAACTTATTTCGATATGTTCATTAAGCTAACAGAGTTAAACCATACTTTTGATTGCGCAGTGCTGAACCCTCTTTCTGTAGAAAATGCAAGTGGACATTCGGAGCGCTAAGAGGGTAATAGTGGAAAAAGGACTATATTCAAATATAAACTACACAGTAGCATTCTGTGAAATTTCTGTCTGATCTGTGCATTCAACTAACAGAGTTGAACCTTACTTTTGATTGAGCCGTTCTGAAACACTCTTTCTGTAGAAACTGCAATTGGACATGCTAAGCGCTAAGAGGCCTACTTTGGGAAAAAGAATATCTTCAAATAAAAACTACACAGATGCATTCTGTGAAACTTATTTCTGATCTGTAAATTCAGTTAACAGAGATAAAACATATTTTTGATTGAGCAGTTATGAAACACTCTTTTTGTAGAAAATACAAGTGGAGATTCGGAGCGCTAAGAGGGTAATAGTGGAAAAAGGAATGTCTTCAAATATAAACTACACAGAATCATTCGGTGAAACTTCTTTCTGATGTGTGCATTCAGCTAACAGAGTTAAACCATACTTTTGATTCAGCAGATCTGAACACTCTTTCTGTAGAAAATGCAACTGGACATTTGGAGCGCTAAGAGCGTAGTAGTGGAAAAAGGAATATATTCATATATAAACTACACAGAAGCATTCTGTGAAACTTCTTTCTGATCTGAGCATTCAGCTAACAGAGTTAAACCATACTTTTGATTGAGCAGTTTTGAAACACTCTGTCTGTAGAAAATGCAACTGGACATTCGTAGCGCTAAGTGGGTACTAGTGGAAAAAAGAATATGTTCAAATATAAACTACACAGAAGCATTGTATGAAACTTCTTTCTGTTCTGTGCATTCAACTAACAGAGTTGAACCTTACTTTTGATTGAGCCGTTCTGAAACACTCTTTCTGTAGAAACTGCAATTGGACATTCTGAGCGCTAAGAGGCCTATATTGGGAAAAAAATGTCTACAAATAAAAACTACACAGAAGAATTGTGTGAAACTTCTTTCTGTACTGTTTGTTCAACTAAAAGAGTTGAACCTTAGTTTTGATTGAGCCGTTCTGAAACACTCTTTCTGTAGAAAATGCAAGTGGAGATTCGGAGCGCTAAGAGGGTAATAGTGGAAAAAGGAATGTCTCCAAATATAAACTACACAGAATCATTCTGTGAAACTTCTTTCCGATCTGTGCATTCAGCTAACAGAGTTAAACCATACTTTTGATTGAGCAGATCTGAACACTCTTTCTGTAGAAAATGCAACTGGACATTTGGAGCGCTAAGAGAGTAGTAGTGGAAAAAGGAATATATTCAAATATAAACTACACAGAAGCATTCTGTGAAACTTCTTTCTGATTTGAGCATTCAGCTAACAGAGTTAAACCATACATTTGATTGAGCAGTTTTGAAACACTCTGTCTGTAGAAAATGCAACTGGACATTCGTAGCGCTAAGTGGGTAATAGTGGAAAAAAGAATATGTTCAAATATAAACTACACAGAAGCATTGTATGAAACTTCTTTCTGTTCTGTGCATTCAACTAACAGAGTTGAACCTGACTTTTGATTGAGCCTTTCTGAAACACTCTTTCTGTAGAAACTGCAATTGGACATTCTGAGCGCTAAGAGGCCTATATGGGGAAAAATAATATCTTCAAATAAAAACTACAAAGAAGCATTGTGTGAATCTCATTTCTGATATGTTCATTAAGCTAACAGAGTTAAACCATACTTTTGATTGCGCAGTTCTGAACACTCTTTCTGTAGAAAATGCAAGTGGACATTCGGAGCGCTAAGAGGGTAATAGTGGAAAAATGAATATATTCAAATATAAACTACACAGTAGCATTCTGTGAAAATTCTTTCTTTTCTGTGCATTCAACTAACAGAGTTGAACCTTACTTTTGATTGAGCCGTTCTGAAACACTCTTTCTGTAGAAACTGCAATTGGACATGCTAAGCGCTAAGAGGCCTACATTGGGAAAAAGAATCTCTTCAAATAAAAACTACACAGATGCATTCTGTGAAACTTATTTCTGATCTGTAAATTCAGTTAACAGAGATAAAACATATTTTTGATTGAGCAGTTATGAAACACTCTTTCTGTAGAAAATGCAAGTGGAGATTCCGAGCGCTAAGAGGGTAATAGTGGAAAAAGGAATGTCTTCAAATATAAACTACACAGAATCATTCGGTGAAACTTCTTTCTGATCTGTGCATTCAGCTAACAGAGTTAAACCATACTTTTGATTGAGCAGATCTGAACACTCTTTCTGTAGAAAATGCAACTGGACATTTGGAGCGCTAAGAGCGTAGTAGTGGAAAAAGTAATATATTCAAATATAAACTACACAGAAGCATTCTGTGAAACTTCTTTCTGATCTGAGCATTCAGCTAACAGATTTAAACCATACATTTGATTGAGCAGTTTTGAAACACTCTGTCTGTAGAAAATGCAACTAGACATTCGTAGCGCTAAATGGGTAATAGTGGAAAAAAGAATATGTTCAAATATAAACTACACAGAAGCATTGTATGAAACTTCTTTCTGTTCTGTGCATTCAACTAACAGAGTTGAACCTTACTTTTGATTGAGCCGTTCTGAAACACTCTTTCTGTAGAAACTGCAATTGGACATTCTGAGCGCCAAGAGGCCTATATTGGGAAAAAGAATGTCTACAAATAAAAACTACACAGAAGAATTGTGTGAAACTTCTTTCTGTTCTGTTTGTTCAACTAAAAGTGTTGAACCTTAGTTTTGATTGAGCCGTTCTGAAACACTCTTTCTGTAGAAAATGCAAGTGGAGATTCGGAGCGCTAAGAGGGTAATAGTGGGCAAAGGAATGTCTCCAAATATAAACTACACAGAATCATTCTGTGAAACTTCTTTCTGATCTGAGCATTCAGCTAACAGAGTTAAACCATACTTTTGATTGAGCAGTTTTGAAACACTCTGTCTGTAGAAAATGCAACTGGACATTCGTAGCGCTAAGTGGGTAATAGTGGAAAAAAGAATATGTTCAAATATAAACTACACAGAAGCATTGTATGAACCTTCTTTCTGTTCTGTGCATTCAACTAACAGAGTTGAACCTTACTTTTGATTGAGCCTTTCTGAAACACTCTTTCTGTAGAAACTGCAATTGGACATTCTGAGCGCTAAGAGGCCCCTATTGGGAAAAATAATATCTTCAAATAAAAACTACACAGAAGCATTGTGTGAAACTTATTTCTGATATGTTCATTAAGCTAACAGAGTTAAACCATACTTTTGATTGCGCAGTGCTGAACCCTCTTTCTGTAGAAAATGCAAGTGGACATTCGGAGCGCTAAGAGGGTAATAGTGGAAAAAGGACTATATTCAAATATAAACTACACAGTAGAATTCTGTGAAAATTCTTTCTGTTCTGTGCATTCAACTAACAGAGTTGAACCTTACTTTTGATTGAGCCGTTCTGAAACACTCTTTCTGTAGAAACTGCAATTGGACATGCTAAGCGCTGAGAGGCCTACTTTGGGAAAAAGAATATCTTCAAATAAAAACTACACAGATGCATTCTGTGAAACTTATTTCTGATCTGTAAATTCAGTTAACAGAGATAAAACATATTTTTGATTGAGCAGTTATGAAACACTCTTTTTGTAGAAAATACAAGTGGAGATTCGGAGCGCTAAGAGGGTAATAGTGGAAAAAGGAATGTCTTCAAATATAAACTACACAGAATCATTCGGTGAAACTTCTTTCTGATCTGTGCATTCAGCTAACAGAGTTAAACCATACTTTTGATTGAGCAGATCTGAACACTCTTTCTGTAGAAAATGCAACTGGACATTTGGAGCGCTAAGAGCGTAGTAGTGGAAAAAGGAATATATTCAAATATAAACTACACAGAAGCATTCTGTGAAACTTCTTTCTGATCTGAGCATTCAGCTAACAGAGTTAAACCATACTTTTGATTGAGCAGTTTTGAAACACTCTGTCTGTAGAAAATGCAACTGGACATTCGTAGCGCTAAATGGGTAATAGTGGAAAAAAGAATATGTTCAAATATAAACTACACAGAAGCATTGTATGAAACTTCTTTCTGTTCTGTGCATTCAACTAACAGAGTTCAACCTTACTTTTGATTGAGCCTTTCTGAAACACTCTTTCTGTAGAAACTGCAATTGGACATTCTGAGCGCTAAGAGGCCTCTCTTGGGAAAAATAATATCTTCAAATAAAAACTACACAGAAGCATTGTGTGAAACTTATTTCGATATGTTCATTAAGCTAACACAGTTAAACCATACTTTTGATTGCACAGTGCTGAACCCTCTTTCTGTAGAAAATGCAAGTGGACATTCGGAGCGATAAGAGGGTAATAGTGGAAAAAGGACTATATTCAAATATAAACTACACAGTAGCATTCTGTGAAAATTCTTTCTGTTCTGTGCATTCAACTAACAGAGTTGAACCTTACTTTTGATTGAGCCGTTCTGAAACACTCTTTCTGTAGAAACTGCAATTGGACATGCTAAGCGCTAAGAGGCCTACTTTGGGAAAAAGAATATCTTCAAATAAAAACTACACAGATGCATTCTGTGAAACTTATTTCTGATCTGTAAATTCAGTTAACAGAGATAAAACATATTTTTGATTGAGCAGTTATGAAACACTCTTTTTGTAGAAAATACAAGTGGAGATTCGGAGCGCTAAGAGGGTAATAGTGGAAAAAGGAATGTCTTCAAATATAAACTACACAGAATCATTCGGTGAAACTTCTTTCTGATCTGTGCATTCAGCTAACAGAGTTAAACCATACTTTTGATTGAGCAGATCTGAACACTCTTTCTGTAGAAAATGCAACTGGACATTTGGAGCGCTAAGAGCGTAGTAGTGGAAAAAGGAATATATTCAAATATAAACTACACAGAAGCATTCTGTGAAACTTCTTTCTGATCTGAGCATTCAGCTAACAGAGTTAAACCATACTTTTGATTGAGCAGTTTTGAAACACTCTGTCTGTAGAAAATGCAACTGGACATTCGTAGCGCTAAGCGGGTAATAGTGGAAAAAAGAATATGTTCAAATATAAACTACACAGAAGCATTGTATGAAACTTCTTTCTGTTCTGTGCATTCAACTAACAGAGTTGAACCTTACTTTTGATTGAGCCGTTCTGAAACCCTCTTTCTGTAGAAACTGCAATTGGACATTCTGAGCGCCAAGAGGCCTATATTGGGAAAAAGAATGTCTACAAATAAAAACTACAGAGAAGAATTGTGTGAAACTTCTTTCTGTTCTGTTTGTTCAACTAAAAGAGTTGAACCTTAGTTTTGATTGAGCCGTTCTGAAACACTCTTTCTGTAGAAAATGCAAGTGGAGATTCGGAGCGCTAAGAGGGTAATAGTGGACAAAGGAATGTCTCCAAATATAAACTACACAGAATCATTCTGTGAAACTTCTTTCTGATCTGAGCATTCAGCTAACAGAGTTAAACCATACTTTTGATTGAGCAGTTTTGAAACACTCTGTCTGTAGAAAATGCAACTGGACATTCGTAGCGCTAAGTGGGTAATAGTGGAAAAAAGAATATGTTCAAATATAAACTACACAGAAGCATTGTATGAAACTTCTTTCTGTTCTGTGCATTCAACTAACAGAGTTGAACCTTACTTTTGATTGAGCCTTTCTGAAACACTCTTTCTGTAGAAACTGCAATTGGACATTCTGAGCGCTAAGAGGCCCCTATTGGGAAAAATAATATCTTCAAATAAAAACTACACAGAAGCATTGTGTGAAACTTATTTCTGATATGTTCATTAAGCTAACAGAGTTAAACCATACTTTTGATTGCGCAGTGCTGAACCCTCTTTCTGTAGAAAATGCAAGTGGACATTCGGAGCGCTAAGAGGGTAATAGTGGAAAAAGGACTATATTCAAATATAAACTACACAGTAGCATTCTGTGAAAATTCTTTCTGTTCTGTGCATTCAACTAACAGAGTTGAACCTTACTTTTGATTGAGCCGTTCTGAAACACTCTTTCTGTAGAAACTGCAATTGGACATGCTAAGCGCTGAGAGGCCTACTTTGGGAAAAAGAATATCTTCAAATAAAAACTACACAGATGCATTCTGTGAAACTTATTTCTGATCTGTAAATTCAGTTAACAGAGATAAAACATATTTTTGATTGAGCAGTTATGAAACACTCTTTTTGTAGAAAATACAAGTGGAGATTCGGAGCGCTAAGAGGGTAATAGTGGAAAAAGGAATGTCTTCAAATATAAACTACACAGAATCATTCGGTGAAACTTCTTTCTGATCTGTGCATTCAGCTAACAGAGTTAAACCATACTTTTGATTGAGCAGATCTGAACACTCTTTCTGTAGAAAATGCAACTGGACATTTGGAGCGCTAAGAGCGTAGTAGTGGAAAAAGGAATATATTCAAATATAAACTACACAGAAGCATTCTGTGAAACTTCTTTCTGATCTGAGCATTCAGCTAACAGAGTTAAACCATACTTTTGATTGAGCAGTTTTGAAACACTCTGTCTGTAGAAAATGCAACTGGACATTCGTAGCGCTAAATGGGTAATAGTGGAAAAAAGAATATGTTCAAATATAAACTACACAGAAGCATTGTATGAAACTACTTTCTGTTCTGTGCATTCAACTAACAGAGTTCAACCTTACTTTTGATTGAGCCTTTCTGAAACACTCTTTCTGTAGAAACTGCAATTGGACATTCTGAGCGCTAAGAGGCCTCTCTTGGGAAAAATAATATCTTCAAATAAAAACTACACAGAAGCATTGTGTGAAACTTATTTCGATATGTTCATTAAGCTAACACAGTTAAACCATACTTTTGATTGCACAGTGCTGAACCCTCTTTCTGTAGAAAATGCAAGTGGACATTCGGAGCGATAAGAGGGTAATAGTGGAAAAAGGACTATATTCAAATATAAACTACACAGTAGCATTCTGTGAAAATTCTTTCTGTTCTGTGCATTCAACTAACAGAGTTGAACCTTACTTTTGATTGAGCCGTTCTGAAACACTCTTTCTGTAGAAACTGCAATTGGACATGCTAAGCGCTAAGAGGCCTACTTTGGGAAAAAGAATATCTTCAAATAAAAACTACACAGATGCATTCTGTGAAACTTATTTCTGATCTGTAAATTCAGTTAACAGAGATAAAACATATTTTTGATTGAGCAGTTATGAAACACTCTTTTTGTAGAAAATACAAGTGGAGATTCGGAGCGCTAAGAGGGTAATAGTGGAAAAAGGAATGTCTTCAAATATAAACTACACAGAATCATTCGGTGAATCTTCTTTCTGATCTGTGCATTCAGCTAACAGAGTTAAAACACACTTTTGATTGAGCAGATCTGAACACTCTTTCTGTAGAAAATGCAACTGGACATTTGGAGCGCTAAGAGCGTAGTAGTGGAAAAAGGAATATATTCAAATATAAACTACACAGAAGCATTCTGTGAAACTTCTTTCTGATCTGAGCATTCAGCTAACAGAGTTAAACCATACATTTGATTGAGCAGTTTTGAAACACTCTGTCTGTAGAAAATGCAACTAGACATTCGTAGCGCTAAATGGGTAATAGTGGAAAAAAGAATATGTTCAAATATAAACTACACAGAAGCATTGTATGAAACTTCTTTCTGTTCTGTGCATTCAACTAACAGAGTTCAACCTTACTTTTGATTGAGCCGTTCTGAAACACTCTTTCTGTAGAAACTGCAATTGGACATTCTGAGCGCCAAGAGGCCTATATTGGGAAAAAGAATGTCTACAAATAAAAACTACACAGAAGAATTGTGTGAAACTTCTTTCTGTTCTGTTTGTTCAACTAAAAGAGTTGAACCTTAGTTTTGATTGAGCCGTTCTGAAACACTCTTTCTGTAGAAACTGCAATTGGACATTCTGAGCGCCAAGAGGCCTCTATTGCGAAAAATAATATCTTCAAATAAAAACTACACAGAAGCATTGTGTGAAACTTATTTCGATATGTTCATTAAGCTAACAGAGTTAAACCATACTTTTGATTGCACAGTGCTGAACCCTCTTTCTGTAGAAAATGCAAGTGGACATTCGGAGCGCTAAGAGGGTAATAGTGGAAAAAGGACTATATTCAAATATAAACTACACAGTAGCATTCTGTGAAAATTCTTTCTGTTCTGTGCATTCAACTAACAGAGTTGAACCTTACTTTTGATTGAGCCGTTCTGAAACACTCTTTCTGTAGAAACTGCAATTGGACATACTAAGCGCTAAGAGGCCTACTTTGGGAAAAAGAATATCTTCAAATAAAAACTACACAGATGCATTCTGTGAAACATATTTCTGATCTGTAAATTCAGTTAACAGAGATAAAACATATTTTTGATTGAGCAGTTATGAAACACTCTTTTTGTAGAAAATACAAGTGGAGATTCGGAGCGCTAAGAGGGTAATAGTGGAAAAAGGAATGTCTTCAAATATAAACTACACAGAATCATTCGGTGAAACTTCTTTCTGATCTGTGCATTCAGCTAACAGAGTTAAACCATACTTTTGATTGAGCAGATCTGAACACTCTTTCTGTAGAAAATGCAACTGGACATTTGGAGCGCTAAGAGCGTAGTAGTGGAAAAAGGAATATATTCAAATATAAACTACACAGAAGCATTCTGTGAAACTTCTTTCTGATCTGAGCATTCAGCTAACAGAGTTAAACCATACTTTTGATTCAGCAGTTTTGAAACACTCTGTCTGTAGAAAATGCAACTGGACATTCGTAGCGCTAAGTGGGTAATAGTGGAAAAAAGAATATGTTCAAATATAAACTACACAGAAGCATTGTATGAAACTTCTTTCTGTTCTGTGCATTCAACTAACAGAGTTGAACCTTAATTTTATTGAGCCTTTCTGAAACACTCTTTCTGTAGAAACTGCAATTGGACATTCTGAGCGCTAAGAGGCCTCTATTGGGAAAAATAATATCTTCAAATAAAAACTACACAGAAGCATTGTGTGAAACTTATTTCGATATGTTCATTAAGCTAACAGAGTTAAACCATACTTTTGATTGCGCAGTGCTGAACCCTCTTTCTGTAGAAAATGCAAGTGGACATTCGGAGCGCTAAGAGGGTAATAGTGGAAAAAGGACTATATTCAAATATAAACTACACAGTAGCATTCTGTGAAAATTCTTTCTGTTCTGTGCATTCAACTAACAGAGTTGAACCTTACTTTTGATTGAGCCGTTCTGAAACACTCTTTCTGTAGAAACTGCAATTGGACATGCTAAGCGCTAAGAGGCCTACTTTGGGAAAAAGAATATCTTCAAATAAAAACTACACAGATGCATTCTGTGAAACATATTTCTGATCTGTAAATTCAGTTAACAGAGATAAAACATATTTTTGATTGAGCAGTTATGAAACACTCTTTTTGTAGAAAATACAAGTGGAGATTCGGAGCGCTAAGAGGGTAATAGTGGAAAAAGGAATGTCTTCAAATATAAACTACACAGAATCATTCGGTGAAACTTCTTTCTGATCTGTGCATTCAGCTAACAGAGTTAAACCATACTTTTGATTGAGCAGATCTGAACACTCTTTCTGTAGAAAATGCAACTGGACATTTGGAGCGCTAAGAGCGTAGTAGTGGAAAAAGGAATATATTCAAATATAAACTACACAGAAGCATTCTGTGAAACTTCTTTCTGATCTGAGCATTCAGCTAACAGAGTTAAACCATACTTTTGATTGAGCAGTTTTGAAACACTCTGTCTGTAGATAATGCAACTGGACATTCGTAGCGCTAAGTGGGTAATAGTGGAAAAAAGAATATGTTCAAATATAAACTACACAGAAGCATTGTATGAAACTTCTTTCTGTTCTGTGCATTCAACTAACAGAGTTGAACCTTACTTTTGATTGAGCCGTTCTGAAACACTCTTTCTGTAGAAACTGCAATTGGACATTCTGAGCGCTAAGAGGCCTATATTGGGAAAAAGAATGTCTACAAATAAAAACTACACAGAAGAATTGTGTGAAACTTCTTTCTGTTCTGTTTGTTCAACTAAAAGAGTTGAACCTTAGTTTTGATTGAGCCTTTCTGAAACACTCTTTCTGTAGAAAATGCAAGTGGAGATTCGGAGCGCTAAGAGGGTAATAGTGGAAAAAGGAATGTCTCCAAATATAAACTACACAGAATCATTCTGTGAAACTTCTTTCTGATCTGTGCATTCAGCTAACAGAGTTAAACCATACTTTTGATTGAGCAGATCTGAACACTCTTTCTGTAGAAAATGCAACTGGACATTTGGAGCGCTAAGAGAGTAGTAGTGGAAAAAGGAATATATTCAAATATAAACTACACAGAAGCATTCTGTGAAACTTCTTTCTGATCTGAGCATTCAGCTAACAGAGTTAAACCATACTTTTGATTGAGCAGTTTTGAAACACTCTGCCTGTAGAAAATGCAACTGGACATTCGTAGCGCTAAGTGGGTAATAGTGGAAAAAAGAATATGTTCAAATATAAACTACACAGAAGCATTGTATGAAACTTCTTTCTGTTCTGTGCATTCAACTAACAGAGTTGAACCTTACTTTTGATTGAGCCTTTCTGAAACACTCTTTCTGTAGAAACTGCAATTGGACATTCTGAGCGCTAAGAGGACTCTATTGGGAAAAATAATATCTTCAAATAAAAACTACACAGAAGCATTGTGTGAAACTTATTTCGATATGTTCATTAAGCTAACAGAGTTAAACCATACTTTTGATTGTACAGTGCTGAACCCTCTTTCTGTAGAAAATGCAAGTGGACATTCGGAGCGCTAAGAGGGTAATAGTGGAAAAAGGACTATATTCAAATATAAACTACACAGTAGCATTCTGTGAAAATTCTTTCTGTTCTGTGCATTCAACTAACAGAGTTGAACCTTACTTTTGATTGAGCCGTTCTGAAACACTCTTTCTGTAGAAACTGCAATTGGACATACTAAGCGCTAAGAGGCCTACTTTGGGAAAAAGAATATCTTCAAATAAAAACTACACAGATGCATTCTGTGAAACTTATTTCTGATCTGTAAATTCAGTTAACAGAGATAAAACATATTTTTGATTGAGCAGTTATGAAACACTCTTTTTGTAGAAAATACAAGTGGAGATTCGCAGCGCTAAGAGGGTAATAGTGGAAAAAGGAATGTCTTCAAATATAAACTACACAGAATCATTCGGTGAATCTTCTTTCTGATCTGTGCATTCAGCTAACAGAGTTAAACCATACTTTTGATTGAGCAGATCTGAACACTCTTTCTGTAGAAAATGCAACTGGACATTTGGAGCGCTAAGAGCGTAGTAGTGGAAAAAGGAATATATTCAAATATAAACTACACAGAAGCATTCTGTGAAACTTCTTTCTGATCTGAGCATTCAGTTAACAGAGTTAAACCATACTTTTGATTGAGCAGTTTTGAAACACTCTGTCTGTAGAAAATGCAACTGGACATTCGTAGCGCTAAGTGGGTAATAGTGGAAAAAAGAATATGTTCAAATATAAACTACACAGAAGCATTGTATAAAACTTCTTTCTGTTCTGTGCATTCAACTAACAGAGTTGAACCTTACTTTTGATTGAGCCGTTCTGAAACACTCTTTCTGTAGAAACTGCAATTGGACATTCTGAGCGCTAAGAGGCCTATATTGGGAAAAAGAATGTCTACAAATAAAAACTACACAGAAGAATTGTGTGAAACTTCTTTCTGTTCTGTTTGTTCAACTAAAAGAGTTGAACCTTAGTTTTGATTGAGCCGTTCTGAAACACTCTTTCTGTAGAAAATGCAAGTGGAGATTCGGAGCGCTAAGAGGGTAATAGTGGACAAAGGAATGTCTCCAAATATAAAGTACACAGAATCATTCTGTGAAACTTCTTTCCGATCTGTGCATTCAGCTAACAGAGATAAACCATACTTTTGATTGAGCAGATCTGAACACTCTTTCTGTAGAAAATGCAACTGGACATTTGGAGCGTTAAGAGAGTAGTAGTGGAAAAAGGAATATATTCAAATGTAAACTACACAGAAGCATTCTGTGAAACTTCTTTCTGATCTGAGCATTCAGCTAACAGAGTTAAACCATACTTTTGATTCAGCAGTTTTGAAACACTCTGTCTGTAGAAAATGCAACTGGACATTCGTAGCGCTAAGTGGGTAATAGTGGAAAAAAGAATATGTTCAAATATAAACTACACAGAAGCATTGTATGAAACATCTTTCTGTTCTGTGCATTCAACTAACAGAGTTGAACCTTACTTTTGATTGAGCCTTTCTGAAACACTCTTTCTGTAGAAACTGCAATTGGACATTCTGAGCGCTAAGAGGCCTCTATTGGGAAAAATAATATCTTCAAATAAAAACTACACAGAAGCATTGTGTGAAACTTATTTCGATATGTTCATTAAGCTAACAGAGTTAAACCATACTTTTCATTGCGCAGGGCTGAACCCTCTTTCTGTAGAAAATGCAAGTGGACATTCGGAGCGCTAAGAGGGTAATAGTGGAAAAAGGACTATATTCAAATATAAACTACACAGTAGCATTCTGTGAAAATTCTTTCCGTTCTGTGCATTCAACTAACAGAGTTGAACCTTACTTTTGATTGAGCCGTTCTGAAACACTCTTTCTGTAGAAACTGCAATTGGACATGCTAAGCGCTAAGAGGCCTACTTTGGGAAAAAGAATATCTTCAAATAAAAACTACACAGATGCATTCTGTGAAACATATTTCTGATCTGTAAATTCAGTTAACAGAGATAAAACATATTTTTGATTGAGCAGTTATGAAACACTCTTTTTGTAGAAAATACAAGTGGAGATTCGGAGCGCTAAGAGGGTAATAGTGGAAAAAGGAATGTCTTCAAATATAAACTACACAGAATCATTCGGTGAAACTTCTTTCTGATCTGTGCATTCAGCTAACAGAGTTAAACCATACTTTTGATTGAGCAGATCTGAACACTCTTTCTGTAGAAAATGCAACTGGACATTTGGAGCGCTAAGAGCGTAGTAGTGGAAAAAGGAATATATTCAAATATAAACTACACAGAAGCATTCTGTGAAACTTCTTTCTGATCTGAGCATTCAGCTAACAGAGTTAAACCATACTTTTGATTGAGCAGTTTTGAAACACTCTGTCTGTAGAAAATGCAACTGGACATTCGTAGCGCTAAGTGGGTAATAGTGGAAAAAAGAATATGTTCAAATATAAACTACACAGAAGCATTGTATGAAACTTCTTTCTGTTCTGTGCATTCAACTAACAGAGTTGAACCTTACTTTTGATTGAGCCGTTCTGAAACACTCTTTCTGTAGAAACTGCAATTGGACATTCTGAGCGCTAAGAGGCCTATATTGGGAAAAAGAATGTCTACAAATAAAAACTACACAGAAGAATTGTGTGAAACTACTTTCTGTTCTGTTTGTTCAACTAAAAGAGTTGAACCTTAGTTTTGATTGAGCCGTTCTGAAACACTCTTTCTGTAGAAAATGCAAGTGGAGATTCGGAGCGCTAAGAGGGTAATAGTGGAAAAAGGAATGTCTCCAAATATAAACTACACAGAATCATTCTGTGAAACTTCTTTCCGATCTGTGCATTCAGCTAACAGAGTTAAACCATACTTTTGATTGAGCAGATCTGAACACTCTTTCTGTAGAAAATGCAACTGGACATTTGGAGCGCTAAGAGAGTAGTAGTGGAAAAAGGAATATATTCAAATATAAACTACACAGAAGCATTCTGTGAAACTTCTTTCTGATCTGAGCATTCACCTAACAGAGTTAAACCATACTTTTGATTGAGCAGTTTTGAAACACTCTGTCTGTAGAAAATGCAACTGGACATTCGTAGCGCTAAGTGGGTAATAGTGGAAAAAAGAATATGTTCAAATATAAACTACACAGAAGCATTGTATGAAACTTCTTTCTGTTCTGTGCATTCAACTAACAGAGTTGAACCTTACTTTTGATTGAGCCTTTCTGAAACACTCTTTCTGTAGAAACTGCAATTGGACATTCTGAGCGCTAAGAGGCCTCTATTGGGAAAAATAATATCTTCAAATAAAAACTACACAGAAGCATTGTGTGAAACTTATTTCGATATGTTCATTAAGCTAACAGAGTTAAACCATACTTTTGATTGCGCAGTGCTGAACCCTCTTTCTGTAGAAAATGCAAGTGGACATTCGGAGCGCTAAGAGGGTAATAGTGGAAAAAGGACTATATTCAAATATAAACTACACAGTAGCATTCTGTGAAAATTCTTTCTGTTCTGTGCATTCAACTAACAGAGTTGAACCTTACTTTTGATTGAGCCGTTCTGAAACACTCTTTCTGTAGAAACTGCAATTGGACATGCTAAGCGCTAAGAGTCCTACTTTGGGAAAAAGAATATCTTCAAATAAAAACTACACAGATGCATTCTGTGAAACTTATTTCTGATCTGTAAATTCAGTTAACAGAGATAAAACATATTTTTGATTGAGCAGTTATGAAACACTCTTTTTGTAGAAAATACAAGTGGAGATTCGGAGCGCTAAGAGGGTAATAGTGGAAAAAGGAATGTCTTCAAATATAAACTACACAGAATCATTCGGTGAAACTTCTTTCTGATCTGTGCATTCAGCTAACAGAGTTAAACCATACTTTTGATTGAGCAGATCTGAACACTCTTTCTGTAGAAAATGCAACTGGACATTTGGAGCGCTAAGAGCGTAGTAGTGGAAAAAGGAATATATTCAAATATAAACTACACAGAAGCATTCTGTGAAACTTCTTTCTGATCTGAGCATTCAGCTAACAGAGTTAAACCATACTTTTGATTGAGCAGTTTTGAAACACTCTGTCTGTAGAAAATGCAACTGGACATTCGTAGCGCTAAGTGGGTAATAGTGGAAAAAAGAATATGTTCAAATATAAACTACACAGAAGCATTGTATGAAACTTCTTTCTGTTCTGTGCATTCAACTAACAGAGTTGAACCTTACTTTTGATTGAGCCGTTCTGAAACACTCTTTCTGTAGAAACTGCAATTGGACATTCTGAGCGCTAAGAGGCCTATATTGGGAAAAAGAATGTCTACAAATAAAAACTACACAGAAGAATTGTGTGAAACTTCTTTCTGTTCTGTTTGTTCAACTAAAAGAGTTGAACCTTAGTTTTGATTGAGCCGTTCTGAAACACTCTTTCTGTAGAAAATGCAAGTGGAGATTCGGAGCGCTAAGAGGGTAATAGTGGAAAAAGGAATGTCTCCAAATATAAACTACACAGAATCATTCTGTGAAACTTCTTTCCGATCTGTGCATTCAGCTAACAGAGTTAAACCATACTTTTGATTGAGCAGATCTGAACACTCTTTCTGTAGAAAATGAAACTGGACATTTGGAGCGCTAAGAGAGTAGTAGTGGAAAAAGGAATATATTCAAATATAAACTACACAGAAGCATTCTGTGAAACTTCTTTCTGATCTGAGCATTCACCTAACAGAGTTAAACCATACTTTTGATTGAGCAGTTTTGAAACACTCTGTCTGTAGAAAATGCAACTGGACATTCGTAGCGCTAAGTGGGTAATAGTGGAAAAAAGAATATGTTCAAATATAAACTACACAGAAGCATTGTATGAAACTTCTTTCTGTTCTGTGCATTCAACTAACAGAGTTGAACCTTACTTTTGATTGAGCCTTTCTGAAACACTCTTTCTGTAGAAACTGAAATTGGACATTCTGAGCGCTAAGAGGCCTCTATTGGGAAAAATAATATCTTCAAATAAAAACTACACAGAAGCATTGTGTGAAACTTATTTCGATATGTTCATTAAGCTAACAGAGTTAAACCATACTTTTGATTGCGCAGTGCTGAACCCTCTTTCTGTAGAAAATGCAAGTGGACATTCGGAGCGCTAAGAGGGTAATAGTGGAAAAAGGACTATATTCAAATATAAACTACACAGTAGCATTCTGTGAAAATTCTTTCTGTTCTGTGCATTCAACTAACAGAGTTGAACCTTACTTTTGATTGAGCCGTTCTGAAACACTCTTTCTGTAGAAACTGCAATTGGACATGCTAAGCGCTAAGAGTCCTACTTTGGGAAAAAGAATATCTTCAAATAAAAACTACACAGATGCATTCTGTGAAACTTATTTCTGATCTGTAAATTCAGTTAACAGAGATAAAACATATTTTTGATTGAGCAGTTATGAAACACTCTTTTTGTAGAAAATACAAGTGGAGATTCGGAGCGCTAAGAGGGTAATAGTGGAAAAAGGAATGTCTTCAAATATAAACTACACAGAATCATTCGGTGAAACTTCTTTCTGATCTGTGCATTCAGCTAACAGAGTTAAACCATACTTTTGATTGAGCAGATCTGAACACTCTTTCTGTAGAAAATGCAACTGGACATTTGGAGCGCTAAGAGCGTAGTAGTGGAAAAAGGAATATATTCAAATATAAACTACACAGAAGCATTCTGTGAAACTTCTTTCTGATCTGAGCATTCAGCTAACAGAGTTAAACCATACTTTTGATTGAGCAGTTTTGAAACACTCTGTCTGTAGAAAATGCAACTGGACATTCGTAGCGCTAAGTGGGTAATAGTGGAAAAAAGAATATGTTCAAATATAAACTACACAGAAGCATTGTATGAAACTTCTTTCTGTTCTGTGCATTCAACTAACAGAGTTGAACCTTACTTTTGATTGAGCCGTTCTGAAACACTCTTTCTGTAGAAACTGCAATTGGACATTCTGAGCGCTAAGAGGCCTATATTGGGAAAAAGAATGTCTACAAATAAAAACTACACAGAAGAATTGTGTGAAACTTCTTTCTGTTCTGTTTGTTCAACTAAAAGAGTTGAACCTTAGTTTTGATTGAGCCGTTCTGAAACACTCTTTCTGTAGAAAATGCAAGTGGAGATTCGGAGCGCTAAGAGGGTAATAGTGGAAAAAGGAATGTCTCCAAATATAAACTACACAGAATCATTCTGTGAAACTTCTTTCCGATCTGTGCATTCAGCTAACAGAGATAAACCATACTTTTGATTGAGCAGATCTGAACACTCTTTCTGTAGAAAATGCAACTGGACATTTGGAGCGCTAAGAGAGTAGTAGTGGAAAAAGGAATATATTCAAATATAAACTACACAGAAGCATTCTGTGAAACTTCTTTCTGATCTGAGCATTCAGCTAACAGAGTTAAACCATACTTTTGATTGAGCAGATTTGAAACACTCTGTCTGTAGAAAATGCAACTGGACATTCGTAGCGCTAAGTGGGTAATAGTGGAAAAATAATATGTTCAAATATAAACTACACAGAAGCATTGTATGAAACTTCTTTCTGTTCTGTGCATTCAACTAACAGAGTTGAACCTTACTTTTGATTGAGCCTTTCTGAAACACTCTTTCTGTAGAAACTGCAATTGGACATTCTGAGCGCTAAGAGGCCTCTATTGGGAAAAATAATATCTTCAAATAAAAACTACACAGAAGCATTGTGTGAAACTTATTTCGATATGTTCATTAAGCTAACAGAGTTAAACCATACTTTTGATTGCGCAGTGCTGAACCCTCTTTCTGTAGAAAATGCAAGTGGACATTCGGAGCGCTAAGAGGGTAATAGTGGAAAAAGGACTATATTCAAATATAAACTACACAGTAGCATTCTGTGAAAATTCTTTCTGTTCTGTGCATTCAACTAACAGAGTTGAACCTTACTTTTGATTGAGCCGTTCTGAAACACTCTTTCTGTAGAAACTGCAATTGGACATGCTAAGCGCTAAGAGTCCTACTTTGGGAAAAAGAATATCTTCAAATAAAAACTACACAGATGCATTCTGTGAAACTTATTTCTGATCTGTAAATTCAGTTAACAGAGATAAAACATATTTTTGATTGAGCAGTTATGAAACACTCTTTTTGTAGAAAATACAAGTGGAGATTCGGAGCGCTAAGAGGGTAATAGTGGAAAAAGGAATGTCTTCAAATATAAACTACACAGAATCATTCGGTGAAACTTCTTTCTGATCTGTGCATTCAGCTAACAGATTTAAACCATACTTTTGATTGAGCAGATCTGAACATTCTTTCTGTAGAAAATGCAACTGGACATTTGGAGCGCTAAGAGCGTAGTAGTGGAAAAAGGAATATATTCAAATATAAACTACACAGAAGCATTCTGTGAAACTTCTTTCTGATCTGAGCATTCAGCTAACAGAGTTAAACCATACTTTTGATTGAGCAGTTTTGAAACACTCTGTCTGTAGAAAATGCAACTGGACATTCGTAGCGCTAAGTGGGTAATAGTGGAAAAAAGAATATGTTCAAATATAAACTACACAGAAGCATTGTATGAAACTTCTTTCTGTTCTGTGCATTCAACTAACAGAGTTGAACCTTACTTTTGATTGAGCCGTTCTGAAACACTCTTTCTGTAGAAACTGCAATTGGACATTCTGAGCGCTAAGAGGCCTATATTGGGAAAAAGAATGTCTACAAAAAAAAACTACACAGAAGAATTGTGTGAAACATCTTTCTGTTCTGTTTGTTCAACTAAAAGAGTTGAACCTTAGTTTTGATTGAGCCGTTCTGAAACACTCTTTCTGTAGAAAATGCAAGTGGAGATTCGGAGCGCTAAGAGGGTAATAGTGGAAAAAGGAATGTCTCCAAATATAAACTACACAGAATCATTCTGTGAAACTTCTTTCTGTTCTGTGCATTCAGCTAACAGAGTTAAACCATACTTTTGATTGAGCAGATCTGAACACTCTTTCTGTAGAAAATGCAACTGGACATTTGGAGCGCTAAGAGAGTAGTAGTGGAAAAAGGAATATATTCAAATATAAACTACACAGAAGCATTCTGTGAAACTTCTTTCTGATCTGAGCATTCAGCTAAAAGAGTTAAACCATAATTTTGATTGAGCAGTTTTGAAACACTCTGTCTGTAGAAAATGCAACTGGACATTCGTAGCGCTAAGTGGGTAATAGTGGAAAAAAGAATATGTTCAAATATAAACTACACAGAAGCATTGTATGAAACTTCTTTCTGTTCTGTGCATTCAACTAACAGAGTTGAACCTTACTTTTGATTGAGCCTTTCTGAAACACTCTTTCTGTAGAAACTGCAATTGGAAATTCTGAGCGCTAAGAGGCCTCTATTGGGAAAAATAATATCTTCACATAAAAACTACACAGAAGCATTGTGTGAAACTTATTTCTGATATGTTCATTAAGCTAACAGAGTTAAACCATACTTTTGATTGCGCAGTGCTGAACCCTCTTTCTGTAGAAAATGCAAGTGGACATTCGGAGCGCTAAGAGGGTAATAGTGGAAAAAGGAATGTCTCCAAATATAAACTACACAGAATCATTCTGTGAAACTTCTTTCTGATCTGTGCATTCAGCTAACAGAGTTAAACCATACTTTTGATTGAGCAGATCTGAACACTCTTTCTGTAGAAAATGCAACTGGACATTTGGAGCGCTAAGAGCGTAGTAGTGGAAAAAGGAATATATTCAAATATAAACTACACAGAAGCATTCTGTGAAACTTCTTTCTGATCTGAGCATTCAGCTAACAGAGTTAAACCATACTTTTGATTGAGCAGTTTTGAAACACTCTGTCTGTAGAAAATGCAACTGGACATTCGTAGCGCTAAGTGGGTAATAGTGGAAAAAAGAATATGTTCAAATATAAACTACACAGAAGCATTGTATGAAACTTCTTTCTGTTCTGTGCATTCAACTAACAGAGTTGAACCTTACTTTTGATTGAGCCGTTCTGAAACACTCTTTCTGTAGAAACTGCAATTGGACATTCTGAGCGCTAAGAGGCCTATATTGGGAAAAAGAATGTCTACAAATAAAAACTACACAGAAGAATTGTGTGAAACTTCTTTCTGTTCTGTTTGTTCAACTAAAAGAGTTGAACCTTAGTTTTGATTGAGCCGTTCTGAAACACTCTTTCTGTAGAAAATGCAAGTGGAGATTCGGAGCGCTAAGAGGGTAATAGTGGAAAAAGGAATGTCTCCAAATATAAACTACACAGAATCATTCTGTGAAACTTCTTTCCGATCTGTGCATTCAGCTAACAGAGTTAAACCATACTTTTGATTGAGCAGATCTGAACACTCTTTCTGTAGAAAATGAAACTGGACATTTGGAGCGCTAAGAGAGTAGTAGTGGAAAAAGGAATATATTCAAATATAAACTACACAGAAGCATTCTGTGAAACTTCTTTCTGATCTGAGCATTCACCTAACAGAGTTAAACCATACTTTTGATTGAGCAGTTTTGAAACACTCTGTCTGTAGAAAATGCAACTGGACATTCGTAGCGCTAAGTGGGTAATAGTGGAAAAAAGAATATGTTCAAATATAAACTACACAGAAGCATTGTATGAAACTTCTTTCTGTTCTGTGCATTCAACTAACAGAGTTGAACCTTACTTTTGATTGAGCCTTTCTGAAACACTCTTTCTGTAGAAACTGAAATTGGACATTCTGAGCGCTAAGAGGCCTCTATTGGGAAAAATAATATCTTCAAATAAAAACTACACAGAAGCATTGTGTGAAACTTATTTCGATATGTTCATTAAGCTAACAGAGTTAAACCATACTTTTGATTGCGCAGTGCTGAACCCTCTTTCTGTAGAAAATGCAAGTGGACATTCGGAGCGCTAAGAGGGTAATAGTGGAAAAAGGACTATATTCAAATATAAACTACACAGTAGCATTCTGTGAAAATTCTTTCTGTTCTGTGCATTCAACTAACAGAGTTGAACCTTACTTTTGATTGAGCCGTTCTGAAACACTCTTTCTGTAGAAACTGCAATTGGACATGCTAAGCGCTAAGAGTCCTACTTTGGGAAAAAGAATATCTTCAAATAAAAACTACACAGATGCATTCTGTGAAACTTATTTCTGATCTGTAAATTCAGTTAACAGAGATAAAACATATTTTTGATTGAGCAGTTATGAAACACTCTTTTTGTAGAAAATACAAGTGGAGATTCGGAGCGCTAAGAGGGTAATAGTGGAAAAAGGAATGTCTTCAAATATAAACTACACAGAATCATTCGGTGAAACTTCTTTCTGATCTGTGCATTCAGCTAACAGAGTTAAACCATACTTTTGATTGAGCAGATCTGAACACTCTTTCTGTAGAAAATGCAACTGGACATTTGGAGCGCTAAGAGCGTAGTAGTGGAAAAAGGAATATATTCAAATATAAACTACACAGAAGCATTCTGTGAAACTTCTTTCTGATCTGAGCATTCAGCTAACAGAGTTAAACCATACTTTTGATTGAGCAGTTTTGAAACACTCTGTCTGTAGAAAATGCAACTGGACATTCGTAGCGCTAAGTGGGTAATAGTGGAAAAAAGAATATGTTCAAATATAAACTACACAGAAGCATTGTATGAAACTTCTTTCTGTTCTGTGCATTCAACTAACAGAGTTGAACCTTACTTTTGATTGAGCCGTTCTGAAACACTCTTTCTGTAGAAACTGCAATTGGACATTCTGAGCGCTAAGAGGCCTATATTGGGAAAAAGAATGTCTACAAATAAAAACTACACAGAAGAATTGTGTGAAACTTCTTTCTGTTCTGTTTGTTCAACTAAAAGAGTTGAACCTTAGTTTTGATTGAGCCGTTCTGAAACACTCTTTCTGTAGAAAATGCAAGTGGAGATTCGGAGCGCTAAGAGGGTAATAGTGGAAAAAGGAATGTCTCCAAATATAAACTACACAGAATCATTCTGTGAAACTTCTTTCCGATCTGTGCATTCAGCTAACAGAGATAAACCATACTTTTGATTGAGCAGATCTGAACACTCTTTCTGTAGAAAATGCAACTGGACATTTGGAGCGCTAAGAGAGTAGTAGTGGAAAAAGGAATATATTCAAATATAAACTACACAGAAGCATTCTGTGAAACTTCTTTCTGATCTGAGCATTCAGCTAACAGAGTTAAACCATACTTTTGATTGAGCAGTTTTGAAACACTCTGTCTGTAGAAAATGCAACTGGACATTCGTAGCGCTAAGTGGGTAATAGTGGAAAAATAATATGTTCAAATATAAACTACACAGAAGCATTGTATGAAACTTCTTTCTGTTCTGTGCATTCAACTAACAGAGTTGAACCTTACTTTTGATTGAGCCTTTCTGAAACACTCTTTCTGTAGAAACTGCAATTGGACATTCTGAGCGCTAAGAGGCCTCTATTGGGAAAAATAATATCTTCAAATAAAAACTACACAGAAGCATTGTGTGAAACTTATTTCGATATGTTCATTAAGCTAACAGAGTTAAACCATACTTTTGATTGCGCAGTGCTGAACCCTCTTTCTGTAGAAAATGCAAGTGGACATTCGGAGCGCTAAGAGGGTAATAGTGGAAAAAGGACTATATTCAAATATAAACTACACAGTAGCATTCTGTGAAAATTCTTTCTGTTCTGTGCATTCAACTAACAGAGTTGAACCTTACTTTTGATTGAGCCGTTCTGAAACACTCTTTCTGTAGAAACTGCAATTGGACATGCTAAGCGCTAAGAGTCCTACTTTGGGAAAAAGAATATCTTCAAATAAAAACTACACAGATGCATTCTGTGAAACTTATTTCTGATCTGTAAATTCAGTTAACAGAGATAAAACATATTTTTGATTGAGCAGTTATGAAACACTCTTTTTGTAGAAAATACAAGTGGAGATTCGGAGCGCTAAGAGGGTAATAGTGGAAAAAGGAATGTCTTCAAATATAAACTACACAGAATCATTCGGTGAAACTTCTTTCTGATCTGTGCATTCAGCTAACAGATTTAAACCATACTTTTGATTGAGCAGATCTGAACATTCTTTCTGTAGAAAATGCAACTGGACATTTGGAGCGCTAAGAGCGTAGTAGTGGAAAAAGGAATATATTCAAATATAAACTACACAGAAGCATTCTGTGAAACTTCTTTCTGATCTGAGCATTCAGCTAACAGAGTTAAACCATACTTTTGATTGAGCAGTTTTGAAACACTCTGTCTGTAGAAAATGCAACTGGACATTCGTAGCGCTAAGTGGGTAATAGTGGAAAAAAGAATATGTTCAAATATAAACTACACAGAAGCATTGTATGAAACTTCTTTCTGTTCTGTGCATTCAACTAACAGAGTTGAACCTTACTTTTGATTGAGCCGTTCTGAAACACTCTTTCTGTAGAAACTGCAATTGGACATTCTGAGCGCTAAGAGGCCTATATTGGGAAAAAGAATGTCTACAAAAAAAAACTACACAGAAGAATTGTGTGAAACATCTTTCTGTTCTGTTTGTTCAACTAAAAGAGTTGAACCTTAGTTTTGATTGAGCCGTTCTGAAACACTCTTTCTGTAGAAAATGCAAGTGGAGATTCGGAGCGCTAAGAGGGTAATAGTGGAAAAAGGAATGTCTCCAAATATAAACTACACAGAATCATTCTGTGAAACTTCTTTCTGTTCTGTGCATTCAGCTAACAGAGTTAAACCATACTTTTGATTGAGCAGATCTGAACACTCTTTCTGTAGAAAATGCAACTGGACATTTGGAGCGCTAAGAGAGTAGTAGTGGAAAAAGGAATATATTCAAATATAAACTACACAGAAGCATTCTGTGAAACTTCTTTCTGATCTGAGCATTCAGCTAAAAGAGTTAAACCATAATTTTGATTGAGCAGTTTTGAAACACTCTGTCTGTAGAAAATGCAACTGGACATTCGTAGCGCTAAGTGGGTAATAGTGGAAAAAAGAATATGTTCAAATATAAACTACACAGAAGCATTGTATGAAACTTCTTTCTGTTCTGTGCATTCAACTAACAGAGTTGAACCTTACTTTTGATTGAGCCTTTCTGAAACACTCTTTCTGTAGAAACTGCAATTGGAAATTCTGAGCGCTAAGAGGCCTCTATTGGGAAAAATAATATCTTCACATAAAAACTACACAGAAGCATTGTGTGAAACTTATTTCTGATATGTTCATTAAGCTAACAGAGTTAAACCATACTTTTGATTGCGCAGTGCTGAACCCTCTTTCTGTAGAAAATGCAAGTGGACATTCGGAGCGCTAAGAGGGTAATAGTGGAAAAAGGAATGTCTCCAAATATAAACTACACAGAATCATTCTGTGAAACTTCTTTCTGATCTGTGCATTCAGCTAACAGAGTTAAACCATACTTTTGATTGAGCAGATCTGAACACTCTTTCTGTAGAAAATGCAACTGGACATTTGGAGCGCTAAGAGAGTACTAGTGGAAAAAGGAATATATTCAAATATAAACTACACAGAAGCATTCTGTGAAACTTCTTTCTGATCTGAGCATTCAGCTAACAGAGTTAAACCGTACTTTTGATTGAGCAGTTTTGAAACACTCTGTCTGTAGAAAATGCAACTGGACATTCGTAGCGCTAAGTGGGTAATAGTGGAAAAAAGAATATGTTCAAATATAAACTACACAGAAGCATTGTATGAAACTTCTTTCTGTTCTGTGCATTCAACTAACAGAGTTGAACCTTACTTTTGATTGAGCCTTTCTGAAACACTCTTTCTGTAGAAACTGCAATTGGACATTCTGAGCACTAAGAGGTCTCTATAGGGAAAAATAATATCTTCAAATAAAAACTACACAGAAGCGTTGTGTGAAACTTATTTCTGATATGTTCATTAAGCTAACAGAGTTAAACCATACTTTTGATTGCGCAGTGCTGAACCCTCTTTCTGTAGAAAATGCAAGTGGACATTCGGAGCGCTAAGAGGGTAATAGTGGAAAAAGGAATATATTCAAATATAAACTACACAGTAGCATTCTGTGAAAATACTTTCTGTTCTGTGCATTCAACTAACAGAGTTGAACCTTACTTTTGATTGAGCCGTTCTGAAACACTCTTTCTGTAGAAACTGCAATTGGACATGCTAAGCGCTAAGAGGCCTACATTGGGAAAAAGAATATCTTCAAATAAAAACTACACAGATGCATTCTGTGAAACTTATCTCTGATCTGTAAATTCAGTTAACAGAGATAAAACATATTTTTGATTGAGCAGTTTGAAACACTCTTTTTGTAGAAAAGGCAAGTGGAGATTCGGAGCGCTAAGAGGGTAATAGTGGAAAAAGGAATGTCTTCAAATAGAAACTACACAGAATCATTCGGTGAAACTTCTTTCTGATCTGTGCATTCAGCTAACAGAGTTAAACCATACTTTTGATTGAGCAGATCTGAACACTCTTTCTGTAGAAAATGCAACTGGACATTTGGAGCGCTAAGAGCGTAGTAGTGGAAAAAGGAATATATTCAAATATAAACTACACAGAAGCATTCTGTGAAACTTCTTTCTGATCTGAGCATTCAGCTAACAGAGTTAAACCATACTTTTGATTGAGCAGTTTTGAAACACTCTGTCTGTAGAAAATGCAACTGGACATTCGTAGCGCTAAGTGGGTAATAGTGGAAAAAAGAATATGTTCAAATATAAACTACACAGAAGCATTGTATGAAACTTCTTTCTGTTCTGTGCATTCAACTAACAGATTTGAACCTTACTTTTGATTGAGCCTTTCTGAAACACTCTTTCTGTAGAAACTGCAATTGGACATTCTGAGCGCTAAGAGGCCTCTATTGGGAAAAATAATATCTTCAAATAAAAACTACACAGAAGCATTGTGTGAAACTTATTTCTGATATGTTCATTAAGCTAACAGAGTTAAACCATACTTTTGATTGCGCAGTTCTGAACACTCTTTCTGTAGAAAATGCAAGTGGACATTCGGAGCGCTAAGAGGGTAATAGTGGAAAAAGGAATATATTCAAATATAAACTACACAGTAGCATTCTGTGAAAATTCTTTCTGTTCTGTGCATTCAACTAACAGAGTTGAACCTTACTTTTGATTGAGCCGTTCTGAAACACTCTTTCTGTAGAAACTGCAATTGGACATGCTAAGCGCTAAGAGGCCTACATTGGGAAAAAGAATATCTTCAAATAAAAACTACACAGATGCATTCTGTGAAACTTATTTCTGATCTGTAAATTCAGTTAACAGAGATAAAACATATTTTTGATTGAGCAGTTATGAAACACTCTTTTTGTAGAAAATGCAAGTGGAGATTCGGAGCGCTAAGAGGGTAATAGTGGAAAAAGGAATGTCTTCAAATATAAACTACACAGAATCATTCGGTGAAACTTCTTTCTGATCTGTGCATTCAGCTAACAGCGTTAAAACATACTTTTGATTGAGCAGATCTGAACACTCTTTCTGTAGAAAATGCAACTGGACATTTGGAGCGCTAAGAGCGTAGTAGTGGAAAAAGGAATATATTCAAATATAAACTACACAGAAGCATTCTGTGAAACTTCTTTCTGATCTGAGCATTCAGCTAACACAGTTAAACCATACTTTTGATTGAGCAGTTTTGAAACACTCTGTCTGTAGAAAATGCAACTGGACATTCGTAGCGCTAAGTGGGTAATAGTGGAAAAAAGAATATGTTCAAATATAAACTACACAGAAGCATTGTATGAAACTACTTTCTGTTCTGTGCATTCAACTAACAGAGTTGAACCTTACTTTTGATTGAGCCGTTCTGAAACACTCTTTCTGTAGAAAATGCAATTGGACATTCTGAGCGCAAAGAGGCCTATATTGGGAAAAAGAATGTCTACAAATAAAAACTACACAGAAGAATTGTGTGAAACTACTTTCTGTTCTGTTTGTTCAACTAAAAGAGTTGAAACTTAGTTTTGATTGAGCCGTTCTGAAACACTCTTTCTGTAGAAAATGCAAGTGGAGATTCGGAGCGCTAAGAGGGTAATAGTGGAAAAAGGAATGTCTCCAAATATAAACTACACAGAATCATTCTGTGAAACTTCTTTCTGATCTGTGCATTCAGCTAACAGAGTTAAACCATACTTTTGATTGAGCAGATCTGAACACTCTTTCTGTAGAAAATGCAACTGGACATTTGGAGCGCTAAGAGAGTAGTAGTGGAAAAAGGAATATATTCAAATATAAACTACACAGAAGCATTCTGTGAAACTTCTTTCTGATCTGAGCATTCAGCTAACAGAGTTAAACCATACTTTTGATTGAGCAGTTTTGAAACACTCTGTCTGTAGAAAATGCAACTGGACATTCGTAGCGCTAAGTGGGTAATAGTGGAAAAAAGAATATGTTCAAATATAAACTACACAGAAGCATTGTATGAAACTTCTTTCTGTTCTGTGCATTCAACTAACAGAGTTGAACCTTACCTTTGATTGAGCCTTTCTGAAACACTCTTTCTGTAGAAACTGCAATTGGACATTCTGAGCGCTAAGAGGCCTCTATTGGGAAAAATAATATCTTCAAATAAAAACTACACAGAAGCATTGTGTGAAATTTATTTCTGATAGGTTCATTAAGCTAACTGAGTTAAACCATACTTTTGATTGCGCAGTGCTGAACCCTCTTTCTGTAGAAAATGCAAGTGGACATTCGGAGCGCTAAGAGGGTAATAGTGGAAAAAGGACTATATTCAAATGTAAACTACACAGTAGCATTCTGTGAAAATTCTTTCTGTTCTGTGCATTCAACTAACAGAGTTGAACCTTACTTTTGATTGAGCCGTTCTGAAACACTCTTCCTGTAGAAACTGCAATTGGACATGCTAAGCGCTAAGAGGCCTACTTTGGGAAAAAGAATATCTTCAAATAAAAACTACACAGATGCATTCTGTGAAACTTATTTCTGATCTGTAAATTCAGTTAACAGAGATAAAACATATTTTTGATTGAGCAGTTATGAAACACTCTTTTTGTAGAAAATACAAGTGGAGATTCGGAGCGCTAAGAGGGTAATAGTGGAAAAAGGAATGTCTACAAATAATAAACTACACAGAATCTTTCGGTGAAACTTCTTTCTGATCTGTGCATTCAGCTAACAGAGTTAAACCATACTTTTGATTGAGCAGATCTGAACACTATTTCTGTAGAAAATGCAACTGGACATTTGGAGCGCTAAGAGCGTAGTAGTGGAAAAAGGAATATATTCAAATATAAACTACACAGAAGCATTCTGTGAAACTTCTTTCTGATCTGAGCATTCAGCTAACAGAGTTAAACCATAATTTTGATTGAGCAGTTTTCAAAGACTCTGTCTGTAGAAAATGCAACTGGACATTCGTAGCGCTAAGTGGGTAATAGTGGAAAAAAGAATATGTTCAAATATAAACTAAACAGAAGCATTGTATGAAACTTCTTTCTGTTCTGTGCATTCAACTAACAGAGTTGAACCTTACTTTTGATTGAGCCGTTCTGAAACACTCTTTCTGTAGAAACTGCAATTGGACATTCTGAGCGCTAAGAGGCCTATATTGGGAAAAAGAATGTCTACAAATAAAAACTACACAGCAGAATTGTGTGAAACTTCTTTCTGTTCTGTTTGTTCAACTAAAAGAGTTGAACCTTAGTTTTGATTGAGCTGTTCTGAAACACTCTTTCTGTAGAAAATGCAAGTGGAGATTCGGAGCGCTAAGAGGGTAATAGTGGAAAAAGGAATGTCTCCAAATATAAACTACACAGAATCATTCTGTGAAACTTCTTTCTTATCTGTGCATTCAGCTAACAGAGTTAAACCATACTTTTGATTGAGCAGATCTGAACACTCTTTCTGTAGAAAATGCAACTGGACATTTGGAGCGCTAAGAGAGTAGTAGTGGAAAAAGGAATATATTCAAATATAAACTACACAGAAGCATTCTGTGAAACTTCTTTCTGATCTGAGCATTCAGCTAACAGAGTTAAACCGTACTTTTGATTGAGCAGTTTTGAAACACTCTGTCTGTAGAAAATGCAACTGGACATTCGTAGCGCTAAGTGGGTAATAGTGGAAAAAAGAATATGTTCAAATATAAACTACACAGAAGCATTGTATGAAACTTCTTTCTGTTCTGTGCATTCAACTAACAGAGTTGAACCTTACTTTTGATTGAGCCTTTCTGAAACACTCTTTCTGTAGAAACTGCAATTGGACATTCTGAGCACTAAGAGGTCTCTATAGGGAAAAATAATATCTTCAAATAAAAACTACACAGAAGCGTTGTGTGAAACTTATTTCTGATATGTTCATTAAGCTAACAGAGTTAAACCATACTTTTGATTGCGCAGTGATGAACCCTCTTTCTGTAGAAAATGCAAGTGGACATTCGGAGCGCTAAGAGGGTAATAGTGGAAAAAGGAATATATTCAAATATAAACTACACAGTAGCATTCTGTGAAAATTCTTTCTGTTCTGTGCATTCAACTAACAGAGTTGAACCTTACTTTTGATTGAGCCGTTCTGAAACACTCTTTCTGTAGAAACTGCAATTGGACATGCTAAGCGCTAAGAGGCCTACATTGGGAAAAAGAATATCTTCAAATAAAAACTACACAGATGCATTCTGTGAAACTTATTTCTGATCTGTAAATTCAGTTAACAGAGATAAAACATATTTTTGATTGAGCAGTTATGAAACACTCTTTTTGTAGAAAATGCAAGTGGAGATTCGGAGCGCTAAGAGGGTAATAGTGGAAAAAGGAATGTCTTCAAATATAAACTACACAGAATCATTTGGTGAAACTTCTTTCTGATCTGTGCATTCAGCTAACAGAGTTAAACCATACTTTTGATTGAGCAGATCTGAACACTCTTTCTGTAGAAAATGCAACTGGACATTTGGAGCGCTAAGAGCGTAGTAGTGGAAAAAGGAATATATTCAAATATAAACTACACAGAAGCATTCTGTGAAACTTCTTTCTGATCTGAGCATTCAGCTAACACAGTTAAACCATACTTTTGATTGAGCAGATTTGAAACACTCTGTCTGTAGAAAATGCAACTGGACATTCGTAGCGCTACGTGGGTAATAGTGGAAAAAAGAATATGTTCAAATATAAACTACACAGAAGCATTGTATGAAACTACTTTCTGTTCTGTGCATTCAACTAACAGAGTTGAACCTTACTTTTGATTGAGCCGTTCTGAAACACTCTTTCTGTAGAAAATGCAATTGGACATTCTGAGCGCAAAGAGGCCTATATTGGGAAAAAGAATGTCTACAAATAAAAACTACACAGAAGAATTGTGTGAAACTACTTTCTGTTCTGTTTGTTCAACTAAAAGAGTTGAAACTTAGTTTTGATTGAGCCGTTCTGAAACACTCTTTCTGTAGAAAATGCAAGTGGAGATTCGGAGCGCTAAGAGGGTAATAGTGGAAAAAGGAATGTCTCCAAATATAAACTACACAGAATCATTCTGTGAAACTTCTTTCTGATCTGTGCATTCAGCTAACAGAGTTAAACCATACTTTTGATTGAGCAGATCTGAACACTCTTTCTGTAGAAAATGCAACTGGACATTTGGAGCGCTAAGAGAGTAGTAGTGGAAAAAGGAATATATTCAAATATAAACTACACAGAAGCATTCTGTGAAACTTCTTTCTGATCTGAGCATTCAGCTAACAGAGTTAAACCATACTTTTGATTGAGCAGTTTTGAAACACTCTGTCTGTAGAAAATGCAACTGGACATTCGTAGCGCTAAGTGGGTAATAGTGGAAAAAAGAATATGTTCAAATATAAACTACACAGAAGCATTGTATGAAACTTCTTTCTGTTCTGTGCATTCAACTAACAGAGTTGAACCTTACTTTTGATTGAGCCTTTCTGAAACACTCTTTCTGTAGAAACTGCAATTGGACATTCTGAGCGCTAAGAGGCCTCTATTGGGAAAAATAATATCTTCAAATAAAAACTACACAGAAGCATTGTGTGAAATTTATTTCTGATATGTTCATTAAGCTAACAGAGTTAAACCATACTTTTGATTGCGCAGTGCTGAACCCTCTTTCTGTAGAAAATGCAAGTGGACATTCGGAGCGCTAAGAGGGTAATAGTGGAAAAAGGACTATATTCAAATATAAACTACACAGTAGCATTCTGTGAAAATTCTTTCTGTTCTGTGCATTCAACTAACAGAGTTGAACCTTACTTTTGATTGAGCCGTTCTGAAACACTCTTTCTGTAGAAACTGCAATTGGACATGTTAAGCGCTAAGAGGCCTACTTTGGGAAAAAGAATATCTTCAAATAAAAACTACACAGATGCATTCTGTGAAACTTATTTCTGATCTGTAAATTCAGTAAACAGAGATAAAACATATTTTTGATTGAGCAGTTATGAAACACTCTTTTTGTAGAAAATACAAGTGGAGATTCGGAGCGCTAAGAGGGTAATAGTGGAAAAAGGAATGTCTACAAATATAAACTACACAGAATCATTCGGTGAAACTTCTTTCTGATCTGTGCATTCAGCTAACAGAGTTAAACCATACTTTTGATTGAGCAGATCTGAACACTCTTTCTGTAGAAAATGCAACTGGACATTTGGAGCGCTAAGAGCGTAGTAGTGGAAAAAGGAATATATTCAAATATAAACTACACAGAAGCATTCTGTGAAACTTCTTTCTGATCTGAGCATTCAGCTAACAGAGTTAAACCATAATTTTGATTGAGCAGTTTTGAAACACTCTGTCTGTAGAAAATGCAACTGGACATTCGTAGCGCTAAGTGGGTAATAGTGGAAAAAAGAATATGTTCAAATATAAACTACACAGAAGCATTGTATGAAACTTCTTTCTGTTCTGTGCATTCAACTAACAGAGTTGAACCTTACTTTTGATTGAGCCGTTCTGAAACACTCTTTCTGTAGAAACTGCAATTGGACATTCTGAGCGCTAAGAGGCCTATATTGGGAAAAAGAATGTCTACAAATAAAAACTACACAGAAGAATTGTGTGAAACTTCTTTCTGTTCTGTTTGTTCAACTAAAAGAGTTGAACCTTAGTTTTGATTGAGCCGTTCTGAAACACTCTTTCTGTAGAAAATGCAAGTGGAGATTCGGAGCGCTAAGAGGGTAATAGTGGAAAAAGGAATGTCTCCAAATATAAACTACACAGAATCATTCTGTGAAACTTCTTTCTGGTCTGTGCATTCAGCTAACAGAGTTAAACCATACTTTTGATTGAGCAGATCTGAACACTCTTTCTGTAGAAAATGCAACTGGACATTTGGAGCGCTAAGAGAGTAGTAGTGGAAAAAGGAATATATTCAAATATAAACTACACAGAAGCATTCTGCGAAACTTCTTTCTGATCTGAGCATTCAGCTAACAGAGTTAAACCGTACTTTTGATTGAGCAGTTTTGAAACACTCTGTCTGTAGAAAATGCAACTGGACATTCGTAGCGCTAAGTGGGTAATAGTGGAAAAAAGAATATGTTCAAATATAAACTACACAGAAGCATTGTATGAAACTTCTTTCTGTTCTGTGCATTCAACTAACAGAGTTGAACCTTACTTTTGATTGAGCCTTTCTGAAACACTCTTTCTGTAGAAACTGCAATTGGACATTCTGAGCGCTAAGAGGCCTCTATAGGGAAAAATAATATCTTCAAATAAAAACTACACAGAAGCATTGTGTGAAACTTATTTCTGATATGTTCATTAAGCTAACAGAGTTAACCATACTTTTGATTGCGCAGTGCTGAAACCTCTTTCTGTAGAAAATGCAAGTGGACATTCCGAGCGCTAAGATGGAAATAGTGGAAAAAGGAATATATTCAAATATAAACTACACAGTAGCATTCTGTGAAAATTCTTTCTGTTCTGTGCATTCAACTAACAGAGTTGAACCTTACTTTTGATTGAGCCGTTCTGAAACACTCTTTCTGTAGAAACTGCAATTGGACATGCTAAGCGCTAAGAGGCCTACATTGGGAAAAAGAATATCTTCAAATAAAAACTACACAGATGCATTCTGTGAAACTTATTTCTGATCTGTAAATTCAGTTAACAGAGATAAAACATATTTTTGATTGAGCAGTTATGAAACACTCTTTTTGTAGAAAATGCAAGTGGAGATTCGGAGCGCTAAGAGGGTAATAGTGGAAAAAGGAATGTCTTCAAATATAAACTACACAGAATCATTCGGTGAAACTTCTTTCTGATCTGTGCATTCAGCTAACAGAGTTAAACCATACTTTTGATTGAGCAGATCTGAACACTCTTTCTGTAGAAAATGCAACTGGACATTTGGAGCGCTAAGAGCGTAGTAGTGGAAAAAGGAATATATTCAAATATAAACTACACAGAAGCATTCTGTGAAACTTCTTTCTGATCTGAGCATTCAGCTAACACAGTTAAACCATACTTTTGATTGAGCAGATTTGAAACACTCTGTCTGTAGAAAATGCAACTGGACATTCGTAGCGCTAAGTGGGTAATAGTGGAAAAAAGAATATGTTCAAATATAAACTACACAGAAGCATTGTATGAAACTACTTTCTGTTCTGTGCATTCAACTAACAGAGTTGAACCTTACTTTTGATTGAGCCGTTCTGAAACACTCTTTCTGTAGAAAATGCAATTGGACATTCTGAGCGCAAAGAGGCCTATATTGGGAAAAAGAATGTCTACAAATAAAAACTACACAGAAGAATTGTGTGAAACTACTTTCTGTTCTGTTTGTTCAACTAAAAGAGTTGAAACTTAGTTTTGATTGAGCCGTTCTGAAACACTCTTTCTGTAGAAAATGCAAGTGGAGATTCGGAGCGCTAAGAGGGTAATAGTGGAAAAAGGAATGTCTCCAAATATAAACTACACAGAATCATTCTGTGAAACTTCTTTCTGATCTGTGCATTCAGCTAACAGAGTTAAACCATACTTTTGATTGAGCAGATCTGAACACTCTTTCTGTAGAAAATGCAACTGGACATTTGGAGCGCTAAGAGAGTAGTAGTGGAAAAAGGAATATATTCAAATATAAACTACACAGAAGCATTCTGTGAAACTTCTTTCTGATCTGAGCATTCAGCTAACAGAGTTAAACTGTACTTTTGATTGAGCAGTTTTGAAACACTCTGTCTGTAGAAAATGCAACTGGACATTCGTAGCGCTAAGTGGGTATTAGTGGAAAAAAGAATATGTTCAAATATAAACTACACAGAAGCATTGTATGAAACTTCTTTCTGTTCTGTGCATTCAACTAACAGAGTTGAACCTTACTTTTGATTGAGCCTTTCTGAAACACTCTTTCTGTAGAAACTGCAATTGGACATTCTGAGCACTAAGAGGTCTCTATAGGGAAAAATAATATCTTCAAATAAAAACTACACAGAAGCGTTGTGTGAAACTTATTTCTGATATGTTCATTAAGCTAACAGAGTTAAACCATACTTTTGATTGCGCAGTGCTGAACCCTCTTTCTGTAGAAAATGCAAGTGGACATTCGGAGCGCTAAGAGGGTAATAGTGGAAAAAGGAATATATTCAAATATAAACTACACAGTAGCATTCTGTGAAAATTCTTTCTGTTCTGTGCATTCAACTAACAGAGTTGAACCTTACTTTTGATTGAGCCGTTCTGAAACACTCTTTCTGTAGAAACTGCAATTGGACATGCTAAGCGCTAAGAGGCCTACATTGGGAAAAAGAATATCTTCAAATAAAAACTACACAGATGCATTCTGTGAAACTTATTTCTGATCTGTAAATTCAGTTAACAGAGATAAAACATATTTTTGATTGAGCAGTTATGAAACACTCTTTTTGTAGAAAATGCAAGTGGAGATTCGGAGCGCTAAGAGGGTAATAGTGGAAAAAGGAATGTCTTCAAATATAAACTACACAGAATCATTCGGTGAAACTTCTTTCTGATCTGTGCATTCAGCTAACAGAGTTAAACCATACTTTTGATTGAGCAGATCTGAACACTCTTTCTGTAGAAAATGCAACTGGACATTTGGAGCGCTAAGAGCGTAGTAGTGGAAAAAGGAATATATTCAAATATAAACTACACAGAAGCATTCTGTGAAACTTCTTTCTGATCTGAGCATTCAGCTAACACAGTTAAACCATACTTTTGATTGAGCAGTTTTGAAACACTCTGTCTGTAGAAAATGCAACTGGACATTCGTAGCGCTAAGTGGGTAATAGTGGAAAAAAGAATATGTTCAAATATAAACTACACAGAAGCATTGTATGAAACTTCTTTCTGTTCTGTGCATTCAACTAACAGAGTTGAACCTTACTTTTGATTGAGCCGTTCTGAAACACTCTTTCTGTAGAAACTGCAATTGGACATTCTGAGCGCAAAGAGGCCTATATTGGGAAAAAGAATGTCTACAAATAAAAACTACACAGAAGAATTGTGTGAAACTACTTTCTGTTCTGTTTGTTCAACTAAAAGATTTGAAACTTAGTTTTGATTGAGCCGTTCTGAAACACTCTTTCTGTAGAAAATGCAAGTGGAGATTCGGAGCGCTAAGAGGGTAATAGTGGAAAAAGGAATGTCTCCAAATATAAACTACACAGAATCATTCTGTGAAACTTCTTTCTGATCTGTGCATTCAGCTAACAGAGTTAAACCATACTTTTGATTGAGCAGATCTGAACACTCTTTCTGTAGAAAATGCAACTGGACATTTGGAGCGCTAAGAGAGTAGTAGTGGAAAAAGGAATATATTCAAATATAAACTACACAGAAGCATTCTGTGAAACTTCTTTCTGATCTGAGCATTCAGCTAACAGAGTTAAACCATACTTTTGATTGAGCAGTTTTGAAACACTCTGTCTGTAGAAAATGCAACTGGACATTCGTAGCGCTAAGTGGGTAATAGTGGAAAAAAGAATATGTTCAAATATAAACTACACAGAAGCATTGTATGAAACTTCTTTCTGTTCTGTGCATTCAACTAACAGAGTTGAACCTTACTTTTGATTGAGCCTTTCTGAAACACTCTTTCTGTAGAAACTGCAATTGGACATTCTGAGCGCTAAGAGGCCTCTATTGGGAAAAATAATATCTTCAAATAAAAACTACACAGAAGCATTGTGTGAAATTTATTTCTGATATGTTCATTAAGCTAACAGAGTTAAACCATACTTTTGATTGCGCAGTGCTGAACCCTCTTTCTGTAGAAAATGCAAGTGGACATTCGGAGCGCTAAGAGGGTAATAGTGGAAAAAGGACTATATTCAAATATAAACTACACAGTAGCATTCTGTGAAAATTCTTTCTATTCTGTGCATTCAACTAACAGAGTTGAACCTTACTTCTGATTGAGCCGTTCTGAAACACTCTTTCTGTAGAAACTGCAATTGGACATGTTAAGCGCTAAGAGGCCTACTTTGGGAAAAAGAATATCTTCAAATAAAAACTACACAGATGCATTCTGTGAAACTTATTTCTGATCTGTAAATTCAGTAAACAGAGATAAAACATATTTTTGATTGAGCAGTTATGAAACACTCTTTTGTAGAAAATACAAGTGGAGATTCGGAGCGCTAAGAGGGTAATAGTGGAAAAAGGAATGTCTACAAATATAAACTACACAGAATCATTCGGTGAAACTTCTTTCTGATCTGTGCATTCAGCTAACAGAGTTAAACCATACTTTTGATTGAGCAGATCTGAACACTCTTTCTGTAGAAAATGCAACTGGACATTTGGAGCGCTAAGAGCGTAGTAGTGGAAAAAGGAATATATTCAAATATAAACTACACAGAAGCATTCTGTGAAACTTCTTTCTGATCTGAGCATTCAGCTAACAGAGTTAAACCATAATTTTGATTGAGCAGTTTTGAAACACTCTGTCTGTAGAAAATGCAACTGGACATTCGTAGCGCTAAGTGGGTAATAGTGGAAAAAAGAATATGTTCAAATATAAACTACACAGAAGCATTGTATGAAACTTCTTTCTGTTCTGTGCATTCAACTAACAGAGTTGAACCTTACTTTTGATTGAGCCGTTCTGAAACACTCTTTCTGTAGAAACTGCAATTGGACATTCTGAGCGCTAAGAGGCCTATATTGGGAAAAAGAATGTCTACAAATAAAAACTACACAGAAGAATTGTGTGAAACTTCTTTCTGTTCTGTTTGTTCAACTAAAAGAGTTGAACCTTAGTTTTGATTGAGCCGTTCTGAAACACTCTTTCTGTAGAAAATGCAAGTGGAGATTCGGAGCGCTAAGAGGGTAATAGTGGAAAAAGGAATGTCTCCAAATATAAACTACACAGAATCATTCTGTGAAACTTCTTTCTGGTCTGTGCATTCAGCTAACAGAGTTAAACCATACTTTTGATTGAGCAGATCTGAACACTCTTTCTGTAGAAAATGCAACTGGACATTTGGAGCGCTAAGAGAGTAGTAGTGGAAAAAGGAATATATTCAAATATAAACTACACAGAAGCATTCTGCGAAACTTCTTTCTGATCTGAGCATTCAGCTAACAGAGTTAAACCGTACTTTTGATTGAGCAGTTTTGAAACACTCTGTCTGTAGAAAATGCAACTGGACATTCGTAGCGCTAAGTGGGTAATAGTGGAAAAAAGAATATGTTGAAATATAAACTACACAGAAGCATTGTATGAAACTTCTTTCTGTTCTGTGCATTCAACTAACAGAGTTGAACCTTACTTTTGATTGAGCCTTTCTGAAACACTCTTTCTGTAGAAACTGCAATTGGACATTCTGAGCGCTAAGAGGCCTCTATAGGGAAAAATAATATCTTCAAATAAAAACTACACAGAAGCATTGTGTGAAACTTATTTCTGATATGTTCATTAAGCTAACAGAGTTAACCATACTTTTGATTGCGCAGTGCTGAAACCTCTTTCTGTAGAAAATGCAAGTGGACATTCGGAGCGCTAAGATGGAAATAGTGGAAAAAGGAATATATTCAAATATAAACTACACAGTAGCATTCTGTGAAAATTCTTTCTGTTCTGTGCATTCAACTAACAGAGTTGAACCTTACTTTTGATTGAGCCGTTCTGAAACACTCTTTCTGTAGAAACTGCAATTGGACATGCTAAGCGCTAAGAGGCCTACATTGGGAAAAAGAATATCTTCAAATAAAAACTACACAGATGCATTCTGTGAAACTTATTTCTGATCTGTAAATTCAGTTAACAGAGATAAAACATATTTTTGATTGAGCAGTTATGAAACACTCTTTTTGTAGAAAATGCAAGTGGAGATTCGGAGCGCTAAGAGGGTAATAGTGGAAAAAGGAATGTCTTCAAATATAAACTACACAGAATCATTCGGTGAAACTTCTTTCTGATCTGTGCATTCAGCTAACAGAGTTAAACCATACTTTTGATTGAGCAGATCTGAACACTCTTTCTGTAGAAAATGCAACTGGACATTTGGAGCGCTAAGAGCGTAGTAGTGGAAAAAGGAATATATTCAAATATAAACTACACAGAAGCATTCTGTGAAACTTCTTTCTGATCTGAGCATTCAGCTAACACAGTTAAACCATAATTTTGATTGAGCAGATTTGAAACACTCTGTCTGTAGAAAATGCAACTGGACATTCGTAGCGCTAAGTGGGTAATAGTGGAAAAAAGAATATGTTCAAATATAAACTACACAGAAGCATTGTATGAAACTACTTTCTGTTCTGTGCATTCAACTAACAGAGTTGAACCTTACTTTTGATTGAGCCGTTCTGAAACACTCTTTCTGTAGAAAATGCAATTGGACATTCTGAGCGCAAAGAGGCCTATATTGGGAAAAATGAATGTCTACAAATAAAAACTACACAGAAGAATTGTGTGAAACTACTTTCTGTTCTGTTTGTTCAACTAAAAGAGTTGAAACTTAGTTTTGATTGAGCCGTTCTGAAACACTCTTTCTGTAGAAAATGCAAGTGGAGATTCGGAGCGCTAAGAGGGTAATAGTGGAAAAAGGAATGTCTCCAAATATAAACTACACAGAATCATTCTGTGAAACTTCTTTCTGATCTGTGCATTCAGCTAACAGAGTTAAACCATACTTTTGATTGAGCAGATCTGAACACTCTTTCTGTAGAAAATGCAACTGGACATTTGGAGCGCTAAGAGAGTAGTAGTGGAAAAAGGAATATATTCAAATATAAACTACACAGAAGCATTCTGTGAAACTTCTTTCTGATCTGAGCATTCAGCTAACAGAGTTAAACCATACTTTTGATTGAGCAGTTTTGAAACACTCTGTCTGTAGAAAATGCAACTGGACATTCGTAGCGCTAAGTGGGTAATAGTGGAAAAAAGAATATGTTCAAATATAAACTACACAGAAGCATTGTATGAAACTTCTTTCTGTTCTGTGCATTCAACTAACAGAGTTGAACCTTACTTTTGATTGAGCCTTTCTGAAACACTCTTTCTGTAGAAACTGCAATTGGACATTCTGAGCGCTAAGAGGCCTCTATTGGGAAAAATAATATCTTCAAATAAAAACTACACAGAAGCATTGTGTGAAATTTATTTCTGATATGTTCATTAAGCTAACAGAGTTAAACCATACTTTTGATTGCGCAGTGCTGAACCCTCTTTCTGTAGAAAATGCAAGTGGACATTCGGAGCGCTAAGAGGGTAATAGTGGAAAAAGGACTATATTCAAATATAAACTACACAGTAGCATTCTGTGAAAATTCTTTCTGTTCTGTGCATTCAACTAACAGAGTTGAACCTTACTTTTGATTGAGCCGTTCTGAAACACTCTTTCTGTAGAAACTGCAATTGGACATGTTAAGCGCTAAGAGGCCTACTTTGGGAAAAAGAATATCTTCAAATAAAAACTACACAGATGCATTCTGTGAAACTTATTTCTGATCTGTAAATTCAGTTAACAGAGATAAAACATATTTTTGATTGAGCAGTTATGAAACACTCTTTTTGTAGAAAATACAAGTGGAGATTCGGAGCGCTAAGTGGGTAATAGTGGAAAAAGGAATGTCTACAAATATAAACTACACAGAATCATTCGGTGAAATTTCTTTCTGATCTGTGCATTCAGCTAACAGAGTTAAACCATACTTTTGATTGAGCAGATCTGAACACTCTTTCTGTAGAAAATGCAACTGGACATTTGGAGCGCTAAGAGCGTAGTAGTGGAAAAAGGAATATATTCATATATAAACTACACAGAAGCATTCTGTGAAACTTCTTTCTGATCTGAGCATTCAGCTAACAGAGTTAAACCATAATTTTGATTGAGCAGTTTTGAAACACTCTGTCTGTAGAAAATGCAACTGGACATTCGTAGCGCTAAGTGGGTAATAGTGGAAAAAAGAATATGTTCAAATATAAACTACACAGAAGCATTGTATGAAACTTCTTTCTGTTCTGTGCATTCAACTAACAGAGTTGAACCTTACTTTTGATTGAGCCGTTCTGAAACACTCTTTCTGTAGAAACTGCAATTGGACATTCTGAGCGCTAAGAGGCCTATATTGGGAAAAAGAATGTCTACAAATAAAAACTACACAGAAGAATTGTGTGAAACTTCTTTCTGTTCTGTTTGTTCAACTAAAAGAGTTGAACCTTAGTTTTGATTGAGCCGTTCTGAAACACTCTTTCTGTAGAAAATGCAAGTGGAGATTCGGAGCGCTAAGAGGGTAATAGTGGAAAAAGGAATGTCTCCAAATATAAACTACACAGAATCATTCTGTGAAACATCTTTCTGATCTGTGCATTCAGCTAACAGAGTTAAACCATAGTTTTGATTGAGCAGATCTGAACACTCTTTCTGTAGAAAATGCAACTGGACATTTGGAGCGCTAAGAGAGTAGTAGTGGAAAAAGGAATATATTCAAATATAAACTACACAGAAGCATTCTGCGAAACTTCTTTCTGATCTGAGCATTCAGCTAACAGAGTTAAACCGTACTTTTGATTGAGCAGTTTTGAAACACTCTGTCTGTAGAAAATGCAACTGGACATTCGTAGCGCTAAGTGGGTAATAGTGGAAAAAAGAATATGTTCAAATATAAACTACACAGAAGCATTGTATGAAACTTCTTTCTGTTCTGTGCATTCAACTAACAGAGTTGAACCTTACTTTTGATTGAGCCTTTCTGAAACACTCTTTCTGTAGAAACTGCAATTGGACATTCTGAGCGCTAAGAGGCCTCTATAGGGAAAAATAATATCTTCAAATAAAAACTACACAGAAGCATTGTGTGAAACTTATTTCTGATATGTTCATTAAGCTAACAGAGTTAACCATACTTTTGATTGCGCAGTGCTGAAACCTCTTTCTGTAGAAAATGCAAGTGGACATTCGGAGCGCTAAGAGGGTAATAGTGGAAAAAAGAATATATTCAAATATAAACTACACAGTAGCATTCTGTGAAAATTCTTTCTGTTCTGTGCATTCAACTAACAGAGTTGAACCTTACTTTTGATTGAGCCGTTCTGAAACACTCTTTCTGTAGAAACTGCAATTGGACATGCTAAGCGCTAAGAGGCCTACATTGGGAAAAAGAATATCTTCAAATAAAAACTACACAGATGCATTCTGTGAAACTTATTTCTGATATGTAAATTCAGTTAACAGAGATAAAACATATTTTTGATTGAGCAGTTATGAAACACTCTTTTTGTAGAAAATGCAAGTGGAGATTCGGAGCGCTAAGAAGGTAATAGTGGAAAAAGGAATGTCTTCAAATATAAACTACACAGAATCATTCGGTGAAACTTCTTTCTGATCTGTGCATTCAGCTAACAGAGTTAAACCATACTTTTGATTGAGCAGATCTGAACACTCTTTCTGTAGAAAATGCAACTGGACATTTGGAGCGCTAAGAGCGTAGTAGTGGAAAAAGGAATATATTCAAATATAAACTACACAGAAGCATTCTGTGAAACTTCTTTCTGATCTGAGCATTCAGCTAACAGAGTTAAACCATAATTTTGATTGAGCAGTTTTCAAACACTCTGTCTGTAGAAAATGCAACTGGACATTCGTAGCGCTAAGTGGGTAATAGTGGAAAAAAGAATATGTTCAAATATAAACTACACAGAAGCATTGTATGAAACTTCTTTCTGTTCTGTGCATTCAACTAACAGAGTTGAACCTTACTTTTGATTGAGCCGTTCTGAAACACTCTTTCTGTAGAAACTGCAATTGGACATTCTGAGCGCTAAGAGGCCTATATTGGGAAAAAGAATGTCTACAAATAAAAACTACACAGCAGAATTGTGTGAAACTACTTTCTGTTCTGTTTGTTCAACTAAAAGAGTTGAACCTTAGTTTTGATTGAGCCGTTCTGAAACACTCTTTCTGTAGAAAATGCAAGTGGAGATTCGGAGCGCTAAGAGGGGAATAGTGGAAAAAGGAATGTCTCCAAATATAAACTACACAGAATCATTCTGTGAAACTTCTTTCTGATCTGTGCATTCAGCTAACAGAGTTAAACCATACTTTTGATTGAGCAGATCTGAACACTCTTTCTGTAGAAAATGCAACTGGACATTTGGAGCGCTAAGAGAGTAGTAGTGGAAAAAGGAATATATTCAAATATAAACTACACAGAAGCATTCTGTGAAACTTCTTTCTGATCTGAGCATTCAGCTAACAGAGTTAAACTGTACTTTTGATTGAGCAGTTTTGAAACACTCTGTCTGTAGAAAATGCAACTGGACATTCGTAGCGCTAAGTGGGTAATAGTGGAAAAAAGAATATGTTCAAATATAAACTACACAGAAGCATTGTATGAAACTTCTTTCTGTTCTGTGCATTCAACTAACAGAGTTGAACCTTACTTTTGATTGAGCCTTTCTGAAACACTCTTTCTGTAGAAACTGCAATTGGACATTCTGAGCACTAAGAGGTCTCTATAGGGAAAAATAATATCTTCAAATAAAAACTACACAGAAGCGTTGTGTGAAACTTATTTCTGATATGTTCATTAAGCTAACAGAGTTAAACCATACTTTTGATTGCGCAGTGCTGAACCCTCTTTCTGTAGAAAATGCAAGTGGACATTCGGAGCGCTAAGAGGGTAATAGTGGAAAAAGGAATATATTCAAATATAAACTACACAGTAGCATTCTGTGAAAATTCTTTCTGTTCTGTGCATTCAACTAACAGAGTTGAACCTTACTTTTGATTGAGCCGTTCTGAAACACTCTTTCTGTAGAAACTGCAATTGGACATGCTAAGCGCTAAGAGGCCTACATTGGGAAAAAGAATATCTTCAAATAAAAACTACACAGATGCATTCTGTGAAACTTATTTCTGATCTGTAAATTCAGTTAACAGAGATAAAACATATTTTTGATTGAGCAGTTATGAAACACTCTTTTTGTAGGAAATGCAAGTGGAGATTCGGAGCGCTAAGAGGGTAATAGTGGAAAAAGGAATGTCTTCAAATATAAACTACACAGAATCATTCGGTGAAACTTCTTTCTGATCTGTGCATTCAGCTAACAGAGTTAAACCATACTTTTGATTGAGCAGATCTGAACACTCTTTCTGTAGAAAATGCAACTGGACATTTGGAGCGCTAAGAGCGTAGTAGTGGAAAAAGGAATATATTCAAATATAAACTACACAGAAGCATTCTGTGAAACTTCTTTCTGATCTGAGCATTCAGCTAACACAGTTAAACCATACTTTTGATTGAGCAGTTTTGAAACACTCTGTCTGTAGAAAATGCAACTGGACATTCGTAGCGCTAAGTGGGTAATAGTGGAAAAAAGAATATGTTCAAATATAAACTACACAGAAGCATTGTATGAAACTTCTTTCTGTTCTGTGCATTCAACTAACAGAGTTGAACCTTACTTTTGATTGAGCCGTTCTGAAACACTCTTTCTGTAGAAACTGCAATTGGACATTCTGAGCGCAAAGAGGCCTATATTGGGAAAAAGAATGTCTACAAATAAAAACTACACAGAAGAATTGTGTGAAACTACTTTCTGTTCTGTTTGTTCAACTAAAAGAGTTGAAACTTAGTTTTGATTGAGCCGTTCTGAAACACTCTTTCTGTAGAAAATGCAAGTGGAGATTCGGAGCGCTAAGAGGGTAATAGTGGAAAAAGGAATGTCTCCAAATATAAACTACACAGAAACATTCTGTGAAACTTCTTTCTGATCTGTGCATTCAGCTAACAGAGTTAAACCATACTTTTGATTGAGCAGATCTGAACACTCTTTCTGTAGAAAATGCAACTGGACATTTGGAGCGCTAAGAGAGTAGTAGTGGAAAAAGGAATATATTCAAATATAAACTACACAGAAGCATTCTGTGAAACTTCTTTCTGATCTGAGCATTCAGCTAACAGAGTTAAACCATACTTTTGATTGAGCAGTTTTGAAACACTCTGTCTGTAGAAAATGCAACTGGACATTCGTAGCGCTAAGTGGGTAATAGTGGAAAAAAGAATATGTTCAAATATAAACTACACAGAAGCATTGTATGAAACTTCTTTCTGTTCTGTGCATTCAACTAACAGAGTTGAACCTTACTTTTGATTGAGCCTTTCTGAAACACTCTTTCTGTAGAAACTGCAATTGGACATTCTGAGCGCGAAGAGGCCTCTATTGGGAAAAATAATATCTTCAAATAAAAACTACACAGAAGCATTGTGTGAAATTTATTTCTGATATGTTCATTAAGCTAACAGAGTTAAACCATACTTTTGATTGCGCAGTGCTGAACCCTCTTTCTGTAGAAAATGCAAGTGGACATTCGTAGCGCTAAGAGGGTAATAGTGGAAAAAGGACTATATTCAAATATAAACTACACAGTAGCATTCTGTGAAAATTCTTTCTGTTCTGTGCATTCAACTAACAGAGTTGAACCTTACTTTTGATTGAGCCGTTCTGAAACACTCTTTCTGTAGAAACTGCAATTGGACATGTTAAGCGCTAAGAGGCCTACTTTGGGAAAAAGAATATCTTCAAATAAAAACTACACAGATGCATTCTGTGAAACTTATTTCTGATCTGTAAATTCAGTTAACAGAGATAAAACATATTTTTGATTGAGCAGTTATGAAACACTCTTTTTGTAGAAAATACAAGTGGAGATTCGGAGCGCTAAGAGGGTAATAGTGGAAAAAGGAATGTCTACAAATATAAACTACACAGAATCATTCGGTGAAACTTCTTTCTGATCTGTGCATTCAGCTAACAGAGTTAAACCATACTTTTGATTGAGCAGATCTGAACACTCTTTCTGTAGAAAATGCAACTGGACATTTGGAGCGCTAAGAGCGTAGTAGTGGAAAAAGGAATATATTCATATATAAACTACACAGAAGCATTCTGTGAAACTTCTTTCTGATCTGAGCATTCAGCTAACAGAGTTAAACCATAATTTTGATTGAGCAGTTTTGAAACACTCTGTCTGTAGAAAATGCAACTGGACATTCGTAGCGCTAAGTGGGTAATAGTGGAAAAAAGAATATGTTCAAATATAAACTACACAGAAGCATTGTATGAAACTTCTTTCTGTTCTGTGCATTCAACTAACAGAGTTGAACCTTACTTTTGATTGAGCCGTTCTGAAACACTCTTTCTGTAGAAACTGCAATTGGACATTCTGAGCGCTAAGAGGCCTATATTGGGAAAAAGAATGTCTACAAATAAAAACTACACAGAAGAATTGTGTGAAACTTCTTTCTGTTCTGTTTGTTCAACTAAAAGAGTTGAACCTTAGTTTTGATTGAGCCGTTCTGAAACACTCTTTCTGTAGAAAATGCAAGTGGAGATTCGGAGCGCTAAGAGGGTAATAGTGGAAAAAGGAATGTCTCCAAATATAAACTACACAGAATCATTCTGTGAAACTTCTTTCTGATCTGTGCATTCAGCTAACATTGTTAAAACATACTTTTGATTGAGCAGATCTGAACACTCTTTCTGTAGAAAATGCAACTGTACATTTGGAGCGCTAAGAGAGTAGTAGTGGAAAAAGGAATATATTCAAATATAAACTACACAGAAGCATTCTGTGAAACTTCTTTCTGATCTGAGCATTCAGCTAACAGAGTTATACCGTACTTTTGATTGAGCAGTTTTGAAACACTCTGTCTGTAGAAAATGCAACTGGACATTCGTAGCGCTAAGTGGGTAATAGTGGAAAAAAGAATATGTTCAAATATAAACTACACAGAAGCATTGTATGAAACTTCTTTCTGTTCTGTGCATTCAACTAACAGAGTTGAACCTTACTTTTGATTGAGCCTTTCTGAAACACTCTTTCTGTAGAAACTGCAATTGGACATTCTGAGCGCTAAGAGGTCTCTATAGGGAAAAATAATATCTTCAAATAAAAACTACACAGAAGCATTGTGTGAAACTTATTTCTGATATGTTCATTAAGCTAACAGAGTTAACCATACTTTTGATTGCGCAGTGCTGAAACCTCTTTCTGTAGAAAATGCAAGTGGACATTCGGAGCGCTAAGAGGGAAATAGTGGAAAAAGGAATATATTCAAATATAAACTACACAGTAGCATTCTGTGAAAATTCTTTCTGTTATGTGCATTCAACTAACAGAGTTGAACCTTACTTTTGATTGAGCCGTTCTGAAACACTCTTTCTGTAGAAACTGCAATTGGACATGCTAAGCGCTAAGAGGCCTACATTGGGAAAAAGAATATCTTCAAATAAAAACTACACAGATGCATTCTGTGAAACTTATTTCTGATATGTAAATTCAGTTAACAGAGATAAAACATATTTTTGATTGAGCAGTTATGAAACACTCTTTTTGTAGAAAATGCAAGTGGAGATTCGGAGCGCTAAGAAGGTAATAGTGGAAAAAGGAATGTCTTCAAATATAAACTACACAGAATCATTCGGTGAAACTTCTTTCTGATCTGTGCATTCAGCTAACAGAGTTAAACCATACTTTTGATTGAGCAGATCTGAACACTCTTTCTGTAGAAAATGCAACTGGACATTTGGAGCGCTAAGAGCGTTGTAGTGGAAAAAGGAATATATTCAAATATAAACTACACAGAAGCATTCTGTTAAACTTCTTTCTGATCTGAGCATTCAGCTAACAGAGTTAAACCATACTTTTGATTGAGCAGTTTTGAAACACTCTGTCTGTAGAAAATGCAACTGGACATTCGTAGCGCTAAGTGGGTAATAGTGGAAAAAAGAATATGTTCAAATATAAACTACACAGAAGCATTGTATGAAACTTCTTTCTGTTCTGTGCATTCAACTAACAGAGCTGAACCTTACTTTTGATTGAGCCGTTCTGAAACACTCTTTCTGTAGAAACTGCAATTGGACATTCTGAGCGCTAAGAGGCCTATATTGGGAAAAAGAATGTCTACAAATAAAAACTACACAGAAGAATTGTGTGAAACTTCTTTCTGTTCTGTTTGTTCAACTAAAAGAGTTGAACCTTAGTTTTGATTGAGCCGTTCTGAAACACTCTTTCTGTAGAAAATGCAAGTGGAGATTCGGAGCGCTAAGAGGGTAATAGTGGAAAAAGGAATGTCTCCAAATATAAACTACACAGAATCATTCTTTGAAACTTCTTTCTGATCTGTGCATTCAGCTAACAGAGTTAAACCATACTTTTGATTGAGCAGATCTGAACACTCTTTCTGTAGAAAATGCAACTGGACATTTGGAGCGCTAAGAGAGTAGTAGTGGAAAAAGGAATATATTCAAATATAAACTACACAGAAGCATTCTGTGAAACTTCTTTCTGATCTGAGCATTCAGCTAACAGAGTTAAACCGTACTTTTGATTGAGCAGTTTTGAAACACTCTGTCTGTAGAAAATGCAACTGGACATTCGTAGCGCTAAGTGGGTAATAGTGGAAAAAAGAATATGTTCAAATATAAACTACACAGAAGCATTGTATGAAACTTCTTTCTGTTCTGTGCATTCAACTAACAGAGTTGAACATTACTTTTGATTGAGCCTTTCTGAAACACTCTTTCTGTAGAAACTGCAATTGGACATTCTGAGCGCTAAGAGGCCTCTATAGGGAAAAATAATATCTTCAAATAAAAACTACACAGAAGCATTGTGTGAAACTTATTTCTGATATGTTCATTAAGCTAACAGAGTTAAACCATACTTTTGATTGCGCAGTGCTGAACCCTCTTTCTGTAGAAAATGCAAGTGGACATTCGGAGCGCTAAGAGGGTAATAGTGGAAAAAGGAATATATTCAAATATAAACTACACAGTAGCATTCTGTGAAAATTCTTTCTGTTCTGTGCATTCAACTAACAGTGTTGAACCTTACTTTTGATTGAGCCGTTCTGAAACACTCTTTCTGTAGAAACTGCAATTGGACATGCTGAGCGCTAAGAGGCCTACTTTGGGAAAAAGAATATCTTCAAATAAAAACTACACAGATGCATTCTGTGAAACTTATTTCTGATATGTAAATTCAGTTAACAGAGATAAAACATATTTTTGATTGAGCAGTTATGAAACACTCTTTTTGTAGAAAATGCAAGTGGAGATTCGGAGCGCTAAGAGGGTAATAGTGGAAAAAGGAATGTCTCCAAATATAAACTACACAGAATCATTCTGTGAAACTTCTTTCTGATCTGTGCATTCAGCTAACAGAGTTAAACCATACTTTTGATTGAGCAGATCTGAACACTCTTTCTGTAGAAAATGCAACTGGACATTTGGAGCGCTAAGAGAGTAGTAGTGGAAAAAGGAATATATTCAAATATAAACTACACAGAAGCATTCTGTGAAACTTCTTTCTGATCTGAGCATTCAGCTAACAGAGTTAAACCATACTTTTGATTGAGCAGTTTTGAAACACTCTGTCTGTAGAAAATGCAACTGGACATTCGTAGCGCTAAGTGGGTAATAGTGGAAAAAAGAATATGTTCAAATATAAACTACACAGAAGCATTGTATGAAACTCCTTTCTGTTCTGTGCATTCAACTAACAGAGTTGAACCTTACTTTTGATTGAGCCTTTCTGAAACACTCTTTCTGTAGAAACTGCAATTGGACATTCTGAGCGCTAAGAGGCCTCTATTGGGAAAAATAATATCTTCAAATAAAAACTACACAGAAACATTGTGTGAAACTTATTTCTGATATGTTCATCAAGCTAACAGAGTTAAACCATACCTTTGATTGCGCAGTGCTGAACCCTCTTTCTGTAGAAAATGCAAGTGGACATTCGGAGCGCTAAGAGGGTAATAGTGGAAAAAGGACTATATTCAAATATAAACTACACAGTAGCAGTCTGTGAAAATTCTTTCTGTTCTGTGCATTCAACTAACAGAGTTGACCCTTACTTTTGATTGAGCCGTTCTGAAACACTCTTTCTGTAGAAACTGCAATTGGACATGCTAAGCGCTAAGAGGCCTACTTTGGGAAAAAGAATATCTTCAAATAAAAACTACACAGATGCATTCTGTGAAACTTATTTCTGATCTGTAAATTCAGTTAACAGAGATAAAACATATTTTTGATTGTGCAGTTATGAAACACTCTCTTTGTAGAAAATACAAGTGGAGATTCGGAGCGCTAAGGGGGTAATAGTGGAAAAAGGAATGTCTTCAAATATAAACAACACAGAATCATTCGGTGAAACTTCTTTCTGATCTGTGCATTCAGCTAACAGAGTTAAACCATACTTTTGATTGAGCAGATCTGAACACTCTTTCTGTAGAAAATGCAACTGGACATTTGGAGCGCTAAGAGCGTAGTAGTGGATAAAGGAATATATTCAAATATGAACTACACAGAAGCATTCTGTGAAACTTCTTTCTGATCTGAGCATTCAGCTAACAGAGTTAAACCATACTTTTGATTGAGCAGTTTTGAAACACTCTGTCTGTAGAAAATGCAACTGGACATTCGTAGCGCTAAGTGGGTAATAGTGGAAAAAAGAATATGTTCAAATATAAACTACACAGAAGCATTGTATGAAACTTCTTTCTGTTCTGTGCATTCAACTAACAGAGTTGAACCTTCCTTTTGATTGAGCCTTTCTGAAACACTCTTTCTGTAGAAACTGCAATTGGACATTCTGAGCGCTAAGAGGCCTATATTGGGAAAAAGAATGTCTACAAATAAAAACTACACAGAAGAATTGTGTGAAACTTCTTTCTGTTCTGTTTGTTCAACTAAAAGAGTTGAACCTTAGTTTTGATTGAGCCGTACTGAAACACTCTTTCTGTAGAAACTGCAATTGGACATGCTAAGCGCTAAGAGGCCTACATTGGGAAAAAGAATCTCTTCAAATAAAAACTACACAGATGCATTCTGTGAAACTTATCTCTGATCTGTAAATTCAGTTAACAGAGATAAAACATATTTTTGATTGAGCAGTTATGAAACACTCTTTTTGTAGAAAAGGCAAGTCGAGATTCCGCACGCTAAGTGGGTAATAGTGGAAAAAGGAATGTCTTCAAATATAAACTACACAGAATCATTCGGTGAAACTTCTTTCTGATCTGTGCATTCAGCTAACAGAGTTAAACCATACTTTTGATTGAGCAGATCTGAACACTCTTTCTGTAGAAAATGCAACTGGACATTTGGAGCGCTAAGAGCGTAGTAGTGGAAAAAGGAATATATTCAAATATAAACTACACAGAAGCATTCTGTGAAACTTCTTTCTGATCTGAGCATTCAGCTAACAGAGTTAAACCATACTTTTGATTGAGCAGTTTTGAAACACTCTGTCTGTAGAAAATGCAACTGGACATTCGTAGTGCTAAGTGGGTAATAGTGGAAAAAAGAATATGTTCAAATATAAACTACACAGAAGCATTGTATGAAACTTCTTTCTGTTCTGTGCATTCAACTAACAGAGTTGAACCTTACTTTTGATTGAGCCTTTCTGAAACACTCTTTCTGTAGAAACTGCAATTGGACATTCTGAGCGCTAAGAGGCCTATATTGGGAAAAATAATATCTTCAAATAAAAACTACACAGAAGCATTGTGTGAAACTTATTTCTGATATGTTCATTAAGCTAACAGAGTTAAACCATAGTTTTGATTGCGCAGTGCTGAACCCTCTTTCTGTAGAAAATGCAAGTGGACATTCGGAGCGCTAAGAGGGTAATAGGGGAAAAATGAATATATTCAAATATAAACTACACAGTAGCATTCTGTGAAAATTCTTTCTGTTCTGTGCATTCAACTAACAGAGTTGAACCTTACTTTTGATTGAGCCGTTCTGAAACACTCTTTCTGTAGAAACTGCAATTGGACATGCTAAGCGCTAAGAGGCCTACATTGGGAAAAAGAATATCTTCAAATAAAAACTACACAGATGCATTCTGTGAAACTTATTTCTGATCTGTAAATTCAGTTAACAGAGATAAAACATATTTTTGATTCAGCAGTTATGAAGCACTCTTTTTGTAGAAAATGCAAGTGGAGATTCGGAGCGCTAAGAGGGTAATAGTGGAAAAAGGAATGTCTTGAAATATAAACTACACAGAATCATTCGGTGAAACTTCTTTCTGATCTGAGCATTCAGCTAACAGAGTTAAACCATACTTTTGATTGAGCAGTTTTGAAACACTCTGTCTGTAGAAAATGCAACTGGACATTCGTAGCGCTAATTGGGTAATAGAGGAAAAAATAATATGTTCAAATATAAACTACACAGAAGCATTGTATGAAACTTCTTTCTGTTCTGTGCATTCAACTAACAGAGTTGAACCTTACTTTTGATTGAGCCGTTCTGAAACACTCTTTCTGTAGAAACTGCAATTGGACATTCTGAGCGCTAAGAGGCCTATATTGGGAAAAAGAATGTCTACAAATAAAAACTACACAGAAGAATTGTGTGAAACTTCTTTCTGTTCTGTTTGTTCAACTAAAAGAGTTGAACCTTAGTTTTGATTGAGCCGTTCTGAAACACTATTTCTGTAGAAAATGCAAGTGGAGATTCGGAGCGCTAAGAGGGTAATAGTGGAAAAAGGAATGTCTACAAATATAAACTACACAGAATCATTCTGTGAAACTTCTTTCTGTTCTGTGCATTCAACTAACAGAGTTGAACCTTACTTTTGATTGAGCCTTTCTGAAACACTCTTTCTGTTGAAACTGCAATTGGACATTCTGAGCGCTAAGAGGCCTCTATTGGGAAAAATAATATCTTCAAATAAAAACTACACAGATGCATTCTGTGAAACTTATTTCTGATCTGTAAATTCAGTTAACAGAGATAAAACATATTTTTGATTGAGCAGTTATGAAACACTCTTTTTGTAGAAAATGCAAGTGGAGATTCGGAGCGCTAACAGGGTAATAGTGGAAAAAGGAATGTCTTCAAATATAAACTACACAGAATCATTCGGTGAAACTTCTTTCTGATCTGTGCATTCAGCTAACAGAGTTAAACCATACTTTTGATTGAGCAGATCTGAACACTCTTTCTGTAGAAAATGCAACTGGACATTTGGAGCGCTAAGAGCGTAGTAGTGGAAAAAGGAATATATTCAAATATAAACTACACAGAAGCATTCTGTGAAACTTCTTTCTGATCTGAGCATTCAGCTAACAGAGTTAAACCATACTTTTGATTGAGCAGTTTTGAAACACTCTGTCTGTAGAAAATGCAACTGGACATTCGTAGCGCTAAGTGGGAAATAGTGGAAAAAAGAATATGTTCAAATATAAACTACACAGAAGCATTGTATGAAACTTCTTTCTGTTCTGTGCATTCAACTAACAGGGTTGAACCTTACTTTTGATTGAGCCGTTCTGAAGCACTCTTTCTGTAGAAACTGCAATTGGACATTCTGAGCGCTAAGAGGCCTATATTGGGAAAAAGAATGTCTACAAATAAAAACTACACAGAAGAATTGTGTGAAACTTCTTTCTGTTCTGTTTGTTCAACTAAAAGAGTTGAACTTTAGTTTTGATTGAGCCGTTCTGAAACACTCTTTCTGTAGAAAATGCAAGTGGAGATTCAGAGCGCTAAGAGGGTAATAGTGGAAAAAGGAATGTCTCAAAATATAAACTACACAGAATCATTCTGTGAAACTTCTTTCTGATCTGTGCATTCAGCTAACAGAGTTAAAACATACTTTTGATTGAGCAGATCTGAACACTCTTTCTGTAGAAAATGCAACTGGACTTTTGGAGCGCTAAGAGAGTAGTAGTGGATAAAGGAATATATTCAAATATAAACTACACAGAAGCATTCTGTGAAACTTCTTTCTGATCTGAGCATTCAGCTAACAGAGTTAAAACATACTTTTGATTGAGCAGTTTTGAAACACTCTGTCTGTAGAAAATGCAACTGGACATTCGTAGCGCCAAGTGGGTAATAGTGGAAAAAAGAATATGTTCAAATATAAACTACACAGAAGCATTGTTTGAAATTTCTTTCTGTTCTGTGCATTCAACTAACAGAGTTGAACCTTAGTTTTGATTGAGCCTTTCTGAAACACTCTTTCTGTAGAAACTGCAATTGGACATTCTGAGCGCTAAGAGGCCTATATTGGGAAAAATAATATCTTCAAATAAAAACTACACAGAAGCATTGTGTGAAACTTATTTCTGATATGTTCATTAAGCTAACAGAGTTAAACCATACTTTTGATTGCGCAGTTCTGAACACTCTTTCTGTAGAAAATGCAGGTGGACATTCGTAGCGCTAAGAGGGTAATAGTGGAGAAAGGAATATATTCAAATATAAACTACACAGTAGCATTCTGTGAAAATTCTTTCTGTTCTGTGCATTCAACTAACAGAGTTGAACCTTACTTTTGATTGAGCCGTTCTGAAACACTCTTTCTGTAGAAACTGCAATTGGACATGCTAAGCGCTAAGAGGCCTACATTGGGAAAAAGAATATCTTCAAATAAAAAGTACACAGATGCATTCTGTGAAACTTATTTCTGATCTGTAAATTCAGTTAACAGAGATAAAACATATTTTTGATTGAGCAGTAATGAAACACACTTTTTGTAGAAAATGCAAGTGGAGATTCGGAGCGCTAAGAGTGTAATAGTGGAAAAAGGAATGTCTTCAAATATAAACTACACAGAATCATTCGGTGAAACTTCTTTCTGATCTGTGCATTCAGCTAACACAGATAAACCATAATTTTGATTGAGCAGATCTGAACACTCTTTCTGTAGAAAATGCAACTGGACATTTGGAGCGCTAAGAGCGTAGTAGTGGAAAAAGGAATATATTCAAATATAAACTACACAGAAGCATTCTGTGAAACTTCTTTCTGATCTGAGCATTCAGCTAACAGAGTTAAACCATACTTTTGATTGAGCAGTTTTGAAACACTCTGTCTGTAGAAAATGCAACTGGACATTCGTAGCGCCAAGTGGGTAATAGTGGAAAAAAGAATATGTTCAAATATAAACTACACAGAAGCATTGTATGAAACTTCTTTCTGTTCTGTGCATTCAACTAACAGAGTTGAACCTTACTTTTGATTGAGCCTTTCTGAAACACTCTTTCTGTAGAAACTGCAATTGGACATTCTGAGCGCTAAGAGGCCTCTATTGGGAAAAATAATATCTTCAAATAAAAACTACACAGAAGCATTGTGTGAAACTTATTTCTGATATGTTCATTAAGCTAACAGAGTTAAACCATACTTTTGATTGCGCAGTTCTGAACACTCTTTCTGTAGAAAATGCAAGTGGGCATTCGGAGCGCTAGGAGGGTAATAGTGGAAAAAGGAATATATTCAAATATAAACTACACAGTAGCATTCTGTGAAAATTCTTTCTGTTCTGTGCATTCAACTAACAGAGTTGAACCTTACTTTTGATTGAGCCGTTCTGAAACACTCTTTCTGTAGAAACTGCAATTGGACATGCTAAGCGCTAAGAGGCCTACATTGGGAAAAAGAATATCTTCAAATAAAAACTACACAGATGCATTCTGTGATACTTATTTCTGATCTGTAAATTCAGTTAACAGAGATAAAACATATTTTTGATTGAGCAGTTATGAAACACTCTTTTTGTAGAAAATGCAAGTGGAGATTCGGAGCGCTAAGAGGGTAATAGTGGAAAAAGGAATGTCTTCAAATATAAACTACACAGAATCATTCGGTGAAACTTCTTTCTGATCTGTGCATTCAGCTAACAGAGTTAAACCATACTTTTGATTGAGCAGATCTGAACACTCTTTCTGTAGAAAATGCAACTGGACATTTGGAGCGCTAAGAGCATAGTAGTGGAAAAAGGAATATATTCAAATATAAACTACACAGAAGCATTCTGTGAAACTTCTTTCTGATCTGAGCATTCAGCTAACAGAGTTAAACCATACTTTTGATTGAGCAGTTTTGAAACACTCTGTCTGTAGAAAATGCAACTGGACATTCGTAGCGCTAAGTGGGTAATAGTGGAAAAAAGAATATGTTCAAATATAAACTACACAGAAGCATTGTATGAAACTTCTTTCTGTTCTGTGCATTCAACTAACAGAGTTGAACCTTACTTTTGATTGAGCCGTTCTGAAACACTCTTTCTGTAGAAACTGCAATTGGACATTCTGAGCGCTAAGGGGCCTATATTGGGAAAAAGAATGTCTACAAATAAAAACTACACAGAAGAATTGTGTGAAACTTCTTTCTGTTCTGTTTGTTCAACTAGAAGAATTGAACCTTAGTTTTGATGGAGCCGTTCTGAAACACTCTTTCTGTAGAAAATGCAAGTGGAGATTCGGAGCGCTAAGAGGGTAATAGTGGAAAAAGGAATGTCTCCAAATATAAACTACACAGAATCATTCTGTGAAACTTCTTTCTGATCTGTGCATTCAGCTAACAGAGTTAAACCATACTTTTGATTGAGCAGATCTGAACACTCTTTCTGTAGAAAATGCAACTGGACATTTGGAGCGCTAAGAGAGTAGTAGTGGAAAAAGGAATATATTCAAATATAAACTACACAGAAGCATTCTGTGAAACTTCTTTCTGATCTGAGCATTCAGCTAACAGAGTTAAACCATACTTTTGATTGAGCAGTTTTGAAACACTCTGTCTGTAGAAAATGCAACTGGACATTCGTAGCGCTAAGTGGGTAATAGTGGAAAAAAGAATATGTTCAAATATAAACTACACAGAAGCATTGTATGAAACTTCTTTCTGTTCTGTGCATTCAACTAACAGAGTTGAACCTTACTTTTGATTGAGCCTTTCTGAAACACTCTTTCTGTAGAAACTGCAATTGGACATTCTGAGCGCTAAGAGGCCTATATTGGGAAAAATAATATCTTCAAATAAAAACTACACAGAAGCATTGTGTGAAACTTATTTCTGATATGTTCATTAAGCTAACAGAGTTAAACCATACTTTTGATTGCGCAGTTCTGAACACTCTTTCTGTAGAAAATGCAAGTGGACATTCGGAGCGCTAAGAGGGTAATAGTGGAGAAAGGAATATATTCAAATATAAACTACACAGTAGCATTCTGTGAAAATTCTTTCTGTTCTGTGCATTCAACTAACAGAGTTGAACCTTACTTTTGATTGAGCCGTTCTGAAACACTCTTTCTGTAGAAACTGCAATTGGACATGCTAAGCGCTAAGAGGCCTACGTTGGGAAAAAGAATATCTTCAAATAAAAACTACACATATGCATTCTGTGAAACTTATTTCTGATCTGTAAATTCAGTTAACAGAGATAAAACATATTTTTGATTGAGCAGTTATGAAACACTCTTTTTGTAGAAAATGCAAGTGGAGATTCGGAGCGCTAAGAGGGTAATATTGGAAAAAGGAATGTCTTCAAATATAAACTACATAGAATCATTCGGTGAAACTTCTTTCTGATCTGTGCATTCAGCTAACAGAGTTAAACCATACTTTTGATTGAGCAGATCTGAACACTCTTTCTGTAGAAAATGCAACTGGACATTTGGAGCGCTAAGAGCATAGTAGTGGAAAAAGGAATATATTCAAATATAAACTACACAGAAGCATTCTGTGAAACTTCTTTCTGATCTGAGCATTCAGCTAACAGAGTTAAACCATACTTTTGATTGAGCAGTTTTGAAACACTCTGTCTGTAGAAAATGCAACTGGACATTCGTAGCGCTAAGTGGGTAATAGTGGAAAAAAGAATATGTTCAAATATAAACTACACAGAAGCATTGTATGAAACTTCTTTCTGTTCTGTGCATTCAACTAACAGAGTTGAACCTTACTTTTGATTGAGCCGTTCTGAAACACTCTTTCTGTAGAAACTGCAATTGGACATTCTGAGCGCTAAGGGGCCTATATTGGGAAAAAGAATGTCTACAAATAAAAACTACACAGAAGAATTGTGTGAAACTTCTTTCTGTTCTGTTTGTTCAACTAAAAGAGTTGAACCTTAGTTTTGATGGAGCCGTTCTGAAACACTCTTTCTGTAGAAAATGCAAGTGGAGATTCGGAGCGCTAAGAGGGTAATAGTGGAAAAAGGAATGTCTCCAAATATAAACTACACAGAATCATTCTGTGAAACTTCTTTCTGATCTGTGCATTCAGCTAACAGAGTTAAACCATACTTTTGATTGAGCAGATCTGAACACTCTTTCTGTAGAAAATGCAACTGGACATTTGGAGCGCTAAGAGAGTAGTAGTGGAAAAAGGAATATATTCAAATATAAACTACACAGAAGCATTCTGTGAAACTTCTTTCTGATCTGAGCATTCAGCTAACAGAGTTAAACCATACTTTTGATTGAGCAGTTTTGAAACACTCTGTCTGTAGAAAATGCAACTGGACATTCGTAGCGCTAAGTGGGTAATAGTGGAAAAAATAATATGTTCAAATATAAACTACACAGAAGCATTGTATGAAACTTCTTTCTGTTCTGTGCATTCAACTAACAGAGTTGAACCTTACTTTTGATTGAGCCTTTCTGAAACACTCTTTCTGTAGAAACTGCAATTGGACATTCTGAGCGCTAAGAGGCCTCTATTGGGAAAAATAATATCTTCAAATAAAAACTACACAGAAGCATTGTGTGAAACTTATTTCTGATATGTTCATTAAGCTAACAGAGTTAAACCATACTTTTGATTGCGCAGTTCTGAACACTCTTTCTGTAGAAAATGCAAGTGGACATTCGGAGCGCTAAGAGGGTAATAGTGGAGAAGGGAATATATTCAAATATAAACTACACAGTAGCATTCTGTGAAAATTCTTTCTGTTCTGTGCATTCAACTAACAGAGTTGAACCTTACTTTTGATTGAGCCGTTCTGAAACACTCTTTCTGTAGAAACTGCAATTGGACATGCTAAGCGCTAAGAGGCCTAAATTGGGAAAAAGAATATCTTCAAATAAAAAGTACACAGATGCATTCTGTGAAACTTATTTCTGATCTGTAAATTCAGTTAACAGAGATAAAACATATTTTTGATTGAGCAGTTATGAAACACACTTTTTGTAGAAAATGCAAGTGGAGATTCGGAGCGCTAAGAGTGTAATAGTGGAAAAAGGAATGTCTTCAAATATAAACTACACAGAATCATTCGGTGAAACTTCTTTCTGATCTGTGCATTCAGCTAACACAGATAAACCATAATTTTGATTAAGCAGATCTGAACACTCTTTCTGTAGAAAATGCAACTGGACATTTGGAGCGCTAAGAGCGTAGTAGTGGAAAAAGGAATATATTCAAATATAAACTACACAGAAGCATTCTGTGAAACTTCTTTCTGATCTGAGCATTCAGCTAACAGAGTTAAACCATACTTTTGATTGAGCAGTTTTGAAACACTCTGTCTGTAGAAAATGCAACTGGACATTCGTAGCGCCAAGTGGGTAATAGTGGAAAAAAGAATATGTTCAAATATAAACTACACAGAAGCATTGTATGAAACTTCTTTCTGTTCTGTGCATTCAACTAACAGAGTTGAACCTTACTTTTGATTGAGCCTTTCTGAAACACTCTTTCTGTAGAAACTGCAATTGGACATTCTGAGCGCTAAGAGGCCTCTATTGGGAAAAATAATATCTTCAAATAAAAACTACACAGAAGCATTGTGTGAAACTTATTTCTGATATGTTCATTAAGCTAACAGAGTTAAACCATACTTTTGATTGCGCAGTTCTGAACACTCTTTCTGTAGAAAATGCAAGTGGGCATTCGGAGCGCTAAGAGGGTAATAGTGGAAAAAGGAATATATTCAAATATAAACTACACAGTAGCATTCTGTGAAAATTCTTTCTGTTCTGTGCATTCAACTAACAGAGTTGAACCTTACTTTTGATTGAGCCGTTCTGAAACACTCTTTCTGTAGAAACTGCAATTGGACATGCTAAGCGCTAAGAGGCCTACGTTGGGAAAAAGAATATCTTCAAATAAAAACTACACATATGCATTCTGTGAAACTTATTTCTGATCTGTAAATTCAGTTAACAGAGATAAAACATATTTTTGATTGAGCAGTTATGAAACACTCTTTTTGTAGAAAATGCAAGTGGAGATTCGGAGCGCTAAGAGGGTAATATTGGAAAAAGGAATGTCTTCAAATATAAACTACATAGAATCATTCGGTGAAACTTCTTTCTGATCTGTGCATTCAGCTAACAGAGTTAAACCATACTTTTGATTGAGCAGATCTGAACACTCTTTCTGTAGAAAATGCAACTGGACATTTGGAGCGCTAAGAGCATAGTAGTGGAAAAAGGAATATATTCAAATATAAACTACACAGAAGCATTCTGTGAAACTTCTTTCTGATCTGAGCATTCAGCTAACAGAGTTAAACCATACTTTTGATTGAGCAGTTTTGAAACACTCTGTCTGTAGAAAATGCAACTGGACATTCGTAGCGCTAAGTGGGTAATAGTGGAAAAAAGAATATGTTCAAATATAAACTACACAGAAGCATTGTATGAAACTTCTTTCTGTTCTGTGCATTCAACTAACAGAGTTGAACCTTACTTTTGATTGAGCCGTTCTGAAACACTCTTTCTGTAGAAACTGCAATTGGACATTCTGAGCGCTAAGGGGCCTATATTGGGAAAAAGAATGTCTACAAATAAAAACTACACAGAAGAATTGTGTGAAACTTCTTTCTGTTCTGTTTGTTCAACTAAAAGAGTTGAACCTTAGTTTTGATGGAGCCGTTCTGAAACACTCTTTCTGTAGAAAATGCAAGTGGAGATTCGGAGCGCTAAGAGGGTAATAGTGGAAAAAGGAATGTCTCCAAATATAAACTACACAGAATCATTCTGTGAAACTTCTTTCTGATCTGTGCATTCAGCTAACAGAGTTAAACCATACTTTTGATTGAGCAGATCTGAACACTCTTTCTGTAGAAAATGCAACTGGACATTTGGAGCGCTAAGAGAGTAGTAGTGGAAAAAGGAATATATTCAAATATAAACTACACAGAAGCATTCTGTGAAACTTCTTTCTGATCTGAGCATTCAGCTAACAGAGTTAAACCATACTTTTGATTGAGCAGTTTTGAAACACTCTGTCTGTAGAAAATGCAACTGGACATTCGTAGCGCTAAGTGGGTAATAGTGGAAAAAATAATATGTTCAAATATAAACTACACAGAAGCATTGTATGAAACTTCTTTCTGTTCTGTGCATTCAACTAACAGAGTTGAACCTTACTTTTGATTGAGCCTTTCTGAAACACTCTTTCTGTAGAAACTGCAATTGGACATTCTGAGCGCTAAGAGGCCTCTATTGGGAAAAATAATATCTTCAAATAAAAACTACACAGAAGCATTGTGTGAAACTTATTTCTGATATGTTCATTAAGCTAACAGAGTTAAACCATACTTTTGATTGCGCAGTTCTGAACACTCTTTCTGTAGAAAATGCAAGTGGACATTCGGAGCGCTAAGAGGGTAATAGTGGAGAAAGGAATATATTCAAATATAAACTACACAGTAGCATTCTGTGAAAATTCTTTCTGTTCTGTGCATTCAACTAACAGAGTTGAACCTTACTTTTGATTGAGCCGTTCTGAAACACTCTTTCTGTAGAAACTGCAATTGGACATGCTAAGCGCTAAGAGGCCTACATTGGGAAAAAGAATATCTTCAAATAAAAACTACACAGATGCATTCTGTGAAACTTATTTCTGATCTGTAAATTCAGTTAACAGAGATAAAACATATTTTTGATTGAGCAGTTATGAAACACTCTTTTTGTAGAAAATGCAAGTGGAGATTCGGAGCGCTAAGAGGGTAATATTGGAAAAAGGAATGTCTTCAAATATAAACTACATAGAATCATTCGGTGAAACTTCTTTCTGATCTGTGCATTCAGCTAACAGAGTTAAACCATACTTTTGATTGAGCAAATCTGAACACTCTTTCTGTAGAAAATGCAACTGGACATTTGGAGCGCTAAGAGCATAGTAGTGGAAAAAGGAATATATTCAAATATAAACTACACAGAAGCATTCTGTGAAACTTCTTTCTGATCTGAGCATTCAGCTAACAGAGTTAAACCATACTTTTGATTGAGCAGTTTTGAAACACTCTGTCTGTAGAAAATGCAACTGGACATTCGTAGCGCTAAGTGGGTAATAGTGGAAAAAAGAATATGTTCAAATATAAACTACACAGAAGCATTGTATGAAACTTCTTTCTGTTCTGTGCATTCAACTAACAGAGTTGAACCTTACTTTTGATTGAGCCGTTCTGAAACACTCTTTCTGTAGAAACTGCAATTGGACATTCTGAGCGCTAAGGGGCCTATATTGGGAAAAAGAATGTCTACAAATAAAAACTACACAGAAGAATTGTGTGAAACTTCTTTCTGTTCTGTTTGTTCAACTAGAAGAGTTGAACCTTAGTTTTGATGGAGCCGTTCTGAAACACTCTGTCTGTAGAAAATGCAAGTGGAGATTCGGAGCGCTAAGAGGGTAATAGTGGAAAAAGGAATGTCTCCAAATATAAACTACACAGAATCATTCTGTGAAACTTCTTTCCGATCTGTGCATTCAGCTAACAGAGTTAAACCATACTTTTGATTGAGCAGATCTGAACACTCTTTCTGTAGAAAATGCAACTGGACATTTGGAGCGCTAAGAGAGTAGTAGTGGAAAAAGGAATATATTCAAATATAAACTACACAGAAGCATTCTGTGAAACTTCTTTCTGATCTGAGCATTCAGCTAACAGAGTTAAACCATACTTTTGATTGAGCAGTTTTGAAACACTCTGTCTGTAGAAAATGCAAATGGACATTCGTAGCGCTAAGTGGGTAATAGTGGAAAAAAGAATATGTTCAAATATAAACTGCACAGAAGCATTGTATGAAACTTCTTTCTGTTCTGTGCATTCAACTAACAGAGTTGAACCTTACATTTGATTGAGCCTTTCTGAAACAGTCTTTCTGTAAAAACTGCAATTGGACATTCTGAGCGCTAAGAGGCCTCTATTGGGAAAAATAATATCTTCAAATAAAAACTACACAGAAGCATTGTGTGAAACTTATTTCTGATATGTTCATTAAGCTAACAGAGTTAAACCATACTTTTTATTGCGCAGTTCTGAACACTCTTTCTGTAGAAAATGCAAGTGGACATTCGGAGCGCTAAGAGGGTAATAGTGGAAAAAGGAATATATTGAAATATAAACTACACAGTAGCATTCTGTGAAAATTCTTTCTGTTCTGTGCATTCAACTAACAGAGTTGAACCTTACTTTTGATTGAGCCGTTCTGAAACACTCTTTCTGTAGAAACTGCAATTGGACATGCTAAGCGCTAAGAGGCCTCTATTGGGAAAAATAATATCTTCAAATAAAAACTACACAGAAGCATTCTGTGAAACTTCTTCCTGATCTGAGCATTCAGCTAACTGAGTTAAACCATACTTTTGATTGAGCAGTTTTGAAACACTCTGTGTGTAGAAAATGCAACTGGACATTCGTAGCGCTAAGTGGGTAATAGTGGAAAAAAGAATATGTTCAAATATGAACTACACAGAAGCATTGTATGAAACTTCTTTCTGTTCTGTGCATTCAACTAACAGAGTTGAACCTTACTTTTGATTGAGCCGTTCTGAAACACTCTTTCTGTAGAAACTGCAATTGGACATTCTGAGCGCTAAGAGGCCTACATTGGGAAAAAGAATGTCTACAAGTAAAAAGTACACAGAAGAATTGTGTGAAACTTCTTTCTGTTCTGTTTGTTCAACTAAAAGAGTTGAACCTTAGTTTTGATTGAGCCGTTCTGAAACACTCTTTCTGTAAAAAATGCAAGTGGAGATTCGGAGCGCTAAGAGGGTAATAGTGGAAAAAGGAATGTCTCCAAATATAAACTACACAGAATCATTCTGTGAAACTTCTTTCTGATCTGTGCATTCAGCTAACAGAGTTAAACAATACTTTTGATTGAGCAGATCTGAACACTCTTTCTGTAGAAAATTCAACTGGACATTTGGAGCGCTAAGAGAGTAGTAGTGAAAAAAGGAATATATTCAAATATAAACTACACAGAAGCATTCTGTGAAACTTCTTTCTGATCTGAGCATTCAGCTAACAGAGTTAAACCATACTTTTGATTGAGCAGTTTTGAAACACTCTGTCTGTAGAAAATGCAACTGGACATTCGTAGCGCTAAGTGGGTAATAGTGGAAAAAAGAATATGTTCAAATATAAACTACACAGAAGCATTGTATGAAACTTCTTTCTGTTCTGTGCATTCAACTAACAGAGTTGAACCTTACTTTTGATTGAGCCTTTCTGAAACACTCTTTTTGTAGAAACTGCAATTGGACATTCTGAGCGCTAAGAGGCCTATATTGGGAAAAATAATATCTTCAAATAAAAACTACACAGAAGCATTGTGTGAAACTTATTTCTGATATGTTCATTAAGCTAAGAGAGTTAAACCATACTTTTGATTGCGCAGTTCTGAACACTCTTTCTGTAGAAAATGCAAGTGGACATTCGGAGCGCTAAGAGGGTAATAGTGGAGAAAGGAATATATTCAAATATAAACTACACAGTAGCATTCTGTGAAAATTCTTTCTGTTCTGTGCATTCAACTAACAGAGTTGAACCTTACTTTTGATTGAGCCGTTCTGAAACACTCTTTCTGTAGAAACTGCAATTGGACATGCTAAGCGCTAAGAGGCCTACGTTGGGAAAAAGAATATCTTCAAATAAAAACTACACATATGCATTCTGTGAAACTTATTTCTGATCTGTAAATTCAGTTAACAGAGATAAAACATATTTTTGATTGAGCAGTTATGAAACACTCTTTTTGTAGAAAATGCAAGTGGAGATTCGGAGCGCTAAGAGGGTAATATTGGAAAAAGGAATGTCTTCAAATATAAACTACATAGAATCATTCGGTGAAACTTCTTTCTGATCTGTGCATTCAGCTAACAGAGTTAAACCATACTTTTGATTGAGCAGATCTGAACACTCTTTCTGTAGAAAATGCAACTGGACATTTGGAGCGCTAAGAGCATAGTAGTGGAAAAAGGAATATATTCAAATATAAACTACACAGAAGCATTCTGTGAAACTTCTTTCTGATCTGAGCATTCAGCTAACAGAGTTAAACCATACTTTTGATTGAGCAGTTTTGAAACACTCTGTCTGTAGAAAATGCAACTGGACATTCGTAGCGCTAAGTGGGTAATAGTGGAAAAAAGAATATGTTCAAATATAAACTACACAGAAGCATTGTATGAAACTTCTTTCTGTTCTGTGCATTCAACTAACAGAGTTGAACCTTACTTTTGATTGAGCCGTTCTGAAACACTCTTTCTGTAGAAACTGCAATTGGACATTCTGAGCGCTAAGGGGCCTATATTGGGAAAAAGAATGTCTACAAATAAAAACTACACAGAAGAATTGTGTGAAACTTCTTTCTGTTCTGTTTGTTCAACTAAAAGAGTTGAACCTTAGTTTTGATGGAGCCGTTCTGAAACACTCTTTCTGTAGAAAATGCAAGTGGAGATTCGGAGCGCAAAGAGGGTAATAGTGGAAAAAGGAATGTCTCCAAATATAAACTACACAGAATCATTCTGTGAAACTTCTTTCTGATCTGTGCATTCAGCTAACAGAGTTAAACCATACTTTTGATTGAGCAGATCTGAACACTCTTTCTGTAGAAAATGCAACTGGACATTTGGAGCGCTAAGAGAGTAGTAGTGGAAAAAGGAATATATTCAAATATAAACTACACAGAAGCATTCTGTGAAACTTCTTTCTGATCTGAGCATTCAGCTAACAGAGTTAAACCATACTTTTGATTGAGCAGTTTTGAAACACTCTGTCTGTAGAAAATGCAACTGGACATTCGTAGCGCTAAGTGGGTAATAGTGGAAAAAATAATATGTTCAAATATAAACTACACAGAAGCATTGTATGAAACTTCTTTCTGTTCTGTGCATTCAACTAACAGAGTTGAACCTTACTTTTGATTGAGCCTTTCTGAAACACTCTTTCTGTAGAAACTGCAATTGGACATTCTGAGCGCTAAGAGGCCTCTATTGGGAAAAATAATATCTTCAAATAAAAACTACACAGAAGCATTGTGTGAAACTTATTTCTGATATGTTCATTAAGCTAACAGAGTTAAACCATACTTTTGATTGCGCAGTTCTGAACACTCTTTCTGTAGAAAATGCAAGTGGACATTCGGAGCGCTAAGAGGGTAATAGTGGAGAAAGGAATATATTCAAATATAAACTACACAGTAGCATTCTGTGAAAATTCTTTCTGTTCTGTGCATTCAACTAACAGAGTTGAACCTTACTTTTGATTGAGCCGTTCTGAAACACTCTTTCTGTAGAAACTGCAATTGGACATGCTAAGCGCTAAGAGGCCTACATTGGGAAAAAGAATATCTTCAAATAAAAACTACACAGATGCATTCTGTGAAACTTATTTCTGATCTGTAAATTCAGTTAACAGAGATAAAACATATTTTTGATTGAGCAGTTATGAAACACTCTTTTTGTAGAAAATGCAAGTGGAGATTCGGAGCGCTAAGAGGGTAATATTGGAAAAAGGAATGTCTTCAAATATAAACTACATAGAATCATTCGGTGAAACTTCTTTCTGATCTGTGCATTCAGCTAACAGAGTTAAACCATACTTTTGATTGAGCAGATCTGAACACTCTTTCTGTAGAAAATGCAACTGGACATTTGGAGCGCTAAGAGCATAGTAGTGGAAAAAGGAATATATTCAAATATAAACTACACAGAAGCATTCTGTGAAACTTCTTTCTGATCTGAGCATTCAGCTAACAGAGTTAAACCATACTTTTGATTGAGCAGTTTTGAAACACTCTGTCTGTAGAAAATGCAACTGGACATTCGTAGCGCTAAGTGGGTAATAGTGGAAAAAAGAATATGTTCAAATATAAACTACACAGAAGCATTGTATGAAACTTCTTTCTGTTCTGTGCATTCAACTAAAAGAGTTGAACCTTACTTTTGATTGAGCCTTTCTGAAACACTCTTTCTGTAGAAACTGCAATTGGACATTCTGAGCGCTAAGAGGCCTCTATTGGGAAAAATAATATCTTCAAATAAAAACTACACAGACGCATTGTGTGAAACTTATTTCTGATATGTTCATTAAGCTAACAGAGTTAAACCATACTTTTGATTGCGCAGTTCTGAACACTCTTTCGGTAGAAAATGCAAGTGGACATTCGGAGCGCTAAGAGGGTAATAGTGGAGAAAGGAATATATTCAAATATAAACTACACAGTAGCATTCTGTGAAAATTCTTTGTGATCTGAGCATTCAGCTAACAGAGTTAAACCATACTTTTGATTGAGCAGTTTTGAAACACTCTGTCTGTAGAAAATGCAACTGGACATTCGTAGCGCTAAGTGGGTAATAGTGGAAAAAAGAATATGTTCAAATATAAACTACACAGAAGCATTGTATGAAACTTCTTTCTGTTCTGTGCATTAAACTAACAGAGTTGAACCTTACTTTTGATTGAGCCGTTCTGCAACACTCTTTCTGTAGAAACTGCAAGTGGACATGCTAAGCGCTAAGAGGCCTACATTGGGAAAAAGAATATCTTCAAATAAAAACTACACAGATGCATTCTGTGAAACTTATTTCTGATCTGTAAATTCAGTTAACAGAGATAAAACATATTTTTGATTGAGCAGTTATGAAACACTCTTTTTGTAGAAAATGCAAGTGGAGATTCGGAGCGCTAACAGGGTAATAGTGGAAAAAGGAATGTCTTCAAATATAAACTACACAGAATCATTCGGTGAAACTTCTTTCTGATATGTGCATTCTGCTAACAGAGTTAAACCATACTTTTGATTGAGCAGATCTGAACACTCTTTCTGTAGAAAATGCAACTGGACATTTGGAGCGCTAAGAGCGTAGTAGTGGAAAAAGGAATGTATTCAAATATAAACTACACAGAAGCATTCTGTGAAACTTCTTTCTGATCTGAGCATTCAGCTAACAGAGTTAAACCATACTTTTGATTGAGCAGTTTTGAAACACTCTGTCTGTAGAAAATGCAACTGGACATTCGTAGCACTAAGTGGGTAATAGTGGAAAAAAGAATATGTTCAAATATAAACTACACAGAAGCATTGTATGAAACTTCTTTCTGTTCTGTGCATTCAACTAACAGAGTTGAACCTTACTTTTGATTGAGCCGTTCTGAAACACTCTTTCTGTAGAAACTGCAATTGGACATTCTGAGTGCTAAGAGGCCTATATTGGGAAAAAGAATATCTACAAATAAAAACTACACAGAAGAATTGTGTGAAACTTCTTTCTGTTCTGTTTGTTCAACTAAAAGAGTTGAACCTTAGTTTTGATTGAGCCGTTCTGAAACACTCTGTCTGTAGAAAATGCAAGTGGAGATTCGGAGCGCTAAGAGGGTAATAGTGGAAAAAGGAATGTCTCCAAATATAAACTACACAGAATCATTCTGTGAAACTTCTTTCCGATCTGTGCATTCAGCTAACAGAGTTAAACCATACTTTTGATTGAGCAGATCTGAACACTCTTTCTGTAGAAAATGCAACTGGACATTTGGAGCGCTAAGAGAGTAGTAGTGGAAAAAGGAATATATTCAAATATAAACTACACAGAAGCATTCTGTGAAACTTCTTTCTGATCTGAGCATTCAGCTAACAGAGTTAAACCATACTTTTGATTGAGCAGTTTTGAAACACTCTGTCTGTAGAAAATGCAACTGGACATTCGTAGCGCTAAGTGGGTAATAGTGGAAAAAAGAATATGTTCAAATATAAACTGCACAGAAGCATTGTATGAAACTTCTTTCTGTTCTGTGCATTCAACTAACAGAGTTGAACCTTACATTTGATTGAGCCTTTCTGAAACAGTCTTTCTGTAAAAACTGCAATTGGACATTCTGAGCGCTAAGAGGCCTCTATTGGGAAAAATAATATCTTCAAATAAAAACTACACAGAAGCATTGTGTGAAACTTATTTCTGATATGTTCATTAAGCTAACAGAGTTAAACCATACTTTTTATTGCGCAGTTCTGAACACTCTTTCTGTAGAAAATGCAAGTGGACATTCGGAGCGCTAAGAGGGTAATAGTGGAAAAAGGAATATATTGAAATATAAACTACACAGTAGCATTCTGTGAAAATTCTTTCTGTTCTGTGCATTCAACTAACAGAGTTGAACCTTACTTTTGATTGAGCCGTTCTGAAACACTCTTTCTGTAGAAACTGCAATTGGACATGCTAAGCGCTAAGAGGCCTCTATTGGGAAAAATAATATCTTCAAATAAAAACTACACAGAAGCATTCTGTGAAACTTCTTCCTGATCTGAGCATTCAGCTAACTGAGTTAAACCATACTTTTGATTGAGCAGTTTTGAAACACTCTGTGTGTAGAAAATGCAACTGGACATTCGTAGCGCTAAGTGGGTAATAGTGGAAAAAAGAATATGTTCAAATATGAACTACACAGAAGCATTGTATGAAACTTCTTTCTGTTCTGTGCATTCAACTAACAGAGTTGAACCTTACTTTTGATTGAGCCGTTCTGAAACACTCTTTCTGTAGAAACTGCAATTGGACATTCTGAGCGCTAAGAGGCCTACATTGGGAAAAAGAATGTCTACAAGTAAAAAGTACACAGAAGAATTGTGTGAAACTTCTTTCTGTTCTGTTTGTTCAACTAAAAGAGTTGAACCTTAGTTTTGATTGAGCCGTTCTGAAACACTCTTTCTGTAAAAAATGCAAGTGGAGATTCGGAGCGCTAAGAGGGTAATAGTGGAAAAAGGAATGTCTCCAAATATAAACTACACAGAATCATTCTGTGAAACTTCTTTCTGATCTGTGCATTCAGCTAACAGAGTTAAACAATACTTTTGATTGAGCAGATCTGAACACTCTTTCTGTAGAAAATTCAACTGGACATTTGGAGCGCTAAGAGAGTAGTAGTGAAAAAAGGAATATATTCAAATATAAACTACACAGAAGCATTCTGTGAAACTTCTTTCTGATCTGAGCATTCAGCTAACAGAGGTAAACCATACTTTTGATTGAGCAGTTTTGAAACACTCTGTCTGTAGAAAATGCAACTGGACATTCGTAGGGCTAAGTGGGTAATAGTGGAAAAAAGAATATGTTCAAATATAAACTACACAGAAGCATTTTATGAAACTTCTTTCTGTTCTGTGCATTCAACTAACAGAGTTGAACCTTACTTTTGATTGAGCCTTTCTGAAACACTCTTTCTGTAGAAACTGCAATTGGACATTCTGAGCGCGAAGAGGCCTATATTGGGAAAAATAATATCTTCAAATAAAAACTACACAGAAGCATTGTGTGAAACTTATTTCTGATATGTTCATTAAGCTAACAGAGTTAAACCATACTTTTGATTGCGCAGTTCTGAACACTCTTTCTGTAGAAAATTGAAGTGGACATTCGGAGCGCTAAGAGGGTAATAGTGGAAAAAGGAATATATTCAAATATAAACTACACAGTAGCATTCTGTGAAAATTCTTTCTGTTCTGTGCATTCAACTAACAGAGTTGAACCTTACTTTTGATTGAGCCGTTCTGAAACACTCTTTCTGTAGAAACTGCAATTGGACATGCTAAGCGCTAAGAGGCCTCTATTGGGAAAAATAATATCTTCAAATAAAAACTACACAGAAGCATTCTGTGAAACTTCTTCCTGATCTGAGCATTCAGCTAACTGAGTTAAACCATACTTTTGATTGAGCAGTTTTGAAACACTCTGTGTGTAGAAAATGCAACTGGACATTCGTAGCGCTAAGTGGGTAATAGTGGAAAAAAGAATATGTTCAAATATGAACTACACAGAAGCATTGTATGAAACTTCTTTCTGTTCTGTGCATTCAACTAACAGAGTTGAACCTTACTTTTGATTGAGCCGTTCTGAAACACTCTTTCTGTAGAAACTGCAATTGGACATTCTGAGCGCTAAGAGGCCTACATTGGGAAAAAGAATGTCTACAAGTAAAAAGTACACAGAAGAATTGTGTGAAACTTCTTTCTGTTCTGTTTGTTCAACTAAAAGAGTTGAACCTTAGTTTTGATTGAGCCGTTCTGAAACACTCTTTCTGTAAAAAATGCAAGTGGAGATTCGGAGCGCTAAGAGGGTAATAGTGGAAAAAGGAATGTCTCCAAATATAAACTACACAGAATCATTCTGTGAAACTTCTTTCTGATCTGTGCATTCAGCTAACAGAGTTAAACAATACTTTTGATTGAGCAGATCTGAACACTCTTTCTGTAGAAAATTCAACTGGACATTTGGAGCGCTAAGAGAGTAGTAGTGAAAAAAGGTATATATTCAAATATAAACTACACAGAAGCATTCTGTGAAACTTCTTTCTGATCTGAGCATTCAGCTAACAGAGGTAAACCATACTTTTGATTGAGCAGTTTTGAAACACTCTGTCTGTAGAAAATGCAACTGGACATTCGTAGGGCTAAGTGGGTAATAGTGGAAAAAAGAATATGTTCAAATATAAACTACACAGAAGCATTTTATGAAACTTCTTTCTGTTCTGTGCATTCAACTAACAGAGTTGAACCTTACTTTTGATTGAGCCTTTCTGAAACACTCTTTCTGTAGAAACTGCAATGGGACATTCTGAGCGCGAAGAGGCCTATATTGGGAAAAATAATATCTTCAAATAAAAACTACACAGAAGCATTGTGTGAAACTTATTTCTGATATGTTCATTAAGCTAACAGAGTTAAACCATACTTTTGATTGCGCAGTTCTGAACACTCTTTCTGTAGAAAATTGAAGTGGACATTCGGAGCGCTAAGAGGGTAATAGTGGAAAAAGGAATATATTCAAATATAAACTACACAGTAGCATTCTGTGAAAATTCTTTCTGTTCTGTGCATTCAACTAACAGAGTTGAACCTTGCATTTGATTGAGCCGTTCTGAAACACTCTTTCTGTAGAAACTGCAATTGGACATGCTAAGCGCTAAGAGGCCTACATTGGGAAAAAGAATATCTTCAAATAAAAACTACACAGATGCATTCTGTGAAACTTATTTCTGATCTGTAAATTCAGTTAACAGAGATAAAACATATTTTTGATTGAGCAGTTATGAAACACTCTTTTTGTAGAAAATGCAAGTGGAGATTCGGAGCGCTAAGAGGGTAATAGTGGAAAAAGGAATGTCTTCAAATATAAACTACACAGAATCATTCGGTGAAAGTTCTTTCTGATCTGTGCATTCAGCTAACAGAGTTAAACCATACTTTTGATTGAGCAGATCTGAACACTCTTTCTGTAGAAAATGCAACTGGACATTTGGAGCGCTAAGAGCGTAGTAGTGGAAAAAGGAATATATTCAAATATAAACTACACAGAAGCATTCTGTGAAACTTCTTTCTGATCTGAGCATTCAGCTAACAGAGTTAAACCATACTTTTGATTGAGCAGTTTTGAAACACTCTGTCTGTAGAAAATGCAACTGGACATTCGTAGCGCTACGGGGGTAATAGTGGAAAAAAGAATATGTTCAAATATAAACTACACAGAAGCATTGTATGAAACTTCTTTCTGTTCTGTGCATTCAACTAACAGAGTTGAACCATACTTTTGATTGAGCCGTTCTGAAACACTCTTTCTGTAGAAACTGCAATTGGACATTCTTAGCGCTAAGAGGCCTATATTGGGAAAAAGAATGTCTACAAATAAAAACTACACAGAAGAATTGTGTGAAACTTCTTTCTGTTCTGTTTGTTCAACTAAAAGACTTGAACCTTAGTTTTGATTGAGCCGTTCTGAAACACTCTTTCTGTAGAAAATGCAAGTGGAGATTCGGAGCGTTAAGAGGGTAATAATGGAAAAAGGAATGTCTCCAAATATAAACTACACAGAATCATTCTGTGAAACTTCTTTCTGATCTGTGCATTCAGCTAACAGAGTTAAACCATACTTTTGATTGAGCAGATCTGAACACTCTTTCTGTAGAAAATGCAACTGGACATTTGGAGCGCTAAGAGTGTAGTAGTGGAAAAAGAATATATTCAAATATAAACTCCACAGAAGCATTCTGTGAAACTTCTTTCTGATCTGAGCATTCAGCTAACAGAGTTAAAACATACTTTTGATTGAGCAGTGTTGAAACACTCTTTCTGTAGAAAATGCAACTGGACATTCGTAGCGCCAAGTGGGTAATAGTGGAAAAAAGAATATGTTCAAATATAAACTACACAGAAGCATTGTATGAAATTACTTTCTGTTCTGCGCATTCAACTAACAGAGTTGAACCTTACTTTTGATTGAGCCTTTCTGAAACACTCTTTCTGTAGAAACTGCAATTGGACATTCTGAGCGCTAAAAGGCCTATATTGGGAAAAATAATATCTTCAAATAAAAACTACACAGAAGCATTGTGTGAAACTTATTTCTGATATGTTCATTAAGCTAACAGAGTTAAACCATACTTTTGATTGCGCAGTTCTGAACACTCTTTCTGTAGAAAATGCAAGTGGACATTCGGAGCGCTAAGAGGGTAATAGTGGAGAAAGGAATATATTCAAATATAAACTACACAGTAGCATTCTGTGAAAATTCTTTCTGTTCTGTGCATTCAACTAACAGAGTTGAACCTTACTTTTGATTGAGCCGTTCTGAAACACTCTTTCTGTAGAAACTGCAATTGGACATGCTAAGCGCTAAGAGGCCTACGTTGGGAAAAAGAATATCTTCAAATAAAAACTACACATATGCATTCTGTGAAACTTATTTCTGATCTGTAAATTCAGTTAACAGAGATAAAACATATTTTTGATTGAGCAGTTATGAAACACTCTTTTTGTAGAAAATGCAAGTGGAGATTCGGAGCGCTAAGAGGGTAATATTGGAAAAAGGAATGTCTTCAAATATAAACTACATAGAATCATTCGGTGAAACTTCTTTCTGATCTGTGCATTCAGCTAACAGAGTTAAACCATACTTTTGATTGAGCAGATCTGAACACTCTTTCTGTAGAAAATGCAACTGGACATTTGGAGCGCTAAGAGCATAGTAGTGGAAAAAGGAATATATTCAAATATAAACTACACAGAAACATTCTGTGAAACTTCTTTCTGATCTGAGCATTCAGCTAACAGAGTTAAACCATACTTTTGATTGAGCAGTTTTGAAACACTCTGTCTGTAGAAAATGCAACTGGACATTCGTAGCGCTAAGTGGGTAATAGTGGAAAAAAGAATATGTTCAAATATAAACTACACAGAAGCATTGTATGAAACTTCTTTCTGTTCTGTGCATTCAACTAACAGAGTTGAACCTTACTTTTGATTGAGCCGTTCTGAAACACTCTTTCTGTAGAAACTGCAATTGGACATTCTGAGCGCTAAGGGGCCTATATTGGGAAAAAGAATGTCTACAAATAAAAACTACACAGAAGAATTGTGTGAAACTTCTTTCTGTTCTGTTTGTTCAACTAGAAGAGTTGAACCTTAGTTTTGATGGAGCCGTTCTGAAACACTCTTTCTGTAGAAAATGCAAGTGGAGATTCGGAGCGCTAAGAGGGTAATAGTGGAAAAAGGAATGTCTCCAAATATAAACTACACAGAATCATTCTGTGAAACTTCTTTCTGATCTGTGCATTCAGCTAACAGAGTTAAACCATACTTTTGATTGAGCAGATCTGAACACTCTTTCTGTAGAAAATGCAACTGGACATTTGGAGCGCTAAGAGAGTAGTAGTGGAAAAAGGAATATATTCAAATATAAACTACACAGAAGCATTCTGTGAAACTTCTTTCTGATCTGAGCATTCAGCTAACAGAGTTAAACCATACTTTTGATTGAGCAGTTTTGAAACACTCTGTCTGTAGAAAATGCAACTGGACATTCGTAGCGCTAAGTGGGTAATAGTGGAAAAAATAATATGTTCAAATATAAACTACACAGAAGCATTGTATGAAACTTCTTTCTGTTCTGTGCATTCAACTAACAGAGTTGAACCTTACTTTTGATTGAGCCTTTCTGAAACACTCTTTCTGTAGAAACTGCAATTGGACATTCTGAGCGCTAAGAGGCCTATATTGGGAAAAAAAATATCTTCAAATAAAAACTACACAGAAGCATTGTGTGAAACTTATTTCTGATATTTTCATTAAGCTAACAGAGTTAAACCATACTTTTGATTGCGCAGTTCTGAACACTCATTCTGTAGAAAATGCAAGTGGACATTCGGAGCGCTAAGAGTTTAATAGTGGAAAAAGGAATATATTCAAATATAAACTACACAGTAGAATTCTGTGAAAATTCTTTCTGTTCTGTGCATTCAACTAACAGAGTTGAACCTTACTTTTGATTGAGCCGTTCTGAAACACTCTTTCTGTAGAAACTGCAATTGGACATGCTAAGTGCTAAGAGGCCTACATTGGGAAAAAGAATATCTTCAAATAAAAACTACACAGATGCATTCTGTGAAACTTATTTCTGATTTGTAAATTCAGTTAACAGAGATAAAACATATTTTTGATTGAGCAGTTATGAAACACTCTTTTTGTAGAAAATGCAAGTGGAGATTCGGAGCGCTAAGAGGGTAATAGTGGAAAAAGGAATGTCTTCAAATATAAACTACACAGAATCATTCGGTGAAACTTCTTTCTGATCTGTGCATTCAGCTAACAGATTTAAACCATACTTTTGATTGAGCAGATCTGAACACTCTTTCTGTTGAAAATGCAACTGGACATTTGGAGCGCTAAGAGCGTATTAGTGGAAAAAGGAATATATTCAAATATAAACTACACAGAAGCATTCTGTGAAACTTCTTTCTGATCTGAGCATTCAGCTAACAGAGTTAAACCACACTTTTGATTGAGCAGTTTTGAAACACTCTGTCTGTAGAAAATGCAACTGGACATTCGTAGCGCTAAGTGGGTAATAGTGGAAAAAAGAATATGTTCAAATATAAACTACACAGAAGCATTGTATGAAATTACTTTCTGTTCTGTGCATTCAACTAACAGAGTTGAACCTTACTTTTGATTGAGCCTTTCTGAAACACTCTTTCTGTAGAAAATGCAATTGGACATTCTGAGCGCTAAGAGGCCTCTATTGGGAAAAATAATATCTTCAAATAAAAACTACACAGAAGCATTGTGTGAAACTTATTTCTGATATGTTCATTAAGCTAACAGAGTTAAACCATACTTTTGATTGCGTAGTTCTGAACACTCTTTCTGTAGAAAATGCAAGTGCACATTCGGAGCGCTAAGAGGGTAATAGTGGAAAAAGGAATATATTCAAATATAAACTACACAGCAGCATTCTGTGAAAATTCTTTCTGTTCTGTGCATTCAACTAACAGAATTGAACCTTACATTTGATTGAGCCGTTCTGAAACACTCTTTCTGTAGAAACTGCAATTGGACATGCTAAGCGCTAAGAGGCCTACATTGGGAAAAAAAATATCTTCAAATAAAAACTACACAGATGCATTCTGTGAAACTTATTTCTGATCTGTAAATTCAGTTAACAGAGATAAAACGTATTTTTGATTGAGCAGTTATGAAACACTCTTTTCGTAGAAAATGCAAGTGGAGATTCGGAGCGCTAAGAGGGTAATAGTGGAAAAAGAAATGTCTTCAAATATAAACTACACAGAATCATTCGGTGAAACTTCGTTCTGATCTGTGCATTCAGCTAACAGAGTTAAACCATTCTTTTCATTGAGCAGATCTGAACACTCTTTCTGTTGAAAATGCAACTTGACATTTGGAGCGCTAAGAGCGTAGTAGTGGAAAAAGGAATATATTCAAATATAAACTACACAGAAGCATTCTGTGAAACTTCTTTCTGATCTGAGCATTCAGCTAACAGAGTTAAACCATACTTTTGATTGAGCAGTTTTGAAACTCTCTGTCTGTAGAAAATGCAACTGGAAATTCGTAGCGCTAAGTGGGTAATAGTGGAAAAAAGAATATGTTCAAATATAAACTACACAGAAGCATTGTATGAAACTTCTTTCTGTTCTGTGCATTCAACTAACAGAGTTGAACCATACTTTCATTGAGCCGTTCTGAAACACTCTTTCTGTAGAAACTGCAATTGGACATTCTGAGCTCTAAGAGGCCTATATTGGGAAAAAGAATGTCTACAAATAAAAACTACACAGAAGAATTGTGTGAAACTTCTTTCTGTTCTGTTTGTTCAACTAAATGAGTTGAACCTTAGTTTTGATTGAGCCGTTCTGAAACACTCTTTCTGTAGAAAATGCAAGTGGAGTTTCGGAGCGCTAAGAGGGTAATAGTGGAAAAAGGAATGTCTCCAAATATAAACTACACAGAATCATTCTGTGAAACTTCTTTCTGATCTGTGCATTCAGCTAACAGAGTTAAACCATACTTTTGATTGAGCAGATCTGAACACTCTTTCTGTAGAAAATGCAACTGGACATTTGGAGCGCTAAGAGAGTAGTAGTGGAAAAAGGAATATATTCAAATATAAACTACACAGAAGCATTCTGTGAAACTTCTTTCTGATGTGAGCATTCAGCTAACAGAGTTAAACCATACTTTTGATTGAGCAGTTTTGAAACACTCTGTCTGTAGAAAATGCAACTGGACATTCGTAGCGCCAAGTGGGTAATAGTGGAAAAAAGAATATCTTCAAATATAAACTACACAGAAGCATTGTATGAAATTTCTTTCTGTTCTGCGCATTCAACTAACAGAGTTGAACCTTACTTTTGATTGAGCCTTTCTGAAACACTCTTTCTGTAGAAACTGCAATTGGACATTCTGAGCGCTAAGAGGCCTATATTGGGAAAAATAATATCTTCAAATAAAAACTACACAGAAGCATTGTGTGAAACTTATTTCTGATATGTTCATTAAGCTAACAGAGTTAAACCATACTTTTGATTGCGCAGTTCTGAACACTCTTTCTGTAGAAAATGCAAGTGGACATTCGGAGCGCTAAGAGGGTAATAGTGGAGAAAGGAATATATTCAAATATAAACTACACAGTAGCATTCTGTGAAAATTCTTTCTGTTCTGTGCATTCAACTAACAGGGTTGAACCTTACTTTTGATTGAGCCGTTCTGAAACACTCTTTCTGTAGAAACTGCAATTGGACATGCTAAGCGCTAAGAGGCCTACATTTGGAAAAAGAATATCTTCAAATAAAAACTACACAGATGCATTCTGTGAAACTTATTTCTGATCTGTAAATTCAGTTAACAGAGATAAAACATATTTTTGATTGAGCAGTTATGAAACACTCTTTTTGTAGAAAATGCAAGTGGAGATTCGGAGCGCTAAGAGGGTAATATTGGAAAAAGGAATGTCTTCAAATATAAACTACATAGAATCATTCGGTGAAACTTCTTTCTGATCTGTGCATTCAGCTAACAGAGTTAAACCATACTTTTGATTGAGCAGATCTGAACACTCTTTCTGTAGAAAATGCAACTGGACATTTGGAGCGCTAAGAGCATAGTAGTGGAAAAAGGAATATATTCAAATATAAACTACACAGAAGCATTCTGTGAAACTTCTTTCTGATCTGAGCATTCAGCTAACAGAGTTAAACCATACTTTTGATTGAGCAGTTTTGAAACACTCTGTCTGTAGAAAATGCAACTGGACATTCGTAGCGCTAAGTGGGTAATAGTGGAAAAAAGAATATGTTCAAATATAAACTACACAGAAGCATTGTATGAAACTTCTTTCTGTTCTGTGCATTCAACTAACAGAGTTGAACCTTACTTTTGATTGAGCCGTTCTGAAACACTCTTTCTGTAGAAACTGCAATTGGATATTCTGAGCGCTAAGGGGCCTATATTGGGAAAAAGAATGTCTACAAATAAAAACTACACAGAAGAATTGTGTGAAACTTCTTTCTGTTCTGTTTGTTCAACTAAAAGAGTTGAACCTTAGTTTTGATGGAGCCGTTCTGAAACACTCTTTCTGTAGAAAATGCAAGTGGAGATTCGGAGCGCTAAGAGGGTAATAGTGGAAAAAGGAATGTCTCCAAATATAAACTACACAGAATCATTCTGTGAAACTTCTTTATGATCTGTGCATTCAGCTAACAGAGTTAAACCATACTTTTGATTGAGCAGATCTGAACACTCTTTCTGTAGAAAATGCAACTGGACATTTGGAGCGCTAAGAGAGTAGTAGTGGAAAAAGGAATATATTCAAATATAAACTACACAGAAGCATTCTGTGAAACTTCTTTCTGATCTGAGCATTCAGCTAACAGAGTTAAACCATACTTTTGATTGAGCAATTTTGAAACACTCTGTCTGTAGAAAATGCAACTGGACATTCGTAGCGCTAAGTGGGTAATAGTGGAAAAAAGAATATGTTCAAATATAAACTACACAGAAGCATTGTATGAAACTTCTTTCTGTTCTGTGCATTCAACTAACAGAGTTGAACCTTACTTTTGATTGAGCCTTTCTGAAACACTCTTTCTGTTGAAACTGCAATTGGACATTCTGAGCGCTAAGAGGCCTCTATTGGGAAAAATAATATCTTCAAATAAAAACTACACAGATGCATTCTGTGAAACTTATTTCGGATCTGTAAATTTAGTTAACAGAGATAAAACATATTTTTGATTGAGCAGTTATGAAACACTCTTTTTGTAGAAAATGCAAGTGGAGATTCGGAGCGCTAAGAGGGTAATAGTGGAAAAAGGAATGTCTTCAAATATAAACTACACAGAATCATTCGGTGAAACTTCTTTCTGATCTGTGCATTCAGCTAACAGAGTTAAACCATACTTTTGATTGAGCAGATCTGAACACTCTTTCTGTAGAAAATGCAACTGGACATTTGGAGCGCTAAGAGCGCAGTAGTTGAAAAAGGAATATATTCAAATATAAACTACACAGAAGCATTCTGTGAAACTTCTTTCTGATCTGAGCATTCAGCTAACAGAGTTAAACCATACTTTTGATTGAGCAGTTTTGAAACACTCTGTCTGTAGAAAATGCAACTGGACATTCGTAGCGCTAAGTGGGTAATAGTGGAAAAAAGAATATGTTCAAATATAAACTGCACAGAAGCATTGTATGAAACTTCTTTCTGTTCTGTGCATTCAACTAACAGAGTTGAACCTTACTTTTGATTGAGCCGTTCTGAAACACTCTTTCTGTAGAAACTGCAATTGGACATTCTGAGCGCTAAGGGGCATATATTCGGAAAAAGAATGTCTACAAATAAAAACTACACAGAAGAATTGTGTGAAACTTCTTTCTGTTCTGTTTGTTCAACTAAAAGTGTTGAAACTTAGTTTTGATGGAGCCGTTCTGAAACACTCTTTCTGTAGTAAATGCAAGTGGAGATTCGGAGCGCTAAGAGGGTAATAGTGGAAAAAGGAATGTCTCCAAATATAAACTACACAGAATCATTCTGTGAAACTTCTTTCTGATCTGTGCATTCAGCTAACAGAGTTAAACCATACTTTTGATTGAGCAGATCTGAACACTCTTTCTGTAGAAAATGCAACTGGACATTTGGAGCGCTAAGAGAGTAGTAGTGGAAAAAGGAATATATTCAAATATAAACTACACAGAAGCATTCTGTGAAACTTCTTTCTGATCTGAGCATTCAGCTAACAGAGTTAAACCATACTTTTGATTGAGCAGTTTTGAAACACTCTGTCTGTAGAAAATGCAACTGGACATTCGTAGCGCTAAGTGGGTAATAGTGGAAAAAAGAATATGTTCAAATATAAACTACACAGAAGCATTGTATGAAACTTCTTTCTGTTCTGTGCATTAAACTAACAGAGTTGAACCTTACTTTTGATTGAGCCGTTCTGAAACACTCTTTCTGTAGAAACTGCAAGTGGACATGCTAAGCGCTAAGAGGCCTACATTGGGAAAAAGAATATCTTCAAATAAAAACTACACAGATGCATTCTGTGAAACTTATTTCTGATCTGTAAATTCAGTTAACAGAGATAAAACATATTTTTGATTGAGCAGTTATGAAACACTCTTTTTGTAGAAAATGCAAGTGGAGATTCGGAGCGCTAACAGGGTAATAGTGGAAAAAGGAATGTCTTCAAATATAAACTACACAGAATCATTCGGTGAAACTTCTTTCTGATATGTGCATTCTGCTAACAGGGTTAAACCATACTTTTGATTGAGCAGATCTGAACACTCTTTCTGTAGAAAATGCAACTGGACATTTGGAGCGCTAAGAGCGTAGTAGTGGAAAAAGGAATATATTCAAATATAAACTACACAGAAGCATTCTGTGAAACTTCTTTCTGATCTGAGCATTCAGCTAACAGAGTTAAACCATACTTTTGATTGAGCAGTTTTGAAACACTCTGTCTGTAGAAAATGCAACTGGACATTCGTAGCACTAAGTGGGTAATAGTGGAAAAAAGAATATGTTCAAATATAAACTACACAGAAGCATTGTATGAAACTTCTTTCTGTTCTGTGCATTCAACTAACAGAGTTGAACCTTACTTTTGATTGAGCCGTTCTGAAACACTCTTTCAGTAGAAACTGCAATTGGACATTCTGAGCGCTAAGAGGCCTATATTGGGAAAAAGAATGTCTACAAATAAAAACTACACAGAAGAATTGTGTGAAACTTCTTTCTGTTCTGTTTGTTCAACTAAAAGAGTTGAACCTTAGTTTTGATTGAGCCGTTCTGAAACACTCTTTCTGTAGAAAATGCAAGTGGAGATTCGGAGCGCTAAGAGGGTAATAGTGGAAAAAGGAATGTCTCCAAATATAAACTACACAGAATCATTCTGTGAAACTTCTTTCCGATCTGTGCATTCAGCTAACAGAGTTAAACCATACTTTTGATTGAGCAGATCTGAACACTCTTTCTGTAGAAAATGCAACTGGACATGTGGAGCGCTAAGAGAGTAGTAGTGGAAAAAGTAATATATTCAAATATAAACTACACAGAAGCATTCTGTGAAACTTCTTTCTGATCTGAGCATTCAGCTAACAGAGTTAAACCATACTTTTGATTGAGGAGTTTTGAAACTCTCTGTCTGTAGAAAATGCAACTGGACATTCGTAGCGCTAAGTGGGTAATAGTGGAAAAAAGAATATGTTCAAATATAAACTACACAGAAGCATTGTATGAAACTTCTTTCTGTTCTGTGCATTCAACTAACAGAGTTGAACCTTACATTTGATTGAGCCTTTCTGAAACACTCTTTCTGTACAAACTGCAATTGGACATTCTGAACGCTAAGAGGCCTCTATTGGGAAAAATAATATCTTCAAATAAAAACTACACAGAAGCATTGTGTGAAACTTATTTCTGATATGTTCATTAAGCTAACAGAGTTAAACCATACTTTTGATTGCGCAGTTCTGAACACTCTTTCTGTAGAAAATGCAAGTGGAGATTCGGAGCGCTAAGAGGGTAATAGTGGAAAAAGGAATATATTGAAATATAAACTACACAGTAGCATTCTGTGAAAATTCTTTCTGTTCTGTGCATTCAACTAACAGAGTTGAACCTTACATTTGATTGAGCCGTTCTGAAACACTCTTTCTGTAGAAACTGCAATTGGACATGCTAAGCGCTAAGAGGCCTCTATTGGGAAAAATAATATCTTCAAATAAAAACTACACAGAAGCATTCTGTGAAACTTCTTCCTGATCTGAGCATTCAGCTAACAGAGTTAAACCATACTTTTGATTGAGCAGTTTTGAAACACTCTGTGTGTAGAAAATGCAACTGGACATTCGTAGCGCTAAGTGGGTAATAGTGGAAAAAAGAATATGTTCAAATATGAACTACACAGAAGCATTGTATGAAACTTCTTTCTGTTCTGTGCATTCAACTAACAGAGTTGAACCTTACTTTTGATTGAGCCGTTCTGAAACACTCTTTCTGTAGAAACTGCAATTGGACATTCTGAGCGCTAAGAGGCCTACATTGGGAAAAAGAATGTCTACAAATAAAAAGTACACAGAAGAATTGTGTGAAACTTCTTTCTGTTCTGTTTGTTCAACTAAAAGAGTTGAACCTTAGTTTTGATTGAGCCGTTCTGAAACACTCTTTCTGTAAAAAATGCAAGTGAAGATTCGGAGCGCTAAGAGGGTAATAGTGGAAAAAGGAATGTCTCCATATATAAACTACACAGAATCATTCTGTGAAACTTCTTTCTGATCTGTGCATTCAGCTAACAGTGTTAAACAATACTTTTGATTGAGCAGATCTGAACACTCTTTCTGTAGAAAATTCAACTGGACATTTGGAGCGCTAAGAGAGTAGTAGTGGAAAAAGGAATATATTCAAATATAAACTACACAGAAGCATTCTGTGAAACTTCTTTCTGATCTGAGCATTCAGCTAACAGAGGTAAACCATACTTTTGATTGAGCAGTTTTGAAACACTCTGTCTGTAGAAAATGCAACTGGACATTCGTAGGGCTAAGTGGGTAATAGTGGAAAAAAGAATATGTTCAAATATAAACTACACAGAAGCATTGTATGAAACTTCTTTCTGTTCTGTGCATTCAACTAACAGAGTTGAACCTTACTTTTGATTGAGCCTTTCTGAAACACTCTTTCTGTAGAAACTGCAATTGGACATTCTGAGCGCTAAGAGGCCTCTATTGGGAAAAATAATATCTACAAACAAAAACTACACAGAAGCATTGTGTGAAACTTATGTCTGATATGTTCATTAAGCTAACAGAGTTAAACCATACTTTTGATTGCGCAGTTCTGAACACTCTTTCTGTAGAAAATGCAAGTGCACATTCGGAGCGCTAAGAGGGTAATAGTGGAAAAAGGAATATATTCAAATATAAACTACACAGTAGCATTCTGTGAAAATTCTTTCTGTTCTGTGCATTCAACTAACAGAGTTGAACCTTACTTTTGATTGAGCCGTTCTGAAACACTCGTTCTGTAGAAATTGCAATTGGACATGCTAAGCGCTAAGAGGCCTACATTGGGAAAAAGAATATCTTCAAATAAAAACTACACAGATGCATTCTGTGAAACTTATTTCTGATCTGTAAATTCAGTTAACAGAGATAAAACATATTTTTGATTGAGCAGTTATGAAACACTCTTTTTGTAGAAAATGCAAGTGGAGATTCGGAGTGCTAAGAGGGTAATATTGGAAAAAGGAATGTCTTCAAATATAAACTACATAGAATCATTCGGTGAAACTTCTTTCTGATCTGTGCATTCAGCTAACAGAGTTAAGCCATACTTTTGATTGAGCAGATCTGAACACTCTTTCTGTAGAAAATGCAACTGGACATTTGGAGCGCTAAGAGCATAGTAGTGGAAAAAGGAATATATTCAAATATAAACTACACAGAAGCATTCTGTGAAACTTCTTTCTGATCTGAGCATTCAGCTAACAGAGTTAAACCATACTTTTGATTGAGCAGTTTTGAAACACTCTGTCTGTAGAAAATGCAACTGGACATTCGTAGCGCTAAGTGGGTAATAGTGGAAAAAAGAATATGTTCAAATATAAACTACACAGAAGCATTGTATGAAACTGCTTTCTGTTCTGTGCATTCAACTAACAGAGTTGAACCTTACTTTTGATTGAGCCGTTCTGAAACACTCTTTCTGTAGAAACTGCAATTGGACATTCTGAGCGCTAAGGGGCCTATATTGGGAAAAAGAATGTCTACAAATAAAAACTACACAGAAGAATTGTGTGAAACTTCTTTCTGTTCTGTTTGTTCAACTAAAAGAGTTGAACCTTAGTTTTGATGGAGCCGTCCTGAAACACTCTTTCTGTAGAAAATGCAAGTGGAGATTCGGAGCGCTAAGAGGGTAATAGTGGAAAAAGGAATGTCTCCAAATATAATCTACACAGAATCATTCTGTGAAACTTCTTTCTGATCTGTGCATTCAGCTAACAGAGTTAAACCATACTTTTGATTGAGCAGATCTGAACACTCTTTCTGTAGAAAATGCAACTGGACATTTGGAGCGCTAAGAGAGTAGTAGTGGAAAAAGGAATATATTCAAATATAAACTACACAGAAGCATTCTGTGAAACTTCTTTCTGATCTGAGCATTCAGCTAACAGAGTTAAACCATACTTTTGATTGAGCAGTTTTGAAACACTCTGTCTGTAGAAAATGCAACTGGACATTCGTAGCGCTAAGTGGGTAATAGTGGAAAAAAGAATATGTTCAAATATAAACTACACAGAAGCATTGTATGAAACTTCTTTCTGTTCTGTGCCTTCAACTAACAGAGTTGAACCTTACTTTTGATTGAGCCTTTCTGAAACACTCTTTCTGTAGAAACTGCAATTGGACATTCTGAGCGCTAAGAGGCCTATATTGGGAAAAATAATATCTTCAAATAAAAACTACACAGAAGCATTGTGTGAAACTTATTTCTGATATGTTCATTAAGCTAACAGAGTTAAACCATACTTTTGATTGCGCAGTTCTGAACACTCTTTCTGTAGAAAATGCAAGTGTACATTCGGAGCGCTAAGAGTTTAATAGTGGAAAAAGGAATATATTCAAATATAAACTACACAGTAACATTCTGTGAAAATTCTTTCTGTTCTGTGCATTCAACTAACAGAGTTGAACCTTACTTTTGATTGAGCCGTTCTGAAACACTCTTTCTGTAGAAACTGCAATTGGACATGCTAAGTGCTAAGAGGCCTACATTGGGAAAAAGAATATCTTCAAATAAAAACTACACAGATGCATTCTGTGAAACTTATTTCTGATTTGTAAATTCAGTTAACAGAGATAAAACATATTTTTGATTGAGCAGTTATGAAACACTCTTTTTGTAGAAAATGCAAGTGGAGATTCGGAGCGCTAAGAGGGTAATAGTGGAAAAAGGAATGTCTTCAAATATAAACTACACAGAATCATTCGGTGAAACTTCTTTCTGATCTGTGCATTCAGCTAACAGATTTAAACCATACTTTTGATTGAGCAGATCTGAACACTCTTTCTGTTGAAAATGCAACTGGACATTTGGAGCGCTAAGAGCGTATTAGTGGAAAAAGGAATATATTCAAATATAAACTACACAGAAGCATTCTGTGAAACTTCTTTCTGATCTGAGCATTCAGCTAACAGAGTTAAACCACACTTTTGATTGAGCAGTTTTGAAACACTCTGTCTGTAGAAAATGCAACTGGACATTCGTAGCGCTAAGTGGGTAATAGTGGAAAAAAGAATATGTTCAAATATAAACTACACAGAAGCATTGTATGAAATTACTTTCTGTTCTGTGCATTCAAATAACAGAGTTGAACCTTACTTTTGATTGAGCCTTTCTGAAACACTCTATCTGTAGAAACTGCAATTGGACATTCTGAGCGCTAAGAGGCCTCTATTGGGAAAAATAATATCTTCAAATAAAAACTACACAGAAGCATTGTGTGAAACTTATTTCTGATATGTTCATTAAGCTAACAGAGTTAAACCATACTTTTGATTGCGTAGTTCTGAACACTCTTTCTGTAGAAAATGCAAGGGCACATTCGGAGCGCTAAGAGGGTAATAGTGGAAAAAGGAATATATTCAAATATAAACTACACAGCAGCATTCTGTGAAAATTCTTTCTGTTCTGTGCATTCAACTAACAGAGTTGAACCTTACTTTTGATTGAGCCGTTCTGAAACACTCTTTCTGTAGAAACTGCAATTGGACATGCTAAGCGCTAAGAGGCCTACATTGGGAAAAAGAATATCTTAAAATAAAAACTACACAGATGCATTCTGTGAAACTTATTTCTGATCTGTAAATTCAGTTAACAGAGATAAAACGTATTTTTGATTGAGCAGTTATGAAACACTCTTTTCGTAGAAAATGCAAGTGGAGTTTCGGAGCGCTAAGAGGGTAATAGTGGAAAAAGAAATGTCTTCATATATAAACTACACAGAATCATTCGGTGAAACTTCGTTCTGATCTGTGCATTCAGCTAACAGAGTTAAACCATTCTTTTGATAGAGCAGATCTGAACATTCTTTCTGTTGAAAATGCAACTGGACATTTGGAGCGCTAAGAGCGTAGTAGTGGAAAAAGGAATATATTCAAATATAAACTACACAGAAGCATTCTGTGAAACTTCTTTCTGATCTGAGCATTCAGCTAACAGAGTTAAACCATACTTTTGATTGAGCAGTTTAGAAACACTCTGTCTGTAGAAAATGCAACTGGACATTCGTAGCGCTAAGTGGGTAATAGTGGAAAAAAGAATATGTTCAAATATAAACTACACAGAAGCATTGTATGAAACTTCTTTCTGTTCTGTGCATTCAACTAACAGAGTTGAACCTTACTTTTGATTGAGCCGTTCTGAAACACTCTTTCTGTAGAAACTGCAATTGGACATTCTGAGCGCTAAGAGGCCTATATTGGGAAAAAGAATGTCTACAAATAAAAACTACACAGAAGAATTGTGTGAAACTACTTTCTGTTCTGTTTGTTCAACTAAAAGAGTTGAACCTTAGTTTTGATTGAGCCGTTCTGAAACACTCTTTCTGTAGAAAATGCAAGTGGAGATTCGGAGCGCTAAGAGGGTAATAGTGGAAAAAGGAATGTCACCAAATATAAACTACACAGAATCATTCTGTGAAACTTCTTTCTGATCTGTGCATTCAGCTAACAGAGTTAAACCATACTTTTGATTGAGCAGATCTGAACACTCTTTCTGTAGAAAATGCAACTGGACATTTGGAGCGCTAAGAGAGTAGTAGTGGAAAAAGGAATATATTCAAATATAAACTACACAGAAGCATTCTGTGAAACTTCTTTCTGATCTGAGCATTCAGCTAACAGAGTTAAACCATACTTTTGATTGAGCAGTTTTGAAACACTCTGTCTGTAGAAAATGCAACTGGACATTCGTAGCGCTAAGTGGGTAATAGTGGAAAAAAGAATATGTTCAAATATGAACTACACAGAAGCATTGTATGAAACTTCTTTCTGTTCTGTGCATTCAACTAACAGAGTTGAACCTTACTTTTGATTGAGCCGTTCTGAAACACTCTTTCTGTAGAAACTGCAATTGGACATTCTGAGCGCTAAGAGGCCTATATTGGGAAAAAGAATGTCTACAAATAAAAACTACACAGAAGAATTGTGTGAAACTTCTTTCTGTTCTGTTTGTTCAACTAAAATAGTTGAACCTTAGTTTTGATTGAGCCGTTCTGAAACACTCTTTCTGTAGAAAATGCAAGTGGAGATTCGGAGCGCTAAGAGGGTAATAGTGGAAAAAGGAATGTCTCCAAATATAAACTACACAGAATCATTCTGTGAAACTTCTTTCTGATCTGTGCATTCAGCTAACAGTGTTAAACCATACTTTTGATTGAGCAGATCTGAACACTCTTTCTGTAGAAAATGCAACAGGACATTTGGAGCGCTAAGAGAGTAGTAGTGGAAAAAGGAATATATTCAAATATAAACTACAGAGAATCATTCTGTGAAACTTCTTTCTGATCTGAGCATTCAGCTAACAGAGTTAAACCATACTTTTGATTGAGCAGTTTTGAAACATTCTGTCTGTAGAAAATGCAACTGGACATTCGTAGCGCTAAGTGGGTAATAGTGGAAAAAAGAATATGTTCAAATATAAACTACACAGAAGCATTGTATGAAACTTCTTTCTGTTCTGTGCATTCAACTAACAGAGTTGAACCTTACTTTTGATTGAGCCTTTCTGAAACACTCTTTCTGTAGAAACTGCAATTGGACATTCTGAGCGCTAAGAGGCCTCTATTGGGAAAAATAATATCTTCAAATAAAAACTACACAGAAGCATTGTGGGAAACTTATTTCTGATATGTTCATTAAGCTAACAGAGTTAAACCATACTTTTGATTGCGCAGTTCTGATCACTCTTTCTGTAGAAAATGCAAGTGGACATTCGGAGCGCCAAGAGGGTAATAGTGGAAAAAGGAATATATTCAAATATAAACTACACAGTAGCATTCTGTGAAAATTCTTTCTGTTCTGTGCATTCAACTAACAGAGTTGAACCTTACATTTGATTGAGCCGTTCTGAAACACTCTTTCTGTAGAAACTGCAATTGGACATGCTAAGCGCTAAGAGGCCTACATTGGGAAAAAGAATATCTTCAAATAAAAACTACACAGATGCATTCTGTGAAACTTATTTCTGATCTGTAAATTCAGTTAACAGAGATAAAACATATTTTTGATTGAGCAGTTATGAAACACTCTTTTTGTAGAAAATGCAAGTGGAGATTCGGAGCGCTAAGAGGGTAATAGTGGAAAAAGGAATGTCTTCAAATATAAACTACACAGAATCATTCGGTGAAACTTCTTTCTGATCTGAGCATTCAGCTAACAGAGTTAAACCACACTTTTGATTGAGCAGTTTTGAAACACTCTGTCTGTAGAAAATGCAACTGGACATTCGTAGCGCTAAGTGGGTAATAGTGGAAAAAAGAATATGTTCAAATATAAACTACACAGAAGCATTGTATGAAACTACTTTCTATTCTGTGCATTCAACTAACAGAGTTGAACCTTACTTTTGATTGAGCCTTTCTGAAACAATCTTTCTGTAGAAACTGCAATTGGACATTCTGAGCGCTAATAGGCCTCTATTGGGAAAAATAATATCTTCAAATAAAAACTACACAGAAGCATTGTGTGAAACTTATTTCTGATATGTTCATTAAGCTAACAGATTTAAACCATACTTTTGATTGCGTAGTTCTGAACACTCTTTCTGTAGAAAATGCAAGTGCACATTCGGAGCGCTAAGAGGGTAATAGTGGAAAAAGGAATATATTCAAATATAAACTACACAGCAGCATTCTGTGAAAATTCTTTCTGTTCTGTGCATTCAACTAACAGAGTTGAACCTTACTTTTGATTGAGCCGTTCTGAAACACTCTTTCTGTAGAAACTGCAATTGGACATGCTAAGCGCTAAGAGGCCTACATTGGGAAAAAGAATATCTTCAAATAAAAACTACACAGATGCATTCTGTGAAACTTATTTCTGATCTGTAAATTCAGTTAACAGAGATAAAACATATTTTTGATTGAGCAGTTATGAAACACTCTTTTCGTAGAAAATGCAAGTGGAGATTCGGAGCGCTAAGAGGGTAATAGTGGAAAAAGAAATGTCTTCAAATATAAACTACACAGAATCATTCGGTGAAACTTCGTTCTGATCTGTGCATTCAGCTAACAGAGTTAAACCATTCTTTTGATTGAGCAGATCTGAACACTCTGTTGAAAATGCAACTGGACATTTGGAGCGCTAAGAGCGTAGTAGTGGAAAAAGGAATATATTCAAATATAAACTACACAGAAGCATTCTGTGAAACTTCTTTCTGATCTGAGCATTCAGCTAACAGAGTTAAACCATACTTTTGATTGAGCAGTTTTGAAACACTCTGTCTGTAGAAAATGCAACTGGACATTCGTAGCGCTAAGTGGGTAATAGTGGAAAAAAGAATACGTTCAAATATAAACTACACAGAAGGATTGTATGAAACTTCTTTCTGTTCTGTGCCTTCAACTAACAGAGTTGAACCTTACTTTTGATTGAGCCTTTCTGAAACACTCTTTCTGTAGAAACTGCAATTGGACATTCTGAGCGCTAAGAGGCCTATATTGGGAAAAATAATATCTTCAAATAAAAACTACACAGAAGCATTGTGTGAAACTTATTTCTGATATGTTCATTAAGCTAACAGAGTTAAACCATACTTTTGATTGCGCAGTTCTGAACACTCTTTCTGTAGAAAATGCAAGTGGACATTCGGAGCGCTAAGAGTTTAATAGTGGAAAAAGGAATATATTCAAATATAAACTACACAGTAGCATTCTGTGAAAATTCTTTCTGTTCTGTGCATTCAACTAACAGAGTTGAACCTTACTTTTGATTGAGCCGTTCTGAAACACTCTTTCTGTAGAAACTGCAATTGGACATGCTAAGTGCTAAGAGGCCTACATTGGGAAAAAGAATATCTTCAAATAAAAACTACACAGATGCATTCTGTGAAACTTATTTCTGATTTGTAAATTCAGTTAACAGAGATAAAACATATTTTTGATTGAGCAGTTATGAAACACTCTTTTTGTAGAAAATGCAAGTGGAGATTCGGAGCGCTAAGAGGGTAATAGTGGAAAAAGGAATGTCTTCAAATATAAACTACACAGAATCATTCGGTGAAACTTCTTTCTGATCTGTGCATTCAGCTAACAGTGTTAAACCATACTTTTGATTGAGCAGATCTGAACACTCTTTCTGTTGAAAATGCAACTGGACATTTGGAGCGCTAAGAGCGTATTAGTGGAAAAAGGAATATATTCAAATATAAACTACACAGAAGCATTCTGTGAAACTTCTTTCTGATCTGAGCATTCAGCTAACAGAGTTAAACCACACTTTTGATTGAGCAGTTTTGAAACACTCTGTCTGTAGAAAATGCAACTGGACATTCGTAGCGCTAAGTGGGTAATAGTGGAAAAAAGAATATGTTCAAATATAAACTACACAGAAGCATTGTATGAAATTACTTTCTGTTCTGTGCATTCAACTAACAGAGTTGAACCTTACTTTTGATTGAGCCTTTCTGAAACACTCTTTCTGTAGAAACTGCAATTGGACATTCTGAGCGCTAAGAGGCCTCTATTGGGAAAAATAATATCTTCAAATAAAAACTACACAGAAGCATTGTGGGAAACTTATTTCTGATATGTTCATTAAGCTAACAGAGTTAAACCATACTTTTGATTGCGCAGTTCTGATCACTCTTTCTGTAGAAAATGCAAGTGGACATTCGGAGCGCCAAGAGGGTAATAGTGGAAAAAGGAATATATTCAAATATAAACTACACAGTAGCATTCTGTGAAAATTCTTTCTGTTCTGTGCATTCAACTAACAGAGTTGAACCTTACATTTGATTGAGCCGTTCTGAAACACTCTTTCTGTAGAAACTGCAATTGGACATGCTAAGCGCTAAGAGGCCTACATTGGGAAAAAGAATATCTTCAAATAAAAACTACACAGATGCATTCTGTGAAACTTATTTCTGATCTGTAAATTCAGTTAACAGAGATAAAACATATTTTTGATTGAGCAGTTATGAAACACTCTTTTTGTAGAAAATGCAAGTGGAGATTCGGAGCGCTAAGAGGGTAATAGTGGAAAAAGGAATGTCTTCAAATATAAACTACACAGAATCATTCGGTGAAACTTCTTTCTGATCTGAGCATTCAGCTAACAGAGTTAAACCACACTTTTGATTGAGCAGTTTTGAAACACTCTGTCTGTAGAAAATGCAACTGGACATTCGTAGCGCTAAGTGGGTAATAGTGGAAAAAAGAATATGTTCAAATATAAACTACACAGAAGCATTGTATGAAACTACTTTCTATTCTGTGCATTCAACTAACAGAGTTGAACCTTACTTTTGATTGAGCCTTTCTGAAACAATCTTTCTGTAGAAACTGCAATTGGACATTCTGAGCGCTAATAGGCCTCTATTGGGAAAAATAATATCTTCAAATAAAAACTACACAGAAGCATTGTGTGAAACTTATTTCTGATATGTTCATTAAGCTAACAGATTTAAACCATACTTTTGATTGCGTAGTTCTGAACACTCTTTCTGTAGAAAATGCAAGTGCACATTCGGAGCGCTAAGAGGGTAATAGTGGAAAAAGGAATATATTCAAATATAAACTACACAGCAGCATTCTGTGAAAATTCTTTCTGTTCTGTGCATTCAACTAACAGAGTTGAACCTTACTTTTGATTGAGCCGTTCTGAAACACTCTTTCTGTAGAAACTGCAATTGGACATGCTAAGCGCTAAGAGGCCTACATTGGGAAAAAGAATATCTTCAAATAAAAACTACACAGATGCATTCTGTGAAACTTATTTCTGATCTGTAAATTCAGTTAACAGAGATAAAACATATTTTTGATTGAGCAGTTATGAAACACTCTTTTCGTAGAAAATGCAAGTGGAGATTCGGAGCGCTAAGAGGGTAATAGTGGAAAAAGAAATGTCTTCAAATATAAACTACACAGAATCATTCGGTGAAACTTCGTTCTGATCTGTGCATTCAGCTAACAGAGTTAAACCATTCTTTTGATTGAGCAGATCTGAACACTCTGTTGAAAATGCAACTGGACATTTGGAGCGCTAAGAGCGTAGTAGTGGAAAAAGGAATATATTCAAATATAAACTACACAGAAGCATTCTGTGAAACTTCTTTCTGATCTGAGCATTCAGCTAACAGAGTTAAACCATACTTTTGATTGAGCAGTTTTGAAACACTCTGTCTGTAGAAAATGCAACTGGACATTCGTAGCGCTAAGTGGGTAATAGTGGAAAAAAGAATACGTTCAAATATAAACTACACAGAAGGATTGTATGAAACTTCTTTCTGTTCTGTGCCTTCAACTAACAGAGTTGAACCTTACTTTTGATTGAGCCTTTCTGAAACACTCTTTCTGTAGAAACTGCAATTGGACATTCTGAGCGCTAAGAGGCCTATATTGGGAAAAATAATATCTTCAAATAAAAACTACACAGAAGCATTGTGTGAAACTTATTTCTGATATGTTCATTAAGCTAACAGAGTTAAACCATACTTTTGATTGCGCAGTTCTGAACACTCTTTCTGTAGAAAATGCAAGTGGACATTCGGAGCGCTAAGAGTTTAATAGTGGAAAAAGGAATATATTCAAATATAAACTACACAGTAGCATTCTGTGAAAATTCTTTCTGTTCTGTGCATTCAACTAACAGAGTTGAACCTTACTTTTGATTGAGCCGTTCTGAAACACTCTTTCTGTAGAAACTGCAATTGGACATGCTAAGTGCTAAGAGGCCTACATTGGGAAAAAGAATATCTTCAAATAAAAACTACACAGATGCATTCTGTGAAACTTATTTCTGATTTGTAAATTCAGTTAACAGAGATAAAACATATTTTTGATTGAGCAGTTATGAAACACTCTTTTTGTAGAAAATGCAAGTGGAGATTCGGAGCGCTAAGAGGGTAATAGTGGAAAAAGGAATGTCTTCAAATATAAACTACACAGAATCATTCGGTGAAACTTCTTTCTGATCTGTGCATTCAGCTAACAGTGTTAAACCATACTTTTGATTGAGCAGATCTGAACACTCTTTCTGTTGAAAATGCAACTGGACATTTGGAGCGCTAAGAGCGTATTAGTGGAAAAAGGAATATATTCAAATATAAACTACACAGAAGCATTCTGTGAAACTTCTTTCTGATCTGAGCATTCAGCTAACAGAGTTAAACCACACTTTTGATTGAGCAGTTTTGAAACACTCTGTCTGTAGAAAATGCAACTGGACATTCGTAGCGCTAAGTGGGTAATAGTGGAAAAAAGAATATGTTCAAATATAAACTACACAGAAGCATTGTATGAAACTTCTTTCTGTTCTGTGCATTCAACTAACAGAGTTGAACCTTACTTTTGATTGAGCCGTTCTGAAACACTCTTTCTGTAGAAACTGCAATTGGACATTCTGAGCGCTAAGAGGCCTATATTGGGAAAAAGAATGTCTACAAATAAAAACTACACAGAAGAATTGTGTGAAACTACTTTCTGTTCTGTTTGTTCAACTAAAAGAGTTGAACCTTAGTTTTGATTGAGCCGTTCTGAAACACTCTTTCTGTAGAAAATGCAAGTGGAGATTCGGAGCGCTAAGAGGGTAATAGTGGAAAAAGGAATGTCTCCAAATATAAACTACACAGAATCATTCTGTGAAACTTCTTTCTGATCTGTGCATTCAGCTAACAGTGTTAAACCATACTTTTGATTGAGCAGATCTGAACACTCTTTCTGTAGAAAATGCAACAGGACATTTGGAGCGGTAAGAGAGTAGTAGTGGAAAAAGGAATATATTCAAATATAAACTACAGAGAAGCATTCTGTGAAACTTCTTTCTGATCTGAGCATTCAGCTAACAGAGTTAAACCATACTTTTGATTGAGCAGTTTTGAAACATTCTGTCTGTAGAAAATGCAACTGGACATTCGTAGCGCTAAGTGGGTAATAGTGGAAAAAAGAATATGTTCAAATATAAACTACACAGAAGCATTGTATGAAACTTCTTTCTGTTCTGTGCATTCAACTAACAGAGTTGAACCTTACTTTTGATTGAGCCTTTCTGAAACACTCTTTCTGTAGAAACTGCAATTGGACATTCTGAGCGCTAAGAGGCCTCTATTGGGAAAAATAATATCTTCAAATAAAAACTACACAGAAGCATTGTGGGAAACTTATTTCTGATATGTTCATTAAGCTAACAGAGTTAAACCATACTTTTGATTGCGCAGTTCTGATCACTCTTTCTGTAGAAAATGCAAGTGGACATTCGGAGCGCCAAGAGGGTAATATTGGAAAAAGGAATATATTCAAATATAAACTACACAGTAGCATTCTGTGAAAATTCTTTCTGTTCTGTGCATTCAACTAACAGAGTTGAACCTTACATTTGATTGAGCCGTTCTGAAACACTCTTTCTGTAGAAACTGCAATTGGACATGCTAAGCGCTAAGAGGCCTACATTGGGAAAAAGAATATCTTCAAATAAAAACTACACAGATGCATTCTGTGAAACTTATTTCTGATCTGTAAATTCAGTTAACAGAGATAAAACATATTTTTGATTGAGCAGTTATGAAACACTCTTTTTGTAGAAAATGCAAGTGGAGATTCGGAGCGCTAAGAGGGTAATAGTGGAAAAAGGAATGTCTTCAAATATAAACTACACAGAATCATTCGGTGAAACTTCTTTCTGATCTGTGCATTCAGCTAACAGAGTTAAACCACACTTTTGATTGAGCAGTTTTGAAACACTCTGTCTGTAGAAAATGCAACTGGACATTCGTAGCGCTAAGTGGGTAATAGTGGAAAAAAGAATATGTTCAAATATAAACTACACAGAAGCATTGTATGAAACTTCTTTCTGTTCTGTGCATTCAACTAACAGAGTTGAACCTTACTTTTGATTGAGCCTTTCTGAAACACTCTCTCTGTAGAAACTGCAATTGGACATTCTGAGCGCTAAGAGGCCTCTATTGGGAATAATAATATCTTCAAATGAAAACTACACAGAAGCATTGTGTGAAACTTATTTCTGATATGTTCATTAAGCTAACAGAGTTAAACCATACTTTTGATTGCGTAGTTCTGAACACTCTTTCTGTAGAAAATGCAAGTGGACATTCGGAGCGCTAAGAGGGTAATAGTGGAAAAAGGAATATATTCAAATATAAACTACACAGTAGCATTCTGTGAAAATTCTTTCTGTTCTGTGCATTCAACTAACAGAGTTGAACCTTACTATTGATTGAGCCGTTCTGAAACACTCTTTCTGTAGAAAGTGCAATTGGACATGCTAAGCGCTAAGAGGCCTACATTGGGAAAAAGAATATCTTCAAATAAAAACTATACAGATGCATTCTGTGAAACTTATTTCTGATCTGTAAATTCAGTTAACAGAGGTAAAACATATTTTTGATTGAGCAGTTATGAAACACTCTTTTCGTAGAAAATGCAAGTGGAGATTCGGAGCGCTAAGAGGGTAATAGTGGAAAAAGGAATGTCTTCAAATATAAACTACACAGAATCATTCGGTGAAACTTCTTTCTGATCTGTGCATTCAGCTAACAGAGTTAAACCGTTCTTTTGATTGAGCAGATCTGAACACTCTTTCTGTTGAAAATGCAACTGGACATTTGGAGCGCTAAGAGCGTAGTATTGGAAAAAGGAATATATTCAAATATAAACTACACAGAAGCATTCTGTGAAACTTCTTTCTGATCTGAGCATACAGCTTACACAGTTAAACCATACTTTTGATTGAGCAGTTTTGAAACACTCTGTCTGTAGAAAATGCAACTGGACATTCTTAGCGCTAAGTGGGTAATAGTGGAAAAAAGAATATGTTCAAATATAAACTACACAGAAGCATTGTATGAAACTTCTTTCTGTTCTGTGCATTCAACTAACAGAGTTGAACCTTACTTTTGATTGAGCCGTTCTGAAACACTCTTTCTGTAGAAACTGCAATTGGACATTCTGAGCGCTAAGAGGCCTATATTGGGAAAAAGAATGTCTACAAATAAAAACTACACAGAAGAATTTTGTGAAACTTCTTTCTGTTCTGTTTGTTCAACTAAAAGAGTTGAACCTTAGTTTTGATTGAGCCGTTCTGAAACACTCTTTCTGTAGAAAATGCAAGTGGAGATTCGGAGCGCTAAGAGGGTAATAGTGGAAAAAGGAATGTCTCCAAATATAAACTACACAGAATCATTCTGTGAAACATCTTTCTGATCTGTGCATTCAGCTAACAGAGTTAAACCATACTTTTGATTGAGCAGATCTGAACACTCTTTCTGTAGAAAATGCAACAGGACATTTGGAGCGCTAAGAGAGTAGTAGTGGAAAAAGGAATATATTCAAATATAAACTACAGAGAAGCATTCTGTGAAACTTCTTTCTGATCTGAGCATTCAGCTAACAGAGTTAAACCATACTTTTGATTGAGCAGTTTTGAAACATTCTGTCTGTAGAAAATGCAACTGGACATTCGTAGCGCTAAGTGGGTAATAGTGGAAAAAAGAATATGTTCAAATATAAACTACACAGAAGCATTGAATGAAACTTCTTTCTGTTCTGTGCATTCAACTAACAGAGTTGAACCTTACTTTTGATTGAGCCTTTCTGAAACACTCTTTCTGTAGAAACTGCAATTGGACATTCTGAGCGCTAAGAGGCCTCTATTAGGAAAAATAATATCTTCAAATAAAAACTACACAGAAGCATTGTGGGAAACTTATTTCTGATATGTTCATTAAGCTAACAGAGTTAAACCATACTTTTGATTGCGAAGTTCTGATCACTCTTTCTGTAGAAAATGCAAGTGGACATTCGGAGCGCTAAGAGGGTAATAGTGGAAAAAGGAATATATTCAAATATAAACTACACAGTAGCATTCTGTGAAAATTCTTTCTGTTCTGTGCATTCAACTAACAGAGTTGAACCTTACTTTTGATTGAGCCGTTCTGAAACACTCTTTCTGTAGAAACTGCAATTGGACATGCTAAGCGCTAAGAGGCCTACATTGGGAAAAAGAATATCTTCAAATAAAAACTACACAGATGCATTCTGTGAAACTTATTTCTGATTTGTAAATTCAGTTAACAGAGATAAAACATATTTTTGATTGAGCAGTTATGAAACACTCTTTTTGTAGAAAATGCAAGTGGAGATTCGGAGCGCTAAGAGGGTAATAGTGGAAAAAGGAATGTCTTCAAATATAAACTACACAGAATCATTCGGTGAAACTTCTTTCTGATCTGTACATTCAGCTAACAGAGTTAAACCATACTTTTGATTTAGCAGATCTGAACACTCTTTCTGTTGAAAATGCAACTGGACATTTGGAGCGCTAAGAGCGTATTAGTGGAAAAAGGAATATATTCAAATATAAACTACACAGAAGCATTCCGTGAAACTTCTTTCTGATCTGAGCATTCAGCTAACAGAGTTAAACCATACTTTTGATTGAGCAGTTTTGAAACACTCTGTCTGTAGAAAATGCAACTGGACATTCGTAGCGCTAAGTGGGTAATAGTGGAAAAAAGAATATGTTCAAATATAAACTACACAGAAGCATTGTATGAAACTACTTTCTGTTCTGTGCATTCAACTAACAGAGTTGAACCTTACTTTTGATTGAGCCTTTCTGAAACACTCTCTCTGTAGAAACTGCAATTGGACATTCTGAGCGCTAAGAGGCCTCTATTGGGAAAAATAATATCTTCAAATGAAAACTACACAGAAGTATTGTGTGAAACTTATTTCTGATATGTTCATTAAGCTAACAGAGTTAAACCATACTTTTGATTGCGTAGTTCTGAACACTCTTTCTGTAGAAAATACAAGTGGACATTCGGAGCGCTAAGAGGGTAATAGTGGAAAAAGGAATATATTCAAATATAAACTACACAGTAGCATTCTGTGAAAATTCTTTCTGTTCTGTGCATTCAACTAACAGAGTTGAACCTTACTTTTGATTGAGCCGTTCTGAAACACTCTTTCTGTAGAAACTGCAATTGGACATGCTAAGCGCTAAGAGGCCTACATTGAGAAAAAGAATATCTTCAAATAAAAACTATACAGATGCATTCTGTGAAACTTATTTCTGATCTGTAAATTCAGTTAACAGAGATAAAACATATTTTTGATTGAGCAGTTATGAAACACTCTTTTCGTAGAAAATGCAAGTGGAGATTCGGAGCGCTAAGAGGGTAATAGTGGAAAAAGGAATGTCTTCAAATATAAACTACACAGAATCATTCAGTGAAACTTCTTTCTGATCTGTGCATTCAGCTAACAGAGTTAAACCATTCTTTTGATTGAGCAGATCTGAACACTCTTTCTGTTGAAAATGCAACTGGACATTTGGAGCGCTAAGAGCGTAGTAGTGGAAAAAGGAATATATTCAAATATAAACTACACAGAAGCATTCTGTGAAACTTCTTTCTGATCTGAGCATACAGCTAACAGAGTTAAACCATACTTTTGATTGAGCAGTTTTGAAACACTCTGTCTGTAGAAAATGCAACTGGACATTTGTAGCGCTAAGTGGGTAATAGTGGAAAAAAGAATATGTTCAAATATAAACTACACAGAAGCATTGTATGAAACTTCTTTCTGTTCTGTGCATTCAACTAACAGAGTTGAACCTTACTTTTGATTGAGCCATTCTGAAACACTCTTTCTGTAGAAACTGCAATTGGACATTCTGAGCGCTAAGAGGCCTATATTGGGAAAAAGAATGTCTACAAATAAAAACTACACAGAAGAATTGTGTGAAACTTCTTTCTGTTCTGTTTGTTCAACTAAAAGAGTTGAACCTTAGTTTTGATTGAGCCGTTCTGAAACACTCTTTCTGTAGAAAATGCAAGTGGAGATTCGGAGCGCTAAGAGGGTAATAGTGGAAAAAGGAATGTCTCCAAATATAAACTACACAGAATCATTCTGTGAAACTTCTTTCTGATCTGTGCATTCAGCTAACAGAGTTAAACCATACTTTTGATTGAGCAGATCTGAACACACTTTCTGTAGAAAATGCAACTGGACATTTGGAGCGCTAAGAGAGTAGTAGTGGAAAAAGGAATATATTCAAATATAAACTACACAGAAGCATTCTGTGAAACTTCTTTCTGATCTGAGCATTCAGCTAACAGAGTTAAACCATACTTTTGATTGAGCAGTTTTGAAACACTCTGTCTGTAGAAAATGCAACTGGACATTCGTAGAGCCAAGTGGGTAATAGTGGAAAAAAGAATATCTTCAAATATAAACTACACAGAAGCATTGTATGAAATTTCTTTCTGTTCTGTGCATTCAACTAACAGAGTTGAACCTTACTTTTGATTGAGCCTTTCTGAAACACTCTTTCTGTAGAAACTGCAATTGGACATTCTGAGCGCTAAGAGGCCTATATTGGGAAAAATAATATCTTCAAATAAAAACTACACAGAAGCATTGTGTGAAACTTATTTCTGATATGTTCATTAAGCTAACAGAGTTAAACCATACTTTTGATTGCGCAGTTCTGAACACTCTTTCTGTAGAAAATGCAAGTGGACATTCGGAGCGCTAAGAGGGTAATAGTGGAGAAAGGAATATATTCAAATATAAACTACACAGTAGCATTCTGTGAAAATTCTTTCTGTTCTGTGCATTCAACTAACAGAGTTGAACCTTACTTTTGATTGAGCCGTTCTGAAACACTCTTTCTGTAGAAACTGCAATTGGACATGCTAAGCGCTAAGAGGCCTACATTGGGAAAAAGAATATCTTCAAATAAAAACTACACAGATGCATTCTGTGAAACTTATTTCTGATCTGTAAATTCAGTTAACAGAGATAAAACATATTTTTGATTGAGCAGTTATGAAACACTCTTTTTGTAGAAAATGCAAGTGGAGATTCGGAGCGCTAAGAGGGTAATAGTGGAAAAAGGAATGTCTTCAAATATAAACTACACAGAATCATTCGGTGAAACTTCTTTCTGATCTGTGCATTCAGCTAACAGAGTTAAACCATACTTTTGATTGAGCAGATCTGAACACTCTTTCTGTAGAAAATGCAACTGGACATTTGGAGCGCTAAGAGCGTAATAGTGGAAAAAGGAATATATTCAAATATAAACTACACAGAAGCATTCTGTGAAACTTCTTTCTGATCTGAGCATTCAGCTAACAGAGTTAAACCATACTTTTGATTGAGCAGTTTTGAAACACTCTGTCTGCAGAAAATGCAACTGGACATTCGTAGCGCTAAGTGGGTAATAGAGGAAAAAAGAATATGTTCAAATATAAACTACACAGAAGCATTGTATGAAACTTCTTTCTGTTCTGTGCATTCAACTAACAGAGTTGAACCTTACTTTTGATTGAGCCGTTCTGAAACACTCTTTCTGTAGCAACTGCAATTGGACATTCAGAGCGCTAAGAGGCCTATATTGGGAAAAAGAATGTCTACAAATAAAAACTACACAGAAGAATTGTGTGAAACTTCTTTCTGTTCTGTTTGTTCAACTAAAAGAGTTGAACCTTAGTTTTGATTGAGCCGTTCTGAAACACTCTTTCTGTAGAAAATGCAAGTGGAGATTCGGAGCGCTAAGAGGGTAATAGTGGAAAAAGGAATGTCTCCAAATATAAACTACACAGAATCATTCTGTGAAACTTCTTTCTGATCTGTGCATTCAGCTAACAGAGTTAAACCATACTTTTGATTGAGCAGATCTGAACACTCTTTCTGTAGAAAATGCAACTGGACATTTGTAGCGCTAAGAGAGTAGTAGTGGAAAAAGGAATATATTCACATATAAACTACACAGAAGCATTCTGTGAAACTTCTTTCTGATCTGAGCATTCAGCTAACAGAGTTAAACCATACTTTTGATTGAGCAGTTTTGAAACACTCTGTCTGTAGAAAATGCAACTGGACATTCGTAGCGCAAAGAGGGTAATAGTGGAAAAAAGAATATCTTCAAATATAAACTACACAGAAGCATTGTATGAAATTTCTTTCTGTTCTGTGCATTCAACTAACAGAGTTGAACCTTACTTTTGATTGAGCCTTTCTGAAACACTCTTTCCGTAGAAACTGCAATTGGACATTCTGAGCGCTAAGAGGCCTATATTGGGAAAAATAATATCTTCAAATAAAAACTACACAGAAGCATTGTGTGAAACTTATTTCTGATATGTTCATTAAGCTAACAGAGTTAAACCATACTTTTGATTGCGCAGTCCTGAACACTCTTTCTGTAGAAAATGCAAGTGGACATTCGGAGCGCTAAGAGTGTAATAGTGGAGAAAGGAATATATTCAAATATAAACTACACAGTAGCATTCTGTGAAAATTCTTTCTGTTCTGTGCATTCAACTAACAGAGTTGAACCTTACTTTTGATTGAGCCGTTCTGAAACACTCTTTCTGTAGAAACTGCAATTGGACATGCTAAGCGCTAAGAGGCCTACATTGGGAAAAAGAATATCTTCAAATAAAAACTACACAGATGCATTCTGTGAAACTTATTTCTGATCTGTAAATTCAGTAAACAGAGATAAAACATATTTTTGATTGAGCAGTTATGAAACACTCTTTTTGTAGAAAATGCAAGTGGAGATTCGGAGCGCTAAGAGGGTAATAGTGGAAAAAGGAATGTCTTCAAATATAAACTACACAGAATCATTCGGTGAAACTTCTTTCTGATCTGTGCATGCAGCTAACAGAGTTAAACCATACTTTTGATTGAGCAGATCTGAACACTCTTTCTGTAGAAAATGCAACTGGACATTTGGAGCGCTAAGAGCGTAGTAGTGGAAAAAGGAATATATTCAAATATAAACTACACAGAAGCATTCTGTGAAACTTCTTTCTGATCTGAGCATTCAGCTAACAGAGTTAAACCATACTTTTGATTGAGCAGGTTTGAAACACTCTGTCTGTAGAAAATGCAACTGGACATTCGTAGCGCTAAGAGGGTAATAGAGGAAAAAAGAATATGTTCAAATATAAACTACACAGAAGCATTGTATGAAACTTCTTTCTGTTCTGTGCATTCAACTAACAGAGTTGAACCTTACTTTTGATTGAGCCGTTCTGAAACACTCTTTCTGTAGAAACTGCAATTGGACATTCTGAGCGCTAAGAGGCCTATATTGGGAAAAAGAATGTCTACAAATAAAAACTACACAGAAGAATTGTGTGAAACTTCTTTCTGTTCTGTTTGTTCAACTAAAAGAGTTGAACCTTAGTTTTGATTGAGCCGTTCTGAAACACTCTTTCTGTAGAAAATGCAAGTGGAGATTCGGAGCGCTAAGAGGGTAATAGTGGAAAAAGGAATGTCTACAAATATAAACTACACAGAATCATTCTGTGAAACTTATTTCTGATCTGTGCATTCAGCTAACAGAGTTAAACCATACTTTTGATTGAGCAGTTTTGAAACACTCTGTCTGTAGAAAATGCAACTGGACATTCGTAGCGCTAAGTGGGTAATAGTGGAAAAAAGAATATGTTCAAATATAAACTACACAGAAGCATTGTATGAAACTTCTTTCTGATCTGTGCATTCAACTAACCGAGTTGAACCTTACTTTTGATTGAGCCTTTCTGAAACACTCTTTCTGTAGAAACAGCAATTGGACATTCTGTTTCCTAAGAGGCCTCTATTGGGAAAAATAATATCTTCAAATAAAAACTACAAAGAAGCATTGTGTGAAACTTATTTCTGATATGTTCATTAAGCTAACAGAGTTAAACCATACTTTTGATTGTGCAGTTCTGAACACTCTTTCTCTAGAAAATGCAAGTGGACATTCGGAGCGCTAAGAGGGTAATAGTGGAAAAAGGAATATATTCAAATATAAACTACGCAGTTGCATTCTGTGAAAATACTTTCTGTTCTGTGCATTCAACTAACAGAGTTGAACCTTACTTTTAATTGAGCCGTTCTGAAACACTCTTTCTGTAGAAACAGCAATTGGACATGCTAAGCGCTAAGAGGCCTACATTGGGAAAAAGAATATCTTCAAATAAAAACTACACAGATGCATTCTGTGAAACTTATTTCTGATCTGTAAATTCAGTTAACAGAGATAAAACATATTTTTGATTGAGCAGTTATGAAACACTCTTTTTGTAGAAAATGCAAGTGGAGATTCGGAGCGCTAAGAGGGTAATAGTGGAAAAAGGAATGTCTTCAAATATAAACTACACAGAATCATTCGGTGAAACTTCTTTCTCATCTGTGCATTCAGCTAACAGAGTTAAACCATACTTTTGATTGTGCAGATCTGAACACTCTTTCTGTAGAAAATGCAACAGGACATTTGGAGCGCTAAGAGCGTAGTAGTGGAAAAAGGAATATATTCAAATGTAAACTACACAGAAGCATTCTGTGAAACTTCTTTCTGATCTGAGCATTCAGCTAACAGAGTTAAACCATACTTTTGATTGAGCAGTTTTGAAACACTCTGTCTGTAGAAAATGCAACTGGACATTCGTAGCGCTAAGTGGGTAATAGTGGAAAAAAGAATATGTTCAAATATAAACTACACAGAATCATTGTATGAAACTTCTTTCTGTTCTGTGCATTCAACTAACAGAGTTGAACCATACTTTTGATTGAGCCGTTCTGAAACACTCTTTCTGTAGAAACTGCAATTGGACATTCTTAGCGCTAAGAGGCCTATATTGGGAAAAAGAATGTCTACAAATAAAAACTACACAGAAGAATTGTGTGAAACTACTTTCTGTTCTGTTTGTTCAACTAAAAGAGTTGAACCTTAGTTTTGATTGAGCCGTTCTGAAACACTCTTTCTGTAGAAAATGCAAGTGGAGATTCGGAGCGTTAAGAGGGTAATAGTGGAAAAAGGAATGTCTCCAAATATAAACTACACAGAATCATTCTGTGAAACTTCTTTCTGATCTGTGCATTCAGCTAACAGAGTTAAACCATACTTTTGATTGAGCAGATCTGAACACACTTTCTGTAGAAAATGCAACTGGACATTTGGAGCGCTAAGAGAGTAGTAGTGGAAAAAGGAATATATTCAAATATAAACTACACAGAAGCATTCTGTGAAACTTCTTTCTGATCTGAGCATTCAGCTAACAGAGTTAAACCATACTTTTGATTGAGCAGTTTTGAAACACTCTGTCTGTAGAAAATGCAACTGGACATTCGTAGAGCCAAGTGGGTAATAGTGGAAAAAAGAATATCTTCAAATATAAACTACACAGAAGCATTGTATGAAATTTCTTTCTGTTCTGTGCATTCAACTAACAGAGTTGAACCTTACTTTTGATTGAGCCTTTCTGAAACACTCTTTCTGTAGAAACTGCAATTGGACATTCTGAGCGCTAAGAGGCCTATATTGGGAAAAATAATATCTTCAAATAAAAACTACACAGAAGCATTGTGTGAAACTTATTTCTGATATGTTCATTAAGCTAACAGAGTTAAACCATACTTTTGATTGCGCAGTTCTGAACACTCTTTCTGTAGAAAATGCAAGTGGACATTCGGAGCGCTAAGAGGGTAATAGTGGAGAAAGGAATATATTCAAATATAAACTACACAGTAGCATTCTGTGAAAATTCTTTCTGTTCTGTGCATTCAACTAACAGAGTTGAACCTTACTTTTGATTGAGCCGTTCTGAAACACTCTTTCTGTAGAAACTGCAATTGGACATGCTAAGCGCTAAGAGGCCTACATTGGGAAAAAGAATATCTTCAAATAAAAACTACACAGATGCATTCTGTGAAACTTATTTCTGATCTGTAAATTCAGTTAACAGAGATAAAACATATTTTTGATTGAGCAGTTATGAAACACTCTTTTTGTAGAAAATGCAAGTGGAGATTCGGAGCGCTAAGAGGGTAATAGTGGAAAAAGGAATGTCTTCAAATATAAACTACACAGAATCATTCGGTGAAACTTCTTTCTGATCTGTGCATTCAGCTAACAGAGTTAAACCATACTTTTGATTGAGCAGATCTGAACACTCTTTCTGTAGAAAATGCAACTGGACATTTGGAGCGCTAAGAGCGTAATAGTGGAAAAAGGAATATATTCAAATATAAACTACACAGAAGCATTCTGTGAAACTTCTTTCTGATCTGAGCATTCAGCTAACAGAGTTAAACCATACTTTTGATTGAGCAGTTTTGAAACACTCTGTCTGCAGAAAATGCAACTGGACATTCGTAGCGCTAAGTGGGTAATAGAGGAAAAAAGAATATGTTCAAATATAAACTACACAGAAGCATTGTATGAAACTTCTTTCTGTTCTGTGCATTCAACTAACAGAGTTGAACCTTACTTTTGATTGAGCCGTTCTGAAACACTCTTTCTGTAGCAACTGCAATTGGACATTCAGAGCGCTAAGAGGCCTATATTGGGAAAAAGAATGTCTACAAATAAAAACTACACAGAAGAATTGTGTGAAACTTCTTTCTGTTCTGTTTGTTCAACTAAAAGAGTTGAACCTTAGTTTTGATTGAGCCGTTCTGAAACACTCTTTCTGTAGAAAATGCAAGTGGAGATTCGGAGCGCTAAGAGGGTAATAGTGGAAAAAGGAATGTCTCCAAATATAAACTACACAGAATCATTCTGTGAAACTTCTTTCTGATCTGTGCATTCAGCTAACAGAGTTAAACCATACTTTTGATTGAGCAGATCTGAACACTCTTTCTGTAGAAAATGCAACTGGACATTTGGAGCGCTAAGAGAGTAGTAGTGGAAAAAGGAATATATTCACATATAAACTACACAGAAGCATTCTGTGAAACTTCTTTCTGATCTGAGCATTCAGCTAACAGAGTTAAACCATACTTTTGATTGAGCAGTTTTGAAACACTCTGTCTGTATAAAATGCAACTGGACATTCGTAGAGCCAAGTGGGTAATAGTGGAAAAAAGAATATCTTCAAATATAAACTACACAGAAGCATTGTATGAAATTTCTTTCTGTTCTGTGCATTCAACTGACAGAGTTGAACCTTACTTTTGATTGAGCCTTTCTGAAACACTCTTTCTGTAGAAACTGCAATTGGACATTCTGAGCGCTAAGAGGCCTATATTGGGAAAAATAATATCTTCAAATAAAAACTACACAGAAGCATTGTGTGAAACTTATTTCTGATATGTTCATTAAGCTAACAGAGTTAAACCATACTTTTGATTGCGCAGTTCTGAACACTCTTTCTGTAGAAAATGCAAGTGGACATTCGGAGCGCTAAGAGGGTAATAGTGGAGAAAGGAATATATTCAAATATAAACTACACAGTAGCATTCTGTGAAAATTCTTTCTGTTCTGTGCATTCAACTAACAGAGTTGAACCTTACTTTTGATTGAGCCGTTCTGAAACACTCTTTCTGTAGAAACTGCAATTGGACATGCTAAGCGCTAAGAGGCCTACATTGGGAAAAAGAATATCTTCAAATAAAAACTACACAGATGCATTCTGTGAAACTTATTTCTGATCTGTAAATTCAGTTAACAGAGATAAAACATATTTTTGATTGAGCAGTTATGAAATACTCTTTTTGTAGAAAATGCAAGTGGAGATTCGGAGCGCTAAGAGGGTAATAGTGGAAAAAGGAATGTCTTCAAATATAAACTACACAGAATCATTCGGTGAAATTTCTTTCTGATCTGTGCATTCAGCTAACAGAGTTAAACCATACTTTTGATTGAGCAGATCTGAACACTCTTTCTGTAGAAAATGCAACTGGACATTTGGAGCGCTAAGAGCGTAGTAGTGGAAAAAGTAATATATTCAAATATAAACTACACAGAAGCATTCTGTGAAACTTCTTTCTGATCTGAGCATTCAGCTAACAGAGTTAAACCATACTTTTGATTGAGCAGTTTTGAAACACTCTGTCTGTAGAAAATGCAACTGGACATTCTTAGCGCTAAGTGGGTAATAGTGGAAAAAAGAATATGTTCAAATATAAACTACACAGAATCATTGTATGAAACTTCTTTCTGTTCTGTGCATTCAACTAACAGAGTTGAACCATACTTTTGATTGAGCCGTTCTGAAACACTCTTTCTGTAGAAACTGCAATTGGACATTCTTAGCGCTAAGAGGCCTATATTGGGAAAAAGAATGTCTACAAATAAAAACTACACAGAAGAATTGTGTGAAACTACTTTCTGTTCTGTTTGTTCAACTAAAAGAGTTGAACCTTAGTTTTGATTGAGCCGTTCTGAAACACTCTTTCTGTAGAAAATGCAAGTGGAGATTCGGAGCGCTAAGAGGGTAATAGTGGAAAAAGGAATGTCTCCAAATATAAACTACACAGAATCATTCTGTGAAACTTCTTTCTGATCTGTGCATTCAGCTAACAGAGTTAAACCATACTTTTGATTGAGCAGATCTGAACACTCTTTCTGTAGAAAATGCAACTGGACATTTGGAGCGCTAAGAGAGTAGTAGTGGAAAAAGGAATATATTCAAATATAAACTACACAGAAGCATTCTGTGAAACTTCTTTCTGATCTGAGCATTCAGCTAACAGAGTTAAACCATACTTTTGATTGAGCAGTTTTGAAACACTCTGTCTGTAGAAAATGCAACTGGACATTCGTAGCGCTAAGTGGGTAATAGTGGAAATAAGAATATGTTCAAATAAAAACTACACAGAAGCATTGTATGAAACTTCTTTCTGTTCTGTGCATTCAACTAACAGAGTTGAACCTTACTTTTGATTGAGCCTTTCTGAAACACTCTTTCTGTAGAAACTGCAATTGGACATTCTGAGCGCTAAGATGCCTCTATTGGGATAAATAATATCTTCAAATAAAAACTACACAGAAGCATTGTGTGAAACTTATTTCTGATATGTTCATTAAGCTAACAGAGTTAAACCATACTTTTGATTGCGCAGTTCTGAACACTCTTTCTGTAGAAAATGCAAGTGGACATTCGGAGCGCTAAGAGGGTAATAGTGGAAAAAGGAATATATTCAAATATAAACTACACAGTAGCATTCTGTGAAAATTCTTTCTGTTCTGTGCATTCAACTAACAGAGTTGAACCTTACTTTTGATTGAGCCGTTCTGAAACACTCTTTCTGTAGAAACTGCAATTGGACATGCTAAGCGCTAAGAGGCCTACATTGGGAAAAAGAATATCTTCAAATAAAAACTACACAGATGCATTCTGTGAAACTTATTTCTGATCTGTAAATTCAGTTAACAGAGATAAAACATATTTTTGATTGAGCAGTTATGAAACACTCTTTTTGTAGAAAATGCAAGTGGAGATTCGGAGCGCTAAGTGGGTAATAGTGGAAAAAGGAATGTCGTCAAATATAAACTACACAGAATCATTCGGTGAAACTTCTTTCTGATCTGTGCATTCAGCTAACAGAGTTAAACAATACTTTTGATTGAGCAGATCTGAACACTCTTTCTGTAGAAAATGCAACTGGACATTTGGAGCGCTAAGAGCGTAGTAGTGGAAAAAGGAATATATTCAAATATAAACTACACAGAAGCATTCTGTGAAACTTCTTTCTGATCTGAGCATTCAGCTAACAGAGTTAAACCATACTTTTGATTGAGCAGTTTTGAAACACTCTCTCTGTAGAAAATGCAACTGGACATTCGTAGCGCTAAGTGGGTAATAGTGGAAAAAAGAATATTTTCAAATATAAACTACACAGAAGCATTGTATGAAACTTCTTTCTGTTCTGTGCATTCAACTAACAGAGTTGAACCTTACTTTTGATTGAGCCTTTCTGAAACTCTCTTTCTGTAGAAACTGCAATTGGACATTCTGAGCGCTAAGAGGCCTATATTGGGAAAAATAATATCTTCAAATAAAAACTACACAGAAGCATTGTGTGAAACTTATTTCTGATATGTTCATTAAGCTAACAGAGTTAAACCATACTTTTGATTGCGCAGTTCTGAACACTCTTTCTGTAGAAAATGCAAGTGGACATTCGGAGCGCTAAGAGGGTAATAGTGGAAAAAGGAATATATTCAAATATAAACTACACAGTAGCATTCTGTGAAAATTCTTTCTGTTCTGTGCCTTCAACTAACAGAATTGAACCTTACTTTTGATTGAGCCGTTCTGAAACACTCTTTCTGTAGAAACTGCAATTGGACATTCTGAGCGCTAAGAGGCCTATATTGGGAAAAAGAATGTCTACAAATAAAAACTACACAGAAGAATTGTGTGAAACTTCTTTCTGTTCTGTTTGTTCAACTAAAAGAGTTGAACCTTAGTTTTGATTGAGCCGTTCTGAAACACTCTTTCTGTAGAAAATGCAAGTGGAGATTCGGAGCGCTAAGAGGTTAATAGTGGAAAAAGGAATGTCTTCAAATATAAACTACACAGAATCATTCTGTGAAACTTCTTTCTGATCTGTGCATTCAGCTAACAGAGTTAAACCATACTTTTGATTGAGCAGATCTGAACACTCTTTCTGTAGAAAATGCAACTGGACATTTGGAGCGCTAAGAGAGTAGTAGTGGAAAAAGGAATATATTCAAATATAAACTACACAGAAGCATTCTGTGAAACTTCTTTCTGATCTGAGCATTCAGCTAACAGAGGTAAACCATACTTTTGATTGAGCAGTTTTGAAACACTCTGTCTGTAGAAAATGCAACTGGACATTCGTAGCGCTAAGTGGGTAATAGTGGAAAATGAATATGTTCAAATATAAACTACACAGAAGCATTGTATGAAACTTCTTTCTGTTCTGTGCATTCAACTAACAGAGTTGAACCTTACTTTTGATTGAGCCTTTCTGAAACACTCTTTCTGTAGAAACTGCAATTGGACATTCTGAGCGCGAAGAGGCCTCTATTGGGAAAAATAATATCTTCAAATAAAAACTACACAGAAGCATTGTGTGAAACTTATTTCTGATATGTTCATTAAGCTAACAGAGTTAAACCATACTTTTGATTGCGCAGTTCTGAACACTCTTTCTGTAGAAAATGCAAGTGCACATTCGGAGCGCTAAGAGGGTAATAGTGGAAAAAGGAATATATTCAAATATAAACTACACAGTAGCATTCTGTGAAAATTCTTTCTGTTCTGTGCATTCAACTAAGAGAGTTGAACCTTACTTTTGATTGAGCCGTTCTGAAACACTCGTTCTGTAGAAACTGCAATTGGACATGCTAAGCGCTAAGAGGCCTACATTGGGAAAAAGAATATCTTCAAATAAAAACTACACAGATGCATTCTGTGAAACTTATTTCTGATCTGTAAATTCAGTTAACAGAGATAAAACATATTTTTGTTTGAGCAGTTATGAAACACTCTTTTTGTAGAAAATGCAAGTGGAGATTCGGAGCGCTAAGTGGGTAATAGTGGAAAAAAGAATGTCTTCAAATATAAACTACACAGAATCATTCGGTGAAACTTCTTTCTGATCTGTGCATTCAGCTAACAGAGTTAAACCATACTTTTGATTGAGCAGATCTGAACACTCTTTCTGTAGAAAATGCAACTGGACATTTGGAGCGCTAAGAGCGTACTAGTGGAAAAAGGAATATATTCAAATATAAACTACACAGAAGCATTCTGTGAAACTTCTTTCTGATCTGAGCATTCAGCTAACAGAGTTAAACCATACTTTTGATTGAGCAGTTTTGAAACACTCTGTCTGTAGAAAATGCAACTGGACATTCGTAGCGCTAAGTGGGTAATAGTGGAAAAAAGAATATGTTCAAATATGAACTACACAGAAGCATTGTATGAAACTTCTTTCTGTTCTGTGCATTCAACTAACAGAGTTGAACCTTACTTTTGATTGAGCCGTTCTGAAACACTCTTTCTGTAGAAACTGCAATTGGACATTCTGAGCGCTAAGAGGCCTATATTGGGAAAAAGAATGTCTACAAATAAAAACTACACAGAAGAATTGTGTGAAACTTCTTTCTGTTCTGTTTGTTCAACTAAAAGAGTTGAACCTTAGTTTTGATTGAGCCGTTCTGAAACACTCTTTCTGTAGAAAATGCAAGTGGAGATTCGGAGCGCTAAGAGGGTAATAGTGGAAAAAGGAATGTCTCCAAATATAAACTACACAGAATCATTCTGTGAAACTTCTTTCTGATCTGTGCATTCAGCTAACAGAGTTAAACCATACTTTTGATTGAGCAGATCTGAACACTCTTTCTGTAGAAAATGCAACTGGACATTTGGAGCGCTAAGAGAGTAGTAGTGGAAAAAGGAATATATTCAAATATAAACTACACAGAAGCATTCTGTGAAACTTCTTTCTGATCTGAGCATTCAGCTAACAGAGTTAAACCATACTTTTGATTGAGCAGTTTTGAAACACTCTGTCTGTAGAAAATGCAACTGGACATTCGTAGCGCTAGGTGGGTAATAGTGGAAAATGAATATGTTCAAATATAAACTACACAGAAGCATTGTATGAAACATCTTTCTGTTCTGTGCATTCAACTAACAGAGTTGAACCTTACTTTTGATTGAGCCTTTCTGAAACACTCTCTCTGTAGAAACTGCAATTGGACATTCTGAGCGCTAAGAGGCCTCTATTGGGAAAAATAATATCTTCAAATAAAAACTACACAGAAGCATTGTGTGAAACTTATTTCTGATATGTTCATTAAGCTAACAGAGTTAAACCATACTTTTGATTGCGTAGTTCTGAACACTCTTTCTGTAGAAAATGCAAGTGGACATTCGGAGCGCTAAGAGGGTAATAGTGGAAAAAGGAATATATTCAAATATAAACTACACAGTAGCATTCTGTGAAAATTCTTTCTGTTCTGTGCATTCAACTAACAGAGTTGAACCTTACTTTTGATTGAGCCGTTCTGAAACACTCTTTCTGTAGAAACTGCAATTGGACATGCTAAGCGCTAAGAGGCCTACATTGGGAAAAAGAATATCTTCAAATAAAAACTATACAGATGCATTCTGTGAAACTTATTTCTGATCTGTAAATTCAGTTAACAGAGATAAAACATATTTTTGATTGAGCAGTTATGAAACACTCTTTTCGTAGAAAATGCAAGTTGAGATTCGGAGAGCTAAGAGGGTAATAGTGGAAAAAGGAATGTCTTCAAATATAAACTACACAGAATCATTCGGTGAAACTTCTTTCTGATCTGTGCATTCAGCTAACAGAGTTAAACCATTCTTTTGATTGAGCAGATCTGAACACTCTTTCTGTTGAAAATGCAACTGGACATTTGGAGCGCTAAGAGCGTAGTAGTGGAAAAAGGAATATATTCAAATATAAACTACACAGAAGCATTCTGTGAAACTTCTTTCTGATCTGAGCATACAGCTAACAGAGTTAAACCATACTTTTGATTGAGCAGTTTTGAAACACTCTGTCTGTAGAAAATGCAACTGGACATTCGTAGCGCTAAGTGGGTAATAGTGGAAAAAAGAATATGTTCAAATATAAACTACACAGAAGCATTGTATGAAACTTCTTTCTGTTCTGTGCATTCAACTAACAGAGTTGAACCTTACTTTTGATTGAGCCGTTCTGAAACACTCTTTCTGTAGAAACTGCAATTGGACATTCTGAGCGCTAAGAGGCCTATATTGGGAAAAAGAATGTCTACAAATAAAAACTACACAGAAGAATTGTGTGAAACTTCTTTCTGTTCCGTTTGTTCAACTAAAAGAGTTGAACCTTAGTTTTGATTGAGCCGTTCTGAAACACTCTTTCTGTAGAAAATGCAAGTGGAGAGTCGGAGCGCTAAGAGGGTAATAGTGGAAAAAGGAATGTCTCCAAATATAAACTACACAGAATCATTCCTTGAAACTTCTTTCTGATCTGTGCATTCAGCTAACAGAATTAAACCATACTTTTGATTGAGGAGATCTGAACACTCTTTCTGTAGAAAATGCAACTGGACATTTGGAGCGCTAAGAGAGTAGTAGTGGAAAAAGGAATATATTCAAATATAAACTACACAGAAGCATTCTGTGAAACTTCTTTCTGATCTGAGCATTCAGCTAACAGAGTTAAACCATACTTTTGATTGAGCAGTTTTGAAACACTCTGTCTGTAGAAAATGCAACTGGACATTCGTAGCGCTAAGTGGGTAATAGTGGAAAAAAGAATATGTTCAAATATAAACTACACAGAAGCATTGTATGAAACTTCTTTCTGTTCTGTGCATTCAACTAACAGAGTTGAACCTTACTTTTGATTGAGCCGTTCTGAAACACTCTTTCTGTAGAAATTGCAATTGGACATTCTGAGCGCTAAGAGGCCTCTATTGGGAAAAAGAATGTCTACAAATAAAAACTACACAGAAGAATTGTGTGAAACTTCTTTCTGTTCTGTTTGTTCAACTAAAAGAGTTGAACCTTAGTTTTGATTGAGCCTTTCTGAAACACTATTTCTGTAGAAAATGCAAGTGGAGATTCGGAGCGCTAAGAGGGTAATAGTGGAAAAAGGAATGTCTCCAAATATAAACTACACAGAATCATTCTGTGAAACTTCTTTCTGATCTGTGCATTCAGCTAACAGAGTTAAACCATACTTTTGATTGAGCAGATCTGAACACTCTTTCTGTAGAAAATGCAACTGGACATTTGGAGCGCTAAGAGAGTAGTAGTGGAAAAAGGAATATATTCAAATATAAACTACACAGAAGCATTCTGTGAAACTTCTTTCTGATCTGAGCATTCAGCTAACAGAGTTAAACCATACTTTTGATTGAGCAGTTTTGAAACACTCTGTCTGTAGAAAATGCAACTGGACATTCGTAGCGCTAAGTGGGTAATAGTGGAAAAAAGAATATGTTCAAATATAAATTACACAGAAGCACTGTATGAAACTTCTTTCTGTTCTGTGCATTCAACTAACAGAGTTGAACCTTACTTTTGATTGAGCCTTTCTGAAACACTCTTTCTGTAGAAACTGCAATTGGACATTCTGAGCGCTAAGAGGCCTATATTGGGAAAAATAATATCTTCAAATAAAAACTACACAGAAGCATTGTGTGAAACTTATTTCTGATATGTTCATTAAGCTAACAGAGTTAAACCATACTTTTGATTGCGCAGTTCTGAACACACTTTCTGTAGAAAATGCAAGTGGACATTAGGAGCGCTAAGAGGGAAATAGTGGAGAAAGGAATATTTTCAAATATAAACTACACAGTAGCATTCTGTGAAAATTCTTTCTGTTCTGTGCATTCAACTAACAGAGTTGAACCTTACTTTTGATTGAGCCGTTCTGAAACACTCTTTCTGTAGAAACTGCAATTGAACATGCTAAGCGCTAAGAGGCCTACATTGGGAAAAAGAATATCTTCAAATAAAAACTACACAGATGCATTCTGTGAAACTTATTTCTGATCTGTAAATTCAGTTAACAGAGATAAAACATATTTTTGATTGAGCAGTTATGAAACACTCTTTTTGTAGAAAATGCAAGTGGAGATTCGGAGCGCTAAGTGGGTAATAGTGGAAAAAGGAATGTCTTCAAATATAAACTACACAGAATCATTCGGTGAAACTTCTTTCTGATCTGTGCATTCAGCTAACAGAGTTAAACCATACTTTTGATTGAGCAGATCTGAACACTCTTTCTGTAGAAAATGCAACTGGACATTTGGAGCGCTAAGAGCATAGTAGTGGAAAAAGGAATATATTCAAATATAAACTACACAGAAGCATTCTGTGAAACTTCTTTCTGATCTGAGCATTCAGCTAACAGAGTTAAACCATACTTTTGATTGGGCAGTTTTGAAACACTCTGTCTGTAGAAAATGCCACTGGACATTCGTAGCGCTAAGTGGGTAAAAGTGGAAAAAAGAATATGTTCAAATATAAACTACACAGAATCATTGTATGAAACTTCTTTCTGTTCTGTGCATTCAACTAACAGAGTTGAACCTTACTTTTGATTGAGCCGTTCTGAAACACTCTTTCTGTAGAAACTGCAATTGGACATTCTGAGCGCTAAGAGGCCTATATTGGGAAAAAGAATGTCTACAAATAAAAACTACACAGAAGAATTGTGTGAAACTTCTTTCTGTTCTGTTTGTTCAACTAAAAGATTTGAACCTTAGTTTTGATTGAGCCGTTCTGAAACACTCTTTCTGTAGAAAATGCAAGTGGAGATTCGGAGCGCTAAGAGGGTAATAGTGGAAAAAGGAATGTCTCCAAATATAAACTACACAGAATAATTCTGTGAAACTTCTTTCTGATCTGTGCATTCAGCTAACAGAGTAAAACCATACTTTTGATTGAGCAGATCTGAACACTCTTTCTGTAGAAAATGCAACTGGACATTTGGAGCGCTAAGAGAGTAGTAGTGGAAAAAGTGATATATTCAAATATAAACTACACAGAAGCATTCTGTGAAACTTCTTTCTGATCTGAGCATTCAGCTAACAGAGTTAAACCATACTTTTGATTGAGCAGTTTTGAAACACTCTCTCTGTAGAAAATGCAACTGGACATTCGTAGCGCTAAGTGGGTAATAGTGGAAAAAAGAATATTTTCAAATATAAACTACACAGAAGCATTGTATGAAACTTCTTTCTGTTCTGTGCATTCAACTAACAGAGTTGAACCTTACTTTTGATTGAGCCTTTCTGAAACTCTCTTTCTGTAGAAACTGCAATTGGACATTCTGAGCGCTAAGAGGCCTATATTGGGAAAAATAATATCTTCAAATAAAAACTACACAGAAGCATTGTGTGAAACTTATTTCTGATATGTTCATTAAGCTAACAGAGTTAAACCATACTTTTGATTGCGCAGTTCTGAACACTCTTTCTGTAGAAAATGCAAGTGGACATTCGGAGCGCTAAGAGGGTAATAGTGGAAAAAGGAATATATTCAAATATAAACTACACAGTAGCATTCTGTGAAAATTCTTTCTGTTCTGTGCCTTCAACTAACAGAATTGAACCTTACTTTTGATTGAGCCGTTCGGAAACACACTTTCTGTAGAAACTGCAATTGGACATTCTGAGCGCTAAGAGGCCTATATTGGGAAAAAGAATGTCTACAAATAAAAACTACACAGAAGAATTGTGTGAAACTTCTTTCTGTTCTGTTTGTTCAACTAAAAGAGTTGAACCTTAGTTTTGATTGAGCCGTTCTGAAACACTCTTTCTGTAGAAAATGCAAGTGGAGATTCGGAGCGCTAAGAGGATAATAGTGGAAAAAGGAATGTCTTCAAATATAAACTACACAGAATCATTCTGTGAAACTTCTTTCTGATCTGTGCATTCAGCTAACAGAGTTAAACCATACTTTTGATTGAGCAGATCTGAACACTCTTTCTGTAGAAAATGCAACTGGACATTTGGAGCGCTAAGAGAGTAGTAGTGGAAAAAGGAATATATTCAAATATAAACTACACAGAAGCATTCTGTGAAACTTCTTTCTGATCTGAGCATTCAGCTAACAGAGGTAAACCATACTTTTGATTGAGCAGTTTTGAAACACTCTGTCTGTAGAAAATGCAACTGGACATTCGTAGCGCTAAGTGGGTAATAGTGGAAAATGAATATGTTCAAATATAAACTACACAGAAGCATTGTATGAAACTTCTTTCTGTTCTGTGCATTCAACTAACAGAGTTGAACCTTACTTTTGATTGAGCCTTTCTGAAACACTCTTTCTGTAGAAACTGCAATTGGACATTCTGAGCGCGAAGAGGCCTCTATTGGGAAAAATAATATCTTCAAATAAAAACTACACAGAAGCATTGTGTGAAACTTATTTCTGATATGTTCATTAAGCTAACAGAGTTAAACCATACTTTTGATTGCGCAGTTCTGAACACTCTTTCTGTAGAAAATGCAAGTGCACATTCGGAGCGCTAAGAGGGTAATAGTGGAAAAAGGAATATATTCAAATATAAACTACACAGTAGCATTCTGTGAAAATACTTTCTGTTCTGTGCATTCAACTAAGAGAGTTGAACCTTACTTTTGATTGAGCCGTTCTGAAACACTCGTTCTGTAGAAACTGCAATTGGACATGCTAAGCGCTAAGAGGCCTACATTGGGAAAAAGAATATCTTCAAATAAAAACTACACAGATGCATTCTGTGAAACTTATTTCTGATCTGTAAATTCAGTTAACAGAGATAAAACATATTTTTGTTTGAGCAGTTATGAAACACTCTTTTTGTAGAAAATGCAAGTGGAGATTCGGAGCGCTAAGTGGGTAATAGTGGAAAAAAGAATGTCTTCAAATATAAACTACACAGAATCATTCGGTGAAACTTCTTTCTGATCTGTGCATTCAGCTAACAGAGTTAAACCATACTTTTGATTGAGCAGATCTGAACACTCTTTCTGTAGAAAATGCAACTGGACATTTGGAGCGCTAAGAGCGTACTAGTGGAAAAAGGAATATATTCAAATATAAACTACACAGAAGCATTCTGTGAAACTTCTTTCTGATCTGAGCATTCAGCTAACAGAGTTAAACCATACTTTTGATTGAGCAGTTTTGAAACACTCTGTCTGTAGAAAATGCAACTGGACATTCGTAGCGCTAAGTGGGTAATAGTGGAAAAAAGAATATGTTCAAATATGAACTACACAGAAGCATTGTATGAAACTTCTTTCTGTTCTGTGCATTCAACTAACAGAGTTGAACCTTACTTTTGATTGAGCCGTTCTGAAACACTCTTTCTGTAGAAACTGCAATTGGACATTCTGAGCGCTAAGAGGCCTATATTGGGAAAAAGAATGTCTACAAATAAAAACTACACAGAAGAATTGTGTGAAACTTCTTTCTGTTCTGTTTGTTCAACTAAAAGAGTTGAACCTTAGTTTTGATTGAGCCGTTCTGAAACACTCTTTCTGTAGAAAATGCAAGTGGAGATTCGGAGCGCTAAGAGGGTAATAGTGGAAAAAGGAATGTCTCCAAATATAAACTACACAGAATCATTCTGTGAAACTTCTTTCTGATCTGTGCATTCAGCTAACAGAGTTAAACCATACTTTTGATTGAGCAGATCTGAACACTCTTTCTGTAGAAAATGCAACTGGACATTTGGAGCGCTAAGAGAGTAGTAGTGGAAAAAGGAATATATTCAAATATAAACTACACAGAAGCATTCTGTGAAACTTCTTTCTGATCTGAGCATTCAGCTAACAGAGTTAAACCATACTTTTGATTGAGCAGTTTTGAAACACTCTGTCTGTAGAAAATGCAACTGGACATTCGTAGCGCTAGGTGGGTAATAGTGGAAAATGAATATGTTCAAATATAAACTACACAGAAGCATTGTATGAAACATCTTTCTGTTCTGTGCATTCAACTAACAGAGTTGAACCTTACTTTTGATTGAGCCTTTCTGAAACACTCTCTCTGTAGAAACTGCAATTGGACATTCTGAGCGCTAAGAGGCCTCTATTGGGAAAAATAATATCTTCAAATAAAAACTACACAGAAGCATTGTGTGAAACTTATTTCTGATATGTTCATTAAGCTAACAGAGTTAAACCATACTTTTGATTGCGTAGTTCTGAACACTCTTTCTGTAGAAAATGCAAGTGGACATTCGGAGCGCTAAGAGGGTAATAGTGGAAAAAGGAATATATTCAAATATAAACTACACAGTAGCATTCTGTGAAAATTCTTTCTGTTCTGTGCATTCAACTAACAGAGTTGAACCTTACTTTTGATTGAGCCGTTCTGAAACACTCTTTCTGTAGAAACTGCAATTGGACATGCTAAGCGCTAAGAGGCCTACATTGGGAAAAAGAATATCTTCAAATAAAAACTATACAGATGCATTCTGTGAAACTTATTTCTGATCTGTAAATTCAGTTAACAGAGATAAAACATATTTTTGATTGAGCAGTTATGAAACACTCTTTTCGTAGAAAATGCAAGTTGAGATTCGGAGAGCTAAGAGGGTAATAGTGGAAAAAGGAATGTCTTCAAATATAAACTACACAGAATCATTCGGTGAAACTTCTTTCTGATCTGTGCATTCAGCTAACAGAGTTAAACCATTCTTTTGATTGAGCAGATCTGAACACTCTTTCTGTTGAAAATGCAACTGGACATTTGGAGCGCTAAGAGCGTAGTAGTGGAAAAAGGAATATATTCAAATATAAACTACACAGAAGCATTCTGTGAAACTTCTTTCTGATCTGAGCATACAGCTAACAGAGTTAAACCATACTTTTGATTGAGCAGTTTTGAAACACTCTGTCTGTAGAAAATGCAACTGGACATTCGTAGCGCTAAGTGGGTAATAGTGGAAAAAAGAATATGTTCAAATATAAACTACACAGAAGCATTGTATGAAACTTCTTTCTGTTCTGTGCATTCAACTAACAGAGTTGAACCTTACTTTTGATTGAGCCGTTCTGAAACACTCTTTCTGTAGAAACTGCAATTGGACATTCTGAGCGCTAAGAGGCCTATATTGGGAAAAAGAATGTCTACAAATAAAAACTACACAGAAGAATTGTGTGAAACTTCTTTCTGTTCCGTTTGTTCAACTAAAAGAGTTGAACCTTAGTTTTGATTGAGCCGTTCTGAAACACTCTTTCTGTAGAAAATGCAAGTGGAGAGTCGGAGCGCTAAGAGGGTAATAGTGGAAAAAGGAATGTCTCCAAATATAAACTACACAGAATCATTCCTTGAAACTTCTTTCTGATCTGTGCATTCAGCTAACAGAATTAAACCATACTTTTGATTGAGGAGATCTGAACACTCTTTCTGTAGAAAATGCAACTGGACATTTGGAGCGCTAAGAGAGTAGTAGTGGAAAAAGGAATATATTCAAATATAAACTACACAGAAGCATTCTGTGAAACTTCTTTCTGATCTGAGCATTCAGCTAACAGAGTTAAACCATACTTTTGATTGAGCAGTTTTGAAACACTCTGTCTGTAGAAAATGCAACTGGACATTCGTAGCGCTAAGTGGGTAATAGTGGAAAAAAGAATATGTTCAAATATAAACTACACAGAAGCATTGTATGAAACTTCTTTCTGTTCTGTGCATTCAACTAACAGAGTTGAACCTTACTTTTGATTGAGCCGTTCTGAAACACTCTTTCTGTAGAAATTGCAATTGGACATTCTGAGCGCTAAGAGGCCTCTATTGGGAAAAAGAATGTCTACAAATAAAAACTACACAGAAGAATTGTGTGAAACTTCTTTCTGTTCTGTTTGTTCAACTAAAAGAGTTGAACCTTAGTTTTGATTGAGCCTTTCTGAAACACTATTTCTGTAGAAAATGCAAGTGGAGATTCGGAGCGCTAAGAGGGTAATAGTGGAAAAAGGAATGTCTCCAAATATAAACTACACAGAATCATTCTGTGAAACTTCTTTCTGATCTGTGCATTCAGCTAACAGAGTTAAACCATACTTTTGATTGAGCAGATCTGAACACTCTTTCTGTAGAAAATGCAACTGGACATTTGGAGCGCTAAGAGAGTAGTAGTGGAAAAAGGAATATATTCAAATATAAACTACACAGAAGCATTCTGTGAAACTTCTTTCTGATCTGAGCATTCAGCTAACAGAGTTAAACCATACTTTTGATTGAGCAGTTTTGAAACACTCTGTCTGTAGAAAATGCAACTGGACATTCGTAGCGCTAAGTGGGTAATAGTGGAAAAAAGAATATGTTCAAATATAAATTACACAGAAGCACTGTATGAAACTTCTTTCTGTTCTGTGCATTCAACTAACAGAGTTGAACCTTACTTTTGATTGAGCCTTTCTGAAACACTCTTTCTGTAGAAACTGCAATTGGACATTCTGAGCGCTAAGAGGCCTATATTGGGAAAAATAATATCTTCAAATAAAAACTACACAGAAGCATTGTGTGAAACTTATTTCTGATATGTTCATTAAGCTAACAGAGTTAAACCATACTTTTGATTGCGCAGTTCTGAACACACTTTCTGTAGAAAATGCAAGTGGACATTAGGAGCGCTAAGAGGGAAATAGTGGAGAAAGGAATATTTTCAAATATAAACTACACAGTAGCATTCTGTGAAAATTCTTTCTGTTCTGTGCATTCAACTAACAGAGTTGAACCTTACTTTTGATTGAGCCGTTCTGAAACACTCTTTCTGTAGAAACTGCAATTGAACATGCTAAGCGCTAAGAGGCCTACATTGGGAAAAAGAATATCTTCAAATAAAAACTACACAGATGCATTCTGTGAAACTTATTTCTGATCTGTAAATTCAGTTAACAGAGATAAAACATATTTTTGATTGAGCAGTTATGAAACACTCTTTTTGTAGAAAATGCAAGTGGAGATTCGGAGCGCTAAGTGGGTAATAGTGGAAAAAGGAATGTCTTCAAATATAAACTACACAGAATCATTCGGTGAAACTTCTTTCTGATCTGTGCATTCAGCTAACAGAGTTAAACCATACTTTTGATTGAGCAGATCTGAACACTCTTTCTGTAGAAAATGCAACTGGACATTTGGAGCGCTAAGAGCATAGTAGTGGAAAAAGGAATATATTCAAATATAAACTACACAGAAGCATTCTGTGAAACTTCTTTCTGATCTGAGCATTCAGCTAACAGAGTTAAACCATACTTTTGATTGGGCAGTTTTGAAACACTCTGTCTGTAGAAAATGCCACTGGACATTCGTAGCGCTAAGTGGGTAAAAGTGGAAAAAAGAATATGTTCAAATATAAACTACACAGAATCATTGTATGAAACTTCTTTCTGTTCTGTGCATTCAACTAACAGAGTTGAACCTTACTTTTGATTGAGCCGTTCTGAAACACTCTTTCTGTAGAAACTGCAATTGGACATTCTGAGCGCTAAGAGGCCTATATTGGGAAAAAGAATGTCTACAAATAAAAACTACACAGAAGAATTGTGTGAAACTTCTTTCTGTTCTGTTTGTTCAACTAAAAGATTTGAACCTTAGTTTTGATTGAGCCGTTCTGAAACACTCTTTCTGTAGAAAATGCAAGTGGAGATTCGGAGCGCTAAGAGGGTAATAGTGGAAAAAGGAATGTCTCCAAATATAAACTACACAGAATAATTCTGTGAAACTTCTTTCTGATCTGTGCATTCAGCTAACAGAGTAAAACCATACTTTTGATTGAGCAGATCTGAACACTCTTTCTGTAGAAAATGCAACTGGACATTTGGAGCGCTAAGAGAGTAGTAGTGGAAAAAGTGATATATTCAAATATAAACTACACAGAAGCATTCTGTGAAACTTCTTTCTGATCTGAGCATTCAGCTAACAGAGTTAAACCATACTTTTGATTGAGCAGTTTTGAAACACTCTGTCTGTAGAAAATGCAACTGGACATTCGTAGCGCCAAGTGGGTAATAGTGGAAAAAAGAATATGTTCAAATATAAACTACACAGAAGCATTGTATGAAATTACTTTCTGTTCTGTGCATTCAACTAACAGAGTTGAACCTTACTTTTGATTGAGCCTTTCTGAAACACTCTTTCTGTAGAAACTGCAATTGGACATTCTGAGCGCTAAGAGGCCTATATTGGGAAAAATAATATCTTCAAATAAAAACTACACATAAGCATTGTGTGAAACTTATTTCTGATATGTTCATTAAGCTAACAGAGTTAAACCATACTTTTGATTGCGCAGTTCTGAACACTCTTTCTGTAGAAAATGCAAGTGGACATTCGGAGCGCTAAGAGGGTAATAGTGGAGAAAGGAATATATTCAAATATAAACTACACAGTAGCATTCTGTGAAAATTCTTTCTGTTCTGTGCATTCAACTAACAGAGTTGAACCTTACTTTTGATTGATCCGTTCTGAAACACTCTTTCTGTAGAAACTGCAATTGGACATGCTAAGCGCTAAGAGGCCTACATTGGGAAAAAAAATATCTTCAAATAAAAACTACACAGATGCATTCTGTGTAACCTATTTCTGATCTGTAAATTCAGTTAACAGAGATAAAACATATATTTGATTGAGCAGTTATGAAACACTCTTTTTGTAGAAAATGCAAGTGGAGATTCGGAGCGCTAAGAGGGTAATAGTGGAAAAAGTAATGTCTTCAAATATAAACTACACAGAATCATTCGGTGAAACTTCTTTCTGATCTGTGCATTCAGCTAACAGAGTTAAACCATACTTTTGATTGAGCAGATCTGAACACTCTTTCTGTAGAAAATGCAACTGGACGTTTGGAGCGCTAAGAGCGTAGTAGTGGAAAAAGGAATATATTCAAATATAAACTACACAGAAGCATTCTGCGAAACTTCTTTCTGATCTGAGCATTCAGCTAACAGAGTTAAACCATACTTTTGATTGAGCAGTTTTGAAACACTCTGTCTGTAGAAAATGCAACTGGACATTCGTAGCGCTAAGTGGGTAATAGTGGAAAAAAGAATATATTCAAATATAAACTACACAGAAGCATTGTATGAAACTTCTTTCTGTTCTGTGCATTCAACTAACAGAGTTGAACCTTACTTTTGATTGAGCCGTTCTGAAACACTCTTTCTGTAGAAACTGCAATTGGACATTCTGAGCACTAAGAGGCCTATATTGGGAAATAGAATGTCTACAAATAAAAACTACACAGAAGAATTGTGTGAAACTTCTTTCTGTTCTGTTTGTTCAACTAAAAGAGTTGAACCTTAGTTTTGATTGAGCCGTTCTGAAACACTCTTTCTGTAGAAAATGCAAGTGGAGATTCGGAGCGCTAAGAGGGTAATAGTGGAAAAAGGAATGTCTCCAAATATAAACTACACAGAATCATTCTGTGAAACTTCTTTCTGATCTGTGCATTCAGCTAACAGAGTTAAACCATACTTTTGATTGAGGAGATCTGAACACTCTTTCTGTAGAAAATGCAACTGGACATTTTGAGCGCTAAGAGAGTAGTAGAGGAAAAAGGAATATATTCAAATATAAACTACACAGAAGCATTCTGTGAAACTTCTTTCTGATCTGAGCATTCAGCTAACAGATTTAAACCATACTTTTGATTGAGCAGATTTGAAACACTCTGTCTGTAGAAAATGCAACTGGACATTCTTAGCGCTAAGTGGTTAATAGTGGAAAAAAGAATATGTTCAAATATAAACTACACAGAAGCATTGTATGAAACTTCTTTCTGTTCTGTGCATTCAACTAACAGAGTTGAACCTTACTTTTGATTGAGCCTTGCTGAAACACGCTTTCTGAAGAAACTGCAATTGGACATTCTGAGCGCTAAGAGGCCTATATTGGGAAAAATAATATCTTCAAATAAAAACTACACAGAGGCATTGTGTGAAACTTATTTCTGATATGTTCATTAAGCTAACAGAGTTAAACCATACTTTTGATTGCGCAGTTCTGAACACTCTTTCTGTAGAAAATGCAAGTGGACATTCGGAGCGCTAAGAGGGTAATAGTGGAAAAAGGAATGTCTTCAAATATATACTACACAGAAGCATTGTATGAAACTTCTTTCTGATCTGTGCATTCAGCTAACAGAGTTAAACCATACTTTTGATTGAGCAGATCTGAACACTCTTTCTGTAGAAAATGCAACTGGACATTTGGAGCGCTAAGAGCGTAGTAGTGGAAAAAGGAATATATTCAAATATAAACTACACAGAAGCATTCTGTGAAACTTCTTTCTGATCTGAGCATTCAGCTAACAGAGTTAAACCATACTTTTAATTGAGCAGTTTTGAAACACTCTGTCTGTAGAAAATGCAACTGGACATTCGTAGCGCTAAGTGGGTAATAGTGGAAAAAAGAATATGTTCAAATATAAACTACACAGAAGCATTGTATGAAACTTCTTTCTGTTCTGTGCATTCAACTAACAGAGTTGAACCTTACTTTTGATTGAGCCGTTCTGAAACACTCTTTCTGTAGAAACTGCAATTGGACATTCTGAGCGCTAAGAGGCCTATATTGGGAAAAAGAATGTCTACAAATAAAAACTACACAGAAGAATTGTGTGAAACTTCTTTCTGTTCTGTTTGTTCAACTAAAAGAGTTGAACCTTAGTTTTGATTGAGCCGTTCTGAAACACTCTTTCTGTAGAAAATGCAAGTGGAGATTAGGAGCGCTAAGAGGGTAATAGTGGAAAAAGGAATGTCTCCAAATATAAACTACACAGAATCATTCTGTGAAACTTCTTTCTGATCTGTGCATTCAGCTAACAGAGTAAAACCATACTTTTGATTGAGCAGATCTGAACACTCTTTCTGTAGAAAATGCAACTGGACATTTGGAGCGCTAAGAGAGTAGTAGTGGAAAAAGGGATATATTCAAATATAAACTACACAGAAGCATTCTGTGAAACTTCTTTCTGATCTGAGCATTCAGCTAACAGAGTTAAACCATACTTTTGATTGAGCAGTTTTGAAACACTCTGTAGAAAATGCAACTGGACATTCGTAGCGCCAAGTGGGTAATAGTGGAAAAAAGAATATGTTCAAATATAAACTACACAGAAGCATTGTATGAAACTTCTTTCTGTTCTGTGCATTCAACTCACAGAGTTGAACCTTACTTTTGATTGAGCCTTTCTGAAACACTCTTTCTGTAGAAACTGCAATTGGACATTCTGAGCGCTAAGAGGCCTCTATTGGGAAAAATAATATCTTCAAATAAAAACTACACAGAAGCATTGTGTGAAACTTATTTCTGATATGTTCATTAAGCTAACAGAGTTAAACCATACTTTTGATTGCGCAGTTCTGAACACTCTTTCTGTAGAAAATGCAAGTGGACATTCGGAGCGCTAAGAGGGTAATAGTGGAAAAAGGAATATATTAAAATATAAACTACACAGTAGCATTCTGTGAAAATTCTTTCTGTTCTGTGCATTCAACTAACAGAGTTGAACCTCACTTTTGATTGAGCCGTTCTGAAACACTCTTTCTGTAGAAACTGCAATTGGACATTCTGAGCGCTAAGAGGCCTATATTGGGAAAAAGAATGTCTACAAATAAAAACTACACAGAAGAATTGTGTGAAACATCTTTCTGTTCTGTTTGTTCAACTAAAAGAGTTGAACCTTAGTTTTGATTGAGCCGTTCTGAAACACTCTTTCTGTAGAAAATGCAAGTGGAGATTCGGAGTGCTAAGAGGGTAATAGTGGAAAAAGGAATGTCTCCAAATATAAACTACACAGAATCATTCTGTGAAACTTCTTTCTGATCTGTGCATTCAGCTAACAGAGCTAAACCATACTTTTGATTGAGCAGATCTGAACACTCTTTCTGTAGAAAATGCAACTGGACATTTGGAGCGCTAAGAGAGTAGTAGTGGAAAAAGGAATATATTCAAATATAAACTACACAGAAGCATTCTGTGAAACTTCTTTCTGATCTGAGCATTCAGCTAACAGAGTTAAACCATACTTTTGATTGAGCAGTTTTGAAACACTCTGTCTGTAGAAAATGCAACTGGACATTCGTAGCGCTAAGTGGGTAATAGTGGAAAAAATAATATGTTCAAATATAAACTACACAGAAGCATTGTATGAAACTTCTTTCTGTTCTGTGCATTCAACTAACAGAGTTGAACCTCACTTTTGATTGAGCCTTTCTGAAACACTCTTTCTGTAGAAACTGCAATTGGACATTCTGAGCGCTAAGAGGCCTATATTGGGAAAAATAATATCTTCAAATAAAAACTACACAGAAGCATTGTGTGAAACTTATTTCTGATATGTTCATTAAGCTAACAGAGTTAAACCATACTTTTGATTGCGCAGTTCTGAACACTCTTTCTGTAGAAAATGCAAGTGGACATTCGGAGCGCTAAGAGGGTATTAGTGGAAAAAGGAATATATTCAAATATAAACTACACAGTAGCATTCTGTGAAAATTCTTTCTGTTCTGTGCATTCAACTAACAGAGTTGAACCTTACTTTTGATTGAGCCGTTCTGAAACACTCTTTCTGTAGAAACTGCAATTGGACATGCTAAGCACTAAGAGGCCTACATTGGGAAAAAAAATATCTTCAAATAAAAACTACACAGATGCATTCTGTGAAACCTATTTCTGATCTGTAAATTCAGTTAACAGAGATAAAACATATATTTGATTGAGCAGTTATGAAACACTCTTTTTGTATAAAATGCAAGTGGAGATTCGGAGCGCTAAGAGGGTAATAGTGGAAAAAGTAATGTCTTCAAATATAAACTACACAGAATCATTCGGTGAAACTTCTTTCTGATCTGTGCATTCAGCTAACAGAATTAAACCATACTTTTGATTGAGCAGATCTGAACACTCTTTCTGTAGAAAATGCAACTGGACGTTTGGAGCGCTAAGAGCGTAGTAGTGGAAAAAGGAATATATTCAAATATAAACTACACAGAAGCATTCTGCGAAACTTCTTTCTGATCTGAGCATTCAGCTAACAGAGTTAAACCATACTTTTGATTGAGCAGTTTTGAAACACTCTGTCTGTAGAAAATGCAACTGGACATTCGTAGCGCCAAGTGGGTAATAGTGGAAAAAAGAATATGTTCAAATATAAACTACACAGAAGCATTGTATGAAACTTCTTTCTGTTCTGTGCATTCAACTCACAGAGTTGAACCTTACTTTTGATTGAGCCTTTCTGAAACACTCTTTCTGTAGAAACTGCAATTGGACATTCTGAGCGCTAAGAGGCCTCTATTGGGAAAAATAATATCTTCAAATAAAAACTACACAGAAGCATTGTGTGAAACTTATTTCTGATATGTTCATTAAGCTAACAGAGTTAAACCATACTTTTGATTGCGCAGTTCTGAACACTCTTTCTGTAGAAAATGCAAGTGGACATTCGGAGCGCTAAGAGGGTAATAGTGGAAAAAGGAATATATTCAAATATAAACTACACAGTAGCATTCTGTGAAAATTCTTTGTGTTCTGTGCATTCAACTAACAGAGTTGAACCTCACTTTTGATTGAGCCGTTCTGAAACACTCTTTCTGTAGAAACTGCAATTGGACATTCTGAGCGCTAAGAGGCCTATATTGGGAAAAAGAATGTCTACAAATAAAAACTACACAGAAGAATTGTGTGAAACATCTTTCTGTTCTGTTTGTTCAACTAAAAGAGTTGAACCTTAGTTTTGATTGAGCCGTTCTGAAACACTCTTTCTGTAGAAAATGCAAGTGGAGATTCGGAGCGCTAAGAGGGTAATAGTGGAAAAAGGAATGTCTCCAAATATAAACTACACAGAATCATTCTGTGAAACTTCTTTCTGATCTGTGCATTCAGCTAACAGAGCTAAACCATACTTTTGATTGAGCAGATCTGAACACTCTTTCTGTAGAAAATGCAACTGGACATTTGGAGCGCCAAGAGCGTAGTAGTGGAAAAAGGAATATATTCAAATATAAACTACACAGAAGCATTCTGTGAAACTTCTTTCTGATCTGAGCATTCAGCTAACAGAGTTAAACCATACGTTTGATTGAGCAGTTTTGAAACACTCTGTCTGTAGAAAATGCAACTGGACATTCGTAGCGCTAAGTGGGTAATAGTGGAAAAAAGAATATGTTCAAATATAAACTACACAGAAGCATTGTATGAAACTTCTTTCTGTTCTGTGCATTCAACTAACAGAGTTGAACCTCACTATTGATTGAGCCTTTCTGAAACACTCTTTCTGTAGAAACTGCAATTGGACATTCTGAGCGCTAAGACGCCTCTATTGGGAAAAATAATATCTTCAAATAAAAACTACACAGAAGCATTGTGTGAAACTTATTTCTGATATGTTCATTAAGCTAACAGAGTTAAACCATACTTTTGATTGCGCAGTTCTGAACACTCTTTCTGTAGAAAATGCAAGTGGACATTCGGAGCGCTAAGAGGGTATTAGTGGAAAAAGGAATATATTCAAATATAAACTACACAGTAGCATTCTGTGAAAATTCTTTCTGTTCTGTGCATTCAACTAACAGAGTTGAACCTTACTTTTGATTGAGCCGTTCTGAAACACTCTTTCTGTAGAAACTGCAATTGGACATGCTAAGCGCTAAGAGGCCTACATTGGGAAAAAAAATATCTTCAAATAAAAACTACACAGATGCATTCTGTGAAACCTATTTCTGATCTGTAAATTCAGTTAACAGAGATAAAACATATATTTGATTGAGCAGTTATGAAACACTCTTTTTGTAGAAAATGCAAGTGGAGATTCGGAGCGCTAAGAGGGTAATAGTGGAAAAAGTAATGTCTTCAAATATAAACTACACAGAATCATTCGGTGAAACTTCTTTCTGATCTGTGCATTCAGCTAACAGAGTTAAACCATACTTTTGATTGAGCAGATCTGAACACTCTTTCTGTAGAAAATGCAACTGGACGTTTGGAGCGCTAAGAGCGTAGTAGTGGAAAAAGGAATATATTCAAATATAAACTACACAGAAGCATTCTGCGAAACTTCTTTCTGATCTGAGCATTCAGCTAACAGAGTTAAACCATACTTTTGATTGAGCAGTTTTGAAACACTCTGTCTGTAGAAAATGCAACTGGACATTCGTAGCGCTAAGTGGGTAATAGTGGAAAAAAGAATATGTTCAAATATAAACTACACAGAAGCATTGTATGAAACTTCTTTCTGTTCTGTGCATTCAACTAACAGAGTTGAACCTTACTTTTGATTGAGCCGTTCTGAAACACTCTTTCTGTAGAAACTGCAATTGGACATTCTGAGCACTAAGAGGCCTATATTGGGAATTAGAATGTCTACAAATAAAAACTACACAGAAGAATTGTGTGAAACTTCTTTCTGTTCTGTTTGTTCAACTAAAAGAGTTGAACCTTAGTTTTGATTGAGCCGTTCTGAAACACTCTTTCTGTAGAAAATGCAAGTGGAGATTCGGAGCGCTAAGAGGGTAATAGTGGAAAAAGGAATGTCTCCAAATATAAACTACACAGAATCATTCTGTGAAACTTCTTTCTGATCTGTGCATTCAGCTAACAGAGTTAAACCATACTTTTGATTGAGGAGATCTGAACACTCTTTCTGTAGAAAATGCAACTGGACATTTTGAGCGCTAAGAGAGTAGTAGTGGAAAAAGGAATATATTCAAATATAAACTACACAGAAGCATTCTGTGAAACTTCTTTCTGATCTGAGCATTCAGCTAACAGATTTAAACCATACTTTTGATTGAGCAGATTTGAAACACTCTGTCTGTAGAAAATGCAACTGGACATTCTTAGCGCTAAGTGGTTAATAGTGGAAAAAAGAATATGTTCAAATATAAACTACACAGAAGCATTGTATGAAACTTCTTTCTGTTCTGTGCATTCAACTAACAGAGTTGAACCTTACTTTTGATTGAGCCTTGCTGAAACACGCTTTCTGAAGAAACTGCAATTGGACATTCTGAGCGCTAAGAGGCCTATATTGGGAAAAATAATATCTTCAAATAAAAACTACACAGAGGCATTGTGTGAAACTTATTTCTGATATGTTCATTAAGCTAACAGAGTTAAACCATACTTTTGATTGCGCAGTTCTGAACACTCTTTCTGTAGAAAATGCAAGTGGACATTCGGAGCGCTAAGAGGGTAATAGTGGAAAAAGGAATGTCTTCAAATATATACTACACAGAAGCATTGTATGAAACTTCTTTCTGATCTGTGCATTCAGCTAACAGAGTTAAACCATACTTTTGATTGAGCAGATCTGAACACTCTTTCTGTAGAAAATGCAACTGGACATTTGGAGCGCTAAGAGCGTAGTAGTGGAAAAAGGAATATATTCAAATATAAACTACACAGAAGCATTCTGTGAAACTTCTTTCTGATCTGAGCATTCAGCTAACAGAGTTAAACCATACTTTTGATTGAGCAGTTTTGAAACACTCTGTCTGTAGAAAATGCAACTGGACATTCGTAGCGCTAAGTGGGTAATAGTGGAAAAAAGAATATGTTCAAATATAAACTACACAGAAGCATTGTATGAAACTTCTTTCTGTTCTGTGCATTCAACTAACAGGGTTGAACCTTACTTTTGATTGAGCCGTTCTGAAACACTCTTTCTGTAGAAACTGCAATTGGACATTCTGAGCGCTAAGAGGCCTATATTTGGGAAAAGAATGTCTACAAATAAAAACTACACAGAAGAATTGTGTGAAACTTCTTTCTGTTCTGTTTGTTCAACTAAAAGAGTTGAACCTTAGTTTTGATTGAGCCGTTCTGAAACACTCTTTCTGTAGAAAATGCAAGTGGAGATTCGGAGCGCTAAGAGGGTAATAGTGGAAAAAGGAATGTCTCCAAATATAAACTACACAGAATCATTCTGTGAAACTTCTTTCTGATCTGTGCATTCAGCTAACAGAGTAAAACCATACTTTTGATTGAGCAGATCTGAACACTCTTTCTGTAGAAAATGCAACTGGACATTTGGAGCGCTAAGAGAGTAGTAGTGGAAAAAGGGATATATTCAAATATAAACTACACAGAAGCATTCTGTGAAACTTCTTTCTGATCTGAGCATTCAGCTAACAGAGTTAAACCATACTTTTGATTGAGCAGTTTTGAAACACTCTGTAGAAAATGCAACTGGACATTCGTAGCGCCAAGTGGGTAATAGTGGAAAAAAGAATATGTTCAAATATAAACTACACAGAAGCATTGTATGAAACTTCTTTCTGTTCTGTGCATTCAACTCACAGAGTTGAACCTTACTTTTGATTGAGCCTTTCTGAAACACTCTTTCTGTAGAAACTGCAATTGGACATTCTGAGCGCTAAGAGGCCTCTATTGGGAAAAATAATATCTTCAAATAAAAACTACACAGAAGCATTGTGTGAAACTTATTTCTGATATGTTCATTAAGCTAACAGAGTTAAACCATACTTTTGATTGCGCAGTTCTGAACACTCTTTCTGTAGAAAATGCAAGTGGACATTCGGAGCGCTAAGAGGGTAATAGTGGAAAAAGGAATATATTAAAATATAAACTACACAGTAGCATTCTGTGAAAATTCTTTCTGTTCTGTGCATTCAACTAACAGAGTTGAACCTCACTTTTGATTGAGCCGTTCTGAAACACTCTTTCTGTAGAAACTGCAATTGGACATTCTGAGCGCTAAGAGGCCTATATTGGGAAAAAGAATGTCTACAAATAAAAACTACACAGAAGAATTGTGTGAAACATCTTTCTGTTCTGTTTGTTCAACTAAAAGAGTTGAACCTTAGTTTTGATTGAGCCGTTCTGAAACACTCTTTCTGTAGAAAATGCAAGTGGAGATTCGGAGTGCTAAGAGGGTAATAGTGGAAAAAGTAATGTCTCCAAATATAAACTACACAGAATCATTCTGTGAAACTTCTTTCTGATCTGTGCATTCAGCTAACAGAGCTAAACCATACTTTTGATTGAGCAGATCTGAACACTCTTTCTGTAGAAAATGCAACTGGACATTTGGAGCGCTAAGAGAGTAGTAGTGGAAAAAGGAATATATTCAAATATAAACTACACAGAAGCATTCTGTGAAACTTCTTTCTGATCTGAGCATTCAGCTAACAGAGTTAAACCATACTTTTGATTGAGCAGTTTTGAAACACTCTGTGTGTAGAAAATGCAACTGGACATTCGTAGCGCTAAGTGGGTAATAGTGGAAAAAAGAATATGTTCAAATATAAACTACACAGAAGCATTGTATGAAACTTCTTTCTGTTCTGTGCATTCAACTAACAGAGTTGAACCTCACTTTTGATTGAGCCTTTCTGAAACACTCTTTCTGTAGAAACTGCAATTGGACATTCTGAGCGCTAAGAGGCCTATATTGGGAAAAATAATATCTTCAAATAAAAACTACACAGAAGCATTGTGTGAAACTTATTTCTGATATGTTCATTAAGCTAACAGAGTTAAACCATACTTTTGATTGCGCAGTTCTGAACACTCTTTCTGTAGAAAATGCAAGTGGACATTCGGAGCGCTAAGAGGGTATTAGTGGAAAAAGAAATATATTCAAATATAAACTACACAGTAGCATTCTGTGAAAATTCTTTCTGTTCTGTGCATTCAACTAACAGAGTTGAACCTTACTTTTGATTGAGCCGTTCTGAAACACTCTTTCTGTAGAAACTGCAATTGGACATGCTAAGCACTAAGAGGCCTACATTGGGAAAAAAAATATCTTCAAATAAAAACTACACAGATGCATTCTGTGAAACCTATTTCTGATCTGTAAATTCAGTTAACAGAGATAAAACATATATTTGATTGAGCAGTTATGAAACACTCTTTTTGTATAAAATGCAAGTGGAGATTCGGAGCGCTAAGAGGGTAATAGTGGAAAAAGTAATGTCTTCAAATATAAACTACACAGAATCATTCGGTGAAACTTCTTTCTGATCTGTGCATTCAGCTAACAGAATTAAACCATACTTTTGATTGAGCAGATCTGAACACTCTTTCTGTAGAAAATGCAACTGGACGTTTGGAGCGCTAAGAGCGTAGTAGTGGAAAAAGGAATATATTCAAATATAAACTACACAGAAGCATTCTGCGAAACTTCTTTCTGATCTGAGCATTCAGCTAACAGAGTTAAACCATACTTTTGATTGAGCAGTTTTGAAACACTCTGTCTGTAGAAAATGCAACTGGACATTCGTAGCGCCAAGTGGGTAATAGTGGAAAAAAGAATATGTTCAAATATAAACTACACAGAAGCATTGTATGAAACATCTTTCTGTTCTGTGCATTCAACTCACAGAGTTGAACCTTACTTTTGATTGAGCCTTTCTGAAACACTCTTTCTGTAGAAACTGCAATTGGACATTCTGAGCGCTAAGAGGCCTCTATTGGGAAAAATAATATCTTCAAATAAAAACTACACAGAAGCATTGTGTGAAACTTATTTCTGATATGTTCATTAAGCTAACAGAGTTAAACCATACTTTTGATTGCGCAGTTCTGAACACTCTTTCTGTAGAAAATGCAAGTGGACATTCGGAGCGCTAAGAGGGTAATAGTGGAAAAAGGAATATATTAAAATATAAACTACACAGTAGCATTCTGTGAAAATTCTTTCTGTTCTGTGCATTCAACTAACAGAGTTGAACCTCACTTTTGATTGAGCCGTTCTGAAACACTCTTTCTGTAGAAACTGCAATTGGACATTCTGAGCGCTAAGAGGCCTATATTGGGAAAAAGAATGTCTACAAATAAAAACTACACAGAAGAATTGTGTGAAACATCTTTCTGTTCTGTTTGTTCAACTAAAAGAGTTGAACCTTAGTTTTGATTGAGCCGTTCTGAAACACTCTTTCTGTAGAAAATGCAAGTGGAGATTCGGAGCGCTAAGAGGGTAATAGTGGAAAAAGGAATGTCTCCAAATATAAACTACACAGAATCATTCTGTGAAACTTCTTTCTGATCTGTGCATTCAGCTAACAGAGCTAAACCATACTTTTGATTGAGCAGATCTGAACACTCTTTCTGTAGAAAATGCAAGTGGACATTTGGAGCGCCAAGAGCGTAGTAGTGGAAAAAGGAATATATTCAAATATAAACTACACAGAAGCATTCTGTGAAACTTCTTTCTGATCTGAGCATTCAGCTAACAGAGTTAAACCATACGTTTGATTGAGCAGTTTTGAAACACTGTGTCTGTAGAAAATGCAACTGGACATTCGTAGCGCTAAGTGGGTAATAGTGGAAAAAAGAATATGTTCAAATATAAACTACACAGAAGCATTGTATGAAACTTCTTTCTGTTCTGTGCATTCAACTAACAGAGTTGAACCTCACTATTGATTGAGCCTTTCTGAAACACTCTTTCTGTAGAAACTGCAATTGGACATTCTGAGCGCTAAGACGCCTCTATTGGGAAAAATAATATCTTCAAATAAAAACTACACAGAAGCATTGTGTGAAACTTATTTCTGATATGTTCATTAAGCTAACAGAGTTAAACCATACTTTTGATTGCGCAGTTCTGAACACTCTTTCTGTAGAAAATGCAAGTGGACATTCGGAGCGCTAAGAGGGTATTAGTGGAAAAAGGAATATATTCAAATATAAACTACACAGTAGCATTCTGTGAAAATTCTTTCTGTTCTGTGCATTCAACTAACAGAGTTGAACCTTACTTTTGATTGAGCCGTTCTGAAACACTCTTTCTGTAGAAACTGCAATTGGACATGCTAAGCGCTAAGAGGCCTACATTGGGAAAAAAAATATCTTCAAATAAAAACTACACAGATGCATTCTGTGAAACCTATTTCTGATCTGTAAATTCAGTTAACAGAGATAAAACATATATTTGATTGAGCAGTTATGAAACACTCTTTTTGTAGAAAATGCAAGTGGAGATTCGGAGCGCTAAGAGGGTAATAGTGGAAAAAGTAATGTCTTCAAATATAAACTACACAGAATCATTCGGTGAAACTTCTTTCTGATCTGTGCATTCAGATAACAGAATTAAAACATACTTTTGATTGAGCAGATCTGAACACTCTTTCTGTAGAAAATGCAACTGGACGTTTGGAGCGCTAAGAGCGTAGTAGTGGAAAAAGGAATATATTCAAATATAAACTACACAGAAGCATTCTGCGAAACTTCTTTCTGATCTGAGCATTCAGCTAACAGAGTTAAACCATACTTTTGATTGAGCAGTTTTGAAACACTCTGTCTGTAGAAAATGCAACTGGACATTCCTAGCGCTAAGTGGGTAATAGTGGAAAAAAGGATATGTTCAAATATAAACTACACAGAAGCATTGTATGAAACTTCTTTCTGTTCTGTGCATTCAACTAACAGAGTTGAACCTTACTTTTGATTGAGCCGTTCTGAAACACTCTTTCTGTAGAAACTGCAATTGGACATTCTGAGCGCTAAGAGGCCTATATTTGGAAAAAGAATGTCTACAAATAAAAACTACACAGAAGAATTGTGTGAAACTTCTTTCTGTTCTGTTTGTTCAACTAAAAGAGTTGAACCTTAGTTTTGATTGAGCCGTTCTGAAACACTCTTTCTGTAGAAAATGCAAGTGGAGATTCGGAGCGCTAAGAGGGTAATAGTGGAAAAAGGAATGTCTCCAAATATAAACTACACAGAATCATTCTGTGAAACTTCTTTCTGATCTGTGCATTCAGCTAACAGAGTAAAACCATACTTTTGATTGAGCAGATCTGAACACTCTTTCTGTAGAAAATGCAACTGGACATTTGGAGCGCTAAGAGAGTAGTAGTGGAAAAAGGGATATATTCAAATATAAACTACACAGAAGCATTCTGTGAAACTTCTTTCTGATCTGAGCATTCAGCTAACAGAGTTAAACCATACTTTTGATTGAGCAGTTTTGAAACACTCTGTCTGTAGAAAATGCAACTGGACATTCGTAGCGCCAAGTGGGTAATAGTGGAAAAAAGAATATGTTCAAATATAAACTACACAGAAGCATTGTATGAAACTTCTTTCTGTTCTGTGCATTCAACTCACAGAGTTGAACCTTACTTTTGATTGAGCCTTTCTGAAACACTCTTTCTGTAGAAACTGCAATTGGACATTCTGAGCGCTAAGAGGCCTCTATTGGGAAAAATAATATCTTCAAATAAAAACTACACAGAAGCATTGTGTGAAACTTATTTCTGATATGTTCATTAAGCTAACAGAGTTAAACCATACTTTTGATTGCGCAGTTCTGAACACTCTTTCTGTAGAAAATGCAAGTGGACATTCAGAGCGCTAAGAGGGTAATAGTGGAAAAAGGAATATATTAAAATATAAACTACACAGTAGCATTCTGTGAAAATTCTTTCTGTTCTGTGCATTCAACTAACAGAGTTGAACCTCACTTTTGATTGAGCCGTTCTGAAACACTCTTTATGTAGAAACTGCAATTGGACATTCTGAGCGCTAAGAGGCCTATATTGGGAAAAAGAATGTCTACAAATAAAAACTACACAGAAGAATTGTGTGAAACATCTTTCTGTTCTGTTTGTTCAACTAAAAGAGTTGAACCTTAGTTTTGATTGAGCCGTTCTGAAACACTCTTTCTGTAGAAAATGCAAGTGGAGATTCGGAGCGCTAAGAGGGTAATAGTGGAAAAAGGAATGTCTCCAAATATAAACTACACAGAATCATTCTGTGAAACTTCTTTCTGATCTGTGCATTCAGCTAACAGAGCTAAACCATACTTTTGATTGAGCAGATCTCAACACTCTTTCTGTTGAAAATGCAACTGGACATTTGGAGCGCTAAGAGAGTAGTAGTGGAAAAAGGAATATATTCAAATATAAACTACACAGAAGCATTCTGTGAAACTTCTTTCTGATCTGAGCATTCAGCTAACAGAGTTAAACCATACTTTTGATTGAGCAGTTTTGAAACACTCTGTCTGTAGAAAATGCAACTGGACATTCGTAGCGCTAAGTGGGTAATAGTGGAAAAAAGAATATGTTCAAATATAAACTACACAGAAGCATTGTATGAAACTTCTTTCTGTTCTGTGCATTCAACTAACAGAGTTGAACCTCACTTTTGATTGAGCCTTTCTGAAACACTCTTTCTGTAGAAACTGCAATTGGACATTCTGAGCGCTAAGACGCCTCTATTGGGAAAAATAATATCTTCAAATAAAAACTACACAGAAGCATTGTGTGAAACTTATTTCTGATATGTTCATTAAGCTAACAGAGTTAAACCATACTTTTGATTGCGCAGTTCTGAACACTCTTTCTGTAGAAAATGAAAGTGGACATTCGGAGCGCTAAGAGGGTATTAGTGGAAAAAGGAATATATTCAAATATAAACTACACAGTAGCATTCTGTGAAAATTCTTTCTGTTCTGTGCATTCAACTAACAGAGTTGAACCTTACTTTTGATTGAGCCGTTCTGAAACACTCTTTCTGTAGAAAGTGCAATTGGACATGCTAAGCGCTAAGAGGCCTACATTGGGAAAAAGAATATCTTCAAATAAAAACTACACAGATGCATTCTGTGAAACTTATTTCTGATCTGTAAATTCAGTTAACAGAGATAAAACATATTTTTGATTGAGCAGTTATGAAACACTCTTTTTGTAGAAAATGCAAGTGGAGATTCGGAGCGCTAAGAGGGTAATAGTGGAAAAAGGAATGTCTTCAAATATAAACTACACAGAATCATTCGGTGAAACTTCTTTCTGATCTGTGCATTCAGCTAACAGAGTTAAACCATACTTTTGATTGAGCAGATCTGAACACTCTTTCTGTAGAAAATGCAACTGGACATTTGGAGCGCTAAGAGCGTAGTAGTTGAAAAAGGAATATATTCAAATATAAACTCCACAGAAGCATTCTGTGAAACTTCTTTCTGATCTGAGCATTCAGCTAACAGAGTTAAACCATACTTTGATTGAGCAGTTTTGAAACACTCTGTCTGTAGAAAATGCAACTGGACATTCGTAGCGCTAAGTGGGTAATAGTGGAAAAAAGAATATGTTCAAATATAAACTACACAGAAGCATTGTATGAAACTTCTTTCTGTTCTGTGCATTCAACTAACAGAGTTGAACCTTACTTTTGATTGAGCCGTTCTGAGACACTCTTTCTGTAGAAACTGCATTTGGACATTCTGAGCGCTAAGAGGCCTATATTGGGAAAAAGAATGTCTACAAATAAAAACTACACAAAAGAATTGTGTGAAACTACTTTCTGTTCTGTTTGTTCAACTAAAAGAGTTGAACCTTAGTTTTGATTGAGCCGTTCTGAAACACTCTTTCTGTAGAAAATGCAAGTGGAGATTCGGAGCGCTAAGAGGGTAATAGTGGAAAAAGGAATGTCTTCAAATATAAACTACACAGAATCATTCTGTGAAACTTCTTCCTGATCTGTGCATTCAGCTAACAGAGTTAAACCATACTTTTGATTCAGCAGATCTGAACACTCTTTCTGTAGAAAATGCAACTGGACATTTGGAGCGCTAAGAGAGTAGTAGTGGAAAAAGGAATATATTCAAATATAAACTACACAGAAGCATTCTGTGAAACTTCTTTCTGATCTGAGCATTCAGCTAACAGAGTTAAACCATACTTTTGATTGAGCAGTTTTGAACCACTCTGTCTGTAGAAAATGCAACTGGACATTCGTAGCGCTAAGTGGCTAATAGTGGAAAAAAGAATATGTTCAAATATAAACTACAAAGAAGCATTGTATGAAACTTCTTTCTGTTCTTTGCATTCAACTAACAGAGTTGAACCTTAGTTTTGATTGAGCCTTTCTGAAACACTCTTTCTGTAGAAACTGCAATTGGACATTCTGAGCGCTAAGAGGCCTCTATTGGGAAAAATAATATCTTCAAATAAAAACTACACAGAAGCATTGTGTGAAACTTATTTCTGATATGTTCATTAAGCTAACAGAGTTAAACCATACTTTTGATTGCGCAGTTCTGAACACTCTTTCTGTAGAAAATGCCAGTGAACATTCGGAGCGCTAAGAGGGTAATAGTGGAAAAAGGAATATATTCAAATATAAACTACACAGTAGCATTCTGTGAAAATTCTTTCTGTTCTGTGCATTCAACTAACAGAGTTGAACCTTACTTTTGATTGAGCCGTTCTGAAACACTCTTTCTGTAGAAACTGCAATTGGACATGCTAAGCGCTAAGAGGCCTACATTGGGAAAAAGAATGTCTTCCAATAAAAACTACACAGATGCATTCTGTGAAACTTATTTCTGATCTGTAAATTCAGTTAACAGAGATAAAACATATTTTTGATTGAGCAGTTATGAAACACTCTTTTTGTAGAAAATGCAAGTGGAGCTTCGGAGCGCTAAGGGGGTAATAGTGGAAAAAGGAATGTCTTCAAATATAAACTACACAGAATCATTCGGTGAAACTTCTTTCTGATCTGTGCATTCAGCTAACAGAGTTAAACCATACATTTGATTGAGCAGATCTGAACACTCTTTCTGTAGAAAATGCAACTGGACATTTGGAGCGCTAAGAGCGTAGTAGTGGAAAAAGGAATATATTCAAATATAAACTACACAGAAGCATTCTGTGAAACTTCTTTCTGATCTGAGCATACAGCTAACAGAGTTAAACCATACTTTTGATTGAGCAGTTTTGAAACACTCTGTCTGTAGAAAATGCAACTGGACATTCGTAGCGCTAAGTGGGTAATAGTGGAAAAGAGAATATGTTCAAATATAAACTACACAGAAGCATTGTATGAAACTTCATTCTGTTCTGTGCATTCTACTAACAGAGTTGAACCTTACTTTTGGTTGAGCCGTTCTGAAACACTCTTTCTGTAGAAACTGCAATTGGACATTCTGAGCGCTAAGAGGCCTATATTGGGAAAAAGAATATCTACAAATAAAAACTACACAGAAGAATTGTGTGAAACTTCTTTCTGTTCTGTTTGTTCAACAAAAGGAGTTGAACCTTAGTTTTGATTGAGTCGTTCTGAAACACTCTTTCTGTAGAAAATGCAAGTGGAGATTCGGAGCGCTAAGAGGGTAATAGTGGAAGAAGGAATGTCTACAAATATAAACTACACAGAATCATTCTGTGAAACTTCTTTCTGATCTGTGCATTCAGCTAACAGAGTTAAACCATACTTTTGATTGAGCAGATCTGAACACTCTTTCTGTAGAAAATGCAACTGGACATTTGGAGTGCTGAGAGAGTAGTAGTGGAAAAAGGAATATATTCAAATATAAACTACACAGAAGCATTCTGTGAAACTTCTTTCTGATCTGAGCATTCAGCTAACAGAGTTAAACCATACTTTTGATTGAGCAGTTTTGAAACACTCTGTCTGTAGAAAATGCAACTGGACATTCGTAGCGCTAAGTGGGTAATAGTGGAAAAAAGAATATGTTCAAATATAAACTACACAGAAGCATTGTATGAAACTTCTTTCTGTTCTGTGCATTCAACTAACAGAGTTGAACCTTACTTTTGATTGAGCCTTTCTGAAACACTCTTTCTGTAGAAACTGCAATTGGACATTCTGAGCGCTACGAGGCCTCTATTGGGAAAAATAATATCTTCAAATAAAAACTACACAGAAGCATTGTGTGAAACTTATTTCTGATATGTTCATTAAGCTAACAGAGTTAAACCATACTTCTGATTGCGCAGTTCTGAACACTCTTTCTGTAGAAAATGCAAGTGGACATTCGGAGCGCTAAGTGGGTAATAGTGGAAAAAGGAATATATTCAAATATAAACTACACAGTAGCATTCTGTGAAAACTCTTTCTGTTCTGTGCATTCAGCTAACAGAGTTGAACCTTACTTTTGATTGAGCCGTTCTGAAACTCTCTTTCTGTAGAAACTGCAATTGGACATGCTAAGCGCTAAGAGGCCTACATTGGGAAAAAGAATATCTTCAAATAAAAACTACACAGATGCATTCTGTGAAACTTATTTCTGATCTGTAAATTCAGTTAACAGAGATAAAACATATTTTTGATTGAGCAGTTATGAAACACTCTTTTTGTAGAAAATGCAAGTGGAGATTCGGAGCGCTAAAAGGGTAATAGTGGAAAAAGGAATGTCTTCAAATATAAACTACACAGAATCATTCGGTGAAACTTCTTTCTGATCTGTGCATTCAGCTAACAGAGTTAAACCATACTTTTGATTGAGCAGATCTGAACACTCTTTCTGTAGAAAATGCAACTGGACATTTGGAGCGCTAAGAGCGTAGTAGTTGAAAAAGGAATATATTCAAATATAAACTCCACAGAATCATTCTGTGAAACTTCTTTCTGATCTGAGCATTCAGCTAACAGAGTTAAACCATACTTTGATTGAGCAGTTTTGAAACACTCTGTCTGTAGAAAATGCAACTGGACATTCGTAGCGCTAAGTGGGTAATAGTGGAAAAAAGAATATGTTCAAATATAAACTACACAGAAGCATTGTATGAAACTTCTTTCTGTTCTGTGCATTCAACTAACAGAGTTGAACCTTACTTTTGATTGAGCCGTTCTGAGACACTCTTTCTGTAGAAACTGCATTTGGACATTCTGAGCGCTAAGAGGCCTATATTGGGAAAAAGAATGTCTACAAATAAAAACTACACAAAAGAATTGTGTGAAACTTCTTTCTGTTCTGTTTGTTCAACTAAAAGAGTTGAACCTTAGTTTTGATTGAGCCGTTCTGAAACACTCTTTCTGTAGAAAATGCAAGTGGAGATTCGGAGCGCTAAGAGGGTAATAGTGGAAAAAGGAATGTCTCCAAATATAAACTACACAGAATCATTCTGTGAAACTTCTTTCTGATCTGTGCATTCAGCTAACAGAGTTAAACCATACTTTTGATTCAGCAGATCTGAACACTCTTTCTGTAGAAAATGCAACTGGACATTTGGAGCGCTAAGAGAGTAGTAGTGGAAAAAGGAATATATTCAAATATAAACTACACAGAAGCATTCTGTGAAACTTCTTTCTGATCTGAGCATTCAGCTAACAGAGTTAAACCATACTTTTGATTGAGCAGTTTTGAAACACTCTGTCTGTAGAAAATGCAACTGGACATTCGTAGCGCTAAGTGGCTAATAGTGGAAAAAAGAATATGTTCAAATATAAACTACAAAGAAGCATTGTATGAAACTTCTTTCTGTTCTTTGCATTCAACTAACAGAGTTGAACCTTAGTTTTGATTGAGCCTTTCTGAAACACTCTTTCTGTAGAAACTGCAATTGGACATTCTGAGCGCTAAGAGGCCTCTATTGGGAAAAATAATATCTTCAAATAAAAACTACACAGAAGCATTGTGTGAAACTTATTTCTGATATGTTCATTAAGCTAACAGAGTTAAACCATACTTTTGATTGCGCAGTTCTGAACACTCTTTCTGTAGAAAATGCAAGTGCACATTCGGAGCGCTAAGAGGGTAATAGTGGAAAAAGGAATATATTCAAATATAAACTACACAGTAGCATTCTGTGAAAATTCTTTCTGTTCTGTGCATTCAACTAACAGAGTTGAACCTTACTTTTGATTGAGCCGTTCTGAAACACTCTTTCTGTAGAAACTGCAATTGGACATGCTAAGCGCTAAGAGGACTACATTGGGAAAAAGAATGTCTTCCAATAAAAACTACACAGATGCATTCTGTGAAACTTATTTCTGATCTGTAAATTCAGTTAACAGAGATAAAACATATTTTTGATTGAGCAGTTATGAAACACTCTTTTTGTAGAAAATGCAAGTGGAGCTTCGGAGCGCTAAGGGGGTAATAGTGGAAAAAGGAATGTCTTCAAATATAAACTACACAGAATCATTCGGTGAAACTTCTTTCTGATCTGTGCATTCAGCTAACAGAGTTAAACCATACATTTGATTGAGCAGATCTGAACACTCTTTCTGTAGAAAATGCAACTGGACATTTGGAGCGCTAAGAGCGTAGTAGTGGAAAAAGGAATATATTCAAATATAAACTACACAGAAGCATTCTGTGAAACTTCTTTCTGATCTGAGCATACAGCTAACAGAGTTAAACCATACATTTGATTGAGCAGTTTTGAAACACTCTGTCTGTAGAAAATGCAACTGGACATTCGTAGCGCTAAGTGGGTAATAGTGGAAAAGAGAATATGTTCAAATATAAACTACACAGAAGCATTGTATGAAACTTCATTCTGTTCTGTGCATTCTACTAACAGAGTTGAACCTTACTTTTGGTTGAGCCGTTCTGAAACACTCTTTCTGTAGAAACTGCAATTGGACATTCTGAGCGCTAAGAGGCCTATATTGGGAAAAAGAATATCTACAAATAAAAACTACACAGAAGAATTGTGTTAAACTTCTTTCTGTTCTGTTTGTTCAACAAAAGGAGTTGAACCTTAGTTTTGATTGAGTCGTTCTGAAACACTCTTTCTGTAGAAAATGCAAGTGGAGATTCGGAGCGCTAAGAGGGTAATAATGGAAGAAGGAATGTCTACAAATATAAACTACACAGAATCATTCTGTGAAACTTCTTTCTGATCTGTGCATTCAGCTAACAGAGCTAAACCATACTTTTGATTGAGCAGATCTGAACACTCTTTCTGTAGAAAATGCAACTGGACATTTGGAGTGCTGAGAGAGTAGTAGTGGAAAAAGGATTATATTCAAATATAAACTACACAGAAGCATTCTGTGAAACTTCTTTCTGATCTGAGCATTCAGCTAACAGAGTTAAACCATACTTTTGATTGAGCAGTTTTGAAACACTCTGTCTGTAGAAAATGCAACTGGACATTCGTAGCGCTAAGTGGGTAATAGTGGAAAAAAGAATATGTTCAAATATAAACTACACAGAAGCATTGTATGAAACTTCTTTCTGTTCTGTGCATTCAACTAACAGAGTTGAACCTTACTTTTGATTGAGCCTTTCTGAAACACTCTTTCTGTAGAAACTGCAATTGGACATTCTGAGCGCTACGAGGCCTCTATGGGGAAAAATAATATCTTCAAATAAAAACTACACAGAAGCATTGTGTGAAACTTATTTCTGATATGTTCATTAAGCTAACAGAGTTAAACCATACTTCTGATTGCGCAGTTCTGAACACTCTTTCTGTAGAAAATGCAAGTGGACATTCGGAGCGCTAAGTGGGTAATAGTGGAAAAAGGAATATATTCAAATATAAACTACACAGTAGCATTCTGTGAAAACTCTTTCTGTTCTGTGCATTCAGCTAACAGAGTTGAACCTTACTTTTGATTGAGCCGTTCTGAAACTCTCTTTCTGTAGAAACTGCAATTGGACATGCTAAGCGCTAAGAGGCCTACATTGGGAAAAAGAATATCTTCAAATAAAAACTACACAGATGCATTCTGTGAAACTTATTTCTGATCTGTAAGTTCAGTTAACAGAGATAAAACATATTTTTGATTGAGCAGTTATGAAACACTCTTTTTGTAGAAAATGCAAGTGGAGATTCGGAGCGCTAAGAGGGTAATAGTGGAAAAAGGAATGTCTTCAAATATAAACTACACAGAATCATTCGGTGAAACTTCTTTCTGATCTGTGCATTCAGCTAACAGAGTTAAACCATACTTTTGATTGAGCAGATCTGAACACTCTTTCTGTTGAAAATGCAACTGGACATTTGGAGCGCTAAGAGCGTAGTAGTGGAAAAAGGAATATATTCAAATATAAACTACACGGAAGCATTCTGTGAAACTTCTTTCTGATCTGAGCATACAGCTAACAGAGTTAAACCATACTTTTGATTGAGCAGTTTTGAAACACTCTGTCTGTAGAAAATGCAACTGGACATTCGTAGCGCTAAGTGGGTAATAGCGGAATAAAGAATATGTTCAAATATAAACTACACAGAAGCATTGTATGAAACTACTTTCTGTTCTGTGCATTCAACTAACAGAGTTGAACCTTACTTTTGATTGAGCCGTTCTGAAACACTCTTTCTGTAGAAACTGCAATTGGACATTCTGAGCGCTAAGAGGCCTATATTGGGAAAAAGAATGTCTACAAATAAAAACTACACAGAAGAATTTTGTGAAACTTCTTTCTGTTCTGTTTGTTCAACTAAAAGAGTTGAACATTAGTTTTGATTAAGCCGTTCTGAAACACTCTTTCTGTAGAAAATGCAAGTGGAGATTCGGAGCGCTAAGAGGGTAATAGTGGAAAAAGGAATGTCACCAAATATAAACTACACAGAATCATTCTGTGAAACTTCTTTCTGATCTGTGCATTCAGCTAACAGATTTAAACCATACTTTTGATTGAGCAGACCTGAACACTCTTTCTGTAGAAAATGCAACTGGACATTTGGAGCGCTAAGAGAGTAGTAGTGGAAAAAGGAATATATTCAAATATAAACTACACAGAAGCATTCTGTGAAACTTCTTTCTGATCTGAGCATTCAGCTAACAGAGTTAAACCATACTTTTGATTGAGCAGTTTTGAAACACTCTGTCTGTAGAAAATGCAACTGGACATTCGTAGCGTTAAGTGGGTAATAGTGGAAAAAAGAATATGTTCAAATATAAACTACACAGAAGCATTGTATGAAACTACTTTCTGTTCTGTGCATTCAACTAACAGAGTTGAACCTTACTTTTGATTGAGCCGTTCTGAAACACTCTTTCTGTAGAAACTGCAATTGGACATTCTGAGCGCTAAGAGGCCTATATTGGGAAAAAGAATGTCTACAAATAAAAACTACACAGAAGAATTGTGTGAAACTTCTTTCTGTTCTGTTTGTTCAACTAAAAGAGTTGAACCTTAGTTTTGATTAAGCCGTTCTGAAACACTCTTTCTGTAGAAAATGCAAGTGGAGATTCGGAGCGCTAAGAGGGTAATAGTGGAAAAAGGAATGTCTCCAAATATAAACTACACAGAATCATTCTGTGAAACTTCTTTCTGATCTGTGCATTCAGCTAACAGAGTTAAACCATACTTTTGATTGAGCAGATCTGAACACTCTTTCTGTTGAAAATGCAACTGGACATTTGGAGCGCTAAGAGCGTAGTAGTGGAAAAAGGAATATATTCAAATATAAACTACACAGAAGCATTCTGTGAAACTTCTTTCTGATCTGAGCATACAGCTAACAGAGTTAAACCATACTTTTGATTGAGCAGTTTTGAAACACTCTGTCTGTAGAAAATGCAACTGGACATTCGTAGCGCTAAGTGGGTAATAGTGGAAAAAAGAATATGTTCAAATATAAACTACACAGAAGCATTGTATGAAACTACTTTCTGTTCTGTGCATTCAACTAACAGAGTTGAACCTTACTTTTGATTGAGCCGTTCTGAAACACTCTTTCTGTAGAAACTGCAATTGGACATTCTGAGCGCTAAGAGGCCTATATTGGGAAAAAGAATGTCTACAAATAAAAACTACACAGAAGAATTTTGTGAAACTTCTTTCTGTTCTGTTTGTTCAACTAAAAGAGTTGAACCTTAGTTTTGATTAAGCCGTTCTGAAACACTCTTTCTGTAGAAAATGCAAGTGGAGATTCGGAGCGCTAAGAGGGTAATAGTGGAAAAAGGAATGTCACCAAATATAAACTACACAGAATCATTCTGTGAAACTTCTTTCTGATCTGTGCATTCAGCTAACAGATTTAAACCATACTTTTGATTGAGCAGACCTGAACACTCTTTCTGTAGAAAATGCAACTGGACATTTGGAGCGCTAAGAGAGTAGTAGTGGAAAAAGGAATATATTCAAATATAAACTACACAGAAGCATTCTGTGAAACTTCTTTCTGATCTGAGCATTCAGCTAACAGAGTTAAACCATACTTTTGATTGAGCAGTTTTGAAACAGTCTGTCTGTAGAAAATGCAACTGGACATTCGTAGCGTTAAGTGGGTAATAGTGGAAAAAAGAATATGTTCAAATATAAACTACACAGAAGCATTGTATGAAACTTCTTTCTGTTCTGTGCATTCAACTAACAGAGTTGAACCTTACTTTTGATTGAGCCGTTCTGAAACACTCTTTCTGTAGAAATTGCAATTGGACATTCTGAGCGCTAAGAGGCCTATATTGGGAAAAAGAATGTCTACAAATAAAAACTAAACAGAAGAATTGTGTGAAACTTCTTTCTGTTCTGTTTGTTCAACTAAAAGAGTTGAACCTTAGTTTTGATTGAGCCGTTCTGAAACACTCTTTCTGTAGAAACTGCAATTGGACATTCTGAGCGCTAAGAGGCCTCTATTGGGAAAAATAATATCTTCAAACAAAAACTACACAGAAGTATTGTGTGAAACTTATTTCTGATATGTTCATTAAGCTAACAGAGTTAAACCATACTTTTGATTGCGCAGTTCTGAACACTCTTTCTGTAGAAAATGCAAGCGGACATTCGGAGCGCTAAGAGGGTAATAGTGGAAAAAGGAATATATTCAAATATAAACTACACAGTAGCATTCTGTGAAAATTCTTTCTGTTCTGTGCATTCAACTAACAGAGTTGAACCTTACTTTTGATTGAGCCGTTCTGAAACACTCTTTCTGTAGAAACTGCAATTGGACAGGCTAAGCGCTAAGAGGCCTACATTGGTAAAAAAATATCTTGAAATAAAAACAACACAGATGCACTCTGTGAAACTTATTTCTGATCTGTAAATTCAGTTAACAGAGATAAAACATATTTTTGATTGAGCAGTTATGAAACACTCTTTTTGTAGAAAATGCAAGTGGAGATTCGGAGCGCTAAGAGGGTAATAGTGGAAAAAGGAATGTCTTCAAATATAAACTACACAGAATCATTCGGTGAAACTTCTTTCTGATCTGTGCATTCAGCTAACAGAGTTAAACCATACTTTTGATTGAGCAGATCTGAACACTCTTTCTGTTGAAAATGCAACTGGACATTTGGAGCGGTAAGAACGTAGTAGTGGAAAAAGGAATATATTCAAATATAAACTACACAGAAGCATTCTGTGAAACTTCTTTCTGATCTGAGCATTCAGCTAACAGAGTTAAACCATACTTTTGATTGAGCAGTTTTGAAACACTCTGTCTGTAGAAAATGCAACTGGACATTCGTAGCGCTAAGTGGGTAATAGTGGAAAAAAGAATATGTTCAAATATAAACTACACAGAAGCATTGTATGAAACTTCTTTCTGTTCTGTGCATTCAACTAACAGAGTTGAACCTTACTTTTGATTGAGCCTTTCTGAAACACTCTTTCTGTAGAAACTGCAATTGGACATTCTGAGCGCTACGAGGCCTCTATTGGGAAAAATAATATCTTCAAATAAAAACTACACAGAAGCATTGTGTGAAACTTATTTCTGATATGTTCATTAAGCTAACAGAGTTAAACCATACTTTTGATTGCGCAGTTCTGAACACTCTTTCTGTAGAAAATGCAAGTGGACATTCAGAGCGCTAAGAGGGTAATAGTGGAAAAAGGAATATATTAAAATATAAACTACACAGTAGCATTCTGTGAAAATTCTTTCTGTTCTGTGCATTCAACTAACAGAGTTGAGCCTCACTTTTGATTGAGCCGTTCTGAAACACTCTTTCTGTAGAAACTGCAATTGGACATTCTGAGCGCTAAGAGGCCTATATTGGGAAAAAGAATGTCTACAAATAAAAACTACACAGAAGAATTGTGTGAAACATCTTTCTGTTCTGTTTGTTCAACTAAAAGAGTTGAACCTTAGTTTTGATTGAGCCGTTCTGAAACACTCTTTCTGTAGAAAATGCAAGTGGAGATTCGGAGCGCTAAGAGGGTAATAGTGGAAAAAGGAATGTCTCCAAATATAAACTACACAGAATCATTCTGTGAAACTTCTTTCTGATCTGTGCATTCAGCTAACAGAGCTAAACCATACTTTTGATTGAGCAGATCTCAACACTCTTTCTGTAGAAAATGCAACTGGACATTTGGAGCGCTAAGAGAGTAGTAGTGGAAAAAGGAATATATTCAAATATAAACTACACAGAAGCATTCTGTGAAACTTCTTTCTGATCTGAGCATTCAGCTAACAGAGTTAAACCATACTTTTGATTGAGCAGTTTTGAACCACTCTGTCTGTAGAAAATGCAACTGGACATTCGTAGCGCTAAGTGGCTAATAGTGGAAAAAAGAATATGTTCAAATATAAACTACAAAGAAGCATTGTATGAAACTTCTTTCTGTTCTTTGCATTCAACTAACAGAGTTGAACCTTAGTTTTGATTGAGCCTTTCTGAAACACTCTTTCTGTAGAAACTGCAATTGGACATTCTGAGCGCTAAGAGGCCTCTATTGGGAAAAATAATATCTTCAAATAAAAACTACACAGAAGCATTGTGTGAAACTTATTTCTGATATGTTCATTAAGCTAACAGAGTTAAACCATACTTTTGATTGCGCAGTTCTGAACACTCTTTCTGTAGAAAATGCAAGTGAACATTCGGAGCGCTAAGAGGGTAATAGTGGAAAAAGGAATATATTCAAATATAAACTACACAGTAGCATTCTGTGAAAATCCTTTCTGTTCTGTGCATTCAACTAACAGAGTTGAACCTTACTTTTGATTGAGCCGTTCTGAAACACTCTTTCTGTAGAAACTGCAATTGGACATGCTAAGCGCTAAGAGGCCTACATTGGGAAAAAGAATGTCTTCCAATAAAATCTACACAGATGCATTCTGTGAAACTTATTTCTGATCTGTAAATTCAGTTAACAGAGATAAAACATATTTTTGATTGAGCAGTTATGAAACACTCTTTTTGTAGAAAATGCAAGTGGAGCTTCGGAGCGCTAAGGGGGTAATAGTGGAAAAAGGAATGTCTTCAAATATAAACTACACAGAATCATTCGGTGAAACTTCTTTCTGATCTGTGCATTCAGCTAACAGAGTTAAACCATACATTTGATTGAGCAGATCTGAACACTCTTTCTGTAGAAAATGCAACTGGACATTTGGAGCGCTAAGAGCGTAGTAGTGGAAAAAGGAATATATTCAAATATAAACTACACAGAAGCATTCTGTGAAACTTCTTTCTGATCTGAGCATACAGCTAACAGAGTTAAACCATACTTTTGATTGAGCAGTTTTGAAACACTCTGTCTGTAGAAAATGCAACTGGACATTCGTAGCGCTAAGTGGGTAATAGTGGAAAAGAGAATATGTTCAAATATAAACTACACAGAAGCATTGTATGAAACTTCATTCTGTTCTGTGCATTCTACTAACAGAGTTGAACCTTACTTTTGGTTGAGCCGTTCTGAAACACTCTTTCTGTAGAAACTGCAATTGGACATTCTGAGCGCTAAGAGGCCTATATTGGGAAAAAGAATATCTACAAATAAAAACTACACAGAAGAATTGTGTGAAACTTCTTTCTGTTCTGTTTGTTCAACAAAAGGAGTTGAACTTTAGTTTTGATTGAGTCGTTCTGAAACACTCTTTCTGTAGAAAATGCAAGTGGAGATTCGGAGCGCTAAGAGGGTAATAGTGGAAGAAGGAATGTCTACAAATATAAACTACACAGAATCATTCTGTGAAACTTCTTTCTGATCTGTGCATTCAGCTAACAGAGTTAAACCATACTTTTGATTGAGCAGATCTGAACACTCTTTCTGTACAAAATGCAACTGGACATTTGGAGTGCTGAGAGAGTAGTAGTGGAAAAAGGAATATATTCAAATATAAACTACACAGAAGCATTCTGTGAAACTTCTTTCTGATCTGAGCATTCAGCTAACAGAGTTAAACCATACTTTTGATTGAGCAGTTTTGAAACACTCTGTCTGTAGAAAATGCAACTGGACATTCGTAGCGCTAAGTGGGTAATAGTGGAAAAAAGAATATGTTCAAATATAAACTACACAGAAGCATTGTATGAAACTTCTTTCTGTTCTGTGCATTCAACTAACAGAGTTGAACCTTACTTTTGATTGAGCCTTTCTGAAACACTCTTTCTGTAGAAACTGCAATTGGACATTCTGAGCGCTACGAGGCCTCTATTGGGAAAAATAATATCTTCAAATAAAAACTACACAGAAGCATTGTGTGAAACTTATTTCTGATATGTTCATTAAGCTAACAGAGTTAAACCATACTTCTGATTGCGCAGTTCTGAACACTCTTTCTGTAGAAAATGCAAGTGGACATTCGGAGCGCTAAGTGGGTAATAGTGGAAAAAGGAATATATTCAAATATAAACTACACAGTAGCATTCTGTGAAAACTCTTTCTGTTCTGTGCATTCAGCTAACAGAGTTGAACCTTACTTTTGATTGAGCCGTTCTGAAACTCTCTTTCTGTAGAAACTGCAATTGGACATGCTAAGCGCTAAGAGGCCTACATTGGGAAAAAGAATATCTTCAAATAAAAACTACACAGATGCATTCTGTGAAACTTATTTCTGATCTGTAAATTCAGTTAACAGAGATAAAACATATTTTTGATTGAGCAGTTATGAAACACTCTTTTTGTAGAAAATGCAAGTGGAGATTCGGAGCGCTAAAAGGGTAATAGTGGAAAAAGGAATGTCTTCAAATATAAACTACACAGAATCATTCGGTGAAACTTCTTTCTGATCTGTGCATTCAGCTAACAGAGTTAAACCATACTTTTGATTGAGCAGATCTGAACACTCTTTCTGTAGAAAATGCAACTGGACATTTGGAACGCTAAGAGCGTAGTAGTTGAAAAAGGAATATATTCAAATATAAACTCCACAGAAGCATTCTGTGAAACTTCTTTCTGATCTGAGCATTCAGCTAACAGAGTTAAACCATACTTTGATTGAGCAGTTTTGAAACACTCTGTCTGTAGAAAATGCAACTGGACATTCGTAGCGCTAAGTGGGTAATTGTGGAAAAAAGAATATGTTCAAATATAAACTACACAGAAGCATTGTATGAAACTTCTTTCTGTTCTGTGCATTCAACTAACAGAGTTGAACCTTACTTTTGATTGAGCCGTTCTGAGACACTCTTTCTGTAGAAACTGCATTTGGACATTCTGAGCGCTAAGAGGCCTATATTGGGAAAAAGAATGTCTACAAATAAAAACTACACAAAAGAATTGTGTGAAACTTCTTTCTGTTCTGTTTGTTCAACTAAAAGAGTTGAACCTTAGTTTTGATTGAGCCGTTCTGAAACACTCTTTCTGTAGAAAATGCAAGTGGAGATTCGGAGCGCTAAGAGGGTAATAGTGGAAAAAGGAATGTCTCCAAATATAAACTACACAGAATCATTCTGTGAAACTTCTTTCTGATCTGTGCATTCAGCTAACAGAGTTAAACCATACTTTTGATTCAGCAGATCTGAACACTCTTTCTGTAGAAAATGCAACTGGACATTTGGAGCGCTAAGAGAGTAGTAGTGGAAAAAGGAATATATTCAAATATAAACTACACAGAAGCATTCTGTGAAACTTCTTTCTGATCTGAGCATTCAGCTAACAGAGTTAAACCATACTTTTGATTGAGCAGTTTTGAAACACTCTGTCTGTAGAAAATGCAACTGGACATTCGTAGCGCTAAGTGGCTAATAGTGGAAAAAAGAATATGTTCAAATATAAACTACAAAGAAGCATTGTATGAAACTTCTTTCTGTTCTTTGCATTCAACTAACAGAGTTGAACCTTAGTTTTGATTGAGCCTTTCTGAAACACTCTTTCTGTAGAAACTGCAATTGGACATTCTGAGCGCTAAGAGGCCTCTATTGGGAAAAATAATATCTTCAAATAAAAACTACACAGAAGCATTGTGTGAAACTTATTTCTGATATGTTCATTAAGCTAACAGAGTTAAACCATACTTTTGATTGCGCAGTTCTGAACACTCTTTCTGTAGAAAATGCAAGTGCACATTCGGAGCGCTAAGAGGGTAATAGTGGAAAAAGGAATATATTCAAATATAAACTACACAGTAGCATTCTGTGAAAATTCTTTCTGTTCTGTGCATTCAACTAACAGAGTTGAACCTTACTTTTGATTGAGCCGTTCTGAAACACTCTTTCTGTAGAAACTGCAATTGGACATGCTAAGCGCTAAGAGGCCTACATTGGGAAAAAGAATGTCTTCCAATAAAAACTACACAGATGCATTCTGTGAAACTTATTTCTGATCTGTAAATTCAGTTAACAGAGATAAAACATATTTTTGATTGAGCAGTTATGAAACACTCTTTTTGTAGAAAATGCAAGTGGAGCTTCGGAGCGCTAAGGGGGTAATAGTGGAAAAAGGAATGTCTTCAAATATAAACTACACAGAATCATTCGGTGAAACTTCTTTCTGATCTGTGCATTCAGCTAACAGAGTTAAACCATACATTTGATTGAGCAGATCTGAACACTCTTTCTGTAGAAAATGCAACTGGACATTTGGAGCGCTAAGAGCGTAGTAGTGGAAAAAGGAATATATTCAAATATAAACTACACAGAAGCATTCTGTGAAACTTCTTTCTGATCTGAGCATACAGCTAACAGAGTTAAACCATACATTTGATTGAGCAGTTTTGAAACACTCTGTCTGTAGAAAATGCAACTGGACATTCGTAGCGCTAAGTGGGTAATAGTGGAAAAGAGAATATGTTCAAATATAAACTACACAGAAGCATTGTATGAAACTTCATTCTGTTCTGTGCATTCTACTAACAGAGTTGAACCTTACTTTTGGTTGAGCCGTTCTGAAACACTCTTTCTGTAGAAACTGCAATTGGACATTCTGAGCGCTAAGAGGCCTATATTGGGAAAAAGAATATCTACAAATAAAAACTACACAGAAGAATTGTGTTAAACTTCTTTCTGTTCTGTTTGTTCAACAAAAGGAGTTGAACCTTAGTTTTGATTGAGTCGTTCTGAAACACTCTTTCTGTAGAAAATGCAAGTGGAGATTCGGAGCGCTAAGAGGGTAATAATGGAAGAAGGAATGTCTACAAATATAAACTACACAGAATCATTCTGTGAAACTTCTTTCTGATCTGTGCATTCAGCTAACAGAGCTAAACCATACTTTTGATTGAGCAGATCTGAACACTCTTCCTGTAGAAAATGCAACTGGACATTTGGAGTGCTGAGAGAGTAGTAGTGGAAAAAGGATTATATTCAAATATAAACTACACAGAAGCATTCTGTGAAACATCTTTCTGATCTGAGCATTCAGCTAACAGAGTTAAACCATACTTTTGATTGAGCAGTTTTGAAACACTCTGTCTGTAGAAAATGCAACTGGACATTCGTAGCGCTAAGTGGCTAATAGTGGAAAAAAGAATATGTTCAAATATAAACTACAAAGAAGCATTGTATGAAACTTCTTTCTGTTCTGTGCATTCAACTAACAGAGTTGAACCTTACTTTTGATTGAGCCTTTCTGAAACACACTTTCTGTAGAAACTGCAATTGGACATTCTGAGCGCTAAGAGGCCTCTATTGGGAAAAATAATATCTTCAAATAAAAACTACACAGAAGCATTGTGTGAAACTTATTTCTGATATGTTCATTAAGCTAACAGAGTTAAACCATACTTTTGATTGCGCAGTTCTGAACACTCTTTCTGTAGAAAATGCAAGTGAACATTCGGAGCGCTAAGAGGGTAATAGTGGAAAAAGGAATATATTCAAATATAAACTACACAGTAGCATTCTGTGAAAATTCTTTCTGTTCTGTGCATTCAACTAACAGAGTTGAACCTTACTTTTGATTGAGCCGTTCTGAAACACTCTTTCTGTAGAAACTGCAATTGGACATGCTAAGCGCTAAGAGGCCTACATTGGGAAAAAGAATATCTTCAAATAAAAACTACACAGATGCATTCTGTGAAACTTATTTCTGATCTGTAAATTCAGTTAACAGAGATAAAACATATTTTTGATTGAGCAGTTATGAAACACTCTTTTCGTAGAAAATGCAAGTGGAGATTTGGAGCGCTAAGAGGGTAATAGTGGAAAAAGGAATGTCTTCAAATATAAACTACACAGAATCATTCGGTGAAACTTCTTTCTGATCTGTGCATTCAGCTAACAGAGTTAAACCATACTTTTGATTGAGCAGATCTGAACACTCTTTCTGTTGAAAATGCAACTGGACATTTGGAGCGCTAAGAGCGTAGTAGTGGAAAAAGGAATATATTCAAATATAAACTACACGGAAGCATTCTGTGAAACTTCTTTCTGATCTGAGCATACAGCTAACAGAGTTAAACCATACTTTTGATTGAGCAGTTTTGAAACACTCTGTCTGTAGAAAATGCAACTGGACATTCGTAGCGCTAAGTGGGTAATAGCGGAAAAAAGAATATGTTCAAATATAAACTACACAGAAGCATTGTATGAAACTACTTTCTGTTCTGTGCATTCAACTAACAGAGTTGAACCTTACTTTTGATTGAGCCGTTCTGAAACACTCTTTCTGTAGAAACTGCAATTGGACATTCTGAGCGCTAAGAGGCCTATATTGGGAAAAAGAATGTCTACAAATAAAAACTACACAGAAGAATTTTGTGAAACTTCTTTCTGTTCTGTTTGTTCAACTAAAAGAGTTGAACATTAGTTTTGATTAAGCCGTTCTGAAACACTCTTTCTGTAGAAAATGCAAGTGGAGATTCGGAGCGCTAAGAGGGTAATAGTGGAAAAAGGAATGTCACCAAATATAAACTACACAGAATCATTCTGTGAAACTTCTTTCTGATCTGTGCATTCAGCTAACAGATTTAAACCATACTTTTGATTGAGCAGACCTGAACACTCTTTCTGTAGAAAATGCAACTGGACATTTGGAGCGCTAAGAGAGTAGTAGTGGAAAAAGGAATATATTCAAATATAAACTACACAGAAGCATTCTGTGAAACTTCTTTCTGATCTGAGCATTCAGCTAACAGAGTTAAACCATACTTTTGATTGAGCAGTTTTGAAACACTCTGTCTGTAGAAAATGCAACTGGACATTCGTAGCGTTAAGTGGGTAATAGTGGAAAAAAGAATATGTTCAAATATAAACTACACAGAAGCATTGTATGAAACTACTTTCTGTTCTGTGCATTCAACTAACAGAGTTGAACCTTACTTTTGATTGAGCCGTTCTGAAACACTCTTTCTGTAGAAACTGCAATTGGACATTCTGAGCGCTAAGAGGCCTATATTGGGAAAAAGAATGTCTACAAATAAAAACTACACAGAAGAATTGTGTGAAACTTCTTTCTGTTCTGTTTGTTCAACTAAAAGAGTTGAACCTTAGTTTTGATTAAGCCGTTCTGAAACACTCTTTCTGTAGAAAATGCAAGTGGAGATTCGGAGCGCTAAGAGGGTAATAGTGGAAAAAGGAATGTCTCCAAATATAAACTACACAGAATCATTCTGTGAAACTTCTTTCTGATCTGTGCATTCAGCTAACAGAGTTAAACCATACTTTTGATTGAGCAGATCTGAACACTCTTTCTGTTGAAAATGCAACTGGACATTTGGAGCGCTAAGAGCGTAGTAGTGGAAAAAGGAATATATTCAAATATAAACTACACAGAAGCATTCTGTGAAACTTCTTTCTGATCTGAGCATACAGCTAACAGAGTTAAACCATACTTTTGATTGAGCAGTTTTGAAACACTCTCTCTGTAGAAAATGCAACTGGACATTCGTAGCGCTAAGTGGGTAATAGTGGAAAAAAGAATATGTTCAAATATAAACTACACAGAAGCATTGTATGAAACTACTTTCTGTTCTGTGCATTCAACTAACAGAGTTGAACCTTACTTTTGATTGAGCCGTTCTGAAACACTCTTTCTGTAGAAACTGCAATTGGACATTCTGAGCGCTAAGAGGCCTATATTGGGAAAAAGAATGTCTACAAATAAAAACTACACAGAAGAATTTTGTGAAACTTCTTTCTGTTCTGTTTGTTCAACTAAAAGAGTTGAACCTTAGTTTTGATTAAGCCGTTCTGAAACACTCTTTCTGTAGAAAATGCAAGTGGAGATTCGGAGCGCTAAGAGGGTAATAGTGGAAAAAGGAATGTCACCAAATATAAACTACACAGAATCATTCTGTGAAACTTCTTTCTGATCTGTGCATTCAGCTAACAGATTTAAACCATACTTTTGATTGAGCAGACCTGAACACTCTTTCTGTAGAAAATGCAACTGGACATTTGGAGCGCTAAGAGAGTAGTAGTGGAAAAAGGAATATATTCAAATATAAACTACACAGAAGCATTCTGTGAAACTTCTTTCTGATCTGAGCATTCAGCTAACAGAGTTAAACCATACTTTTGATTGAGCAGTTTTGAAACACTCTGTCTGTAGAAAATGCAACTGGACATTCGTAGCGTTAAGTGGGTAATAGTGGAAAAAAGAATATGTTCAAATATAAACTACACAGAAGCATTGTATGAAACTTCTTTCTGTTCTGTGCATTCAACTAACAGAGTTGAACCTTACTTTTGATTGAGCCGTTCTGAAACACTCTTTCTGTAGAAATTGCAATTGGACATTCTGAGCGCTAAGAGGCCTATATTGGGAAAAAGAATGTCTACAAATAAAAACTAAACAGAAGAATTGTGTGAAACTTCTTTCTGTTCTGTTTGTTCAACTAAAAGAGTTGAACCTTAGTTTTGATTGAGCCGTTCTGAAACACTCTTTCTGTAGAAACTGCAATTGGACATTCTGAGCGCTAAGAGGCCTCTATTGGGAAAAATAATATCTTCAAACAAAAACTACACAGAAGTATTGTGTGAAACTTATTTCTGATATGTTCATTAAGCTAACAGAGTTAAACCATACTTTTGATTGCGCAGTTCTGAACACTCTTTCTGTAGAAAATGCAAGCGGACATTCGGAGCGCTAAGAGGGTAATAGTGGAAAAAGGAATATATTCAAATATAAACTACACAGTAGCATTCTGTGAAAATTCTTTCTGTTCTGTGCATTCAACTAACAGAGTTGAACCTTACTTTTGATTGAGCCGTTCTGAAACACTCTTTCTGTAGAAACTGCAATTGGACATGCTAAGCGCTAAGAGGCCTACATTGGTAAAAAAATATCTTGAAATAAAAACAACACAGATGCACTCTGTGAAACTTATTTCTGATCTGTAAATTCAGTTAACAGAGATAAAACATATTTTTGATTGAGCAGTTATGAAACACTCTTTTTGTAGAAAATGCAAGTGGAGATTCGGAGCGCTAAGAGGGTAATAGTGGAAAAAGGAATGTCTTCAAATATAAACTACACAGAATCATTCGGTGAAACTTCTTTCTGATCTGTGCATTCAGCTAACAGAGTTAAACCATACTTTTGATTGAGCAGATCTGAACACTCTTTCTGTTGAAAATGCAACTGGACATTTGGAGCGGTAAGAACGTAGTAGTGGAAAAAGGAATATATTCAAATATAAACTACACAGAAGCATTCTGTGAAACTTCTTTCTGATCTGAGCATTCAGCTAACAGAGTTAAACCATACTTTTGATTGAGCAGTTTTGAAACACTCTGTCTGTAGGAAATGCAACTGGACATTCGTAGCGCTAAGTGGGTAATAGTGGAAAAAATAATATGTTCAAATATAAACTACACAGAAGCATTGTATGAAACTTCTTTCTGTTCTGTGCATTCAACTAACAGAGTTGAACCTTACTTTTGATTGAGTCGTTCTGAAACACTCTTTCTGTAGAAACTGCAATTGGACATTCTGAGCGCTAAGAGGCCTATATTGGGAAAAATAATGTCTACAAATAAAAACTACACAGAAGAATTGTGTGAAACTTCTTTCTGTTCTGTTTGTTCAACTAAAAGAGTTGAACCTTAGTTTTGATTGAGCCGTTCTGAAACACTCTTTCTGTAGAAAATGCAAGTGGAGATTCGGAGCGCTAAGAGGGTAATAGTGGAAAAAGGAATGTCTCCAAATATAAACTACACAGAATCATTCTGTGAAACTTCTTTCTGATCTGTGCATTCAGCTAACAGAGTTAAACCATACTTTTGATTGAGCAGATCTGAACACTCTTTCTGTAGAAAATGCAACTGTACATTTGGAGCGCTAAGAGAGTAGTAGTGGAAAAAGGAATATATTCTAATATAAACTACACAGAAGCATTCTGTGAAACTTATTTCTGATCTGAGCATTCAGCTAACAGAGTTAAACCATACTTTTGATTGAGCAGTTTTGAAACATTCTGTCTGTAGAAAATGCAACTGGACATTCGTAGCGCTAAGTGGGTAATAGTGGAAAAAAGAATATGTTCAAATATAAACTACACAGAAGCATTGTATGAAACTTCTTTCTGTTCTGTGCATTCAACTAACAGAGTTGAACCTTACTTTTGATTGAGCCTTTCTGAAACACTCTTTCTGTAGAAACTGCAATTGGACATTCTGAGCGCTAAGAGGCCTCTATTGGGAAAAATAATATCTTCAAATAAAAACTACACAGAAGCATTGTGTGAAACTTATTTCTGATATGTTCATTAAGCTAACAGAGTTAAACCATACTTTTGATTGCGCAGTTCTGAACACTCTTTCTGTAGAAAATGCAAGTGGACATTCGGAGCGCTAAGAGGGTAATAGTGGAAAAAGGAATATATTCAAATATAAACTACACAGTAGCATTCTGTGAAAATTCTTTCTGTTCTGTGCATTCAACTAACAGAGTTGAACCTTACTTTTGATTGAGCCGTTCTGAAACACTCTTTCTGTAGTAACTGCAATTGTACATGCTAAGCGCTAAGAGGCCTACATTGGGAAAAACAATATCTTCAAATAAAAACTACACAGATGCATTCTGTGAAACTTATTTCTGATCTGTAAATTCAGTTAACAGATATAAAACATATTTATGATTGAGCAGTTATGAAACACTCTTTTTGTAGAAAATGCAAGTGGAGATTCGGAGCGCTAAGAGGGTAACAGTGGAAAAAGGAATGTCTTCAAATATAAACTAAACAGAATCATTCGGTGAAACTTCTTTCTGATCTGTGCATTCAGCTAACAGAGTTAAACCATACTTTTGATTGAGCAGATCTGAACACTCTTTCTGTAGAAAATGCAACTGGACATTTTGAGCGCTAAGAGCGTAGTAGTGGAAAAAGGAATATATTCAAATATAAACTACACAGAAGCATTCTGTGAAACTTCTTTCTTATCTGAGCATTCAGCTAACAGAGTTAAACAATACTTTTGATTGAGCAGTTTTGAAACTCTCTGTCTGTAGAAAATGCAACTGGACATTCGTAGCGCTAGGTGGGTAATAGTGGAAAAAAGAATATGTTCAAATATAAACTATACAGAAGCATTTTATGAAACTTCTTTCTATTCTGTGCATTCAACTAACAGAGTTGAACCTTACTTTTGATTGAGCCGTTCTGAAACACTCCTTCTGTAGAAACTGCAATTGGACATTCTGAGCGCTAAGAGGCCTACATTGGGAAAAAGAATGTCTACAAATAAAAACTACACAGAAGAATTGTGTGAAACTTCTTTCTGTTCTGTTTGTTCAACTAAAAGATTTGAACCTTAGTTTTGATTGAGCCGTTCTGAAACACTCTTTCTGTAGAAAATGCAAGTGGAGATTCGGAGCGCTAAGAGGGTAGTAGTGGAAAAAGGAATATATTCAAATATAAGCTACACAGAAGCATTCTGTGAAACTTCTTTCTGATCTGAGCATTCAGCTAACAGAGTTAAACCATACTTTTGATTGAGCAGTTTTGAAACACTCTGTCTGTACAAAATGCAACTGGACATTCGTAGCACTAAGTGGGTAATAGTGGAAAAAAGAATATGTTCAAATATAAACTACACAGAAGCATTGTATGAAACTTCTTTCTGTTCTGTGCATTCAACTAACAGAGTTGAACCTTACTTTTGATTGAGCCGTTCTGAAACACTCTTTCTGTAGAAACTGCAATTGGACATTCTGAGTGCTAAGAGGCCTATATTGGGAAAATGAATGTCTACAAATAAAAACTACACAGAAGAATTGTGTGAAACTTCTTTCTGTTCTGTTTGTTCAACTATAAGAGTTGAACCTTAGTTTTGTTTGAGCCGTTCTGACACACTCTTTCTGTAGAAAATTCAAGTGGAGATTCGGAGCGCTAAGAGGGTAATAGTGGAAAAAGGAATGTCTCCAAATATAAACTACACAGAATCATTCTGTGAAACTTCTTTCTGGTCTGTGCATTCAGCTAACAGATTTAAACCATACTTTTGATTGAGCAGATCTGAACACTCTTTCTGTAGAAAATGCAACTGGACATTTGGAGCGCTAAGAGAGTAGTAGTGGAAAAAGGAATATATTCAAATATAAACTACACAGAAGCAATCTGTGAAACTTCTTTCTGATCTGAGCATTCAGCTAACAGAGTTAAACCATACTTATGATTGAGGAGTTTTGAAACACTCTGTCTGTAGAAAATGCAACTGGACATTCGTAGCGCTAAGTGGGTAATAGTGGAAAAAAGAATATGTTCAAATATAAACTACAAAGAAGCATTGTATGAAACTTCTTTCTGTTCTGTGCATTCAACTAACAGAGTTGAACCTTACTTTTGATTGAGCCTTTCTGAAACACTCTTTCTGTAGAAACTGCAATTGGACATTCTGAGCGCTAAGAGGCCTCTATTGGGAAAAATAATATCTTCAAATAAAAACTACACAGAAGCATTGTGTGAAACTTATTTCTGATATGTTCATTAAGCTAACAGAGTTAAACCATACTTTTGATTGCGCAGTTCTGAACACTCTTTCTGTAGAAAATGCAAGTGGACATTCGGAGCGCTAAGAGGGTAATAGTGGAAAAAGTAATATATTCAAATATAAACTACACAGTAGCATTCTGTGAAAATACTTTCTGTTCTGTGCATTCAACTAACAGAGTTGAACCTTACTTTTGATTGAGCCGTTCTGAAACACTCTTTGTGTAGAAACTGCAATTGGACATGCTAAGCGCTAAGAGGCCTACATTGGGAAAAAGAATATCTTCAAATAAAAACTACACAGATGCATTCTGTGAAACTTATTTCTGATCTGTAAATTCAGTTAACAGAGATAAAACATATTTTTGATTGAGCAGTTATGAAACACTCTTTTTGTAGAAAATGCAAGTGGAGATTCGGAGCGCTAAGAGGGTAATAGTGGAAAAAGGAATGTCTTCAAATATAAACTACACAGAATCATTCGGTGAAACTTCTTTCTGATCTGTGCATTCAGCTAACAGAGTTAAACCATACTTTTGATTGAGCAGATCTGAACACTCTTTCTGTAGAAAATGCAACTGGACATTTTGAGCGCTAAGAGCGTAGTAGTGGAAAAAGGAATATATTCAAATATAAACTACACAGAAGCATTCTGTGAAACTTCTTTCTTATCTGAGCATTCAGCTAACAGAGTTAAACCATACTTTTGATTGAGCAGTTTTGAAACTGTCTGTCTGTAGAAAATGCAACTGGACATTCGTAGCGCTAAGTGGGTAATAGTGGAAAAAAGAATATGTTCAAATATAAACTATACAGAAGCATTTTATGAAACTTCTTTCTGTTCTGTGCATTCAACTAACAGAGTTGAACCTTACTTTTGATTGAGCCGTTCTGAAACACTCCTTCTGTAGAAACTGCAATTGGACATTCTGAGCGCTAAGAGGCCTACATTGGGAAAAAGAATGTCTACAAATAAAAACTACACAGAAGAATTGTGTGAAACTTCTTTCTGTTCTGTTTGTTCAACTAAAAGAGTTGAACCTTAGTTTTGATTGAGCCGTTCTGAAACACTCTTTCTGTAGAAAATGCAAGTGGAGATTCGGAGCGCTAAGAGGGTAGTAGTGGAAAAAGGAATATATTCAAATATAAGCTACACAGAAGCATTCTGTGAAACTTCTTTCTGATCTGAGCATTCAGCTAACAGAGTTAAACCATACTTTTGATTGAGCAGATCTGAACACTCTTTCTGTAGAAAATGCAACTGGACATTTGGAGCGCTAAGAGAGTAGTAGTGGAAAAAGGAATATATTCAAATATAAACTACACAGAAGCATTCTGTGAAACTTCTTTCTGATCTGAGCATTCAGCTAACAGAGTTAAACCATACTTTTGATTGAGCAGTTTTGAAACACTCTGTCTGTAGAAAATGCAACTGGACATTCGTAGCGCTAAGTGGGTAATAGTGGAAAAAAGAATATGTTCAAATATAAACTACACAGAAGCATTGTATGAAACTTCTTTCTGCTCTGTGCATTCAACTAACAGAGTTGAACCTTACTTTTGATTGAGCCTTTCTGAAACACTCTTTCTGTAGAAACTGCAATTGGACATTCTGAGCGCTAAGAGGCCTCTATTGGGAAAAATAATATCTTCAAATAAAAACTACACAGAAGCATTGTGTGAAACTTATTTCTGATATGTTCATTAAGCTAACAGAGTTAAACCATACTTTTGATTGCGCAGTTCTGAACACTCTTTCTGTAGAAAATGCAAGTGGACATTCGGAGCGCTAAGAGGGTAATAGTGGAAAATGGAATATATTCAAATATAAACTACACAGTAGCATTCTGTGAAAATTCTTTCTGTTCTGTGCATTCAACTAACAGAGTTGAACCTTACTTTTGATTGAGCCGTTCTGAAACACTCTTTCTGTAGTAACTGCAATTGGACATGCTAAGCGCTAAGAGGCCTACATTGGGAAAAAGAATATCTTCAAATAAAAACTACACAGATGCATTCTGTGAAACTTATTTCTGATCTGTAAATTCAGTTAACAGAGATAAAACATATTTTTGATTGAGCAGTTATGAAACACTCTTTTTGTAGAAAATGCAAGTGGAGATTCGGAGCGCTAAGAGGGTAATGGTGGAAAAAGGAATGTCATCAAATATAAACTACACAGAATCATTCGGTGAAACTTCTTTCTGATCTGTGCATTCAGCTAACAGAGTTAAACCATACTTTTGATTGAGCACATCTGAACACTCTTTCTGTTGAAAATGCAACTGGACATTTGGAGCGCTAAGAGCGTAGTAGTGGAAAAAGGAATATATGCAAATATAAACTACACAGAAGCATTCTGTGAAACTTCTTTCTGATCTGAGCATACAGCTAACAGAGTTAAACCATACTTTTGATTGAGCAGTTTTGAAACTCTCTGTCTGTAGATAATGCAACTGGACATTCGTAGCGCTAAGTGGGTAATAGTGGAAAAAACAATATGTTCAAATATAAACTACACAGAAGCATTGTATGAAACTTCTTTCTGTTCTGTGCATTCAACTAACAGAGTTGAACCTTACTTTTGATTGAGCCGTTCTGAAACACGCTTTCTGTAGAAACTGCAATTGGACATTCTGAGCGCTAAGAGGCCTATATTGGGAAAAAGAATGTCTACAAATAAAAACTACACAGAAGAATTGTGTGAAACTACTTTCTGTTCTGTTTGTTCAACTAAAAGTGTTCAACCTTAGTTTTGATAGAGCCGTTCTGAAACACTCTTTCAGTAGAAAATGCAAGTGGAGATTCGGAGCGCTAAGAGGGTAATAGTGGAAAAAGGAATGTCTCCAAATATAAACTACACAGAATCATTCTGTCAAACTTCTTTCTGATCTGTGCATTCAGCTAACAGAGTTAAACCATACTTTTGATTGAGCAGATCTGAACACTCTTTCTGTAGAAAATGCAACTGGACATTTGGAGCGCTAAGAGCGTAGTAGTGGAAAAAGGAATATATGCAAATATAAACTACACAGAAGCATTCTGTGAAACTTCTTTCTGATCTGAGCATACAGCTAACAGAGTTAAACCATACTTTTGATTGAGCAGTTTTGAAACTCTCTGTCTGTAGAAAATGCAACTGGACATTCGTAGCGCTAAGTGGGTAATAGTGGAAAAAAGAATATGTTCAAATATAAACTACACAGAAGCATGGTATGAAACTTCTTTCTGTTCTGTGCATTCAACTAACAGAGTTGAACCTTACTTTTGATTGAGCCGTTCTGAAACACTCTTTCTGTAGAAACTGCAATTGGACATTCTGAGCGCTAAGAGGCCTATATTGGGAAAAAGAATGTCTACAAATAAAAACTACACAGAAGAATTGTGTGAAACTACTTTCTGTTCTGTTTGTTCAACTAAAAGAGTTGAACCTTAGTTTTGATTGAGCCGTTCTGAAACACTCTTTCTGTAGAAAACGCAAGTGGAGATTCGGAGCGCTAAGAGGGTAATTGTGGAAAAAGGAATGTCTCCAAATATAAACTACACAGAATCATTCTGTGAAACTTCTTTCTGATCTGTGCATTCAGCTAACAGAGTTAAACCATACTTTTGATTGAGCAGATCTGAACACTCTTTCTGTAGAAAATGCAACTTGACATTTGGAGCGCTAAGAGAGTAGTAGTGGAAAAAGGAATATATTCAAATATAAACTACACAGAAGCATTCTGTGAAACTTCTTTCTGATCTGAGCATTCAGCTAACAGAGTTAAACCATACTTATGATTGAGCAGTTTTGAAACACTCTGTCTGTAGAAAATGCAACTGGACATTCGTAGCGCTAAGTGGGTAATAATGGAAAAAAGAATATGTTCAAATATAAACTACACAGAAGCATTGTATGAAACTTCTTTCTGTTCTGTGCATTCAACTAACAGAGTTGAACCTTACTTTTGATTGAGCCTTTCTGAAACACTCTTTCTGTAGAAACTGCAATTGGACATTCTGAGCGCTAAGAGGACTATATTGGGAAAAATAATATCTTCAAATAAAAACTACACAGAAGCATTGTGTGAAACGTATTTCTGATATGTTCATTAAGCTAACAGAGTTAAACCATACTTTTGATTGCGCAGTTCTGAATACTCTTTCTGTAGAAAATGCAAGTGGACATTCGGAGCGCTAAGAGGGTAATAGTGGAAAAAGGAATATATTCAAATATAAACTACACAGTAGCATTCTGTGAAAATTCTTTCTGTTCTGTGCATTCAAATAACAGAGTTGAACCTTACTTTTGATTGAGCCGTTCTGAAACACTCTTTGTGTAGAAACTGCAATTGGACATGCTAAGCGCTAAGAGGCCTACATTAGGAAAAAGAATATCTTCAAATAAAAACTACACAGATGCATTCTGTGAAACTTATTTCTGATCTGTAAATTCAGTTAACAGAGATAAAACATATTTTTGATTGAGCAGTTATGAAACACTCTTTTTGTAGAAAATGCAAGTGGAGATTCGGAGCGCTAAGAGTGTAATAGTGGAAAAAGGAATGTCTTCAAATATAAACTACACAGAATCATTCGGTGAAACTTCTTTCTGATCTGTGCATTCAGCTAACAGAGTTAAACCATACTTTTGATTGAGCACATCTGAACACTCTTTCTGTTGAAAATGCAACTGGACATTTGGAGCGCTAAGAGCGTAATAGTGGAAAAAGGAATATATGCAAATATAAACTACACAGAAGCATTCTGTGAAACTTCTTTCTGATCTGAGCATACAGCTAACAGAGTTAAACCATACTTTTGATTGAGCAGTTTTGAAACTCTCTGTCTGTAGAAAATGCAACTGGACATTCGTAGCGCTAAGTGGGTAATAGTGGAAAAAGAATATGTTCATATATAAACTACACAGAAGCATTGTATGAAACTTCTTTCTGTTCTGTGCATTCAACTAACAGAGTTGAACCTTACTTTTGATTGAGCCGTTCTGAAACACTCTTTCTGTAGAAACTGCAATTGGACATTCTGAGCGCTAAGAGGCCTATATTGGGAAAAAGAATGTCTACACATAAAAACTACACAGAAGAATTGTGTGAAACTACTTTCTGTTCTGTTTGTTCAACTAAAAGAGTTGAACCTTAGTTTTGATTGAGCCGTTCTGAAACACTCTTTCTGTAGAAAATGCAAGTGGAGATTCGGAGCGCTAAGAGGGTAATTGTGGAAAAAGGAATGTCTCCAAATATAAACTACACAGAATCATTCTGTGAAACTTCTTTCTGATCTGTGCATTCAGCTAACAGAGTTAAACCATACTTTTGATTGAGCAGATCTGAACACTCTTTCTGTAGAAAATGCAACTGGACATTTGGAGCGCTAAGAGAGTAGTAGTGGAAAAAGGAATATATTCAAATATAAACAACACAGAAGCATTCTGTGAAACTTCTTTCTGATCTGAGCATTCAGCTAACAGAGTTAAACCATACTTATGATTGAGCAGTTTTGAAACACTCTGTCTGTAGAAAATGCAACTGGACATTCGTAGCGCTAAGTGGGTAATAATGGAAAAAAGAATATGTTCAAATATAAACTACACAGAAGCATTGTATGAAACTTCTTTCTGTTCTGTGCATTCAACTAACAGAGTTGAACCTTACTTTTGATTGAGCCTTTCTGAAACACTCTTTCTGTAGAAACTGCAATTGGACATTCTGAGCGCTAAGAGGCCTATATTGGGAAAAATAATATCTTCAAATAAAAACTACACAGAAGCATTGTGTGAAACTTATTTCTGATATGTTCATTAAGCTAACAGAGTTAAACCATACTTTTGATTGCGCAGTTCTGAACACTCTTTCTGTAGAAAATGCAAGTGGACATTCGGAGCGCTAAGAGGGTAATAGTGGAAAAAGGAATATATTCAAATATAAACTACACAGTAGCATTCTGTGAAAATTCTTTCTGTTCTGTGCATTCAACTAACAGAGTTGAACCTTACTTTTGATTGAGCCGTTCTGAAACACTCTTTGTGTAGAAACTGCAATTGGACATGCTAAGCGCTAAGAGGCCTACATTAGGAAAAAGAATATCTTCAAATAAAAACTACACAGATGCATTCTGTGAAACTTATTTCTGATCTGTAAATTCAGTTAACAGAGATAAAACATATTTTTGATTGAGCAGTTATGAAACACTCTTTTTGTAGAAAATGCAAGTGGAGATTCGGAGCGCTAAGAGGGTAATAGTGGAAAAAGGAATGTCTTCAAATATAAACTACACAGAATCATTCTGTGAAACTTCTTTCTGATCTGTGCATTCAGCTAACAGAGTTAAACCATACTTTTGATTGAGCACATCTGAACACTCTTTCTGTTGAAAATGCAACTGGACATTTGGAGCGCTAAGAGACTAGTAGTGGAAAAAGGAATATATTCAAATATAAACTACACAGAAGCATTCTGTGAAACTTCTTTCTGATCTGAGCATTCAGCTAACAGAGTTAAACCATACTTATGATTGAGCAGTTTTGAAACACTCTGTCTGTAGAAAATGCAACTGGACATTCGTAGCGCTAGGTGGGTAATAGTGGAAAAAAGAATATTTTCAAATATAAACTACACAGAAGCATTGTATGAAACTTCTTTCTGTTCTGTGCATTCAACTAACAGAGTTGAACCTTACTTTTGATTGAGCCTTTCTGAAACACTCTTTCTGTAGAAACTGCAATTGGACATTCTGAGCGCTAAGAGGCCTATATTGGGAAAAAAAATATCTTCAAATAAAAACTACACAGAAGCATTGTGTGAAACTTATTTCTGATATGTTCATTAAGCTAACAGAGTTAAACCATACTTTGATTGCGCAGTTCTGAACACTCTTTCTGTAGAAAATGCAAGTGGACATTCGGAGCGCTAAGAGGGTAATAGTGGAAAAAGGAATATATTCAAATATAAACTACACAGTAGCATTCTGTGAAAATTCTTTCTGTTTTGTGCATTCAACTAACAGAGTTGAACCTTACTTTTGATTGAGCCGTTCTGAAACACTCTTTCTGTAGAAACTGCAATTGGACATGCTAAACGCAAAGAGGCCTACATTGGGAAAAAGAATATCTTCAAATAAAAACTACACAGATGCATTCTGTGAAACTTATTTCTGATCTGTAAATTCAGTTAACAGAGATAAAACATATTTTTGATTGAGCAGTTACGAAACACTCTTTTTGTAGAAAATGCAAGTGGAGATTCGGAGCGCTAAGAGGGTAATAGTGGAAAAAGGAATGTCTTCAAATATAAACTACACAGAATCATTCGGTGAAACTTCTTTCTGATCTGTGCATTCAGCTAACAGAGTTAAACCATACTTTTGATTGAGCAGATCTGAACACTCTTTCTGTTGAAAATGCAACTGGACATTTGGAGCGCTAAGAGCGTAGTAGTGGAAAAAGGAATATATTCAAATATAAACTACACAGAAGCATTCTGTGAAACTTCTTTCTGATCTGAGCATTCAGCTAACAGAGTTAAACCATACTTTTGATTGAGCAGTTTTGAAACACTCTGTCTGTAGAAAATGCAACTGGACATTCGTAGCGCTAAGTGGGTAATAGTGGAAAAAAGAATATGTTCAAATATAAACTACACAGAAGCATTGTATGAAACTTCTTTCTGTTCTGTGCATTCAACTAACAGAGTTGAACCTTACTTTTGATTGAGCCTTTCTGAAACACTCTTTCTGTAGAAACTGCAAGTGGACATTCTGAGCGCTAAGAGGCCTATATTGGGAAAAACAATATCTTCAAATAAAAACTACACAGAAGCATTGTGTGAAACTTATTTCTGATATGTTCATTAAGCTAACAGAGTTAAACCATACTTTTGATTGCGCAGTTCTGAACACTCTTTCTGTAGAAAATGCAAGTGGACATTCGGAGCGCTAAGAGGGTAATAGTGGAAAAAGGAATATATTCAAATATAAACTACACAGTAGCATTCTGTGAAAATTCTTTCTGTTCTGTGCATTCAACTAACAGAGTTGAACCTTACTTTTGATTGAGCCATTCTGAAACACTGTTTCTGTAGAAACTGCAATTGGACATGCTAAGCGCTAAGAGGCCTACATTGGGAAAAATAATATCTTCAAATAAAAACTACACAGATGCATTCTGTGAAACTTATTTCTGATCTGTAAATTCAGTTAACAGAGATAAAACATATTTTTGATTGAGCAGTTATGAAACACTCTTTTTGTAGAAAATGCAAGTGGAGATTCGGAGCGCTAAGAGGGTAATAGTGGAAAAAGGAATGTCTTCAAATATAAACTACACAGAATCATTCGGTGAAACTTCTTTCTGATCTGTGCATTCAGCTAACAGAGTTAAACCATACTTTTGATTGAGCACATCTGAACACTCTTTCTGTTGAAAATGCAACTGGACATTTGGAGCGCTAAGAGCGTAGTAGTGGAAAAAGGAATATATGCAAATATAAACTACACAGAAGCATTCTGTGAAACTTCTTTCTGATCTGAGCATACAGCTAACAGAGTTAAACCATACTTTTGATTGAGCAGTTTTGAAACTCTCTGTCTGTAGAAAATGCAACTGGACATTCGTAGCGCTAAGTGGGTAATAGTGGAAAAAAGTATATGTTCAAATATAAACTACACAGAAGCATTGTATGAAACTTCTTTCTGTTCTTTGCATTCAACTAACAGAGTTGAACCTTACTTTTGATTGAGCCGTTCTGAAACACGCTTTCTGTAGAAACTGCAATTGGACATTCTGAGCGCTAAGAGGCCTATATTGGGAAAAAGAATGTCTACAAATAAAAACTACACAGAAGAATTGTGTGAAACTACTTTCTGTTCTGTTTGTTCAACTAAAAGAGTTGAATCTTAGTTTTGATTGAGCCGTTCTGAAACACTCTTTCTGTAGAAAATGCAAGTGGAGATTCGGAGCGCTAAGAGGGTAATAGTGGAAAAAGGAATGTCTCCAAATATAAACTACACAGAATCATTCTGTGAAACTTCTTTCTGATCTGTGCATTCAGCTAACAGAGTTAAACCATACTTTTGATTGAGCAGATCTGAACACTCTTTCTGAAGAAAATGCAACTGGACATTTGGAGCGCTAAGAGAGTAGTAGTGGAAAAAAGAATATATTCAAATATAAACTACACAGAAGCATTCTGTGAAACTTCTTTCTGATCTGAGCATTCAGCTAACAGAGTTAAACCATACTTATGATTGAGCAGTTTTGAAACACTCTGTCTGTAGAAAATGCAACTGGACATTCGTAGCGCTAAGTGGGTAATAGTGGAAAAAAGAATATTTTCAAATATAAACTACACAGAAGCATTGTATGAAACTACTTTCTGTTCTGTGCATTCAACTAACAGAGTTGAACCTTACATTTGATTGAGCCTTTCTGAAACACTCTTTCTGTAGAAACTGTAATTGGACATTCTGAGCGCTAAGAGGCCTATATTGGGAAAAATAATATCTTCAAATAAAAACTACACAGAAGCATTGTGTGAAACTTATTTCTGATATGTTCATTAAGCTAACAGAGTTAAACCATACTTTTGATTGCGCAGTTCTGAACACTCTTTCTGTAGAAAATGCAAGTGGACATTCGGAGCGCTAAGAGGGTAATAGTGGAAAAAGGAATATATTCAAATATAAACTACACAGTAGCATTCTGTGAAAATTCTTTCTGTTCCATGCATTCAACTAACAGAGTTGAACCTTACTTTTGATTGAGCCGTTCTGAAACACTCTCTGTGTAGCAACTGCAATTGGACATGCTAAGCGCTAAGAGGCCTACATTAGGAAAAAGAATATCTTCAAATAAAAACTACACAGATGCATTCTGTGAAACTTATTTCTGATCTGTAAATTCAGATAACAGAGATAAAACATTTTTTTGATTGAGCAGTTATGAAACACTCTTTTTGTAGAAAATGCAAGTGGAGATTCGGAGCGCTAAGAGGGTAATAGTGGAAAAAGGAATGTCTTCAAATATAAACTACACAGAATCATTCTGTGAAACTTCTTTCAGATCTGTGCATTCAGCTAACAGAGTTAAACCATACTTTTGATTGAGCACATCTGAACACTCTTTCTGTTGAAAATGCAACTGGACATTTGGAGCGCTAAGAGAGTAGTAGTGGAAAAAGGAATATATTCAAATATAAACTACACAGAAGCATTCTGTGAAAATTCTTTCTGATCTGAGCATTCAGCTAACAGAGTTAAACCATACTTTGATTGAGCAGTTTTGAAACACTCTGTCTGTAGAAAATGCAACTGGACATTCGTAGCGCTAAGTGGGTAATAGTGGAAAAAAGAATATGTTCAAATATAAACTACACAGAAGCATTGTATAAAACTTCTTTCTGTTCTGTGCATTCAACTAACAGAGTTGAACCTTACTTTTGATTGAGCCGTTCTGAAACACTCTTTCTGTAGAAACTGCAATTGGACATTCTGAGCGCTAAGAGGCCTATATTGGGAAAAAGAATGTCTACAAATAAAAACTACACAGAAGAATTGTGTGAAACTACTTTCTGTTCTGTTTGTTCAACTAAAAGAGTTGAACCTTAGTTTTGATTGAGCCGTTCTGAAACACTCTTTCTGTAGAAAATGCAAGTGGAGATTCGGAGCGCTAAGAGGGTAATAGTGGAAAAAGGAATGTCTCCAAATATAAACTACACGGAATCATTCTGTGAAACTTCTTTCTGATCTGTGCATTCAGCTAACAGAGTTAAACCATACTTTTGATTGAGCAGATCTGAACACTCTTTCTGTAGAAAATGCAACTGGACATTTGGAGCGCTAAGAGACTAGTAGTGGAAAAAGGAATACATTCAAATATAAACTACACAGAAGCATTCTGTGAAACTTCTTTCTGATCTGAGCATTCAGCTAACAGAGTTAAACCATACTTATGATTGAGCAGTTTTGAAACACTCTGTCTGTAGAAAATGCAACTGGACATTCGTAGCGCTAGGTGGGTAATAGTGGAAAAAAGAATATTTTCAAATATAAACTACACAGAAGCATTGTATGAAACTTCTTTCTGTTCTGTGCATTCAACTAACAGAGTTGAACCTTACTTTTGATTGAGCCTTTCTGAAACACTCTTTCTGTAGAAACTGCAATTGGACATTCTGAGCGCTAAGAGGCCTATATTGGGAAAAAAAATATCTTCAAATAAAAACTACACAGAAGCATTGTGTGAAACTTATTTCTGATATGTTCATTAAGCTAACAGAGTTAAACCATACTTTTGATTGCGCAGTTCTGAACACTCTTTCTGTAGAAAATGCAAGTGGACATTCGGAGCGCTAAGAGGGTAATAGTGGAAAAAGGAATATATTCAAATATAAACTACACAGTAGCATTCTGTGAAAATTCTTTCTGTTCTGTGCATTCAACTAACAGAGTTGAACCTTACTTTTGATTGAGCCGTTCTGAAACACTCTTTGTGTAGAAACTGCAATTGGACATGCTAAGCGCTAAGAGGCCTACATTGGGAAAAAGAATGTCTTCAAATAAAAACTACACAGATGCATTCTGTGAAACTTATTTCTGATCTGTAAATTCAGTTAACAGAGATAAAACATATTTTTGATTGAGCAGTTATGAAACACTCTTTTTGTAGAAAATGCAAGTGGAGATTCGGAGCGCTAAGAGGGTAATAGTGGAAAAAGGAATGTCTTCAAATATAAACTACACAGAATCATTCGGTGAAACTTCTTTCTGATCTGTGCATTCAGCTAACAGAGTTAAACCATACTTTTGATTGAGCACATCTGAACACTCTTTCTGTTGAAAATGCAACTGGACATTTGGAGCGCTAAGAGCGTAGTAGTGGAAAAAGGAATATATGCAAATATAAACTACACAGAAGCCTTCTGTGAAACTTCTTTCTGATCTGAGCATACAGCTAACAGAGTTAAACCATACTTTTGATTGAGCAGTTTTGAAACTCTCTGTCTGTAGAAAATGCAACTGGACATTCGTAGCGCTAAGTGGGTAATAGTGGAAAAAACAATATGTTCAAATATAAACTACACAGAAGCATTGTATGAAACTTCTTTCTGTTCTGTGCATTCAACTAACAGAGTTGAACCTTACTTTTGATTGAGCCGTTCTGAAACACGCTTTCTGTAGAAACTGCAATTGGACATTCTGAGCGCTAAGATGCCTATATTGGGAAAAAGAATGTCTACAAATAAAAACTACACAGAAGAATTGTGTGAAACTACTTTCTGTTCTGTTTGTTCAACTAAAAGAGTTGAACCTTAGTTTTGATTGAGCCGTTCTGAAACACTCTTTCTGTAGAAAATGCAAGTGGAGATTCGGAGCGCTAAGAGGGTAATAGTGGAAAAAGGAATGTCTCCAAATATAAACTACACAGAATCATTCTGTGAAACTTCTTTCTGATCTGTGCATTCAGCTAACAGAGTTAAACCATACTTTTGATTGAGCAGATCTGAACACTCTTTCTGTTGAAAATGCAACTGGACATTTGGAGCGCTAAGAGCGTAGTAGTTGAAAAAGGAATATATTCAAATATAAACTACACAGAAGCATTCTGTGAAACTTCTTTCTGATCTGAGCATTCAGCTAACAGAGTTAAACCATACTTTTGATTGAGCAGTTTTGAAACACTCTGTCTGTAGAAAATGCAACTGGACATTCGTAGCGCTAAGTGGGTAATAGTGGAAAAAAGAATATGTTCAAATATAAACTACACAGAAGCATTGTATGAAACTTCTTTCTGTTCTGTGCATTCAACTAACAGAGTTGAACCTTACTTTTGATTGAGCCTTTCTGAAACACTCTTTCTGTAGAAACTGCAAGTGGACATTCTGAGCGCTAAGAGGCCTATATTGGGAAAAACAATATCTTCAAATAAAAACTACACAGAAGCATTGTGTGAAACTTATTTCTGATATGTTCATTAAGCTAACAGAGTTAAACCATACTTTTGATTGCGCAGTTCTGAACACTCTTTCTGTAGAAAATGCAAGTGGACATTCGGAGCGCTAAGAGGGTAATAGTGGAAAAAGGAATATATTCAAATATAAACTACACAGTAGCATTCTGTGAAAATTCTTTCTGTTCTGTGCATTCAACTAACAGAGTTGAACCTTACTTTTGATTGAGCCATTCTGAAACACTGTTTCTGTAGAAACTGCAATTGGACATGCTAAGCGCTAAGAGGCCTACATTGGGAAAAATAATATCTTCAAATAAAAACTACACAGATGCATTCTGTGAAACTTATTTCTGATCTGTAAATTCAGTTAACAGAGATAAAACATATTTTTGATTGAGCAGTTATGAAACACTCTTTTTGTAGAAAATGCAAGTGGAGATTCGGAGCGCTAAGAGGGTAATAGTGGAAAAAGGAATGTCTTCAAATATAAACTACACAGAATCATTCGGTGAAACTTCTTTCTGGTCTGTGCATTCAGCTAACAGAGTTAAACCATACTTTTGATTGAGCACATCTGAACACTCTTTCTGTTGAAAATGCAACTGGACATTTGGAGCGCTAAGAGCGTAGTAGTGGAAAAAGGAATATATGCAAATATAAACTACACAGAAGCATTCTGTGAAACTTCTTTCTGATCTGAGCATACAGCTAACAGAGTTAAACCATACTTTTGATTGAGCAGTTTTGAAACTCTCTGTCTGTAGAAAATGCAACTGGACATTCGTAGCGCTAAGTGGGTAATAGTGGAAAAAAGTATATGTTCAAATATAAACTACACAGAAGCATTGTATGAAACTTCTTTCTGTTCTTTGCATTCAACTAACAGAGTTGAACCTTACTTTTGATTGAGCCGTTCTGAAACACGCTTTCTGTAGAAACTGCAATTGGACATTCTGAGCGCTAAGAGGCCTATATTGGGAAAAAGAATGTCTACAAATAAAAACTACACAGAAGAATTGTGTGAAACTACTTTCTGTTCTGTTTGTTCAACTAAAAGAGTTGAACATTAGTTTTGATTGAGCCGTTCTGAAACACTCTTTCTGTAGAAAATTCAAGTGGACATTCGGAGCGCTAAGAGGGTAATAGTGGAAAAAGGAATGTCTCCAAATATAAACTACACAGAATCATTCTGTGAAACTTCTTTCTGATCTGTGCATTCAGCTAACAGAGTTAAACCATACTTTTGATTGAGCAGATCTGAACACTCTTTCTGAAGAAAATGCAACTGGACATTTGGAGCGCTAAGAGAGTAGTAGTGGAAAAAAGAATATATTCAAATATAAACTACACAGAAGCATTCTGTGAAACTTCTTTCTGATCTGAGCATTCAGCTAACAGAGTTAAACCATACTTATGATTGAGCAGTTTTGAAACACTCTGTCTGTAGAAAATGCAACTGGACATTCGTAGCGCTAAGTGGGTAATAGTGGAAAAAAGAATATTTTCAAATATAAACTACACAGAAGCATTGTATGAAACTACTTTCTGTTCTGTGCATTCAACTAACAGAGTTGAACCTTACATTTGATTGAGCCTTTCTGAAACACTCTTTCTGTAGAAACTGTAATTGGACATTCTGAGCGCTAAGAGGCCTATATTGGGAAAAATAATATCTTCAAATAAAAACTACACAGAAGCATTGTGTGAAACTTATTTCTGATATGTTCATTAAGCTAACAGAGTTAAACCATACTTTTGATTGCGCAGTTCTGAACACTCTTTCTGTAGAAAATGCAAGTGGACATTCGGAGCGCTAAGAGGGTAATAGTGGAAAAAGGAATATATTCAAATATAAACTACACAGTAGCATTCTGTGAAAATTCTTTCTGTTCCGTGCATTCAACTAACAGAGTTGAACCTTACTTTTGATTGAGCCGTTCTGAAACACTCTCTGTGTAGCAACTGCAATTGGACATGCTAAGCGCTAAGAGGCCTACATTAGGAAAAAGAATATCTTCAAATAAAAACTACACAGATGCATTCTGTGAAACTTATTTCTGATCTGTAAATTCAGATAACAGAGATAAAACATTTTTTTGATTGAGCAGTTATGAAACACTCTTTTTGTAGAAAATGCAAGTGGAGATTCGGAGCGCTAAGAGGGTAATAGTGGAAAAAGGAATGTCTTCAAATATAAACTACACAGAATCATTCTGTGAAACTTCTTTCAGATCTGTGCATTCAGCTAACAGAGTTAAACCATACTTTTGATTGAGCACATCTGAACACTCTTTCTGTTGAAAATGCAACTGGACATTTGGAGCGCTAAGAGAGTAGTAGTGGAAAAAGGAATATATTCAAATATAAACTACACAGAAGCATTCTGTGAAAATTCTTTCTGATCTGAGCATTCAGCTAACAGAGTTAAACCATACTTTGATTGAGCAGTTTTGAAACACTCTGTCTGTAGAAAATGCAACTGGACATTCGTAGCGCTAAGTGGGTAATAGTGGAAAAAAGAATATGTTCAAATATAAACTACACAGAAGCATTGTATAAAACTTCTTTCTGTTCTGTGCATTCAACTAACAGAGTTGAACCTTACTTTTGATTGAGCCGTTCTGAAACACTCTTTCTGTAGAAACTGCAATTGGACATTCTGAGCGCTAAGAGGCCTATATTGGGAAAAAGAATGTCTACAAATAAAAACTACACAGAAGAATTGTGTGAAACTACTTTCTGTTCTGTTTGTTCAACTAAAAGAGTTGAACCTTAGTTTTGATTGAGCCGTTCTGAAACACTCTTTCTGTAGAAAATGCAAGTGGAGATTCGGAGCGCTAAGAGGGTAATAGTGGAAAAAGGAATGTCTCCAAATATAAACTACACGGAATCATTCTGTGAAACTTCTTTCTGATCTGTGCATTCAGCTAACAGAGTTAAACCATACTTTTGATTGAGCAGATCTGAACACTCTTTCTGTAGAAAATGCAACTGGACATTTGGAGCGCTAAGAGACTAGTAGTGGAAAAAGGAATACATTCAAATATAAACTACACAGAAGCATTCTGTGAAACTTCTTTCTGATCTGAGCATTCAGCTAACAGAGTTAAACCATACTTATGATTGAGCAGTTTTGAAACACTCTGTCTGTAGAAAATGCAACTGGACATTCGTAGCGCTAGGTGGGTAATAGTGGAAAAAAGAATATTTTCAAATATAAACTACACAGAAGCATTGTATGAAACTTCTTTCTGTTCTGTGCATTCAACTAACAGAGTTGAACCTTACTTTTGATTGAGCCTTTCTGAAACACTCTTTCTGTAGAAACTGCAATTGGACATTCTGAGCGCTAAGAGGCCTATATTGGGAAAAAAAATATCTTCAAATAAAAACTACACAGAAGCATTGTGTGAAACTTATTTCTGATATGTTCATTAAGCTAACAGAGTTAAACCATACTTTTGATTGCGCAGTTCTGAACACTCTTTCTGTAGAAAATGCAAGTGGACATTCGGAGCGCTAAGAGGGTAATAGTGGAAAAAGGAATATATTCAAATATAAACTACACAGTAGCATTCTGTGAAAATTCTTTCTGTTCTGTGCATTCAACTAACAGAGTTGAACCTTACTTTTGATTGAGCCGTTCTGAAACACTCTTTGTGTAGAAACTGCAATTGGACATGCTAAGCGCTAAGAGGCCTACATTGGGAAAAAGAATGTCTTCAAATAAAAACTACACAGATGCATTCTGTGAAACTTATTTCTGATCTGTAAATTCAGTTAACAGAGATAAAACATATTTTTGATTGAGCAGTTATGAAACACTCTTTTTGTAGAAAATGCAAGTGGAGATTCGGAGCGCTAAGAGGGTAATAGTGGAAAAAGGAATGTCTTCAAATATAAACTACACAGAATCATTCGGTGAAACTTCTTTCTGATCTGTGCATTCAGCTAACAGAGTTAAACCATACTTTTGATTGAGCACATCTGAACACTCTTTCTGTTGAAAATGCAACTGGACATTTGGAGCGCTAAGAGCGTAGTAGTGGAAAAAGGAATATATGCAAATATAAACTACACAGAAGCCTTCTGTGAAACTTCTTTCTGATCTGAGCATACAGCTAACAGAGTTAAACCATACTTTTGATTGAGCAGTTTTGAAACTCTCTGTCTGTAGAAAATGCAACTGGACATTCGTAGCGCTAAGTGGGTAATAGTGGAAAAAAGTATATGTTCAAATATAAACTACACAGAAGCATTGTATGAAACTTCTTTCTGTTCTGTGCATTCAACTAACAGAGTTGAACCTTACTTTTGATTGAGCCGTTCTGAAACACGCTTTCTGTAGAAACTGCAATTGGACATTCTGAGCGCTAAGAGGCCTATATTGGGAAAAAGAATGTCTACAAATAAAAACTACACAGAAGAATTGTGTGAAACTACTTTCTGTTCTGTTTGTTCAACTAAAAGAGTTGAACCTTAGTTTTGATTGAGCCGTTCTGAAACACTCTTTCTGTAGAAAATGCAAGTGGAGATTCGGAGCGCTAAGAGGGTAATAGTGGAAAAAGGAATGTCTCCAAATATAAACTACACAGAATCATTCTGTGAAACTTCTTTCTGATCTGTGCATTCAGCTAACAGAGTTAAACCATACTTTTGATTGAGCAGATCTGAACACTCTTTCTGAAGAAAATGCAACTGGACATTTGGAGCGCTAAGAGAGTAGTAGTGGAAAAAAGAATATATTCAAATATAAACTACACAGAAGCATTATTTGAAACTTCTTTCTGATCTGAGCATTAAGCTAACAGAGTTAAACCATACTTATGATTGAGCAGTTTTGAAACACTCTGTCTGTAGAAAATGCAACTGGACATTCGTAGCGCTAAGTGGGTAATAGTGGAAAAAAGAATATTTTCAAATATAAACTACACAGAAGCATTGTATGAAACTTCTTTCTGTTCTGTGCATTCAACTAACAGAGTTGAACCTTACTTTTGATTGAGCCTTTCTGAAACACTCTTTCTGTAGAAACTGCAATTGGACATTCTGAGCGCTAAGAGGCCTATATTGGGAAAAATAATATCTTCAAATAAAAACTACACAGAAGCATTGTGTGAAACTTATTTCTGATATGTTCATTAAGCTAACAGAGTTAAACCATACTTTTGATTGCGCAGTTCTGAACACTCTTTCTGTAGAAAATGCAAGTGGACATTCGGAGCGCTAAGAGGGTAATAGTGGAAAAAGGAATATATTCAAATATAAACTACACAGTAGCATTCTGTGAAAATTCTTTCTGTTCCGTGCATTCAACTAACAGAGTTGAACCTTACTTTTGATTGAGCCGTTCTGAAACACTCTCTGTGTAGCAACTGCAATTGGACATGCTAAGCGCTAAGAGGCCTACATTAGGAAAAAGAATATCTTCAAATAAAAACTACACAGATGCATTCTGTGAAACTTATTTCTGATCTGTAAATTCAGATAACAGAGATAAAACTTTTTTTTGATTGAGCAGTTATGAAACACTCTTTTTGTAGAAAATGCAAGTGGAGATTCGGAGCGCTAAGAGGGTAATAGTGGAAAAAGTAATGTCTTCAAATATAAACTACACAGAATCATTCTGTGAAACTTCTTTCTGATCTGTGCATTCAGCTAACAGAGTTAAACCATACTTTTGATTGAGCACATCTGAACACTCTTTCTGTTGAAAATGCAACTGGACATTTGGAGCGCTAAGAGAGTAGTAGTGGAAAAAGGAATATATTCAAATATAAACTACACAGAAGCATTCTGTGAAACTTCTTTCTGATCTGAGCATTCAGCTAACAGAGTTAAACCATACTTTGATTGAGCAGTTTTGAAACACTATGTCTGTAGAAAATGCAACTGGACATTCGTAGCGCTAAGTGGGTAATAGTGGAAAAAAGAATATGTTCAAATATAAACTACACAGAAGCATTGTATGAAACTTCTTTCTGTTCTGTGCATTCAACTAACAGAGTTGAACCTTACTTTTGATTGAGCCGTTCTGAAACACTCTTTCTGTAGAAACTGCAATTGGACATTCTGAGCGCTAAGAGGCCTATATTGGGAAAAAGAATGTCTACAAATAAAAACTACACAGAAGAATTGTGTGAAACTACTTTCTGTTCTGTTTGTTCAACTAAAAGAGTTGAACCTTAGTTTTGATTGAGCCGTTCTGAAACACTCTTTCTGTAGAAAATGCAAGTGGAGATTCGGAGCGCTAAGAGGGTAATAGTGGAAAAAGGAATGTCTCCAAATATAAACTACACAGAATCATTCTGTGAAACTTCTTTCTGATCTGTGCATTCAGCTAACAGAGTTAAACCATACTTTTGATTGAGCAGATCTGAACACTCTTTCTGTAGAAAATGCAACTGGACATTTGGAGCGCTAAGAGACTAGTAGTGGAAAAAGGAATATATTCAAATATAAACTACACAGAAGCATTCTGTGAAACTTCTTTCTGATCTGAGCATTCAGCTAACAGAGTTAAACCATACTTATGATTGAGCAGTTTTGAAACACACTGTCTGTAGAAAATGCAACTGGACATTCGTAGCGCTAGGTGGGTAATAGTGGAAAAAAGAATATTTTCAAATATAAACTACACAGAAGCATTGTATGAAACTTCTTTCTGTTCTGTGCATTCAACTAACAGAGTTGAACCTTACTTTTGATTGAGCCTTTCTGAAACACTCTTTCTGTAGAAACTGCAATTGGACATTCTGAGCGCTAAGAGGCCTATATTGGGAAAAAAAATATCTTCAAATAAAAACTACACAGAAGCATTGTGTGAAACTTATTTCTGATATGTTCATTAAGCTAACAGAGTTAAACCATACTTTTGATTGCGCAGTTCTGAACACTCTTTCTGTAGAAAATGCAAGTGGACATTCGGAGTGCTAAGAGGGTAATAGTGGAGAAAGGAATATATTCAAATATAAACTACACAGTAGCATTCTGTGAAAATTCTTTCTGTTTTGTGCATTCAACTAACAGAGTTGAACCTTACTTTTGATTGAGCCGTTCTGAAACACTCTTTCTGTAGAAACTGCAATTGGACATGCTAAACGCAAAGAGGCCTACATTGGGAAAAAGAATATCTTCAAATAAAAACTACACAGATGTATTCTGTGAAACTTATTTCTGATCTGTAAATTCAGTTAACAGAGATAAAACATATTTTTGATTGAGCAGTTATGAAACACTCTTTTTGTAGAAAATGCAAGTGGAGATTCGGAGCGCTAAGAGGGTAATAGTGGAAAAAGGAATGTCTTCAAATATAAACTACACAGAATCATTCGGTGAAACTTCTTTCTGATCTGTGCATTCAGCTAACAGAGTTAAACCATACTTTTGATTGAGCAGATCTGAACACTCTTTCTGTTGAAAATGCAACTGGACATTTGGAGCGCTAAGAGCGTAGTAGTGGAAAAAGGAATATATTCAAATATAAACTACACAGAAGCATTCTGTGAAACTTCTTTCTGATCTGAGCATTCAGCTAACAGAGTTAAACCATACTTTTGATTGAGCAGTTTTGAAACACTCTGTCTGTAGAAAATGCAACTGGACATTCGTAGCGCTAAGTGGGTAATAGTGGAAAAAAGAATATGTTCAAATATAAACTACACAGAAGCATTGTATGAAACTTCTTTCTGTTCTGTGCATTCAACTAACAGAGTTGAACCTTACTTTTGATTGAGCCTTTCTGAAACACTCTTTCTGTAGAAACTGCAAGTGGACATTCTGAGCGCTAAGAGGCCTATATTGGGAAAAATAATATCTTCAAATAAAAACTACACAGAAGCATTGTGTGAAACTTATTTCTGATATGTTCATTAAGCTAACAGAGTTAAACCATACTTTTGATTGCGCAGTTCTGAACACTCTTTCTGTAGAAAATGCAAGTGGACATTCGGAGCGCTAAGAGGGTAATAGTGGAAAAAGGAATATATTCAAATATAAACTACACAGTAGCATTCTGTGAAAATTCTTTCTGTTCTGTGCATTCAACTAACAGAGTTGAACCTTACTTTTGATTGAGCCATTCTGAAACACTGTTTCTGTAGATACTGCAATTGGACATGCTAAGCGCTAAGAGGCCTACATTGGGAAAAATAATATCTTCAAATAAAAACTACACAGATGCATTCTGTGAAACTTATTTCTGATCTGTAAATTCAGTTAACAGAGATAAAACATATTTTTGATTGAGCAGTTATGAAACACTCTTTTTGTAGAAAATGCAAGTGGAGATTCGGAGCGCTAAGAGGGTAATAGTGGAAAAAGGAATGTCTTCAAATATAAACTACACAGAATCATTCGGTGAAACTTCTTTCTGATCTGTGCATTCAGCTAACAGAGTTAAACCATACTTTTGATTGAGCACATCTGAACACTCTTTCTGTTGAAAATGCAACTGGACATTTGGAGCGCTAAGAGCGTAGTAGTGGAAAAAGGAATATATGCAAATATAAACTACACAGAAGCATTCTGTGAAACTTCTTTCTGATCTGAGCATACAGCTAACAGAGTTAAACCATACTTTTGATTGAGCAGTTTTGAAACTCTCTGTCTGTAGAAAATGCAACTGGACATTCGTAGCGCTAAGTGGGTAATAGTGGAAAAAAGTATATGTTCAAATATAAACTACACAGAAGCATTGTATGAAACTTCTTTCTGTTCTTTGCATTCAACTAACAGAGTTGAACCTTACTTTTGATTGAGCCGTTCTGAAACACGCTTTCTGTAGAAACTGCAATTGGACATTCTGAGCGCTAAGAGGCCTATATTGGGAAAAAGAATGTCTACAAATAAAAACTACACAGAAGAATTGTGTGAAACTACTTTCTGTTCTGTTTGTTCAACTAAAAGAGTTGAACCTTAGTTTTGATTGAGCCGTTCTGAAACACTCTTTCTGTAGAAAATGCAAGTGGAGATTCGGAGCGCTAAGAGGGTAATAGTGGAAAAAGGAATGTCTCCAAATATAAACTACACAGAATCATTCTGTGAAACTTCTTTCTGATCTGTGCATTCAGCTAACAGAGTTAAACCATACTTTTGATTGAGCAGATCTGAACACTCTTTCTGAAGAAAATGCAACTGGACATTTGGAGCGCTAAGAGAGTAGTAGTGGAAAAAAGAATATATTCAAATATAAACTACACAGAAGCATTCTGTGAAACTTCTTTCTGATCTGAGCATTCAGCTAACAGAGTTAAACCATACTTATGATTGAGCAGTTTTGAAACACTCTGTCTGTAGAAAATGCAACTGGACATTCGTAGCGCTAAGTGGGTAATAGTGGAAAAAAGAATATTTTCAAATATAAACTACACAGAAGCATTGTATGAAACTTCTTTCTGTTCTGTGCATTCAACTAACAGAGTTGAACCTTACTTTTGATTGAGCCTTTCTGAAACACTCTTTCTGTAGAAACTGCAATTGGACATTCTGAGCGCTAAGAGGCCTATATTGGGAAAAATAATATCTTCAAATAAAAACTACACAGAAGCATTGTGTGAAACTTATTTCTGATATGTTCATTAAGCTAACAGAGTTAAACCATACTTTTGATTGCGCAGTTCTGAACACTCTTTCTGTAGAAAATGCAAGTGGACATTCGGAGCGCTAAGAGGGTAATAGTGGAAAAAGGAATATATTCAAATATAAACTACACAGTAGCATTCTGTGAAAATTCTTTCTGTTCTGTGCATTCAACTAACAGAGTTGAACCTTACTTTTGATTGAGCCGTTCTGAAACACTCTTTGTGTAGAAACTGCAATTGGACATGCTAAGCGCTAAGAGGCCTACATTGGGAAAAAGAATGTCTTCAAATAAAAACTACACAGATGCATTCTGTGAAACTTATTTCTGATCTGTAAATTCAGTTAACAGAGATAAAACATATTTTTGATTGAGCAGTTATGAAACACTCTTTTTGTAGAAAATGCAAGTGGAGATTCGGAGCGCTAAGGGGGTAATAGTGGAAAAAGGAATGTCTCCAAATATAAACTACACAGAATCATTCTGTGAAACTTCTTTCTGATCTGTGCATTCAGCTAACAGAGTTAAACCATACTTTTGATTGAGCAGATCTGAACACTCTTTCTGTAGAAAATGCAACTGGACATTTGGAGCGCTAAGAGAGTAGTAGTGGAAAAAGGAATATATTCAAATATAAACTACACAGAAGCATTCTGTGAAACTTCTTTCTGATCTGAGCATTCAGCTAACAGAGTTAAACCATACTTTTGATTGAGCAGTTTTGAAACACTCTGTCTGTAGAAAATGCAACTGGACATTCGTAGCGCTAAGTGGGTAATAGTGGAAAAAAGAATATGTTCAAATATAAACTACACAGAAGCATTGTATGAAACTTCTTTCTGTTCTGTGCATTCAACTAACAGAGTTGAACCTTACTTTTGATTGAGCCTTTCTGAAACACTCTTTCTGTAGAAACTGCAATTGGACATTCTGAGCGCTAAGAGGCCTATATTGGGAAAAATAATTTCTTCAAATAAAAACTACACAGAAGCATTGTGTGAAACTTATTTCTGATATGTTCATTAAGCTAACAGAGTTAAACCATACTTTTGATTGCGCAGTTCTGAACACTCTTTCTGTAGAAAATGCAAGTGGACATTCGGAGCGCTAGGAGGGTAATAGTGGAAAAAGGGATATATTCAAATATAAACTACACAGTAGCATTCTGTGAAAATTCTTTCTGTTCTGTGCATTCAACTAACAGAGTTGAACCTTACTTTTGATTGAGCCGTTCTGAAACACTCTTTCTGTAGAAACTGCAATTGGACATGCTAAGTGCTAAGAGGCCTACATTGGGAAAAAGAATATCTTCAAATAAAAACTACACAGATGCATTCTGTGAAACTTATTTCTGATTTGTAAATTCAGTTAACAGAGATAAAACATATTTTTGATTGAGCAGTTATGAAACACTCTTTTTGTAGAAAATGCAAGTGGAGATTCGGAGCGCTAAGTGGGTAATAGTGGAAAAAGGAATGTCTTCAAATATAAAGTACACAGAATCATTCGGTGAAACTTCTTTCTGATCTGTGCATTCAGCTAACAGAGTTAAACCATACTTTTGATTGAGCAGATCTGAACACTCTTTCTGTTGAAAATGCAACTGGAGATTTGGAGCGCTAAGAGCGTATTAGTGGAAAAAGGAATATATTCAAATATAAACTACACAGAAGCATTCTGTGAAACTTCTTTCTGATCTGAGAATTCAGCTAACAGAGTTAAAACACACTTTTGATTGAGCAGTTTTGAAACACTCTGTCTGTAGAAAATGCAACTGGACATTCGTAGCGCTAAGTGGGTAATAGTGGAAAAAAGAATATGTTCAAATATAAACTACACAGAAGCATTGTATGAAACTTCTTTCTGTTCTGTGCATTCAACTAACAGAGTTGAACCTTACTTTTGATTGAGCCGTTCTGAAACACTCTTTCTGTAGAAACTGCAATTGGACATTCTGAGCGCTAAGAGGCCTATATTGGGAAAAAGAATGTCTACAAATAAAAACTACACAAAAGAATTGTGTGAAACTTCTTTCTGTTCTGTTTGTTCAACTAAAAGAGTTGAACCTTAGTTTTGATTGAGCCGTTCTGAAACACTCTTTCTGTAGAAAATGCAAGTGGAGATTCGGAGGGCTAAGAGGGTAATAGTGGAAAAAGGAATGTCTCCAAATATAAACTACACAGAATCATTCTGTGAAACTTCTTTCTGATCTGTGCATTCAGCTAACAGAGTTAAACCATACTTTTGATTGAGCAGATCTGAACACTCTTTCTGTAGAAAATGCAACTGGACATTTGGAGCGCTAAGAGAGTAGTAGTGGAAAAAGGAATATATTCAAATATAAACTACACAGAAGCATTCTGTGAAACTTCTTTCTGATCTGAGCATTCAGCTAACAGAGTTAAACCATACTTTTGATTGAGCAGTTTTGAAACACTCTGTCTGTAGAAAATGCAACTGGACATTCGTAGCGCTAAGTGGGTAATAGTGGAAAAAAGAATATGTTCAAATATAAACTACTCAGAAGCATTGTATGAAACTACTTTCTGTTCTGTGCATTCAACTAACAGAGTTGAACCTTACTTTTGATTGAGCCTTTCTGAAACACTCTTTCTGTAGAAACTGCAATTGGACATTCTGAGCGCTAAGAGGCCTCTATTGGGAAAAATAATATCTTCAAATAAAAACTACACAGAAGCATTGTGTGAAACTTATTTCTGATATGTTCATTAAGCTAACAGAGTTAAACCATACTTTTGATTGCGTAGTTCTGAACACTCTTTCTGTAGAAAATGCAAGTGCACATTCGGAGCGCTAAGAGGGTAATAGTGGAAAAAGGAATATATTCAAATATAAACTACACAGCAGCATTCTGTGAAAATTCTTTCTGTTCTGTGCATTCAACTAACAGAGTTGAACCTTACTTTTGATTGAGCCGTTCTGAAACACTCTTTCTGTAGAAACTGCAATTGGACATGCTAAGCGCTAAGAGGCCTACATTGGGAAAAAGAATATCTTCAAATAAAAACTACACAGATGCATTCTGTGAAACTTATTTCTGATCTGTAAATTCAGTTAACAGAGATAAAACATATTTTTGATTGAGCAGTTATGAAACACTCTTTTCGTAGAAAATGCAAGTTGAGATTCGGAGCGCTAAGAGGGTAATAGTGGAAAAAGAAATGTCTTCAAATATAAACTACACAGAATCATTCGGTGAAACTTCGTTCTGATCTGTGCATTCAGCTAACAGAGTTAAACCATTCTTTTGATTGAGCAGATCTGAACACTCTTTCTGTTGAAAATGCAACTGGACATTTGGAGCGCTAAGAGCGTAGTAGTGGAAAAAGGAATATAATCAAATATAAACTACACAGAAGCATTCTGTGAAACTTCTTTCTGATCTGAGCATTCAGCTAACAGAGTTAAACCACACTTTTGATTGAGCAGTTTTGAAACACTCTGTCTGTAGAAAATGCAACTGGACATTCGTAGTGCTAAGTGGGTAATAGTGGAAAAAAGAATATGTTCAAATATAAACTACACAGAAGCATTGTATGAAACTTCTTTCTGTTCTGTGCATTCAACTAACAGAGTTGAACCTTACTTTTGATTGAGCCGTTCTGAAACACTCTTTCTGTAGAAACTGCAATTGGACATTCTGAGCGCTAAGAGGCCTATATTGGGAAAAAGAACGTCTACAAATAAAAACTACACAAAAGAATTGTGTGAAACTTCTTTCTGTTCTGTTTGTTCAACTAAAAGAGTTGAACCTTAGTTTTGATTGAGCCGTTCTGAAACACTCTTTCTGTAGAAAATGCAAGTGGAGATTCGGAGCGCTAAGAGGGTAATAGTGGAAAAAGGAATGTCTCCAAATATAAACTACACAGAATCATTCTGTGAAACTTCTTTCTGATCTGTGCATTCAGCTAACAGAGTTAAACCATACTTTTGATTGAGCAGATCTGAACACTCTTTCTGTAGAAAATGCAACTGGACATTTGGAGTGCTAAGAGAGTAGTAGTGGAAAAAGGAATATATTCAAATATAAACTACACAGAAGCATTCTGTGAAACTTCTTTCTGATCTGAGCATTCAGCTAACAGAGTTAAACCATACTTTTGATTGAGCAGTTTTGAAACACTCTGTCTGTAGAAAATGCAACTGGACATTCGTAGCGCTAAGTGGGTAATAGTGGAAAAAAGAATATGTTCAAATATAAACTACACAGAAGCATTGTATGAAACTACTTTCTGTTCTGTGCATTCAACTAACAGAGTTGAACCTTACTTTTGATTGAGCCTTTCTGAAACACTCTTTCTGTAGAAACTGCAATTGGACATTCTGAGCGCTAAGAGGCCTCTATTGGGAAAAATAATATCTTCAAATAAAAACTACACAGAAGCATTGTGTGAAACTTATTTCTGATATGTTCATTAAGCTAACAGAGTTAAACCATACTTTTGATTGCGTAGTTCTGAACACTCTTTCTGTAGAAAATGCAAGTGCACATTCGGAGCGCTAAGAGGGTAATAGTGGAAAAAGGAATATATTCAAATATAAACTACACAGCAGCATTCTGTGAAAATTCTTTCTGTTCTGTGCATTCAACTAACAGAGTTGAACCTTACTTTTGATTGAGCCGTTCTGAAACACTCTTTCTGTAGAAACTGCAATTGGACATGCTAAGCGCTAAGAGGCCTACATTGGGAAAAAGAATATCTTCAAATAAAAACTACACAGATGCATTCTGTGAAACTTATTTCTGATCTGTAAATTCAGTTAACAGAGATAAAACATATTTTTGATTGAGCAGTTATGAAACACTCTTTTCGTAGAAAATGCAAGTAGAGATTCGGAGCACTAAGAGGGTAATAGTGGAAAAAGAAATGTCTTCAAATATAAACTACACAGAATCATTCGGTGAAACTTCGTTCTGATCTGTGCATTCAGCTAACAGAGTTAAACCATTCTTTTGATTGAGCAGATCTGAACACTCTTTCTGTTGAAAATGCAACTGGACATTTGGAGCGCTAAGAGCGTAGTAGTGGAAAAAGGAATATATTCAAATATAAACTACACAGAAGCATTCTGTGAAACTTCTTTCTGATCTGAGCATTCAGCTAACAGAGTTAAACCATACTTTTGATTGAGCAGTTTTGAAACACTCTGTCTGTAGAAAATGCAACTGGACATTCGTAGCGCTAAGTGGGTAATAGTGGAAAAAAGAATATGTTCAAATATAAACTACACAGAAGCATTGTATGAAACTTCTTTCTGTTCTGTGCATTCAACTAACAGAGTTGAACCTTACTTTTGATTGAGCCGTTCTGAAACACTCTTTCTGTAGAAACTGCAATTGGACATTCTGAGCGCTAAGAGGAATATATTGGGAAAAAGAATGTCTACAAATAAAAACTACACAGAAGAATTGTGTGAAACTACTTTCTGTTCTGTTTGTTCAACTAAAAGAGTTGAACCTTAGTTTTGATTGAGCCGTTCTGAAACACTCTTTCTGTAGAAAATGCAAGTGGAGATTCGGAGCGCTAAGAGGGTAAGAGTGGAAAAAGGAATGTCTCCAAATATAAACTACACAGAATCATTCTGTGAAACTTCTTTCTGATCTGTGCATTCAGCTAACAGAGTTAAACCATAGTTTTGATTGAGCAGATCTGAACACTCTTTCTGTAGAAAATGCAACTGGACATTTGGAGCGCTAAGAGAGTAGTAGTGGAAAAAGGAATATATTCAAATATAAACTACACAGAAGCATTCTGTGAAACTTCTTTCTGATCTGAGCATTCAGCTAACAGAGTTAAACCATACTTTTGATTGAGCAGTTTTGAAACACTCTGTCTGTAGAAAATGCAACTGGACATTCGTAGCGCTAAGTGGGTAATAGTGGAAAAAAGAATATGTTCAAATATGAACTACACAGAAGCATTGTATGAAACTTCTTTCTGTTCTGTGCATTCAACTAATAGAGTTGAACCTTACTTTTGATTGAGCCGTTCTGAAACACTCTTTCTGTAGAAACTGCAATTGGACATTCCGAGCGCTAAGAGGCCTATATTGGGAAAAAGAATGTCTACAAATAAAAACTACACAGAAGAATTGTGTGAAACTTCTTTCTGTTCTGTTTGTTCAACTAAAAGAGTTGAACCTTAGTTTTGATTGAGCCGTTCTGAAACACTCTTTCTGTAGAAACTGCAATTGGACATTCTGAGCGCTAAGAGGCCTCTATTGGGAAAAATAATATCTTCAAATAAAAACTACACAGAGGCATTGTGTGAAACTTATTTCTGATATGTTCATTAAGCTAACAGAGTTAAACCATACTTTTGATTGCGCAGTTCTGAACACTCTTTCTGTTGAAAATGCAAGTGGACATTCGGAGCGCTAAGAGGGTAATAGTGGAGAAGGGAATATATTCAAATATAAACTACACAGTAGCATTCTGTGAAAATTCTTTCTGTTCTGTGCATTCAACTAACAGAGTTGAACCTTACTTTTGATTGAGCCGTTCTGAAACACTCTTTCTGTAGAAACTGCAATTGGACATGCTAAGCGCTAAGAGGCCTACATTGGGAAAAAGAATATCTTCAAATAAAAACTACACAGATGCATTCTATGAAACTTATTTCTGATCTGTAAATTCAGTTAACAGAGATAAAACATATTTTTGATTGAGCAGTTATGAAACACTCTTTTTGTAGAAAATGCAAGTGGAGATTCGGAGCGCTAAGAGGGTAATAGTGGAAAAAGGAATGTCTTCAAATATAAACTACACAGAATCATTAGGTGAAACTTCTTTCTGATCTCTGCATTCAGCTAACAGAGTTAAACCATACTTTTGATTGAGCAGATCTGAACACTCTTTCTGTAGAAAATGCAACTGGACATTTGGAGCGCTAAGAGCGTAATAGTGGAAAAAGGAATATATTCAAATATAAACTACACAGAAGCATTCTGTGAAACTTCTTTCTGATCTGAGCATTCAGCTAACAGAGTTAAACCATACTTTTGATTGAGCAGTTTTGAAACACTCTGTCTGTAGAAAATGCAACTGGACATTCGTAGCGCTAAGTGGGTAATAGTGGAAAAAAGAATATGTTCAAATATAAACTACACAGAAGCATTGTATGAAACTTCTTTCTGTTCTGTGCATTCAACTAACAGAGTTGAACCTTACTTTTGATTGAGCCTTTCTGAAACACTCTCTCTGTAGAAACTGCAATTGGACATTCTGAGCGCTAAGAGGCCTCTATTGGGAAAAATAATATCTTCAAATGAAAACTACACAGAAGCATTGTGTGAAACTTATTTCTGATATGTTCATTAAGCTAACAGAGTTAAACCATACTTTTGATTGCGTAGTTCTGAACAATCTTTCTGTAGAAAATGCAACTGGACATTCGTAGCGCTAAGTGGGTAATAGTGGAAAAAAGAATATGTTCAAATATAAACTACACAGAAGCATTGTATGAAACTTCTTTCTGTTCTGTGCATTCAACTAACAGAGTTGAACCTTACTTTTGATTGAGCCGTTCTGAAACACTCTTTCTGTAGAAACTGCAATTGGACATTCTGAGCGCTAAGAGGCCTATATTGGGAAAAAGAATGTCTACAAATAAAAACTACACAGAAGAATTTTGTGAAACTTCTTTCTCTTCTGTTTGTTCAACTAAAAGAGTTGAACCTTAGTTTTGATTGAGCCGTTCTGAAACACTCTTTCTGTGGAAAATGCAAGTGGAGATTCGGAGCGCTAAGGGGGTAATAGTGGAAAAAGGAATGTCTCCAAATATAAACTACACAGAATCATTCTGTGAAACTTCTTTCTGATCTGTGCATTCAGCTAACAGAGTTAAACCATACTTTTGATTGAGCAGATCTGAACACTCTTTCTGTAGAAAATGCAACTGGACATTTGGAGCGCTAAGAGAGTAGTAGTGGAAAAAGGAATATATTCAAACATAAACTACATAGAAGCATTCTGTGAAACTTTTTTCTGATCTGAGCATTCAGCTAACAGAGTTAAACCATACTTTTCATTGAGCAGTTTTGAAACACTCTGTCTGTAGAAAATGCAACTGGACATTCGTAGCGCCAAGTGGGTAATAGTGGAAAAAAGAATATCTTCAAATATAAACTACACAGAAGCATTGTATGAAATTCCTTTCTGTTCTGTGCATTCAACTAACAGAGTTGAACCTTACTTTTGATTGAGCCTTTCTGAAACACTCTTTCTGTAGAAACTGCAATTGGACATTCTGAGCGCTAAGAGGCCTATATTGGGAAAAATAATATCTTCAAATAAAAACTACACAGAAGCATTGTGTGAAACTTATTTCTGATATGTTCATTAAGCTAACAGAGTTAAACCATACTTTTGATTGCGTAGTTCTGAACACTCTTTCTGTAGAAAATGCAAGTGCACATTCGGAGCGCTAAGAGGGTAATAGTGGAAAAAGGAATATATTCAAATATAAACTACACAGCAGCATTCTGTGAAAATTCTTTCTGTTCTGTGCATTCAACTAACAGAGTTGAACCTTACTTTTGATTGAGCCGTTCTGAAACACTCTTTCTGTAGAAACTGCAATTGGACATGCTAAGCGCTAAGAGGCCTACATTGGGAAAAAGAATATCTTCAAATAAAAACTACACAGATGCATTCTGTGAAACTTATTTCTGATCTGTAAATTCAGTTAACAGAGATAAAACATATTTTTGATTGAGCAGTTATGAAACACTCTTTTCGTAGAAAATGCAAGTAGAGATTCGGAGCACTAAGAGGGTAATAGTGGAAAAAGAAATGTCTTCAAATATAAACTACACAGAATCATTCGGTGAAACTTCGTTCTGATCTGTGCATTCAGCTAACAGAGTTAAACCATTCTTTTGATTGAGCAGATCTGAACACTCTTTCTGTTGAAAATGCAACTGGACATTTGGAGCGCTAAGAGCGTAGTAGTGGAAAAAGGAATATATTCAAATATAAACTACACAGAAGCATTCTGTGAAACTTCTTTCTGATCTGAGCATTCAGCTAACAGAGTTAAACCATACTTTTGATTGAGCAGTTTTGAAACACTCTGTCTGTAGAAAATGCAACTGGACATTCGTAGCGCTAAGTGGGTAATAGTGGAAAAAAGAATATGTTCAAATATAAACTACACAGAAGCATTGTATGAAACTTCTTTCTGTTCTGTGCATTCAACTAACAGAGTTGAACCTTACTTTTGATTGAGCCGTTCTGAAACACTCTTTCTGTAGAAACTGCAATTGGACATTCTGAGCGCTAAGAGGAATATATTGGGAAAAAGAATGTCTACAAATAAAAACTACACAGAAGAATTGTGTGAAACTACTTTCTGTTCTGTTTGTTCAACTAAAAGAGTTGAACCTTAGTTTTGATTGAGCCGTTCTGAAACACTCTTTCTGTAGAAAATGCAAGTGGAGATTCGGAGCGCTAAGAGGGTAAGAGTGGAAAAAGGAATGTCTCCAAATATAAACTACACAGAATCATTCTGTGAAACTTCTTTCTGATCTGTGCATTCAGCTAACAGAGTTAAACCATAGTTTTGATTGAGCAGATCTGAACACTCTTTCTGTAGAAAATGCAACTGGACATTTGGAGCGCTAAGAGAGTAGTAGTGGAAAAAGGAATATATTCAAATATAAACTACACAGAAGCATTCTGTGAAACTTCTTTCTGATCTGAGCATTCAGCTAACAGAGTTAAACCATACTTTTGATTGAGCAGTTTTGAAACACTCTGTCTGTAGAAAATGCAACTGGACATTCGTAGCGCTAAGTGGGTAATAGTGGAAAAAAGAATATGTTCAAATATGAACTACACAGAAGCATTGTATGAAACTTCTTTCTGTTCTGTGCATTCAACTAATAGAGTTGAACCTTACTTTTGATTGAGCCGTTCTGAAACACTCTTTCTGTAGAAACTGCAATTGGACATTCCGAGCGCTAAGAGGCCTATATTGGGAAAAAGAATGTCTACAAATAAAAACTACACAGAAGAATTGTGTGAAACTTCTTTCTGTTCTGTTTGTTCAACTAAAAGAGTTGAACCTTAGTTTTGATTGAGCCGTTCTGAAACACTCTTTCTGTAGAAACTGCAATTGGACATTCTGAGCGCTAAGAGGCCTCTATTGGGAAAAATAATATCTTCAAATAAAAACTACACAGAGGCATTGTGTGAAACTTATTTCTGATATGTTCATTAAGCTAACAGAGTTAAACCATACTTTTGATTGCGCAGTTCTGAACACTCTTTCTGTTGAAAATGCAAGTGGACATTCGGAGCGCTAAGAGGGTAATAGTGGAGAAGGGAATATATTCAAATATAAACTACACAGTAGCATTCTGTGAAAATTCTTTCTGTTCTGTGCATTCAACTAACAGAGTTGAACCTTACTTTTGATTGAGCCGTTCTGAAACACTCTTTCTGTAGAAACTGCAATTGGACATGCTAAGCGCTAAGAGGCCTACATTGGGAAAAAGAATATCTTCAAATAAAAACTACACAGATGCATTCTATGAAACTTATTTCTGATCTGTAAATTCAGTTAACAGAGATAAAACATATTTTTGATTGAGCAGTTATGAAACACTCTTTTTGTAGAAAATGCAAGTGGAGATTCGGAGCGCTAAGAGGGTAATAGTGGAAAAAGGAATGTCTTCAAATATAAACTACACAGAATCATTAGGTGAAACTTCTTTCTGATCTCTGCATTCAGCTAACAGAGTTAAACCATACTTTTGATTGAGCAGATCTGAACACTCTTTCTGTAGAAAATGCAACTGGACATTTGGAGCGCTAAGAGCGTAATAGTGGAAAAAGGAATATATTCAAATATAAACTACACAGAAGCATTCTGTGAAACTTCTTTCTGATCTGAGCATTCAGCTAACAGAGTTAAACCATACTTTTGATTGAGCAGTTTTGAAACACTCTGTCTGTAGAAAATGCAACTGGACATTCGTAGCGCTAAGTGGGTAATAGTGGAAAAAAGAATATGTTCAAATATAAACTACACAGAAGCATTGTATGAAACTTCTTTCTGTTCTGTGCATTCAACTAACAGAGTTGAACCTTACTTTTGATTGAGCCTTTCTGAAACACTCTCTCTGTAGAAACTGCAATTGGACATTCTGAGCGCTAAGAGGCCTCTATTGGGAAAAATAATATCTTCAAATGAAAACTACACAGAAGCATTGTGTGAAACTTATTTCTGATATGTTCATTAAGCTAACAGAGTTAAACCATACTTTTGATTGCGTAGTTCTGAACAATCTTTCTGTAGAAAATGCAACTGGACATTCGTAGCGCTAAGTGGGTAATAGTGGAAAAAAGAATATGTTCAAATATAAACTACACAGAAGCATTGTATGAAACTTCTTTCTGTTCTGTGCATTCAACTAACAGAGTTGAACCTTACTTTTGATTGAGCCGTTCTGAAACACTCTTTCTGTAGAAACTGCAATTGGACATTCTGAGCGCTAAGAGGCCTATATTGGGAAAAAGAATGTCTACAAATAAAAACTACACAGAAGAATTTTGTGAAACTTCTTTCTCTTCTGTTTGTTCAACTAAAAGAGTTGAACCTTAGTTTTGATTGAGCCGTTCTGAAACACTCTTTCTGTGGAAAATGCAAGTGGAGATTCGGAGCGCTAAGGGGGTAATAGTGGAAAAAGGAATGTCTCCAAATATAAACTACACAGAATCATTCTGTGAAACTTCTTTCTGATCTGTGCATTCAGCTAACAGAGTTAAACCATACTTTTGATTGAGCAGATCTGAACACTCTTTCTGTAGAAAATGCAACTGGACATTTGGAGCGCTAAGAGAGTAGTAGTGGAAAAAGGAATATATTCAAACATAAACTACATAGAAGCATTCTGTGAAACTTTTTTCTGATCTGAGCATTCAGCTAACAGAGTTAAACCATACTTTTCATTGAGCAGTTTTGAAACACTCTGTCTGTAGAAAATGCAACTGGACATTCGTAGCGCCAAGTGGGTAATAGTGGAAAAAAGAATATCTTCAAATATAAACTACACAGAAGCATTGTATGAAATTCCTTTCTGTTCTGTGCATTCAACTAACAGAGTTGAACCTCACTTTTGATTGAGCCTTTCTGAAACACTCTTTCTGTAGAAACTGCAATTGGACATTCTGAGCGCTAAGAGGCCTATATTGGGAAAAATAATATCTTCAAATAAAAACTACACAGAAGCATTGTGTGAAACTTATTTCTGATATGTTCATTAAGCTAACAGAGTTAAACCATACTTTTGATTGCGCAGTTCTGAACACTCTTTCTGTAGAATATGCAAGTGGACATTCGGAGCGCTAAGAGGGTAATAGTGGAAAAAGGAATATATTCAAATATAAACTACACAGTAGCATTCTGTGAAAATTCTTTCTGTTCTGTGCATTCAACTAACAGAATTGAACCTTACTTTTGAATGAGCCGTTCTGAAACACTCTTTCTGTAGAAACTGCAATTGGACATGCTAAGCGCTAAGAGGCCTACATTGGGAAAAAGAATATCTTCAAATAAAAACTACACAGATGCATTCTGTGAAACTTATTTCTGATCTGTAAATTCAGTTAACAGAGATAAAACATATTTTTGATTGAGCAGTTATGAAACACTCTTTTTGTAGAAAATGCAAGTGGAGATTCGGAGCGCTAAGAGGGTAATAGTGGAAAAAGGAATGTCTTCAAATATAAACTACACAGAATCATTCGGTGAAATTTCTTTCTGATCTGTGCATTCAGCTAACAGAGTTAAACCATACTTTTGATTGAGCAGATCTGAACACTCTTTCTGTAGAAAATGCAACTGGACATTTGGAGCGCTAAGAGCGTAGTAGTGGAAAAAGGAATATATTCAAATATAAACTACACAGAAGCATTCTGTGAAACTTCTTTCTGATCTGAGCATTCAGCTAACAGAGTTAAACCATGCTTTTGATTGAGCAGTTTTGAAACACTCTGTCTGTAGAAAATGCAACTGCACATTCGTAGCGCTAAGTGGGTAATAGTGGAAAAAAGAATATTTTCAAATATAAACTACACAGAAGCATTGTATGAAACTACTTTCTGTTCTGTGCATTCAACTAAGAGAGTTGAACCTTACTTTTGATTGAGCCTTTCTGAAACACTCTTTCTGTAGAAACTGCAATTGGACATTCTGAGCGCTAAGAGGCTTCTATTGGGAAAAATAATATCTTCAAATAAAAACTACACAGAAGCACTGTGTGAAACTTATTTCTGATATGTTCATTAAGCTAACAGAGTTAAACCATACTTTTGATTGCGCAGTTCTGAACACTCTTTCTGTAGAAAATGCAAGTGGACATTCGGAGCGCTAAGAGGGTAATAGTGGAAAAAGGAATATATTCAAATATAAACTACACAGTAGCATTCTGTGAAAATTCTTTCTGTTCTGTGCATTCAACTAACAGAGTTGAACCTTACTTTTGATTGAGCCGTTCTGAAACACTCTTTCTGTAGAAACTGCAATTGGACATGCTAAGCGCTAAGAGGCCTACATTGGGAAAAAGAATATCTTCAAATAAAAAATACACAGATGCATTCTGTGAAACTTATTTCTGATCTGTAAATTCAGTTAACAGAGATAAAACATATTTTTGATTGAGCAGTTATGAAACACTCTTTTTGTAGAAAATGCAAGTGGAGATTCGGAGCGCTAAGAGGGTAATAGTGGAAAAAGGAATGTCTTCAAATATAAACTACACAGAATCATTCGGTGAAACTTCTTTCTGATCTGTGCATTCAGCTAACAGAGTTAAACCATACTTTTGATTGAGCAGATCTGAACACTCTTTCTGTTGAAAATGCAACTGGACATTTGGAGCGCTAAGAGCGTAGTAGTGGAAAAAGGAATATATTCAAATATAAACTTCACAGAAGCATTCTGTGAAACTTCTTTCTGATCTGAGCATTCAGCTAACAGAGTTAAACCATACTTTTGATTGAGCAGTTTTGAAACACTCTGTCTGTAGAAAATGCAACTGGACATTCGTAGCGCTAAGTGGGTAATAGTGGAAAAAAGAATAGGTTCAAATATGAACTACACAGAAGCATTGTATGAAACTTCTTTCTATTCTGTGCATTCAACTAACAGAGTTGAACCTTACTTTTGATTGAGCCGTTCTGAAACACTCTTTCTGTAGAAACTGCAATTGGACATTCTGAGCGCTAAGAGGCCTATATTTTGAAAAAGAATGTCTACAAATAAAAACTACACAGAAGAATTGTGTGAAACTTCTTTCTGTTCTGTTTGTTCAACTAAAAGAGTTGAACCTTAGTTTTGATTGAGCCGTTCTGAAACACTCTTTCTGTAGAAAATGCAAGTGGAGATTCGGAGCGCTAAGAAGGTAATAGTGGAAAAAGGAATGTCTCCAAATATAAACTACACAGAATCATTCTGTGAAACTTCTTTCTGATCTGTGCATTCAGCTAACAGAGTTAAACCATACTTTTGATTGAGCAGATCTGAACACTCTTTCTGTAGAAAATGCAACTGGACATTTTGAGCGCTAAGAGAGTAGTAGTGGAAAAAGGAATATATTCAAATATAAACTACACAGAAGCATTCTGTGAAACTTCTTTCTGATCTGTGCATTCAGCTAACAGAGGTAAACCATACTTTTGATTGAGCAGTTTTGAAACACTCTGTCTGTAGAAAATGCAACTGGACATTCGTAGCGCTAAGTGGGTAATAGTGGAAAAAAGAATATGTTCAAATATAAACTACACAGAAGCATTGTATGAAACTTCTTTCTGTTCTTTGCATTCAACTAACAGAGTTGAACCTTACTTTTGATTGAGCCTTTCTGAAACACTCTTTCTGTAGAAACTGCAATTGGACATTCTGAGCGCGAAGAGGCCTCTATTGGGAAAAATAATATCTTCAAATAAAAACTACACAGAAGCATTGTGTGAAACTTATTTCTGATATGTTCATTAAGCTAACAGAGTTAAACCATACTTTTGATTGCGCAGTTCTGAACACTCTTTCTGTAGAAAATGCAAGTGCACATTCGGAGCGCTAAGAGGGTAATAGTGGAAAAAGGAATATATTCAAATATAAACTACACAGTAGCATTCTGTGAAAATTCTTTCTGTTCTGTGCATTCAACTAAGAGAGTTGAACCTTACTTTTGATTGAGCCGTTCTGAAACACTCGTTCTGTAGAAACTGCAATTGGACATGCTAAGCGCTAAGAGGCCTACATTGGGAAAAAGAATATCTTCAAATAAAAACTACACAGATGCATTCTGTGAAAATTATTTCTGATCTGTAAATTCAGTTAACAGAGATAAAACATATTTTTGTTTGAGCAGTTATGAAACACTCTTTTTGTAGAAAATGCAAGTGGAGATTCGGAGCGCTAAGTGGGTAATAGTGGAAAAAGGAATGTCTTCAAATATAAACTACACAGAATCATTCGGTGAAACTTCTTTCTGATCTGTGCATTCAGCTAACAGAGTTAAACCATACTTTTGATTGAGCAGATCTGAACACTCTTTCTGTAGAAAATCCAACTGGACATTAGGAGCGCTAAGAGCGTAGTAGTGGAAAAAGGAATATATTCAAATATAAACTACACAGAAGCATTCTGTGAAACTTCTTTCTGATCTGAGCATTCAGCTAACAGAGTTAAACCATACTTTTGATTGAGCAGTTTTGAAACACTCTGTCTGTAGAAAATGCAACTGGACATTCGTAGCGCTAAGTGGGTAATAGTGGAAAAAAGAATATGTTCAAATATGAACTACACAGAAGCATTGTATGAAACATCTTTCTGTTCTGTGCATTCAACTAACAGAGTTGAACCTTACTTTTGATTGAGCCGTTCTGAAACACTCTTTCTGTAGAAACTGCAATTGGACATTCTGAGCGCTAAGAGGCCTATATTGGGAAAAAGAATGTCTACAAATAAAAACTACACAGAAGAATTGTGTGAAACTTCTTTCTGTTCTGTTTGTTCAACTAAAAGAGTTGAACCTTAGTTTTGATTGAGCGGTTCTGAAACACTCTTTCTGTAGAAAATGCAAGTGGAGATTCGGAGCGCTAAGAGGGTAATAGTGGAAAAAGGAATGTCTCCAAATATAAATTACACAGAATCATTCTGTGAAACTTCTTACTGATCTGTGCATTCAGCTAACAGAGTTAAACCATATTTTTGATTGGGCAGATCTGAACACTCTTTCTGTAGAAAATGCAACTGGACATTTGGAGCGCTAAGAGAGTAGTAGTGGAAAAAGGAATATATTCAAATATAAACTACACAGAAGCATTCTGTGAAACTTCTTTCTGATCTGAGCATTCAGCTAACAGAGTTAAACCATACTTTTGATTGAGCAGTTTTGAAACACTCTGTCTGTAGAAAATGCAACTGGACATTCGTAGCGCTAAGTGGGTAATAGTGGAAAAAAGAATATGTTCAAATATAAACTACACAGAAGCATTGTATGAAACTTCTTTCTGTTCTGTGCATTCAACTAACAGAGTTGAACCTTACTTTTGATTGAGCCTTTCTGAAACACTCTTTCTGTAGAAACTGCAATTGGACATTCTGAGCGCGAAGAGGCCTATATTGGGAAAAATAATATCTTCAAATAAAAACTACACAGAAGCATTGTGTGAAACTTATTTCTGATATGTTCATTAAGCTAACAGAGTTAAACCATACTTTTGATTGCGCAGTTCTGAACACTCTTTCTGTAGAAAATTGAAGTGTACATTCGGAGCGCTAAGAGGGTAATAGTGGAAAAAGGAATATATTCATATATAAACTACACAGTAGCATTCTGTGAAAATTCTTTCTGTTCTGTGCATTCAACTAACAGAGTTGAACCTTACATTTGATTGAGCCGTTCTGAAACACTCTTTCTGTAGAAACTGCAATTGGACATGCTAAGCGCTAAGAGGCCTACATTGGGAAAAAGAATATCTTCAAATAAAAACTACACAGATGCATTCTGTGAAACTTATTTCTGATCTGTAAATTCAGTTAACAGAGATAAAACATATTTTTGTTTGAGCAGTTATGAAACACTCTTTTTGAAGAAAATGCAAGTGGAGATTCGGAGCGCTAAGTGGGTAATAGTGGAAAAAGGAATGTCTTCAAATATAAACTACACAGAATCATTCGGTGAAACTTCTTTCTGATCTGTGCATTCAGCTAACAGAGTTAAACCATACTTTTGATTGAGCAGATCTGAACAATCTTTCTGTAGAAAATGCAACTGGACATTTGGTGCGCTAAGAGCGTAGTAGTGGAAAAAGGAATATATTCAAATATAAACTACACAGAAGCATTCTGTGAAACTTCTTTCTGATCTGAGCATTCAGCTAACAGAGTTAAACCATACTTTTGATTGAGCAGTTTTGAAACACTCTGTCTGTAGAAAATGCAACTGGACATTCGTAGCGCTAAGTGGGTAATAGTGGAAAAAAGAATATGTTCAAATATGAACTACACAGAAGCATTGTATGAAACTTCTTTCTGTTCTGTGCATTCAACTAACAGAGTTGAACCTTACTTTTGATTGAGCCGTTCTGAAACACTCTTTCTGTAGAAACTGCAATTGGACATTCTGAGCGCTAAGAGGCCTATATTGGGAAAAAGAATGTCTACAAATAAAAACTACACAGAAGAATTGTGTGAAACTTCCTTCTGTTCTATTTGTTCAACTAAAAGAGTTGAACCTTAGTTTTGATTGAGCCGTTCTGAAACACTCTTTCTGTAGAAAATGCAAGTGGAGATTCGGAGCGCTAAGAGGGTAATAGTGGAAAAAGGAATGTCTCCAAATATAAACTACACAGAATCATTCTGTGAAACTTCTTTCTGATCTGTGCATTCAGCTAACAGAGTTAAACCATACTTTTGATTGAGCAGATCTGAACACTCTTTCTGTAGAAAATGCAACTGGACATTTGGAGCGCTAAGAGAGTAGTAGTGGAAAAAGGAATATATTCAAATATAAACTACACAGAAGCATTCTGTGAAACTTCTTTCTGATCTGAGCATTCAGCTAACAGAGTTAAACCATACTTTTGATTGAGCAGTTTTGAAACACTCTGTCTGTAGAAAATGCAACTGGACATTCGTAGCACTAAGTGGGTAATAGTGGAAAAAAGAATATGTTCAAATATAAACTACACAGAAGCATTGTATGAAACTTCTTTCTGTTCTGTGCATTCAACTAACAGAGTTGAACCTTACTTTTGATTGAGCCTTTCTGAAACACTCTTTCTGTAGAAACTGCAATTGGACATTCTGAGCGCTAAGAGGCCTATATTGGGAAAAATAATTTCTTCAAATAAAAACTACACAGAAGCATTGTGTGAAACTTATTTCTGATATGTTCATTAAGCTAACAGAGTTAAACCATACTTTTGATTGCGCAGTTCTGAACACTCTTTCTGTAGAAAATGCAAGTGGACATTCGGAGCGCTAGGAGGGTAATAGTGGAAAAAGGGATATATTCAAATATAAACTACACAGTAGCATTCTGTGAAAATTCTTTCTGTTCTGTGCATTCAACTAACAGAGTTGAACCTTACTTTTGATTGAGCCGTTCTGAAACACTCTTTCTGTAGAAACTGCAATTGGACATTCTGAGCGCTAAGAGGCCTATATTGGGAAAAAGAATGTCTACAAATAAAAACTACACAGAAGAATTGTGTGAAACTTCTTTCTGTTCTGTTTGTTCAACTAAAAGAGTTGAACCTTAGTTTTGATTGAGCCGTTCTGAAACACTCTTTCTGTAGAAAATGCAAGTGGAGATTCGGAGCGCTAAGAAGGTAATAGTGGAAAAAGGAATGTCTCCAAATATAAACTACACAGAATCATTCTGTGAAACTTCTTTCTGATCTGTGCATTCAGCTAACAGAGTTAAACCATACTTTTGATTGAGCAGATCTGAACACTCTTTCTGTAGAAAATGCAACTGGACATTTTGAGCGCTAAGAGAGTAGTAGTGGAAAAAGGAATATATTCAAATATAAACTACACAGAAGCATTCTGTGAAACTTCTTTCTGATCTGTGCATTCAGCTAACAGAGGTAAACCATACTTTTGATTGAGCAGTTTTGAAACACTCTGTCTGTAGAAAATGCAACTGGACATTCGTAGCGCTAAGTGGGTAATAGTGGAAAAAAGAATATGTTCAAATATAAACTACACAGAAGCATTGTATGAAACTTCTTTCTGTTCTTTGCATTCAACTAACAGAGTTGAACCTTACTTTTGATTGAGCCTTTCTGAAACACTCTTTCTGTAGAAACTGCAATTGGACATTCTGAGCGCGAAGAGGCCTCTATTGGGAAAAATAATATCTTCAAATAAAAACTACACAGAAGCATTGTGTGAAACTTATTTCTGATATGTTCATTAAGCTAACAGAGTTAAACCATACTTTTGATTGCGCAGTTCTGAACACTCTTTCTGTAGAAAATGCAAGTGCACATTCGGAGCGCTAAGAGGGTAATAGTGGAAAAAGGAATATATTCAAATATAAACTACACAGTAGCATTCTGTGAAAATTCTTTCTGTTCTGTGCATTCAACTAAGAGAGTTGAACCTTACTTTTGATTGAGCCGTTCTGAAACACTCGTTCTGTAGAAACTGCAATTGGACATGCTAAGCGCTAAGAGGCCTACATTGGGAAAAAGAATATCTTCAAATAAAAACTACACAGATGCATTCTGTGAAAATTATTTCTGATCTGTAAATTCAGTTAACAGAGATAAAACATATTTTTGTTTGAGCAGTTATGAAACACTCTTTTTGTAGAAAATGCAAGTGGAGATTCGGAGCGCTAAGTGGGTAATAGTGGAAAAAGGAATGTCTTCAAATATAAACTACACAGAATCATTCGGTGAAACTTCTTTCTGATCTGTGCATTCAGCTAACAGAGTTAAACCATACTTTTGATTGAGCAGATCTGAACACTCTTTCTGTAGAAAATCCAACTGGACATTAGGAGCGCTAAGAGCGTAGTAGTGGAAAAAGGAATATATTCAAATATAAACTACACAGAAGCATTCTGTGAAACTTCTTTCTGATCTGAGCATTCAGCTAACAGAGTTAAACCATACTTTTGATTGAGCAGTTTTGAAACACTCTGTCTGTAGAAAATGCAACTGGACATTCGTAGCGCTAAGTGGGTAATAGTGGAAAAAAGAATATGTTCAAATATGAACTACACAGAAGCATTGTATGAAACTTCTTTCTGTTCTGTGCATTCAACTAACAGAGTTGAACCTTACTTTTGATTGAGCCGTTCTGAAACACTCTTTCTGTAGAAACTGCAATTGGACATTCTGAGCGCTAAGAGGCCTATATTGGGAAAAAGAATGTCTACAAATAAAAACTACACAGAAGAATTGTGTGAAACTTCTTTCTGTTCTGTTTGTTCAACTAAAAGAGTTGAACCTTAGTTTTGATTGAGCGGTTCTGAAACACTCTTTCTGTAGAAAATGCAAGTGGAGATTCGGAGCGCTAAGAGGGTAATAGTGGAAAAAGGAATGTCTCCAAATATAAATTACACAGAATCATTCTGTGAAACTTCTTACTGATCTGTGCATTCAGCTAACAGAGTTAAACCATATTTTTGATTGGGCAGATCTGAACACTCTTTCTGTAGAAAATGCAACTGGACATTTGGAGCGCTAAGAGAGTAGTAGTGGAAAAAGGAATATATTCAAATATAAACTACACAGAAGCATTCTGTGAAACTTCTTTCTGATCTGAGCATTCAGCTAACAGAGTTAAACCATACTTTTGATTGAGCAGTTTTGAAACACTCTGTCTGTAGAAAATGCAACTGGACATTCGTAGCACTAAGTGGGTAATAGTGGAAAAAAGAATATGTTCAAATATAAACTACACAGAAGCATTGTATGAAACTTCTTTCTGTTCTGTGCATTCAACTAACAGAGTTGAACCTTACTTTTGATTGAGCCTTTCTGAAACACTCTTTCTGTAGAAACTGCAATTGGACATTCTGAGCGCTAAGAGGCCTATATTGGGAAAAATAATTTCTTCAAATAAAAACTACACAGAAGCATTGTGTGAAACTTATTTCTGATATGTTCATTAAGCTAACAGAGTTAAACCATACTTTTGATTGCGCAGTTCTGAACACTCTTTCTGTAGAAAATGCAAGTGGACATTCGGAGCGCTAGGAGGGTAATAGTGGAAAAAGGGATATATTCAAATATAAACTACACAGTAGCATTCTGTGAAAATTCTTTCTGTTCTGTGCATTCAACTAACAGAGTTGAACCTTACTTTTGATTGAGCCGTTCTGAAACACTCTTTCTGTAGAAACTGCAATTGGACATGCTAAGTGCTAAGAGGCCTACATTGGGAAAAAGAATATCTTCAAATAAAAACTACACAGATGCATTCTGTGAAACTTATTTCTGATTTGTAAATTCAGTTAACAGAGATAAAACATATTTTTGATTGAGCAGTTATGAAACACTCTTTTTGTAGAAAATGCAAGTGGAGATTCGGAGCGCTAAGTGGGTAATAGTGGAAAAAGGAATTTCTCCAAATATAAACTACACAGAATCATTCTGTGAAACTTCTTTCTGATCTGTGCATTCAGCTAACAGAGTTAAACCATACTTTTGATTGAGCAGATCTGAACACTCTTTCTGTAGAAAATCCAACTGGACATTAGGAGCGCTAAGAGCGTAGTAGTGGAAAAAGGAATATATTCAAATATAAACTACACAGAAGCATTCTGTGAAACTTCTTTCTGATCTGAGCATTCAGCTAACAGAGTTAAACCATACTTTTGATTGAGCAGTTTTGAAACACTCTGTCTGTAGAAAATGCAACTGGACATTCGTAGCGCTAAGTGGGTAATAGTGGAAAAAAGAATATGTTCAAATATGAACTACACAGAAGCATTGTATGAAACTTCTTTCTGTTCTGTGCATTCAACTAACAGAGTTGAACCTTACTTTTGATTGAGCCGTTCTGAAACACTCTTTCTGTAGAAACTGCAATTGGACATTCTGAGCGCTAAGAGGCCTATATTGGGAAAAAGAATGTCTACAAATAAAAACTACACAGAAGAATTGTGTGAAACTTCTTTCTGTTCTGTTTGTTCAACTAAAAGAGTTGAACCTTAGTTTTGATTGAGCGGTTCTGAAACACTCTTTCTGTAGAAAATGCAAGTGGAGATTCGGAGCGCTAAGAGGGTAATAGTGGAAAAAGGAATGTCTCCAAATATAAATTACACAGAATCATTCTGTGAAACTTCTTACTGATCTGTGCATTCAGCTAACAGAGTTAAACCATATTTTTGATTGGGCAGATCTGAACACTCTTTCTGTAGAAAATGCAACTGGACATTTGGAGCGCTAAGAGAGTAGTAGTGGAAAAAGGAATATATTCAAATATAAACTACACAGAAGCATTCTGTGAAACTTCTTTCTGATCTGAGCATTCAGCTAACAGAGTTAAACCATACTTTTGATTGAGCAGTTTTGAAACACTCTGTCTGTAGAAAATGCAACTGGACATTCGTAGCGCTAAGTGGGTAATAGTGGAAAAAAGAATATGTTCAAATATAAACTACACAGAAGCATTGTATGAAACTTCTTTCTGTTCTGTGCATTCAACTAACAGAGTTGAACCTTACTTTTGATTGAGCCTTTCTGAAACACTCTTTCTGTAGAAACTGCAATTGGACATTCTGAGCGCGAAGAGGCCTATATTGGGAAAAATAATATCTTCAAATAAAAACTACACAGAAGCATTGTGTGAAACTTATTTCTGATATGTTCATTAAGCTAACAGAGTTAAACCATACTTTTGATTGCGCAGTTCTGAACACTCTTTCTGTAGAAAATTGAAGTGTACATTCGGAGCGCTAAGAGGGTAATAGTGGAAAAAGGAATATATTCATATATAAACTACACAGTAGCATTCTGTGAAAATTCTTTCTGTTCTGTGCATTCAACTAACAGAGTTGAACCTTACATTTGATTGAGCCGTTCTGAAACACTCTTTCTGTAGAAACTGCAATTGGACATGCTAAGCGCTAAGAGGCCTACATTGGGAAAAAGAATATCTTCAAATAAAAACTACACAGATGCATTCTGTGAAACTTATTTCTGATCTGTAAATTCAGTTAACAGAGATAAAACATATTTTTGTTTGAGCAGTTATGAAACACTCTTTTTGTAGAAAATGCAAGTGGAGATTCGGAGCGCTAAGTGGGTAACAGTGGAAAAAGGAATGTCTTCAAATATAAACTACACAGAATCATTCGGTGAAACTTCTTTCTGATCTGTGCATTCAGCTAACAGAGTTAAACCATACTTTTGATTGAGCAGATCTGAACAATCTTTCTGTAGAAAATGCAACTGGACATTTGGTGCGCTAAGAGCGTAGTAGTGGAAAAAGGAATATATTCAAATATAAACTACACAGAAGCATTCTGTGAAACTTCTTTCTGATCTGAGCATTCAGCTAACAGAGTTAAACCATACTTTTGATTGAGCAGTTTTGAAACACTCTGTCTGTAGAAAATGCAACTGGACATTCGTAGCGCTAAGTGGGTAATAGTGGAAAAAAGAATATGTTCAAATATGAACTACACAGAAGCATTGTATGAAACTTCTTTCTGTTCTGTGCATTCAACTAACAGAGTTGAACCTTACTTTTGATTGAGCCGTTCTGAAACACTCTTTCTGTAGAAACTGCAATTGGACATTCTGAGCGCTAAGAGGCCTATATTGGGAAAAAGAATGTCTACAAATAAAAACTACACAGAAGAATTGTGTGAAACTTCCTTCTGTTCTATTTGTTCAACTAAAAGAGTTGAACCTTAGTTTTGATTGAGCCGTTCTGAAACACTCTTTCTGTAGAAAATGCAAGTGGAGATTCGGAGCGCTAAGAGGGTAATAGTGGAAAAAGGAATGTCTCCAAATATAAACTACACAGAATCATTCTGTGAAACTTCTTTCTGATCTGTGCATTCAGCTAACAGAGTTAAACCATACTTTTGATTGAGCAGATCTGAACACTCTTTCTGTAGAAAATGCAACTGGACATTTGGAGCGCTAAGAGAGTAGTAGTGGAAAAAGGAATATATTCAAATATAAACTACACAGAAGCATTCTGTGAAACTTCTTTCTGATCTGAGCATTCAGCTAACAGAGTTAAACCATACTTTTGATTGAGCAGTTTTGAAACACTCTGTCTGTAGAAAATGCAACTGGACATTCGTAGCACTAAGTGGGTAATAGTGGAAAAAAGAATATGTTCAAATATAAACTACACAGAAGCATTGTATGAAACTTCTTTCTGTTCTGTGCATTCAACTAACAGAGTTGAACCTTACTTTTGATTGAGCCTTTCTGAAACACTCTTTCTGTAGAAACTGCAATTGGACATTCTGAGCGCTAAGAGGCCTATATTGGGAAAAATAATTTCTTCAAATAAAAACTACACAGAAGCATTGTGTGAAACTTATTTCTGATATGTTCATTAAGCTAACAGAGTTAAACCATACTTTTGATTGCGCAGTTCTGAACACTCTTTCTGTAGAAAATGCAAGTGGACATTCGGAGCGCTAGGAGGGTAATAGTGGAAAAAGGGATATATTCAAATATAAACTACACAGTAGCATTCTGTGAAAATTCTTTCTGTTCTGTGCATTCAACTAACAGAGTTGAACCTTACTTTTGATTGAGCCGTTCTGAAACACTCTTTCTGTAGAAACTGCAATTGGACATTCTGAGCGCTAAGAGGCCTATATTGGGAAAAAGAATGTCTACAAATAAAAACTACACAGAAGAATTGTGTGAAACTTCTTTCTGTTCTGTTTGTTCAACTAAAAGAGTTGAACCTTAGTTTTGATTGAGCCGTTCTGAAACACTCTTTCTGTAGAAAATGCAAGTGGAGATTCGGAGCGCTAAGAAGGTAATAGTGGAAAAAGGAATGTCTCCAAATATAAACTACACAGAATCATTCTGTGAAACTTCTTTCTGATCTGTGCATTCAGCTAACAGAGTTAAACCATACTTTTGATTGAGCAGATCTGAACACTCTTTCTGTAGAAAATGCAACTGGACATTTTGAGCGCTAAGAGAGTAGTAGTGGAAAAAGGAATATATTCAAATATAAACTACACAGAAGCATTCTGTGAAACTTCTTTCTGATCTGTGCATTCAGCTAACAGAGGTAAACCCTACTTTTGATTGAGCAGTTTTGAAACACTCTGTCTGTAGAAAATGCAACTGGACATTCGTAGCGCTAAGTGGGTAATAGTGGAAAAAAGAATATGTTCAAATATAAACTACACAGAAGCATTGTATGAAACTTCTTTCTGTTCTTTGCATTCAACTAACAGAGTTGAACCTTACTTTTGATTGAGCCTTTCTGAAACACTCTTTCTGTAGAAACTGCAATTGGACATTCTGAGCGCGAAGAGGCCTCTATTGGGAAAAATAATATCTTCAAATAAAAACTACACAGAAGCATTGTGTGAAACTTATTTCTGATATGTTCATTAAGCTAACAGAGTTAAACCATACTTTTGATTGCGCAGTTCTGAACACTCTTTCTGTAGAAAATGCAAGTGCACATTCGGAGCGCTAAGAGGGTAATAGTGGAAAAAGGAATATATTCAAATATAAACTACACAGTAGCATTCTGTGAAAATTCTTTCTGTTCTGTGCATTCAACTAAGAGAGTTGAACCTTACTTTTGATTGAGCCGTTCTGAAACACTCGATCTGTAGAAACTGCAATTGGACATGCTAAGCGCTAAGAGGCCTACATTGGGAAAAAGAATATCTTCAAATAAAAACTACACAGATGCATTCTGTGAAAATTATTTCTGATCTGTAAATTCAGTTAACAGAGATAAAACATATTTTTGTTTGAGCAGTTATGAAACACTCTTTTTGTAGAAAATGCAAGTGGAGATTCGGAGCGCTAAGTGGGTAATAGTGGAAAAAGGAATGTCTTCAAATATAAACTACACAGAATCATTCGGTGAAACTTCTTTCTGATCTGTGCATTCAGCTAACAGAGTTAAACCATACTTTTGATTGAGCAGATCTGAACACTCTTTCTGTAGAAAATCCAACTGGACATTAGGAGCGCTAAGAGCGTAGTAGTGGAAAAAGGAATATATTCAAATATAAACTACACAGAAGCATTCTGTGAAACTTCTTTCTGATCTGAGCATTCAGCTAACAGAGTTAAACCATACTTTTGATTGAGCAGTTTTGAAACACTCTGTCTGTAGAAAATGCAACTGGACATTCGTAGCGCTAAGTGGGTAATAGTGGAAAAAAGAATATGTTCAAATATGAACTACACAGAAGCATTGTATGAAACTTCTTTCTGTTCTGTGCATTCAACTAACAGAGTTGAACCTTACTTTTGATTGAGCCGTTCTGAAACACTCTTTCTGTAGAAACTGCAATTGGACATTCTGAGCGCTAAGAGGCCTATATTGGGAAAAAGAATGTCTACAAATAAAAACTACACAGAAGAATTGTGTGAAACTTCTTTCTGTTCTGTTTGTTCAACTAAAAGAGTTGAACCTTAGTTTTGATTGAGCGGTTCTGAAACACTCTTTCTGTAGAAAATGCAAGTGGAGATTCGGAGCGCTAAGAGGGTAATAGTGGAAAAAGGAATGTCTCCAAATATAAATTACACAGAATCATTCTGTGAAACTTCTTACTGATCTGTGCATTCAGCTAACAGAGTTAAACCATATTTTTGATTGGGCAGATCTGAACACTCTTTCTGTAGAAAATGCAACTGGACATTTGGAGCGCTAAGAGAGTAGTAGTGGAAAAAGGAATATATTCAAATATAAACTACACAGAAGCATTCTGTGAAACTTCTTTCTGATCTGAGCATTCAGCTAACAGAGTTAAACCATACTTTTGATTGAGCAGTTTTGAAACACTCTGTCTGTAGAAAATGCAACTGGACATTCGTAGCACTAAGTGGGTAATAGTGGAAAAAAGAATATGTTCAAATATAAACTACACAGAAGCATTGTATGAAACTTCTTTCTGTTCTGTGCATTCAACTAACAGAGTTGAACCTTACTTTTGATTGAGCCTTTCTGAAACACTCTTTCTGTAGAAACTGCAATTGGACATTCTGAGCGCTAAGAGGCCTATATTGGGAAAAATAATTTCTTCAAATAAAAACTACACAGAAGCATTGTGTGAAACTTATTTCTGATATGTTCATTAAGCTAACAGAGTTAAACCATACTTTTGATTGCGCAGTTCTGAACACTCTTTCTGTAGAAAATGCAAGTGGACATTCGGAGCGCTAGGAGGGTAATAGTGGAAAAAGGGATATATTCAAATATAAACTACACAGTAGCATTCTGTGAAAATTCTTTCTGTTCTGTGCATTCAACTAACAGAGTTGAACCTTACTTTTGATTGAGCCGTTCTGAAACACTCTTTCTGTAGAAACTGCAATTGGACATGCTAAGTGCTAAGAGGCCTACATTGGGAAAAAGAATATCTTCAAATAAAAACTACACAGATGCATTCTGTGAAACTTATTTCTGATTTGTAAATTCAGTTAACAGAGATAAAACATATTTTTGATTGAGCAGTTATGAAACAGTCTTTTTGTAGAAAATGCAAGTGGAGATTCGGAGCGCTAAGTGGGTAATAGTGGAAAAATGAATGTCTTCAAATATAAAGTACACAGAATCATTCGGTGAAACTTCTTTCTGATCTGTGCATTCAGCTAACAGAGTTAAACCATACTTTTGATTGAGCAGATCTGAACACTCTTTCTGTTGAAAATGCAACTGGAGATTTGGAGCGCTAAGAGCGTATTAGTGGAAAAAGGAATATATTCAAATATAAACTACACAGAAGCATTCTGTGAAACTTCTTTCTGATCTGAGCATTCAGCTAACAGAGTTAAACCACACTTTTGATTGAGCAGTTTTGAAACACTCTGTCTGTAGAAAATGCAACTGGACATTCGTAGCGCTAAGTGGGTAATAGTGGAAAAAAGAATATGTTCAAATATAAACTACACAGAAGCATTGTATGAAACTTCTTTCTGTTCTGTGCATTCAACTAACAGAGTTGAACCTTACTTTTGATTGAGCCGTTCTGAAACACTCTTTCTGTAGAAACTGCAATTGGACATTCTGAGCGCTAAGAGGCCTATATTGGGAAAAAGAATGTCTACAAATAAAAACTACACAAAAGAATTGTGTGAAACTTCTTTCTGTTCTGTTTGTTCAACTAAAAGAGTTGAACCTTAGTTTTGATTGAGCCGTTCTGAAACACTCTTTCTGTAGTAAATGCAAGTGGAGATTCGGAGGGCTAAGAGGGTAATAGTGGAAAAAGAAATGTCTCCAAATATAAACTACACAGAATCATTCTGTGAAACTTCTTTCTGATCTGTGCATTCAGCTAACAGAGTTAAACCATACTTTTGATTGAGCAGATCTGAACACTCTTTCTGTAGAAAATGCAACTGGACATTTGGAGCGCTAAGAGAGTAGTAGTGGAAAAAGGAATATATTCAAATATAAACTACACAGAAGCATTCTGTGAAACTTCTTTCTGATCTGAGCATTCAGCTAACAGAGTTAAACCATACTTTTGATTGAGCAGTTTTGAAACACTCTGTCTGTAGAAAATGCAACTGGACATTCGTAGCGCTAAGTGGGTAATAGTGGAAAAAAGAATATGTTCAAATATAAACTACACAGAAGCATTGTATGAAACTACTTTCTGTTCTGTGCATTCAACTAACAGAGTTGAACCTTACTTTTGATTGAGCCTTTCTGAAACACTCTTTCTGTAGAAACTGCAATTGGACATTCTGAGCGCTAAGAGGCCTCTATTGGGAAAAATAATATCTTCAAATAAAAACTACACAGAAGCATTGTGTGAAACTTATTTCTGATATGTTCATTAAGCTAACAGAGTTAAACCATACTTTTGATTGCGTAGTTCTGAACACTCTTTCTGTAGAAAATGCAAGTGCACATTCGGAGCGCTAAGAGGGTAATAGTGGAAAAAGGAATATATTCAAATATAAACTACACAGCAGCATTCTGTGAAAATTCTTTCTGTTCTGTGCATTCAACTAACAGAGTTGAACCTTACTTTTGATTGAGCCGTTCTGAAACACTCTTTCTGTAGAAACTGCAATTGGACATGCTAAGCGCTAAGAGGCCTACATTGGGAAAAAGAATATCTTCAAATAAAAACTACACAGATGCATTCTGTGAAACTTATTTCTGATCTGTAAATTCAGTTAACAGAGATAAAACATATTTATGATTGAGCAGTTATGAAACACTCTTTTCGTAGAAAATGCAAGTGGAGATTCGGAGCGCTAAGAGGGTAATAGTGGAAAAAGAAATGTCTTCAAATATAAACTACACAGAATCATTCGGTGAAACTTCGTTCTGATCTGTGCATTCAGCTAACAGAGTTAAACCATTCTTTTGATTGAGCAGATCTGAACACTCTTTCTGTTGAAAATGCAACTGGACATTTGGAGCGCTAAGAGCGTAGTAGTGGAAAAAGGAATATAATCAAATATAAACTACACAGAAGCATTCTGTGAAACTTCTTTCTGATCTGAGCATTCAGCTAACAGAGTTAAACCACACTTTTGATTGAGCAGTTTTGAAACACTCTGTCTGTAGAAAATGCAACTGGACATTCGTAGCGCTAAGTGGGTAATAGTGGAAAAAAGAATATGTTCAAATATAAACTACACAGAAGCATTGTATGAAACTTCTTTCTGTTCTGTGCATTCAACTAACAGAGTTGAACCTTACTTTTGATTGAGCCGTTCTGAAACACTCTTTCTGTAGAAACTGCAATTGGACATTCTGAGCGCTAAGAGGCCTATATTGGGAAAAAGAATGTCTACAAATAAAAACTACACAAAAGAATTGTGTGAAACTTCTTTCTGTTCTGTTTGTTCAACTAAAAGAGTTGAACCTTTGTTTTGATTGAGCCGTTCTGAAACACTCTTTCTGTAGAAAATGCAAGTGGAGATTCGGAGCGCTAAGAGGGTAATAGTGGAAAAAGGAATGTCTCCAAATATAAACTACACAGAATCATTCTGTGAAACTTCTTTCTGATCTGTGCATTCAGCTAACAGAGTTAAACCATACTTTTGATTGAGCAGATCTGAACACTCTTTCTGTAGAAAATGCAACTGGACATTTGGAGCGCTAAGAGAGTAGTAGTGGAAAAAGGAATATATTCAAATATAAACTACACAGAAGCATTCTGTGAAACTTCTTTCTGATCTGAGCATTCAGCTAACAGAGTTAAACCATACTTTTGATTGAGCAGTTTTGAAACACTCTGTCTGTAGAAAATGCAACTGGACATTCGTAGCGCTAAGTGGGTAATAGTGGAAAAAAGAATATGTTCAAATATAAACTACACAGAAGCATTGTATGAAACTACTTTCTGTTCTGTGCATTCAACTAACAGAGTTGAACCTTACTTTTGATTGAGCCTTTCTGAAACACTCTTTCTGTAGAAACTGCAATTGGACATTCTGAGCGCTAAGAGGCCTCTATTGGGAAAAATAATATCTTCAAATAAAAACTACACAGAAGCATTGTGTGAAACTTATTTCTGATATGTTCATTAAGCTAACAGAGTTAAACCATACTTTTGATTGCGTAGTTCTGAACACTCTTTCTGTAGAAAATGCAAGTGCACATTCGGAGCGCTAAGAGGGTAATAGTGGAAAAAGGAATATATTCAAATATAAACTACACAGCAGCATTCTGTGAAAATTCTTTCTGTTCTGTGCATTCAACTAACAGAGTTGAACCTTACTTTTGATTGAGCCGTTCTGAAACACTCTTTCTGTAGAAACTGCAATTGGACATGCTAAGCGCTAAGAGGCCTACATTGGGAAAAAGAATATCTTCAAATAAAAACTACACAGATGCATTCTGTGAAACTTATTTCTGATCTGTAAATTCAGTTAACAGAGATAAAACATATTTTTGATTGAGCAGTTACGAAACACTCTTTTTGTAGAAAATGCAAGTGGAGATTCGGAGCGCTAAGAGGGTAATAGTGGAAAAAGGAATGTCTTCAAATATAAACTACACAGAATCATTCGGTGAAACTTCTTTCTGATCTGTGCATTCAGCTAACAGAGTTAAACCATACTTTTGATTGAGCCGTTCTGAAACACTCTTTCTGTAGAAACTGCAATTGGACATTCCGAGCGCTAAGAGGCCTATATTGGGAAAAAGAATGTCTACAAATAAAAACTACACAGAAGAATTGTGTGAAACTTCTTTCTGTTCTGTTTGTTCAACTAAAAGAGTTGAACCTTAGTTTTGATTGAGCCGTTCTGAAACACTCTTTCTGTAGAAAATGCAAGTGGAGATTCGGAGCGCTAAGAGGGTAATAGTGGAAAAAGGAATGTCTCCAAATATAAACTACACAGAATCATTCTGTGAAACTTCTTTCTGATCTGTGCATTCAGCTAACAGAGTTAAACCATACTTTTGATTGAGCAGATCTGAACACTCTTTCTGTAGAAAATGCAACAGGACATTTGGAGCGCTAAGAGAGTAGTAGTGGAAAAGGGAATATATTCAAATATAAACTACAGAGAAGCATTCTGTGAAACTTCTTTCTGATCTGAGCATTCAGCTAACAGAGTTAAACCATACTTTTGATTGAGCAGTTTTGAAACATTCTGTCTGTAGAAAATGCAACTGTACATTCGTAGCGCTAAGTGGGTAATAGTGGAAAAAAGAATATGTTCAAATATAAACTACACAGAAGCATTGTATGAAACTTCTTTCTGTTCTGTGCATTCAACTAACAGAGTTGAACCTTACTTTTGATTGAGCCTTTCTGAAACACTCTTTCTGTAGAAACTGCAATTGGACATTCTGAGCGCTAAGAGGCCTCTATTGGGAAAAATAATATCTTCAAATAAAAACTACACAGAAGATTTGTGGGAAACTTATTTCTGATATGTTCATTAAGCTAACAGAGTTAAACCATACTTTTGATTGCGCAGTTCTGATCACTCTTTCTGTAGAAAATGCAAGTGGACATTCGGAGCGCTAAGAGGGTAATAGTGGAAAAAGGAATATATTCAAATATAAACTACACAGTAGCATTCTGTGAAAATTCTTTCTGTTCTGTGCATTCAACTAACAGAGTTGAACCTTACTTTTGATTGAGCCGTTCTGAAACACTCTTTCTGTAGAAACTGCAATTGGACATGCTAAGCGCTAAGAGGCCTACATTGGGAAAAAGAATATCTTCAAATAAAAACTACACAGATGCATTCTGTGAAACTTATTTCTGATTTGTAAATTCAGTTAACAGAGATAAAACATATTTTTGATTGAGCAGTTATGAAACACTCTTTTTGTAGAAAATGCAAGTGGAGATTCGGAGCGCTAAGAGGGTAATAGTGGAAAAAGGAATGTCTTCAAATATAAACTACACAGAATCATTCAGTGAATCTTCTTTCTGATCTGTGCATTCAGCTAACAGAGTTAAACCATACTTTTGATTTAGCAGATCTGAACACTCTTTCTGTTGAAAATGCAACTGGACATTTGGAGCGCTAAGAGCGTATTAGTGGAAAAAGGAATATATTCATATATAAACTACACAGAAGCATTCTGTGAAACTTCTTTCTGATCTGAGCATTCAGCTAACAGAGTTAAACCATACTTTTGATTGAGCAGTTTTGAAACACTCTGTCTGTAGAAAATGCAACTGGACATTCGTAGCGCTAAGTGGGTAATAGTGGAAAAAAGAATATGTTCAAATATAAACTACACAGAAGCATTGTATGAAACTACTTTCTGTTCTGTGCATTCAACTAACAGAGTTGAACCTTACTTTTGATTGAGCCTTTCTGAAACACTCTCTCTGTAGAAACTGCAATTGGACATTCTGAGCGCTAAGAGGCCTCTATTGGGAAAAATAATATCTTCAAATGAAAACTACACAGAAGCATTGTGTGAAACTTATTTCTGATATGTTCATTAAGCTAACAGAGTTAAACCATACTTTTGATTGCGTAGTTCTGAACAATCTTTCTGTAGAAAATGCAACTGGACATTCGTAGCGCTAAGTGGGTAATAGTGGAAAAAAGAATATGTTCAAATATAAACTACACAGAAGCATTGTATGAAACTTCTTTCTGTTCTGTGCATTCAACTAACAGAGTTGAACCTTACTTTTGATTGAGCCGTTCTGAAACACTCTTTCTGTAGAAACTGCAATTGGACATTCTGAGCGCTAAGAGGCCTATATTGGGAAAAAGAATGTCTACAAATAAAAACTACACAGAAGAATTTTGTGAAACTCCTTTCTCTTCTGTTTGTTCAACTAAAAGAGTTGAACCTTAGTTTTGATTGAGCCGTTCTGAAACACTCTTTCTGTAGAAAATGCAAGTGGAGATTCGGAGCGCTAAGGGGGTAATAGTGGAAAAAGGAATGTCACCAAATATAAACTACACAGAATCATTCTGTGAAACTTCTTTCTGATCTGTGCATTCAGCTAACAGAGTTAAACCATACTTTTGATTGAGCAGATCTGAACACTCTTTCTGTAGAAAATGCAACTGGACATTTGGAGCGCTAAGAGAGTAGTAGTGGAAAAAGGAATATATTCAAATATAAACTACACAGAAGCATTCTGTGAAACTTTTTTCTGATCTGAGCATTCAGCTAACAGAGTTAAACCATACTTTTCATTGAGCAGTTTTGAAACACTCTGTCTGTAGAAAATGCAACTGGACATTCGTAGCGCCAAGTGGGTAATAGTGGAAAAAAGAATATCTTCAAATATAAACTACACAGAAGCATTGTATGAAATTCCTTTCTGTTCTGTGCATTCAACTAACAGAGTTGAACCTTACTTTTGATTGAGCCGTTCTGAAACACTCTTTCTGTAGAAACTGCAATTGGACATGCTAAGCGCTAAGAGGCCTACATTGGGAAAAAGAATATCTTCAAATAAAAACTACACAGATGCATTCTGTGAAACTTATTTCTGATTTGTAAATTCAGTTAACAGAGATAAAACATATTTTTGATTGAGCAGTTATGAAACACTCTTTTTGTAGAAAATGCAAGTGGAGATTCGGAGCGCTAAGAGGGTAATAGTGGAAAAAGGAATGTCTTCAAATATAAACTACACAGAATCATTCAGTGAATCTTCTTTCTGATCTGTGCATTCAGCTAACAGAGTTAAACCATACTTTTGATTTAGCAGATCTGAACACTCTTTCTGTTGAAAATGCAACTGGACATTTGGAGCGCTAAGAGCGTATTAGTGGAAAAAGGAATATATTCATATATAAACTACACAGAAGCATTCTGTGAAACTTCTTTCTGATCTGAGCATTCAGCTAACAGAGTTAAACCATACTTTTGATTGAGCAGTTTTGAAACACTCTGTCTGTAGAAAATGCAACTGGACATTCGTAGCGCTAAGTGGGTAATAGTGGAAAAAAGAATATGTTCAAATATAAACTACACAGAAGCATTGTATGAAACTACTTTCTGTTCTGTGCATTCAACTAACAGAGTTGAACCTGACTTTTGATTGAGCCTTTCTGAAACACTCTCTCTGTAGAAACTGCAATTGGACATTCTGAGCGCTAAGAGGCCTCTATTGGGAAAAATAATATCTTCAAATGAAAACTACACAGAAGCATTGTGTGAAACTTATTTCTGATATGTTCATTAAGCTAACAGAGTTAAACCATACTTTTGATTGCGTAGTTCTGAACAATCTTTCTGTAGAAAATGCAACTGGACATTCGTAGCGCTAAGTGGGTAATAGTGGAAAAAAGAATATGTTCAAATATAAACTACACAGAAGCATTGTATGAAACTTCTTTCTGTTCTGTGCATTCAACTAACAGAGTTGAACCTTACTTTTGATTGAGCCGTTCTGAAACACTCTTTCTGTAGAAACTGCAATTGGACATTCTGAGCGCTAAGAGGCCTATATTGGGAAAAAGAATGTCTACAAATAAAAACTACACAGAAGAATTTTGTGAAACTTCTTTCTCTTCTGTTTGTTCAACTAAAAGAGTTGAACCTTAGTTTTGATTGAGCCGTTCTGAAACACTCTTTCTGTAGAAAATGCAAGTGGAGATTCGGAGCGCTAAGGGGGTAATAGTGGAAAAAGGAATGTCACCAAATATAAACTACACAGAATCATTCTGTGAAACTTCTTTCTGATCTGTGCATTCAGCTAACAGAGTTAAACCATACTTTTGATTGAGCAGATCTGAACACTCTTTCTGTAGAAAATGCAACTGGACATTTGGAGCGCTAAGAGAGTAGTAGTGGAAAAAGGAATATATTCAAATATAAACTACACAGAAGCATTCTGTGAAACTTTTTTCTGATCTGAGCATTCAGCTAACAGAGTTAAACCATACTTTTCATTGAGCAGTTTTGAAACACTCTGTCTGTAGAAAATGCAACTGGACATTCGTAGCGCCAAGTGGGTAATAGTGGAAAAAAGAATATCTTCAAATATAAACTACACAGAAGCATTGTATGAAATTCCTTTCTGTTCTGTGCATTCAACTAACAGAGTTGAACCTTACTTTTGATTGAGCCTTTCTGAAACACTCTTTCTGTAGAAACTGCAATTGGACATTCTGAGCGCTAAGAGGCCTATATTGGGAAAAATAATATCTTCAAATAAAAACTACACAGAAGCATTGTGTGAAACTTATTTCTGATATGTTCATTAAGCTAACAGAGTTAAACCATACTTTTGATTGCGCAGTTCTGAACACTCTTTCTGTAGAATATGCAAGTGGACATTCGGAGCGCTAAGAGGGTAATAGTGGAGAAAGGAATATATTCAAATATAAACTACACAGTAGCATTCTGTGAAAACTCTTTCTGTTCTGTGCATTCAACTAACAGAGTTGAACCTTACTTTTGATTGAGCCGTTCTGAAACACTCTTTCTGTAGAAACTGCAATTGGACATGCTAAGCGCTAAGAGGCCTACATTGGGAAAAAGAATATCTTCAAATAAAAACTACACAGATGCATTCTGTGAAACTTATTTCTGATCTGTAAATTCAGTAAACAGAGATAAAACATATTTTTGATTGAGCAGTTATGAAACACTCTTTTTGTAGAAAATGCAAGTGGAGATTCGGAGCGCTAAGGGGGTAATAGTGGAAAAAGGACTGTCTTCAAATATAAACTACACAGAATCATTCGGTGAAACTTCTTTCTGATCTTTGCATTCAGCTAACAGAGGTAAACCATACTTTTGTTTGAGCAGATCTGAACACTCTTTCTGTAGAAAATGCAACTGGACATTTGGAGCGCTAAGAGCGTAGTAGTGGAAAAAGGAATATATTCAAATATAAACTACACAGAAGCATTCTGTGAAACTTCTTTCTGATCTGAGCATTCAGCAAACAGAGTTAAACCATACTTTTGATTGAGCAGTTTTGAAACACTCTGTCTGTAGAAAATGCAACTGGACATTCGTAGCGCTAAGTGGGTAATAGAGGAAAAAAGAATATGTTCAAATATAAACTACACAGAAGCATTGTATGAAACTTCTTTCTGTTCTGTACATTCAACTAACAGAGTTGAAGCTTACTTTTGATTGAGCCGTTCTGAAACACTCCTTCTGTAGAAACTGCAATTGGACATTCTGAGCGCTAAGAGGCCTATATTGGGAAAAAGAATGTCTACAAATAAAAACTACACAGAAGAATTGTGTGAAACTTCTTTCTGTTCTGTTTGTTCAACTAAAAGTGTTGAACCTTAGTTTTGATTGAGCCGTTCTGAAACACTCTTTCTGTAGAAAATGTAAGTGGAGATTCGGAGCGCTAAGAGGGTAATAGTGGAAAAAGGAATGTCTCCAAATATAAACTACACAGAATCATTCTGTGAAACTTCTTTCTGATCTGTGCATTCAGCTAACAGAGTTAAACCATACTTTTGATTGAGCAGATCTGAACACTCTTTCTGTAGAAAATGCAACTGGACATTTGGAGCGCTAAGAGAGTAGTAGTGGAAAAAGGAATATATTCAAATATAAACTACACAGAAGCATTCTGTGAAACTTCTTTCTGATCTGAGCATTCAGCTAACAGAGTTAAACCATACTTTTGATTGAGCAGTTTTGAAACATTCTGTCTGTAGAAAATGCAACTGGACATTCGTAGCGCTAAGTGGGTAATAGTGGAAAAAAGAATATGTTCAAATATAAACTACACAGAAGCATTGTATGAAACATCCTTCTGTTCTGTGCATTCAACTAAGAGAGTTGAACCTTACTTTTGATTGAGCCTTTCTGAAACACTCTTTCTGTAGAAACTGCAATTGGACATTCTGAGCGCTAAGAGGCCTCTATTATGAAAAATAATATCTTCAAATAAAAACTACACAGAAGCATTGTGTGAAACTTATTTCTGATATGTTCATTAAGCTATCAGAGTTAAACCATACTTTTGATTGCGCAGTTCTGATCACTCTTTCTGTAGAAAATGCAAGTGGACATTCGGAGCGCTAAGAGGGTAATAGTGGAAAAAGGAATATATTCAAATATAAACTACACAGTAGCATTCTGTGAAAATTCTTTCTGTTCTGTGCATTCAACTAACAGAGTTGAACCTTACTTTTGATTGAGCCGTTCTGAAACACTCTTTCTGTAGAAACTGCAATTGGACATGCTAAGCGCTAAGAGGCCTACATTGGGAAAAAGAATATCTTCAAATAAAAACTACACAGATGCATTCTGTGAAACTTATTTCTGATTTGTAAATTCAGTTAACAGAGATAAAACATATTTTTGATTGAGCAGTTATGAAACACTCTTTTTGTAGAAAATGCAAGTGGAGATTCGGAGCGCTAAGAGGGTAATAGTGGAAAAAGGAATGTCTTCAAATATAAACTACACAGAATCATTCGGTGAAACTTCTTTCTGATCTGTGCATTCAGCTAACAGAGTTAAACCATACTTTTGATTCAGCAGATCTGAACACTCTTTCTGTAGAAAATGCAACTGGACATTTGGAGCGCTAAGAGAGTAGTAGTGGAAAAAGGAATATATTCAAATATAAACTACACAGAAGCATTCTGTGAAACTTCTTTCTGATCTGAGCATTCAGCTAACAGAGTTAAACCATACTTTTGATTGAGCAGTTTTGAAACACTCTGTCTGTAGAAAATGCAACTGGACATTCGTAGCGCTAAGTGGGTAATAGTGGAAAAAAGAATATGTTCAAATATAAACTACACAGAAGCATTGTATGAAACTACTTTCTGTTCTGTGCATTCAACTAACAGAGTTGAACCTTACTTTTGATTGAGCCTTTATGAAACACTCTCTCTGTAGAAACTGCAATTGGACATTCTGAGCGCTAAGAGGCCTCTATTGGGAAAAATAATATCTTCAAATGAAAACTACACAGAAGCATTGTGTGAAACTTATTTCTGATATGTTCATTAAGCTAACAGAGTTAAACCATACTTTTGATTGCGCAGTTCTGAACACTCTTTCTGTAGAAAATGCAAGTGGACATTCAGAGCGCTAAGAGGGTAATAGTGGAAAAAGGAATATATTCAAATATAAACTACACAGTAGCATTCTGTGAAAATTCTTTCTGTTCTGTGCATTCAACTAACAGAGTTGAACCTTACTTTTGATTGAGCCGTTCTGAAACACTCTTTCTGTAGAAACTGCAATTGGACATGCTAAGCGCTAAGAGGCCTACATTGGGAAAAAGAACATCTTCAAATAAAAACTATACAGATGCATTCTGTGAAACTTATTTCTGATCTGTAAATTCAGTTAACAGAGATAAAACATATTTTTGATTGAGCAGTTATGAAACACTCTTTTCGTAGAAAATGCAAGTGGAGATTCGGAGCGCTAAGAGGGTAATAGTGGAAAAAGGAATGTCTTCAAATATAAACTACACAGAATCATTCGGTGAAACTTCTTTCTGATCTGTGCATTCAGCTAACAGAGTTAAACCATTTTTTGATTGAGCAGATCTGAACACACTTTCTGTTGAAAATGCAACTGGACATTTGGAGCGCTAAGAGCGTAGTAGTGGAAAAAGGAATATATTCAAATATAAACTACACAGAAGCATTCTGTGAAACTTCTTTCTGATCTGAGCATACAGCTAACAGAGTTAAACCATACTTTTGATTGAGCAGTTTTGAAACACTCTGTCTGTAGAAAATGCAACTGGACATTCGTAGCGCTAAGTGGGTAATAGTGGAAAAAAGAATATGTTCAAATATAAACTACACAGAAGCATTGTATGAAACTTCTTTCTGTTCTGTGCATTCAACTAACAGAGTTGAACCTTACTTTTGATTGAGCCGTTCTGAAACACTCTTTCTGTAGAAACTGCAATTGGACATTCTGAGCGCTAAGAGGCCTATATTGGGAAAAAGAATGTCTACAAATAAAAAGTACACAGAAGAATTTTGTGAAACTTCTTTCTGTTCTGTTTGTTCAACTAAAAGAGTTGAACCTTAGTTTTGATTGAGCCGTTCTGAAACACTCTTTCTGTAGAAAATGCAAGTGGAGATTCGGAGCGCTAAGAGGGTAATAGTGGAAAATGCAATGTCTCCAAATATAAACTACACAGAATCATTCTGTGAAACTTCTTTCTGATCTGTGCATTCAGCTAACAGAGTTCAACCATACTTTTGATTGAGCAGATCTGAACACTCTTTCTGTAGAAAATGCAACTGGACATTTGGAGCGCTAAGAGAGTAGTAGTGGAAAAAGGAATATATTCAAATATAAACTACACAGAAGCATTCTGTGAAACTTCTTTCTGATCTGAGCATTCAGCTAACAGAGTTAAACCATACTTTTGATTGAGCAGTTTTGAAACACTCTGTCTGTAGAAAATGCAACTGGACATTCGTAGCGCCAAGTGGGTAAAAGTGGAAAAAAGAATATCTTCAAATATAAACTACACAGAAGCATTGTATGAAATTTCTTTCTGTTCTGTGCATTCAACTAACAGAGCTGAACCTTACTTTTGATTGAGCCTTTCGGAAACACTCTTTCTGTAGAAACTGCAATTGGACATTCTGAGCGCTAAGAGGCCTATATTGGGAAAAATAATAACTTCAAATAAAAACTACACAGAAGCATTGTGTGAAACTTATTTCTGATATGTTCATTAAGCTAACAGAGTTAAACCATACTTTTGATTGCGCAGTTCTGAACACTCTTTCTGTAGAAAATGCAAGTGGACCTTCGGAGCGCTAAGAGGGTAATAATGGAAAAAGGAATATATTCAAATATAAACTACACAGTAGCATTCTGTGAAAATTCTTTCTGTTCTGTGCATTCAACTAACAGAGTTGAACCTTACTTTTGATTGAGCCGTTCTGAAACACTCTTTCTGTAGAAACTGCAATTGGACATGCTAAGCGCTAAGAGGCCTACATTGGGAAAAAGAATATCTTCAAATAAAAACTACACTGATGCATTCTGTGAAACTTATTTCTGATCTGTAAATTCAGTTAACAGAGATAAAACATATTTTTGATTGAGCAGTTATGAAACACACTTTTTGTAGAAAATGAAAGTGGAGATTCGGAGGGCTAAGAGGGTAATAGTGGAAAAAGGAATGTCTTCAAATATAAACTACACAGAAACATTCGGTGAAACTTCTTTCTGATCTGTGCATTCAGCTAACAGTGTTAAACCATACTTTTGATTGAGCAGATCTGAACACTCTTTCTGTTGAAAATGCAACTGGACATTTGGAGCGCTAAGAGCGTAGTAGTGGAAAAAGGAATATATTCAAATATAAACTACGTAGAAGCATTCTGTGAAACTTCTTTCTGATCTGAGCATTCAGCTAACAGATTTAAACCATACTTTTGATTGAGCAGGTTTGAAACACTCTGTCTGTAGAAAATGCAACTGGACATTCTTAGCGCTAAGTGGGTAATAGTGGAAAAAAGAATATGTTCAAATATAAACTACACAGAAGCATTGTATGAAACTTCTTTCTGTTCTGTGCATTCAACTAACAGAGTTGAACCTTACTTTTGATTGAGCCTTTCTGAAACACTCTTTCTGTAGAAACTGCAATTGGACATTCTGAGCGCTAAGAGGCCTATATTGGGAAAAATAATATCTTCAAATAAAAACTACACAGAAGCATCGTGTGAAACTTATTTCTGATATGTTCATTAAGCTAACAGAGTTAAACCATACTTTGGATTGCGCAGTTCTGAACACTCTTTCTGTAGAAAATGCAAGTGGACATTCGGAGCGCTAAGAGGGTAATAGTGGAAAAAGGAATGTCTTCAAATATAAACTACACAGAATCATTTGGTGAAAATTCTTTCTGATCTGTGCATTCAGCTAACAGAGTTAAACCATACTTTTGATTGAGCAGATCTGAACACTCTTTCTGTAGAAAATGCAACTGGACATTTGGAGCGCTAAGAGCGTAGTAGTGGAAAAAGGAATATATTCAAATATATACTACACAGAAGCATTCTGTGAAACTTCTTTCTGATCTGAGCATTCAGCTAACAGTTAAAAAATACTTTTGATTGAGCAGTTTTGAAACACTCTGTCTGTAGAAAATGCAACTGGACATTCGTAGCGCTAAGTGGGTAATAGTGGAAAAAAGAATATGTTCAAATATAAACTACAGAGAAGCATTATATGAAACTTCTTTCTGTTCTGTGCATTCAACTAACAGAGTTCAACCTTACTTTTGATTGAGCCGTTCTGAAACACTCTTTCTGTAGAAACTGCAATTGGACATTCTGAGCGCTAAGAGGCCTATATTGGGAAAAAGAATGTCTACAAATAAAAACTACACAGAATAATCGTGTGAAACTTCTTTCTGTTCTGTTTGTTCAACTAAAAGAGTTGAACCTTAGTTTTGATTGAGCCGTTCTGAAACACTCTTTCTGTAGAAAATGCAAGTGGAGATTCGGAGCGCTAAGAGGGTAATAGTGGAAAAAGGAATGTCTCCAAATATAAACTACACAGAATCATTCTGTGAAACTTCTTTCTGATCTGTGCATTCAGCTAACAGAGTTAAACCATACTTTTGATTGAGCAGATCTGAACACTCTTTCTGTAGAAAATGCAACTGGACATTTGGAGCGCTAAGAGAGTAGTAGTGGAAAAAGGAATATATTCAAATATAAACTACACAGAAGCATTCTGTGAAACTTTTTTCTGATCTGAGCATTCAGCTAACAGAGTTAAACCATACTTTTGATTGAGCAGTTTTGAAACACTCTGTCTGTAGAAAATGCAACTGGACATTCGTAGCGCCAAGTGGGTAATAGTGGAAAAAAGAATATCTTCAAATATAAACTACACAGAAGCATTGTATGAAATTTCCTTCTGTTCTGTGCATTCAACTAACAGAGTTGAACCTTACTTTTGATTGAGCCTTTCTGAAACACTCTTTCTGTAGAAGCTGCAATTTTACATTCTGAGCGCTAAGAGGCCTATATTGGGAAAAATAATATCTTCAAATAAAAACTACACAGAAGCATTGTGTGAAACTTATTTCTGATATGTTCTTTAAGCTAACAGAGTTAAACCATACTTTTGATTGCGCAGTTCTGAACACTCTTTCTGTAGAATATGCAAGTGGACATTCGGAGCGCTAAGAGGGTAATAGTGGAGAAAGGAATATATTCAAATATAAACTACACAGTAGCATTCTGTGAAAATTCTTTCTGTTCTGTGCATTCAACTAACAGAGTTGAACCTTACTTTTGGTTGAGCCGTTCTGAAACACTCTTTCTGTAGAAACTGCAATTGGACATGCTAAGCGCTAAGAGGCATACATTGGGAAAAAGAATATCTTCAAATAAAAACTACACAGATGCATTCTGTGAAACTTATTTCTGATCTGTAAATTCAGTAAACAGAGATAAAACATATTTTTGATTGAGCAGTTATGAAACACTCTTTTTGTAGAAAATGCAAGTGGAGATTCGGAGCGCTAAGAGGGTAATAGTGGAAAAAGGAATGTCTTCAAATATAAACTACACAGAATCATTCGGTGAAACTTCTTTCTGATCTGTGCATGCAGCTAACAGAGTTAAACCATACTTTTGATTGAGCAGATCTGAACACTCTTTCTGTAGAAAATGCAACTGGACATTTGGAGCGCTAAGAGCGTAGTAGTGGAAAAAGGAATATATTCAAATATGAACTACACAGAAGCATTCTGTGAAACTTCTTTCTGATCTGAGCATTCAGCAAACAGAGTTAAACCATACGTTTGATTGAGCAGTTTTGAAACACTCTGTCTGTAGAAAATGCAACTGGACATTCGTAGCGCTAACTGGGTAATAGAGGAAAAAAGAATATGTTCAAATATAAACTACACAGAAGCATTGTATGAAACTTCTTTCTGTTCTGTACATTCAACTAACAGAGTTGAAGCTTACTTTTGATTGAGCCGTTCTGAAACACTGTTTCTGTAGAAACTGCAATTGGACATTCTGAGCGCTAAGAGGCCTATATTGGGAAAAAGAATGTCTACAAATAAAAACTACACAGAAGAATTGTGTGAAACTACTTTCTGTTATGTTTGTTCAACTAAAAGAGTTGAACCTTAGTTTTGATTGAGCCGTTCTGAAACACTCTTTCTGTAGAAAATGCAAGTGGAGATTCGGAGCGCTAAGAGGGTAATAGTGGAAAAAGGAATGTCTCCAAATATAAACTACACAGAATAATTCTGTGAAACTTCTTTCTGATCTGTGCATTCAGCTAACAGAGTTAAACCATACTTTTGATTGAGCAGATCTGAACACTCTTTCTGTAGAAAATGCAACTGGACATTTGGAGCGCTAAGAGAGTAGTAGTGGAAAAAGGAATATATTCAAATATAAACTACACAGAAGCATTCTGTGAAACTTCTTTCTGATCTGAGCATTCAGCTAACAGAGTTAAACCATACTTTTGATTGAGCAGTTTTGAAACACTCTGTCTGTAGAAAATGCAACTGGACATTCGTAGCGCCAAGTGGGTAATAGTGGAAAAAAGAATATCTTCAAATATAAACCACACAGAAGCATTGTATGAAATTTCTTTCTGTTCTGTGCATTCAACTAACAGAGTTGAACCTTACTTTTGATTGAGCCGTTCTGAAACACTCTTTCTGTAGAAATTGCAATTGGACATTCTGAGCGCTAAGAGGCCTATATTGGGAAAAAGAATGTCTACAAATAAAAACTACACAGAAGAATTGTGTGAAACTTCTTTCTGTTCTGTTTGTTCAACTAAAAGAGTTGAAACTTAGTTTTGATTGAGTCGTTCTGAAACACTCTTTCTGTAGAAAATGCAAGTGGAGATTCGGAGCGCTAAGAGGGTAATAATGGAAAAAGGAATGTCTCCAAATATAAACTACACAGAATCATTCTGTGAAACTTATTTCTGATCTGTGCATTCAGCTAACAGAGTTAAACCATACTTTTGATTGAGCAGTTTTGAAACACTCTGTCTGTAGAAAATGCAACTGGACATTCGTAGCGCTAAGTGGGTAATAGTGGAAAAAAGAATATGTTCAAATATAAACTACACAGAAGCATTGTATGAAACTTCTTTCTGTTCTGTGCATTCAACTAAAAGAGTTGAACCTTACTTTTGATTGAGCCTTTCTGAAACACTCTTTCTGTAGAAACTGCAATTGGACATTCTGAGCGCTAAGAGGCCTCTATTGGGAAAAATAATATCTTCAAATAAAAACTACACAGAAGCATTGTGTGAAACTTATTTCTGATATGTTCATTAAGCTAACAGAGTTAAACCATACTTTTGATTGTGCAGTTCTGAACACTCTTTCTGTAGAAAATGCAAGTGGACATTCGGAGCGCTAAGAGGGTAATAGTGGAAAAAGGAATATATTCAAATATAAACTACGCAGTAGCATTCTGTGAAAATACTTTCTGTTCTGTGCATTCAACTAACAGAGTTGAACCTTACTTTTAATTGAGCCGTTCTGAAACACTCTTTCTGTAGAAACTGCAATTGGACATGCTAAGCGCTAAGAGGCCTACATTGCGAAAAAGAATATCTTCAAATAAAAATTACACAGATGCATTCTGTGAAACTTATTTCTGATCTGTAAATTCAGTTTACAGGGATAAAACATATTTTTGATTGAGGAGTTATGAAACACTCTTTTTGTAGAAAATGCAAGTGGAGATTCGGAGCGCTAAGAGGGTAATAGTGGAAAAAGGAATGTCTTCAAATATAAACTACACAGAATCATTCGGTGAAACTTCTTTCTGATCTGTGCATTCAGCTAACAGAGTTAAACCATACTTTTGATTGAGCAGATCTGAACACTCTTTCTGTAGAAAATGCAACTGGACATTTGGAGCGCTAAGAGCGTAGTAGTGGAAAAAGGAATATATTCAAATATAAACTACACAGAAGCATTCTGTGAAACTTCTTTCTGATCTGAGCATTCAGCTAACAGAGTTAAACCATACTTTTGATTGAGCAGTTTTGAAACACTCTGTCTGTAGAAAATGCAACTGGACATTCGTAGCGCTAAGTGGGTAATAGTGGAAAAAAGAATATGTTCAAATATAAACTACACAGAAGCATTGTATGAAACTTCTTTCTGTTCTGTGCATTCAACTAACAGAGTTGAACCTTAATTTTGATTGAGCCGTTCTGAAACACTCTTTCTGTAGAAACTGCAATTGGACATTCTGAGCGCTAAGAGGCCTATATTGGGAAAAAGAATGTCTACAAATAAAAACTACACAGAAGAATTGTGTGAAACTTCTTTCTGTTCTGTTTGTTCAACTAAAAGTGTTGAAATTTAGTTTTGATTGAGCCGTTCTGAAACACTCTTTCTG